>NC_134047.1:3925235-5233647 GCF_965140245.1 Athene noctua | reverse complement strand
TTCGCACCAAACTCTGCAAACCTGAAAGAGCTATGAAATCTCCTAAAATACAGAGCTGGAGGGTGGGCAGCTCTTCATTTTTTTTCTGAAAGAATGGGAGGAACTTCCTCTTTCAGTTACAGTTACAGCCTAGTGAGGATATAACTGCTGTAACGATCAGGAAACAACTGTCATGTCCGGATGGCACTATGGAGCATTACTGGGGAGCTGCAAGGACCTTGCAATCTGGGAACAGAAGTCTGGATTTGCTGGAAGTGCTCTGATCTGTCACTAAACACAGTGTTGTGTCCACCTTCAAGTTTCAGGGCCTTAAGGGAATTGAAGGAGCACCAGTTTAACCCTAGACCAAAGAGGTGAGGTTCACTTCAGTCCAACAGAGCTGCCTGAGATCCCTTCATCACTTTAGATCGTATTTCCTTCCCTGGGGCTCAGCCATCCTGAAGGCAAGGCTGCACTGAGGTAGCTCTGGGACTAATTAGCGCGGGTGAGCACTGCATTAACGCCGCTGCGCTGGGCCATGCTGGGACCTCACCAGGACGCTGTGTGCGCTGTGCCCATGTAGCCTCAGCAGTCTTGAGCTGAACTGTACCAACAGAAAGTCCCGTTAGCATATTCAGTTGTGGTGAACAGGGACATCTTAGGCGTGGTAAGATGACTGTCCTTTATAAGAAATGACAGCCCCTCAGGTGGAAGTTGCTGAACTCCAGCTGAGCAGCACCGGCTGACTGCAAATGCAATGGAGATTTAAACAGGTTAGCCACTAAGAAGTGGTTGAGGTATGAGTAATTTCATCATGGCACAGAGGCTGTCAGATACTGCTTTGTCGAAGGGAACACAAGTTCTTCAAATGGACTAACATGAGTGCTTCCAAGCACTTACCATGGCTGCAATTCCTCACCTCCATCCTTATTGCTATGCAAAACTCCTGCCAGTTCAGCTTTGGTCCTTGACAGTATTTCCAGCATGCATTGTGAGCATCGACACGCACTTCACGAGTCTCCCATTCCCAAGTTCCTAACAGAGATCCAACTTCTCTTCTGAACTGAATTTTCAGTAGAGTCCCTCCTAGTGCCCACCACTGCCACTGGTACCACAGTGCGGTGCAGTGCATACCCAAGCCAGTACACCTCGTCCCACTGCTGCGGTTGCTTTGAAGGAAGAGAGCTTCAGTTCTTCAAAACAAAGCTATTTCCTATTGAAGTTGTTTGTGGGGACTGCAGAGAAACTGTACCTGGTTTCCTGTGCTTCAGTCACTAGATTTGCCAGACATGATATAGGAAACGGGCAGGAAACGTCAACCTTACGTATCGCAGCAATTCTTCCCCTTCCCTCCATGCCACGTCTGAGCACACCAAGACCTGACCTTGCACTCTTTAGTGCAGGCTTTCTTATACAAACATTTGAGTCAGATCTGGAGCCAAAAACAAACAAAAAGCCAAACCCATTGCCTAATTTATTATTTTTAAATGAAAAAAGCTGACCCCTTGTTTCATACCTATTTGTTCTCAAATCTAAAACAAACTGCGCATTTTTAACTGTGTGAATTTTGTAAGATCAACAAAAATTTAAAAACTCGACCTATTTTTTACTCCTTCTGGTACCAGTGTACAGACTGCTAAAGAACTGATATTCCTGGAGCTCTGTACAGACATGAGAGGTGCTGATGCACAAAAAAGGTGTACTATGATTAAACACATGAGTTAGGAGGTTTCAGATGTTATATTTCTCCCTCTCCCTTTTACAGTCATCTTAATTTTGCTTCCATTAAAAAATCCAAGTCAGAAGCCCAACGAAGACCTAGTCCTTCACCTTACTTCTTTGAGCAATCATTTGGACAATGGATGCAAAATAGTACTTTTCTAACCTGGCAGCATATTATATTCACTTTATCCACATGCAAATGACGCATAAGGAGTAAGGAAGTGGAAACAGACACAGGTTATATTTCTCTAATAAAACTCTCCCTCTTTCCTCTTAAACACCTTAAGTTGAATACAATTTTCTTCTTTTGTTTTCCTGTTAATTATATGCGGACAGGGAAAGATAAATGTCAAGTGTATCTTTAGAGGAAAAATGCACCACAGTTTATCAGTCCTCCAGTAAAAAAATCCCTCCGTGTTCCTGGATTAGTCCTTTCTTTTTAAAATAATTGTCTTACCTTTTTGTAGTTTCTATTTACTGCAAGTAAACATGCGTTATTATATCACCGGAGAACCTACAGGTCCTAACTGATCATCCTGTACCTTCCAGATCATGCCATGTGTACTGCTGATCATTTTTGATCAAGTCTGTATTATATTTGGTCATGATCAATTAAGAATTAACTCAGAATACCGAACCCAATTTGAAGTACTTTGTGTTAGTACACAGCGAGACACCAAAAATAACGCATGGAAGAAATGGGGTTACACGGGGGTAGACTTTGATTTAAGGAAGTTTCTTTTCCAGCAGCACACAGCATGTTCCCTTACACGGTGTTTCCTGATTTTTGCAAGATAAAACTGTTCTGTAACAAGACAGACACTAAGCCAGAAGTGTCAATATGAGCAACACCCTGAAAATAAACTTTGCTCATTTACAATACAATGTGGGACATGAAACTGCAGTGCAGGGAAGGAGCTTATCGGGCTGCCTGCAAGCGAGCGGCACTCACAGCAAAGCACAAGGCCTGATTCCTCAATCCAGAGAAGAAAAAGTGATTCCCTGCAAAAACTGCATGAGCTGATCAGACGCCGTGTCGCCACGCTTGTTCACCAAGTGGTTGTGCAAGACAAGATTTTGCTCGTCGATAAATCCATCCTGCTGCCAGGGCGGCACGGGTGCCGCGGCGCCCAGTGGGACGGGGCTCTGCTGGGAAGGTGCCTCTGGCAGCTCTTGCACAATGACTCTGAAAACCACCAGCTCATTAGGACTGCCCATTTAATTATGCCAAAACGGAGCTGCGATGGGATTCCTAGACAGCTCTTGTATTGCCATGGCTTGGATCTCTCATTGTCACATATTAATTTTGAAAGTGGTTGAATAATATTTATTTTTTGTCCTTTAAAATGCGTAGAAGCTCATGGACTGAATGGGAGGGAAGGAGAATTAACCTCAAGTACATTTCCTTTACTTGCTAATGGTTTGTGCTTAACTCTAAGGGTAATCCAGGAGCAAGGAGGAATTTTTGTTACCCCTCAAAAATGTGTTTATGTTTATTTCCATATGAGAAAGAGGCAGAAGCCTTCACCAGCACATGATACGTTCCTGTCTTCTGAGGCACATGGCTGTCAAACAACAAAATACTTTTAATAGAAACCTGGTCATTAATGAGCTGAACCATCAAATAGTCATGCAAGAACAGCAAATAACCCCAGGAAGAGCTGCTGTCTTTCCATGCTGAACAAAAAGCTATTTACAGTAAGAGAAATAATGCAACCTCTAATGCTGCTTTGCCTACCTCTCCAACACATCTGCACACAACTTTCTCTTGGTTGCAGATACAAATTTAAAGCAAAACTTGCCTTTTTCTGTGCTCACTTGTTCCTGGGTGCTCCTTTGGGCAGATGTCCTCCCAGGACCCATTCTGCCACAGTCCAGTGCCAGCTGCAGATCTCATCGGGTTCAGGCTCTCCACTGCCTCACGTACCAAACACATTTCTGTTTGGGTATCTCAGTGCTTGTCAGTAATATTTTTTAAAATAAAAGCAGAACTTGGTCTTCTCCTTTCTGAAATCTGTCTTTGAGATATTCCATATTCAGAATAATCTCTGTTCTGTTTTATAACAGGACCTGAGCTGCTGAAACAACTGGAAACTTTCCTGCTGATTCCAGTGGGCATTTCTTGGTGTATCTACACACCGAGTAGTATTACAATAAAATGATCACCACATCTTTTGTAACAATACCAGTGCTTATTCTCACCATCCGCATACCTGTGCATATAAAGAGATTTTATTGTTTCTGCATTCACCATATCTGACCTGTTTCAAACCCCATGTGCAATACAAATAACTGCACTACATGGAAGAGAAAGTATGTGTCTAACACAAACATTTATAATTCCAAAGCCTTAGACAACAATCGAGATAAACCTAGCTTCAACTGCAGTGCAAGCTGTGCTGTGAGATTCAAAGGGGGCCCTGAAGGTGCAATTTGCATTTAATGTTTTTGCCGTTAGCTCAAGCTTTAGGTGAAACAAAAAAAACCCAACCTCATTAGACAGGTGGAATAAACTGAAGGTGAAGTCTGTGGCACTCCTACTCGGTGTGAAAAGAACCACGCTCACCTAACAGGCACAGTGATGCTACATCCTGTGATGAAGATTTAATTCTGTAATTTTTATTTCTGAAAAACAATCAACCCGCCACATTTTAAGTATGTTCATGAAGGAATTCCTAACAACACTAAATCTGCATGCAATACTTTTCTCAGATCTTCTGCCTTCCACATACAGGACAGCTGCTTTCCAGCCAAAGCACTGGGCTGCCCTGATTTATAACTGAGGTGCTTAAAATCAGCAAATGTAATTATTGACTTGATAGTCCACAACATCTACAGTCAGCAAAAGTTAAAAAATGCAAAATATTGACAAAATCAGACAAATACATAATGAGGGAGTTATTAAAATGCAAATTGCCTGCCTTCTGGTACTCCTGTGGTGTATGGCACAGGACCCCAGAGTCCGCATCCAGCCCCAGCCTCCCTCCAGCTCCATGCTGGTTATGAGGGGGAAGAGAAACAGCTGAGGAAAATGAACGGGCAAAGCTATCACAGGCCAGCTGATGGGTCCTCACATCACGGAGGCCCCCAAAGAGAGATAGTGACTCCATGGGAAGGGGAGGCACTGCGATGTGTAAGGAACAGGCAGCCCCACACACATGGGACCCCCAGACCCTCACAGGATTTCAGAAAGGCCCTGGGCCGCAGAGGGAAGCTCAGCAACAGCAGCTCAGGGCAATGTCTTTTTTGGGAGAACAGCCAGAAGTGAAAACTTTTTGCAAGCTGGTGAAACTTGACATCAAAATTCATGAAAGGCACTGCATTAAGACATAGTCAAAAAAAAAAAAAAAGAAGTCCAAAGAAAGGATGTGCTGGAAATCCTCCTAGTCAATCTATTCCAGGATGCTTGGACCTGCTCTAAGATGAGAAAGCCCAGTGCCCTGATCTGGTTTAAGAAGTCCTAGCTGGAAGGTGGAAGGGGGTATAATTACAAGCCATATATTTCCATTCTTTCTCATCCTTGCCCCCAACTTCTTCTTCTCATTTAAATAGCCTTATAATCCTGTGGACTGTCTAGTATATGCTTATTATTTCACCTTGCAGACACATTCTTGTGCGTCTGAGGGCTGCATATGTGTCTGGATGTCTATAATAGAACAAGTAAAATAATACCATTCCCAGCTGTGGGCTGGATGATCTAAGCCCCCACCAGGAGAAAACTTTGATGGATATTATAATTTTATGCAATGCATTTCAATCATGTTACTATTGCTGTAACAATCTCTGAAAACTATGTCAATATAGACAGTGACACCCAATTAACAGGCAAATACTAAGGGGGAGGTTACATGCTAATTTTACGTTGGCGTTCAGCCTAAGAACTTCATTATGCCATCTTCTATTTTAAACTGCAGCCATCCCACCTTGTGCTGTGCTGCCGTCCGTTCTTAGCATTACATGAATCACAGTAATTCCTTGCAAGACAGACAGGGTCACAACCGTTGGTGCTAGATACCTGCCCAAAACCAGAAGAAAAGACGGTCCCTGCCCCCAAGAGTTTGCAGTAACTCTGAAGCTAAGCTTTATTGACACACACAAGGGAGATCTGGTCCAGGGTGCTAAAGTGATGGTTCAGACAGATGCATGTAGCTACTTGGTGCTCCTGAAAACTCCTCAAAAGGACAGGAAAAGGACACTGCTGCAATACCATCTCCACTGAATACTGACCCTTTGATTCAGTATCCATAGGTAGTGTGGAGTCAGGTAGTCAAAAGGTTTGCTGAGCCTGCTTGGCCATTAGTGATCAGCACTGATACAAAGCCAGTTCTTTATCTCATATTTCAAATAAATAAAATCACAAATAGATGGAGCTTAACACACAGAGATAACAGCAAAGGTACAAAACCAAATTGAAAAATACTACAGCATACTTGAAGCTACAGCCAGGACTGTGGTAAAGCTGTATTGAATTTGCAGAGAAATTAGATGCCTCGTTAACTGTGGATAGATGCACAACTGCCCAAATTTAAACTTCCTCCTTTCCCCAGCTCACCACAGTCATTACAAATCATGCAGCTGAATGAAAGCTGAAAAAGCACTTGGAGCTCGGCAATTTTGCTGCGGTGAGTCCCATAATAAATGAGGGAAGAGGGGTGGCAGCACTGATAATCTTTATATCAAAAACACATTTTCTGCAAAGCAACCTACTATTGTTCGTATGTAAAATACATCATGCTGCTAGCAAGGAACAAAATGTCCTGTATTTCATAGATAGTCATTTTATTACAGATTCCCCCTGATTGTGACTCGAAAAACAAACACTTCATGCATCCTTTCTTTTTAATAAATGCACAAGATACACAACATGGCTGGATTATATTATGCTGCTCTACACAGTGGTTTAAAACACAGTGTTGGAGGGCTATTTTTTACTGTGCAATACCACACATAAATTATTAACAAAAGTTAAGGAATGAATGAAGAGCAAAGCTTCGTGCAACTAAAGTCAGCTCCTGAAAAATGCTGAGCATTGTCCCCCTGTTCCCAAGTCAAATGGGCTGGAGGCAACATGGTACCCAGGAGCCCTCCTCCCTACGGTATCTTTTCCTGGTCTTTCCATCTTTCTCCCTGAAGCAATTAAAAAAATCCTAAAGGCTTCTTGGCAAACTAATTTTTTCTATTCTCTCACTCCCTCTGAAGCGACAATGGCTAGGTGGGGTTTAGTTTTCTAAGTGCTAGGTCTTTTCCTAATGCTAAAAATGCTTGGGTAGATGTGAGCAGCCTTGACCACATGCAGGAAAATCTAGTCCATTGCTTATCAGTCAATTTGGCTTCACACCAAGAGCAACACACTGCTATAAAGGGCCAACACAGTGTGAAAAAGGAGCTGTTCTACTAGAATACACTCCGTTAATTCTGGTTGAACTGACATTCTCCTAGGACAACAGCTCGAAACACGTTTAGACTATTGTACTAAGCATGGTGGGGAATGGAGCAGCAGGCTGGCTTCTCTCTGATCCCACTAAACAAGAGGCAGGCCAGAAGAAAAAAAAACCAACTCTTGAAAATCAAATGTGGGACAAACTCTCACAGCATCATCTTTCACCAAAATAATACATCAGGTTTTAGACAAAAATCCCCACTGCTGTAGCAGGAAAACAACACTGAAAAGTCAAAAATTCCACACTCGCTACACTTACTGTAATTGTCCTTTATAAGAAGAGCCCTCTAGTTATGTGAAATGACATTACCTCACAGCCCCAGGCTCCCCGTGCTATGCACAGGAAGGAAGCAGACACACATCTCTTTAAGAGCCGTTTCCTCTCTGCTCTATTAATTTCAGAGATTAAGCAAGCCACTCCTTTGTGGCATAATAGAGCAAGATAGAGCCATTGTGTTTGCGGAGTCCTGCTCACTGTTTTTCTACCTTTGAGCAGGGGGATGCCTTAGCACTTTATTCTCAGATGAAAAGCAAGAAAACTTCTAGCAGCCCTAAAGCCTCCCCTTATTCTTAAATTACAATTTCAGCACGTAAGAAGCCAGCAGCCCCATTCCTCTCCCCCACCACTGACGAGGATTTTCAGAGTCTCACTGACACAGGTCAGGATGGGAAAAAAGCCCAGTTGTATCAGATGAGGAATTATCTTTCAAGGGCTCTGAATCAACAGGACTTATTTAATCAGGATATTTTTGCCTGGACACACACATCCCACCTTCCTGTCCCTCCCTGCAGTGTTGAAGCTGAGGCATTAAATTTACTATCATTTCTTTCTTTTCTTTTCTTTTCTTCTTTTAAAAATGTATACATCCTTTTTGCTCTTTTGCCTTCACAGTACAAAATCCCTTCAGCTTGTACCAGATGCCTTATGACCTTTAATAATACCGAAGGCCATCGCCTCTCCATTTCAAAGACTATCAACACATCTGATGTTGGAGCCTTGGGATTACACAGGCTACCAAAGTGACCACCAGCTGACCAGAGCCTCAGCTAGTCCTAAAGTTTTTTTGAAGGAAGAAGCAAGGAACAGAAGAAGATTCAGCCAATGCCAGAGCAAGTTGGGGTCCCCACTCCAAGCCTGGGCTTTCAAATTCCCTTCTATAGCTCACGCAGATGATTTATCCTCAACTTCCCAGATTTCTTTCCAGACTGTTAAGCAAACGAGGTTGGAAACACAGGACCTTTTTGGAGTCAACTGCCATAGGAAATACCACTTTGCGGGGGCGCACAAAGCTGCAGAATCCTTGAGACTAGTTCACATTTTTTTACAGTGTGTAAACACGGCCGTTACTAAATAAAAATGCCATCAGCAGTAAATGGATTTCTTTAGGGGGAGGAGGAAAAAGATAACACGTGCTCAGAGATTTTGAGCATCAGAAGTAGCAGGAGAAAAAGCGATCTCCTGGCTGGAGCAGGAGTGCATGAGCCAGAACACTGTTTCTACTGTACCTTCCCTTGCAACACGGAGTCAGGAACACAAAACCCATCCAGATAAAACAATTTGCCTATTCAGCAGCTTTCTTTTCATGAGCTGCTTCATCTTTGCAGGCTGCTCCCCCCCCCCCCCCCCCGCCTTCCTAGTCGCCAACTGAAAACTTCAGAAAGAAAAGGAGAAAGGAGCTTTCAGACAAAGGCCTGATTCTCTGCAAGAGGAGGGCACACACACCAGAAAACACGGTCATGGTGTTTTGGGCACGGTGCTGGCAAGTTACTCTGCTGGTAGTTGTAGGAGTATGCTCCCCAGGCTCTGCTTCAGGTTTCGAGACCACGCACCAGCCTCCTGGATGTGTTTCTGGCCAAGGCTGCCAGCTGGGTATTTGCGATCTCCACACCTTCTCCCAGCAGCAATGTGGGGCAGGTTCCTTGCAAAGTTTTCCCTGCCTGTTGCCAATGGAAGTCTTAACCCCTTCCAGAGATTTTTCTTCTGTGGCAGCCCCTTACAAAAGTGGTTTTTTTAAAACTATTCAACGGACATACTTTTCTCCTGTACGAATGTAAATCACCACTGCACATCGCCGAGGTGACTCAACAGTATTTAGATACCAACATGTAGTTACTTCTGGATGGACCAGGATGTGATTCAGCAACTACAGGCAAGTAGCAGTGTACCCCTTGCATCTTCTAGACTCCTTTTTCCTTAATAAATTAAACTAAAATTCAGTTTAGTTGTTTTTACTTTGGTCTTTTTTTTTTTTTTTAAATACAGTTGATCTAACATAACATACACCTCTTACCCTCTCCTCCAGTATTCAGAAGACCTATGAGGAATCATAGTATTGCCACACACCAGTAACACTAAATAAATCCTGCACATCACATCCGTCTTAGCCTCTGAAAAGCTTTCTTCCCTGTATTATCAAAAATTCACCCAAGACGCAGCTCCCACCGCAGCTGTCTTACACCAACAGCTGGAAGCAGCTTCTCAGTTGCTCTGACTGTTCGGGCTGTGCCAGAGCAGGGCACAGCAGCTCCCTCCAGCCCCTGGACCCTGCTCCATGGGCAGAGCCTGCAGGGATACTGCCATCTTCCACCCACAAACGTGGGCTGCTGGGGAAGAGCAGAGATAAGGCTATTGCAAAACACAAGTGAAATTAATTTTTTTCTTGTGTTCCCTGTGACCTACGGAAAGTAACTGAGTGCACTTGAAAGTATCAACCTATAAAGTTGAGCAAGCTGCAGCCCTGGCTGGCAGTGGTGATGCAGAGGGTGCACAAGGATGCTGGCGGGGACATGTCTGGTGCCTGGGTGTGCTCCTTAGCATCTTCTCTAGAGCAGTTTTAAGTGTCTTCATGGAACTGCATGAAAGCAGAAGTGTTTATCTTTACATAGTGCTTTGCATGAAGGCTGGCAGGGGGGAAGCAAACTACCTGAGCAGTCTTGGAAGATCTAACAGGCAGGATTTATTAGTTTTAATATTAAAATATTAAAAAATCTACCCTGATCATAAACTTGGGGGCTTTGAGTCACTGGAGAAAGAGACAGGATTTTTCTTTAAATGTAATTTTGGAGTTTAGAAGCCCAGAGTAAGTGGCAATATTAAAATCATCAGTCAAAAAACCCTGTCTCCAACATAGAAACCTTTTCTCACATCTTCTATAAAGGCAAATCTTATTCTCATATTGCCTTCATGCCAAACCTGACAAAGGAAACAGGCATGCTTTTTGCCACTCATTTTGCCCAGGGGTTGTCAGAGGTGTCTCTCCACAAGATATCCTTGTGTCTGGATGTAGTTCCTTGTACTGGAGAGGCTCTGCACCACTTCCAGGGATTAAATGGAATTTGGTGACAGTGAAGGTCTGGACCAGGACTTTGCACTAGAGAAAATACCATGCTTATTGCAAGGTGTTTTGGCTCCCAGCTCCAGAAAACAGCTAGCCATCTACTTACACCTTGCCTGCACAACAAATCTGCATCAGGTTAGTTAAAAGGGTGAGCTTAAACTGTATAAGAACCCTTTTTCTAAAGTATAATAATGGCCTATTAGTTTTCATTTAAATCAGTTCCTAATGGAGGTAAATAAAATGAAAAGGAGTGGTTTTACCCAAGCCTGTCTAAACCACAGCATACACCAGCTGATGATCAGTGTAACTACCTTGTTCAGACAAGACCCAAGTCCTCCTGATTTAAGTTCTGTCCCGAACATAAACAGTTTACCTTTCAGATATGTTAAATCTCAGCTCTGCCATGCAATAGTTACCTTCAAATAGGGTAAAACACGATAGAAATAAACTGCACTAACAGTGCTCAGTATTTTATAGGCACTTTGAGACAAAAAGGAAAAAAAAAGAGTTTAAAATTAATCAGAGCATAATCACTTCAAAATTTGTTAGTTCAGAAAAAATTACCAGCCCTTCTTTACACAAAGAAATATCCTTCTAATGCTTTGCAAGAAACAAAAGCAGGCACCAGGAATTACAGTGATAACCTAAAAATTGTTCAACTCTCACAACAGATTGTCAAGCAAAGGGGAAAACTAGGGAAAGCTGAGAATAAGGTTTCTTAATCTTACACTGAAGGCTTGTAAATGTGCGAGCTCAATACCTCACAAGCCTTTTTGAGTAAATAAAGGTTTAAAATGTTCTTTCTTTAGCGTGACTGAATTCCTTTCCAATGTGACCTCAACATGCCATTCCTCTATCTTTATCTGCCGACACAGCAGAGCTGTTGACCTTTCACCAATGACCTGCGCAATCAATAAACAGCCGACAAACTATCTCAACAGAAATGCTCCACGGACAAGTTTCTCCCTCGATTTCTACGCCGTCAAGCTCTGCCGTTCCTGAACTTTTCCTCAGGCCCTTGGTTGTGCGTCAGCGTGACTTAACAAACAACACAGGGCTCAGAAATACATTTTCTTGGGCATTCCCTATCCAAACATATTAAACCTGTAAGTGGTTTTACTGTTGTTTGCAGTCCCATGAACTGCCTTCATACTAAGTGTAGGATCTACAAGATCTCTACCTCATGCTGAGCACTTCATGTCGACTTCCAAGGACAGACTAAGGGCTCACATAACTCAAATACGCACAGACTGCTGGAGAGTAAGATAATAACTTCATAAAATACGAAATCTTACTAAAGACTTGCCCAAACATCAGTTGGCAAAGGCTCATCTTAAAGAACTTCATTAAACAAAAAAATTAACATGGTCAATTACAGATGCCTGGAATAAGAAAAGAAATTAAGGCTGGTCAGAAAATACTAGCAGCATTATGGATGTCTTTCAGATTATTTCCAATGATATAAATTTTGTCATACTGTTACGCTAAAAAGTACCTAATGCAATGTTTCTATCAATATGATTTAAGTAAGCACTGTATGCATTTTGACTCAAACAGATCCGTATTTTAAAGATGTTACAAAAGGGGGAACCAGTAAAGTGCTGAAATGTGTTTTACTGGCGTACAGAAAAGAGAACAATCATTCCCTGCAGTGCTTACAGCAAACATACTGAAGCATTGATCAAGAGCTGAGAAGCCAAAAGAATGAAAACTATTAGAGACCAGCCATAAGCAGAAATGAAACTAATTAGTCCATAGAGTCTTTATCAAATTGAGTGAACACAAAGGTAAAGCAGAGGTACAAGTACTGAAAAGGAACTTAAGGTTATTAAAACTGAAAGAATAACAGTTTAAAGAGCTTATTCCCGTGACACCTAAAATGCTTAACAGAGATGCAGTTTCTCTCTATCTATACATATATACGTATATATTAACTTTCCTTAGTGTGTATATATTCTTATATATATACAATCTAAGGAACACTTGCAATGGCTCTTAAAATGTTAATATCTGCTGATGCAAGATAGCTGAAATTTCAAAACCCAATAAGCCTGCTAAAATTTGTTCAAAATACTGCTTTCTCATATGTTCCATGTACTCCAGGAGATCAATTTATTGTTTCTCCCCACCACTGAAAAAAAAAATTGGTAGCACGATTACAACTGTATTTTGAATTGTTCTGTTAAATTAATAATGTAAATCAGTACTAAGTGGAGCATAACATGACATTCCTTTATACAGATTTTGTTTCACTCTCTAAGTTGAAAGTATGTTCACTGTGCATTTTTAGGACCCACTAATGACAAAGATTGGCTCTTTAAAGGGCAGTGGCAGCAAAATTTTAGTAGAAGTGATCAAGTGATCAAGATTAACCTGCACATTACAGAAATGAGAGTATTTGCATTATTATCTGCACAGCAGAGCCAATATGCATGTAGCAGCTCTAATTTATTTATTTAGTCTTAACACACACAAGTAAGCATAGTTCAAATGGCAGTATTTAACAGATTGCGTTGACAGATCAATACAATATTCCACAGAACTTAAACGACAAGTAGACAAGACCTATCAAAGCCTCTGATTAAAAAGCCCTTGGTCTTTCTCATCTGAGTCCAGATCTTACAGCCTGATCCTCCAAGCAGGATTTCATAGGCAGGAGCCCCTGCATTTCACAGGCACTCAGGCTGCTGTCATCCATGATCAGGGTGCCTGCAAAAGCCACCGAGGCTCTCTGCAAGCACAGGAGTCACCCACACCAAACCCCAGGTATTTCTGAGGCATCTGCTAATAACTTGGTGAAGTGAAAGAACACACACTTCAGATTTCTACACGTTACGCATATCTCTCTGTGTGACAGTGGGAGCCAAACCCCCTCTTGGATTGCTTAAACTGGCACAGGTCAGCCCAGGACCAGTAAACACAGCTTCCAGAGAAGCCAGGCATCCCTCTTGTCTGGTCCGCAAGTGGAGGAGGACACAGGCATCAAGGCAGGACGCTGGGTCAGGAAAGGAAGTGGTGTGACTCTGCCGGACCAGGTAGAGATGCAACCAGGAGCCCTCGGCTACCAGCCATGGTCCTCACCTGACTCACGCTGTGACCGAAGCTGCATCACCTGTGTGATGTGCTGCGTGATCACAGTGCTCTGACGGGGGGGATGAGCTGTGATTAACAGAGGTGAAAGAAAATGGAAGCCCACCTTTTCTTTTTTTTTTTTTTCCTCTCCCAGAATGTACAGAAACCCCTTGAGATCCCAGCACTCTCCAGGTCAAATCTATGTGGGAATATTTAAGCTGTGCTGGGCTGGGGGTTTGGGGTTGGGTTGTTTTTTTTTTTGTTATTTTTTTTCCCCCTTTTTTTTCTTTTAATTTAGATGGAATGAATTGAAAGTGCTGCTTAAGAAGAAAATAAGAATGCAAAACTGGAGAAGTGCCATAAGTAGGTATATTAATAAACAAGCTCCTAATTTCTTATCTTTGATGGTATTCAGTACTATTTTAAATATTCTCAAAAGAATCACAAACATACAGAAGGTCATATATAAAATCCCTGATGAAGCAATTTAATGCTAAATTAAAGCTGAAACTAGGTAAGCCCAACTCTTGGGATCTTGAGTATTTTCAAAGACTAGAATAGAATCAACACTACCCCAAAACACCGTGTGTTTTTCAGATTTTTAAACATTTATTTCCGAAATTAAATAGAGCAGGTTTAGCTGGTTCTTACAGCTTAGTAGGAAACAATTTAATTTCCAAGCCAATTGTATATTGACAGTTGGCAACAATGGTTTTAATTTATAAAGAGAATGGGAAAATAGTTGTGCATTTCTGAAACGCTTCCAGAAAATTTCCTTTGAGAACACGTTCAGTGAAAAGTATACAAACAGGCATTAAACATGAATGTAATTTAATAAACATCCACTCAGCTATATGGTGTGATAAATAGGTAATAAGAATGTAATACAGGCATTTAGCTTTCAGCTTCCAAAGGAGCTGGAAGCTAAAACAATAATACTTTCATTAGACTCTCCTGCCTAGCATCAAGAGCCAATTTCCACCTATTAATATGGATTTCTATTACCTGCCTTGTGAATACTGTTAACCCATTTATCAAGCAAGAAGCCGTACTTTTGTCACTTATTACAAGCAGAAGGGGAGCAGAAGGATTGCTAAACCATGTAACATTAGAGCATCAGATTAAATCATTTGACCTAGAAGATAAAAACATTCCACTTACATTTAAAATGCAAAAAAAAAACCCCAAATCCAACTCCAAAAACCCAGCCCTGCTCGTATTACAGCTAGGAAGATCCTCTTGCAGGATCAAATCTTTCCTTGCTGCGTCAGAAGAAAAAAATAAATTAAAAAAATCACTGTCTGCAGACTAATTGTCAACTCGGTGCATGTGTAATTAAACATGCCTCATTGGTTCTCTTGATATGTCAATAGTGGGTAGGAGGAGGTTGATTTAAGTTAAACGATTCAAGTCTTACTGAACATTTGCCCCTTTCTGTGTCCTCTAAGCAAAGCATCATTTAACAGAACAACCTCAGCCAAATATGATGATCTTGGAATTAAGTGTTTATTATTCAGATTACAGCGCTGCCCAGAACACGCCAGGCACTTTTCTAAGCGCAGAGGGAGGCGCTGGGCCAGATCCCTTTCTCAGCTCCTGATTTACACCAAGAGCAAACGTGCTCTCTGAGCCTGGAGCCGCTTTCCCGCTCCCCTCCCCCAGCGGCTGGGGAGATGAATGGAGGGACTCTGGTGCTATCGCAGAGATGACAGGCGCGCATCTATTAATCACATGTTTGTTGCTAAACACACTAAATTCCCACTTTCCCACAGCACCGAAGTCTCCTTGTCCTCACACCCGGTTCTCAGCTGCAGCGAGCTGCACTCAGCAGCTATGGGTCTAAATGAGTATCTAGTTTTAGCCCCCTTGTTATCTCCCTGCTCCACTACTCATCTTCCTGATAGGGTATTGAGACCATAAAATTTTTCATGCTATTCACACTGGATCAAATTATAAAACATGTCTGCTTCCATGCCTGTGATAAAAACTCCACGATATCCAGCTCACCCACTTTCTCTGGAGCAATGACCCAGGAGAAGTACTTGTATGCCTCCTACTCTACACATCTCAGCTACAGATGCCAAAAATACTTAAGACCTCAGTCCACAAGGGAGAGGCAAGATCTGGTAAAGCAGCAGAATGCATGCAAAGTTTCTGATGTTAGAATACTTCAAATTTTATGGTCTTCATTCAGTGGAGTCATTCAAGGTATACGAATTCTTCAGCTGGGATGTCTCAGCTTTCCTTGTCTCCTTCTCCACTGCTGGTAACTCAGCAAACCAGGTTCACTGGACTTAACAGTTTAGTGCTGGTTTACCCCACCCACCGGACTACTCTTGTTTTGATTCAGTTCTGTCAAACCACCGAAATCTCCCAGTGCATTTGTTTCTTTTGGTAAGATCTTCATACGACTTCCACCCCTGCCCCATGCACTCCGGTGGAGCCAAGGGAGTTCCAAAACTCCTATTGAGGAAAGAACATTTCTCTTTCCCTCCTCTGCATTCTTGCAGTGATCAGTAAGTTAGTGAGTTACTCAGAAGTAACTGAACAATCAGGCTGCTCATGATACTCCTCAGTAAAATTATTACCATGAGTAATTCTCAGTGCAGTACTACAAGTTGGCCAATCTTACATCCTTTTCAAAGGACTGGAAGAAGTACTGCAGCTTGCGAAACAGATTTTTAATTCCTCTCATACTCTTGGGTACTCATTTTGTCCTGTATTTTACCTTTTTTGCACACTGCAAGTTCATCCATACCCATTTCTTTCTCAGTGGTCCTTTAATCCTTTTCTGTTCATGCTGCAGCTCAGCACAAGGACGGGTGTATTTCTATAAGACATGTACTCAGGAAGCTCTATCAATATGCATGCGTGGTGCAAGGAAGAAACATATTTCTGCTGAAGAAGAATCAGAAGTTGGGGTCAGACATTTTATATTTTAGCCAGATTTTGATAAGACATATTAGGAATTCATAGGGCTTTTATCATTTTCAACAGCAAGAGGATTAGACCCTATGCTGACAAGAGCAAGAACATCAATTGTTAAAAGAAATATGTGCCACACTGAAATACAGTAAAGCACCTGAAAGACATAACATACTGTCTGATAAGAATACTATAAGCACTTTCAAATTCAACCCAGTGATGACTTGCCGAGTCAGTGCTTCATTTGTCTGGCAGAGCCAAAATTACAATGACTTCTGTTCTACGCTCAAAAATGCAACAGAAGTGCAAAGGGAAGACATGATTTAAACCATGGTCTCACACAACAGCAGCGATTCAAACTATGGATAATACACTGATGCTCAGACCACAGGACAGAAAGAAACAGTAAGAATCTTTACTTGGATTCAAAAATTTTATCCGGCAAGCTTGCAATACTGATGAAAAGACTCAAGTATTAATTTAAAAACAAAAAGACTTTTTTTTAAATCAAATATGTTGACTCAGTAATAACAATCTCCCCCCTGTCTGAAGAAAGACCCCAAAACCAAAAAGCATCTCAAATTCATCCTTCTTCCCCCTAAAATATTCATAGTGCTGCAAACGTGTTACAAACTAAATGATTTTTTGTACTGAACTTCTAAAACCCTTGACTTTTAATAAGGTCGTGCATCATTTGATTTTAATTACAGAATTTTTTATCCCTTAAATTTGACTAAAAATGATGTGATTTACAAAGCAAACAAGCCAGTTAAACAAAGCTAATTAAATTCACCAGAGACAGCCTTGCTTTTCCCCTCAGTGAGTGTTTATTTCAGCTCCCAGTGCTCTGATAGCTCCTGACAGCTTGCTGGGACACAAGAAAGAAGTAGGTCAGGGTAAGCCGGAATCAACAACAGAGGATCCCATTAGACAGGCTTGTAGGGTAATACGGAGATCGAGGAAGTGTGTGATGTAGTGACAGTGTTAGAGACACATAACAAACAGCCTGAGGACAGCCTCCAGCAGAACCGGTACATTTATCTTCTCCGTGTTATAATGACCCCTCGTACGGCTTATCCAGTTTGTGATTCCTCGTACGAGAGGTGCTGTATAAACCTAATGACAAAAACGCGCTCACGGTCTGCAAGATGATGCGGAGCCAGAGGCAGCACTAGCAGAGGTTCTCCTCCCCGTGAGCCCCTGCCCTGGGGTTCCGCAGCCTCCAGCTTCCCGGGGCAGCAGCTGTTCACACAGCGGAACGCATCCCCCTGCTCCGGCTGGGAACGCGGCGAGGAATCTCACTGCGCACAGACATCAAAGGAGAATAAGATTGGTTTCTCCTAACCAGCTTCTAAAACATTATACTGATGATTATGGTTGCGGTGCCTACACCGGATCTGAAAATAATCAAGCACCCTGTAGCAAGACAAGCCGCCATGGCAGGTTGGAAGCACAGCAAAACTCTGTTGCGGGGCACAAAAGGCGCCTGCTTCTTACTGAGCAGTGGTCTGGGGGCTCCCGGTGAACCCCCACCACCCCGGTTCCTAGGGCCATTTGAAGTGGCAGGAGGGCTTGGGTATGTCTTCTCATACCACAGCACCGCCTCTGGGAGCAGCTACTGGCAGACAAGAGAGGCTGAGAAACCTGTGGTTTCTGCTGGCTTTCCCAGCTGGGATCACTGTGTAATGAAGAAACATCAGCAGAACCAGGGAGGAGAACAAAAAGACCAAAGCGATCAGTGTAAAATATAAAATGCTTTATGCTTCTACGACTGCATTAGATTATTTAAAGTGTATTTTTACCGGCTATATGTATACCTGGACACTTGCTAATGCAACTCTTCCCTCCTGAAAAAAAGGATAAGACAGTGCCTTGACAGTAAGAGCAGAAAACACAGTGTCAAAAACTCTGCAGTGTAATATTAAGTCAGAGGCAAGTGGAAAAGCAGAGCTCCGGCTTTCCTTGTTCTCATGACTACTGCTCACACCATTAAAAGTTCAAAGTCTCTCCCAGCATCTCCGGCACGGCTGTGCATACCCCAAACATTTCAATTACCAGAGTCAATCTCTCAGGCTTACACACACAGCCAGGGAGATTCTCCTCAACTCCAAACTGTGCAGCTTACATTAAAATAGAGCGCGAGCGTGTGCTATCTCAGAAAATAGGTACGTTTGACAGGAACAATTTAAATCGCCATGGGCATAAACAAACACAAATGGAAAATGTTGTTTTATTTTGTTCAGAGCTCAGTACATTCACTTTGCTTGGAGATGTCTCCAGCATCCACTTCACTTGAAGTGCTCAAGTGGTGACTTGGTTTTCAACAACGATGGGGGCCGTACTGATAAACCAGCTCGCATTATTTCAGGAGTTTAATTTTTGTCTCTCTGACTTCATTTTCATGTTTATTCCATAAGAGTGCGTCATGTTCAGCATTTATCCCCTTCTTTGTTTCTAGTTACAATCTTTCCGCAACACAATTCACCTCCTGGCTAGCAGCGCTTCCTGCTCTTCAGGGGTCACACTATATGGTCACTTGCACCCACCCATTTTATAACACAACACATCCCTTTCCTGCATTTTTTACTTAAGCAGACAGTTCCACTGAGTTCACAGAGGTTTTGTCTGAGAGATGACTATTTGCTCCAAACCTGAGCATCTAGGTAAAATCCCTACCTGGTTAAATATCCTAAAGAAAAACATGTGTGTCCTAACAAAAATATGCATTAAGATAAAAGCATTAAAATAAAGGAAGACAATGAGAATGATCAGAGCAGCCCTGCCTGTGAGGAAGGAAGGAAGCTTTTAACAGCACTAAAATATAAAATTGATTTGTACACATATTTGATAAAAATCAATACAATTAGCAAGTAACTGAATACTAGAAAGGGAAATTGATTGCTCGAGGGCCCAGAGGACTCAGGGCAATCAGTCCATTCTTCTAGCTCCTCCACTCTTAATAAAAATTTACTTTTTCATAATCCTGCCTGAACTCTTTGCCCATTAATAATGCCGCTAAACAGCTCTTCTTTTAGCACTATTATTGCAGACCTGCTTGAATTACATTTAGAGGCAGTTTCGAGTGGCATGTCCTGGCCATTTTGCTATCTGCAGCACAAACCTCCAAGCAATAGCATAAAAGAATACTGGCTAATGAACGGGAGCACAGGAACACTTGAGAAGCGCTTATAAAATTAAGTACCAAAGTTTAAATAAATGGATTACCATAGAATTGATTTGCTACATCAATTTGGTCAGCTTTTGCTGATACATCATTCCTTCCTCAAAGGAGAAGAGCCACCGTTTCAAAACAACTAATTAAACATTTTGAACCATGGCCTTACGAGGAGAGCAGGGCTGCATTGCTCTGCTCTCCTGTCTTCCTTCTCTCGCTGAGTGACTCCTCGCTGCAGCATAAAAACTGTTACTCCACACGAAACATGAGACTGAATTTATAGTCAAATCTAGAGTGAATGAAGTTTCATCATCTTGAGCAGGCTCCAGTTTCAGGCAAGGACATCTCTTCCTTCACGACGGTGGGACTGGAGGAAGTAAAATGCAATTGCTCTTCCTCGAACAGAGGGAGGGAGGCTTCCAGCTCAGACCGCACCGCCTCCCCAGGTGAGGATTTCCATTACAGTCATCTGGCTGTACAATCTGATACAGGGTGCACACAACTCGTATGCATCTACAAAGGAGGTTTCTCTTTCAAAAGGTCAGATACCTTCTCAGATAAGAACTTTCTCAGATGTTAAGCTTTGTCCACTGACTCATCTTGATAGGAAGCTCTTTAAACCAAAAACTACCTTTGGGCCCTCAACAGCTTCTCTGCCAGTCTGCAGTTCAGGGTGACACAGCCTTTGTTGTTAACTAGGGCCCTGATTCAGCAATGCACTTCAGCATATACTTAAAGTCGAGCTCTATGAGTAACCCTATCCGAGCCAAAGGTAAACAAATAATTTTTCCATATTAATGCAAGCACTCGCATGCTTAAAATTCAACAATATAATTTAAGCACTTTCTAGTGCATCTCCAAAGAAACATCTCAAGAAGTCACTGAGTTGAATAAAATCATGTAATCATGTATGCAGGATAGATAGAGAACATATGTGTATCGTAGTCACTCCAGCAGAAACTCTTTTACCCCAAGAAATCTCACCACATACTTATGTCTCCAGTGGTCTGGCCGGAGCAGTGACTGAACTGTATCAGCCTAAGAGAAGGTCGACGGATGCTTTGCGACTCAAGCAGCAATCCGTGGTGATCCTCATTAAGAGTGGATGAGAGACTGCAGTGCCAAGGGAGGAGAGCAGTGCATCACCCAGTGGGGCACCAGCGTTAGGTGCCACAGGTGCAGCTGCAACATCTGCTAAGTTGCCTCGCTAAATTCTTATGATGTTCTTACTCAAAAGTTTGTCCTGCTGCTGCTTCTTACAAAGAAGAGACTTTAGTCTGGACACAGAAACAGAAACCAGGAATTACACAGTTTCAGCGCTAGCCTTCTTTGTAACCATGAGCAAACTACTTTAATCTCTTTGCTTCAGTTTCCCTGCCTTTATTAATAAAGCAGAGACAGTAAAACTTATTTCACCTAACTCATACATCTTTTGTGAAGATGAAATGCTTGTTCTGTGTAAAGTACTTGGAAGATGAAAGGCATCAAGTAAATATTAATCATAGTCACCACACCTACCAACAGGATCTCCAGTACGCTGATCTGGATCCGTGTTTGAAGAGTCTTTCTTTGTGCAATTCAGGAACTATGCCTTCCTGCAGTAGTAGAGCTGAATTAAAGCTAATCAAGAATTTCCATGTTAATCGGCCTTCTAACCTTTAGAAGATTTAGAAGATCATAAGAAGGATGATGCTTCCATTTCAAAAGACAGCACAGTGCTACAGAATGAATTACATCAAACTGGTTGAAGCCCATTTACAGCATGCGCATGGAGGAAACCATAGTTCATCCACCAACATTCATCTTAGAGCATACACACTTGTAAATCAGGTCCCATTCAGTAATGAAATGTGGAGTGACTCATTCTTTCTACGTGTGAAAATGGTCTCAGAGAGAACCAAAGAATCTTTTACTTTCCTGTCTGCCTTTATAAACACAGAATTACATCTCCTTACTTTGGAGAAGCTGCAATGCTTCAGAGCCAGCTGTAGAAGAGGACATTACCATCTTAGGTGGACAGAATCCAAGGCCACCTTAAGATCTCAAATTTCTCTTGAAGGAGATTTGAGAAAATGGTTCATTAGCAGCTCAGCTGATCTTTTGAACCAGGTTCCTGGGCACAGCGAGGCTCACTGGTCTCATGCAGACGTGCCCGCGAGGCTGGCCCGGGGAAGGCTGGCCAGGCTGCTCCGGGCACTTCTGCTGTTCCATGTGGGTAGAGTGCCACATTATTTACTTAATGTCTTAAGCAACTTCTGCAGCTCAAACTTACCTCATGCAGCCATAGCTGTCCTGCTGGCAGTAATCAGCAGGTTAGCCAGGTGAAAGCTGTCTTCACTGTTTCCGCCTGAACCAGTGAATTTACACAAGGACAGCAGCACAGACATACCTTGACTTTTGTCCCAGTGTTAGCACCGACTCAAAAGCCAACTGGCATGTACTGCAGCTGCACACTGAATAGCAGCTGCGTGCTTTGGTCAGCTGTTCAGTAGCTGGGCTGCCCAAGCACTGCAATCACCCAAAGAAAAATCCTTCTAACAAAATAAACCAAACCAACACATGCCTGTGATCACAGGGCAATCAAAGGTGTGCAGCCCCGGCACTGTGCCTGCTCACCAACGCAGCTCTGCCTGCCTCTGAAGAGGCAACACAGGGTTGGCTCCCTGGAGCATCCCTTCACTGCTGCTAAGAGACTCCCATTTCTCCAGTGGAGTAATCACAACAGAAATATGAAAGCAAGAGTACAAGGAAAAAACCAAAGAGTTGCAAACTTAAAAAAGACAACGGAGATAAAGAAAAGCACTGTCTGCAGGTTGAAGGTGCACAGAACAAGTTTGCACACAGGAAACACTTACTGCTTGAGTAGAAGCAATAGGAGATGCTGGACCTGGTGGACCAGGCACCTGAGGGATCCCAGCCCTTCCGAGGTGGGCCTGGACCTGCTGTGCCTCCATCCTCCCTGCAGGTACCTGCCCGGCTTCCTCAGCTCTCCCTCTGTCTCCTTGGCTTTCCCCTCCCTTTAGTCCCAGCCTGTCCCTGCTCTCTCTCCCCTACCATTGCCTCCTTGTACTTTGGACCTCTTCACCTCGACGCCCCGAGGTCTCTGGCTCTCCATCGGCGGCTCGGCAGCACCAGCCCCTGCAGCTGGGCCAGCCAGCACCACTGAGCTGTGCCTGTACTGGTCCACCTCCTCGCCAGGATCCAGCAGTATGTACAAACAAACAAATTACGCTGCAGACACAGCTATGCTCCAAAAGGAAATGACCACTAGATGCTATTGCTTAACCTTTCTTAATAATGAACATGTATTTCTTGAAAATATATGCCACCTAATCCCATCGGCATTGCAAACATGTACAACAGGAGGGTAATTTAAGTTAATCAAACCCTAAGCTCCACGTGAAGTTTAACAGTTTGCCTCACTACATTTTGGGTAGCAGATGGCAAAGCATTCAATAGTACGTTTTCTGCAGTCCTTGTACAAAGGCCTATAGCTGTTTCTGTTCTGGGTGTGAACACCAACAAAGGGACATTCGCTGGACTAGCTGAAGGCTGCAAAGTGGCAAAATTTAAATCCTGAATAATAGACATACAGTTACCAGTATAGATGCTCCAAAGGGAGGACTCGTGGGCAGCCAGAACTGGTCATTTACCTGCTAGTTTGCCATTATGGCCATTCTTAGGTATAAAATTAAAGCTACAGCTGGCATAAGACTTCGGGTAATTAATCCATGCCTTATCTGCACAAGTTACAACATCCAAAATCAGTTCCATGCAGGTGAGTAGGAGGGGTTTTCTTACACAACAGCACTTGACACTGTTGCTATAGCTCACAGTATTTCTATGCATGCTGCCCGTACAAATGACTCCAGACTGTATGTAGCCTGCCACGTGGGCATCAGAAACTCAGAAAATCAGGGTTTCAAACTGCCTCTGTGGACAGACACTCAAATGCTCTATTTCAGGCTAGAGTTTGGGGAGCTGGGGTGGGGGGAGAGAAGAGCTGACAAGGGGAAAAAACTAATTTATAGATTGATGTATAGAGCCAGAATGATTTTAAAGAAAGGGCAATTAAGACTGCCTAAGTCAAGCTTTTTCCATGTAGGTTAGAGTGACTGGGAAGCAAGGGGGTGAGCAATAAACAGTTCAGCCTGAGACAGTCAAGATTTTAATAATTTATAACCAACAGAAGACACACGCTTCTCCTTCAAAAACACGGAGTACTTCCCCCATCATCCAATTAATGGTGGTGTGTACACTGAACATACTTACACTAATTGACTGGTCCAATAGTCATGGCTGCCTCCAAGCATCTCTGGAAGTAGCATTTCTGCAGCAGTACCGTGCAGAAATGCTTCACATTTATTAACTTGTTTGTTTCTGATTGTTGGATTGGTTCCCCATTCCCAAGGCACTTAGATTTATTCTTTTAGCTTAACACTACAAAGTAATCAAATCACTCCATTACAGCTGACAGACTGTAGGAGCCCTGAAGGGGAGGGGAGAGTGGTATCAAAAGAAACATCTACATTTTCTCTAACATCCTTCACACTTGCCCTAAACTTTAGATTTGACTCATATATATCTCTGGAAATCAAGAATATTGAACTTTAATTGACTAATGGAAATTACTTGAAGATGCAGGACTTTCACTTGAAATTAAGGCTGGTCTACCTTCTGGGATCAGGGACCAAGATTCACTTCTCATAAAGACTGAAAAGCCTGAACGTGCTCTCCTTCAGCTTCAAGTCAAACACAAGTGTTGCTGCAACCTAGAAAACAACCTTTCCACGCTATGTAAAGTTCAAACCAACCAATCCACAAATAAGGAGATGAGATGGAGGATTCAAACATGCCATTGTGCCCTTCCATCAACTGTGTAGAACAGGTAAGAACAGGAAAACAAAGGAGATGGCTCGGAGAGTCAAGATTAATATGGAAACTGAGAAGAAGATAATGCCTTTGGTTGGGTTTTGAATGTGTCTCTTCAGTACAAATTATTTTCAGCTTTATGCAATGTCGTGTTAGAAAATGCTTAGCACGCAACCCTTGATGTGGAAGACAAAGAGAATTCTTTGATTTAGACAAATTCCAATGTCCTTGTCTAATGTTACCCAATGCAAAATTAGAAAGAAGTTAGTGCTTGCATGGTCCTGTGTTTAAAAATAATTGGAATGACCCAGTGCTTAAAGTATGGAAAGGGTCCTCTGTTATTAAAATCTAAACATATTTCATTTTAGACTGTACTCAAACTGACAGGGTAAAGCTTGAAGCAAATCCCCCGACAGGTTTTTTTAATCGAGAAAAACAACAAAACAAAACTTCATGGAGCCTGTGATCAAATAATCTTACAGAGTTTGGATTTAATACACCAACAATGTCAGGCATTTCAATGCAGTGGCATCAAAACTAGATATTTACTGCCTGGGAGTGAGTAACCCTTTGAAAAGGGAGGAACAAAAATTCCTTTTTAATGAGTCACCATTTGGCAGTCAGAGATCAAAACCTTTTGCCTGTATTTCTGACTGCAAGATTGTATATACTTGGGATTTTTTCAGTCTGTGTGACTTTATTTAAATCAACACAGTTAATTAAGAAAACAAGTAAGTAATAGGAACAGGGAAAGTGAAGTCCTTAAAAGTACCTGACCATCAGCATGACCTAGTGGGTTACTGAAATACCGGATGAATTCGGAAATTATTTCCCTATGTAAATCTGAAATTGTGAAAATCCTAGTAAGATTTAAAGTAACTAGTCAAAGCAAATTAAATTCTACTCAGTGCCTATTCTGATAGCCACATGAAAATAAGTGTTGCACACATTCTTAAACTGAAAATGCTTACATGCTAAATGTTACATACTAATGTATGGGGGAAAAGCTTGTCATGTGAGTAGAACTGTGTATGACAAATGTCTTCGTAAAGTATTCATTTGTTTACGTTGGCCCAAAAATTAACCTATGGAGATCTGTGACAGAATGAAACATTAAAATACATTCCTGAGAGTAGATGCCATTTTTGCCTTGAAGTATCTTCTTTCCTCCTATATCAAATGCTGAAGTTTCAGAGAAAAGGAAGATATTATGATGTGACGTCAGAGGAAAAAAAAAAAAATCCACCTGTGTCGGCATTACAACCAAAACAAAGAAATAGAACTATCATTCACACTGAGGGGGTCTTAGAGTGAGATGTACCTACCTTTATTTTGAATATAATTTCCAATTATGTGAAAAGTCCCTAAAGACCTCAGCTAGTAACAAGCACTTCTGATTTACAAAATATTTAACCAGCTAAGGATGCTTAGTGTGAAGGTTAAGGCAAAGCACCATTATTCCCATTTGCCAAAATGGGAACAATTTGCCTCCGCCTCTGGAGGCCTGTGATGTTCAGACCCTTTGAAACAAAATCATGACAGTTTTGAAATTAGAGTAGGCATTATTCGGGCTTGGCTTCGACCTTAGGAAATCTCCGAACTGTTATGTGAAAACTCATATCCAGAAAAATTAGAGCAGGGACTTAGCACTCACTCCACACAGCTATCAAACAGCCATCCCCTGTAACTACTGATCAGCAAATCGTCTCCATACCTTACTGTCAGCTCACTGAACCATCCTGTCCCTTACATCAGTTGATCTTAATTTATGTTCAATTTACTTGTAGATTGGAAGTAATTAGAGTAAATAATTACAGTAACTGGTTACAGTTTGGGAATTGAGAGAACTGAAGAAAGAATTCAGAGAAATAACCTGATCTACTACTGTAAAGAGAATCAATCATCCATCTCCTTCCATTAGTCTTTTTGGCAATCCTGTGTCACTGTTGTCACAAGCCTGGATAACGATGCCACATTAATTCTCCTTTTGAGAAAGGGACTACAAGATTTGACTCTGTAACTGTGTCCTGTCTGACCTTGGGGAATCTTTGGGGGAAGTTTCCCATCAAATGCACTTACAGTTTTTACTGAAGGAGAATTACTAGGTTGGGCCTGTGCTTTATAACTCAAATACATGACACCAAAATATACAACCAATCTTCTGTTTCCACGAGAAATAAATCGTCAGTACATAACCAGTGATTTTGCAGATCCAACCCGATGTGAGAAATTACATTTTCAAAGTCAATTCAACAAGCCTGCTCCCAGGCGATGGACACGGGGCAGAACGAAGAGACGGCTACTGCAGATTCCTTATGTAACAACAACAGTCCTTTTAACAACACTTACCTAAACTGGAGATAGGCTGCATTTCCCACACCAAACCTTCCCAAAGGAAAAAAAACCCCTTTGTTGTAAATATTACAGAACACACTGCTGGAAAAGAAGAAAGTCATCCGATGTTTCATAACAGAAACAGACTCACTCCCTTTCTTCAAGACTACACAGTGCTCTCAAGGCAACATGAACTGCAGCATCGCTGATGTCAGTGTAAGCAGGCAGAAGAGGACATATGGCCTTTTGTACTGTTCCCAAGATGCCGCATGTAAAAAAAAAAAAAAATTTCAAAAATCATTATCCAGGCTGGAAGAAACCCAAGCCCTCATAAATGTTTGTTTATTGCAATTTGGAAGACCTTTTTAGAAAAAACATGTCATCCTAATTCAAATGGTGGATGGGAATCAAGCAGAAACCGTGAATTATTTTTGGGAAATCATGAATTATTTGGGGGAAACTTTTGTTGCTATGTTTATTTGAGTATTTCTCTGTAACGAGATATCATTTCTATTACTGTGGCTATGACTAACGAGTTAACAACTCTATTTACACTAGTACTGTTGTATCATTAGAAACAACAAGATTATGTAATTCTAATGCCAGCACAATTATTTTAACACCAAGTGTGTCAGATCTGACTCTATACCCCCTAAATTAATTTCAGAGTAGTGGCTAAATAAAATGACATACTTCTTTGTGCTTTTGTTATAACACGCTCATGTGCAGCAAACTGTGAAGAAAATGTAGTAATTAGAGGTTAAATTAATCCCTGACAGACAGGCAGCTTAGTAAAGCTGGGCCCTCTTCAGAAAACATAGCATAAAGCTTGCCAGTCTTTCAGAATTAGGCACAAAGAACAGGCAAGATTGGCAAGTCCCTCACCGCTGCAATCCAACCAAAGGGTAATGCTGAAAAGTCGGAGTAAGTCTTCGAGCAGCCAATACTACCAGGCAGATTCTTGTGACAAATGTGATTTAGAGCTCCAAGCAATTGTTGCTACAGCCACTCTAACTGCCTGATCAGGATCAACCACTTGAAATTAAAGACAGTCTTTTGCACAGCAGAACAGGCTTCTAACTGCCATATAATCAACCTTGAGACGTTAATAAAAGCGAACAATGGCATTATATTTCACAACGTAACTAGAAAGTTAGCTTGCTGCTTCTGATTTTAATGCAGGTAATGGATTTCATTGCCCACAACAGAGTAAATATGCTGTGTTATTCTGAAAACAATAAATAGGCATGTCTCAGGTAGGTGTAACTCCTGAACCCACTCGGAATTCTGAAGTACTTAATTCTAGAGAAAAAGAAACTTCCCCAGAAATGCAAAAGAAAAACAATGCAAGACAAAGAGGCAGCCAGATCATGTTGATAATATCCAGAAAGGGTTTATTTTTTTTGTGCATGTCAACAGAAGTAACTGTTTTTTCCAATCTCTCTTGCTGTGGCACAACGAAAGCAGCCTGTTTTTAAGCCCATGCAAATACAGCTTGTTATCAGAAGGGGAGAAACGGAAGGGTGCTTGCTCTGGGCTGTGCAAGAAGTGCCCTGTCTTCCCCGCACTGACAAATCCTGGCGCAGAAGCTGCAGATGCACCACCAAGTCCGTCCCACTTGACTTACACCTTACCTGCAAAGGTGGAAGGTGCAAAAAACTGGCTTCCGCCCGGGCTAACACTTATGCCACTCAATAGATTGCCTGACATGGGGTGAAACAATAACATAGTTAACACCCTCCCCTGCTGAGGTAATCTATATCATGTCTGCCACAGGCTGAGCCCCCAGCTGTCCCTGCCTGCACAGGAAAGCACAACAGGCAGCTGTGGTTGGATCACCAGGTAAATTCAAAAGAAAAAGGAAAAAAAAAAAAAAAGAAAAAGCCTGTATTACAATTAAAGTCAAAGCAAAACAGGGGGCTTGCAGAGATTGCAGATCAGTGTGGGAGTGCATTAACACCACTGGTATTTCTGTACTACCCAGATCATCAATTATTAACAAATTAGGACATGCCTGATGGGGTACTTATGTAACACTTCTTTATCAATAAAACTGCCAAGTCCCTTGCAGGGAAAAGCAGAACGGATTTCAACAAGTCATAATACGACACCCGCCTTTAGACCGGATACGATCGTGAATTCTGGTTTTCTTCCTCCTCAGCCCGGCCACCCATTCCCAAATTCTGGTCAGCCCAGCAGCCCCCGCTGGAAGCCCGGGGCGCGCCCCAGCCTCCCGTGAGCAGCCACCCTTTAATCAGGTCAGTGCTTATCAATGGCTCATTGTAGCGACGAGGCAGCGCTCAGAGTCAAGGGCCGTACGAAATCCCGCATTCCCCTGCACCTCCCACGCCTGGGCCCCGCTGGCACTTCACTGGCCCCACGGACACAGCCACTGGCCACGCACTCCCTGGGCACAGCCCGCGTCCCCCAGCCAGTCCCGCTGGCCGGGCTGCCTGGTGGGGAGGGCAGGAAGCAAGCTCACGACTCTATCCTCTGCTCTACCCTTTGGGCACAATTGTTCCTCCACAGGAGCAAAGGGCCAGCTAAAATTCAGCCTGCAGAGTCTGTATCTGTTGCTCTGCTTTGTTTCCATTTCACTGTCTCCAACGGGCAAGAGTGAGCAGGGTGGGGGGCAGTAGGGTAGGCCCCCTTCCCTACTCAAGGGCCTGATCCTTAGGCCCTTAATTCTAGGATCAAATCTGAGTCTCATGTAATATAAAATGAAGACGGACTGCTAGGCTGGGCCCTGACAGGAGGGCTTGTGTACTCTCCTACCGCTTGGCCTGACAAACACCCTCCAGTAGATCCGAGATGCACAGCACAGTAAACAGCCCTAGAAGGAGCTACTGCAACTTTGCAAGTAAATTCTGCACTATTTTCCTCTTGAAGTAATGACTTTGTAATGCATTTTCTTCCATTTAAAAAATTAAAATTATTATCAGTGAGGAGGCTTCCCGAGAGGAATAGAGACTCTTCATAGCTCATTTGCATTTGCTAGTTATCCCTCTCTGACCGCACCACTCTGGTCGCACAACTGGTGACTTCAAAAACGATGGAGTCATATCCCAAGAGCCATGAGCCCTGCTTACGCTGTCACCCTGAGATATACTTTCATTTTGAACAGAGCTAACAGGCCGGTCCATAGCAACTGCAATGAAAAATATCTACCAGAAGACAAGGACATAAAGTGAAACCTTTAACTGACAAAGACTTCAATTTTCTGTGCAAAGCGCTAGCAGTAATAATAAAGAACACGGGAAGGAGACCGTGATGCAAGCACAGACTGTTTTGCAAAGTCTCCCTTCAGCTGCTGGCAGCCCTGAAATGGGTTACAGAAAGTTAAAACTGTGTTATTGATCACTGCCTATTCTGCAGGGCTGTGGGGTTTTTTTAAAAATAAACCAGCATTGTTCTTTTGCTATTTTTACTTAAAACAATACTCCAGTATCTTCCAATATCCAGTCCACTGCAAAACAACACTAATGATGGTAGTACTAAATGCCTCAACAGTTTCTTCACATATTTGTTAAGCAATTGCCTTTTCCAGTGCACCCCTTTTATGGGTGCATGGAACAAAACTTATTATGAGTACACAAAGGTATCGTGCACATTTGGCATTTTACAGCAATGCTCTAAAGTTCCTCTTCAAAATTACTGGCAAGGAAGGAAGTTCTGCATAATTTTAGCACTCAACATCTGAAAAAATTAGAACAGTCCCAACTGTTCTTTGAGATGTATAAAAGAACAGTTGAAAAACTTACAGTTGACTGGTGCTACCTAGGTTACCCGTCAATGGCATTGAAACTGGTATATTATTAAGAGAGGTGTATGATGGGAATTGGTTTATTGTGCTGATCCATAGTAACCAACTCCTGTTCGTCCATCATTTATCTCTCTCACCAGCGACATATGGGTTTGTCTATTCACACTCTCAGCATTCTCTCTGCTCCAACAAACAGTCAGCCTTTTCTGCTGGGATAAGGAGATTTTTTAGTTACATCCATTATGTGCGTATCAACATTTATGGCAGGAAGATAATTGCCAAAGAGCTCAGGGGGATAAAGGCTCCCTCTTTATAACACAAACCCCCTTAAAAAATCAATATTGATATAAAACAGTTCAACGCAAAGCCTTGGTGTGTCTTCTGCTTCCTTCAGTTCAGAATACTTTTTTTTTTTTTAAAAAAAAACAACGTAGCAAGTCAAACTGGAACATCAGGTAGCAAACCTTTGTAATGAGTTGCACTACTGTTCTTCCCATAGAGGAAAGAAATAGCAGTGTACAATATTAATTGTTCCTTAAAGAAGTGAATGGCAAATGTGTCAGATATAAAGAGGGCTCCTTGGAGAGGCGCCAGCATCATTTAAACTGATTTAGCTATCTTTATTTGGAGACCATACCAATTGCTAATGAATTGTAACTTATAGTCACCTTTGCCTAAATGTTGAAAACCGCTGACACTCAGAAACAGCCAGCACAAGGGAACAATGAAAACCTGGGGATCCTGCCTTTTTCCCTATTTAAGGAGCTCAGACACCCTTCTACTACTCCATCCCCCAGTTTGGATAAATTCATTTGTCACAGCTTCTGCAAGATTTACTTCACTTTCCCATGGCTACGTACTCATAAAAGTTATTTTAAGGCGACTTTCATCAGAGTAGCAAGTAACACAGAACATTTATTGATTAAATGACTGGGAACCAGTGAGTTGCACTGTACTTAACCTACAGGACGACTCAGGGATTTTACTTACTGTTACCCTTGCCCTTGTGCTACCTTCTGCCTTCCTAACTTTTGTCTCTCATGAAGACAGTTCCTAGGTCGATCCTTGTCCTACAGTTGCATCCAGGCAGGTTAGTGACCATTTATTTAAGTCAGGGCAAGAGTGTCACCCTGACACCTTGGATCATGAACTCTTGCAGTAAATCTTCCTGTATGTTCAGAAAGCATCTAGCACGATAACTCCCTAATCCCACTTTAAATCTCTGAATGATACCACATTGTAACATTTGTAACAAGATCAGTAAAGAACCAAACCCAAACACACTGTATTTATAAAACACTTCTACCTGTGTAACAGGAAGCCATACAAACGAATTAAAAAAATATATAACTGCCTCCTGTAATTACTAATCCCCCCAAACCCTTTAACAACTACCTTAGCTTTAAAAAACAAAACAAAACAAAACAAAACAAAACAAAAAACCCCCAAACAAACCCAAGAGACTTTGCAGGTTCAAACTACTAAGTTACAAGGGACTAAAAGTGAAGCCCTGTCAATATTTGCTTTTCTGATTCTGAAGTATTAGTTAAAAGGATTAAAAGCAGAGATGAAAAACCTCAAGTTAAAAAAAAAAACCAAAACAACAAAAAAACAAAAAAAAAAAAAACAAACCAAACCAAAACTCTGAAAACAAAAAGCTAAATTAAATTTGAGCCGTTCAATTCTAAACATTAAACAGCTTTTCACTCACTGGAGAGGAGCTGTTAAGTGCATGTTACCTGCCTCACAATACAAGCTATTTGTTTTTTATCCCTGAGCAACAAACTATTTCCTGGTTGAGTTTAAAAACTCAGTGACGTTCCAATTTCAACCCACACATGTGTGTCACTGTCAACGTCAGTGGCAGGAAAACATTAGAAGTCACCCCTTGGTAATGCTTTCCTAACATGGAATTTCCTTGTATCTCGCTCCCTCAGCCCACCTCCTCCCTTCGGCTGAGAGCATCTTTCCCAAATTGCTTTTTTTTTTCCCCTTCCAAACATATGGCAGGGAGAGAGAACTGAAAATGGTCAGTGCCAGAACTAGATCGCTGCTTTTTTAGGTGCTAGTGTAGAACTTGCTCAAACTGCTCCTGCCTGCCTGTAACTCGGAGAGCGCGGCCGTGGGCAGGCAGGCAGCATCATCCCCCCCGCCCCTCCGAGGCAGCTTCTCCCACCGCCGCGTGTGTCCGCCCCCAGCCCTGCCCCCCCCACCCCCCCCGTACTCTTCGTGCCCCCCCCGCCGTTACTCTGCGCGCACGCAGCTCCTCGCACGGGGATACACAGAAATCCGTCCCGGGGGGGGCGGCCGCTTGGGGGGCGGCGGGGAGGAGCCGCTGCGGGCGTTGGGGGGGGCGGCGGCCCCCGCCGGTCCGGGGGATGCCCTGCGCCCGCCGCCGGGCCGGGGGGGCCGATCGGATCCGCTGCCCGGGGCGGGGGCGGCAGCGAACAGCTGCTGGCTCCGGCAGGTTCAAGGCCGTTCCGGCTCCCTCTCTCCCGGAGGCACCATATGGTTCACCTCGCACATCAGCAGCTTTATTTCCCCATCAGCTCGGCCCGGAGGGGGAGCTCCGGGAGGGGCACCCCCCCAGCCCCCCCGGGGCACGGGCATTAGGCATTACCCGGGGATTACAGGGCTAAGCAGGGAAACACTCACATTATATAACAGGGGGAGTATCTCGCCCCTCCCGGCGCTCCCGCACCCCTCCCTCCTCCCTCCCCGGCCGGGGCAGCCGCACAGCAGCGGGGGGGGGGGGGAGCCCGGCGCCTCCGCCCCCGGCTCGGGGAAGGGGCCAGACGCAGTTAATCTCCCCGCTGGCGGGTCGGGGGAGGGACTGCGGGGTCCCCCCCCGGTGCCGGAGGAGGAGGAGGCAGGCTCTTCGTGCGGCGCCCGTGCCAGGAGGCTCCTGCGAGCGGCCGGTGCCCGAGAGGCGCATCTGGTGCCGCCGGGAAAGAGACGAAGCGATCGCGCGTCCGCACCGGCCCCGGGGCCGCGGCCCCGATCGCGCCGGGCAGCGGCCGCGGCTCCGCGGCGCCTCCCGGCCCCGCTCCCCGGCCCCGCCGCCTCCCCCCGCCGCCCTGCCGGGAGCACCGTGGAAAACAAAAGCGGCCTTTTAATTTATTGTTCCGGGGGGGGGGGGGGAAGGGGTGTGAAAGGAAACCAAAGCCCGTTTTCTTCCAAGAAACGGCCGTTCTCCCCGGGATCCCTCCGAGTCACCCTGGTGACAACCCCCACCACCCCCCCAGCCAAGCCCGAACAAAAGCCGCGGTGCCCTCGGCCCCGCCGCTCTCCCGGGCCGAGCAACAGGCCGGGGAGGCGGCGGAGGAGGGACCGGGAGGAGGGATCGTCCATCGACCGGGGGAGAGGGGCAGCCCCTGCCTGAGAGGGAGACGTGGGACCGAGTCAGCGAGCGCCTTGTTTACCCCTGCAATTGCTCTAAACCCCGATCTTAATCACAGGATGAGAAACCAAAACAGTTTAAATCGTGAGTCAGCATGCATTTTATTTCAAATACACGTATAGTCGCGGAGAGAGTGGCACACACGCCGCGTCTGCACCATCTCCCGCACTTTCGGGCTATTCCCGTTCCGAGAAGCGCACACGCGCACCCTGGCCGGAACGGAGCCTCGGCGCTGGGCTCCGCACTCTTTTCAGGAATAACCGAGGGCTCCTTCTGGGCTCGGCGGAGCCTTTTGTTCCAAATCCTGCCCATACAGCGTGCGCTTCAGCCTCCCCAAATAACCGGGCACACCACAAATACCAGGAGTTATTAAAAAAATAAGAATGCTATAGACCAGCACTAGCCCCTCGGCGTGTGACACCTTCCCCGAGGAGTCCCCTTGCGATGCCGGGTTTACCCTTCCCTGCCCGTTTGATCGAAGTTTAAATGACACCCCCCCACCCCCCCCGCGATGGGCTGAGGCAGCCCGGCCGCACGGCTCTTCCTCGGGGACACCCCGAGCTGGCGCCGCTGGGGGCACCGGCGGCTCCCCAGCCCCGCTCCCCCCGGGCCGCCGCCGTTTCACACCCGGGCCGAGACCGGCGGCATCCTCCTCCTCCTCCTCCTCCTCCTGCTCCCCCTCCCCGCACCCCAGCAATGACACGCAAACCCGCGGAGCGGCCGCCGCCGGGCGCTGCCCGCCCCGAGCCCCGGAGCGGCCCCTCCGCCGCCACACACCGGCTGCCCCGCCGCCGCGCAGGAGCACGCACCGCCCCGGAGATCACCTTGTTCACCACCATCTTAAAGCCCACGGGCCCCCTCCCGCCCGCCGCCAGCGACAGCTCCCTCCTCTCCCCGGACTGACAGCCGCCCTCACCAGGGACGAGGGCGAAATTTTTACCCCAAGTTTCTGGTTCCTTCCCTTTCCGAGCCGCGGCGCAGCCCCACAGGCACAAAGTGCCGGGCAGAGCCAGCACAAGGTGGGCACTTTCTTGAACCGCCTCTGCAAACTTTCCAACCCCGGCCCAGAGCGGCTCCGGCTCAGCCGCGCCGAGCCTGGGCCAGCGACTACTCCGAGGGTGTTTCAGTCCTTCTACATCGGCTCCTACTTTCCCAGTCCAGAGCGATTTCAAATGCTACTTACTGGAATATGTGGCTCCATGCGTGGTGCTTCTACCCGCTGGGAAACCAGCAGCATCTTGGACTGGGGATCAACCGGCTTTTAGATCCACTTTGGCTGTATTTCGCAAAGCCCAGCACCGCAGAGGACTCCGAGACGGTTTTCTCCTTTTAGGTTCCAGACAAGTTCATCCTGGCGTTGCAGTTTGCTAATGATTCACTGTCTGTCTCAATCTGCTCACTACATTTCCATCAACCCACAGCTTCCTCACTTAGAAGGTGGAGTTTGTGGGGTTTAAGTTACTGATAGGCATATCTAAGTGCTGTGTCACTCAAAGAGGAGGAGACACACACACACTCACACACACACACACATACACACACACGCTCGCACACACACACACACACACACACACACACACGAACCGGCTCCAGGCTTAAAGGGGAAGTAACACTTTCTTCTCTTTGGAAACCTCACAGATCCAAGAAATTTTTTTTAATTTTTTTTTTTCCTTCTCTGCATGAAGCCGAAAATCACGCAGCCTGTGGACGGTATTTTAACACGCCAAAAGCTGCTTAGCATGTTCAGCGCCTTCTTTGTGGAGCTTCAAGTTCATGTAGTACAAAAGTAGGGTAGCTCAGACATACACTGGCAATTAAGGGAGATTTTTTTTTTTTTTTTTTTTCCCCAAATCAAAGTGTACAGATCACTGAAAAGATAGCCCGAGGCACGAACTGTAAAGGTTTGAGTTATTCTTAAAAAGCGTAGTTTCCTGTCTCTTTATGCCATTACGGTATGATATTCAGTGCTCTTAACTCTCATAAAAGGGTTAAACTCATCTCACACAGGTGAAGCCAGGTTACCAAGAAGGAAACAGCAGAGTTGTTTCATTTTTCCCCGTTGTGCTATGTACACGTATTTTTGAAGACAGATACAATTCTGAATAAAGAGCTCTCATAAAACCACGCACTTCTCATATGACTATAAATGTGCTTGTTACAAGCTGCAATCCCTGAATATTAATTTTGACAGACCATCAACTGAAAGCTGAGAACCTATTCAGACCTCCTCTTGGATTGTGCGGAAAGGACTGGGATGAACAAGCTGCAGGCAGTTAGGAGAGCACACTGGGTCCACAAATAATTGCTGGTATAATTTCATTTCATTACCTTGCTAAATCAGTACAACTGTCACTCCTGTCCTGATACATTGGAGATGCTAGAAACCCCATCCCGATACACTGACTCAATGGATGAGAAGTGGAAGAGAGCACTATTTCTAATAAAATGTCTGATTTTTTAAATCATTCTGAAAATACTAATGTTAGTAAATTATTCTCTATAAAATTAAGAAGAAAAATATTTGAATAAAACTCAATTACTGTGACCAAATACATACAAGTGGAGCCAGAATCCGGCATCACTTTCCTGAAAGTTTTCCACACGTCAGTCATCTTCAGCTTCCAGTAAACTTACAGACTAAATCCATCGTTGTACCCCAAGTTAATAAATATCAGGAATATCAGTTCATCAACAGGGAAAGATTTGTCTGCACCTTTGCTGAAGCCTCTAGCTTTCCTGTGACTGCTGTAATAATGGGCCCACTCCCCTGAGCAGTGTCTGTGTTACTTCAGTTTGGAAGTTCATTGGTTTGCTTTTATAATGATTTTGCCTTCTATATTATTTAAAAGTACTTCAATGTATTTTGTCTGTTGAAAAAAAGAAGCACAAAAATTAATAAATTTATGTGGGTGTGAACACCCTGAATTATCCAGCCTCTGAGGGCTGGATCTCAAAAGGCTTTTGTGTCTAAGGGGAGGTGTATCAACACCTGATGTTTGGGTTTGTTGGGCTGCCCAGATTGAATCTACAGCCCTGCCTGAGGTGCCGGGCCTCAAACACTGCATTAGGGAATCAGCATGGGACCTAGAGGAGCCAACAGGCTGAGCAGGAGTCACTTAAAATGAGTAAGCTCAGTGGAGACACGCGTTCATCATGCATGAATTAAGCTCCACCTGCAAGGAGGTGCCGCTGTCTGCCCAGTATGCAACGTCTGGAACCCTCCCCTGAAGGTATACATGTGTGTAAGGGTTCCTATCTATCTGCCTGGAGGTTTTTTTGACTAAAATATGCATGTATGAAACGTGTGAGACACACAGGGATTCCCACATTCTGTGGGTATACTGGATCTACTGACAACACCACGATCAGATGATGAATGCATGGTAGGTCCATGTCAGTTTTCTATGCAGTGCCTACAGTGCACAGCAGTCAGTCATTTGTCCAGAAGTTTTGGACAAATCATGTCATTCATGACTCTTGCCAGACATCTACGTTCCTGACAAATGGCAAAAGTCCTAAGGACTGTCATTTGCTTTGTTCACTTCATAAAACTAGACCAAAGGACTTCCCCAAGGAAGACAACTGGAGTAGGGTGTATAGGAGTCCTGTCTGTACCCGCTGATGCAGCAGGAATGATGCTGTTGTCTTTAGCTGTCGGGGAGATCTGCTTGCCAGACAGTGGTCTGTGCTCTCCTCTGTAAGGTGGGATATGCTCTCAGGTGGAAATCAAACTGAGACAATCGAATTCCACAACAGAATTGTGGCAATATTTTCTTTTTCTGAACCCACCTTCTGGAGGTCTGGATTTCACTCTGGCAGCCCAGTGCCAAGTGTCCCCCTGGTGCTCTGAAGTGATCAGGCAAAGCTGTGAGGTACGTGCTGGGATGCTCGACAGCGTCCCAACAAGGACAGGTTTGGGTGTACACGGAAGCCTAATTCCAGGCAGTGTAAGCATTTAACAAAAAAGTAACACCCTTACAGAGATCAGTCATTTTCAGCGATGGGTAATGGTTAAGCAGGGGATTTCAGGGCTGCAATTTTGGTCTTTGGTGATTAAATCATGAGCCCTTTCTTTAGGCATATTTACTACAGTTGACCTGGGGGAATCCCTGGCTGCTCTGGAATCAAGGACAAAACTTTTACTGGCTTTTCAGGGCAGCATTATATCTTCCTAGGTTAGGCCTACCCTAAGCAAATTGCAGACTATCTTATTATTGTGCTTCTGTCTTATTTTGAAAAGGTGAGCTGTGGGATTCTGCAGAAAAGAGGCAGTTTGAAGGGCATTAAGGTTGTTGTTATGGCCATAGGCTGAGGCTTGCCAAAATGTATCCTGGTACCTTAAATGCTTCCCACAAGGGCATCAAACCCAGGCCTGTCTGGCTGGGATTAATCCTGTTCTTTATCAATTTTATAGTAGTTCACCATTATTTTACTTAGCATCTTCAATGACCATAGAAAATACAATTTTCTTTGTTCACTTAATAAAACTAGCGTCATTTCTTTCTAAATTGTTTGAGAGCTGAGAAGTTATAACTGTATCTAAAAAATAATGAACTGATGAAAAGAGTGCACTGAACTGTATCTTTTTGGGAAAAAAAAGCCGCAAACAAGTCCAATGCTTGTCCTGTACTCCCTAGTTTTTGAAAAAGCAGTATCTTTTTACCTAAAGAGAATGGATAGCTGGAAAGCTGCAATGTGCTAAATAACTGCCCAGTGTTATGTTCACCAAGTGAAAGGATCACGCACTCAGAGATGATCTCGATGAGTTCCGTGAGCAACAGGCACTGCCAATACAAGATGGCCAAGGGCAAGAGAAAAGACCGACATCTTTCAAGGCTGGTGTGAATTAAACATGATAAAACTGCACATCCAGGTAACCTTAATGCTGGGACTGTTCTCCCAGGAGAACCGTGTCTGACTCCCAGTTGGCCTCTGGGTGTTCCTGATGTCCGTAAGGACAACAAAAGTCTGGGCAGATGAGGGCTGCTCCACAGCACATCTTGTACACTGACGGGAAGCAGCAATTGAGTGGTGCAAGGATTCACCACGGATTCACTGAAGGGTTCAGAAATTTGTCAGTGACCCAGAATCGGATGGAAATCATGTGATGCTTGCAACTTGCATGTCTTTGACCTGAAATCAGGTGAAATCAATGGCTTTGGCTGAAATACACTTTGAGTGTATGTTTACTGGGAGCCAAAATGCAAAGCAAAAGCCCCTGGGGAGTAAAATCACATGAACTGCAACAGATATACATAAGACTTCGTAAGCTAAAACATGAGATTGTCCTAACTCTACCCAAACCACAAACCCTTAGCACATGAGCATGAGGTGCAAAATTCAAGGGAGAGATGTATGAACTGGGATGTAGACAACTCCATCCCACAGCAAAGACAATTATTATTAGGCCAAACATAAACAAGGTGATAAGGAAGAATATAAAAGAAGATGGAATTATTGCTCTGATAGAAAATTACAGAATCCCCCCCAAATCTAACTGCATTTGCTTTGAAGGAATGAAGGCAACTGTGGCATAATTGCAGGTCAGCGTAATATAAATAAGAACATAAGAATTCCCATCAGATCAAAGGTGCATCTAACCAGTATTTTTCTTCGGGATATCAGTGTTATCCATTTTCAAAAGCACTTAATTAAACTGTGGAGATCATTACCATGGATGGACATTTTAGAATAAATGGGTTCAAAAGGGATTGGAAGTACTCGTGGAGGGCAAATTCATCAGTGGGTATTTAACATGAAGGTCTGGATGTGACCTCTGGTTCTGAACCACTAAATGCTGGAAGCTGGCAGGCAATATGAGGGGAGGAAGGACTCTCTCTGTTCAGGCCTTGTGTACAAAGCAGGTTTCTTCCTAAAGGGTCTAGTGGCAGCCACTTCAAGGCACAGATATTGGGCCTGATGAACCTTAGGCTTGACTGGACAGTATTGCACTTCTTATGCTAGATTAGATCAGTGATCTAGCTAATTTGGTATCTTGTCTCTGACCACAGGCAATAGCTGATGCTTCAGAAGACAGAAAAGAAACCTTTACTGAACAACTGCAGGACAAATTGCATGTAGCAGTGCAAATTTCTTAGCAAGTTTCTTCCTATGGATAGACAATTTGTAACTAACTGGCTGATGCTCGGAACCAGGAGGGCTCATGTCCTCTGTGTATTTCCCCCACAGTACACTATAATATATTGGGGATGAGATTTCTAATGCATGCAAAATTTCAGTTCATTTCTGAAACCCATTATACTATTAACATCAGTAATATCATGTGTTGAGAAAAACAGGATCTCAGATAATTTCTGAATGTGTTTAATTGGGTGTCCCTTTTTTCCTAGTAAAAGTATGTGGGAAGTACCTGAAAATAGATAAATTGCATCAATAAGCAATTTTAATTTCCTCAGTAATGCTTGCTACATTAAGTAATTTTATAAGTCATGTAGAAAAATAAGTATAATTGTTAATGTATCAATTCTAAATTTTATAAGTCATGTAGAAAAATACATATAATTGTTAATGTATCAATTCTAAATTTCTAAGAAACATTACTCTTAGGAAAACAGGGAGCTTCAAGGAAAAAGCTTTTGTTTGTGAACAGTTAACTAAAGGGTTTCAGCACGGCCTTTGTTGATTTGGATATGAAAGAAGAACACAGCTGATCAATTTTTCCTTCAGTAGGTCATTATTTACATGAGTGTCCGTGGAAGAGTGTATAGGTAAAAATCACTGAAGGATGGACAGGCATGCTAACATGTCAGCGGGTACACAAACTAGTTTAGGAAATTCTATAAATCAAAGTGAACGCTGATTTTGTCTTTTGTACAGAAAACCAGACACAGATCTAACCAGAGTCTCTGTGTTTAGGAGTTAGGAGATAACAACGCTATTGGTAATTTCTTCATATTTTCATAGAAAGGTACATGGCATGAAGTATGTAGCTTCTACTAAAGTGTAGGTTAAAATCATAATAAAATCAGTCTGCTTGGCTGCCAAATGCTTGTTCCAAATTGATCTACTTTGAACTTATATTTTAAATACAGAAATCGATTATTTGCATAGCTCAAAGATCCACTTAAGCACATGCTTGACGCTCTTATGTATGACTCTCTCAGAAACCAAAGGATTACTTGAGTGCTTAGGTAAGCACACAGATACATCTGCACCATCAGCACTGATGAAGTCTTGCTTGCATGAGGCAAAATCCCAGCCCTACTGACATCCCAAACTCAAGATCACTACTCAAAATCTTTTCATGTAAAGAGAAGTCTGTTGATCTCATCCAGACATTTAATTTTTAACCTGAGCGAAATCTGGCCTGCAGGATTTAGCTCTGCAGTATTTTACCTCTCCAACTCGCAGTCAGGCCATACCAAGTTGCCAAGTGCTCTGAGCGCAGATTTCCACCAGGTCTGAGTCTAGGAAGCAGTGCTAGAAGAATATCAAATACCTGATACACCTTCATCGAGACCAAAATGTTCTATAGAAAGGCTGAATTGTGACTAACATGTTTAACTGTCTTTGTATGGGACTTATGGTCATTTAAATTCTGATTGCCTTGCAGCTAATAAGATTTTCCATTAAAAATAGAGAAGATGATACAAGTGAACATAATATCACATTTAATAGCTGTATTGTTAGCAACAATACATTGAAAAAGTTTGCTAATTAATGGCATTTCTCCAGTTCTGACTTGTGCATAAAACATCTTCCCTCTTGATTTACGACGCGTGCTTCCTGTGTGGCTGCTGCTGGCTTTGCCTGGTGAGCACGGACAGTGTGCCGGCCCTTCTCACGGAAGGTGCTGGGCTGCAGGGAGTGGGATGGCAGGGCTGAGGCCACTGCACATTTCACCTGCAGCCTCACTTACATATAGGAGTAAAAGCCATCACACGCTCAACCGAAAGCGTCCATGCAAATGCAGATGCATCGCTGAAATGAGCCCGCGTTTGCAATGCCTGCCACTCCCCAGGAGATGCGTTTTTTCCAAGCGTTACCTCACATTTGTCAGTAGCTGCAGAGCTCCAGCAGCCAAGTGGGCACAAAAGCAGCTTCCAGCCCATGGAAGTGGTATCAGATGAGAAGCAAAGACTGACAGATGTCACTTGCCAAATTTCCAAGTTAACAATAGCCCTGGGCAATGGGACACTTGTTTGACTCCTGCACCTGACTGCAAGTAAGGCACCACTCAGAAGATATAATAATGCAAAAAAAGGCTTAGGAATAATTCTAGCTTTGCTGTTTTCTCACTGCTGTATTGTGGAGAAGTTTTTGGAAGATAACGGCCACCTGGTCCTTGATACTGACATGAGTAACTCTCTTCTAGCTTCCCCTGTGTAAAGAACTCACTGTTCAATGTTCTTCTCTGGCTTGCCACTGCATAGAGAGCTATTGTTTAGCAAATTCCTTAACTAGAGATACGGAGTGAAGTTGAAACATTGAGTAGGAGGTCCATAGGCTCGTGCTTCTTGCATGTGCTTCTTGCGTTGTACCAATGAAATATGAGTTATATTGTGTGGATAGTAGCTTAGAACCAATCACAGCTTGTTTAGCTGTATGCGATCACGCCCTAATAGTATATAAGATGCTCTGTACTTAATAAAATTGGATCAAGCTGGCAAACCATATTGGTGTTATTCTTGATACCCGGGCTTTATCCGTCGACACTGTATCATACAGTTCACATACACGTGCAATGATCAGGAACATACGGACCTACCTCAATTCCTTTATAAGTCAACAGAAATGCAAATTCTGGCCCATGTCTGGTACAAGAGATTCCAAATTGCTTTAAATATCTAAGTCTGCAAAAATAGTTCTATAGTCATTGTTTCTAAGACAGGATCACATAATTTTGCTTCCCTCAGGAAGCACACACCTTTCTTCCTTAATTTTCCCTTTCGTTCCTAGAGTTGTCCTCTCTTTGCTAGAGCTGACACTATTTTTTAAAGCATCCTCTATTTCGTGACTGTCAAACTATTCTTTCCATGCCAGATACATGGCAAAGTTACATATTCTTCAACTCAAAACAATTTACATGAATATTCATAAACTACCTGATGGCAGAATTGGCCCTGAGATTTCAAACCATAAAGCCCACAGAAACAAATGTTATCCTTTTCCCTTTGTCAGAGATCCCTTGGATCAAACATAGAAATTATACTTTTATGCAGTTGTCAAGAAAATGCAAAACCAATGCGTGAAACATCGTATGTTCTGTTTATTAAAGAAGAGTGTCTGTGATGATACAGATATTCAGACAGAGTAGGATGTTGCCAATGTCAGTTTGTGATTTACTAGAAATTATTGATTTCAAATCTTGGTTTCCCAGGGCTACTGAGCATATCCTGTCATAAAAATATGCATCCATTTGCTAGCAGCTGCAGCCTTGTATAAAAATGTGTGTTGTCTCAACTAGTGTCAGATTTCTTGAGCCAAAAAATAAAGCTCTACTTCCCTTCAGTGCAGGAGCGAATACTATCTATTAAGATACATTTCTATGTCCCATACAATATCAGCATGACTTGCACAATTACGGCATCCATCCAGAATTATACATTTTGTTAATAAAATTACTAAGAAGGCACTGTCCTGAGAAATTGCACCACCCCACCCCCCAAAGGAAATTACTCAAAAGATTTCATAGAGCATCTTTAAATGATGTGATAGGTACAGCCTCAGACTTCTCCTATGGCTCAAGAAACAGCTTGGATTTAACTATTTTAGGTACAGATCCATCAAAAGCAAGTTACACAACATGGAAGTGCAAAACGATGGTGGGTATAGTATCTCTCTGTTCCTCAGGGCTAAGAGTGGTAGTTGAATTGAACACTTTTACAAACTAGAAAGAAAGAATACCCCTGTGAGCCAGTGGGCATTTGGGCACGTGGGTCCTCCCAGCCTGTCACCCTAGGTCCTGCTGTTCTGCCCACCTTCTGCTCCTGGTCACCTGACACATTCCTGCACAGCGTTTTTTTCATTTGGCCCTACTACTCCTTAAGACTTTCTCTTGGTCCTTCTACTGTGCTCACACCTCTAATCCCAGCTACCCCCTCTGTTGCCTCCCCTCGCCCAAGGGAAACGCTCCCGGGTTGAGATGGGTCTGTCTCTGACCAACCACTGGCTGAAGGCTGCTACTGGGACGTGCCATATCGTATTGCGGCCTCAGCAGGCTACCTGCCCACTGACAGCGGCCTTTACAGACAAACAAAAGAGTCTGTGAGGTTTTGGACCTTTATGGTTCAGTCATTAGCTTATGAAAGTTCAATGGCATTTGTGGGATTTAGCGAAAGATGCTGACAATTCTGCTGCACGCTCTCTCTGGTGCATACCCATCTCAGTGTTCAGAGTATGTTTTTGTTTTCGTATTTTTCTCCAAAAAAGAACTCTGTTTTACTATCACTTTTCTCAAGTAACTTGCATGTCATAATGAGTTCTCTGTTTACTAAAATACAAAACCTTCAGGGCTGACAGCAGTGGCAGAAACAACAGAATCAACAGGATTGCATTTTCTTTTGTCTTGTCACTTCACCCTCGCTTGTTTTTGTACAGTGCAGAATAGATTAACTTTGGGAACCGCAGAAGAGGGTACAGCCCTCACATGACCAGCCAGTCTAACCTTTGCAGATAAAGACAGTGAGAAGTACAGGAACCCGTTCCCCTCCACACCTTCTGCCACAGCGAGGGCAGCTGGGGCTGGGACGAGGAAGGCACTTCCCCTGTCAGAAAGGTGATGGCGATTACCCTGCTCTGCTCTGCAGTTCTTGGGCACCTGCTGTTATTTGGAGCAGCGTCAACCGTAGCTTACACATTGAGGGAAGTTCTGTTTTGCCATGGGAGGATGGAAAATCTGGGTGGATGACTTTCAGTCGTAGGGGCTGTCGCCTGGCTGATGCCCACTTCACGCAGACAGTATAGCCCCACAGAAGCACAGCGATTTACACCAGGGAAGGATCAGGCCTGCTCAATCAAAGACAATTTTCAGCTGCCTTGGAAATAAACCTCTAAATTCCTTTTGAGTACTCTAGCTCTTCCTAAAGTATTTGAAAACAACTTGCTCCCAGATTATGGTCAGATCTTCTTGATCTTGCAGGAAAAAGAAACGAGAGAGTGAGAGAGAAAAGGAAGCATCGCAACTTCCCAAGCCACTTCAACATAATAGCAGGATGATCCTGGATCGATGCAGAGGGGCTGACAGCAACAACGAGCCTTAACCGCTGCAGCGAAGGGGGCTCTTTAACCTGGCTACTAAAAGTTACTTCTGCCACAGCTCTTTGAACAAAACATTTGGCAATTAAATTAATTCAAGCATATCCTCTCTTTTCATGGGAAAAATGCAGGAAAAATCCAGGCAGAGAATGAATGGCATCTGGATTAACGAGGAACTGCACAAAAAGAGAAAAATAATGGTTTTCTAAAATATATTAGTATGTCATTCCACGGTAGCACCATATGTTAGTTTCCTAGATGCTGGTAATCCTGATGTATTTTTATCTTGGCTAGTACCAAGGAGGGAGCTATACAAGGCCAAGTTCTTCCCACATATCTATGTTGAATGCAGTTTACCTTCACTCTATGTTGGGAATCTGAACCAAGACAGCCATGCGACTGCTTAAGATCACGCCTTTATTTTCTGGCTGTATCTGACTTAGGCTTTTAAATACCATAATACTCTATCTCTTGAGTCTTCGATGAAGTCTTTTTTTCAATGCTAGAGCCTGGAAATGTTGGACTTAAAAATCACAAGCCTCTACTGCTTCAATTTAAGGATCAGACCCACTAATTAGATGCAGCAGCAGACCATAAATTGCTCACGTTCCAGACAGAGGAGAACAACAAAAAGCCATTCTGTGTTAGTGGGGATGTATTAACATATATGTAGGACTTTATTCTTCTCTAAGTTGAACAAATATTCCTTAATCAGTCCTTAGAAATCACTTTTGAAGCTGGTGGCATTCTTCCATTATTAGACAAGGAAGAACAGCTATGACTATTCTAGAAAAAAGAACCACCACTAATTAACCTTGTTTAATTGGATGGATTTGAAATACCTACAGCACAGGTGACCCTAACCCTAGCCTGCTAGCCAAATTATTGTACTCCTTTCCCTGTATGCAGTAGTCATGCCGCTCTGCTCTAGCTGCATTGCCCTCCGGACACTTATCACAGATCTTGATACAGTTTCTGATACAATGATTCTGAGGCTTTTGGGGAGTCAGCAGTTCTAGGATGAGAGCAATCTCACATTCAAAATTCACCAGGATTCACACTATTTTGAGGGCTTTTGTAAGATGTTAGTATGAACACGTATTACAGTTTCTGTAGGGGCTATGGGAAAGTGACCTGAACTAAGGTCAGTCACACAGACTCACACAGAACCGTTCAGGTTGGAAAAGACCCGTGGGATCATTGAGTCCAACCATCAGCCCTACTCTGCAAAGTTTTCCCCTACACCATATGCCCCAGCATCTCATCTAAACAACCCTTAAACACATCCAGGGATGGTGACTCCACGTCCTCCCTGGGCAGCCTATTCCACTCTCTGACCACTCTGTGAAAAATTTTTTCCTAATGTCCAGTCTGAACGTCCCCTGTTGCAGTTTAAAGCCATTCCCCCTTGTTCTGTCACTAATCACCTGTGAGAAGAGACCAGCACCAACCTCTCTCATAACAAGGAGGCAGAGCAGCATGGAGCTAAAAGCAGTTTTCTCAGCTGGGGCTCACCTCTGATTCAGAGATGATGCCAGCTAAGCTGTGGTACAAACGTGGTGGGTACAATGTTCCATCACATTTCTTTCCAGAAAGTTCTGTGTTTGAATACAATAGTTCACATCTTCAGTGTTAACGATCCCTGTTTGACAGCCGTTTTGAACCTGTCCATACAACTCGGCCAACTGATCCTCTGGCTACCTCCCCCCAAGCTGGGACTGCCCACACAGCCTGCAGGGGTGGGGAAACAGGCAAGTGCAACTTCGGGCTTAATGCCTATGAGGGAAGCCAAGCACGGTATGTCCCGGCAATGAAAGGAGAGCCAAAGAACAATTCACAGGCACACACAAAAAGATTTCCCTTTGTCAGTTAGGGATTCTGGGTCGAGAATCCAAGCGTCCTCAGCCGTCTAGTTAGCGATTCATGTTACGCTCATCACCACAGTATGTGACTCCATGTGACCACATTGCCTCTTGGTAACTTTTAGCCACTCTAAAGATAGGTGTGGTAGCACCTCAGAGTCACTCTGGAAACCAGGAATACACGTTTGGGAGGCATCTTTTATAATTGGCATGGCTGAGCTGCAGCTCTGCCTCAGGCAGGAGGTAAACTCTGTCTCACTGGGGGTGGTGAAAGGATATTTCTTAGCACAGAAACAACGCAGACCTTCTTGGAGACATGCAGGAAGGGGTTGGCACCTGGGGTTGCACAGAACCTCCTTGCAAAGCAACTGGAAGGAATTTTTTTCCCCCAAGTGAGGAGTTGTGCAAAGGACATTGTTGCCCAAGTCACCAGTGAAGTTGTAGGAAAACTGAAATCACGGTCTACAGGAATATTCCTGCATTTTGGCAAGATCTGAATCTGCAGCTGTTTATAAAAAATGTAATTAGTGGCCTGCCAAGCACTTTGAAGATGTTCCGAGTGCTAGAAAATTGTGATAAACTTATCTTTCTGTGCCTCTGTATCTTGTGAGCGATTATTCAATCAGTGGGTTGTTGACTGGAAAACTCAGCCAAACAATGATTGGGCTGCTAAACTATTCAATTACCTCTAATGAAGAAGGATCAAGGAAACAACCCTTAAACACCTTAAACAGAACAGCAGTATAAACAGACGAAACTACTCTCAAGAGAAACCCTCAGACACTTGCTAAGGTTAGCTTTGGAGCCAACTGTGATACAAATGCATCAAATATTAGTTGCTTAATGGTTGTGAGGCGTTGCTCTTGAGGTGTTACTGTCCTCCTGTCCAGACAAGGCTGCAGCTGAATGATGAATGAAGCAATCCATATATCTGAGAGGTTTTCAAGCACCTGCACCTCCCATTGGTGTCAACAGGAATTTTGGGTAACCAGGATTGGACCAGTAAAACCTGACTCTGCATGATATTAAGAATCCCCAGGGCTATTGGCCTCCTCAGCCCCAGCGTGTAGCTGATGGACTACTTGGAGCAAGGGGGTCCAAAAATGCTGGTTATTTGGATGCGTGTTTGTGATGGGAGACCTGATCCCTAAATCACAGGGACCAGGGGTCTGTGCCAAAGAGTTAGGCTGCCTGTAAGTGGAACTGGGATGAAGTCTATCTACAGCTGGGGAAGAAGCATAGTGATCGCTGCAAAAAGTGCAGCAAGACAGCATCTTACTTCTGAGCAAATTTGTCTCTCTTCTCCATTACAAGTCTCACCATATACAAATAGCTGACTTGTTATTGCAGCTCAAAGGAATGAATGAGCTCAAAAGAATGTGAAGAGGAGAGAATGCTACAATTCCACTGGGAAGAGCTGCTTCTTTTTATTTAACTTTTCCATTCAGTTAATATTTTACTGTGCCCTTCGAGAGCAGTCTCATCAGAATGCCCCCATCCTGCGCTGTAAAACTGGACAGTCATCTGAAGCGTAAACGCTGCACCTGCCTGTAGCTGTCTAGAAGTGTTTTGTGTGTCTGCATTTTTGAAAGTATCTCACGGTTTTGTTTCCTGTGAATGTGCATTCAGCCCTGCACACTCACGAAATGCTTAGCTGAGTTTGGGAGCATGTACATAGTGGGCCACGGCTGGGGGATGGGGACAGGGGAAAGAAAGAAGGGGCTGTAAAGGCAGCTTGAGAAGTGATACGATGCAAGTGTGAAACTTCTTTGTAAAGGGAACAACATTGCCAGGTTTTGACTTAAAGGGTCTCAAACACTCTAGCAGCTTTAGAAACTTGAACATGTACTAGCCTCAGCTGCGTGCAGATACGACACAGATGAGGAGCCTCAGCTTAAAATGGTGCTGAGTACTCCAACAGCTTCTGAAATTCCGGGATCGGGCCCTAACAATAACAACACATTTGACCCAACATAGCCAGCAGAGCCAGATAAGATCATAGACTGCACAGCATAGTTTTAAGCCTGTTTTCCTAAACTGCAAACCCATTAAATATTTAGGTGCCCATATGCAAATCATTTAAATTCTGTTTCTCAGAAGCACACTATGCCGTACAGACATGCTTTGTGCTGAGATCTTCTTCCTAAGCTTTCATCAACTATTTATTTTAAACCTGTAAAGGGCTTAATTAATGGCTAATTCTAGGCTACCTTTTTTTTTTTTTTTTTTAAAGAATATTTATATATGAGGGAGGAGGGGGGAGAAGCAGAAATGCAAAGACCTGTGTTTCTGTCAGAGAAAACTAACACAGAAGAAAACACATTTTTGTGACTGTACCAAAGAAAATCCCAGGACCGCTCAGATATTTTCAACCCCCTCCACGGGTAACAATTTGATAATTCAACAAATAAACAGCCCTTTATGTAGGAGCTGTCTCGTGGACACTGTGAACACTTCAGAGACTAGGGCCCCAGATCTTCTTTTCTTAATGTCACTGTGAATTTGCTTGTGGAAGTGTATGACACCATGCGCGGAGCCCGAACAGCTGAGCTCATGCTTCAGGCATTCTCCCAGGACCGAGGGGGAGGGGGCTCTCCGCCAGCTTTCGGCCGCCTCTCCCCTTCCATTTACACACACACAAATCATGTTATCATAGTGAAAATATGTAAGAATTCCAGGAAGCAGAGGAAGTTTGTGTGTTGACCTTAATTTATTTTTTTTCCAGAGGAAGATCACTCCAAATGTTAAAAGGATAGTGGATGCTAGCTAAATTAATTTGCAGATATTTTAATTCTCATCACAATTCTTTCTTCTGCTGTACTTTGTCTTTTAGGATTAATGCCGTTTCTATTTTATCCCATATGGGTACTCTGACTGGTGAGAAGCTCTGTGGGACCTATTTGGACACTAAAAAAATTGGTAAAGGAGGCCTAAGTGCATTCTGGTTCCTATTTTCCATTACAGTACAGTAAAATTGGGTGAGACTGTTTCTGGAGGGGAAGGGAGGAAAGGGTGGATGAAAGAGCGGGCTAACACATTAGGCTTTTGCACATGCAGGCCTGGGTTTATTCTGCTTTACAGTTCTGGGCTTGAACTCTTAAAATACTGATCAATTTGGCCCCAAACCCAATGGCACTTTTAAAATTTAACACGCTTAACTTTAAACCTTCAAGAGCCTTTGTGAAGGCTGCGAGACCTTAAAAGTTAACTGTGTACCTGAAAGCTTAGTCACCTGGCACTGGCTAGTGTTCAACATCTTGCAACTTCAGACAGTAGCTTACACAGCAGCTAATCCCTGACACTCTGCCTCTCACTGCCACATACCATCAGCCTCGACCTTTTGTCAGTGCTCACACTTGTATGGGTTTGCACACACTCAACACAGCCATTCCAACACATATATCACACATGTGTGTGTGTGTGTGTGTGTGTGTACACAGAGCCAGGAAAATACTACTCAAGACTTTAAATACTCATTTCTCCCTTAATCACATATACTGTGAACAACACGGTCACACAGACTTACACTTGTAAAATGGCAAGTAAAAATACCCCATGTTTCTTGACTGGCCAACAAGAAATCCAATCAGTGAAAATATTTCTGTTTAATTGCATGGGTCAGACCTCCCTCAGCCTCGTAACCTCCGTTAGGAGCACAGGCTATGCCTTGTGCCTCCCAGCACACCTGAGCCTGATGGTTATTCCAGCAGAACCCTGCACCCTGTTGTGTGCCAGGGATCGCAGAACAAATCATAGGCATTTCTGGGTTTTGTAAAATACGCTATGGCCGGCATGCATTTAACTTGCAAGGGGACTGGGCATTAATCCTGAATGAATCTTGAAGAATTTGGTTTGAGAATCTGTCAGGTTGCTTAAGATTTTCTTGCAAACTGTTTCATTTCTTACGTTTCCCTGTTGCAAACATAAGCTCAAAGCCTGATTCAATTCTAAATGAGCAAGCCTGTTCTTCTAGCTAGCAGGCAGTCTATGATGTATATTAGGGCCAAGCATCCCCACCCAACAGCTATGCTGAAACCAGTAAGACCATCAAGATGAAACAGCCTGAGCAGCTTAGTGTCAGAGGCCTCACTGAAATCAAGGGATCTGTGACAGCAGCCATCAGTGTAGGACTTGAACAGAGAAATAAATTCTGTGGGACAAGTTTTTTTCTATTCCTTTCTACGGGTTTTCTGAATTCATTTGTTTCCCTCTCTCTCTGATTGCCGCCCCCCCCCCCCCCCCTTTTATTATTTTGTCACAGATTTCAAATATTACGTGCCTGCCTTCCCTGCCTCATCTCTGTTGTGCTCAGGCAGAAGGCAGCAGAAAATGTAGTATTTGAATTAAATTATATTTTGGTTTTCAGACTATTCAGACTTAGAAGTAGGCAACACAAGCTTTCTACTTTGAATGTTGTGGTGCTGAGATGACTTTTTTTTTAAGCATACAACCCCCTACCAGCTGCAGTCTAGATTTATACCATGGTGAAGAACGCAGTAGAACCAGATTGAAGATTAATCAAAGCAAATTCTGGCCTGCTGTTCCATGTGTCTCAAAGATTTAAAAAGTAAAAATAAAAAATGAGGGTGCTTTGCTTTGGTAATAAACATTACGACAAAAAGGCACAACTTTCCCAAATATGCTGCCTTCCAAGGCTTCTTGGTTTCTCTGGCCATTGCTGTGGCTTCCTGGCTGTAAGCTGATGAAACAGGTGATGCTGGGTCTTTCCCAGCACTGCTCACAGCACAGGTCCGTCATTCCTACCTGTTTTGGCTGCCTCAGCATGGTCCATCATTCCTGGCTCCTGCACATGCTATAAACACGTAGCAAGTACTGTGATGTCTCCAAGGCTGACTACAGAACCCAGCCTGCCTGCTTCCCTAGCCACTGAGCAAATTAATTATCTGAAGGTTTTGATGCAATATAACCACACTGCCCAGGAGAAAGCCAGAAAAAGACCTGGTATCTTTTCCACACAGAAATCCTTTCGATCTACCCATTTCTTATTTTAAATTATATAGCTTGTAAATAAATAAATTAAAAGGTCATACACAATGATGAAATATTAAGTTATCCTGATATGTGATATATTCTTTAACTTTCAGGGTATTATTATTCTATAGGGATTAGAATAAAGTGAAAGTTTGTAGTTAGCAATCAGTAGAGTAACATAGCTAGTTTCCATTAAGAAAGTCTACTTAAATAAACTTCTGGGGTGCAATCCTCAATTGGCATAAACTGACATAGCTCCATTTAAGTTAATGCAGCTATGCTTAGCTACATCTGCTGGGAAGCCAGCCTTTGCTCTCTTGTGGAGAAAAAAAAAAAGGGATTATTAGAGTCAATATTTAAAAAAAATAATATATATATATACACAGATAAAGGTAAACCATTGTATTTAGATGTAAGAACTGAGAAGATACCAGAACTAGTGAAAACCCATCTATATATAGCAGTAGGGCATGTTCCCATCTTTAATGGCCTGTTTGAGATATCTTTCTCAGTAGACATGGCTGAACTGAACAATGTGTGTAGTCAGGGCAGTGCTTATACAGTAAGGTCCCAATTCAGCAAAGTGCTGAAGCACACCTTCAGCTTTTAGTGCATGAGTAGCCTCATTGAAGTCCTTAGTAATTATGTGTTTTGCTGAATCAGCACCTGAATTTATTTGGGGCAGGAGGACCTTAATATCTTCCAAGGAATTATACTTATTAAAGGGGACAGTCTATAAATTAGTGTTTAAGTTAAAATCAATTTCTACATAATACATATCCCTAAAAGACAGATTGTTAGTTTGTATGAGCTTTGTAACAAAACTTTAATTAAACCCTTTTTAAATAAAACCTGTCGTACATTATACTGCTAATTGACTTGACCTGGTACAAAGAGGACTCTGCCAGCTAGAGGAGACTAAAGGAGATTATTCTGTCTGGTGCTGCAGTGATTGTGTGTTAATAAAATTTATTTCTGCAGTCTTGCCCAACTCCCTATTGTGTATTCAAGAAATGTGTGGGCTCGAAGCCAGTCATCACAAAGCAAAAAGTAATAAAACCTCAAAAGCTGACTTTTTCTACCTCACATTCTGCTGCTTTGCTGTAGCACAAACTACATGGTATACTCTGCTTGTATGCATACCTCAGCTAAAGTTCTCTTTTTAAAATTATTTTTTAATTTGTTTTCTCAATTATGTAAAACCCTGCATTTTATTAATCTGAGCACAGTAACAAGGGAAGGACAATTATAGGATCCAAAAAGCTCGGTGATGAAATATTCCGGGTGTGGCAATCATATTTTATTGCCACTACACTGATTACATGCAATATAACACATCTAGCAATTAGAGAAACATGCTTAATCCTCCTGGCCTAGACCTATTTCACACAGAATTCATTTTAATGGTCCAAATTTTTCCTTTACCCTCATGCAAGTAAATCTGAAATAACTCCTTGCCAATCAGTAGAATCATTTGGATTGACAATCATGTAAACGACAGTGAAACATGACCTGCTGACTTCACAGAGTTACTCCTGATATATGCTGGGTGCAATCACAAAAAGTAATCACAAGAACTTATGCAAGAAATACAGGGAATAAACAGGAGGACTTGGAAGTTTTAATACGTGCTCAAAATTATGAATTAATTGGCACAAAAAACTTGTTGGGACAATTCACATGACTAGAATATTAATATAGATGGTACAGTTTGTTCAGGGAGAAGAGGGATGAAGTGCTGTCCATAGACACATTCACTCCACAGTGTAAAATGTGGAAAGAGATGAACCAGTTGAAAATCCCTAGCTAATAACAACAGGGGGAATGAACGCAGGTGCTGTCACGATGGGGGGCTGTGGGGCGTCTAGAATAAAGCCACAAAGAACAGATGGACAGAGCTACTTCTTTTGGAGGGAAACAAGATGAATCATACATCCAGTGCACTGGGCCTGAAGACGATGGAGGCACGTGGCAGGGAGGCCAGTGGAGATACCTGCTGGGACACAGGGTACCACAGGACACAAACTCCATGCTGCCAGTGTCTCACTACCAAGGCTGGAGAAGCAGCTGAAGGGAAGACTCCTTACTCTTGATTTTAAGAGTCAGGAGAAACAGGTTTAGAAATATGAAAATAGAGGGCAATTTGTGTGATAGTTACCACAGAATGAGAAAATCACTGCTCCTGGAAGGGAAAAAGAACAGCAAAATACAAACAGACTTGAGGCAAGTCAGCTTAAATAAACTCAGAGAATTGGTAAGTAATATCTCAGGGGGAACAAGCTCAGAGTAGCTGACAGTCAGTTCCTTAAAATAGTTCCATTAAGGGCACAAGTGCAAATTATCCCAAAGCAGCAAAACCATTAGAAGTGTTGTAAGAAACCACCTTAGCTAAATCATGAACTCCTCACTGACCTCAAACACCAGAAGTGCGTAGAAAGTTGAACCTAGGTCAGATTACTGAAGACCAGGATGAAAGAAAAAAGAGAAAGAGTGGGTCCCAAATCAGGAAGGTCAAGCGAAAACAGGGAACACATCAGTGCAGAAAGGATAACGAGAAAACATCCTGCAAATATGCTTCACAATAAGAGGAAAGTGAGGAAAAAGTGTTGGCCTGCTATTGAACAAGACAGGGAAAATTATTGACAGGTGATGCTGAAAAGGTTGAGTGCTTAAAGCTTTTTTGCTGCAATCTTTACCGAAAAGGTCAAATGAGATCAGGCAGGAAACAGCACTAGTGACAAAGGGGTAGAAACACAAGTGAAAACAGGGGAAGAACAGATTAAATAGTACTTAGATAAATTAGATCTTTCAAATTGGCTGGGTCAGATACAATTCATCCTGAGGTATCCTACTGGACTGTCTGAAGCAATCTCAGAGCCATTAGTAGTTATCTTTGAGAGCTTATGGAGAGTGGGTGAATATCCAGAAGACAGAAAAATGGCACATAGTCTGTTTCCTTACAGGGAGGGAAAAGATTGTAATGGGGAATTAAAGAGCAGTGAGTGAAGGTCAGTTTTTGGAAAACTACGGAAACAATCAAATTATTTGTAACCACTCAGGAAATAACAAGGAGATGAGTAACAGCTAGCATGGCTTTGTCAAAAACACAGATTTGTTAAACCAATTTAATTTCCTTCAGTGGGAATAGGGGAGAAGCAGTAGATAAATCTCAACTTTATTAAAGCTTTCCAGTATCAGCCTCCTCATGGTCATAAGCGAGCTAGGAAAAATATGGTCTCCTTCCACCCACAAAATTCTCTGTCAGACTAGAAGGATGTTAAGTACATTTCTGTAGGCATCTGCCCTGGATTTGCTTCTGTGAAACACTTCTACTACAGTCTTTTGTTAGAACAGAGTGACTTACTTTCTGCATACAGTAAAACTGAGAAGGGCTGCACGGGTGATAGCAGGCTAGTCTGAGGATGTCTGCTTAGAATACAACGCGATTTTGACAGCTGGAGCAGTGCATCCAGTTTGGGGCAACACATCTCAGCTTCCAAAAAAGATACCAAACAGGAAAGATCTAGCAGAGAGCACTGTGAGCAGCCAGGGATCTAGGAAACCCAAGCTGCAAGGAAAACTGGACAGAATGTGCTCATATAGTCTGCGGAAAAGGCTGAGATGGACTACGTATATGTAACACATATGCACATAAAGAAAGGAGTAAGCAGTCTTCCTCATCCACTGTGGATAGGATAAGCAGTACTGGGTTAAACAGGAGCACAGGAAATTTAGGTTAAACATTAGGAAACCCTTGGTAATAATACATCTAGTTAAGCACTGGAAAAGACTGCCTGGGGAGGTTGCAGAGCCTACCTACCTCCTTGGAAGTTTTCAGGAGTATGCAAGACTTACCAGAAATTATGCTTTTAAAGTTGCAGATGCACTTGGATGACCTCTCAAAACCCACTTCACTTTACTAGGACTATTTTTCCCCCATTCACGCTGGTGAAATGGAAGCCTTGCGTGGATGCTGGTATGGCACAGGACTACAGCAGCCCCATCCCAGCCCTGTCACAGTGTCAGTCTCAGCAGTGTGCTTAAGTGGGTGCTTCACCTCAAGCAGAGAGGCGATCCCTCCTGCAGGCATTTCTGTACTTGAACATACATTCCAAGGCTTTGTTGAACTGGGGTCTAAATTGCCAGCCTCTTCCCTGCTCAGCTGCAGCACAGCTGTCCAAGTTTTTACCATCTACTGCTTGCACGTGCGGCAGCGTGCTCAGCCTGGAAGTGCTTCTGAAGGCCACAGAGGGGCTTTACTCAATGCACAGTTCTGCACCATGTTTCCAGAGGAGATTTAATTGCTGGGAGAAAACATAGCCTGCACTCCATGCTCTAGCTAAAAATTAATTTCAGAGGGAAACAGAAAATGCTGAATACTGTCATTAAACCCCAGAAATGCTGAAGCCCAAGTTACAGGCTCATGTAGCAGATCATATCCTACCCACTGTGCCTCCCGCCCTGCTTGGGAGCATCTGCATCATCTGTAGGTAATGCATATGCAAAGTGGAGACATTGCATCGTTGGCCACTAGCCAAGAATTTATCCCTGTGACAAACGCATTTAAACCCAGACCTAGCCACGTGTAGAACACACTGAACGATACAGTTGTTGAATCTTTCCATTAAAATTGTCTCTAGAATCTCAATCACTTTAAGTTCACAGTCGCAAAGATACGCAAAGATGTTCCTACCACCCACAGAAGTCCCAGACAAACTTCATCTCTGCCCATTGAAGCCGCATGCTGTAGAAACCCACAGCTCCCAATAAATGAAGAAGTTACGTATCTGAACATACACAGCGTGAGTGGACATCGTTGAAATACTAAAAAAAAAAAAAAAAAAAAAGAGGGATCAGAAGGCGGCAGAACTTGTCTGCTGGTAAATGAAAAGTGAACAAGAATTCTTGCGTTCACCTCCTGTACAAGCACTGATATATTTTGTAGGGTGGCAGCTGTAAAGGTGGTGCGTTCTGTTGCACAATGGATTTAATTCAATTTATAACACTGACATGCTAGTAAAACGTATTAAGAATATGTCAAACTAATTATTTAATCACAAATCCTTCCCCAACTCTGCTTAGCCTGGACTGGATTTGAGACATAAAGAGGATGCATTAAATATTTTGTTGTTTCAGGAGATGATTTTCCTAGCGTACCGGGCCAAGTTTCTCAAACTTGTAGCAGGAAAGACAAAAGCCCCAACACATGTGCCTGCACACACATACACACAGCAGGGAGTGAGGAGCTGCTGTAGCCACTGGCATGATCTGTCTGCTCTCGATTTCACAGTGCACCCAGCCCTTCGCTGGGTTACCGAGTGGGGTTTTTTCCATGTTATTTTGTGTCTCAATGCCAGCACTGATTGTGGTGATTGATTGACTTAGCTGGTGCTGCAGGATTCAAAACAACAACGCTGGCAGCAGCAGCTCAGGGAAATACAGAGAGCACCGGCTGGGTTAATCCAAGGAGAGAAGAAACAACGCTGGTGATGTGCCAGCTCTGAGAATCCTACAATAAATTAGGAATAACTATATTCATTGTTTAAAAATGAATGATGTGAGAAGAGCCGGGCAGAAGCATTCTGAACACTGCGCTGTGCTTCAGCCTGAGGGCCGCGAGCAACGGCCCTTTTTCCTTCATGCTGAGCTGCTCCTCACACACCTCATCTCACCAGCTTCGGCACACAGGCTCACAAAAGCCATTCCCTGCCTTTGGGAAAAGGGGGCTCTCTACACGTCTGTCCCCACCAGGAGAATTACTATTATTCACTTACACTGAAATGTAAGAAGTGTTGCTCCCCTTGAACAGCCATGTCCCTTTCCCCAGGGTCCCCTGCCTCTTGCTGAGGATCAATGAAACTCTCTCAGACTTTCCTCCTGCAGCTCCTACCTCCTACCAGCACGACTGCTGAAGTATTGCACAGATTCTTTTCTAGGAGTAACGTTTTTCCTTGACAGAAAACCAGAGAATTAGAAGATGACCCTTAAGCTTTTCGACTTTGTTATGTTCCCCCACAATTCCTTTATCTTGTGTGATCTTCTGGCCCCCTTTCTCCTGCCCCTGCTCACTCCACTTCTGCTGCCTCTTAATTAAACATCCTCATTTTGACACTGACCCTATTTTCATTTTATCTAACTCCCCTCTCACTCCCTACAGAAGAGGAGAGTCCCAGCGACCTGCTCCCCATTCTCTTTCTCCTCCCACTCAGCTTATAGTAGTAGCTACTCGCCTGTTTTTCTGATAGTAATTCAGACTTCCCTTGGCTGCATTATGAAGATAAGCTGCTCCTTCTACTGACAAAGGAATTGCTAATGGACATGCCTGCTTTCTCATCCTGGGGACAGCGGCTGCTTCTGTCAGTAACTTTTTCCCTAGCACAAGTAGCTTTCCAGCATGCCCCATAAAATAGACCACATTTATGATTGTTGGCATACTAACAGGGTTACTGGGCAGCTTTTTTCAGGACAGACTTAACAACTCGCATATAGATGCACCCAGACATGGCTCCGGTCAGAGACAATGGGAGATTTACTATTGCATGTATTTGCACTGAGATTTGGTGGCTTTGTATGAAGAAAATAGAAACAGAAAATAATTATTTGTTTGCCAACCCACTGAATGTAGGGAAGAAGCACAAAGTTTTATTCATCTGCAAGCTCAGCAGATGTCAGTGTATGAATGGCCTGATTTCAGACTCATTTTTGGACTAATGAAGATTTAATATAGCTAACAGAACCATGAAGTAATTCTGATTTTGGAAAAAAAAAAAATGATTCCATATCATCCCATAACTTGTCACAATTAAACATTAACTAACTCCATGAATTTTGGCGGTGGTGTTTTGTTAGAACAGCTTCTGAGGGAAGTGATAGTTCAGTCATTATTTGAATGTCTGCTATAGTGGAGTCTATCACCACTGAAAGCCTAGAATAATGGCCTGTGTTATTCTTTTGCATCTTTTTCTATGCTGCTTTTGAGGGAGCTGTAATTGAAGAGAAATGAAAGGGCAGCCAACCAAGAGACAATACTGCAAGGATCAGTACTGGAATGTGAGACAACATACTTTAAAAGCTGAAACTTTAAAACTCCTGCTATGTGTGTACTTTTGAAAAGGGTAACATCAATAGCAAAAAAACCCCAAACCCCAAACCAGTTATTTTTCCCCTGATTAAGAAATAATCAAACTCTTTTTTTTTTTTTTTTTTCCTACTTCATGTTTATAATCTGATGGCCTCCTATGAAGGCATGAAAAAAAGGATTAATGCCTTCAGTGGATACCTATTTTTAACTGCTGTTTTCTTTAGAAAATGTGATTAACTAAAGAGGTGAAAAAGAGACCAGTGGAACAGAGACATGAGAACACCGAGGCAGGGTGTTAAGAAGCAGGGACCCTAAGGCAATTTACAAAAAGGCTGCAAAATATGAACTGCTATTTAGCATCAGGTCCTGTGTCAATTGGCTCTCCAGTTATGTCAGTGTTGTACCTCCTCATTCCTAGTGTTTACAGAGAGCTGAAATACTGCAGACATCATTTTCCATACTTAAGTTTCAAACTCCAATACTTACAGGATTGCCAAAGGCTTACCGTTATGCACTGACTGATGCACCGAGCTTAAAATTTCCTCCTGTTTCTACAAATATTAACAAGTAGAAGCTCTCTAAGGGCCTGATGGAAAGCTACTGAAGCCATTTTAAAGCCATTCAAGTCAGTGGGAATCTTTACATCCGTCTCTTGCACTCCTGGATTCTCCAAGTACTTACGTACATACTTCATACTTGCGTGAACAATCCCATTGAAGCAGCTATTTGTCTTAACCATAAACAATGACTGAGTTTAAGATGGCTTTGGCTAAACCTGGCCAGGCTAAGCCCAAACTCAAGCTCTTCCCTATTCAAGACTATTCAACAAGACTATCCATTTCTGAAATTATCTGTGCCTCTAAAAATATTTGGGATATGTTTGTGATCAAGACTTAAAATTATATAGGCAAGGACTAAGCTTGTTCAAAATAAGCCGGATCCCAAGCACAGGAGTCATTGGATGACAAACATAAGAATACTGCAGCTATTTCAGGCTGCAATAAGCAATGTTTCCTCCAGTGTACACCCCAAAGAAGATTAAGTAAGTTTATGTTGCTTTTAATGATGGAGAATTGAACAAAGCATAATTTGGAACCAGTTTTCAGCACCCTTGCCAAACTCTGAGTAAAACATCATTTACCTCCTAAGTGAACATTTTTCTGGCAGTTTTGTATGAATTAAACATTTTGGTCATTTAAAGGAAAAATGTTAAAAATCTGGAGTGTTCTTAAAATAGCGGATCAGTACACTTGAAATATCTTTTTCTGATTTCAGGGAACTCCCCCTATGCATGTAACTTGCTATGAAAACCACAGCTATTTTGCACTAATTTCAGAGCAAGCTTATAAAAATAATATAATGAGGGAAAGCACTCAGCAATGCCAGAGCATAGGGACCACAATGCTGTAATAGATGATATCAAGATGATGGCAAAATAATGTCACTGCAGTCACTGGAGACTACATTACTATGTCAAGATGATGGTAAAATGATTTTGACGCAAGCCTATTGAAACTCTGCTAAAATATCCAGATGATTGCAACATATCAGGGGAATTCCCCAGAGGCAGCGTCTGATAAATTTGTGTTAAAGTATTTCAAATACACCACTCTAACTTATATCACATGGGCAAGATCCTGGTTTGCTAATGCATCAGCCTGAACCCACCAACATCAGCCGAGGCTCTAAAGGGAAGCGTTGCCTTTTGTGTAGAAATTTCTGATGACCCGAAGCATTTCAGGATACGTAGTTGATTTTGTCTTCTGTGCATGCACAGCTGTAGTTTGAGATTACTGGGGCAAGGTGATACAGCTGAGAAAACAAGCTCACCTGCAAATGTGGCCTCATCTGAGGCTGAGCAGTTCTAGGCATTTGTACCATGGAGAGGCAAACTGAGCCCTGTGCTCCAGAAGTGGAAATATCAGGAGGTAGTTGAGAAGCACAACCAAAATAAGGCATAAGCTTTCCCATCCTGGAGGACGGTAAACATGTCAAAGGTAATTGAGAGTTAAGGTAGCTTTAGCATCTTCTCCCCATAAGAAGTAACAAGTTAATCAGCAAAGGAATGCCATCTTAGATGAACTCATCATTTACCCAAGGGGGATTATTTTTTTTCAGTAGAAAAAGATTGCTCCTGAAAGTCACAGCTGAGTTCATAACACTGATAGAAGCGAGCTGTGGAGATCCTGATGGAAGCAAGCACATTTATCTGAGCAGATTACAGTGAAGTGTATCGACAACGTCTTATGCAAGAAAAACTTGCAGAACATCAGCCAGTGCTGCTCCCTGTTCTTGCCAGGGAGTACCTAACAGTACCTTAGTTTCGAGAGCAGCATGCTCAGCAAGAACCATATGTACTAACTGCAGGATTGAGCCCTCAGAAGATTGTTAGAGCAATTAATGCAGAAGCAGCAACATTCCTGTTATCAGAACTAACAAGAATCTGCAAGAGCTGTTTCAACAGAAATAGTCGAGGCTGCTCTAATTATATGTTCTTTGCATAGGCTGGCAAGTATGATGATTTTAGAAACTGGGTTATTCAAGCTTCTGAGGTTACAAATGCTGCTATGCCAGCTCCACCCACTAAGTAAAAGGTTGTACGCTGCAGTCGGCTAGCTGATTTGTTCAGAGCAGCCACAACTGTAGGCAACTCAGAAGGTAAAATAAGGCTGTTCAAAGGAGAGTCAGTCGTATTTAGAAGGTGGCCTTGCTACTGTTTTGGTTCTAATACAGGTCAGTTTCGACAGCAGTGAAAAGTGTTTTCTGCCATTTTCTAGAGAAAGAAGCCCTTACTGTCTGTTTTCTAATCTCGCTGCTCTGACCCACTTGTTCTTCACCTCCAGCTGACAGTGCTGGGCTAGCCATTGCATTCAGCTGTGCCCTGGATCTTGGGCTCATCAAGTCTATTGTGAACAGATGGAGCTTGGGGTTCCTACAAATCCCATCTGCTCTTGAAGCAGCCAGTATTAGTACTCCTTTAGGAAGAAGCCTAGGTCCCCCCCCTGAAATCCCACTCATCTTCATTGCTTGCATTGTCACTTACTGGGGCAGATGGACCGGTGGGAAATGGCAGAATGTGTCAGCTGCACGCCTCTCAGCAGCACCCCCAGAACTGGGCACCCCTGATCTTTCCAAAGGAATACAAGAAAGGTCCTTCAGGTCACACTGTCAATGTGGACTTGGAGCTACTTCTGCCAGAAAGCTACCTCGCTGTAGTGTAAATTCAGCTAGGGGAGGCAGTATCTTATTGGTTAAGTGTATAAAGAAGGCTGATGAAAACACATAGCTTTGCACAACAAGATTCACAGCCCTAGTTGACTCCTGAATAATTTTTGGATCAGATTTAAAGTCCTAATCCTAATTTACAAAACCTTTATTGGCCTAAGACTAAGTTACACCAATTCAGGTACACCTCTCCACGCAGCCACACTCGCAAGAGAAACTGCATTTAAGCAAGACTAATTCTGTCCAAACTCCAAAAAACAGAGGGCAGCACAATACCCTGTGGGAGATGCAACTAAACTGGAATCCAGGCTGCTTCAGCTCAGCATTTCTGCTTAGAAAAGAGACAAGAAACGAACGGAGAGTACGGGAGCGGAGAGAGCAGGAGGTCACTTTGCATGCAGCTCTTCAGCTTAGATGTTGTCCGGTGCTTACACCACAGGCTCAACTGGAAGATACAGGAGCACATTACCATTCCAGATGCATGCTCAGCTGTCTTGCTAGCCTGTGTCAAGAGGAGACCCAGCCACCCACCATCGCTTCTCCTGATTTCACAGGAAGGATCCTGGGTGCCTGGGCAGAAGAGAACCAATTTGGGTGACTGGGGGACTTGGGCCCCCTGGGAACTCTGCTAATCCATTCAGTCTAGATGCAGCCCCCCTACAGGTGATTTATAAATCCTAAATTAGAAAGCTGGATCCTATACCAGTGGCACAAAGGAACAGATTTTGCTTTAAGTGACCAGAAAAAAAACACCTCAATATGGGGATAAAGGCAAGTGGAAGTGATTTCTGTGCCTTTCCAATCTCATTAAGGATTTTAACTGGGAACAAAGGGGTATGTGGAATGCTCTGCTCCAGTGATTCTCCATTTCATATACACTCCATTCCAGTAGTGTAGACTGGAATTATCTCATGATAAATTTTAAGTCATCCAGGGTCAGTCAGTATAGATTGATCAGCATCTTTCCCATTTTCCAGTGCTGACTAGAGTTGCACTGCTAGAGAGAATCTGGTAGAAACACAGATCTTGTTGTTTTTTTGTTTTGTTTCCCATTAAGACAAAATTCTGCTTCCAGTATCACTAGCTGGATACAGAGTAATGCCATTAAATCCAATGTTAATAGCTATTAAAATTAAATTATTTGGCACTCAAAGCTCAAAGATGCAAATCAGTGGTTGAAATACAGGCATCTCTACTGTAGTCACCCTGACACCCGGTAGCAGCAAGCAACTGAAACATGAACACTGCTCTTTTAGCATGAAACTAGCTGTAGTAGCTCAATTATTTCCTTTATTTTTCTACTGTTGCTAATATAAATCAATACTTTTCCATCTGCTACCATTTCTAGACTTGAACTGTGAATTTGAACCATGTATCGCCTTTCTAACCATTCTGCAACCTTGTGACAGAAACCCATTATAAACCTTTCAATTTATTCTGCAGCACAGCTCTGCTGGTGATATTTACATCTATAACACACACATCTCATGCTCTTTTCTTTGTTGAAGCCTCCTTTATTGCATCACACTTGCACACTGTACTCACTTCAGCCTCTAGCCAAGGAAAATACAGACAAAAGTATACTTCTTAAACACATTTCCGTTTTAACTGCAGACTTCAGTATTTCCAGTCAGAGGATCATGCAGATCTGTGAACAGAAAAGGGAGCTGATTTCAACTTTTAATGTACAGGAAACTTGTTATAGATCACATTCCTGCTGTGGACGTTGAGCTGTTGTGAAGCTGCTCCTTAGATGTGCACGATGTAGGCACCCATACCAGCTGCTGATCCCCTGCTACTTGCTTATATCAGACAACCATACATTTTCCTACAAACGTATCCATACATTAGTTGCACAGCATAGAAGCAGCAGCCTGACAGGACCCGTCTCTTTTGTGGCAGATGACAGGTTTCACTGCTGATCTAACAGGACCATGCTTGTTCAAAACTCCTGCCAGTCCCACCTGCAGTTTCTGCTGGTCTTGAAGGCAGGTAATGACAACAGAAGCAAGACCCTGCCCAAAGTAGATCATACTAAGTAATCTCCCAAAACAGCCAAGATAATATTTTTTTTCTCCAGGCTAACTGGGAATGCCTCTTAAGATTATATTCTGCATAGTCCACAGCCCAGTCTTTAACAGCAACACACATGTATGCAAACAGTCCTTGCTCACACCGGTCACTGGTTAATTGGGTGTAACATCAGGACAACAGTCAATCCACACAGTAATTCTGGAAGTCTTTCAACAAGGTTACCCGGGCAGGAGCTTAAATGGGGAAAAAGAAATAAGTGGAAAAACCCATGTTGCCTGATGAAACCCAAAAATGAGCTCTACATCAGCAGTAGGCATGCCTCAGAGAACAGGGATGATCAGCCACAGACTGCGCCTTGCAGGAAGATGAGAACTGCCATCCTGGATTGCACTGCCTGTCCCCGTAGCCTGGTATCACGGACCAGAGAAAGTGTGCCTATAATGGCTGATTATGGAAAAGCCTGCCCCAAAGGGAAATATTTCTTTAAGTCTCATCAGTCAGTACTTACATACGCTGTGATTCATAAGCATTTAAATCTCTTAAGATTTTTATCCCAGTTAATATCACCGTAGATAAGCTCGTGACCTGTTTCTGAGCATTTAATTGTCCTTTCTTGACTACTAGTTGGTGTCTATATTTTGTCTACCCATTCCACATGGGCTGAAAAAGAATAATTTCTGTTTGTATGAAGTCTGAGGAACTTGATTCAGTGGTAGAGTCTTCCGCAAGCAAGACCCAGCATTGCAGGCAGATGGAGGAGAGGCTCCCACTCCTCTGACTGGGAACAACAGGCCAGAAAAAGGGGGGAAAACCAAAACCAAACCCATAGCTTGAAAGAAAAATGTCTTTCCATATCTTGCATGGCTTTTGGCTTTGTTATGATGAAAGGTGTCTTGAGAATTCCCTGATGCACTTTTTGTCTTACATTATTTCATATATCAGTATTCTGTCAGATCTAATTTGCCCATTTCCTAAAGTAATCTAAAACAGTTTTTCCTCAGATATTTCCATGTGTTCTTAAGGAAAGAGGAAGCTTCATTTTCAGACAAAATACAACACCATTCACCGTACTCGCTGCCGCTTAGTGGTTCAGCTATAGCAACCTCTTTAGCCAACTTGTCTATGTTAGTTAGGACACAGCTAAGAATAGCTTCCCCTCTTGTGTGCTCTGCAGCTTGTTATTTCAATTGTGATTACTGAAGGGCTTGAGAACTTGTTTTGTTCTGTCCCATTTGACCAATTTATATGAGGGAAGCTAGACTCACCAATTATTACTGTTTTATTTAGGTGTTTTTTTCCTATTTGATCTCCCTCAATGTTTTAGTCACAACATTCTCTTAGGCCAAAGAAATAAATATTGCTTTATTTATGTAACAGTATTCTCATTGACTTGTGATTTTTCTCTCGTGTGTTTACAGCATAGTTCAGTCCACACAAAAATGTAATCTGTACACAAACTCTTGGCTATAGTACTAGTTGCTGTGCTGATGAGCTAGACTGCTCTTCATATGCACTTTATACCTTGGCACCATGGCTTGGCACCTGGTCATATTTCAGTACTGTGTCCAGAAAGGAAATAGGACTGTACATAAAAAGATACCAGAGCTACCCAAGGAATATTAGGGATGAGGTATCTAGTTGCAAGCAGGAACATGACTAAGAAATGAAATCATGTAATTTTGGTGTGGAAGTGACTGTGCTGATAATCATACTGAACTGCTAAGAGCGTCCTGTGCCTACCAAAAAGGTGAAATCCTGGTTCACTGAAGTAAAATTTCAGAAGTTTCTAAAAGCCAGAGTAAAATCAGACAGCACTGACTGTTCATGCACTTAATAATAGGTACTGTGCCTTCTCTCCTGAAAAACCTGCCTCTTGAGTATTTATAAAACATTACATGGTGTCAGAAGTTATCTTGAGCCAAAGATGGAGCAATTACTTCCTCCAAGTCTGCTGGATTTATGAGGGAAGCTTACAGAAAAATGGTGTCAGCTTAGAAACACTTTGGAATATTCTTCTCTGCCACAGGGGCTGCAGAGGAATCACCTGAAGGGTGAGCTGCGACACTTCTTGGGGGTGGAGGGTGTTCAGCAGCCTCCCAAGTGTAGAGTGTATTTGGAAGGAAGAAGATAAAGAGAATCTGACACAATGATGGGTGCTATGTAAAAGCCTTACAGTGACTAGGAAGAGCAGCTAGATAAACCTGCATAGAAATCTCAAAGCAGAAGGAAGTTAGCCTCAGAATCCGTGGGAGATACTGGGGTGTGCCACCCATATGTAACCATCAGAGAAGTACACACAGTGAAAGTAAACACAGTCACATATACATTAATTTCAACAATTTCCATCAGAAGACCACCAAAATACAGAGCCCGAGTGGCAAACATACAAGATCAGGTCTTTAGTCACAATCTGGGGTTTTTTTGCGCCTTTACAGTAGGAAAAAGAGGCTGTAGCAGCTGGTGTAACCCAATAAACAGCAGTTTTACCTAGCTCTGCTTTGCATAGAGCTGACAGGTTTGGCTCTGCCTCCTTCTTTAAGTTTTATTCGTCATATTTCCCTGGTCAAATAAACCCCACTAGCTACTGTTGACAGTAACCCCGCAGAGACTCCCAGCTTGGCTGGAGCCACGATGAACTTTCTGCTTCTCCTTGCTGGGTGTGCCCTGTCCTACTAGGGATAAAACGGAGCATTCAGCTGGTGCTCACCACAAGGAATAAATAAAACCAGGAAGGAACTAAAGGCTAGTAGAAGAGCAGTCAGTAGCGGTGACGTCTGCAGCGTGTGTTTGACCCTGGTCTGTGCTGGCCCTGTGCCCTGCCTCACTCACTGCGTACATTGTTCAAGCGTCAGCCCTGGGCGGCCGCTGGGGCCGGAGCCTGATTGCACAAGCAAGTGCTGCTCTTCACCTCTGCCGTGGGGACACGCCGGGGGGGGCCCCGCCAGCTGGACGTGGGGCTTGGTGCTGGAGCCTTGTGGGAGGAGGGCCCCAAGCTCCAGCCTGACCTGGGAAGCAGCCGTGCCACTGTGGTGCCACATTAGTGCTGTGCCACTAGCCAATCCAGACCTGTGAAACCACTGCAGGAGAGCCCAAAGTATTTTATTTTTTTTTTTTTTTAAACGGAGGAAAAAACCCAGGAGAGTTTCCCAGACTCAGGCCAGCATGCCAGCACTGTACTCCTGAATTAGCACCACTTGAGCAGGGCAATTCCCAGTATGAGCTGGGAAAGGGCAGGAGAAAGTGAGTGAATGCAGGCAGAGGGGATCATCTAATACAGAGCCTGCCTGAATCAGTACCCTGTGCTATTGCCAGGAGTCCCAGGTATCAGCACCACCTTCCACCTGAGACCAATGCCGCCCCAGCCAGCCGGAGGAAGGCGTGTGAAGACTGTTTCTGATGTCATTCAGGGAGTGGAGGACCATCAGCTGCTGCCCCCCACAAAGTGCTCTGTGCTGGAGGTGACAGAGCAACAGAGAAGGCAGGGGCTTGAGGGGGGCAGGTCCTGGCAACAGAGATCTGTGTTGGCTTTCATGAAGAGTCCCCCACGTGTATACTGTGTCACCTCTGCTTACAGCTGAGCCACCTGAGGTAAAGGACAGTGAACACTGAGCTCAGCTCACTGGCCGCAGGTGCTTTTGATGGTTCGAGACTGCCCGCTCTCAGCCTGGCTATGTCAACAGTCCATGGGTTCCTTAGACTGCCGGGTCAAAGCCCAACAGCAAAGGCAGCAAGCAGCTGCAGCCTACGAAACCACCTGAGTGAGGCACATCTCTTGTTTCTTTCAAGTCAGACAGATTTCAAAATGACTCAACAAATGCTCCAATTCACAGTCTTGAAAAAGATGGTTTAAGGAAGGCACTTTCAGATAATCCAACCTGAGACCGTACTGGTCTTCCCTGGGGAAGAAAAAAGAAAATCACTGTGGAGGAAAATGGATATATTGAAAACCTTGCAGAAGTGTTTTGCCAAACAAATTGAGGAAGAAATTGATCACTAATACCTGAATTCAGGACCTGGTTTCCTACTTGATATAGTCTAGATTTCCTTATGTCCTTAAATAAGTGCCTAATATTCTAGTTTGTATTCCAAAAACCCCACAAAACCAGATATGATGTAAAACAACTTACGTTTATACATAGTTCCATGCCTTAAAAAAACCCTGGCACACTGTCTTCTATGACATAGTTCAAAACAGTCTTTTATGTAATCACTATATTTCAAAGGCATATGAAACCAAAAACATGGTAAGAAAATGAGAAATGGAGTGTTTAACTTCAAAGAGAAATAAAACTTCACTTCCTACTTCTGTCCCACTGTTCTACATTGCAATTAAATGACTAGTTTCATACACAATACTGTGATTTATCATTAGTCAGAATGTAAAAGCTATCTTGTACTTTAGTAGGAGAGACTGCCCAGTTTGTAGAACTGTGATGCCCAGCTGTAAATGTATTTGACTAATAAATTAAATCCACTCAAGAAGACAACATGAAGGAAACTTCAAGATGAAAATAAGGACTGGGCATTAAGAAATAGTAGGCTAAACCAGCTAAAGACTGAATACATTAACTGAAGACCTACATCAAACTTCCATTTTTTGGTTATTTTCTTACAATGCTAAGCTAAAGAGTGTAAGTGATACTCCAAGGCTAGAGCAAAGGTACCAGTAGGGAAAAAGTACATCAGTAACCAGGGGTCAAATTGTTATTTTCAGGAGTCAACATCCCTGTACTCTCCCATTTCAAGTTACCCAAACAAAAAAAAACACACCAAAAAAAACCCACACCAGAAAAATAATTTTTTTCCACTGCTGCTCCCAGCCCCTCCGAGGACTGGAGGGAAGCAGGCAAGCAAGGGGCCTCCTCTGCTCAGTGCAGCCAGTAGAGCCCAGCTAAGCCAGAATGGGCTCACCAGGGCCTGGTACCCAGCCAGTGGGAATTACAACAGAGAGCAAGGGGGAGCAGGAACCCAGCTGTGATCTGGATTCCCCAGGTTCTCCAGCGCACACTGCCTTTTATCCAGGGCTTGTGGCAACTCCACAATTAAGTGCTCAATGCACGTAAGATATACTTTGCAAGTGAAACGTTATTCATTAACAAATCTGATTAAGCTTCTAATGCAGTGAGCACTAGCACAAGTTCAGAAAGACAAATAGTCTCAGTGGTGCAGTGTTTGTGAGGAACGTTACCCATAAATGGATTTTAACTATTTAAATTGGCTTCTGTTCAGAAAGTATGAAAAGACACAATGGGGCACAGAACACTTCATTAAGTTTACTGTACTTAACATGAGGGGAAAAAAATCTACAGGTTAAGACTTCAGAACAGTAATATGCATAATTCTGCAAAGATATCTGTATTGCAATTGAAAAAAACCTCCCCCCCCCCAGCAGCACTTTACTGTTTATTAAAGATTTGTTGGTAGCTGGTATTTCTTACTATGTGCAGAGCATTTATAACTCATTCCATATAGACTAAGTCATGTTCAGATCCTGGATTCCAAAAAATGTATGCTGTGGCTTTGCTGCTGTACCAGTAAAACTGTTCCGCTTTCATCCCTTTATAAGCATTGTGATATTTCAGATTGTGGAGGCAAGTTATTACAGGAGAGTTTTAGCTTTTATCTTTTTTACTAAAGGTATATTTTCACCATTTTGGCAGGACTAAAAAAAGTTCCCCCTGGCCACGACAGACATCTGATGGCTTTCCCTCCTTGCACATACCTACTTTTCATATTTTTTTAAAAGCCTGGTATCAAATCCTGTAAGCAAGTAACTCCGAGGCCGATACATGCAAATAAACCAGTCTTCTCCAAGCTAATAGCTACTCCTGCTAGATTCTGCCCCTGCTAAATATAGGTCCATGTTGAGTCCTTTGAGAGGAACCTATTTCTTTGCATTCAGACAACAAGCCCTTATCTCCAGCTCTTCCATTCCGCAGCCAGCAGCTGGGGAAGGGTGCGGCAGCCCGTGGTGTGGGCTGGCTGGGAAAGATTGCCGGCGCTGTATTTTATTGCCTTTCTTTGATCCCTGTTTGTGCGGTAGTTGGTGCACAGCACTGACCTGCTGAACTGAGCCGTGCTAATATGGCCAGAACATTTCAGTAATTATTTCATTGTATGACCGAGAGGCTCTTTTATGACCGAGAGCTTCGATTGCTTCTGTACAATGCCAGCCCACTGAAATGCATATTCTTGTATAACCTGAAAAAATGAATAGTTTAAAACACCCAGGTGGGTTTTTTTTTTTTTTTTTCTTTTCCCATCGATCTTTTATCTCATTCTCTAAAACTCAAGATGAGCACCAAACCAAAAGTCCTGCGATCAATGGGAGCTTTGACTAAATCAGAGCTATAAGGTTTGGCCCATGATTTCTACAACTATTCTTACAGCCTGAGAAATATTGCTGGTCAAATCTCCCACTGATAATGAGCTGTGTAAAGACACTGTTTACAGGGGCCTGATATAAACTTTCCAATATAAATTCATCATCTTTTCCCCTCACAGAAGCCTATTTCATACATTCAAATCTTGTTTGATGGCAGTCATGGAACCAAGCAGTTTAGAATTTCTGAAACATCTAGGGAGATAAGAAATGAAATGGTGCTCAAGCTAGTTAATTAAAACATTTCAGAATCTTTCACCTGCACTGTCAAGCTGTTTTGTTAAGTGAAGAATTGAGAGACTAACAGAGTAGGTGCTGCTGCAAGCACAGATTGCCATAGAAAATTACTTTATAGAAGCCTATCAGAAGTAGTCTGACTACAGGATCTAATAGAGAGGGCAGCGTATGCTCATTGCTTCTCATTACCTGATTGTGAAATCTTTAGTGAAGGACAACTCTCATTGAAGTCAATGGGGATTTTCGCAGAGTAAGACTGCAGGATTGGGACCACACTGTGCCATTATGGTAGATATCACAAAGACCAGGCTGCTTATATTATGGTTTTCAATGGCAGCATCTGATCTGAAGCCAAATGAATTTAATAGAACACTTCCCATGGATTTCATTGCAGACCAGATCAGGACAAGAGTCACCACATGGCTGGTTCAGGATGAAATAGTAGAATGAAAAATCCTTGAAGTTGTTTAACAGGTTATGTGTATATATATATATATTTTCCTCCCTTTGCCCCAAAGAACAGTTAAGTTTTTATTTAAGGAATATGAAATGATAGCACGAAAGCGAAAAAATCTAATGTGCAGTCAGCTAGAACAATGTGTATGGACTCCTGTTTGGTATTTCAGGGTATCATTTATTTCTTTTTAATGAAAAATAATGTTAGAAAGGTTAGAAGCAAACATCTGCACAACACTGCACATCCAAGCAGTACCAATGAAGTCAATGATGCTCAGTCCATGTGTGCAGAAGGACTAAGGCTGATGCTTGTTATAGCAATTGTCCAAGACCTGTTCTTCTGGAAGGTCTCTTGAAATCATTGCCAATGTATGTGAGCAAGAGTATTTGCCTCAGTCAGCAATTTCTAAGACAGAAGCCTTGGTCTGTATGATACTTGGGGAAGGCAGAGGATGTAATTTATCTGTATTTATATGGTATAGATATACAAGGATGCCCCAGTTCAATATAGGATTATAAGTAACAGCATAAAAAAGGCAATACATGCAAATTATCTCAAGGCTAATGAGCAGATTATTTGAATAATCACACATCACTCCTTTCCAGATAAACTAAGAGGAGAGAAACTGGAAGCGCTTTAAAGGACTTGTCTGAAGACATCTACTTTAGGAACAAACCTTCTCAAACGTTTACTTTCTCACTGTGCTCTTAAAGTGCAGTGCCAACTTTCTTACTCACCCTAATAAAAGTGATAATCAAGATAAAGAATTTTACTGTGTTGAACCTTGTTTCTCCCAGTGAACCAACCTCCTTCTGGAAGTTCATCTTCACTAGGATAGATGTGCTACTTCTTTCCCATTGATGCAGCTTTGAGTTAGTAGTTATTTTTCATATTGCCCCAGAAAACTCTAGTTTTGCATGGGCAGAAGAGAGGGAGATACTAAGAAAGAAGGAGTGGCAGAAAGATGGATGTGCAACAATGAAGAAAATTCTTTTTCCAACTTATCTGTATGTTACCACAAATGAACCCAAACCACATCTAGTAAAGTGTACGTCTAATCTCAACTGTACTGCTTGATATACGTACGTGAATCAAATGCAGACATAGCTACAATTTACAAGAGTTGCCTTATAATATGCAGGATTTTTTTTTCTTAAAAATAACAGAAAAAGATAATTCTACCTCAGCACATATTCTGTGTTTACAAATGCACTATTGTTTGATACACGTTAACTTCCCATGCTCCCTAGTTTGCATTACTGCTAGTTACCATCTCTCTCAAATGAGCACACCGGTCAAGATGTGGCTTTATGGATGAACTTTATTTTCCAGAGGCAATCTGTCCTTCTAATTCTGCCCCTCCCTGCTGCAGATATTCTTTTGGAGATGAAAAGAGCCTTTCTCAGAAGTTGTTTTCGATTTCAGTTCCTTTCTAAGAGGAGATGGCTCCAGTTGAAGAAGACTTCTGGAAGGATATTGAATTAGAGTCAGAAACCTGAGGTTCCCTGTGCCTCTGTTTCCCCACTTACCAACTACTATGACACTGAACCATCTTCCAGGCTTAGTTCATTGAGCTCTGTTCATTATATGGAAGTATTTTCATGAAAAGCAGTAAAGGCACAGATATCATTCTGGTATCACTGTCAGTTTAAAGACAAGTCTTAGTGTAAGTTTTTCTTCCCTCTCCTGAAGAGGGAATGAATAAATGTAACTGCCCTTCTAGAAGGATTTTCCTCGGGCAGTAAACCTAGGTTTCCGCACCAAAATGTCTAAGCACCACTATCTCATATGAAAGGACCAAAACTATTAGATGGATGAGAAGCAATAGGAGATTCAAGCCTCTGTGCACATATAATTGGGACAAAGAGCCACACGAGTAAGGATTACACATGCATGCATAATAATACGTTCACCCAGCGATTACTGTGGAGAAAGCACTGCCCATCTAGATCTGTAACAGCTACTGTGCACGCACACAAAGCATTTCCACTCTGCCTTACTGATGAACACGAATGGAACAACCGTGGTTTTGGTTTTGTTTTTTTTTTTTTTTAAAGAAATCACTGACGAGGACAAAAAAAGCATATGCTAAGGTATGATTGACAGCCGCCATAATGGACTGTCATGTCAAAAGAACTGCCTTGCTAATTCTCTTACATAATGAGCTAGATGCTAGGCTCTCCTTGCAAGTTTGATTGTGCACCCTTCCATCAATCTTACCGACATCTTGGCATCTAAAATACAGCAAAACCACTTAACAAGGGCTCTTTAAACAGGCAAGAGGAGGGATGTCTCTGTGTATTAAATGTGATGTGGAGGTTGCTATGGTAAATTTGAGCATGTGAACATTGCAGTGCAAAAATCCACACTGGTGGCTAGAGCCGAGGCTAGTCATGCCTCCAGGTTCTTTAAGTGTACTTGGACTGCATTATTTAAAGAATGGAAAGAATATGGTTCTGGTGCCATTTTCATGGTGGGAAAAAAAATGCCTTTGTCTAATCCCTTTTTTTTGTGTGTGCAGATCCCTGGGGTGTTGATGAGTAGTATCCAAAATGGATTGTAATATGCTCCCTCCACAGCTTTCAGACATGGGGCTCCATCCCCCAGACTCCTTCAGTAACTAAGACTGGAAATATATATGTATTTCTCTTTCATTTTTTTTTCCACTTCGTCTGGTTGTCACAGTTACATAATGCTGCCAGTTGTAATCGCAGCTCAATGGCGTTGTTAGGCAACTCGGTTAGCTTTATTTATTGAATTGAAAATTGCCATATAGGTGTCGATTATCTGCCCTAGAGTTCTGATGATTATAGCTTTAACTATTGGCCCTTCCTTTATTACCAGTTCTCTGACTTCCCATTTTGCTTGCTAAATTTACAATCCACAGAGCCCCTTCAGCTGTGAACTGCTCCCTCCCAAGCAATTGTAGATTAATTGTCAGCTCCACCCTAGGGCCCTGTCGTGGAGGGGGATTGAACCACGCATGAGAGAGTGAAGTTTAGCCTATAAACATTTACTAGGATTTACTGTTCTCTGGGTTATTTTATGTTTTTGTTTTAGAAGAAGTTCTATGGGAAACCTACTGGTTCCCCAGCTCCATAGTGACATTTTTTTTAGATCTACTTTGTTCCTGTTTTGTTGTTACTACTCATTTATGATTGCAAAGGTACCAAAATGAGTAATGTACTACAAGCTAACTAACATCTCCACCATGGCCCAGCACCTCAGCAGCATATAGAAGCCACAACCACTATGCCTGCTATTTTATCTCGTGACTTTAGAGTTGTTTATTCAGGGGTATTATTGTTTCCATGTCTCTATTTCTCCCTAGTTCTTCTTGCTCACATATATACATTTTAAGCACCAGTTTAGTCCATGCTCCCTACATCTGCCTTTTCCTTTTGGTCAAGGGACTACAACATTCCCCTCCACAAACAATGATTTTTGCATGCATGATTCTATTGTTCTCACTGTGCAAAATCAAACTCTCTGGCAGACAAGTCCTGGTCTGACTGAGCACAAATGCTGATCTGACTGTTCAGTATGATTCTCACAACCAGAGTTATTTTCAATCTCCCCCAAACTTCCCTGTTTCTAGCACTTGGTTGGTTTCAACTTCCAGAGCTTTTGTGCAACTGCCACCCAACACTAAAGCCTTCTCTATGCTTTTGTTTAAACACGTTTAACAGGACTCTTTCTGCAACATGAAAACATTTTCCTAAAGCACCCCAGTGGCTCTAAAGTTCAACCCACTTCTAAGTATAGCAGCTCTGGTAATAATAGCACCAACTCTGTCTCATCCAGCCTCTTTGATATCCACAGGCAAATGCCAGCCCACAGAAAAACAATTTGATACCTGAAGCATCATTTCTCTTCCCAAGCAATTTTCAGTACAATACTTGTTTCTTACTCACCTCATGCTCCCCATCTTTCCTCTGTGGTTCCAGGCTCCTCCAGTGCTCTGGATTGCTTCCAGCCCCTGCGTGCTCCCTCTTATTCAGTCCTTCTCTCACCATTGCAGACCTGCAGCCTCTTTCCCAAGTAGCACCTAGTAGACCTCAAAAGCTTTGCCTCCCTGCAGGACCCTCCCTTATCCGCCACAGTCGTTGCTAAATTAATGCTTTGAATGTTCAATTAGTAGAACTGCACCAAAGTATTTAAAAGCTTGTGGCTGTATCTTGTAAACTTACAGGGGTAGAGGTGACTTTCTGAAAGCATGAACAAAAGTGGGAAAGTTATCAAGTCTACTTTTTTAAAATAAAACTTTTATAGCTGTCCACTGTTTCCTTAAGCGCTCTGGTAAACTTTTTTCCGGTATTTCTGCATGGATTTTTCAAAGCTCTATATCTGTTTTGGCCACACACTTGTTCAATTCACTCGTGAAGGCATTCACTTTATCAGCAAATTACCATCTTTTTTTGGTAAAAAATTAATCTTCTGGGATCCTGAATCTTGTTCCAGACAATCTAATATGCAACAGAAGTCTTGCCCATCCTGCACATATCAGTTCAATATGGGTGAGATATTTGCATAGGCACTAGGAGTGGAATTTGGGGTGGGTAGAATATTTATGTGATGAAAGCATGTGTCAAGGACTCTGTTCAGCTCCTGATTCTATCTATCACAGGCTTTCTCAGTGATCTTGGACACCTTGCTTTATTCCTATATGACTCAACTTCCTAGCTGTGAAATAACGAGGATAATAATCCCTTTGGAATGACCAGTGCTCATAAGGTTGTGGGAAAAGAGTTATAGACAGGTAAGTAAGTAGAAAGATAAAAAGATCTTTTGCTGCCATAGGTTGGAGTAGGTTTTTTTCCACCTACCCCTCTTCAGAGTACTTGAAAGTGAAAAAAGGATTATGTTCTCAGTGGTCCAGATAGTCTTAGAGAGCGCATTTCTCCATTTTTTTAAAAGTATCTCTCATTTCAATTGTCATTCAGGGATTTTTTTTTTTCCCCCCACTTGTGTATCTGTTCTACTTCTAGCTTTGTTATCCTGAGTTCAAAAGCATTTCCTCTCTCACTATTCAGATGGTTTTGTGTTTCAAAACTCCAGACATCAGCAGTATACGACTTGTAACATGACATTTAATATATTTTTACATGTAAGTTTGCTCTGTGGGGCTTTTAAAATTGCTTCTAGTAAGGGCAATCTCTTAAGAGAAAAAACTTTCATGGCTATCTTGCTTTGCACTAGCATGTAAAACCACCTCTTTACTTTCTTGCAGTTCTGTGGTTTTTTTCTATGACAGTACAGATTAATGGATGTATTTTTTGTTTCTCAGAAAGATCTAATCATACCATAGGAAGAGAAAAGAAGCCAGTGAGAATCCTCTGATCAGCCAACTCTCCCTAGATCAAATGCTGTCTGTTTGGGAACATCTGCCTTAAAAGATACCACCTGTTCATAAAAAAAATACCAATAATAAAGTGCTCATATGTCAAATATTGCAAGGAATGCTTCAAAAGTTCATAACAATCGCTCCTTGTAAAGTAACTAGGTTATAAGTTTAAGCTGAAAATAACATTCAAAAGCCAAAGCTAGTGCATCTGTTTCTGTGGTTGGTATGACAGGATGGTGCATGTACAGCCATGAGCACATTATAACATTTGATATTTTTAATCAAATCCCATTTTAAGGTGTGATGTGTTTTACTTCACTAAAGGTCATTTTAGTTACAGTAGCATTAAAGGTTTTCAATAAAACATTTTAAATGCCAGTTATATAACTGCTTTTAAAACATTTAACAGCCACATTGGTTACATGACCTGAGACAAAGGATATTTTCTCAGCACTTTGATATATTGTGGCTAGATTATCCTTATGGGAACATTCAGTTCCATAATGGCCTCAGGTCATCCCATAATATGTGGTGAAGGATTTTTTTTTCACCAAAACAGTAATTGCTAATGAAGCCAATGGTGATGGGAGTTCAATGACATGGCAGAGGATAGAGACTGTAGTCAATAATAGCGGCAGACACTGGCCAGTACAAGAAGTTCATCAGCACTATTCAAGGACAAGAAGATGTAGGGTTGTAAGGAATGTACATACACGGATCTGTGTCTTAGCTCTGCACTGTACGTTAAAGAAAAATAACTCAGGTAAACAAATTCCTTCCTCCCCTGCATCTCCAAGAGCACCGCACCATTAAAATATCATCTATAATAGGATATGAGATATATAGAATATAATATGGGATATATAGGATAAAGTTGCACGACTTCATACCCAGGTGTACCTGGGCACATATAGTTATAGCACTCCATACCTCTCCTTTACTTTGGGGGCAAGGGGATGCTGTGACATGAACAAGCACCCTTTGATGTACAAGAGACTTATGCCAGATCTTACTGTTGAGGGTGGACAGCTATTTCCTGTTGGGTTCTCTATAGAAAAATATCACTGGAGCAGCATTTTCCACTGTGGCATCTCCCCTGCCAGCACTCTCAGATTCTGGATCTTGTCCCCAGACCCAGCAACCTTTCTGACTCAGAAGTGAGATTTCACATGTCAGAGCATCATGAGTTGGTCAACAGGACACACACTCCTCTCTGTTTCTCTTTTTCTTTTTTTTTTTTTTTTTTTTTTTCTTCTTATTTATCTCTTTAGATTTTGGGTTCTTGTGGTTAAAGCCACCTATTCATGTGCCACCCTGGACTGTGTAACGTGGCTGGGGTTGGCAGGTGGTTCTAGTCATGCTTGCAGACTTCTGCCTCAAACCAAAGCAAGCAGCTCTTGTCTGGCAAACTATTGCCAAAAAATATATTTAAAAATCAAGCTTTATTAAGCCTCCTTTTTAAAAAATAAAATCTTTGTTCCAAAAATGAAATAAAAATGGCGTATCATGTATTTTCTCCTGCTTTGAGCAGGAGGTGCTAGACGACATTCCTAGGGCCTGTCCAGCCTGAAAATATGTATACTGCTTGAAAAGCAACATAAACAAAAGACACAGTGACAATCCTTTTGCACAGCTCCTAGGCATCATGTCTTTCTCAGTGACTTCAGGTCATAATGAAATTAAGAAGTCGGTGTGTTTCAGAATAATATCTTCCACAGCCAATTTTATCATGAGCCAATGAAATAAATGTTTCCAAAGTGAACAGCTGGCATCTCTTTCCATAAAAGATTCCCTTTTAGAACACTACTTCCAAACAATATTACAGTGGCTCCATTCACATGGCCATAGTTAAGACTGTGTCAATACTTCTCTTATAAACCTTGTTTTTCAAAGGTTTATAACTTTACAGCTGAGCCATAATTAGCTGGGATTTGAATTACAGCACAAGAGTTCAGTCTGTCTGTGAGGACATTTTTTCTAATATTAATAAAATCAGATTTAAATCATAGAAGAGTAAAGCATAGTGCTTTATATGCATAAAGAGGATTCTTGAACATTAAACAGCTTTGATTTAAAAAAAGGAGTTTTGACAAGTGATTAGAATATAATATGATCGCCATATTTTTTCCCTTTCAAAAGAAAAAGAGAAAAAAAAAATTGCTTTGGAAACTCAGTTTAACAAACATATGGAAATTCAGAATCAAAGCGGATGGTCTCTCCGTTATTTATGTTGTTATGAAGAACAGGCACAATGGTCTCATTAAAAGGCACAGAATCAACCCAAGCTTATATTCTGTGGCTTTTCTCAGGTCTTACTTTAGTCTTGCTGTCATGTAAGCATAGTTTTTAGTACTTGATATAATTTTGTTGGGTATTTTATGACAATACCAATTTGCACCCTGCCTGTGGTTTTATGGTCACTTCAGTCTTAGCTATTAGCCCAGCTTTCTGCACGCCTTGTTTCCAATGCCATTCTTAATTACAATGCAAAATGAACACCTCCTGTTTCCCATTCCAGTCATACTAAACTGTACTCTGTTGTGAGCCCAACTCACCCTTTCAACATGAGTCAGCCTCATTTTCTGTTCATGGAGCTTTCCTGACTGCATCAGGATTTCATGTCAAGGAGAGCCATATTTGGTTCACTCACTGTATATCTTAATGACAATGTCTACTGGATATCCCAAAAGAGCTAATGAAGTCCCATGAAATGAAGCCAAGTAATTGATGTCTTTATGCAGAAACTAATTTGTTCGCAAAAACTTGCCCTTTGTATCATAAATTATTCTGAAAAATTACATGCAATGAGAAAATAGAAAAGATATGCCAAAGTTGGTTACTAAAAATGTCTTTTTATAGTAGGCATAAACTTATAAAGGAAATAAATGACAACGTGGAGAGCCGGTAGCTCAACAAAGCCCTAGGATGGCTGCTTCACAGGAACTTTATTCCTCCACTTTACCCCTCCCCAGCTCTTCTCCTCTGTGGTTTTGCCTTGGACTTCAGTCTCCTCTCATGTGACAACTTTCATGTCAGAGTCCCACATCCACCCTAAAACCTTGCCTTTCCTAACCTTTAAGTTTCTAGATTTACCCCTCTCACAATGCCCATATTTGAATCATTCCTTTTCCAGTAGACCTTGGGGACTTCGGGCCCCTGAGCAAAACCGCTGGGTGCTCTTTCTAAGAGAATCGTCCAGAAGGGCAGGCACTGCGTGTGACACTCGCCTGAGACCAGCACAGGTTCAGAGAACCATATATTGGTGTCAAAACCTTCACTGTCACCAGCAAAATAATGGTTCAAGAAAACCTACGATCTGGTTCTCTGCAGTGCTGCTGCTTCTCTTTCTATATGTTCACGTTCCTGTTGCCACCCCTCTGAGTCTTCTTATCATAATAAAGGCCAAATGGCCCACTAGATCTCAAGCTCAAAAGGAAGTCTAGCTTATGTTTTTTACAATTTCTTCTGCCTTCCCTCTCTTCTCCCTGTCACTCAACCAAGCTAGTCTGCTCCCAAAGACTTAATGGTCCTAAAAGACCAAGAAAGAAATAGTGAGAGAACATACAGTGAGAAAATACTTCCAGTCAGAGACAGGAGGGGTATAACCAAGGGTGTCAATTCACAGACATTCAGAACTGACCCTCTGCATTAGTAGAACCACATGACACTCTTCCCCTTACTTCCCTGTGCTATGTAGGCACTGTCAGTGTTTTCCTCCTTCTTCCCTTACCAGTTAGTTCTTCATACACCCTGAATTTGGTAATATAATCTTCGTTAAGCTAAGAGACTTTTCCTAAATAGAAGGATTATCGGGGTGATTTGGAAAGATGCCTATTTCAGCTTAGTATGTTATCTCCAGTGATGCTGAACAGGGCAAAAGGGGTAGACTTTCACCTCAGCATTACAACATCATGGAAACAAACACGAATCTTTAATGTTAGAGTGCAAGCAACAACCACAGAGCTCTTCTTGTTATCCTTGCTGACTGATCTGTATGATAATTGCAGGCTAGGATGACTGTATCGCTCTCAGGCCAGAGTTAACCGTATTATACAGTCAGAAGCCTCGATGAATTCTGTGGCCATCACCCTGAACAAAAACATGAAGTTAAAATTGTTTCTTCAAATTCAAATGGGATCAATACCTCTCAGGAGACAGATGGGGTTTTCTTTTCTACACTGAAAAAAGAATCACTGTCTGGAGTTCTGGCTCGAAGTATTCATTCAGCTACAGAACAACACCAGGAAAAATCAGCAGAGAGTGGGCACCTGCTCTTTTCCTTGATCAGCCCTGGATCTTAGAATTTGATGTTTTATATAAAGGGAGCTTGCTGTTGCTCTGGCATGCTGCTTTTTAAACTACACAGTCTGGCTCAGGCAAGAAGGGCATGTTTATTCTTTTTTGGAGCTTTTTCATTTTTACTTGTAGCTGAATCCTCTAGGTCAATTGTATCTGCAGGGGTGGGAGAGGAATTTAATTGCTTTTACTTCCTACCTTCATCTCAGGGTGACCAGTCCATTAATAATGCACAGGAAGCAACTAGGAAATGCATGGTAGATTAGGGATTAATTGATATTTGGAAAGATTTCAATCCACATTTGAAGGAAAAGGTTATGCACTGTAGTCCAGCTCTAGTTACTATTTGCATTTGATTATTTTATTATTTCATACAGCACTGCTTCTTCTGGTTTTAGATCCGTTTTCCCCTTTCCTTGACCAACCAGGCTTTTATAAAAATTTCTGTGTTTGTTTTCTCCTAAAGATATTTGTTACATTTATGATACATACCACCCAATATCAAATAAATACATACATTTCTTTGTATTTTCCAGTAAATATGTTTTTTTCCTTCACTGACACCACCCACAGTTCCTTTATGAACAATTTGACTTTCCAAAAGGTTATTGATTTCTGTGCTTGGAAGTTACAAGATTAATAGCTTTAGAGGCAAAAGTCCTTCAATCCTTTCACTGAATAGGTGCTGCAAGCTTGCTTCAATGCCTGCTGATGTGCTTCAGCACATCACTTTTAGTAAGAAACATGAGCAAGGCACTCCTCAAATGAACAAGGCACTAAAATACAGGAAACAGATGGGTAATTCTAATGGTGTCAGGGCAGGAAGGTATGATTTAGTTGGTTTGAAAATGATGAGCCTGACAGCTCAGCTTGTTTTGCCTGTGTTGTCCCATAGAAATGATAATGACTTCAGTAACTTCTTTAGCAGTTTTAAAGGCTGCAGAACAGCTAATATTGACACCCATAAACCCAGTAACTACTGGTAGCAGAACTTGACTCTAGCTGTCAGGAACAAGAGACTGTCAGGAACAAGAGACTGTGAAAAGAACAGAAGACCCAATAGAAAAGATATATTAGATTCTTTTAAGACCTTGAGAAATTCACCATCTTTTCCCAATGCCAGTTACATTAAAAATAGACTAAAGTTAGGAATATAATATAAATGTCCAGTTACAAGCACTTTGATAATGTTAGGTGAATTGGACAAAGACCTTTTGAGGACCCCTGATGTTACAGCAGCTTTTATGATGGTATTTGAATTTGAGAGTAACGGAATCTTCTAAGCAGCTAAAGCCAGACAATTTGGAAGAGTTTCAAGGCTGCTAAATGCACACCACAGAGAGACACTGATGACGGTAAAATCTGAGTGGCCATCTCAATTTAGTATTAAAATGTTAAAGAAGAGGTAGACCTGCATTTCCTATGTTGTACCATGAAGTATTTGGAATACTGATCATGGAAACACGTACGTTCTTTTCTAATAAACTGCCACTCTGGAAGCAGAGCTAGACTAGTTACAAAAGTCTGATAAGATACAGTATGTGGGTAAAGAAACAGTGATGATGACTCTCCTTTGCAATAATCGATTTGGGTTTGGAGAAGGTCACCTCCCTGTCACTCAGAGGTAAGAAATGTCACATCGTAAGTGACTTTCATAGTCCTAACAGTGAGTGTTTTGCACCCCAAATGCAGTTGTTTTTTTCTTCCCTCTTTGACAGACCCGGTGAAAGGGAAAATCATTGAAATATAAGATGTAGCTCAAGAAGATGCCCTGGAGGAGTCTTTGCTCACCTCACCACATCATGGTGATAACAGCTGCTGAAAGTGCCACCTTCTTCCCACTGCAGGACATCTCAATCCAGGCCTGAATTTTATTCAAATATCCACTGTCTAGTGAGTAAGAACAGTAAACAGCATATCCTATATTGCAGTATTAAATTAAAAATATATGCTATTTACAAGTATTGTTAAGAGCTCTTTGCAAATCCCTTTAGTATTTTTCATCCATAGAGGTATCTGGGGAATTTTGCTAATTCTGATTTTATTAACATATTTGGTGAAGGTTATCTGAGTTTCATCTCTTAATCTAGGAGACTTTGCAAGCAATATGTGCTGATTTATCTGCTTTGACTGATTAAATAAACGAAGAAAGAATTGTAAACTGTAGTGGTGTCACAATGGGGTAGTTATGCTTTATTTTAATTAAAATCAGAGTCTAAAAAAATATTTTATTCAGTGGCTATCTACCTGGGCATGCTTGGCCTAGTTTCTTTATGTACCTAGAGATTCTGCTGAAGTCTTCATTTGCTCAATCTGCCAAATCCACAGACCTGCATTTTGTGTACAGCTTAGGCTGTAGGCACATTTTCAGCCAAAAGAATCTGAATTCACTGGTTACAGGTACTTGTGCAAGGCCTGTATTGCTTTTATACAAATCTGCTCTTTCTACATCTGCTCTACTTTCCACAACTTCCAGGCTCTGCAACTTGCTGTGGTTACAAGCTTCCCCTGCAACACTTGAGGAAAGAAGGATCCACGAAGCTTCCATTTCTATTTTTCACCTAATCTCTGCAGGAGCCCAGAGACAGTCGTTACAATCTCTGGCCCCAGTGAGCTTTCTGTTGAAGAGGAATGACCAAGAATCACAAAAAAATAGTGAGACTTGTGAGATCATCACAGCACAAAGCAATACAAGTTTCAAACAGAGGAATCAGAACTTAAATACCATTAACTTACCTTTGGTGAAATTCCCAATTTATGGCCGTGGCTGTGTTCTTAGCTGTGCCCCACAGATCCTGAGTTTTGCTGGAGGAAGTGAAGCTTCTTGGAATTACCAATCAAATAAATGCGAGTTTCCATCACGGCTTATTTTTCATTTTAGTTGGCAATGATCTCATCACTCTCAAAACCAGTTACACATTGCCCTGGAGACCCACAGGTTACCTGGATGTTGCTAGGTTGCACCATTTGCCAAAGTCTCTCTCCTTTTTCTCAGCCACATCGTCTGCTCTCTGTGCTGTTAAACCATTTGGACATTGCCCAGAGTATCCTTATGCTGGGAAGTCCTTAAGTAGTCATGTGGCTTACATTGCTTCTCATAATGCACTGTGCTTACCTTGAAATACTGAGCAGATAATATATGCATATGCATTTATTTTCCCTAGATGGCCTGTGTTGGCCTTTTATTGGAAATGTTGCAAACAGACCACAAATGAAGTTGATGTGAAGCTGAGAAAAGCAGGCGTATAGGGCTATATATGGATAAATTGAGAAGCAATGCGAAAGACAGAACATATCTACTATCTAAACTTATATACAATCAGTGAGGCTCATGTGACTGAACTGTATTAACGTCAGTGGTGAACAGCTGCAGTTGGGAAGCCCTCATTGGTACTGAGCAGCAAAGGGAAATGGAGTGAAGAAACTTGAATGAACTGGGTTGAAAAAAAAAAGAGTAGCCCAACTACCCTCTCCTTCCTAATCATAATGTTTTAATACAACAGAATAAAGTGGCACATAAAAAGGTAATGTTCATTTTCTTCAAGGACTAGTTGAAAACTATAATACAGTATCTTTGTAATTTACTGGTAATATGTACACAATGTAAAAGATCAGGAGCAGAGAGTACTATTGCTATATTTAGAGATAATGGTGCTTTTCTTTCATAGGCTTGATATAAACTTTGATTACATAGCATTTCTTTAATTTGCTGCTATTCAAGAAAACCCTTAGAGCACTGCAGCAAGCAATGCCTCTCTTTTACATTTGCATTTTTTAATTTGCATTTTTTAATTTCCCAGACTACAGCTCCACACCTACACAGGCTTCCCCTGTGGGAGGGAAGAGAACATTTTTCAGTATGAATGATACTGTTTCTCTTCTCAAATAGCTGTAGTTATTAATTCCAGAGATTTACAAAAATCACTTTGCTACTGTATCGCTTAAGTGTGGAGGTTTTTTCTTCTAACTAACATCAGATGCCAATCTATTGCTCCACTGGTACCTATTTTAAATAGGGCAGCCAAGCAAAAAGTTCAGGCTGCTCAAATGACTTGCTGCCACTCTCAGCAGCCTGCTCTTGCATTCCTTGCATACCCTAAAATGCCACTGACTGCAGGAGGAGTTAATGCTTTTAAAGGAAGAGCCATTATGTCCACAATACATCAAGCCCCCCATGGCACACTAATGACAAGAATCTAGACCAGGTTAGTCAGCACAACAGACCTTAGGATCTCCTATTTACTAACCAACAAGGACAGGTTTAGTAGATGCCTTTAAAACACGTTCCAAAAACCATGGTCTAGGAGCTAGGGTGTTTGCCTGGCATCTGGGTGATCAACATTTTAAGCCCTACTCTGCCTCACTCTGATGGAGATGTCAACCCAGATCTCCTATATCTCTTAGGAGTGGCAGGCTCTTCTCAAGACAGAAAGGTTATGAGAGGAAGATCCTGTAAACCAACGGTTACGTCACTCACGTGGCAGATGACAAAGTTGGGACATCTCATCAAGTCATTCTTACAACCACTGGTATTTCCCTGCAAACTGGAGCAGTGTCACTGGAAGAGACTGAATGAGCCCACAGCACTCCAAAATCCTGGTGGGCAGACCCCTTTCTGAGATATGGGAGACCTAAACTTAATTCCATCTGCCAGATTTGGCAAAGGGACATTTAGCTTCCCATTTCCGCAAAGATGCCTGGTTAACAGAAGAAAAAAAGAAATGGTCTCTTCCTCACTCTGGGGAAGGGTCAACTTTTTTTGGGTATCTACCTTCAGGAGAAATTTCAGAATCCCAGGTGACACCTATGCACTCAGAGGCCAGCCTGAAAGGCTCTCCTTCCCTGGGGCATCTCCTCCCAACTCCCTCACTACCTCCCCACCAGTATGCTGGCTTCTGGGACTGTCATTTTTAAGTACTCAGCCTGCCTGCTGCTTTGCAGGCAGTCTGTACCTAAGTGGGATTTCTGTATGTAGCACAGAGTCTTTGCTCTTAAAAGCCTGGGATGCTAAATTTGAGGTATGATATAAAAAGGGAAGGCAACAAGCAAAATTAGACCTGCAAAAGAGACGGCAACAGCAGAGCAACGGCTTTGTTCAGGAATTTTAACCAAGTACTAATGCCTTTCTATTGGGGAGTGACTGTCCCCAGAACAACTCCACCCAGAGGCTGAGGCAATAAAATAAATTATTTATTTGACTTTCTCTATCCAGGACCTTGCAAAAGAAAACTTAGAAACACAGCGCTGTCTTCCCAAGACTGAACGTTTGCTCACATAATGAGGTGGGAAAAAAAAAGAACTCAGAAGACTTTATATAACAGCACCATCTCATGACACCTGCCATAACAATATTTTATTTGTCAGTCTTTTCTCGTCCTATGTCTCTTGAAGCTTTACTAGGTTACTGCATCAAAGGAAAGGAGTAATAGTATCATTTTAGATAAAAGAAAAAGAAAGAACTATGCTGTACACAATCTGCCCATCATGTCACCTCACAGTTACATTAACCAAACAGGCAACACATCTATGAAAAATACACAGCCATATGATATGGCAATCCATGTAAACTAGAGCTTCTTCTCAGGTATGGTAAAAAACGCCCCATTCTTATATGGTACCCATAATTCAAAGTGCTTTACACAGATTAATTAATGTAACATAGTTTATGCACATCAATACACTGAGGCAGACAAAGATTAAATAAATGACAAAGCACAAAATTTAATAGACACAGGAAGTGGCAGAACCATAAACAACATAGAACTCCTGGATTCCAGAATTAAGAAAAAAAACCCCACTGTCCTAATGCAACTATTTCCTTCCCTTTCTTAAAGGATGTGTTTCAGGCAGCAAGTTCTGCTGTGCATAGCACTGACATCATCATCAGCTACTGAACTGAATAAATAATATTAACTGTAATCTCACTACCATGTTTTAAATCACTACATCTATTGAAAGTTTAAACCTTCATATTTAACTGACTTTAGTAAAGATGATTCTGAAAGCTGCACTATCTTGGTACTACTAATTAATGTGTAATAATAATAATAACAATCATGACCAATAATGCTGATCTAATAAGTAATTAATCCTACAGATCATTTTTATGAAAGCACTTTGATAATAATGATTATTTATTCTCACAGTGCATTTTTCATGCTACTAACTTCAAGCACCATGATGATTAATAAAGCTAAAGAAGTTGAGAGATACATAAAATAACAAGCTTATGAGACTGCCAACGTGCCAATCTTATTAAATAAACATTAACAAAAAATAAAGCTGTAAAGGAGATTCTCTCGAGTGAGGGGAAAAATAAAAAAAATAAACACAAAACCCCCCTGAGGCTATGTCAGCAGGATTGAATTGACCTGTGTATCAATGTCATTTCTACTGTCACTCTAGCAAACAAAATAAAATAATAAATAGCACTTAGTGAACTGTGGACTACGTTGTCAGCTGGTATAAATAGGTGCATCTGGCCCTACATTTTCAAAGGGCTACACAAACATAAGAAAATACCTAAAATGTCTTGTCCATAATGACTTCAATGCACAGCAGAGGAAAGATACGTACGGTCAATGTTCACATGCTCTGGTGATAGATGATAGATGTGTATGTGAGCTACTTAGCAGGATTAGGCATACTGAGATCTGCTAGGAGCTTTTTTGTCTGCAATGTCTAGGATTTAAGTTCGGTGGAGGTGCCTCTTGCCTTCCTCCTCTCATCTTCCCACTCCTGCAGGTTAAACCAAAGGCTTTGGTAGGACCCAAGTTGGATTTCCACTGATATTCATAGTGGGCCAACAGAAAGAACTCACCTAGTTCAAACACCACCCCCACCCCCCCCCAAGGGATCGGTTTAGCCTACAAAGCATTGCATAGGCAGCATTTTGCCAAAACAGCTTAGAAAGGCAACCACCTGGGCTGGCGCAATTTATAGCAGCAAAAGGAATCTTTTGCAGGATGGTTTATGTAGTTAGAGAAGCCTGGTCAAGCAATACAGGCAGTTTTTATACACAGAACTTGATCCTTCTCAAGAGCTTTTACTGGTTCGACCTCCCTGGCAAAGTCTTGGTAGTAGAGATCACCCTCAGTAGATCTATTCAACAGCAAAGACCTCTCCTAGAAGTAGAAATTACTTGGGGGTGAGTAATTTTCTACTTAAAAGAGTCACCAGACTTTGTTCCTGTCTGACACAGGTTGCTCCAGTAGCAATGAGAAACCAGAAAGAGAAAGATTATGGGATACACAAGAGAGGAGAGAAAGCCCCAGGAGGAAGCTTACTGAGATATAAATGGAAATCATCCACAGTGACCTGCTGACGGGCTCCCCAACAATGTCCATGTGCTGGCATCAGGAGAGCGGAGAAAGGGAGCCCAGGGGTTTGTGAGGAGTTACATGGGGGTATCCAAACCTGAAGTGTGAGAAGAGGGAAGACGAGTAAGTGTTTGGAAGAAAAGCTGAAGAAACTTATTGCAGGGGAATTCTGCAGTTCTTCCTCTTCATAATTATATTTACTTAGGCCGTTCAGGAAATGATTGCACAGACAAAGATATAAAAGAACAAAAAAAGGTGTCAGGTAAGCAGAAGCCCTCTGATAAAACAGAAGCCCAGCCCATGCTCAGGGAAACTTCACGATGGTAAGAAATAGCTGGCGTGTTTTGAATACACACTATATAAACACTGTCTGAGGTTCATGGAAGTACTGAATGGAACCAACTATCTCTTTGTTAAGGGGATGAACAATATTTCATTCCAAATAAATATCAAGGGTAGCCTCCAGCAACAGAAAGCAACTCTGAATAGGAAGAGATCTTAGCAGATCTAATACAGGCTTTCTATGCTACCGGTCGATCCTTCTCCAAACTAATTTGTGAACAAAGAGAACAAAGGGCTGGATGTTTCTCTGGAGACACTCATATTTTCTAACTCAAGAGTAAATTATGTTGAATGAGAATACAAAGTCATAAAACACAATCAGACTGTTAGCTAGGTAAGAATTGTGGGGAAGATACAGTGCTCCACAATGAGTTGCTAGTGTTACATATGATAAGTAGACACAATAGAAATCAGTGGGAAAATTTGGCATGCGGTGATTTCCTTCCCCGGGCCTCCTGCAATTTGCAGAACTCTGCAGAATTTTTTGGGCTGCTTGGTCAGCTTTCTCTTTTGCTGAAATATACTTGGATTTCAATGCTAACTACCACTGCTACAAAAGGAGGGTAGTTATAAAAGGTTGATTTGCAAAAATATTTATAAATTCTGTAGCTTTCTATTTTTAGGTGTTCAATTTAAGGCTTCTGGTGGCTGCAGACATCTGTCTTGTCAGAAATTTCTCTGTGGTGCTAACAGAAGTGAAGCTGAACTGAAGACTTAGATTCATCATGAAGTGGGAAGGGACTTCAGTTCTAGAGAAAATAGAACCCAGAGGAGAATCATAAACACACACATTTTCTTTGCATATAGATGTTTCTATTATTCCTAAGATTATCAAATAAATCTTGAAATGATCACATGAGCCAATCTGTGCAGCAATGGAAATAAATAGGAGTTTCATTAGGGATTTCCAGTGGGATCAAGATAGAGCCTGGCTCTAGTTAGTAAGAACTCTCAGGACACCAGCAAGCTTGTCTGTTTGTTGGACTCAGTTGTTGCTGTTCAGCCTGATGTGAACTTCTGAGGCTTGTGTCATGTCCTAGTTTGGGGTTTTTTGATGGGGAGGAGAATTGGAAAGAAGAAAAGAAAAGTAAAACTTGTGGGTCGAGATAAGAACAGTTTAATAATTGAAATAAAATATAACAATATTTGTAATGAAAAGGAAGATAACAAAAAGAGAGAGAAATAAAACCTAAGACAGACAAGTGGTGTACAATGTAGTTGCTCACCATCCGCTGACTGATGCCCGGTCAGTTCCGAGCATCAGTTGACACCTCCCAGCCAACTCCCCCCGGTTTATACACTGAGCATGATGTCCTAGGGTATGGCGTACCCCTTTGGCTAGTTTGGGTCAGTGATCCTGGCCATGCTCCCTCCCAGCTTCTTGTGAACCTCCTTGCTTACAGAACATGGGAAACTGAAAAATCCTTGATTTAGGATAAGCCCTACTTAGGAACAACTAAACATCAGTGTGTTATTGATATTACTCTCATTCTAAGTCCAGCACTGTACCAGCTATTGGAAAGAAAATTAACTCTGTCCCAGCACAAATCAGGACACGTTCCCTTTCAGTTTGCCTGTGTTCCAACAATAAATAGCTTACTCTCCATGCTTAACCATATGCTCTTGGTTAATGGTATCCCATTTTGTCTGGCAAATGCGGCCTCTGTCCTCAATTCTTTTTCATTTCAATATATATCAGAATATCATCTGAGCTAAAATTAAGTTATCAGAATCCCATTTGCTCAGAGTTTGTGCTAGGAGACCAAAGTCCAGACTTGAAAGGGAAACTTTTTTCTTAAAGGATTATCCCACGTAACATTTTCACAAAGGCTGGAGAGCGCATCATGCACAAAGCAGAGATCATGCAAGACTTCTCCTGGAGTGTCATCAACACCATATTTGAACAACAGACTGAAATCCAAAAGGAGGAGGAAAAACCTGCATGCGTGTCAGTGGGATGATCAGCATGCAACATGTGAGAGGTGTGTGGTATGTTATGAAAATTCTGCTAGCTAGGAGAAGGCTTTAGAACAGCCGAGTCTAAAAATATAATTATTCAGGCTATGAAGAATAGGAGGTGCTGGGAAGTTCAGGAGTACATGGAAAAGATATCAAAGAATAGCAACTAGCAAAACTTTTTCGAAAAAAAATGACCCTGTTTAAGGGAGACCAGGTATGAGAAAATCACATTGTTAACACAAGTCTTGTTCATTCAACTTAGAAAAAATAAAGCAATTGGCCACATTACAATTACAGCTTGTACACGCTGGCACTGCTCAAAAGATCAGGGAATGAAGCAACAACAGGCATACCCTGATTGAAAATACCAGCACAGAGCTAATTCATGGGTTAGAATTTGGAATCTTCAACTGGGTGAAACAAGAGCTGTGAGAGGAAAAAACACAGGCATGTTTCATGAGGTAAGCAGTGTGCTTCTGCCATCAGCAAGGTGCAGGGCAGCCAGGATTGCATGAAAGACAAAATTATGGTCAAGTAGGAGCTGGTAAAAACTGGGAGAAGACCTTCTTGTCCTGGATCTAACCATACAGTTAATGACATGGTTGATTTTGATCAATATGATTTGCATGCTGCAGCTTCTGTTAAACAGAAAATCCATCACAGGATATAAAATACAATTTTGTTTGTTTAGATTTCCATTTTTCCTCTTCTATAAGGTCCAAAAGAATCTTTTGCTCATATCATACTTGAAAGCACTAAAAAGTGAACTGTTTGTTTATCCCCAGGGCAGGTGCTCTGCAGATTATCACAGTCAAGCTTTGTTGTTCTGCGTTAAAGTCTTCAACCCTGACCTAAGAGGTGGGTCTTTCCCATTTCTCCCCCCTCCCCCCCCCCCCCCCCCCGAAAAAAAAAGAAAAAAAGAAGACCGAGAAATCGTTCTTTAGTCTAAGTTAGTGCTTTGTCTTGCTTTAGTCAAGGCTTTCCCATACATACACATAAACAAGTTTTCTAGTTTCCTGTACTTGACTATTATTCAATACTGAAGCTAGTCGGGCTGAAAACACTGTCTTAGTATGGGTAGAAAATTAGAAGCGTAGACTCTCTTGGGGAATTCAGCAGTGTTAATTGCATGACTTGGTAATACTCAGGGGAAACCTTCCAGGTGACATGTAAGGAAATAACACACATATATCTCACTTTAATATGAAGGGAACGAGAGTGCTCAGCTCCCTGCACAATCTGTTGACAACTTTACTCTTACATTGAATGATGACACACAGGTGGAATTATCTTGTTCCATTAAAGATCTTTAGAAAAACATATATAACAGCAAAAGCCTGCAAAGGTGTTCTCCTCACAGACAAATATTGTACAAATCCAAAATTTTGGAGTTATTTCAAAAGAATAAATCTCTAAAAGATACAAAATGTTTTCTATTTATTGGTGTGTGTGGAAAAGTAATACAGTAAATTACTGCTCCAGTCACCTACCCTAGTATGATCTGGGATACATCAAAAATGCACACTGCAGCTCAAAACAGGAGGTGCAAAGGTGACTTTTGAAATCCCCTGATCCCAAGCTAATTGCTAGACAGCCCCAAAGCACAAGTTAGAGCAGCCTTCAGCATCAGCATCTAAACATGCCTTTTGTTCCAGTCCAAAGCCCATTAGGAACCATTCCCTAATACCACAGGAGTATTCTCTGGGAAAAGAATTAATAGGTTCCAGAGCCACTTGCTTCATCAGCCTGGGGAAAGCTTTATTTAACTCTTTGCATAACTTCTGTGCTGATAGATTTCATCCCCTCCTGCGAGAATATACCATGCTGGCCGTTATTCATAATTTAACATTTCTACAGTTTTCTAGTTAAAACTGTACATTTTATAGTTAAAATATCCTCCTGATAATCAAAGAGTGGCTCTTATAATATCTGAGTCTGTGAAAGTTTCTGGTTTTTTGTTCCTCTGCAGAAATTTAGAAGCCATAAACATCCATTAATCTCAGAAAGTGGTCTGTAGACCTCAACCTGTATCATTATCCCGTAGTCTTAAAAAATTCTCAGGCCCAGATGGACACTGCCTTGAAATTTCTGACTGAGTTGGTTAAATGGCTAAAGCATAGCTATATCCCAGATGTTACCATGGTTGTGTGTCTTGACTAATCATTAAGCTTTGATATGCATAGATATTTGGCATCAAATTACATTGTGTCACAATTCTTACTAGTGGAAATTTATGAAAAACCTTTTTCTTATAAATGCAGAAACGTGTCAGTTATCAGTATGTAGGGCTACCAGGTTTACACAGAAGAGTCATATATGAACAAGAGAGATCGTGCAAGACAAAAATATCTCCCCGCTTTTCCTGAAGTGTCAGAATGGCAGAGCAGAGCAATGAGTTTGATTCGGATCACACGAGGTCACAGTTTTCAGGAATGGGTGTAAAAATGATATAGCACTAAAAGCAGTATGCAATAGATCTTGTTCTAAAATAAGACTTTTGTTGATCCTTGGATTTTCAAACTAGTCAAATGTAGTTGGAAACTCCATTCCTATAAAATGCAAAAGTTAGATGTTTCATGCTTTTAGGTTCCTTTGATAAAACCAGTGTGTTTTGTCCCAGCTGCAATAAAAAACAAAACAAAACAAAAACCAAACACCAACCTTCTCTCTGTTTATACTTTGGCTATCCCATCTCCTTCTCCAGGAGGAACAATATTGCAGTACTGCATAATTAGGTGTCTGGCAGCTGGGCACCACTGTGCTCAATATTCAAACCCAGATATTATAAGTGAAAAGAGAGAAACTGTGTTGAAATCTCCATCATCTGTACCCTGTAACTTAAAATCAGAGGCCCCAAGTGCGTTCCTTTTGACTTCTTGCGGGGTTACAGGTCTCCAAAATAAATCAACTCTGCCAATCGCGAAACACCCTAGAGCATATATTGGAAACATTATCTTTTAAAGTGACAGATTAAAATGTCTAGTAACAAAGTTTTCCTCCTTTCCTTAAGCAAGCCCACTCACACTTGCAGAGAAGGATTTGGGTATTCTGAAAAATCTTCCAGCCAAGCCACATCAGCCTGCTTCAGACTGATTCTTACTTGTACCAGCAAAATTAAATGTAAGTATGCTGTATTAGAGATACTTTGATGCATGTTCAAAATTAGGCTCCAATTACAGACCTGGTTATTTTTATGCTAAGAAAGCCTAAGTTTGGCATGCAGAAGAGCTCTGCTGGAGGGGACCAGGGAAGACTAGTACTTGGGTACAGTAACTCAGCCACACAATCCAGTTTCTACTGACTCTTCCACTGATGCTTCCAATGTTTTGTCTCAAATGCTATCAGTGTGCCAAGGCAGCATCAGGGACACAGAATCAGGAGTACAAAGACAACTGTAATGTCTCACTAAGCCATTTATGGAACGATAGTAGATACCTGCCTCCAAAAATTTTGAAATCTGTTTAGATAAGAGTTGCCTCTTCACACGGTCGTGTAGTCCTCTGCACTGAAGTGAGTAAAAGGTCCTTCCTGACCGCAGACAGCATACAGACCATTCCCAGACACATCTTGAGAGAAAAGTTTCAATAATTTCTAGTGCTCTCTGTAGAAAACACTTAAGAAAAAAAATCTTCAGTAGCTGTGGTGGCCACAGTCAGCTCACAGCAGCGCCCAGCACAGCAATGTGTGCACTGACCTCACCCCAAACAACAAACATGGCTCATGCCTGTGGTACTGGCCCAGCACCAAACTGCTAAAAGAATGAAAGAACAAATCTGGGAGAAATTATTCTTCAGTATAATTTCAGTCAAAAAAAAAAAAAAAAAATCTCAAACTGGGCAAATACTAACTTTAAAACCAGGAGGTGAAGACACCATGATTAATTCTGTCTTTCTGAGTTTGCAGGCAGCCACTCCAGGAAGTACAAATGACTGACTTATCTGTAATGGACTAACTCTGAAACCTAATGATGGCAGTTTTTTTTAAAAAAAAATTATTATTTCATTACCTGATAGCATTAGCAAAAATATTTAGCTAATATGTCTACCCATAAATTCCATACAATCTCCCTCCACATGTGAAATCCACATGTGCCATAGACCTCAACTGTTTTCTTCATTGACTTTGTATGTGACATTCTGTATGACACAGTTACACATTGTCAACTCAAAACCCAGTTGGATTTGCAGTACAACACCGCAGATGGAGAATGGGGAGGATGGACAAGACATTATGAGATACACCGAATATCATATCAGAAGAAAAACCAGTGTGGCCCCTGCTCTGACTACATTATTCATTTTCATATTTAATTCATAAAAAACTTTGTCTAATTTCCACAAGATTTCTAGCCTCTTACAAAACACAGCCCCAGAATCTTGACATCCTCCTGCAAAATTGTGGTTGAGCTTAAAACTTAAAAGTAGAAAGATTAATTTTAAAGACAAAGCCCAAAGCCCTGATTACATACTATCTTTAATGTTTAAGGCTATTGTAAACAATTTTGGACAACAGTTTTGGCAATGGAAGTGGCTATCTTTGCTTCAAGCATCTTTTGAAAAGGGCCAGATTCTGACCGATATGTAACACTAATGTAAATCAGCAGCAATCTCCTTGAAGTTAATAGGGATCAGATTCCAGGCTCACAAGCTTTTGCACACTGAATTTAACTATCTGTCAAGCCTGTGAGGTTACAGCACAGACTTAAAAGAAGGTATGGTGTAAGATCAATGTTAAGGAAAGAGTTTCATTTAAAAGACCATCTTTTCCCATCAGACACGATAGGAGATTTATTATTCCAATATTATTGTTGAAACTAGAAGAGAGAGAAAAAATAAACAGGAACATATATTTTCATTTTATGACTGTGAACAACATTTCATACTGTAAACATATCTTGGTCTATAACATTTACCCAGTAAAAAAAATAATTTCAATACAGTCCTTATTGCTAGCTCGGCAGAGCCTCCCCAGAACATTGTGTTAATGATTAATATGAAGTCAGTGGAATTCCACAGTTGCTGAGAGTCTTGTGCCCAAGAATGAACTGCATTGCTAAATCAGCAAAGACAGTTGTCAAGGTAACCTCTATGTAATCTATTTAACTGGCTCCCAAAACACCAATCAAGGTCAGATAACGCACTCAAGCACCATATGAACACACTCATACGGCATAAAGCTTTGTATCAAGACAGCAGGGAGGAAAAAACCTCATTAGGAAGTAGGGGGAAAAAAAATAAATTCCGTTTTGAGAAGTGTTAATTGGGATTGCAGTTAGCTTTGTGGGGAAAGCATGCCGCTCATCTGAATATGTTTTATCTGTAGTAGAAGTAATTTCACTCCAGTTCAGTCTGAATGGAAATATCCTTCTACTAGTGTTTAGAAAAACCGAAAACAACCCACCCAAAAAGTAAAACCAGCCATGGATAAATTATTAATTTCATTTATTGTTTTATTAATGCAAGATTGGCATCTACACTCTGATACCGAGTCCTCATTTCGTTTTGCTCTGCAATAGATTTTTGTGCTACTTAACAACAAATGAAATGCCAGCAGCATCTCAGGGCTGATGATACAGCTCCCCACACAAGCACAGTTCCACAGGTCTTGCTCCCCTGCTGCCTCTCCGCTCCTGTGGAAACTTTCCAGTCATTTCTGAAAAGGAGAGTGATCTATTTGGAGTTACAATCTGATGGGTAGCTTGAATTTTAAGTTGTATTTACTTTCTGTGCATTTACATCTCTACAGCCATAACAAGGGCTGGCAAGAGTCACTGGGGTCTGAACTGATTTTTATTCCAACAATTGCTGTGCATACAAATCAACATCCTTTGCTTGATATTTACTGCTTTGCTCATCCTGGAAACAAAGAACAGTAAGCATTATGAGAATTAGAAAGGTTGTCTGTTTCCCTTGGAGCCTCCATACCCTTGTCCTCTGCTGGAAAGCTACAGTACTCTGCAACTTCTTACAGCCTCTGCTCCTCAATGAATCTCAACAAATATCCCTACGCTGCTTAACAGTAAAAGTACATACCAAGGGAGCTATTTCCTTCCTTCAGTTATACAATGTCAGTATCGTGGAGCTGTACTAAATCAGGACACTGCTCCTGTTCCACAAAGATGCCAAAAGGTCTTGCTGTAGAGATGAAGAGCTAAAAATAACAGCTCCAAAATTGCAGAAGGCAATCACAGTAAAGATTATATAAAAACATCAGTGTGTTTAGACAATATTTTTCGTCAATGCCATCCATACCAAAAAAAAAAAAAATTTAAAAAAATCACAATTCTTCTTTAAATGCAAAATGGCTGCATACATCATACTTTCATTAAAGAACAGATGCAATTCTGAGAGCCTAGATTGACTAGCAACTCTGCTTAAGTTGCAGACATGTAGCATTTCTCAAGGTTTCCTCCTTTGTAACAGCATGCGAGATCCGTGTGCCTGTCTGGGATCAGCGCAGGATCCAATGGCTATAAAATCATGTACTAGTTTAGGAAACAGGGAAGACAACTGCACATTCTAGTCATCCCCGGTGTGGGAGGGTGCGATGGTGCCACAAGCTGCTGCTTATCATGTTGCTGCTGAAGGCAACCATGTAGGCAGAACACACAGCCTTCACAGAATTACCCCAAGGACCGCTCTGGATCCACTAGGCCTGGAATAACAAAGCTGCTAAGGTGCTTCCAACATACTTGAGAAAGCCAAGCTTCAGGAGAAGACAAACTGCAGCATGTCACAGCATCTCACCTTACAGTTGTAGGGCAGATGTGCTCCACGGTGCACCCACAAACACTGCACATCACTTGTGTTCCAACACATGCTCTTGAGTTTCCAACTCAGGGAAACGAGACTATGGGCTGGGTAGGACATAAATCTTGTCTGGATGTGGAGTCAGGATAGATGCAGCATGAACAACTCCATGTGAACACCTTAAGGATCCAAATATTATTTGTGACATTATTCTGCAAAATAACCATCACCATAAAACCTGAACACGTTACCAATATTCAGGAATTAATCTTCACCACAGACCTGTTAGGTACAAAAAGCTACATGCTCCATTGTTGAGATCAAGAAGCTGAAGAGGAGCCAGACTAAGTGAATGCATGTGGCAGAGTCACAGATGGATGCCAAGAACCCCCCAAACCCATCTGTGGTTTCCATCTTTAAAAGAGCCACTTGAGAGCTCTGAGCACCCACAAAACCCATTGATTTCAGATTTCACTGAGAGGCAAGAGCACATGGCACTTGTCAGGTGTGTTAGCATAAAAGGAAGGAGCTTGTATATCTTTTCAAGCTCCAGAGACTGTGGCTGCTTTCAACAAGAAATTAGCAGCTTGTCTCTGGGTTTTGACATGTCAGACACAGAGGGGAGGACTGACAGCTAATGAAGCTCTGAGACAATTACAGTAAGTCTCCCATGATGAACTGAAATCCACCCCTGCATCACTGGGCACCAGTATAATGGAAGTTGAACTATCTGTAGCATATCCCCTTTTGTGCCACTACAAACACTGATCTGACAGTGCAAAAAAAAATGAAAGAGTATGAAAATTGAAGGAATGCTCATTTCTAAGAGACACTATGTCAGAAGAGTATTTCTTGTCCTGGCAAATATGCGATAAGCCAAGTTGCAAACCAAAGAGGACTGTAAATATAAATATTTATTGCAGTGCTTGAAGCAACCTGATATTTTGGATCTCAGAAGGTGGTTCTGGATTCACAATGACTTGGGATTTTACATGTCTTTGAATGCAGACCTGGGTTACTTTTGAGATAATTGGGTTACAAAACAGAATCCATTTAATTTCAATCAATATTCTGCCACCTACACCTTTTCTTTTCGTGGGTATAGTCTGTCTGTTTTCTTTATTAATTCCAATTAGCATTGTAAACATGGCCTGTACCCAAAACACTTCTCTTTGCACCCATAAAATTGTTCTTATATTTCTAGGAAGTTTAACACAAGCGTAGACAGCAGGTAACATCAGTTGCTCTGTGAGGGTGTAGCACAGCCAGTGTAGGCAATGCTGGCAGGAGACACCATTCACTTCCTACTCAGAGACAGGATAATATAGTTCTTGTGGATGGCCAAATATAAATATACGTATGGAAGACAAAGCAGGTTGGTCCTACCATCTAGCCACAAAAGTAATTTTAAAAGCCATGAGTAAATGTATATGAAACCATCACACTTACTGCACCATCTCTGTTCTGCAAGTTATTACAGTAAAATCATGGTTACAATCATTTCAGTCAGCACTCCCTCTATGGAAGTAATTTCTGGAGGTCACAACCTGAAAGCATATTTATACCTGAGAGAAAACATCATATCTGCAGGTTTTTGAGACTGAAAACAAAACAAAACCACCCACATCATCAACAAAACCTATCTTGAACAATACTATTTGTTTACTTTAATAAACAAAGTCTTTAAAAGGGGTTTCTGATTTTTTCTATTCACTTTTAAAAATTAAATTTAAAAGCTTAGTTTGCTTATTCCTAATGCTGACCAAATAAAATGGAAAACACTGAAGCAGTTCAAAATAGCAGATGTGGTTTTTAGTGTGTCTCACTCACCCACATGTGCATACACTTCAAATACACTGTTAAAGCTGCATTCAAATCCTCAAAATCTGGAGAGATGGGATCCCTACAGGCTTGGCTCCCATGCATAGCATCAGGATCGACACTGCAGATTCTCATATCTCCAAAGGAGCATGAACCCCTCCACACACTAAGACAGGATTTACAAGATGGACTGTAACAGCTCCTGAGATAGCTGTTACTGTCTCTGTGTTGTGAATGTGCTTGCAAGATTAGTATTAATTACCCAATAAGGGATATATCTGTTTTGAGAGCTTGTAATAAGTCCTTACTTAATATTAGGTAAATAACATGCAAATGAAAGAACATACTGTATAAGCAACAAAGCATTTAATTATTTGTATGTATTTTAAGGGTCTATAATAAATAGACTTGTCTTTGCAGGATCTATTATACGTATATATATTTATATATCTCTTTATGGATAGTGATTATATAAAGAATATATTTGATACAGACATTCAAGGTTAAATAAACAATGCAAAGGTGATACGAACTAATGATTGCCAATACATTCAAACTTAGATACCTTTGATTCATGATATCCTTAATATAAAGAATGGTGAGTGCCTGCCTGCCCATCCCTCTCTCCTTCCCTCCATCCAGCTTCACAGTTCCTGGCTCTTCCTGGGTTAGGATCATTTTCTGAACCTTGTTTAAACACCCTGCTTGATATATGATAATTTGAACATTTTTCTCAAGTAAAGAAGGGAGGAAAAAAAAGAACTGAAAGAATAAATCCAGTGTAGGGTCATTTCACTGGAGCCCACCAAGCAATCCTTGACTATTAGCAGCTGGGACCCCAAATAGAGACTCTGACCCCCGCAGCCAAGCGCCCGATAACAAAGTGCCAATCCACCAACCAACAGGAAAAAAAGCTGCTTTTCCTCCTACCATTTATCATGTTCCCCAGCTACTGTTAAAGTAGCAGGAGGAGGTGGGGGAGAAGAGATGAAGCTGACGGTGCCAGGCTTTGCTGAGCCCCGGCAGCGCTGCTCGGTGCGGGTCCGCAGGGCGGTGCGGGTGCGGAGCTGCTCCCAGCGCCTGCCGTCTGTGACTGATCAGCCCCCGCAAGGCTCACGCTTGTTTATTCCACTTAGCTTCTTCTGGTTCATATCAAAACACAACAGCCAGTTACACTAATTCATCTTCATTTTCTGAAGTGAAAAAACAACGCGGCAACTCAGGCAAATGTTTAGATAAAAATGCTCTTTTTATCTCTTGATACCTCTGCGACTGAATTTTCCTTCAAGAGTAACAGATGGCTTAACTGTACCAGGTAAAGACTTTGCACGAGTCAGTGACAAGAAAAGGGTTGTACAGGGGTTTTTTTACAACATAAATCTCCCCCAAACCCACTCCTGTAAACAGTAATAAGAACATGCAGGGCTTTTTAATTGAACATTAAACTCAGAAGTCCCATTACATTCACAGTACAGTAACCAGTTAATATATCCTTTGGGTTTTTTTTTTTCCTGTGTCCCACCCACAGAGATGTTACAAATTGGATTTAAATTAAATTTCATTCTAAACACATATATTCAATCATAACAAAACAGTGACAAATTAGCTTATTCCATTTAAACTCATTGTATGCTCAGCCTGAGTACCTCCTGCTCCAACCCAGGGCCTATTTCCCAAAGGTCGGGTATTTAAAGAACTGACGCACAAATGTGTGTGCTGCTATCAGCAGGGGAATTGGTTTGATTATTACATGAAATATCAGATTGAACTGCACTGTGTGTTTTAAAGTGTGAATATGGAAAAGGTTTGTTTTTTATTATTCCATGAGTAAAAGGGTATAAACAGATGGGTACAGAGTGGTGCATAGGTAGGTACAGCTGTTCTAGAAATGGCTACAATTATTTTTCCTTTTTCTTAAATATGATCTGATATAAAAAGAAACCTGACTGGTGACTTTCCTTTTAACATATTCTGTTATATATCCATTGAAACCCATTCCCCATTAGCTACCTTTACTGTACAAGGATAACATGTAATGAGATTTTCTTGTTTGCTTTTTTCCATCACGGCTGTGTCCTTGCTAGTTTTAGCATTTAAAGGAAGCCAGAATGGGTCAGGTGTGAAGAGAACAGAGAAAATTTGATACCACTCCTGAGAGAACTTGGATAGTTTCCAAATCAATCTGTGTTAGGGGGTGGAGGGGGGTGGGGGGGCAGAAAAGCAACAGGCATGAAAAAAAAAGATCCTGAGTGTTACCATGGCTAAACATCAACTGTGGTTAGATCAAACACTTGTGAAGCAAAGGATATTGAAGCTGTTATTTGTAAAAGAAAAAAGCCATCATTTCAAAATTACTGTGGAATGTGTTTAGAAAATAAACATTCTCCATTTGCCCTGAAATTTCTTTGCAGTAAACAAACTTACTACTTTTACCAGGTTTATGCAGTTTTTGTGCACTGTGGGTATTGTAGAGATAATCCAGGACTCATTTTTGTATGAAACTTCCCAGACTAGTAGGGATGTGGTGTCCCTACATGGGGCTGTGCTTTAGCTATCTATTGGCCTAGGGTAGTTAATCACAACTGCTAACAAACAGAAAAAAAGAAACAATTAAAAATCTAATTGGTTTGAAGCTTTAAATCCCATCCCAGCATGCACACTCATTCCTCTACATACTACCCAAATCCTAACAAACTCTTCCCTTCTCTCAGTGGGCCACCCAATGGCAGCTACAGCCATGCACAAACTTGAGGCTTCCAAAACTCAGGCTCCAATTCTAACTCTGGATTTAATCCTGCAAGATACCCAGCTGCCACGACCTTCCCTGAAGATGCTAACAGCCTCACAGGAAGGGCTCAGCACCCCATTGAATTGGCTATGAAGGAACATTTTTCTCTTGGCATCAAAAAGCTGAAGTCACAGCTAACAGGATCAGTTCGCAATCTTTCCTGACACACGTGTATTTTCTAATTGGGTCAGGAACAGACTTGGGTCTACTGGCGAATTCCTTCACCAGCTCACCTGTCCCTCAGCACAAATCAAAGAATGCAAAGAACTCAGAAGTCCGTAAGGTGCAGTTCATTGTATACACTTTGGCTGATCAAAGCTTTCCCATGGAACACAAAGGGCCAACTTTTCCCAACTTTCCATTCTGCAGCTTCAGTTGGATGTAAACCGATGGGTATCAGCTGAGAATTTAGTCCCCAAACTCATCACTGACATCCACTAGACACAAAACAAATCCCTAAACTGGGGCTTTGAGGTTACTGACAGCTGAATTTGTTCCCCAGATGCCAATGGATGTGACTGCTGTGAAGTGTTCATATCACACTCACTGCCCAGGTATAACAACTCCTGGCACTAGTAGTCTTTCTTTTTTCAATCTAAGGAGAGCTACATAAGTGCAGATTACTTCTTCGCCAATAACTGTTCACCACTGCAGTATCTCAAAGCACATTCCCTGTTCTGCACAAGGCCTACTGGGTGGTGTTAGAGGCTGTACCATATGCACGAAAAACACTTCCATGTTATTACACCCTATAAATCAAATACAACTGTAGGAAGGGAGGTGGTCATAAACTAACAGACTAATCAGACCTACAGTGCACGTATTAGACTAGATCCACTCATCACGGTGCCCAGGGGTTGAATGCAAACAACGGGACAATTTGAGTTGCCTGTGTCTGACAGGTAACAAGCGTGCACAGGGCACAGGGAGAGCGTGCATGCATTCTGGATAACAAGGCCTGCATGTTCTGACTGGTCTGACAGGGAAATACCTTCCCTCAGTCCTCACTGCTACTTGCCTGCCAGCATCTTAGTAAAAAACCCAGAAGGATACCCAGGAGGAGGAATTCCCTTATGTTAGGGGAGAAGTGAGCACCGAGGGTAGGTAACGCTGCTGAGGTAGGCAAGCAACTGCAGCCAGGGACAAGGGATGTCTCAAAGAGATAAAGGAATTGATGTTGGGTGGGAATCGCAAGTGGGGAGGAAGGGACTCAAGTGGAATGAAAAAGAAAAGGTTGATCCTCACCTTGATAAGTCTTCAATAGCCCATCCACTGTCTGAGGCCAGGTGTGCTGGAGAAACACCAGGCTCAGTGGGAACTCCGTCCGAGCAAGGATTGCAAGCTCAGACCTGCAGTAAGGAATCTATGCAAACAGTTTTTTCAGTTGGTTGGGGTTTTTTTGTTTTGTTTTTTAGTAATCAGGGAGCTTGAGCACCACCAGCAAGATAAGGACAAGAGCCAGTGCTACATCCTCTGAGATAGGAGAATGGTAAATCTCTCATCAGGAAAAATGACCTCTCAGAAGTGAATGGGTGTTGCAAAAACTATTAATACATTCTTCTTTGGGTTTCCCTCAAGGTGTGAAACACAAATCATAACGGTTTTTCCAAGCAGCTCCCTGACTTTTACGGTCAGGGAGCAGCACGAGCTGGGCTGCTCGCCGAGGGCTGGCCATCCCAGAGCTGTGAGGCCACAGCAGAGGCGGGGTGCTGAGCACCAGGGCACAGTCCCACGGCACTGCAGCCCAGCCAGCACAGCCACAGCAACAGGCCCTGTGACAGCCCAGTGAGCCACAGGTTACACGCCGCGTCCAAGGCCCACTGAGGAAATCCCAGTGACAGTCGAGGAGCAGGGCTGGGGCCGTGCACACCTACACCGCAGCTCCGGCAGGGGCTGAAGCCGCAGCGCTGAGCTGCAGTGGGGTTCCTGGGCCATGGGCAGGGGCGCTGGGGAGGCTGAGCAGGGCCACTGAGGACCGTTAGTGAGCTCGGGGCCCTGACAGCTATCGAGGGTGTCAGGCCCCTATCCATCAATTCTACCCACAGACACGTGTAGCATACTTAAGCAGCAATGCCAACAGCATGTCGTATCCTAGCACTGAAAGAAGGGATTAATCCAGCAAAGCTTAATTGACACAAGTGACCCTTATTCCAAACCACTGGAACTGCTCTGGTGAGCACAGGTTAGACTGGTAAGAGCCAGTGAGATCTGGCCTCTCTTGATTCTGAGGTCAGATCAATGCATATTTCAATTAAAGGACAGAAAAGGAAGCAGAATAGTATGAGTTAAAAACTACTGCCAGCAAAAGCCTCGTCTTTTAAATATTCTTTAAGATTACTTAAGTATTCCTGCCCCAAGGAAGTAAAAGAGATTATTCATATAAATAAAAACTACTTACACAAGCTATGGTTTGCAAGACAGTTTACCAATTACAGAGACAGATTTCTGCAACAAAATCTTATAAAATACACAGGACCGTTCAACTCATTTTACTCTCAAAATAATAATAAAAAAATAAATCACCAACTATCCAAAATTACAAATTGGAGGCAAGAAAGGGAAAACTGCTATAGTAATCCTCCTGCCAATGCTGTTGATCTAAAAATTAGTTTCTTTTTAGAAATCCTATATTCACTCTTTGCTTTCTAGTTTTTAGAGCACGATTTCAAATAAAAAGTGACACTTCAATAGCACCAGGAGTTGCTCGGGTACACAGAAATGTGTCTGATTACAAAACTGCTTACAATGTTAATGATAAAAACCTTTCCTGTTTGTCATGGCCACAAAATCCACCCTGCTTTTGGAAAGGATAAGGTCCTTTATGATGTTGATAAAGCACTCCTCTTGGAGAAACATAGGGTACCATCAATCAACAACATTTGTCTTTGGCTTCTTTTGTTGACATCCCAATATTACAACAGCAAATCATAATCCTAGCAAAGTAAAAAGGCTCTGGGGAGAGGCAGCTATAAATTGGGCCTGCCTGGATCAAATGAACTCTATCATGAAGGTCTGTTAAGCACCGAGTGCTTTAGTTTCTGGCAGAACATGCAAATTGAAAAGACATAGGTGAATTGAAAGGAAGAGGCAGAGTTAGGAACCAGAGAGCCCAAGTAATTTGGTTCTTCAGCTAATTACTAACAGATTAGCCTGATAATCGCTGTAGTGCCTTATTTTTCTTTAGCAGTTATTCATTTCAGTTTACCTCAATATTTTTACATTTTTCGCCTCTTCAATTTGGAAGATTTCCTTAAGTGCAAAATTCAGGTTCCATCTAAGCAGACATCACTGCGTTGCTTTAATGAGCACTAAGGGCCTGTCTTCATAAAAAGGCTGCTCCAGATTAAACAAAGCCTGTTATGTAAAAAAGTTGAGCTACATTGCAGAAAATGGCAATACTTTTATTATGGTCTAAAGTGGGTTCACTGCGGTTTAACTCAATGTGACCACATATCAGTCTAAATGAAACCAAGTTTCCCTGGCACTGGAAAAGGCAGGCAAACAGAGTTTTGCACAAAAATATGCAAGTTAACTGATGCAGTGTTGTCATGCAGATAAAACTGAAATCTTTTTGTTCACCCTTCAGTGTATAACTACTAACATGCTTTTTTTTTTTTTTTTTTTTGCTTAATAGTAACTAATACCACAAACCAACTCTAATTTCCGTAAACAAACGAAATGGTGTTTTGTTAACATAAGAAATCATCATTACAATTATTCTCCTTCAGTACCCCAAAGCATGCTGTGTAGCTCAGTATCAAGGTTCAGCTTTGATGTGGGTTGCACCTGTATAAGACCACCAGAAGGAACAAGCTTGGGCACATCAGTATTGAGCTGCTACTTCCCTTCCACCTCGGACAAGTGCAGAAGCAATCTGTCCTTACATGTAGGGCAGCAAGACCCCAAACCAGGGAGGGAGCTCCCTGAGAGAAGATTTTACTGAGGCTCACTGATGGCAAGGATATGCAAGAGGTCCAGCTGAACCCCAGGGCACAGTCTAGACCTTGATTTTAGCTACAATGCAATGATAAAAAGGGAGCAAAGTAGTTAAAAAAAAAAAAGGAAGCTAATGCTGCTACACTGACATGCTGCATAGACACTTTGATGGTGATGTGACATCTCTACAGTTCTGCAGTAGAGTTCTGCTACATGCATACTCTCACAGATGCATTTGTTTGCAAATACATTTAATATGCATTTTGGTATACACACTATATTCAAAATCCAAACCACATTTTAATCGTTATTAGTTATCAATTCCATAATAAGTAAAAAAATACTCCTGTGGATGGACTGCTGAGATTTTTTTTTTTTTTTTTGACACAGGGAACAGGATCTAAAGGCAAATAGCTTACCCTCTGACTCAAGTTTTTACACTATTTACAATAGCTTTTCCAACTGCACAGGTGTCAAAAATAAAGCAAACTGTATTGTGCAGACAAAGTAACTTTGACAGGTGTAATTTACTGAGACTGATTCATGTGACAGCATAAACAAATCATTCTTGTCAAAGTCTATATTGAAAATGGAATAAATTGATCGTGGAGTCAAGTGCACTAGTAATTTCAGGGAGTATTGTAATTTCATTTGTAAAACTACTGCAAAGAGGGGAAAAAACCTGTCTTTCAGAGCTGGCTTCAATTTTTGCAGTAGTAGAAGAATACACTGTTTAAGAGCATACTGTTACTACGAGCACTTTTCCTGTGCCGTCCTGTTACTGTGTGTTCAGGGAAGTAACATGAGAAATCCCCAGAGAGCCTTTGTACAAATATACAGTGGAGATCAACAAGAAATCCTCTGAGTGAACAAAACATTCTGTATGTGTTTTCTTACTGCTTCTGTAGGAGCAGAATGTTGTGACTGATTAAAACACCAGCATAACATTCTGTTTCTTACTGGAATTGTTTTTTATGCTTAGGAGGAGTTAGAGAAACAACATTATGAGAATGAGGTTTTTCAACGTAGGTTCAAATTATATAATATCTGAAGTCATTGTTTTCTTCCTCTACAGGGGAGAGGGCAAGTTCCTGGGAGTATACTTTAACTGACAGTGCCCGAGCATCTTATCTGGGAATAAAAAGCAGGGAGATGTAAACTTTGTGAAGATAAGCAATAGCAGAACTCGTGTGTAATGTATCCAGTGAAGCTAACGATCCTCAGAGCAGAGAAAGTGAAGCCAATAAGTTATGCTAGACAGGCACTTACAAAGGTCTTCTGGGGTCATGTTTACTAATCTCTCTCTCACTCTCTGTCAGAGTGTTATGAAGGAGCACAAAGCATGCAAACTACAAGGTAGATGAACAGTGAATTATTCAAAACAATACTTCACACTTTATATAAAAATAACGAATGTTAAATCAAGAGTGCATTTAACCAAAGGGTGAATTTTAATAACCCAAATCCTCAGTATGCCAAGATGACAACAACTGGGACGTGTTTTGCAAGAATGGTTCTGTCCATTTTGCAACAAATGGATTTAATAACATGCCCCTGTCTTCAGTCCCTTGACTTGGTACAGCCCTTTGGCTTAAATTCCAGATGACCCTCTGGTTTTTTTTTTGTTTGCTGGTTTTGTTTTTTTTTTTTTGTTTTCTTCCATACACAGAAGGTACAAAGTATTTGTTCATATTTCCAGGGGAAAAAACCAATTCTGTCTCAAGAATATTCACCTTTTGTGTTCATCTTTAAGCTTCATAAGGTCAACATAAAATAGGGAAACAGAGCATTAAATTTCTAAAATCAATAGCATGTACATAAATTGACATTCATTACTTTACAGCGATTTCCAGTTTCTCCTTGATTGATTAAAGCTAGGGGTTGAAAATAAGTGCTTTTCCCCTGCCTGGAGAAATTCCCAATTGTCCATGCTGTGAACCTTCCATTATGAGACATGAGACAGCGGTAGCAGTACATGGTTCATTTCACACCGCCACAAAATAGACTTGTCATTCCACAATCGAAAGTAAGGAACCTGATGGAAGAGCAATGTGTCAAAAACTTGTCAGAAGAGGCCTGTGCTTAATGACAACTGAGAACAAGGAAACCATATCTTGTGGTTTACACTGGCTAGCTTTCACATGCAGAGAGTAGAAGAGAAAAATTATCCTGTTAATTTGTTATATGTTTAAATGTGATATTGAAAGGCAATTCATATTTTTCAAACTAATTAATTTTTATTCCACATTAATTTAGGAAAGATAAATATTTACAATACAATTAGATTACTTAATTTATAAAAGCAGAGGAGCAAAAACATTTGAATAAGAGCTGCCTAAATTAAGGCTAAGAAAAAAAAAAGATATTTTTTCTGCACTAAAAATGCTGGAAAGCTAATGCTGCATAAAATGTCCTGTATTAAGGGTGCTCTATACTAACATGATAAGTATAACAAATTGATCTTTTGTATAAATTATGTTAGACCCTGAGAAATGATAATGTCAAATTCTGCGGCACAGTGGAGCTGAACCAATTAGACGAGTAGATAATTTGGCCCTTCACACTAGTAACACATCATTAGTAGGAATATCTTCAAAGAAAAACATGTATTTGGGGAATACTTTGTAACTAGGTGATGTTTTTAAAATGTTTATACAATGGAGATGGGGATCTAGTTTCTTAAACCTCAAACAGTAGGAAGGCAATTCCATAAGGTGTTGATTATACTCATATTGAGGTGACAATATTGCTGTTTTTATTAATAGCTACAGGAGCACATGCATGTACATATGGTGCATATGTCTGGAATATCTTTTCATGGATGGGCTGATTAATGATGGGCAAAGCTTCAAAGATTCACAAGGATTCATTAGGATCCAAAAGTTTGGCTGCCTACATCTGAAGCTCTTCAGCTAAACAGTCAGGCTAGAAATACAGCTAAAAAGGATTTAATGTGAGATTTGCAGTACACCTCAGTCTAGCCTAGACTGAAAATTGTGGACAGGGTTTCTTTCCTCACCGTGCATTCTGCAGTTTGACCATGTAGAAAACTTTTCAAAAGCAAATCTCAGACCCTCAGAAAGGCCTAAATTCACTGCCCCAAAGCAGAGTTTAGACCAAACCATATGCATGCCAAACCACTTGACCCCATAGGAGCCTGCACAGATAGTAATTCAGGCTGCCTCGAGAGATCTACCAGTTTTATAACTGATGGAACAGTTTTGTTGAGCTGTGACCCAGGGAGGTTCCCAGCCATCCCCTAGCTGGTCACAGATTTCTGAGTGTTCGCAGTTTCCCTGAGTTCGGTGCATTGAGAGTGCTCTAATACCTCCTAAGAGCAAACTCTTTAGGTGGCTTACACACAATTCATACAACTTATTTTCATTTTTGACCAACAAATACTCAAAGGAAGGCATTCACTGGACCATATGACATTACACAAACTTCTAGAGTAGCCCACTGTCAGACAGCAGAAATCCACAGGGACAGGGGAGACTTCTCATTTCCTTGAGGTTTATTTTGTCCACATACTACATGATCCTCCAGCAGCAAAGGAAGGATTCACAGATGAGTAGAGTAGGTGAAGGACATCTCAGGGGTCCCTTTCTCCTCGGAGTACTGGCATATTTGCTTGCCAGAACAGTCCCACTATCCTCCTTTGTCACCCACAGAGTGCAAGTCATGGAGTCAGGTTTCCACTTGGCCACTTGCAGTCTGTGGACTTTGCGACATTTTTCTGGAGGTTAGAAATGAAAAGCAGAAACAAATTTTATTCCTAGCAACCCAATTACTGGGGCTGGGGGTGTGGAGTGTGTCATGGAAGCCTTCAGGAGAGTTTTCTGCATTCATGAGGAAATGCAGAGTTTGTGTGGGAAAGATCAGCTTGGGCAGGACAGGGAATACACCGCCAATTCTGAAACCAGCCAGCTCTAAACTTTGCTCAAAAGTGGAAGGTTGAATAAGGTTTACATGTATACAACTTAGCTCACAACAGTACTTGAGAAAAAATAAATAATAAATGAACAAAATCAGTGTTAAGGTAGCAAGTAGCTGAAACTGCACTCTCAAACTACTTTCTAAAGAATAATTATAGTTTCAAGGTGAACTGAATCCAAAACCAAGGTCAAAAGAGGTCTTGGACCAAAACAAGTGAGCAGGCCATGCTTTCTTGAACTCTCTCCTACCTCTCTTTCTGGGAAAGATTTTACCACCTCCCATCTGTGTTACGTTAATATTAGCCTTTAACATGCAGATCCACTGCAAAAACACCACAAGATTGTTCCTGTTACTGAGCAGCATGGGATTCGATAGGAAAACTCAAGCATACTGGTTTTGAACAAACAAACAAAAAGAATTGGAAAATATAACATGGGGGAAATTAGGAAAGCAGCTATTCAGTTCTGGACCTTTTCTGCAAAGTAAAATTCACAGAAATAACAAGACACAAGAAAATCTGAACTTGGAGGCAAAATTATAATTTTATTTCAATAATACTAACAAGCACCTTGACCCAAAGGCAGAAGGCCGTTCCATTCCCTATTCAATACTAAAGAAATTGCGGCTGCAGTGCGCTAAGAGAGCGTGTGTGTGTCTGTGCGTGGCAGAGGAGAGGGCAATGGTAACGTTCTCTCTGCCTCACTCTCCCCAGAGCATTTACTCTGTCTATGTTCTGAGAGCCATCTCTTCCTTTTTTTCCTACTGCTACAGAGACTAAACAACATATTTGGTAAAAAAAAATATAAATCCTTCCATGTTTTCCATGTTTAAAGGAGAATTTTCTAATTGAATAAACTGATTATTTTAAGGGCATTTACAAATCCATTCAAAAACCATTCACCCCATCATGAAAAAAATTCCTGTTGGTGTTGGGAGCTGTCCTTAGGGATACACCACTATGAGCCTCTCAGTGTTATGCTGCCAATGTCTTTGTTCTTGACCTGACCTAAAAAAGCGCTCTCTTTATGAGTCACAGAGGATTTATTTTCTGCCTTAGTTTAGCCCCAGCTTCTTTTAGGCAGAAAATGACAGTTTTGCTCACTTGTGGTAAATGATCTACACTTTTTATGATGTGGATGATTGTCCACCACCGTCTACGCTGAAGCCACCAGTGTAATTGAATTTAGGAGCACAACTGCTGGAAATATTTGCTACAAACACACTCTTGTGAGTGGCAGTAGGTTTTGGAGTTCCCTCCTATTTCTCTAGAGATATTTAAGCCTAAAAATGCAATTTATCAGAATATTTTACAAGATACTCCTTTACTGTGCTATGAAATATTTAAATTATTAATCAGATGCTTAGCTTGCATAAGTCACATAAGCCCCCATAAAATGTACAAGTTTATCTCAATTTACACAACTGAGCATTTGATTGTTTGAAAACTCTCTCCTCTTCCCAATTTTACATGTTATTATAATTCATCTCTTGAATCAGCTCAGAACAAAACCCTACAGTCTATGTACTCAGTTCTGTAACTTGGAAGAGATTTCTGTATATCTGCAGGGAAACATTTTATGATATGGTCATTAAAGCTTATGACTATGTGCTTTATAACTTATAGAAAACCGTGAAAATACATTTCAGGATAGTGTTTATTTGTTTAAAAAACAACTTGTCCAAAGAGAAGGCATAAACACTACAAATTCAAATCAGTTACTTAAGAATTGCCTCTCCTAGATTACCTAAGGAGACTCTTTCCTTAAAATGATTCCTCTCCACAGCCCAAGTCCAGACTATAGTCCTGTTTTAAGACACGGGACCTTGGTCAGAGACACCTCTCAAACCTTTCAGCAGCACAGGGTGGTGTGATGCTGAATGTCTGCATCCACAGAGGGATTAGAACACAGCAACTACAACGAGATCAGCATCTCTTTGACATGCAATACAGTTATTCTAGGTGTACGAAATATGCTCAGGACATCCTGAATCTTTATGATAATCCTAATAAGATACTGCAATCTTCCTAAGATTCTTTCCACAAAGCAGAAATACGGTTAAAATACAGTTAAGGTTCTTACACTGGATCAGTTCTTTCCTCGCTGAAGATCACTGGGCCAGGACTCTTCAGCTAATGAAAGCTTTGCTATGGCAGTTTACATCAGCTGAGGAACTGGGCCTATGTTTTTCAGGCTTTTGAAGATCACACTTGCCCTTCCTTTGATTTACTGAGCATTTTTGTTTCTATTCTCACTTAATTCTTGCCTTGAAAATTTTAATTTCCACCTCTTTGTAATCAAATCAAAACTGCCTCAGATAAGTAGCAATGGCAACTCAAAAAATGTAACCCTGATCTCAGTGTTGTGGATGATTTTATTTTTTTTTCCTTTAACATTCCAATCAGATTCAAGGGCTTTGAGTGACAAAGAAAATCCTGAAAATAAGATGAAAACATCTAAAAATAAAAAACTGGAAGAATAGAAAAATGAAAAATATATATATCACGATTAAGCCAACTTTCCATCTGAGGAGGCCAAGCAATTGATTTTGCAGATATGGCTAGTTATTAAAATTTTTTTTCCCCATAAATAGCAGAGATTAGACTCCTATCAAGGTTTTAGAGGGCTGTGTTCCATACACTAGGTAAACAATACAGTGCTAATACTTCTTCCCCATCTTTCAACATTCCCATTGGTTTGACGTCCTAACATTTAAAAAAAAAAAAAAAGTTAAATGTTACCTATTTATAGACAGAGGCCATTTACTCTACCATTCAGGGTAAAAGCACACAATTACCATCTGAAATATTAAATCACTTTCCAATTCATACCATGCGTGAGTTAAGTTTTGTACAGCAAATGGATTTCTCACTGATTGCCAATGTTACTTTCAAAAAAAAAAGTGCATGTAATGAGTGGAGGACTGTGGAACCTGCAGTGCAGCAAGAGGCTTGGAGGTTCAGTCTTGGAGATGCACAGAATCGCCACCTGTCACATCTCTGCTAAAGGTGAAAAGATAGTTTAGCATGATGGGACTCACGGCCTGCACATTTTCCACCCACGTTGCTGGCTAATAGCTCAATTGTAGCCCATCATCTGACAGCAGGATGCGTGCTCCCGGACAGGGCTGTGGGTAGCACAGGTTGCCTCTGCTGTATCCAATCCATCCTGCCAGCACTAACGAGCTCCGTTCCCAGCTAGGGACTGAGCATCATTGGGCTGTTGCCCTTGGGTGTGCTCTGGAGCTTTGCCTAAATCCACACTTTAGCATAGGCTTGTGCATAAACAACACTGATGATGAACAAGCTGGGACTTGAGAATAGGCTCAGATCTACATTTAAGCAGTGCTGTAGACTGCTGAATACTCAGCTCAAGAATTCAATTTAATCTTGTCTGGCAGCAAGGGTTGTGCATGGATGCACAAGGGACTTACTGACTCAAAAGATACCAGAACCCACCGAAGTCAACAGAAGCTTTGGATCTGAAGTTGTTTCTATTCTGTAACTACAGGAGTTTTTTAGATATGCAAACCAGAAAACCCCACAAACTTTCCATAAACAGGTATGAGAAAGTTATAATGCTACTCTAACCATACCTCCTTAATTCTGTGTAGTATCACCGTGTTGGCACAAGCAGGGAGTCCCGCTGGATGTTATTTATTTCTAAGAGTAGTTCCACAGACTTCTCTGACTTCAGAAGCCTGTATGCCCAGATGTAAAAGCAAACATTGCTCTTTGTGGCTAATGTTTGCTGAACTGAGCTCTAAACAGCTGTCTGCCTCCTTTTTTGCTCTCATACAGCCCTTACAAGTGCACACAGTGTCAGATGTCATCTAGTCTTTGTACATTTCTACAAAAAACCCATATAAAATCTTTGTGGGATACCTTTGCTTAATATGACATATACCAAAGCTCTACATAGTCAGCTATTTGACAGATTTATTGTCCCTTCAAAACAAGTTCATGAATATCTGTGAGATGTTACTTTCTTGGGGATTTGTGCATTAGGAATCTGATGTCTGATAACTTAAGCGTAAAGTAAATCTTCCTTAACTAACAACATCAGAAACAATTTCCAAGCAGATCTTCTAGGAAACATCCAATTCACTGGGCAAGGATTCATTTTTATCTCTATATTATACCACTAATGTGCCAAACAGGAGCAGAATTGTCTGCATTGACAGAATGGCATGCTCTACCCTTCTTACACTAGCCATTTACTCTGTTCTTCTTTTGTGCTCTCTGGGCAGATAAAGGGCATGATATTAAACTATTTTGCCATCTCGTCATACTTTGTTGGTTACTATTTAAACTATAGCAGATGTAGTTTCAAAGCGATATCAGAATGCACTCTAATAACTAAACACAACACACATACTTGACTGAAGGCTATTTATTTAGGAGAAAGCATTTCACACGTTTGTGTGTGCAGAAGATGCTTTAATTAGGCTATTGTATTTGCCTGTCATATTGTACTAGCTTTGTACTGCAAATCTTCTTATTAAAGAGAAAGACTGTCTTTTCTATGACCAAGGTTTTTGATATTTAGAGAAAGATAAAACAGGAAGAACAAACTGCCTGAGCATTTCTTTGACATTCTGACACACTGTTTCCTAAGCTGATGTTCTTGAGGTGAAAGCTAAGAAAAGCAGAGAATGAAATGCTTTGCCTTTTCTGCTCCCTAGCCAGTAATAAGCTCTTTCATAATCAGCAATAGTCAAAGATATTCCACTCCATCCAAACCAAACACAAAGTCATCCCCTGCGGAGCCAACAAGAATTTTCAATTTTCCACCCTTTTAGTACAGGTGCTTTTTAAGAGTGACTTAGAAGACAACTACTCAGTGCTCAGCCATCTGGTCATATCCAAACCCCCAGATGCTTTGTCTCACAGGCTATAAAAGAATAGTTTTAAACCATATGGAAAAAAAAAAAAATAGGTGCAGCATTCTTTATTGTGAACTCTACTGTGAGATTCTGCTCTCTCACTAATTCAGGGACATCCCCTCCTGAATTCTAAAGCAAATTTCATTCAAGTCCTTCATTTTCCAGGATGGTGGCCACCAAGGGATTGAATCAGAAAAAAAATGTGAGGATCTTCAAGGCACCATTAGCAGCTCTATTTTCAGGCACATACCACTACAGGAAGAGAGGTTTTTACTAGAAAAGACATTCTTTCTTATACTCAAAATATAGCCCCTTGAAAAAAAGTTTGTAGTTGTTCCACCTTGGATTAATGTTCCATTTCCTCCAGTATGTCTCTGCATTCACTGTTCTTATCTGTCCCCAGTTAATTCTATTTTCACAGTTTTCTCCTCATTTTCTCTTTTACCGTCTTTCTCATTTTAAAGACATCTTTTACTATTGATTTTCAACCCTAATTACAACCACAACTGTGCATTTTATTTTCTCTCACACAGCAGGTGAAATTTCATCACTGACTACAATGAACTTGCACTGACGACAAAACACAGTGGACTACAAGTGACAGCAGATCATTTATCAGCTTCTACAATTAACCCATTTGAAATAAATATAAATGCATGAGAGTGAAACAAGCAAAAAGTTCATATGGCAGGTTGATAATAACTTCCATTCCAAGTTTCACCAATCTTTCTGGGTTTTACTTTCTATTAGCCAAGAGCAAACACTACAATATCTCTAACACTTCTGACCAACCACTTAAGATTTGAAAGCAAGCACTTGACATCACCTATTTTCTCATCCTTATGCTTTTGTCATCTTTCAGTTGTGGAGTTGGGCTAACTTCTGCTTTGAGTTGACCTTTCGAATGAACTTTTCTTCCAAATGATTCCTTTTATTTTTATGGTTTGTTTTTGTTTGTGGGTTGTTTTTTGTGGTTTTGTTTGTTTTGGGTTTTTTTTTAAGAACAGAAAAGGTAACGAGAATGGCAACAATGCTGCTTAAAGGTATAGAATAACCTTCTTACACAGAGAATTAGGATTTTTCAGACTGGAAAAGTGATAACAATGAGTGGATAAGCTGGAGGGCTGTAAAACAGAGAGACCACACATGAATGATTTTTTTCTCCTCACATCCCAATAATTTGATAGTGCACCCATTAGTTAGGTAGGAAGCTTAAAACAAAGAACAAAGAGAAGTATTTTTTCACCCAGAGCATAATTAAATTGTGGAGACTCACTATCACAGACTGTTGTAGAGGTAATGTGTAAATAGGTTCAAACACAAAGTCACAGAGTTAACTCTACTGGCTGCTCTGACCATGATGATTCAAAACACTGTCTCTACACAAGAAAACTCCAGACTAGCATTTGCAGGTCTGTGTCTATTTGTCCTCATTCTTACCCTCTTTCCATAAGTATCAGATAATAACTGCTGTTGTAGAAAGAATATAAGATTAAATGGCCCTTTAGTTTGACCCAGGTCTCTTTTTGTGTTAACAATAAAACTGCAGTGTAAACCTTTTCCTTTGACCTTGTTTACTGGGAAGTGGGGGGGAAGATGTTTTCCCACATTCTGCCTATGTTCTGCACTGGCCTTACATGATCCAAATCCACCTGCACTGCTGTACCTATAGTCACTTGCACATGAGTCTGCCTTGTGAATCATGCCTAAAAAGCATACACTACTTGTTATGCACTGAAGTGTACAGATAGAGAGAAAATCTGGTTTGGGGTTGAGATTTTTTTTCCTTAGGGTTTGTTTGTTGGAGGTTTTCTTCCCCCTTTTTTTCAAGCCTATGAGTGGATGCCTCAGCGGTTTCAGAGATCAGGCACACAGCAACAGTGTTTTCTCTCTTAATGGTTTGTTATCTCTATAATATAACTAAGTTTCTCATATTTTTCCTATCCACTTGCATAGCTCAATACATCTGTAGACATAGCAATGGAAATAAAGGACTTACTGGAAAAATTTTTTAATTTAAAACTGACAGAAGTGTCATATAAATGTTTGATCCCAAAGTCAATAGCACAGATCCATTTGCCTTGGCTGGTGAAACCAAACTTCAGATAACAAAACTGCATTCGTTTCCCTTTCTTGAAAACATTTACAATGAGGTCTCAAGTACACATGGTGATAAATGTAACGTCATGACAAATTACACTAATGGCCACGTTACACTAACCTACATAATGCGTTGAATGTCTCTGCCAGGTACGGAGATGCACCTGTTCTTTCCAGCACCATTCAGGCTGCTTCAAATTGTGACCAAGTTCAGCCTCATCTCAGCAGCTGTCTTTTGAAACCACACAATATATAAACCTTTTTCTAGAGAGTCCAGTGTATGAGTAAATGAAGTTTAATCATGCTTAAGATACAACACTTAGTCTTTGAGATGTCTTGTTCTCAAACAGCTGTAAGTCTAACGCTTGTTACTCTGGACTCACAATTTTAAAAAGCACTGAAAAGTATGTGCTATCTTTCACAAACACAAGGGACATACAGGAAGGATTCTGAAAAAGCTGTAAAAGATTATATGTTGTCTCAGACCGGCTTAGCAGAAATAAATCCTGTGAGTTTAATATGTACACACATGTGCACAGAAGAGACAAGCTTTTCTTCACAAAACATACATTTTCAGGTGCTGTGCAAGTGACTGCCTGTCTAATAATGAGACAGGTTACGCAGTCCCCTTATTTTATGATTTCCATTTATCCTATGTTTCGCACTGCACACTTGTAGACACATGCTTCAATTAGTGTGAAACAAATGGCATAATTCCAGATCCACTAAACCTTGGAGACCTATATTGTCATGCATACACAGCATGCATTTACTACTACATAGGAAGCTGTATCTCTTCACCTCCTCCTCTTTTTCAAAAGAAGCCACTTCTGAATAAATGGGATAAATAACCCCCAGGTGGCATTACAGCAGATACTCAGAAATCACAGCTAAAAATAGACCCTCATTTATTTGTAGGCAACCTTAGTGAGGTGAGCAGTTTTAAGTGCAGACAAAACTTGCTCTCACAAACTGTGACCCAATTGAACAGCGTGCAAAGCTGCCCACTGCTAGTGTTTACACTAGAAAGGGACTCCCTCTTCCCACAGGTTGATGTGGCAAGGGGTAGAGATACTTTCCAAACTGATCAATGCCAAGCAAATCTAAAATAATCACACACTACAGAAATGCTCTGAAGTTCCTTGGGAAGCTCTTCAGCAGCATCATACCCTGCACAGGTTTCATCCTGCCAGGCTTTACTCCAACCTGGTTTTTGCTGGGGTTTTGTTTGTTTGTTTTACCATGCTTATTCTACTTCTAATCACGACTGAAAAATCTTCCTACAGTACAGTAACTCCTCTGCAGCACCCGTGTGCCTACAAGCATGCTCACAGCACAGGACACAGCCTCTTCTCTGTCTGGCAGATTGGGCCAATTACCACTTCCTCAGTGGCAGTTCTGTACCATGCTCTGCCCAGATCAATGGAGGAACTGCTCTGAAAGAGTCATGAATCCACTTTACTAGTTGAAGGCATATTAGAGACTTCTCCATATGAGCAGCAGCCATGTTACAGGAACTACGCTCACAGAGCATCCTGTTCACTTTGCCCTCTGAAAGAGAACAAAGACAAAAAATTTTCTCCAGTCATGCTGAAATCACTTCTAGGTTGCAGTACATTTGAGAAGAGCAGTGGTAAGGAACTTAGTGGTTGACATTCTGGAGCTATCATCCTAGATAATAGCTGCAAGGAGCAAGTGCGAGATCCTCTGGTGACTGTGTATAGGGGAGTCCTACAGCCAGCTCCAGGCAGGGGACACTTAGCTACAGCTGGCGATCCCTGTCCTGCAGGAAGAGCTCGCTGCTGCCCGTGTAGGGCTACTTTGCCTAAGCTGACTGCAGAACCCAACCCTGTATAAAAAAAATACCGAAGAAGTGTGAAGTTTTCAAACAACTTCTTTAAAGCTCACTATGATGCTGACGCTTGCCTCCTTAAGTGTGGGATGTGTTTAAATATTAAAATTTGCTTGGTAAGATGGAGTAAGAAAAGAAAAAAAGGAACGCCAAATAAAGTGTTCTCTAGGAGCTAGGCACTGAATAAACCCTGGGTGTTTTCAATTAAGTGGTAGTTTTACTATTAAAGCATTTGATTTTCATAAAGCTGTTACAGCATGTCAGAGGAGTAGAGGAAGAAAAGGTTTGGGGGTGGGAAGTCACAGGAGGAGGCATGATACTTCCCCCTGCAGAAGTCTAACATTCATTTTACAACTGATTCATTGAACAGAAGCATCTTGCCACAGCAGCCACCCACTTAATGATGACAAAGCATGGACACCTCAGTCATGATGGCACAGTACAGTCAGGCATGACATCTCAAATTAGGTATGGGTGGCTAATGTTACTACCCCAACACCTACACTCTGAGCTTTGCCCACTCGCTTACCACATGAAAACAAGTCACTTCAAACCTCGCAGCAAGGAGCATAATAAACTGATATGTATTCTAACAGGAGATTTATGTTCCCTTATGAATTGTTAGGAAAATGCTTCCTGACACACTGCGAAGTGGGTTATGCAACAACAAAAAATAATTGACATTTCACATAAAATAAGTAAATCAGGACTTTATCGTAAATGTATAATTTCATTCTTCAAAAGCATCCTAAAATTCAACACAATGACTGATATTATTCCAAGGAATTAAAGTAATCTTGAGGAAATTGTTCAGCTTTCCTGTTGCTTGTGAAGGATGCAAGAGGTTAAGTTTATTTAGGACAGAGATGGACACGTCAAGTCATGGCACAGGGTGATCTTGAGGGAAACGCTGATGCACTAGCTCTAATGTGTTTTTATATTACTGAATCTCTCTCCCCAGCCCCCTCCCCCAAGTATGTAAATTGGCAATAAATGACTAGCATTCACAAACGTGCCTCCAAGCAGGTTAGGGATAATTAGTAAAGCATGTAGACACCCTGTCCTAAGAGCCAACTGTGACAAAACCACAAAATAATGAATCTCAATTAATAGTTAATGATATATGTCAAGAAGAGCCCAGACTTTGGGCTCTTCCCCTTTAAAAGTATGTGTTTCCCTCTTGTGTTTCAGCTGGTCAAGCTGAATGCCTTCCTCCCCTTGTGCTGGACTGCTTTGAATCTCAGCCAAGATGAGGTAATTGAAAACTACCAGCCTGAATACTTCAGAAGTCTATCACGGAACAAGATTCAACAAGCCTCTTCTCAATTTGTAAATATGCTGGAATATAAGTAGTAAAAAGGCTCCAATGTCAAACAAGTTTAAGCATTAGCCACATTGTTTTATGAGTGCTACAGCAGTGCTTAATACTTTACATATTAAGCCCTATTAACACTGTAAAGTCACTTCATTCATGTGTTCCTCATGCTGATTTGCTTATAGATTTTTAAAGAGGAAATTATATATATGTATTTTCGCTTTTAACCATTCAAAGCATTCATTTTTTGCAGTTGTATATACATACTGATAGTTTTAAAGTCATACTTAAAGGCTTAGGTTCACAAAACACCGTATTTCTAAAAATTCCCTACCTATTCTGCTCTACAAGTTAACAAAAAAAAAAAAATCAAAGTAGCTTTAAAAAGAACTTGTATTTTGCATATTTTGTTTCTAACCTGGTAAATTACCTATGTTGGGTATATACATATTCAGTAAGGATGACCCATTTCTGGGTTGTTGGAACATATCAAGATACCAAAGTAAAATGTAAACAAAACACAAACCTTTGCCATGTGGAGAGAGACCAAGAGTAACAGTGATAATTCAGATGACATTACAATTTAATGAGGAATGTTCTTAAGTCCTCCTGGTTGTTTGCAGCGTACTGCCTCTTAACGTCCAAATGTTACTGACAGGCCATATGCTGTTAATTGGACTGAAAAAAGTACTTGCTCCAAAATTCATCACTGTTAATAGCTTTGCCTCTTTATTGTCTTCACAATTAATTTTCTTACTGACAGAAAAGTTGAAACCGTTACTCTACAAACAGCAGGTTGTAATCAGTGATGTTACAAATTTCAACCAAAAAAATCTTATCCCAAACTTCTGAGAGATATTGATTCAGATCAAAGAGTAGCAGTTCATGCCTCTCCCTAATTATTTAAAAGTACAGCTGCTAGAGTATTTATAATACTTAATTCCTTGTGGTTTACACAGAGATTGCATTTCTTTTTTTATTTGATCTCATTGAAAAGGCATATTTTTAAAAGAGAATTCAGGTGATTTACTGTAATTAGCAGAAGAACAGTGCAGAGGACTGTAGAAATGAAGAACTTTTAAACTATCAGATTTTAACATGACAGGGTCCTTCTCAGAAGCTTTCACACCCTCTCTTTGAAAAGAGCAAGAAGCCTATAAAACCTAAGCAAATTTTCTGAGTATGGACTCTACCTTTGGCAGACAAGGTTAGCGAATCCCCATCCTTCATTTGCCTCTCTTTGTTGTCTCTTCAGAGACCTATCCCTGAAAGTCATCGAACCCTACAGAACCAGAAGTAAAGAGCAGCTGAGGGTTTGAAAAGTGCCAGAGCATTAATTAGCTCAGAATTGCTGAATCTCCACTGATCTAATGAAAGTTACTCAATCACAGGATGATATGGAAAGCCTAATAGTGGCTTTATAGTTAAAACACAGAAGTGGGAGGCAAGGAGTGCAGCCTCTATTCTTACTGCCAGCACTTGTGTGCAACCTTCAACAAACCATCAGTCTTCATTGCTCATTTTCTCTGTATGTAAAATGGAAATAATTGTGCTCATAGGACTATTCTTAAGCTAACTTCACCTCCATCTGAGAAGCACTTTGGGATCTTCAGGTTAGAGAAACCACTGAACTGTAAAATATCATTTAAAATATGTATTTTACTGGATGTGCTTAAAATAAGTATTCCCTGTACTAGTATAAAGTAGCATTTTGAGTGTGGGATACCAAGTCTAGATAATTTAACTGTTACCTTGAAATGTAAAAATGTTGTTTGTAAAGGATTTTTTTCAATTCAGCAGATGACTGTAAAACAGCACTTCAAACAGCTTTGCCTTGAATATCTATTATTAGTATACAACTATGCTTTACAGGATTATTTTGCAACATTTTGCATTAGGTATACTTGAAGTAGGCTTCTGAAAACAAGAGCTTTAAACACATTAAAAGATAGCATGTGTGTACATGAATATATTTTTACGTTTTCTACAAACTTGCATTTCTGTTTTAACAGAAACAAAAGTAACTTCAGCAATGACATTCAATATCTGACTCACTTTTATCCTCAGTAAAGGTGACACATTGCAGAAAAACAAAGCACAGAGCCAGTCTGGCTTTGGCTATTTCCTGTTTAGTCAGAAATAACTGCTGGAGTTGTGTTTATCCCTAGCATCACATCAGCAAACAGCAATCCTCCCTAAAGACAACCCCCCAGTTGGTTCTGGATGTAAACTCTGAAAAGCTTCAGTTTCAGAAGTTTCATGGAAGAAAGAGTAGAATATTTATTGTGTTAGGATTGTTAATAGGACTGGATGACTGTTAAGATTTTTCATTTCAAACAGATGCACAGATTTGTCTAATAAAGTTGTTTTGCTTAGTCTTCATTCAGCTTTGTTCACTACAACTTTTGTGCCCATCTCAGTGGTTTTTTTCTAGGGCCTTTCTACCCACACAAACGACAAACATTTAGTAAATATTTGCTGAAGGCTTCCACTATAATCTACTTCTCATTGCACTGTAAAACTCAAATTCAGGCTGTTAGCTAAAACAAAAAGGTATAGTCTGTATGCAATCATCAGTTCCACTGAGTGAACTGAGGCTGAAAGCAGGTCAAAGTCATAAATAAATTCATAGCCTAAGACTAAGCCTCAGTCATTAACAAGAGCAGAGTAATTCTTTCAAACCTGAAGAAACAGAATTGAGTTCAAATTCCTAAAATGGAAGTGTTGCCACATGAACTCCTCTGCATCAGCAGGGAGAAGAAACCAACAACCCTCACCCACAATAGCATCCTCCCTACGACTTTTATTAGACAGCTCTCCTGAAGTCTTTCCTCTGTTGATCTGCTATCCCCACTCAAAGGGAGACTGAACCTTGCCAGGGAGTATAACAGAAAAGATATGGCAGCCCCATTTTACTGAACTAAATATACTAAAAACAATGCTCAACAGTTTAACTTGACTACTTTTTCGGTAATGTGATTGTCTGTTACTAGCGCTTAACTCAAAAGACTCCTACTTCCGTCAAAAGTGCTAGTAGTAGACAGAGACCCAAATCAACATAATTAAATGTAAATACAAAAGTAAGTAAAGGTCAATATATAAGGTAAAAGGCAACTTTTTTTCCTCCCGGTGAAATCAGAAAGATAGACAAGTTATGTTTTTTCCAGACTACACTGTCCAAGTCTTCTTACATAATGACCCTCACACGTGCACTTCCACATGAAGAGCTGCAGCACTGCATGCAGGGGCAATAGGTAGGCCGTGGTGAACCTCTGTAAGTGTTCTTTCCATTTTTGCAGTGGAAAAACTCCAGACATTTCCTATGCCAGCAAAGGCTTAAGGACACAGCTGAACTTTTGCCTTTGCAGATGAAGAACAACAAAGCTGCCCAAAGACAGGGTAACATCAGGTTAGCATCAATAACAAGAATATCTTTACCTTGCACATCAGGAGCAGACAGCATCATACATGAGCTCATCATGCAGGGTGACAGCTACCAGCATTCTACTGTAAAAAACCTCTAGAATAAACTGTTATTTTCAGTCCAAGAAGAGGGCACAACTGCCAACACCTTCTGCAAGTCAGGCAACAATGCTCAGCTCTTCACATCAGCCCAGAAACTCCCAGCCATAGAGCCTTTCTACACCTTCTCTTCTGCAAAAACTTCCACTACCTAAACCCACTCATCTTTCTAGGCTGCAAGCCTGTTTAACCTGCCAGCTGGGACTAAGACCTTGCTGATTCCCAGCACCTCTGCCACTTTACAGCCTTGGCCAGCTGTTCTTCCAGGGCTTTAAAGATCAGAAAACTCCACTATCCTGCTCATCATATAAAACAGAAGATATGCTTTCAAAGTAGGAGAATTACCAGCTTTTGTTGTATTTGGTCAAGCAGTATGCTTAGGGAGCACACAACCCAAACCACTGATAAGTCGTTTGCTTTATACCAGGTCAACTGAGAAGAAAGAAATGGAAACTGTCAGAAATTACCTGAATCAGGCATACAGCATTATCTTTATGCAATGTGACTTTGTCTCAGACTGAAATAGGGCACAGCTGAATTTGTAAATAGCCTAGTATTCACCCCTCTGTCCTTGTGTAAATTAAAACATGAACCTTTCCAACGACAATTCTGGTGTCATCTGCAATCTTTTCTGGAGGCTCCATGTGGAGCCACCTTGGCAGGTGACTGAGATCTTACCAACTCCTTATTTTAGGTCAACTTATATCCTATTATTTTACACCTTCCCTCCCCCTCTTAATTCCCTAGCAAAATGACACCTGCCTTTGGCCAGATGGACAAAAATGAACTGTCTATCCCACACCAACCCTAACATTGTACACGTTATGCATCAGTTTAGGAAGATCTGGGCTTAATTCATCTTTTAAAGCTCGATATCACTGATGCTAAGAGAATAAAATATTGTTACATAGTACTTAAAATTTACTGCAGATATAATCTATAAGGTGAAGGAAAAGCCTAATTAAAAAAAAAAAAAAAAAGAATTAGAAGGGGGAATGCTTGGAAAGTATCAAAATATGATAAGCCTCTGTGCTCATAAACTCTTCTAGTTTGCACACATGATGCAAATCCACATGCAACATGCTTCTACTAACAAGGTGACATTGTTGTAAAAACATTCCATAGTGTGCTACTGGGATTCTTTAATACTTTTTTTTTTTTTTCATGGATACATACCAAAAATATATTTTAAAATTGATACTTATTTTAAATTGATACTTGTTACTAAGGCATTCCAAAATTAGACATGGACAGGACTGCTGAGGAGTAGTACATAATACTTGATTTAACAGATTTTTACCATGAAACATTAGTCATTCTGGGTTCAACTGTGACAGAAACTAATGTGGGCATCTGCAGCGTTCACTATTAGCTGCTTTTATGATCTTGTGGATGTTTTTTGACTTGAGCATTAGTTACAAAACACTGCAGAATAAATATGTATGTATTTCTTGGAAAAACAACAGAGTCACCATTACTATTTGTGTTTCTGCTCATGTTCCAGCCATGTTCAAGGTCTCATTTGTACATACTAAGGAGAAGGTACGTGTCTCCAGCAGCTTCCCATCCAGGAGAGTGGTTTTTGGATAAAATGTAGACTAAGCTTCTCTGCTAAACTTTATTTATTTTAATGTTATTTGATTTTCCCATGGCACTCATGTCCTTGTTTTGCCACCTGCTGTATCTTATTTATAAAACTTTTGAAGAAGGATGGAAGCAATCTTCTTGTTACTGTTCTGTACAATATGAAGACAAAGTGATCCTGGGTATAGACAGGAATGAAGCCATAGTATGGTATCAATAATTATATTCCTCATCCGAATTTCAAATTAGATATAGGAAAAAGTCCGACTAATTTGGTAACATTGAGATTCCTAGGTATTTTAAAATGTGCCCATTTGTATTTGCAGTGTAAATAGTCTCTGCCAAGAACAAATGGTATCTTGTAGTTAGTGAAACAGGGGGGATCAGAAGGCTGCTGCTCCTATTTAAGTCATTTGGAATTTTGCCACCGGTACAACAGGGCTGAGATTTCATGCTGGGCTCTGAATGTGAATGACCAACTCTGTGCCAGAGGGGAAGCCACATATCTTTTCTTGTCTTGGTGGGCTCAGTTGCAAAAATAGGTAAAACCAAGACCATACTGCAAGTCACATTGCCCCAAAGGTGAGATTTCCTGGAAAAAAATGGGTCTGACTCTCCACTTGCTACACAGCCACTTAACAGTGATGTGTTATGACTGATTTTGGTGCAGATGCAAAAGAGGGCAGAGAAATGGATCTAATGCTTTTTAATGCTTTTTTTTTTTTTTTTTTCTTAAAAATGGGACTTCTAAACTTCCACCCAGATACTGTGAGATGCCATGTTTCTGCTGACCATGCTTAACAAACATGTTCTATTTGTCTGTGCCAAACCATGAACACTTTAAGCAATTCTAAACTATATTTTGATAGTTATTTTTCTTTTCTCATTCATACTCTGACTTATGTATGATTTATAACATTTCTACTGGGAAAGCTTCATAGGCAAGTAAGCTTTCCCTTGTGAGGTTTTGTACATTACCATTTGGAGACATCTTTTTACTTTTACTATGGTAATATTTCCTACATCGATTTTCAACTTCATCATTACTGGAAATTGTCTAGCTAATAATTTTAAAGATGTTAAAGAGCTACTGGTATTTCATGGAAAAGCCTGACAAACATTCCATTAAAAATTGTGCTGGTGATAATTCATCAAAAAGCACACCTCTAATTCCTTTCCTTTATTACAGACTTTGCCACCTGAAGTTACACTCTTAATTTCTAGATGTATGATTTGCTCCAGTTCCTCATTTGTATTCTCCCCAGGAGAAGATGCTGAGTCGGACAGAGATAAAGAAAAAGAAACTTCTAACATAACTAGTCATTTATCGTGTTCAACCCAAGATAAAGAGGTCTGAGTTGCAACAGTCTTTCAAGATTTCTTTTTATCAGGATCCCCTAAAAATCTCACACTGAGACTTCCCTCAAATGGAAAAGAAATAGCAGTTTTATTGGTACAAATATTTGCAAGATCATCAGGCCCAGCTTATGTAATGGAATGAACAAAAATGAGATGGCAAAAATTAGAAGCATAATTTCCACTTCACTGAAGAACTCTTTTCAGACATTTTCCACTTGCAGTTACCCTTATTAGTTGTCTTCAGTCACCATTCACATACTAGGCATAAAGTACTCAAGTTTTTATCTCTATATATTTTTTACCTAGCTATTACCTTCAGAGGTACAACAAATTAGCTACATTTTCATTCAGTTCTTTTCATTAGCACATTGAGTTTAAACAGAAAGTATTCAGATTACATGGATTAATTAGATGTTTTATTAAAAAAAACCCAGGAAAATGAGTTGCAGAGCATAATATAAAACACAGCAGGCTTTGACTTTCTGCCTGGAAGCTGTTTAAAAAAATAATAATAATTAAGAAGGAAATGAAGAGTACACTGTATTCTATGCATAAATCAGAGATATTAAAGGCAAATATTTGCTTTTAGATTATGATGAACTCAGATTTATACCAAAAAAAAAAATGGACTTGAGATGTTAATTTAGCTAAATATGAGCTCTAATCAGTCATTCCTCCTGCATCATCTTCCATGGCTATGCATAATAATAGTAGAGGTGTTCATACTGTAACGCAACCTTTCACTGTAAGCTAGAGCCTGAGGATGTTTTCTCCCCTTATCCTTGAATCCCCTTTGCACAGCCCTAAGCCCCATCACACATTTAGAAGGAACAGTTCAAAAACTAGATGGAGTATAATAAATTAATCTGGACTTAGTGGGTGGATAAAAGGTCCAGCAGGGGTTTGTTACAGACCCTGGGGACAAGAAGAGAGAGGAAAATGGAATATTGCACAATGACATTAGTAAGGCAAACAGAGATAATACTCTGTGTGCATGTGTCTGTGTGTGTCTACAGAGAGTGGTGGGGGAAGGGTGGCATCAGTATTCTTAGCCTTGGATCATCTTAATGTAATAACGATTGAATACTGCTAGCCTACTTCCAGAGATCCAAGGAAGGAGTGTTTCTACATCTGTCCTTAAATTATCACACAAAACCAAATCACACACACAGGAACTCCTACAGCGAAAAGAAAACGGTGTTAGCAAGTCTCCATTCTGAACACCCTTAGGAATTTGAAAACGTCTTTCTCTCACTAGACCACTCAGAGAAGGAAGGTGTGCACAGTCCGGATTAAGTTATTATGATGCAACCTTTTAATAGGAAATGCAAGCATTAATTATTGCCCTTTTGAAAAACAGATGAGCACAAGTGTTAAATACCAGAAACCAGGTTTGTTCTTATATGTCCTCTTACATATACTACTAGTACCATTTCAGTGTTGAGAGCCGAGGTGGCAGCTGCAGTGGGTTTAGCCAGTGTTATCAGGGCAAGATTAAATGGCAGGCAATAAAAATGCTTGTGTCCTGCTCACAAGCTGTGAAATGGGTTCTACCTTTCACACAGACCCAGCCTTGCTACATACTATGAAGCACCTTCAGACAGGACATCAAGTTCAAAGTATAATTTTATAAAGGATACATTGCAGAATGCAGAGAAGGACACAGCAAAATGGAGTACAAGGAAAAGGGCTGGTTCAAATGGGTTGAAAATCTCATTGTCAGAAGCTTACAAACTGAGAGGTTTGGGAAAGTAATTTCTGATGATCCATTTGAAATTTGTACCTAAAATACTAAAGGTATGAATGAAATGTTCCTGTCTTGAATATATATTCATCAAAACTTGACATGCATTACACACTTCGAAATTGAAATGAAAGAAAACTTTAATATAATTCTAAAATATGACTAAATACCAGTTGCTCCTCATTCCCTTTTTCCACACCTACTGTAAGCAAGGGCTTGCCATAGCTCATGCAACAGACTGGTGTCATTACACATTATATCAAGGAATATAGATGCTTCCCATTTTACTTTTATCAGCAGGATTCTGGATGACACCTTTAGATGTACAAAAAGAGAGGGAGATACACAGTGGAAGCTTCACTCTCTGCTGCACAGAGGCTTGAGAAAATACAAGTCAAAGTGCCCTCTCTCACTGCTTGCAATGGCCAGAACCATCCCTCTCTCAGCTCTCCTAGAGCTGTTCAGGAAAAGTGCAGACTTGAAGGAGAAAGCCTGTCGACACAGCTGGACCTTCTCTTGGACATCACTCCTATCTTCCCCATGTCCATTCTTTCTAGCACAACTCCACCAACACAGCAGACTTTTGCTTTTTGAAGAGGAGTTTCCAAGTATGATCCCAGCTTTAGTTTGAAAACTTTTTTTTTTTTTTTTTTTTACATGGTCTCTCAAAAAGTGAATCTGCAGTGAAATCTTTGGTGTGCAAGAATTAAGTGTGGTTACTGGCTTAAATCTATGCTGGATTCCCAATGGTGAATTTTTATCTCATGATCTCAGAGCAGTTTGGGATGTTGCACAACATCTAGCTGTTCTGATGCAAAGAAATGGTATCGATACAGTTTTTCAAGTTAAAAATACAGATATGATGCTGGACTGGCAACATCTGACTGGCTGAAGATTTGTGAAAGAAAAAGCTACAGAACAGTGAAATATGTCACCCAGAAATGTATATTAGTAACAAAAAGAAATTAACAGTTGGATTTAGAGGAGAGAGCTGAAAGTTAAAACAAGCCCAGTGTTATCAAGCCTTTAGCCAATATCCTGGATATCATCCAAAATTTGAACATAGGTAATTAACTGGACAGTGAAGAACACTTCCAGGACTTGCAGAGAGAGTTCATTCTGAAGTCATAGCATCTTTCTTCACCTGTCGGGGCTGCATCTGACTATTGCCTGCATAACTTCTATTCACAAAACACAAAAAGTACACAAATAACATTTTCCCTTTCACTTGTTTGTAAGTATGTTTTAGATAAAGTTATTCTGATAGCTTAAGACTTTTTGTTCAATTTGCACAAGCTATTCAGTGCCAGAGTTATTTAAATCTTGGAAAGAGGTATTACAAGAGATAGAAATGATGTATGAATAGGACATAAATGATGATGATGGAAGGGCTGATTTAATAAATGGAAACTTTAAGCTGAAAGCAAGAATGAGAAGGCACTGGATCTACAGCTCCACTGATGCAGAACATGGGGCCACAAAGAACTGAGGAGAAATGCTGCATGTTGCCCAACCAGGATTTATCCCTATGCTCTAAAAACTGGACCCACAGTTGGGTAAGCTACTAGACCTGCCAACTTGCAGATGATAACGTAAAGCTGACAACCTAATCATCTCTGGCATTAAAGATCCTGTGGCACTTTTTGTACAAGACAAGGAATTAGCTATAGTGAATTGGCCTAATTTCAGTCTGCATAATTACATTCTGCACATCTATGATTCCTCTGCAGTTTCATAGAGGGAAAAAGAACATATTCTTCTCTTGTTGTAAACCTTTTCCCTAAAAAATCTCAGATATAGCCGTAGTCCTCCTGTGCTTAAGTCTGATATCAAACTGTTAAATTTGCAATGCACTTTGAGATTCTTTACTCTAAAATGTAAGATCATTACTGCAGAAATCGCAAAGGACTATATAATCCACCCTATATGTTCCAATAACTGGGCACAAAAGAGTAAATTGAGAATTTGGTCTCTGATTCTTTCCCCTTCTTTTCCCTGTCCATTTCTGTGCTTTTGAAACTGAAGTCATAATGCTGTTGGAACATTTTTTTTAGTGGTTTAATAAACATGACATGCTTGCACTTGTTTTGCATTTTAATAGCAATGCAGTGGCAATAAGACACTTCCAGAAATATAATACGTGCAATTATATAGGTTTTTAAGTGCTGAATGTTTGTCAGGCATATACAAACATATATAAAACCCCTTTTGTTCAAAACCTAAAAATGCTCTTTTGTTTTTCTCCCTTCCCCATTATGGCCATCTGACGGCCTTTCAGGTGGAGTTGGACAGGCACACACCACCTTTTCAACTGGAGCTTTTGTGGCCATATCTACAGTGGAAACTTTTTAATGGCACCTGAGGAGTGCCTATGGAAGTGGTCATGTTGTTGATCCGGCAGTTTTTATAATAGTTTTCTTTTTTCTTTCTTGAAGACAGTTTCAATATGAGGGATCTGATCCTCAATTAGCATATATGTCTATATATATATACTACTTCAGAGACAGTTCTGCTTGCACATATTTCTATTTTTCCTTTTCTACCTTTTCTTAACAACTTCTGTGCTGTTTCACATTCCAGTATATACACACAGAAACGTAACTTGACTTAGTACAAGGTGTGTTAATCCACTGGAGTGTGCTGTCTTTCAGTATGATGTATCTGGTGCTTGTGACCAGCAGACGGGTGTGACAGACCACTGTGTCACTCAGTAGTGACTGCTGGTAGCCTCAGTTCTAAGAGCAAGAACGGCCAAGTGTTGCTAAGACATGAAGTTTGGTTCAGGATTTTGAAGTCCCAAAGTACTGCAATGGTCTGTCTAGAGTTTTGGTTTGACCCATTTTAAATACCTTGTGTCTATTACAGGAGTAGACCTTCATTAACCTGCCCTGACGTTCTTAAAAATTAAATTAAATCTCACTAGAAAAGACTCAAGTAGTAAAGTTGTAGTTTTTACTTCTAAGGGATATAACTTGTTCCATGTTAGTGCTTCTGATTTTAGACCATCACCCCACTCTCTCTTGCCAGGCTCAGGGTAACATTTAATTCATTTTGATTCAGAGGTAAGTTGCATGACCAGGAATTAAATTAATACCAAGGTTTGGCTCAAAGTACATTATAATAAACAAAAGGGCTCATATTAACTTTAGTAGAGTACCTACAGTGGTTAGTAGAGTACTAAAGTTAATATAAGCCATGATACACACATATTTTTTAAGGAAAAGATTTAATATTCCATACCATACTGACAATATTGAATTGGTCTGTGTTTATGCTCAATATCATAACTTTCTTTTATGTTTCAGATTTTAATATGCATAACTTTACAGTGTAACATTCTATGTGGCTTCTGCATTAGGTTCAGCTAGACAATTACCCTGACAAACATTATTAAAGATTGTTTACTTACAACCTAAAGAGACTATAATCAAATGTTTTCTGCTACATATCTTCACTGGTGTAGGAATTATAGGCTTAAGCAATTTACTTTGTGTAAGAAACTGCCAAATGACATGAGGTAAAACTCCACCTCCACAGAAGGATCTAAGTCAGTGTACTTACTGTGTGCTAGTATTAGTCAGTTATTAGGTTATTAAATCCTCTCTAATTATTATCTGAAGCTTTTCATAAATAGCTTTTTGCAAAATGGATCTTATCTAAAAATTTAATTTATTGGATGTTTACAGGCTTAAAAAAAGTGAGTTTATGATATAAAACCAGAATTACTTCCTTTTTAAATAAACCCAATTGGTGCTGTAATTGAGATGAGCATGCTATTTTTTTCACAGAATAATCTGATATGGGACTTGCTTTTCTCAAGAGACTTGCTTGATCTGCTCTTTATAGACATTCAGTCTCTGTAAATATGCTTTTGGTTTCTTTATCAGTAATAGCATTAGACCTGAATGCTTTAGTATACAGTATAATGGGATATTAAAGGGCTTTCTGTGTATGTTCTAGACAAGCTAGTCTAATAGAAAGAAATGAACACACATTGAAGGATATTCTTTACAAGTAGACAGTACCATTTATAAGATTTTCTTCTACCATTTAGTTCTTATATTTTTAGAGAAAATCACATTTTTTTTTGCCTTTTTTCTCTCTGTCATTGTTCGCCTTTTCTTCCTGCTTGTACTTTGCTACCTAACCATCTGACTATCTGTGTTGCCATGGGAAGGACTGTAATGCCATAAATTCGGAGAAGTTCCTGTGTTCCTTTTTTTCCATTTTATTCTTACACAATCATTAGCACAGATTAGCTCCTTTCATAAGGGTGTACTGGCACTAGAGCCGGGTTGTAAAACATTCCATTTTGGAAAAGTTACAGCAAAAACATTTTACATGTTTCACAGAAAGGCACCAACCTACGCAGGCAAAAGCTGATGTTTCCCAACTTGTAGATACCTGACTATTTGAGAACTGAGCCAAATTATGGGCAGTTATCCATCTAGTCTTACAGTAGCTAATGTGAATTCTGGAAATGCTAAAAAATTAAGGAAAAAAACCCACGTTAAATAGCAAAAAAACCTGCTGGATGCCTTAGGGGATTTGTAATACGATACAGAGGTTTTAATTGTCAAACCACTGGTTAAATCCGCCACAGGCTAGTAGTGAATGAAATTTCCTACCTTCTAAGATCTGTGAAGTGTGGTCTATCTAAAAGGAGCCAGTGGTCTCAGCTCAGTTGTTAATGCCAGCTCTTTCCATTAGAAAAAAGAGAGCTTCCTTAATTGGTACTAGCATACAGACACTCCCTTAGTGGGCTCAGTGGAAAGGCAATGGACAAAGAGCTACCAAAAGCAGTTCCTCCAAGTACCACAGTGTAAATAGTAGACTTGGATTTGTTCTACAGACATCTTTTTCAGTCACAAACTAAATGTCTCTGGAAAATGGCTTCTGAGAGTCACATCTGATGGAGTAAAAAAGGAATGTACCACTATGGCAGAGGCAGAATTACACACTGTAATGCAATCAATCTTCCTCAAGAATGCCTAGACAGGTGCCTTTACATATCAGAACAGGATGCCCTGCATGTTGTTCACTGGAAGTGCCAGTTGGCATCATCAGGCCATATCCCCACATTACTGGCATTTACAGTTCAGAAGCAGGATTGGGGGCTCAGGCTTAGTTCATCCGGACACAGTTCCAAAGCTCCAACAGAGGCAAAATCAAGTCCCTGGCTGGTAGTCTGCAATGAACATAATCCAGCCCTACTTCTGCAGTTGTATTTATCACCCAGTGTTGACATGAGTAACAATTTATTTTGACCAGTAAAAGCCAGAAGTACAATTCAGAAGATACAGGGAGCAGACGCACAAAGTTTAGAAAGTCAAGTGTAAAGAGTCACTGTCCTGTCTGCAACCACATGCTAATCTCACATTTGGCTGGTGGCTGTGTGCTGAGCTACTCTGTTCAATATTTTGCATGTTGATTGGCTTGTTATTCACTTCTGCCTCTGTTGGAAGCCAGACTAACCTGTGGGGGAAGTGTTGGAAAACAATTACAGTATATTGAAATGGTCATACAAGTACAGCATACTGCAATACTTCACATAATTTATTAGGTGTTACTACATTCACTGGCACTCACGTGACAAAGATTTTAACAAGACTGACAAATAGAACAACATCTGCATTCCCATAAGGTCCTTTGAGAAGAAAATTTAAAATTAAACAAAAAGCACACTTATTACAGTGCAAACACTGCAATCAAGTGGTCTGCCTTGACTCTCAATATATTATGTTAACACAGTATGGTTGCCAGAGTAAAATAGAAATGTTCATTACAGCAGCAATTAATTGCTTACTATTTTTGAAAATTAACATTTAATATACTTCTCCAAACCAAACCAGTGTTACTTTGAATTTTCATGCACCGTTTCTTTATTTTTGTCCCTATTGTGCACACAAGGTCAATTAACTGGCAAATATAATTATTTTAGAAACATAGCAAGCTGCAGCTATTATAAATAACAACTTATTTGCATATTTCCTTGTTTCTGAAGAGAATGGCAACATTGTGGGCCTGAAAATCTTTGAAACGGTAATACAGTGAGATATTATTTTTAAGTAAATATACTATTTGAGTAAGTATTCTAGCAAATACTCTATTTCTTAGGTTAAAATCAGTTAAGTAGAAGCGGGGTTGCAGATCTGAGAACTTGCTTCATTTGCATCTTGAAAACGGAATGGAATGGAAAGCTTTCAAGCTTTATTGTTCAACTCTGCAATTCTGTTGCTCTTTATAAATGAAAGAGAAGAGATGTGTGCGAATATATCACACATTTCAGCCTAAATGAGCTTTTCCAATTGTAAATGAATATCATTGTTTGTAGTCACCTTCACAGTATTCCTGAAGTTGAAGCTGTGAGCTGAATTCTGACAGAATTTTGTGAAGGATTTCGGAAAACATGACTCACAAGATTTTAATACCGGCAGACTAAGACCCCTTTCTGATTCTATTTTTGATTTCCAGGGTGTCTTTAAATAAAGAAGATATTAAAGACCAAGGGACAATAGAGAAGGGCTGTAAGGATGCTTTCTTTTAAAAGCAGAAATCAAAGGGCAGCACTTCTAATGTGCACTATATATGGCAATCTCTTTGTCTGAATATTGAAGAACTGGTTGGTACTAGCATGCTGTGCTGAAACTGCGTGGCTATAGAGGTTTTCCTAGACATATTTCTTGATGACAACTGCATGCTGTTGGATTTGTTTCAGTGACTGTGAATCTGTGAGCCATGCATATTGTGTTCAATTTGCCACTTCACAAGAAAAAATATTTAGTGAGTTTATGGCAAGCAGAACACCTCATTTATGCTGATTGTGGTATATGGGGTGATTTGTAGATTCAAGCATGCTGAGCTTCAGGCATGTTGGCGTTCAGGCACTCTGAAAAAACTACATTGGGTGAATTTGAGATTGGATTTGAGATTTATCCCCCAGCCTCAGTACAATTCATGTGTTGGGGTGCTCCTACTGAGACCTACCAATGGGAGCTGACAGCTGCATACAGTGCACTGGAAACATTTTAAGCTTGCTGTAAAGAAAATAGAGCAGTCTACGCCTAGCAGGGAGGAAAATCGATGACTCGGCACTTGGCAGTGGTGACCAGCAGGATGCTTCTGATGAATGCTGAGTCATTGATTTCCCTCCCTGATCAGCAGCAGCTGCTCCATTCACACTGCAGAAAGCCTTCTTGCCACGACCACATGTGTCAGCAGGCTTTACTGTCATTAAAGCAAGAAGTATTAGCTGACAAGACATCCAATTTATGTATTTTTGGGTTTGATATCACTCCTTACAGTTTCAAAGTTGCTTCTCAGCTAGGGCACCTAAAAGGACACACATATCAAGGCAGGAGATCCAACAGCACAAGCAGTTTCACAGATACAAACAATATTTGCGTGAAAGATGTGTGAATGTTGCCCAAGCCTTCAGTTTCTTTTCTCACCAGGATGCAGATATTTCATAAACTCCGAGCACAGTCAAGCAGAGAGCTTAAGATACCTTCTGCAAAGGTAGGCTTCGAGTCAGCACAATGATTATGGTAGGAAAGCTTACATGTTTAGAGTTAGACGTATGTGTAAATATTTGGATGAACTGGGCTCTTTTCATGAAGGTGCCATGCCTTCAGTGTATTTTGTGATGTAATATGGTATGGCTGAAGACCAAAGCCTAATTGTAGTTTAGTATTTTCTGACAATAAAAAGGCAACAGGTAAAACAGGTGAGACTACACTGAATGACTGCAATAAAAGTACAGTCGGAGCAGGTTATTACAAATCTCAGCATTTGATGAGTATGTATATGTTTCTCAACATGTTCTATCATTTGTTATGTTGTTTATATTACCATAATTATTACTTAATAAGTTAATGTGTTTGTAGATGTGTTTGAACTGTTCCTTGAGGAAGCAGTTTACAGAAGGAGATAAAAGAAGAGAAGGGGCTATCATGAGATAAAAGCTGTTTCTCAGGATTAAAATTGACTGAAATACGCTATTTATAGTCAGGCACTTCACAGTAGCAGTGCTGAGCTTCTTCATTTCAGGTTCCATTCATCACAGAATATACATGACTCTGCCTCGAAAACACTCACAGGAAAAGTCATAGGTCAGGCTTCTGTGCTTAAACTGGTATTTCAGCAAAACCTCACGTGGCCAGCCACAAAAACCATTTTCACTCAACTTTGGAGACTCTCATCCTTCGAAAAAAGGTCTCTACCACAGTGACAGGCCTGGATTCAGAAGAGCCTGTAACTGGTAAACTGCATTTTCCTAGTTAATTCAGCTGCACACTGGAAATTCCTCTTTTATAGTTGGCTCCCCTCTTTCAGAAGGCACAAGTCCACTTAAATTAATTTTCTTTTATTTAAAAGTGACCTCCTTCTGGCTTCAGTGAGTCCCTGTTAGAGCTGTATCAAATTCAGTGGTTTAGGTTTACATAGATTTTGAAAAGTGTCCATCAGCTACAACATCCAATCAGTTGTAGTGTTTGTGAATTTATGAACTCTGAAATTTGAGATAAAGATCACTGCCAGCACCCTTTCTTTGCCTTATCTCACAAAATTTCTAAAAGCTCTCCCCCGTTCTGCTATGCCTAGGGGCAGCTGAGTAGGCTCCTCCTCATGCTAGCAGTTGCATTAGCACAGAAGCTTTCAAGGATAACTGCTGCTCCTCGGGGAGCCCCAGGAATAGGAGCAGGCAAGAGTGCTCTCATTCTTTTATTCCTTTGCACATCTGGGGTCTGAAGTGTCTTAGGCTGTGCTAAAAATCTGCTAACTTAAGAAACAAGTCTTTGAAATCAGATTGTCAGGTATATTGCAGTTAATGATCCATGTAACTTCTGAAATCATACACATATCACTTTCTTTAAAATTGTTGACCAAGGGTATAAAGAATACAACAGAAATAGCAAATGAACTCAACAGTATAACGTGATCCCTGTGTCACGCTTCTGAGTTTCTCAGGGTCTGTCTCTGGGTTTCTTTGGTACGATCCACATGGCCAGAAACTAATCTTACACATTAACAGTTGCAACTGATGCTGTCAGCAACGTTCTTGAAAGTCTCTATTTAATTTGCTGATGATTTTAGTAAAATACTAGCTGCAAACTGAGGGCCAGGTCCTGGTACTGACTGATGGCAACATGACGTGGAGAAGAGAGATCAAATGAAAAATAAAAAATATCACAGATCCTACATAATGTCATTACTGACTGAAAACTAAGGAATACTGTACTCAGGATAGAATTCAGAGAGAATAAAACACTTACTGTGTAAAATATTTTAAACTATAAAACTGATTGGGAGGGGATATGCTACTCATAAATGATGAATTTTCAATACAAATGACGCAGATTGGAATATGCAGTCCAAGTTTTGGATAACAAGGTTTCATTAAAGAGACGTTCCAATGAACAAGATCCTGCTGTGTTTAGATCATATCTATCTAATAAAATTAAAGATTTAGTCATAATTAATATAGATCCAGACATTTAGCTAATTAAAATGGGTAAAAATAATTGATTATACATTTCCTTATGAATGAAAATAAACATATAAATTAGTGTTCTTCAAAAGATAATGTATAACTCTAATGCTTTGATGATAGAAATCTCACATTATTTTTAATGTAAGATTGCTGCTGATTATAAAAAAAGTATATGATTACAATTAGTAAGATTATCTAAAACAACATATGAGTTGATGGAGCTATGACAACTTACAATATCTGAGAATCTACTCCTTATCTTCAGCCAATGAGGAGCACAGAATCAGCATTTGTCAGGAGGAACGCTTCCTTAGAGTCACTATCAAACAAAACCCTTTTTAGGTGAAAAATCAAAACAAATTACAACACTGCAAAGACTACCACCATAACTGAGACAGTGTCAGTACATATAAAAGAAGAAAATGTATCTGAAAATAATGAATAAAAAAAGGCTTTCTATAATGATGTGAAATTTTGAGAAGTTTAAAGTTTTTCTTGAGCTCTGAAATCAGATAAAATCCTTGAAAACAGACCTTATTTCAAAACTGTCAATACTTTTTAAGGCATTTTATACAAAGAATATTACAAAGCTGATGGAAAGCCTAGCTGTGATGTAACTTTTCCAGCATTCTCGTTTTAATAGATAACATACTGGAGGATGTTGCTTATTTAGCAAAAAACCCTGAAGTATAATGGATATATCTGTACGGTAAAAAGGAAACAAAGCAGGAGTTTAGTGTTTTTCACACCTTATTAAAGGCTTTTTTGAAGTTGGGGAAAAGACCGAAGAACTTTATTCTGAACAGTATAAGTGACAACTTTTGCATCTAGCAATGTTCAAATTCCAAATTTAGAAAAGGACAAATTAGTTTACAAAATTTCTGTCATCCCAATTGATCTGGAATGGCAAACATGAGAAAACTTGATGCACAAGTTTTCTGAAAAGTAAATATTACCTTTATTGCTGTGCCTTTGCTATAGTATCTACTTTTATAAGTAGAAGCAGCAGAACAGAAAATGGAAAAATAGGTATGTTGCATAGTGAGCATACCAGGCTGTCCCTAGATGGCATAACATTTGAAGCTGTCATATTGTATTGTATGTAACCTTTCTGTTATATCCCTGAAAATAAACCCAGAGTATTCAAGAACAGCACCAAATAGGCTGCCTTTTGGACACAGAAGAAATCCTTAAAATATATTCCACTCGCTCTCAAATGTTCAGAGAAACAGCTGTTCAATCTTATGTCATATCTCTACACCATTCTTATTGCAAAAGATAGAGACCTTGCATAATCAACATATTTTCCTGGCATGTCCTCCCATTGCTCCTATTCTCACACTGCTAATGTAACTGCTGCATTAGCAGCACTTCTGTTTTACCAAACATGCTGAAGATTATTTTCTAGAATAGACTTTCACAGACTGCGCTTCATGAATACTGCTGGCCAGAGCTGTCGGGCTCCTCCTTTACTGAAGACATAATTTCACTTTTAACTAAAGACATCTGGTCAATGTTTATTAAAGCTTGTAGATCAGGTTGATGATATGGGGCAAGAAATTGAGGCTGTTGTAAAACTGGTATGGCTATAACATACCTAGCAGAGATATGCTGGATTAACATCAGTACAAAATCTGTCCTAAAAACTACAATATAGGAAGACACTAAGTAGGTATGCATCTTTTTTAAACTGATTTGAACCTGAAATCTTAATTTTCCCTAGATGTAACCTGGGAATATTCTGGCCCTTAAGCAAAGCTATTTGAAGCTAATGTCCTAGTGCAGATAAGAACTGAATTTAGCTCAATGTGCATTCACTGGATATGTTCCATCCTGTAGAAACACCTCTCCCCATCCAGCACGACAAATATGTAGGACAGACAGTATACAGTACTATTTCATTTTCTCTTCCTTTTTAAAAACTTCTTCTCAAGCATTTCTTGTCTCTATATGTGTGTGCATGCACATGTTTCTAGCCCTCCTCTTTCATTTCTTTTCTCTGTAGGGCACCGAAAGTGCTTTTCAGGTGGGAGGGCAGCAGTGTAAAATTGACTACCATTCTAGTCAATTTGCTTCAGCAGCCATTCCATGTGTAAAGCACTTTATACAGAAGGAAGCTTTTTAGACCTTAAGACCAAAAAATCTATTATTTTACAGCCATGAGGTCCCTGTGAAATCAGTGAGGTTTCAAGAACTCATGTGAGGATAGAATTTGGCATGGAACCTACTGAAAAAAAAAAAGCCTATTAAGACCTTGCAATCTGTTTCCCCTTGTTTTTCTTATTAGCACAAGAGAGTCTCTCAGGAGGAAAATGATTTGTTCTAGACAAGAATGTCTTTACCTAAGAACTTCAGGCAGGTTACACAGAAGCACTGAAGCACTTTTCACTGCCTCCTACTGTCTGAAACTGAATTGTAGTGTTATTTTAAAATCAAATAGAGAAATAAAATTATCTAGTTGCATCCAGTTAATGTGTCTCATGCTTGATAGACCTGGTATATGGTCCAATGATAAGCACCATCCGTTTCATTCTTCTGGTGTTTACTGTTTTACTATGATCTTACCTGAATTTAGGCTTAACCCATTACTTAATAGGTGGTGTACCTTTAAATCTTTAATTATGTCTGAGAGCAGGAAGTAATTTTTACTTAATTTGTTGAAGACTGGTGTTGAGGACAAACATACTTGTTTTTGTTGCCATTAATCTAGAATGAAGGTCATTCCCACTAAAAACATGCAGTTGTTACTTGCACATAGGAAAAGCCAGCAGCCTTCCATGCACTCAAGACTACATCAGACTGGTCAGATATTCAGTGTAATAAATAAGCCTTTTTAAAACACACAGTCTCACTGGATACTTGCTCACAAAGGCTTCAAGACCATCATTAAAAAAAGAAAAAACAAAACCAACCTCAGGACAACGGAAAAACTACAATTAATTTCTAATATCATCAGAGAAGTTACCTGGCTTCCAGTTGCTACCCGTATTATGTTGCCTACTATTCACATACCAGAAATCCTATATTTTCCACGTTGCTTTCAATAGTCCTTTTTATAAAATTGCCTGACTCTCATGACAGATTTTAGACCTCACAGGCCCCCATCCTTGGAAAGGTTTTTAGGTGAGATTTTAACGGAAACTTTTTCATTAAGAAAAAAGCACCCAACACACCCCCCAAATTTGGACACCCACAGACAAATTTTCATTTTGTTTTTATTGGAAGGAGAGAACTAAAATGTCATATCTCTTTGACCACGCAGCTTGTTAGGTTTCCAGGAAGTAGCTATCTGGGATGCCCAGTGAGGCAACTAGTCAGGAAACGAAAATATAGCCAATTGCTCAGTCAACCATGTAATCCCTAAGTAATGCATACAGAAGGTGAGCTGTATAGCTGTGTAGTCTGTCATTCAGGAGGGAAGTCACCCTGCTCCTAGATAACCCAGAAAGTTGGCCAAATAAAGAGTGCATCTCAAGAATATGGATCAGGCCTTGGAAGGCTACAACAATGTGACTGAAAGCTATCAGTCAGGGCTTGCCCGGGGGTGAGAAATGAGTCTACTGGAGAGTTTCCTAGAGCCTCTAGTAACAGATCAGAGAATATTACAAAACAGGATAGGAAGGAACTTCAAGAAGAAATCTTGTGCCTACCCCAAGATGTGCTGACCTATACCCTTCTCATTCCCGACAGGCCTTTTTTTCTAACCTCAGTGTAACAGAAAAAGGTAAAGGTTCTACAGCAATCTGTGCTTCACTGTCTTTATTGTCAAAAACCCCTTTTGCCTAAAGCCTGGCCAAACTTTCTGTGTTGCACTTGAATCACTTATTCTGTCCTGTCCACAAGGTTATTCCCTTTGGCTTTGCATCAGCTTTTTAAGTATTTGAAGACTGCTATCATGTTTCTTTTCTGTCTTTTATTCTTTAGTCTAAACAACCCCAAAACTTGTAATCTGTTCTCATAGGTCACTATATTGCTCTGTTCTGGTCCATGTGAGATTTAAACCTGAACTTAGCTTAGACCTTTCCACGCTTGTAAACCAGACAAAATACATTATGCATTGAGCAGTCCCGTTTGTACAACTCAAATTACTTTTCCTCCCCTTTTTTTTAAACTTGCAAGGCATTGCCCATTTATGTTCAAGCTGCAGTCAACTACAACCCTTAGTTCCTTTCCTTTAAAACTGTAAATTAGTCAGTTGTTTCTCACTTAGTTTATGCTACAAATGGTTCTTCTTGTCCAAGCACAGAAACTGGACTTGTGTTTAATTGCATCCTTTCTAATTTGTCAAGATTCCTTGGAACTCAAATCATGGTCCCCTCCATATCTGGAGTCTTCAAAGCTATGTGGCATCTACAAATTTAATAAGAACATTCTTTATCCATTCATTGATGTCTCTAATGAAAATATTTAACAGTATCTGGCTCAGGACAGATCCCTGTGGGACCACAGTTGATATATGCTTCCCTATTTACAGTAAATCATCGGTAACTATTCTTCAACTTTGGTTTTGCAGGTCATTTTGCTAACACTCCATAGTAGATCTTTTTCTTGATCTTGTTTTTCCAGCTTGTTTGAGACAATATTATGTTAAACAAGAATGTTTTAAAGCATCTCTAAAGTTAAAGTCTATAGCCTCAAGAGACAGGGTGTAAAAACACTGTTCCTAGGCTTCTAGTACTTTCATGCCTTCAAAGAGCACTCCCTAAGTAGTTTTACACCCACGGGTTGTCATCCCTTCACCTGCCCTGACTTTCTCCCAGTGTAAAGAAAGAACATCCAAGGAAAAAAACCCACTGAGCTGATACAGAAATTCATGGAGTTTGGAGTGGTATGAAGTATGGAGATCAACATGCTATAGAGGTATGCTGTCTCTCAGTCTATTCCTTCACACCCTGGAAAAACCTCCTTTTAACTAAAGTTCCCTGTTCCCATCTTATAATTGTGGAGGGATTCTGCAAGTATGTGCAACAAAAATTATTACCTCCCAACCAGTTCATCCAATCTAACCAGTTCAGTTTTAACTCCTTCACCTCCACCAGTGCCTGAGAAAGGGAGTATCCAGACCCATACCTTCTGTACTAGCTTGGCCCAGTCAGCCATCAAAGGAAGGAATGTTGGCCTGAATTTCCTCGGTTATGTGCATTACATTAGGCCCTTATCGTTACTTTGATGTCAGGTTTTGTGGTTTAATTATACACTAAGAAGTACTCTTAGGTAAGCCAGGAAGATCTGTCCTTATGATTCAACCATCCACTTTTTGGCCAGCTGACTGTACATCTAATTAACATCCTAGGCATCAGTTCTGCAGTCCTACCTCAGGCAAACCTCCCATCAAAGTGAATGGGAGTTACCATCTGTGCAGGGCTGAACACAGAGTCAATAGTACAGCACTACAAGTTTGGGCAAACAGTCAATTATTATGAATTTTTTAGTAATGCTGTTAAAGTGTTCTTAGATTAAAATATTCCTTTTAGTTTAAAGAGATTAGTTCTCTCCTTAACTAGTGTATCTGAGTCACCTGTAAGCAGGATATTTGTGAAAACATTAAGAGAGGTAATTTTCATTCATTCTTTTAATTTGTATTTCTTCCTCCGTGTTGGGGAGATTTGAGCATGCTAGAGGAATCTGATAGATGCAGTGTATACGGACCACATCAAGCACACAGAAAAAAGTTACTCCTTTGACATAGATAATTATGCATTAAAAACTCGAGGTTGAAAGATACAGATACATTCTGGTCAATGCCTAGAGGCAGCAAATGTGAGGGGTTTTTTAATGTTTGACAGTAGGCTAACTTTTCACCCATTGAAGTCAATGGTAAGTCTGCTCTTAAAAAAAAACCAACCAAACAACAGCCAGGCTATTCTCAATACTCTAAAACACTGTCCTAAACTTTCAAATTCCGCTACTGGATAATCTTAGATAGCAATAGGTACTGTAAAATCTATTTAGTGATGGGTCACAAGCATTTGGATCTTTTACAATACTGATTTTAAAAGAAAGTGTAACAATACCAATAAATCCTTTATGCTATTAAAGACTTTGGAAAAAGCTCAGTGGGATTTGCAGGAGCTGAAGCCCATGCTAACCTCCACCTTTCCTGAGTCAATCTGATTTTGCCGTTACTAAGGATGCAGCTTCCGTAATGGTGCTGGATCCCTTCTTAAACTCTCCTCACCTCACCACAACGTCATCCCTCAAAGACTCATAGAATTCCCACACCAGCCACAGCTCTGCTTCACTTCTGAGTTGTCTTGGAGACAAGGAGGTGCCGAGCTGGCTGACAGAACAGAGTAGCAGTATAGCTTGCTTTGAGCACCCAGTCACCCTACGGCTGGAGCAGAAAGGCTGTAACAGCAGGTAGGTACAGGGGAATATAAATGGGTTGAACACCAGAGAACAGGATACAAGGCTAATCTTGCAGCATTAGGACAGCACGCTAATGTTGTGTGTTCAGCATGTCACCCTTCACCAATGCACACGTAGGTATGAAAATTGTTCAATGTGTTTCTTTTAAGAAGCCGGTGAAATCAGACTGCATACCCTGCCATACTCAGAAATGTAATTTGGATTGACAGAATTTATCATGCTTTGCCTAAGAAGGCAATAAGCTTACGTTAGTCCCCAACCACAACGGCCACAAGAAGTAGCAGCAAACTGCTTCTGTGATTCAGGAGAATGTAAAAACTACAGAAAAGAAAAGCAGTGATGGACCAAAAAAAAAATTGCACTGGAAACATTGAGAAATTTTATCTAGCATGCCTTGCACAAAACCTGCTCTTAGGCAGAAATAAAAGACATTAGTTTATTTTCTGTAACAACAGACATAAAAGATTTTTTCATACTGAAATGATCAAAGAATAAATTCAGTTTTTAGTTTAAAGTTTTCTCTATATTGTGTTTAATTGAGGGGGGAAGGTGGGTGGTGGTAGGGGAGAACTTAAGAATCTGGCTATCTTTAAAGAAGGTTTTCAACCTAATATATTTTCAGCAGTGAACTGTGCTGGGTAGAAATCTATCTTGTACTTGTCACATCTATATTAAATTATCTACTTTTTTCATTTTACAAGGGAAGACGTGAGCAGAACATTACTCAGCTGTCAGGATACAGGACTGTGCTGCTGAGCAAAGTACAAGTGAATATATTCTGCAAAGCTGCAAATCCAGCACAAAGGTACCAGAGGAGGGATTTGTGTCACCAGTTTTACCTACTGTGGTTCCTGGAAGGCAGTTTTCAGTAGGCTTTGTTTTGACTGCTTTTTGCTATGATGATATTTTAAACCTGATCAATGGCCCTTTCTTCTGCAAAAATTACAGTGTTACAGTTACAGACTACAGTGCTACAGATAAGGACTGGAAAAATATTTTTCGTTTTCAACAAATACAAACTGACCGATGTAAAGACACTATGATGACTTGTGCAGATGCTCCTTACCTTACTCAAAGAGTAGTAAAGAACAATCCTTGCAACTCAGTTTTTAGTGTTTTGCAGGTATTCTGGCATAAAATAAAGTAGTTAGAAAAGCATTAAGATACATCCTGAGAACATTTATAGACGTTGTATTAATTCTTCCCTAGGTCATACATGTGAAAACAGAAAGAAGACCACAGAATTCCCTGATAGTTCTCCACATTTGCCTTGCAAGCTGACCTTGCAGGTCTTAGACTTCGCTGTAATCATTCTTCCCACTTAAAGCACTAAACATATAAAAGAAAATCTTATATTCCTTATTAAGATAATTTTAAACTGTAGAGTGGCATCAGACTTCCAGGGTTCAAAAATGCCAGAAAGGTAGGCTTGAGTGACTGAACTGTGACCATAGCAGGTGGGCAAGGAATATGCTTTGGCATGGCTAAAAGTTGGATTCTAGAAGAACAAATGCTGAAAACCAAGATAGTTCCTGTGCCTACTTCCTTCCAAAATAATTGCATGTTAGCAGTGCTTCTTACTCCATTTCCCTGACTGTCAGGGTATCATCCTGTACCTCTGTGTACAACAAGAAGTCGAATGAGGGCTTTTTTACATGAGAAAGTTATTGTACAATAAAAATAAAATGTCATATTACAGTGTGTTAGCAACTTTGCAATGTGTGCATGTATTCAGTATACTGCAGAGTAACCTCTCCTTATGTTTACTACTCATAAAGAATATCAGAATGGGATGATAATACTCTTCAGCTAGTGCTGTCTACATTTGTAGCCTAATATATCGTACAGTTCATCACAAAAAAACCCCAGGACACAAACAGAAGAATAAAAGAAGAGAAAAAGCAAATTTATTCCACTAAATAAGCAAGCAATCACGAAGGAAAAATATCAAATATCAACCCTGAAATATTTTACATAAAAATACAGACAACCCATCTCTAAAATATTCCTAACTTCCACTCTGGTAAGTCACTGTGCACAAAGAGCTGGACATTAGTTGTTTGCCAAGAACATGTTTAATCTAGAATCTGCAGACTCTGTCACCAAAGGTGCAAGAGATGAACACAGTACACTTCCCCAGCTCATTTTCAGAAGGGGAAAACACCAAATGAGCTGCCAAAACGAGGGCAATCTCCAGTGTCATCAGAAAGCACTGAACTTAGACTATGTCATTGTCTGTCTTGTCTGCTCGGTTTCGTTTCCCCTCTCACAGAATCCTTTCAGCAGTTGCACTTCATGTGGCGTTCGGTTACACAGAAGCCTGCTCAGCTCTTGTTTGATCTTGTTTGTTTACCTCAGTCATGTCATATGCACTAAATCTATTTTCCAGGTTATGACAAGTGCTTCCATTATTTTTTCTTTCCAGCATCCTAAGCATCTTAAATGCTGGCCACAGAAATGCTGCTCTTTTCTCTTTTCCATTTTCTTATTTGACAGAAACATATAAACAGGTTTATGCGTAATTTGAGTTTTAAAGTTCACCAAGCTTTTGCAGTTCCTTACTGATATGCTGAATACAGGGACATATTAAATTTTTAGCTTACTTGAACTACTTTTGAGGAATGCAAAGGCAAACTGACAATATGAACCCAACTACGTAATTCATCTCTGCTAGGGGTTAAGCTGCAGGAAAATACCTTCAGAAGGAAAAATAGGAGGTAATACACCTTTTCCTCTAGCCAGATGTTCTTGGGAGGAAAATAAAGTTTCACCTTAGCATCAAATTAACTGCCAGCCAGAAGGGTCCATGCTGATACACCCTCCCTTGAGCTTGTTGGTCTAAATGTTGCTGATCCCCCCTGTGAATGTGATGAGTTCCTCTTCTTTTGGAATGACACTAAAGTTCTCCAAACATGTGCCCCTGGACCACCCCCAGCTTTCACTTGTGACAGTGGCATATCTCATGGGTGCCTGCCTTTCAACATTTCTCATTTAGGTGTATTCCTAAATGGAAGAGCCGTATTTTCCCTTAAAACAAAGATAGAGTGACTTATGAGAACTCACCAGAAGTCTGTTTGATAAAAAGCACATTCTTTTGTACTGCTGAACATCCTGCACTACTAATAAATTCATAATGAGAATAAAAGGTGCTCATCTCAGCAGGGAAAGGATAGATCCTTGTACTTCTTATAAATATAGATGCATACTTTACAAAAATCATTTATAAGTCAGACCTATTATCTCTTTGCACCTTCTGTAGTAGAATACTGGAAACAATGAATAGGATGTAATCGGTCCTTGTGCCATACTAGGGACCTCCATGACAAACATATGCACTCATTTACTGTGTGACCACTAAACTGCTAATTAATAATCAGTACTCTAACGAAAGCAGCATCTTTATCTACTTCAGGGCATATTTCCATATATTAGGGTATTTCAAAGTATATATCAGAGCCACGTAGCAAGATCTCATTCAGACACTGACTGTGACTTTTGTGGCAGCAGGAACTGGACTCCAAGACACTGTGGTTTGCAGGAACATAACACTTTTTCAACAGCTTTTCTCTGAAACTTATGAATTAGATCTTTCTAGTCCCTTATACCACAGCTTGGCAGAGCCACTGGAAAGCAAGAATGCTATGGATCTTCTTCATTGTTAGCCTTTTGCCCAGGAAGGTTTTCTTACTATTTGATTTTTCTTCCTTCGCACGTTTTTCTTTAGCTTTAGCAGCTGAGTATCAGCTGCTAGAATATGGACTGCCAGAACCCACTCTGGCTTCACGAAGTGTTGCACTAAAGCTCTGTAGGCTCATGTGACACTAATCCCCCCCTGCACATACAGTGCATGTATCTGTCTTGACATCCACCCTAAAATTTCCCAGAGCTTGCCTTCAAGACTTCAAAGGAGATTTCCTTACAGTTCATGTGCTTTTTCACTATTATTTTCAAACAATGCGGTATGTGAAAGCAAATGCCCTGCCCTCCCACAAGTGAGACAAGCAATAAAAAACAAAGCGCCATTGTATGAATTAAAAGACATTAAAAAAAATGAGATAGCATTGTTAACCAGGGCATTAGGTACTCTGCCTATAAAAACCTCACCAGACACTGATTCTTTAACTCACCTTTCAGTAAATAACTCACTCATGTAATCATTAAAATTGATTACAATAAAAAAATAATAAAAATTAGATAATGATACAGCTGAACTACAAGTCATGTGACTTACTCTTTATATTCTGTTCTACAACCTTTTTGCTGTGGTTTTATATCCCAATGTTATTTTTTTAGGTCACTTAAGTTGTTTTGGAAAAAGACTGTATTTTCACTCATTTAAATGTCATACACACCTATTTATTTACCCAATAAATAACAGGAAGGGTATGGATAATTTGGACAATCCGATAACACACTGTTTATGAACTCTACCTGATGTTGAGAAGGACCACGAAAAACACTGAAAAGGATGTCTCCTGTGAGGAGAAAAGTATTTTTTAATCTGTAAAACTCCTGACATTGAAAGATGCTGACTGAAAAGGTCAGAGAAACACTCTGTATTTGAAGGAGAGAGCCTTAACTAAAGAGGTATTTGAAGAGAAGGAACTCAGAAATCGTGGCCAGACACATACCCAAATCCCAAGGAATAACTGTAAGCACTGAGGAGAGACACAGTGTCATGAGAGTTGACTGCTCTGTCTGAATATGTTCACTTTTCACGCTAAAGCAAAGAGGGTTTGCAATTCAAATCCCTCTGTACAATGTGTTGATTCCATTGTCTATGTTTGTGACTGTATAGCTGAAACTAGTCCACCAGATGGAGGGCAGGAGAAAGAGATAATGAACCTTATTAAGTGCCCTGACAGTCTAATACTGGTCCTGGAAATTAAGGGAAGGGTGTTTGAAAGACCCTCCTTTTAACTAATGGTGTCAGCTAGAAACTCTGTGCCAGGAAGCACGCCAAGGATGGTGCCTGGTGCCTGGAGCCTGGCCAGTGATTTTGGAGAAGTTTAGAAGCGTGTAGCCAGTATGTCTGTAGATCCAATTACAACCTAGTAAACGCCGAACTTCAGGAATGTTACCAGAGCTGTGCAACAGTCCTCACCAGTAGTGCTGCTTGTATATGTACACATAAAACTACTGTTCAGACATGGAACAACACTTTGAAATAGTTGCTTGGTGTCTTGAAACAGACTTGAAATTAACTTGAGCCGCTCTACCTTCCTGCAGTTACAAATCACTCTTGAAGTTCAGACCCCACAGAAAAGTATGGATCTAAACATTCACAAATACTTGGGAATTTTCTAGAATGTTTAAACTCTAATCTAAATTAATTGTACACTATGAGTCACACAGTTATTTCATAATACACAATCATCACGCATCCATCCCATTTTTTAAACAAAATGGATAAATTTTATAGTGCAGGCAGAAAACTTAGTGAAAATGATAATGTTTTGGACACTAACATCAAGAAGCCATTGCACTTCTCAATATTACTGCACAGCTCCACTACCTGCACAGCACTCTTTGTATTTCTCTGGGCCAGCCTCCACATATGGAGCTCTTAGCCAAAGCATGGATGTTCTGGATACTCACTGTCATAACCTTCACTTACAAACTCAGCCAAATTCAGCACCAAAACTTCATAAACAGTTATGTTAGGTAATGCTTGTGCACAGCACGGCTGGTATAGAGATGTTTGATATTGAAATCTCACATATGCCCTTCGTTCTAAAATAATTAGTGATTGTAATTTTGTCCCAGGCTGTTCACTGTCTCCTCAGACACCACACAGAACCCATGACTGTGCCATCTGCAAATACATTTGAACAAGGAAGTTTTGAGCACCTGCCAGAAAGCAGAATATCAGCAGAAAAATACATTTACTCAAAGAGAATGAAAATTTGCATGCCAGAAAAAATAAACCCAACACCAGCATCACCATTACGCTAGTGAAGTGGTATTGTAAATGTGTGTTGCTTGTTTGCTAACTCTGAGAGCAAATAAGAAACCGGATGCTTGTGTGTGAGCAGGATACAGTCTCTTCAAAAAGAAAAGGATTTTCTAAAACATCAAGCCAAACTGCTAGAAAATGCATCTGTCCATTTTTATTTTTTAGGTGAGAAAAATAAGTGGGTTTGATAATTAAAAATAATAATAATAATAACAGGATTTTTCCTGGAAGTTCCTGAGAAAAAGCTATAAAAGCTATACTCCCTTTGAGCTTGATTTCTTTTATTACCACCTATAATTGATTCTCAGGTTTTAATCTCTCATATGTATTTGCAACAGTACTGACTGGAGAATGTCTCCTATATAGGCTTTATTTATTTTTTCCAGAGGAGGGAGACGGAGGCCTGAAGCCATGATTTTGTCTTCATTCTGCGTGCAACATATCTCAAGGACAGAGCACTGGACTGTAAACAAAAGGGACAGCTGTAAGGTCATGAACATTCCTGGAAGCCTATTATACACAAATACAATGTGGAAAGAATATGGAAATTGGACAGAGCTTTAGCAATATTCATCTTATATGGAGTTTTACATGTTTCTAAGAACCCAAGCTATTTGGGATTCTATTAGATCTTTTGTGTTGTATCATTTAATGTATTACAAAGCAGCTTTAGCTAACAGGAAAGGTGGGGGAGAAGTACAAACCTCACGGCACTGCATAATACAACCTTCTTGAGTCAAAACGGTTTTGTCTTTATTGGAAAAAAACCCCACTATATAAAAATCAGAGTTTCACTGTTTAAAGCACCACATGGAGACAACCGAGGAGGTATGAATGGGAAAGAAAGAAATGTTATCTATGTGTTTTGTACAGCATAGATTAGTCCTACAATCTTCCATTCTGCTTCTAGGCCAATCTTTTTCTACTCATTCTCTAAATAAATAAATAAATAAATAATAAATCAGTCAGCGTAGCCTTGATATTAACAGTGTCATGACTCCAGGAAAGGACAGAAATCCTTTGCAGTATACCGGCTTTTTTTGTTTTTCCCCACAGGATAATATTTTCAAGACATGTGTTTCCCTGCATATTGTGCTTACACAGACTTTTTGGTGGTGCTCCAATAGAAAAACGTCTGCATGTGCAGTTCTAAAAAGCTTTTCAGCGATGTAAATGATTAAAGATGCAGGGACTCAAAACCATATAGATGCAGTGAAAAGCAAAATCCCTGTTGGCTGCTGTACATGACTGAGTTATGTGTTGCTTTCTCCTTATGTTCATTAAAGTTTGCACAGGAAAATCATTCTCTGTGGTCCCTCTTCTGTATCAAATGCTCAACCATAGCCTATGTCCACAGCACCGCCTCTTCATGCAACAGTATGGCGACTAAAGTAAAATTCAATGGATACTTCATAATTCTTCAGCTTTTGGACTATCACATGTAGGTTTTGGTACTGCAATTGCATGAACAAAATATATAATCCTTACCCATTATTTTACTGGATACTATGTGCCAAGAATGACACAATGTCAAGTTAAGGCAAAAAAAATCTCACTGCTCCTAATAACTCCCCCTTCCTAGCTAATCCTTTTTTGCCCAAGAGAAGAGATAGGCCTCAGAGAAAGCCCTGAAGGTCAACAGTCTTGAATTCTACTGGAGCAGCAAGGGCAGCAAATTCCAGAGTTAAGAACTAACATAGGAATGTCAGAGTCCCAAGTGATTTCAGTGGTTGTAGTGGAGGTTCAACTTGAATCATGAAAGCCCTGCTCGTTAAAAATCAACACCTCAGGTTACCCCTACAAACAAACTGGAGACCTCTTACAGACAGAACTATAATCTTCCTGAACGCTGAGCTAATATTTCTTGCTGCAGCATCAAGCCTGTATGACAAGCATATGCCAAAGTGACAAGAACCTCCAAAGACAGGACCTCTTCTGTTCTGGTTCCTCCACAACTAACAATTGGCATAAGGAATACAATATTGTTTCTGTAAGAGCTGAACAGTGAGAATTGACCTGAGGTAGTCTTCAACAGACGGAAAATCAAGAGCAGAAAATGTATTTCTCACTGAAGCACACCACTTTTTTCCTTTGATATCATTATAATAAAATCTTTTCCATTGTAAGGAGGTCTCCTGAAGTAATCCAGACATCACAGACATCAGAGGCTAAGTATTTTATTGCCACTTTCTCCTTTAGCATCTGCTCAATCCAATGAACCTATTCCACTCTACCTGCTCTGCATCATTCCCAATAAAATGTGATCAGCAGGGAAATGGGAGAGCAAAAGGGAGGAAGTAGCATAGATGGTCTGAGTGCCAACAGCTATCACCCCTGCCAGGCAAGTTTGCGTGCCATTAGGAGAAAGAAATACAAAGTGCTCTATTTGTATGCTCTTGTTTGTATTAAAGTAAATGCTCCAGGGAGTAACTTAAAATCAAAGTCTGACAGAGCACAGTGAATCTGAACAGTTATTAGCAGTTTTAAGACTGCTGGGGAAGGGACACACACAGGTGCAGAGCAAAAGGAGGAGAGGGAGGAGTGGAAGACATGGATCCAGAAATAAAGTTGAGCAGTAAAGTATAAATTCACCTCACCTCTTCAGCTTGTTCCAGCAGATGTTGGCAAACAGTGAGAGAGAATACAACTGATCTTGGCACCACCACAGGGGTAGCTTTTTAGCTAAGTTTGGTTATTTTAGTTTTTCTGAACTCTGTTGAGACATAAACATGCTTTAAGTCTGTCAGGGACATGCGGTTCGTATTTCTTTTCTTTCTTTTTTTTTTTTTTTTTTTTTTAATTGTGCAAATACATTTAATGCAGCCAAGATAAATAAGCATTCTCCTCCATCCCTTTTGGAACTCTGCTAATATACCAAAGTGCTGAGGCAATCTGAGAGGATCTACTTGCAAAACAGTTCCTGTTTTATTTGCTTTCCATGTTAAGAGTCCAGTGCCACAGAGGACTTGGCAAGCCTACAGTGTTCAGTATTTACCAGAAGGAACTGTCTTTTTATTCCTTCCCAGGACACAATGTTGATACAGAGTGTGAGTCTCTCTCCTCTCAGATGCAGTACTAAAACAATGCCTCAGGATGACATTAACAGGCACTGCTGTGGCATATGAAATCTTTCAATATTTATTCTGATCATATTCCTGGCAGTAACACTGTAGTTAATAAATTCACCTGAAGTCTCCACTAGAATTTTTCATTTCCCATTTTAAGCTGTTCTGAAGTGCTCCTGTGCACTTTACAATAGTTGCTGTCTTTCGTCACAATGCAATTTCATTTTAAAACTGGAAGAGTCTGATTCCTGTAGATCCCAGAAATACTGTATGCTACCTATTAATCAAAGTTTGGAAATCTATTTAAGATCATCAGAAGAAAGGCATTTAAAAGTTTAAAATATAAATATATGCATATTTACCTTTTAAAAGAGCTGGAACATATTGGCAAGCAATTGATCTTAGAATTCACACTGTTTTCTTGTTGGGTCAACAGAAAAGGATTTTCTCTGCTGATATTTGAAACAGACTGTTGCTAAATCCTATGAAAATCTGGAATGCATTATGCCTACATGTGCTTACATTTTTTTATATCACAAAGATAGCTAATTACACAGCATTGTTTATTTATTTATAACTGTATGACTTTGACTCTTCTGATGCCTATGAGATTCCAAAATCAAGTTTGTTGTTTTTATACACAAAACAGATTCAACACGAGCACCTGCTTGTTAATTTAGATACCTGAACAGCAGAGAACTGGAGCATCTCAACTCATGTCATGTATGGAATATGGCAGGGCTTACTCTGTGTTATACTCCAGGTTATTATAAAAATGAAAAGCATAGGCTAAAATCCTATAGTGCCATAACTGTTATACCTTCACTTGCTTCAGTGGGGCAATGCTAATTTACACCAGCTGAAGAACTGGACACATTTTAAAATTTCTAATGAAAAATCACTTAAGTTTTCAACATCGGGATCATTGAATGCTGCGTCATTGTGTGGGCTGTATGTGGAACAAAAGGGTTTTCTTTAATACATGCTGAAAATGGAAACTATCATTAGCGATGATGTTCTGACTGTGAGGCATTTTTCAGTGACAACTTTTACAGAAGAAGAGAAGAGATCTGGACTGATGTTGAATACAGGGCTTTTTTTAAGCACAAGTGCCATACAGAAATCCAATGACTGTTACTCAGCGTTCTACTCACACCTCAAAGAAACACATATCAAAGAGAGATGTTCACCTCATGTTTTTTTACTGCAGCATTTATCCTGAAAATGCACTTAGGGACTTAAGTATACGTATATGTGGGTATATGTATCTGTATTACATTCACAGATCTATGTATTGAGATTACTTCACTCTAGCCTAAACTAAAATCATCCCCGAAACTGAACAGAAAAAGTTAAATGTTTCAAAGTAAAATTTCAGTGGGGTTTTAGGAACAGAGTACTACAGATAATTTAAATTGCAGCTTGCCAAAAGGTAATTATCCTTGAGGAGATGCTTCCTCTAAAAGCAGTTTCTTTATTAATTTTGTCCTACAATACTCTAAAATCTATGTATCTACAAATACAAAAAAAAGACCATTTAGGAAGAACTTCATGTGCTCTGCTCGGACTCTTAATTTATATTGCAAATGGATAGAAAAGGGTGCATTGTGAATTAAACTCAGAACAAAAATAACATAAACGTGAAAGGGCTATTGTCAATTTAAAGAACAGACTACTGTCTGGAAAACTTCTAGTGGTTCCTATATTTTACCTATTTCTTCCATTTGTCTTACATTTTTGTGAATTTAACTATACTCAATATCCCATCTGTACAGATCCTTCATGTCACCAAGCAAAAGACAAAACATTATTAAAGATGGGTTTAAAACCACAGAAAGATCAGCAGATTTAACAGCAGCTGCAAAACAACTTACTATTAAACTCTTATTAAATTAAATTTCAGATAACTTGGGCCCCATTTAGGTAAGTGTGGATTTATTGGAAAGGTATGGAATAATGTGAAAATATGCAAAGAACCTGTTCCAACACACATGTTTCCAAAAAGAAGTTCTGTGGTAATGAAAACATTTATCTGTCGCAGCAGTTCTTTTCTCTGCTCCTATTTAGATGTTTGTTGCAGGGGTACAGCAAAATGACAGCTAATGAATAAGAATCCACATTATTTGCAGCAGTGTCCATGTGATTTGTTCTTCTATAGCTGGAATGGGGTGTTTTCCCAGCCAGGATTTGACTTTCACATAAAAATATCAACTCAGATCTATTCTGGTCACATGCTGATCTGGATCTGTTTATATCCTCTCTTTGCTAACCAGGTATGCAAAGTTACTATCTTATTCTGAGAAATATGATTTTTAACTACAGGCCATTGTACTCATTAACTTTGAACCTAAATACAGGTTTCTTCAGCAAATCTTCTGCATCTATCAGCAGGAATAAAATGCACGCATGCTTCACATGTGACTTTCCACTCACACTTTCAGTTTAATAAAAATAGAATCCCTAAGTGTTTGAATGTACAGTTCCCACTTTGTTTCTATATTTGGGACATTACTTTAAATTATTGTTGGAAGCATCTCTCACTAAAGGAGATTAGAAGGAAAAAGGACAATGTCTAACTGTAAAGTCGTGATTGTGGAGGAGTTTTCTTTTACTCGGTGTTCTGCAAAAAGCTGTTTTGTGGCATTGCAGAATGCCATGATTTGTTGCGTGTTACTGCAAGGTGAAAGAAAACCTCATCATCTGATCACCACTGTATCTTTACAAGCCCTGAAGATAAAGTATGGAAAATCTATAACTGCAATGTTATGTCTGTTGCTGCTGCACTCTTTATTAATCAATCAATGCCTCTCAACAAAGCTCTTTCAGCCTCCTCCTATAGCAGTTAGACCTATAATCAGCTCTACAAAAACAGTTCAGAGATGCATCCTTTGTGCTTCTATGTAATTTACATATACTAAAAAAATCACTCAGCATGCTATTCATAACATGTTATGTAGTATAGAATGCACCGTGTTAGGGTGCTGTAATCACAGCCATTATTTAAATGGGCTAAAACATTTTTTACATTCTAGAGTAAATTTCACAATTAGACCAAATGGATTAGATCATTGTTTCCTTATTTCCTTCGTAAGTAAAGCACAATTGTTAAATAACTCACTGCGCACGTACAGTAGGACTAGAGTTCTGTAACAGAAATGACTGCTCTAACAATTTGTAAACATTCGTACCTGATGTACAGACACCTTCTGGGTAATTTTTAATAATGAAAAGCAGAACTTTCTATATTTTCTGAAATTGAACAACAGTCATCAGTGGAGCAAAAAGCATTTCCTGCTGCATCGATACAAGCTTCAGCTGCTGCCATTATCGTGCCATTTCAGACACTATGCTATCCCATGGCACATATTGATTTACTCGCCTTTCCTTCACCATAGTTCTCAAGGGGCCTGTCTCACCTGCATTTAGCCCCGTCATTTTCACCCCCTACTGTTTTAATAAAAATTCAGATTCGGAAAAGTTAACGTTGTGGCTAATGACTGTACATAGGATTTTACTTTGCGCTTTTGTAGGTGAATAGAGGGGAAGGGGCAAGGAGCCTTCATTTCACCAGCTTGTCCACCTTTTGCATCTAATGCAGCCCCTGTATAGGAGTGTCAGCAGATCTGCAGTTATCAGAACTCTGGGTCAGCTGCACAAAGGCTCTCAGAGAAAAGTCATCTGTTAAGTACTCAAGTGAAGATTTATTTAGAAAGCCTTCCATGGGAGGCCAGTGAGGTGGATACAAAGGATAAGAGCACTAGTGAGGAGGTCAAGTCCCAGGTGCTCTACTTGCTTTCAGGGCAGGAGCAAGGCTTACACTGAGCTGGGTTGCACGGTGCTCTGGAAAAGATGTAGGTAGAAGCTTGGTTGTAGATATGTTGTTTGGCTCTGAGATAAATGTTAGGAACTAATGAAGTTTTACTGTTAGTTAATAACACATCTTATACTTCTATAAGCTTTTCTGAAGATGTCAGCACAGTAAGAGATTATTTCTGTCCCATAAACTCTAACTACTGTCTGTTATAGATGATAGTACTTCAGCTACTGAAAGAAGATGTTAACGCATTACAAGAGATGTACATTTTACACAAACCAAACTATAGTATGAAAATATGCTATGGTCACAACATGCATTATGATCTCTACAGATAGCTGTTGGTTAGGCATTTTGATAACAAAAGTAACACACAGGACTTGCCTAAAACTTATATCCCTTTTTGCATAAATATCTGGTTCCTGCCAGTCTCTGCTTTCAACTCCTTAGAATAAACCTTGATGAAAAAAAAGAAAAGAGCAAAAAATCTAGAACAGTACAAAAGTGATGGTAAGAGTAGAGAGAGTTTCTCCTTCTGTATTTTCATATCACACCTATCATGATAGTATCTGAGAATATGAATTTGGCTGGTCAGAGGATGATACTCAGGGATTTACTTTCCCTTTGAGAAATTCATGGTGAAACATACTCTTATCTAGAATATGAATTCTTAGGAACCATCATTGGCTACAAATGGAATAATACACTTTCATTTTGAATTTTGCATCATGACAGTAATGACATTCACTAGCTTAGTTCAAATCCATGTATTCTGTGAACTGATAGTAAAAGCATGAGTCACAAAGCTAGAATCTATTCCTCCAGATATTTAACTTCCCTGCTTCACTTATTAGCAGATACAACGCCACCAAAAAATTTCACCCTCTATTTCCAGTTTTCAAACGCTATCTGTCATCGTTTTGATCTTCGGTGATAGACTATTTGAAGGCATACCCCACAGAACATTCCACCTAAGGAGAATGGTCAGAAATTCAGAAAGTGGGCAAACAGGAACAACATTCTCTCTAAATCATTCTTAAACTTCCCTTCATTACTGTAAGATTTTAATCTCAGTTCCAATCTGAATGGATCAGAATTTTGTAGGAGTATGAATCCAACTCTATTTTGCAGTTAAAGTCCATATTTATTGATGCAAATACAGTATCCGAGTTTTGATTCATCTATATATCCACGTTATCTTCACAATACATCTTGGGCTGTATAAAGGGAAGCGTGGCAATAAGACTCTCCCTGAGGGTGAGCTATATTGGATGTAACATGCTCCATATATTTGCATTCAGGAGCATGGCATCAAACCCACAACTGTATTAGCAAATCTCATTGGACAAGTCTGGAAACCACAACAGATGCCGGCAATCACAGAGACAGTGTTGAAGTGCAGCCTCACATATTATCCTCACTCTCTGTACTGTTATGTTGAATTCTGACAGGGGACTGACCTTTAATAAGCTTCTGTGGATAGAAACAGTCAAAAGATCTTTTCTGTTTGTCTGCTATCAAATAAACAGGTCTTAATGCTTGTACAATATTTTAACAAAGATATCTTTAATATGTAGATCCAATTTTGTCAGGATGGTTGTTAATTTAGAGCTACTAAAGCATCTTGGTAGCATCTTAAGCTACTCACTTTTGAAAAAGATAATAAACTGTTCAGGTATATGGAGGTTTGAATCATGTCCATGGCCCTTGTGTCTCCTGCCAGGCAGAAGCAGAACTTCCTCTGCTTAGGAGAACGTTCTCAAAGACTGGAAAGATCATTTCTCTACATGTGCAAAACGTCTCCCTTCAAAACAAGGTAGCAGAATTAAATGAAGATCACCTCTCTCAGTTATGTGACTAACAAAACAGATACAGCCTTTAGTGCAAAAAATAAATAGAATGTGCTGCAGGTCTCTGAAGTCTGTGCTGGATATGATCACTCAGAAGTTAGCTAGGAATTTTACATGAAAATTTTTCTATAATCTTCTTCTGCAAAGTGTCAGTACATTTGCACAGTCAATACAGGAATCGAGCTGATTTGACAACATACCTGAATATGGCACCACAAATGTGGCTCTTCACTGCTGCTGTTTACTTATCAATTTGAAATTGTGGTGCACTTCTGCAGGTGTTTATATGACATCTACAGCTGGAGAGAGAGAGTTGACTGGCTTGTTAGCTTCTACTAGTGACTAACTAACCTGGTTACCACTCTCTTTTTGGCTTGATATTTTTAAGAGTAGCTAACATCCTTTTTTCTTTTTCCAGCCTTCTCTAACTCCCCATTTCTTCTTCACCCCCTCCCCAAGCCTCACCTTTTCTCTTTCTCTCAGGAGCAAACGCTAACAGAATTTATATTCAGCAGCTTGTCACATGACAGACATCTATTTTTCACTTGTCAGACTGGCCAAAATTGAAGCGAAAGTGTGTCAGTATGACAATCAACTAATGCAGATTCTCTGGGTCAAATCTTCATCAAAAGATGGGTGCAACAAACATGCTTGAAAGTTATTTAATTAAAACTATTCCGGCTCAGACAACAAGGGACAACATCTCTGTATAGCCATTACGGATATTTTTTTTAAAAACTAGAACAAGGCACAGGATAGGCACAACTACAAGCACGTTGGAAAAAATCAATAGCCATATAACAGTGTATCCTTTCTTAAACAAATCTATCTAAAAAGAAAACTGAAAGTGGCTAATCCTTTATCCTCCAATAAAGAGCTAAAAATTTACACGTGCTGCCAGTTTGAATAGGACCTATCATGTTTAATATATTCTGGGTTATATTTTTTTCCTAGATAAATCAATAACAACAGGCAGCCCTTCCCCAAGGAGAAAATATACATTAGGAGAGAAAGACACCAGACCAAATAACCTTTTACTTACTGAAGAAGTAGTAGTAGTGGTGGTTTTTCCTTACTTGCAGTGAATCTATGTGGATTTTATCTACAACGAAATATCAGTATGCAATGTAATAGTGTTAAAGAAACCAAATGACACTCCCCCCTGTTTGATAACACAATACTTACTTTTCCATTATTGATTCTTCCACATAAGTGGCCTGCATAGAACATAACACGCTGTTTAGATTATGTTCTACAATGCTTGAGACAGAGTGAACCTGGTAAGCAAAAGGTCCACAGCTGCATAAACAGCCATACCCTGCTTACAGCCTGATATAAGAATGAAACAGCTGTATTAGCCTTGGCAGAGAATTATTTCAGATACAAGTACACTAGATTTATGGATGGGATCCATGAACATAAAGCTAGACTTGAATTTCCAGAAGCTGAGATGGTCAGACTGACTTTATCTACAGCTACTGCTATGTGAAATCAAGATAATAGATGTTAAAACAGCAGCAGCCTGGGACTGGATGCTTTTGCCCAATATTGTACAGTACAGTAACTTAATGTAAGAGAAGATGGTTATCTTTCCCCTTCTACCAAAGGCATGGAGTGCAGTAAGGCCTTTTCTCAGTGATGAAGAGATCAGAAGGGGTCTTCATATTTTAAGATACACAAATCACAAACAAAACAACTTAAATTTTAGTTAAACTGAACCAGATTTGGGTGGATGAGTTCTGGCAACCTATAGCCCTTCAAGCCCTGTTCTCTCCATATTCCACTGTATCAGTTCCCTGCAACTCATCTCCAACTGTTCCGCTTTCTGTCCCCACAGCTGTACAATCACCTCTAAATAACACAGCGGTCTAATTTCAGAAATGGCCAAAAACCAGGAAGCTAAACTTTCTAACGTGTCTAGCCATCTCCAAGTTTTATAAATGCTGGTGTTCAGAGCTGACAGTCCTCTTTGATATTACTAACATCTCCAGGAGCACAGGGAACATAACAAGGCATTTAAGAACACTCTTCTAATGAAGAAAAGTAGTGGTATTTACTCTCTTATAAGACTATATACTAAAGCTAAAGTGTCATAAAACAGTCTACAGGTTGTAATTTTTGTGACCTCTGTAAAGGCCATAAAAGCAACAGAGCCAGGGATCTTTTAAAATTTTAAGGAAACTATACAGAGAAGTGTTTCAAAGCTCAAAGATCCTAGGAACACGAAAGTATTCCACACCTACTGCGTGCTGCCTGCATGCACAAAACATGTTTACATGTCTGAAAACAAAATTGAGTTATAATAGTTAACGGGAGGGGGAAGAATAATTTTTAAAAGGCATTTTAATCCCTGTATTTGGAGGACTATGATAAATTCCAGGAATGAATTAACCATAAAAAAACCACCACAGAGTGGGTGAAGAATTTGGAAGTATTAGCTGCTCCCAGAGAGAGTACGCTGAACTCAGTGGATCAGTAAGCCTGTCCCACAAGGCAGCTTCTTTGTTCCCTTACACAAAGCACATTTAAGCACATTTATATGCAGGATTTGATTCCAGCATTTTAAAAGTGGTAAACTGTGTGTAACATCTTGAATGACATCCTGAGAGTCAGGAGTCCTGAGTTCTGTTCCCACATTGGACTCCTGGTTGCTATGTGATCTTCAGCAGGTCACCCAATCTTGCCATCTTTCAGTTTACCAGCCTGCAATATGGGTATAATAATATTTGTCTGTGTGAATAAGATATTTTAAGACTGAGTGTTTGCAGAATGGTTTGAGAGCCTCAGATGAGAAGTATTACATAAATCCAAAGGATTTAATGTTTAGGAGGATGAAACATATAGAATTCTTTTCAGTTATTTTAAACTATTGACAAGAACTGTTTTTAAAACCCGTTTTGTCAAATTTGAACATACATTTAGAAAAAAAGCTTTAGGGGTAAAGTTTCTAAGTCCCTTGTGATTATCCGTTTTTATCAGGTTTGCTTCATTTGCAAGAATGGAAGAGCAATTGAAATGAAACTGTAAGCCAACAGAAGTCACAGTATATTGTAGATGTGTAAAAAACCCACCAGTTTACAAGCTGCAAAAGCTTCCATTCAAAAAGGAAGGCAACCTGCCACACACTGCAAAAGCAATCCATTTTGATAAAATGCATGCCTTTGTGAATCATAAGCAGACTTTCTACAAAACTGTCTCTCTCTTTCTCCTGATTCCCTGCAGACGTGTGCAATTTTCACTGCCTGTCAGTTTATCAAAAAGACCAGAGCATCAAATTTCAGCTCTGGATTGTCAGGTCTGATCCCTATTTCCTTTCAAATTCCAAAATACTGACACATTGATTGGAGTTCATAGTGTCAGACAACAGCACTTAAGAGACATTTTTGCTAAAATATAGCTTCTGATCTATCTTTTATGTTGTTTTTTTTTTCCTTTTGCAGCCTCAAGAGTATTGATCTGGGACTCATTTATATATGATTTTCACAAAGTAGAAGGCAATTCGCTCAACAAAACAGTTCTTTTGTATAACCTTTTAAAAGGGGGCCCATCAAAGGGGATTAATCTAGCTTATTTAGTTTGCCAAGACATCCTCCTAGCACTTCCATGAATTGCCTGTATCTTTAAGTTCCCAAACACTAGCAAGAAAGATCTAAAACAAGCACTCACGGCAACACAGAGTGCTGAGTGCATTGCAAAGTTTTGGCATGTTAGCATCATGTAAAAGTTGTGACTCCATAGCAACAAACATTTTTATACACACACATACACACATACTCTGATAATACTATTATCTGTAAAGCATCTTTAGTAAATACATTCTAAAAAAACATCTCCTCTATCAGATATTATCTGAGAATTACGTCATCAATATAGTGTTCTGATTCTGACATAGACCCCTCTCTAAATTATCAGTCTCTGAGCCACCCAGCCGTTCTGTCTCCTCAGCAATTGTTCTTTTTCACTAGAGATTGTTGGAAACTGCATATGCATGTATTTCAGAGGTAGTAGCAGTGCTTGGGGGTACTGCAGTAGTTCCACTAATTGCATAACAATGGATTTTGAAGCACTTTAAATTGTGTGTATATTGTAATTTAATGTAAATGGTTAATTGGATTCTCCCTCAGCTGTGGAAGTCAGAGAACCGTAGAGTCATAGAACCGTTTACGTTGGAAAAGATCTTTAATATCATCAAGTCCAACCGTTAACCTAACACTGCCAGGTCCACCACTAAACCATGTCCCTAAGCACCACATCTACAGTCTTTTAAATACCTGGTCTTACCATTAAAGACTGAAGCAAAGAAGGTGTCCAGTAACTCAGCTCTTCCTCATCCTCTGTCACTGTTTCTCCCCACATCCAATAAAGGATGGAGATTCTCCTTAGCCCTCCTTTTGTTGCTATGTATTTACAGAAATATTTTTTATTGTCTTGTACAGCAGCAGCCAGATTAAGTTCTAGTTGGGCTTTGGCCCTTCTAATTTTCTCCCTGCATAACCTCACAACATCCTTGTAGTCCTCCTGAGTTGCCTGCCCCTTCCACAAAGGTCATAAACTCTTTTTTTCAGAAGTTCCAGCCGAAGCTCTCTCTGTTCAGACAGGCGGGTCTTCTTCCCTGTCAGCTCCTCTTTCAGCACATGGGATGACCTGCTCCTGTGCCTTTAAGGTTTCCTCCCTGAAGAAGGTACAATGTTTCTCCAGTTACACCTAAATAAGTTCACTACTTTTCCAAAAGTGTAAAGTGGTGGGGTTTTTTACTCTCCTCCCCCTCAGGATGTTTAGCAATGTGTGTAGACTGTATGTATTCAGCTGTGAGGTATAGTGGAAGATTTGTTGCTACCTCACCCTTCAGGCAACACACTCTTTTTTTAAATCTTTCCTATTTAAAGCAAGCACCCCTCAAGGGTAACTTTTATATATAAAAATATACACCTGTGTGTTTTTTAAGTGTGTGTACATGCATATATGCATATACACAAACATTTTTATAGAATAATAACCTGTTTTTTGGATGGCCACTAAAGGGAGCAGAAAAAAGAAGTATCAGTTCCACCATATTCTTAATTAGGTGTCTTCCTCTCAGAGACAAAATTTCTCAAGGCTACTTTCAAATGTGGTCGCACATGGAGAAAGATGGACAGGGTAAACACTGCCTGTACTAATTGGATGAAACCCTTCAGAAGTTTCTCAATAAAATTTGAAAGGACAGAGGAATACGCGTAAATGGGAAATTTTGCAGTGTTCGAATTGGGATCAGAGGTCAATGAATAAGCAATCCTTAGAACTTGCAAAGAAGAAATAATAGCTAAAATAGGATATAATATATCAGCTAAGTTCCTGATGTTAAAGGAAAAACTGATTTATCTAAACTTCTGTACAAGCTACCCACCTCTCTTCAAGAAAGATGTATGAAAGTTACATGAATTCTATCATGTTCAATCTATCTAGGCAGTGATATCAGTTGTACTATCCTTATAGTTTACTCTCTATTTGTATTAACCTCAGAGAGCTTCAAAACATATATGTTATTTTTAAAAGGCTACTAGGAAGACATTTGGGGCAGAGTGGCAGGGAGGAGAATACAACAATACATCTAACTGAACTGGTAAAATCCCAGATTTCCAAAAGCAGAAATGCATTTGTCAACCACCTGAACTAAGAATGGAGAAAGATGTTCTATATGCAACTTAAACACATCATGCAGCTAAGGGAAAAGATACACAACTGAAGAGAAGCTTAAGAAGTTTTTGTGCTGGCAACTTCTAGAGTTTGTGGGACCCAGGACTGTGCACGTGGTGGACTACAGTTTGAAGCACAAATTTCCTTCTTCAGGAATTGACCTGCATTTACAGAAAGAGTTGAAGCTGCTGTTTGCTCGTCTTACTGAAGGGGATGTCTGTTTTCAGGCTTCCATATGACAGTGGTTATATCCAGAACAGTCATGTTTTTAACAATGAAAACATGAAAAGTTAATATCTAACTACAAGCATATATGAAACTTTTCTTTTTCATACACTGTATTTGTACTTTGTATATACATTATAACACACACCTATACAGCTACAGAGACACTAGCTAAAAGAGCTGTTTACATTTTTAGGCATAAGGGAAGTTGTAAATGCTATCATTGTTAGAACAAATCCCTTTTGCTTTTTGCTATGCTCTTTGTTTTAAAGGATAGAAAATATTTTGCTTCTATTTGAATATGGAATAGAAGGATAAACAGATGAGTGACAATACAGGACATGTGTCATGATGTTCTCCCTTTATTAGAGAACCCTATTTTTATGCAAGTAAATCAGCACTTTCCCTAAAAGGTAAGAATATATTTGGGTAAATGAAAGACTGGTTATGAAGTTTTCAACATTATTACTTTTGATCCATTAGCATCTGAATCCTAAGCCAAGATCAGGGTAGAACTCGTTTCTGAATCATTTACAATTTAGTTAATTAATACCAAAAGAAAACCAAGGCACAAGAAGTTGAGTGACTTGCTAAGGGTCATAAAGTAGCTTAACAGCAGAGGCAATAAAAGAGCCCTGTTTGACTTTCAGCCCATTTCCCTTCCCACTGTGCCTTTTACACTGCAACACAGAGAGCCCAATTTTCTCCGTGTGTTACTCTGTCAGGTGAAAATATAAACTGGTAAAAACAACATAGAATTCTTTTTACTGAAATTAACTGGCATTGGTATTTCACTTTTGAGAGGATTCCATCATTTACCTTTCATAGAACAAAGCAGAATTTGTAGCTAGCCACATTACAAAAAAATGAAATTAAAAAAAAAAATAAAAATCTGAAGATCTAAAACATTTCCAATTGCTTTAAAGAAAAAAATGGAGCAGAAGTCTAGTCTTCACAATTTCTTAATTCTTGATTTCAGTTCTTCTAGAGTCAGAACCTCATTACTGCTAAGTTTTGAGACAGCAAGTATGTGGAAGCTATGAAAACTCTCAGACTATGAATGTCCCCAAAATGCAGAAGAATCTGTCAACATGGATGCACATATGTGGGTTGGGATGTGAGATCTTTAAAAAGGCATAAATCGGCTGGGTGTCAGCTGTTCAAGAAGCCAGGTACTTTTACTTTCAGGGAGATGGATCAACATATGACTCAAATATTGTGCAGAAACAAAAAGCATTAAGTAAAAGCATGTCCTGAACTCCCCTGGAATCACCATGGTGAGACTGAGCTCTTCCGTGCTTCATCAGCTGTCATGAATTGCCTTTTATGACCAGGCCTTCTATGTCATCTATAGAGCACTTATACAGCAAAGTTTTGGACTCAGTTTCAGCTGGCAGACCCATTTTTTATCACGTCTTTCCTCCAGTGCAGAGAAGACATATTTCAGCTCTCTTTCCAGTCAGGTCACTGTAAGGCTGCCACAGCTTCAATCCGATTAGGATTTTGCCCATACAACTCTAAGTAGAGCAAGACCAAACAGACCTGTAACTCAGCCTTCTATACTGTTAGAAAAGAAAGACTTTCTAGCCAAAGAGCAGGCAGTAATGCTATGTCAGCTGTCCATCTAAACCCACAGCCATTTGGCAGTAATGCCTTACTGAAAATGGCCAGTGAGCTGGGGAGTGGGCACAATGCCATTCAAACAGATGGGCAGGGGTCTTAGGCAGCCAAGAGACCGTCTATGTGTGTCAAGTGAGGGTACTTAGGGCAGGATTCCCAGCTGGGAATATCCACATGGCTATCCAGTCTAAGCTTGCACTTTGACAAAGAAACGCGCCATTGCTAATCCAGCTCAGGGTTGGATTAGGCGGGAAGGAAAAAGAACAGCTTCCATCACCACTTTGGACTCAGGACAGCCGGGTGGCTGGAACAGAGAGAGGCCTGTTTCTGCATCTTCTTTTGTCTTTTGCTGCAATGCTCACATGGAAAACTATGTTCTGCCCGCATAGGATAGGAAATACAGGAGCCAGTGTCTTCAACAGAGGAAGAGCTTTACTTATTGTTTTTAATATACATACACATAACTAATGTTACTCTTATCAGCCGCCCATACTTAACTAAGTAACTATCTGATGTGTCAGTAATTCTCTCTCTTTTTCAGCCATAACTTTGGTGATGCAATACTGGGAATAACTGCTATGCAAAACGTACTCCAGACATTCTACTGACAACATTAGGTTTTCTGAGTCCCTGCATGGAATTCATATGAGGTATTGCAAGGCAGAGGTGTGGAACAAAATCTCCACTGATGTCAAAACCTAATTTACATTAGAAATAACATTTTGGGGCAAACTCTACCCTATTTTAAGCTCTAAGTAAATCACAAAGCAATCAATAGGATCACAGAGGAGCAAGTGAGGGCTGAATGTGTACTACCTTTAGTAACTAAGGTAGAAAAGTGATTAATTACGTTAACTCGGTGTCAGTGCATGCATTAGCCCACTGAAAATAAATACCATAAACAACCACGTATTTATCATTTCACACACAATACAAAATCCGTAATCAGGACTAGTTACTCTTAGATGATAACATTTAGTACTTCTAGGTCATTCAGGACCACGGATTTTAAATAGTTTCCATTACACTTCTAAGAGGCCATATACATACTATGTATAAAGAACTGACACCACAAACAGCTTCAAGGACTTATGTACTTTGGATGAAACAAGTGGCAATGGTTACAGAATTTTAAGGAAGTTTCTGGTTCCTAATTCTGTGGCCAAGCTACTAGATCTTAACTAACTTTTCAGGGCAAGAAGAAATATTTTTATGATTGCTAGGATTGTAGCTAACATAATTTATGCTATAAAGAAAAATCAGTCATCCTGGAAGTTTAAAAACTATAAGATTTGATTCACAGTGGCATTTGTGGAGTTTAGAACACAAGACTTGGGGTAAGAGTGGATGGATGCTGCAGAGAGGGATAGGAAGCAGAACAGAAAAAGTGGCTGCACATCACTTGCAGACTTCTGCAGACTTCTGGGTTCGTGGAACACATAGAGCTTTGCAACTAAGGTCACTATGAATAGGTTTCAGCTTGAAAGCATGTATTTAAAATACCTTTAATATTGAATATCTTCATGAGATAATGCTGTCTTTTGTATTATTCTGTTCTAGAAGGGGTTAGAAAAAATCATATTCATGTTCTCACCAGTATGTATATCATCGCATTTGTGTGAAGAGTTCCACAAGATTTCTCTGAGATTTAGTTGTATGATCTTAAAAAAGCAGTATACATTTCAATAACAAATGATATTGCACTGTTTCATCTAATTACTAAAAATCACCCTAAATTTGACACACTGACCTTTTACTCACACCTCCTTCAAACAGAAAAAATAGACAGAAAGATACTTGGTGTTACTTAATGAAAAAGGTGCGCTGTAGGAATACTCAAGTCCTATTAAAAGTGAAACTCAACAATCAGGCTGTATTTTAGCTGCAATCATTTTTGTGAACAATACCATTAGCCCAGTACCGCTAAAGCTAGATTTCTATACCTTTGCTCTTATATTTCAATAGCCTACACATTCACATCATGATGATTAGTTACCATTTTCAAGGATATGCCAAAGGAATATTTTATATTTTTAGCACACCTGAATTTTTTTCATCAGTGCCAGTCCCTCTGCAGAACCAGCCTTCAGACAAAATATTATGCCAGGAGAAGTAACAGAATGCCAGCATTTAACACAAGGACAATCCCATCCTCTTTAAGCATGGATTAATGAGCTGGGGAATACAGAATGCTTTTGGATTTGCCTGTCTATAAGTGGTTCTGTGTAGAGAACATAACAACATAAGCTTTGAGAAACTCCCAAAAATGAGAAATGCATGTTGTGCTGTATCTCATTTCTATGTAAAATTAATGAAAATAAAGCAATGCACTTCCCATGCATAATGAATAACCATGCCAAACTATCAACTTTTTCAGATTTTTCCTCTAGAGGGCTTTTAAATGAGGTCAACAGCAAACATATCTTCACATTCAATCTGAGAGTGAGCAGTGCAGAGTAACAGAGCTTGTCCATGCAAAGCACAGTAACAAGCTCTTCTTGATTTTGATGATGAAAAATAGAATACTAAATACTACCCTTGTATTTGTACCAGATATGGATTTCACAGATTCGCTTACAGAGAGAAGACAGGGCTGTGAGTAGTGATACACGTAGTCCCCATTAACAATGCTGAAAAGATCAATGCTAGCTAAGCAGAAGAATGACAACCCCATATGTCAGATTCAGTAGGACCAACAGCACGTGCCTCCTCAGGGAGAATATTATTCCATAGAGGAGTTTCAAAGAATCAGGTAAAATGCTCACATTCCACCTTAGAAACTGGTAATTAACATCCCATCTCAACAGAAAGCAGCACCAGCACGGCCACAGTAAGAAAAAAGCAGGTAACGTTTTAGGGCACTATTAAGTAAAACTACCATAACAGCTCGTGTTCTGTTTTCCTCGTTGAAAGCAGACCAGATGAGCATTTCTCAAGTGAATATTGTGCTTTCTTTTCCCGGTCCATGCAAAGCCACTATTTCTTGGTTATGACAGACAGACCACACTCTGGAAGTACAATAACATATAGAAAATACGTTGCGTAACTCAGAGCTCATTCTTCCTGTGCTTAAAACAAACTGGTTTTGTCACTTATATAAACGTGCTTTTATTATGGAAGAGAAACAAATTCCACTGAAGAAGTTATTGGTACCATTCTGGAGACCTCTGTTAGTCCTGGCATCTCCTGCTTGGCTTCTCACTGACTCTATTAACTCCTCTTTCTGCCCAGAGGCCTCACATTGGCAAGTCCCAGGGCAGTAATACACACAGGAGTATCAGAGATCCCTCCCAGACACTCCTAGGATCTGTTTTCCCTGTATTGCCTTGCACTCATAACAAACAGACTGGCCTGGCTGTTTCATAACCTCCATTTAGGACACATTGTAGTATCTTTTCTACTGAGAGGCTGCGATGTAGTGGACATATACCTAAACTAGGTCCCCAGTCTACTAGCTGCAGGTTTGCTGTGCATGGGTAAGTTTAGAACATGTTGCAATTCACATCCCTGAATCAAAATAAAATTGGAGCAGGCAAGCCTTGAGTCACTAGGCTTAGCAGCTCCCTCTCCTGGAAGGATGCTCTCTTTGGTCAAGATATAAGATCTTACACTGTCACTTGGGAGAGGGCGATTTTTATCTTGGGAGTCTTATATAAGATTTTGTTGTAGACACTTTATTAACAGAACTAACCTAATTAAGAATCAGTCTTCTACACCAGTGAGGCTAGAATTAAAAGATGACATCCTTGCTTACAATTTTCCTTATTAAGGATCTATTTTTATTAGTTTTGGGTTTTTTTTACAAATTTGACTACTACAATTTTTAAATTAACATTAAATAAAATTTCAGTAAAGCTTACAACATTCAATTTCAGTTGGAACCATACTGTGCTGAGCACTGTAAAACATATTTTAAGTCCTTTTTCCTGGAGACCTTGTCATCTGTATAGATTTTTTTTTTTTTTTGTAAACATAGGACATAATCAATGACAGACTGGTCTTATAGGAAGTCTCACAGAAAATGTCAAGAATCAAATCCACATCTCCAAAGTCCAACTCAATTTTAAAAAACAGGCAATTACTTTTATTAATATATTTCAACTTTTTTTTTTTTTTTTTAAATTTAAAATGTTTCCCTTTTCAAACTCTTTTCTGCTTCTAGAACTTTCTAACTGTAGTTGGGTTGCTTTTAGATTTAACTGGCAATTAAGCACGATTTTTCATCAATCAGTACATTTCGTGACGTCAAAAGTAAAAAGTCTACACTTGCTCTCATTATTTCTTTGTGGCTTCTAAGAAGAGACATTGTTGGAATGTTTCTCTGCAGCACCCTTTTGTATGACTCATAGGACAAATCAAACTAGGAATCAGGATTATAGAGCCAGGCCACCAAAACTTTGAACACATCTTGATTACAAAACCAGATATTGTTGTTTGCCTCTCAACAGAAGTACCCATAAATCATAAATCACTTCACAGTTACCTCTTACCAAAGACTAATCTCCACTTAAAATGGTAATAAAAAGAAAGAGACATCATTCCTCCCCTGTAATGTCAAATCCTGGAATGGGAGCCTCACAGACCTTGTCAAACTTCATTTTTTTTTGCACTTGCTTGCATAACTTAAGATTTGCTGGGGAAAAAGTATTTACTATGTTTGAAACTCAGGCACTTATTAAAACTATGAGAACAAACAAATAAATACAAACATAAAAGAAAGCTTCTTCCTTTATCCCAGCTCTTGTCACACTGTGTCTATTCAGCCAGACTATTCACAGTCATGTTGGTGGGAACAAAAAATTTTTATGTTGCTATTCAGAGTGATCATTCAAAACGGGTGTTTCAACTTCTACTTTATCACTGAATTGAAAGTTTGGAATGTAATGAAGTTGTTTGTTGATATATAATTTGTTAAATACATTTATTTGTATAGTAAATTTTAATGTATTCAGGCCTGTCATTAAAAGCAAATAGAATCCACAAAACAATTACAGCTTAGGAATGTGAACTGCAAGCCATACCCTGCCCCAGCCCCAATATTCTCATCTGCATGTCAGCATTTCTCCCCCTAATCAGTTCATATAGTTGATTTTGTCATCTTCTTTATACATGTTATTTAAGACAAAAGTTAGTAAGTAGTGATACTTCAGTAATCCAACTGTATAAACAGTTGCACTAAACAGGTAGAAAGGGATGTGGAAGGAAAAAGACATCCTAAAATTCCTGGAGAAGAAGCTGCAGCTATGCAAATTGTTCACAGTCTCAGCAGTCTGGATGGAATTTAGGGAATTTGGGTTAAGCCCCCAAAGTGAGCAGAACCTACTGGGAAGGTGGAATGGCTAGGCTAAGTGATCACTAATTTGGGCTCTCTAAGGTAATTTACATTATAGTAATTAAAGTTTAGATTCCCTTGCTGTTCTATTTACGAACTCTATTAACCTATGACCTTTCTCTGAAGTTTACACCCAACTGTTTTCAATTTTTTTTTCCTGAGCAAAAGGAAAGCAGTTCCTGTGGAAGTTATTTCTCATAATAATTAATTGTATTTGGAGCCTGAGAGGTAGATACAAACTTTAAGATGATCTGGCTGTAGTGTTGTGCTGTGTAATTATACCAGAGATCCGTCTTTGTGATCCTTCAGCTGAGCCATTGCTAGTATCCTTGGTTTTGTTTGTATTGATTGCAGTTTAACTGCAGCCTGCCATATGTTTTCCATTTAGTTGAATGTAAAACGATGGGTAAAATTCTGCTGCAAATAATAGTGATGGAAACAAAGAACACGCTTTGGCCCTACATTCATATTTGGCTTTTATTAACTCAGTTTTAATGACATTTTAATAAGCAATAACTTTTATACTATGCATAGGCACATTATAAAGGCAAGCAGAAAAAAAAACGTCTGGAGCTCTCTGTTGTAGCAGAAACAATGTGATATCTGCTTATCTGAACATACATGAACACATATTCTCACATATCTTAGTCAGTGAGTCACAAAAAAGTTCATTCTGATCCACAGCTGAATGACTCTGGAATAAATGTCATATTGTTTCTTACTGTGTCTTAATATTTGTACCACACACTGTTATAGCATGTTATGATTCAGAGAGTGCTGCCTTTGGAGGACAGATCTTTAAAGCTGAGAGCAATCATTCATATCCAGGATGCTCATCATGTGTAATACAATGGCTTAAGAACATAAAGAAGCGTAAGTAGCATACTCAATAGTGTGTGTGTGGGGAAAAATCTTCCCAGAGAAAGAGAAGTGAGTTAATCTGAGAGCTTTCTGCTTTGGGGAGCTGAAAATGGGCAACATGGATGCTAATTTCTGGAGAAAGGGGCAGGTGCGAGGCTACACAAAGAGCACACTCCTTTTCACAACAGGGGGAAACACTGCACAGAGAGAATTAATGAGTATGTTGGGCACCAGGGAATAAAATAGCATCATAAACTTCAGTAAACAACAAAGCTCCAGAGTTGGTCTTAATTTGTAATAGACTAGGCTTCAGGAGTCTATTGCCCTTCTGTGGGACTAGCCCTTGAGAAACGGCTGCTTTGCATCAGGCACTGATATAGCTACATCTATAGATTAATATATTTATATATATATAATTAACGTGAAGAGCAGAGAGATTCATGCACATTCATGGAGACATTGCCTTTCTGCTGTGGGATGTATGACAGAATATTTTATACTTGGCTCCAGAATGATATTCATGTAGATATCTCGTGGATTTTATTCAGAAATAACTTATTACAAGATCTCTCTATAAAATAAAGATTTAATAAAAATCATTTTCCAAGTACCACATGCTAATTATCCTTCAAGTTTATATATTCCCTGAGAACCTGGATATGTTTTTTTTTAATTTACATCACTAAAAATAAACAGCATATTCATTTGTATCATTGATACAAAGACATGACCATCTGCCATCCTCAAGACACCTACATGAGATTGGTGCTTTTCTAACTAATCTTGGATATGATATATTCATATCACTTTTAATGTCACATGGAAAAGACATTAGCAGCTGAGCCACCAGAATTTGAGACAAAAAGCAGCCGTGCACTTATTCCTTTAATAAATTAGAAATGTTGTCTCCTCCAAACTGCAAGTAGATTCAGCATTAGTGCATTAGATATGTTAATCAGATCGTTAATTTGTCGTGCCGTTAGTCCTGTCCTACCAGTAATATTTTAAAGGATGTCACATAATTCATAAGCAGAGATACATTTTCAACCAAAAATCTGAGTAAATTGAATTCTACCAAAATTACTGTCCCTAGTCAATCTGAATCCAGTTTCTGATCCACAGTTGCTCACCAATATGTAAATAAATGTAATGATGGTTGAGAGTATCTTATTTAAATGCTGGTTAAATAGTAATCACTCCCAGTAATTTCCCAGGATGTAGATGCCATTGCTTGGGATCAGTTTAAGATTTCGATCAGTGAAAGAGCAAAAGCTTGTTTAATTAAAGTATTTCAAATTATGATTAAAGCACTTCTATTTTGACTTATGTGGATACATCATATGTCATAATATATGTGGTCATCTATCTGTTGTTCCACTATGTTAAACAGTTTGTTTTCACAGAGGACAAATTTCTTAAGATTGAGTGATGTTCAGGAAAGATCCAGATAAGATGCACAGATAAGAAGAGGTAAGAAGTCAAAGTGTTCTTATGTGAAATCTGAAGCAGCAGCTTCTCTGAAGAGGGACACTTACACTGTGTGTTCAGAGGTATGGGGGAGAAAATGTATTGCTAATAAACTCAGCAACAAATTATATCCTAGGCTAACCTTTCCTCTTTACAAAAGCACAAGACATTGCTGTTAACAGAACAAAACCCATCTCCAAATATTATCTGAAACAACACAGAAATTCCAGTTTTCAAATAACTTGCTATTTTTTTCACACAAAGTCATGACAAAATTCATTGGAGTGAGAAAACCACTCCTGTATAAGTTTTAAACTTGCTTATTAGTCTTAGGCACATTCCAGCAAAACCCAGAATGATACAAAACATGATTTCAAGTTTTTCGGGGTTTTGTTAAAACTAAGAAACTAATTAGATATTTAGTTGAAGTCTATAAAAATTATATTCATATTCTCCATATTTCACATGGAGAAACAATTATGCCTTGCAAGAAATTACATTTTATATGTTGCGTAAACATGTAACTTTTTGATTAGAAAACAGAAGTTTGCAAAGCCATTCAGTAAAAAAATTAATCTGTAAATTATTAAACTAGCTTAGTTACCTATTTGCCAAACAACTGCATTGGTAATAATTTTGACTTTTCACCTGAGAAAAAAAGAAAACATCAGATTTTTTTTTACATTTTTTCTTAAATTCTGACTAAAGGAGTAGTCCACGGAAGAATTTATTTTCCTGACCCAGGAAATGGTAACATGGAGCCTCCAGCAGTGACAAATCTCAGTGGCAGTACCTATGTACAGTGTTGGCAGAGTTAAGTCTCTACCTATTGTCTCTCCTTTTTCTCTCACCTAGGACCAGTAACTCATATAACCACTATGTATGTATAATATGTATATATTGTATAAATGTATAGCATGTAGTACACATGCATTATCATGAAATAAAATAGCTAAACTGCCAAAGTTTTTCTGAAAAGCTTCTATTAAAGCTTTCTATTAAAATGTGTCTCCTCTTCACAGGCTGTTATGTCACTTTCATTTTATTAATAACATGAAGATCCTCAAATGCTTGGGGTCGTAGTTTACAAGTAGCCGTACTTTCAGCAAGAACAGCATAAGCCATGTCCCTGTGGCAGTATTGGCTGAGGATAGGAAACATCTACTCTGTAGATTCTTTTGTATTCTAAAATGATTCCAGCATTTGGATCCATTCTTAAAGATGATTCAGAAATGTGTATAAATCACATCAGTCCCCCTTGGGCAGAAGAAAACCTATCTTTTTTCTCTGCTTGATTTCAGACTGTGCATACTGTGTGGTATCATTATTAGATATCAAGAACAAGTGTGATTTTCTTCCTTGGTGTGAAAAGAACATACAATCACTTAGTCTCCAAACCTATAATATAGGCTAGAGCAGGAACGTTTCTGTTAGGGTAGCTTCAAAACTATAATTTTCATACATTCCCTGCTGGCATTGTTATTTCTTATCTCCTCTCTGCTTCCCCAGTTACATACAAGAGGATATTAAAGAAAATAAATAAATAAGTAAATGGACAGATGAATGGAGCATTTTTCACTTTAAAAACATATTAACTAAAATCCAAAACTAAACTTCCTAGTATTTCAGGAACCACTTGCTAACATCCAGTACAACATGATTTTTCAGCATACTCAGAACGGGAAGTATTTGTAGTAACTATACTGTACCTCTGACCAATATTTTACAGGTGGCTATTCTGTCATAAAGATTACAGACAGCATAGCAAATTCATTATTTTCTCTGTTTCTTCATCTGTAGTCTTGTTACATGCAAGAAAAAGAATTATATAAAATGCCAGCCTAAATTAATCTCTATATTTAGCATCACTTTTTTAGCAGAGCTACAACTTGATTTGGAATACTTTAAGGACAAATCTTATCTTAAATACCACATATAAAAACTTTTCCTCCCTTGTTTATCTGCTCTCCTGAAAGAGCAGTTCAAATATTTTTATATTCAAAATGAAAACTTTTAGTTGTGTCAACAAAAGTGGTTGTTGATATCAAAACAGTTCATGAATCAGTGAGCAGTTACTAACAACATGCACACTGAAATCTGAACTACTACCTGAATCTAAAGCACACTGTTCACCACATTGGTTCTAGGATGTTTCCCACCTGACCAAAGCCACATGTGCAGTTTTCACCCAGATCTGCAGAGTACTGTGTGTGGCATCTGACCCCATTCACTCCAGAGTGATCTAGACAGTTACAGACAATGAAACAACATAACTATAAAATGTCTCATTTTGCATTCAAATGCAAGTCTGAGGGATGAGCCAGTACAATCTCTTTCTACGATTTTACTTACCAGTCTGCCCTTGAAAGTGTCTCAGAATCACTTAGTGCAGTAAGATCTTGAAATCTGAAGACCAAGTGCCCCATTTTTCTATAGCTAATTAGTCCACACATCCTGCAATGCAAAAATATAATTGACTCTGTGTGTAAAAGTATCTGGGGGGAGCCAGTGTATTTGCATGCTAATACAAGGAACTGTTTGTAAAGATAGACCCCTCCATTATAAATGGGATATCAGAAAGGTGCCAATTATGAAGAAGGGGTGTACTGCATTATAAACCAACTGCCTTGTGCAACTAACTAATTGCTCTACACGCTGTACAATCCAAAAATATAATTGACCCTGTCTGTAAAGCTATTTTTGGGAACAAGAAATCATTAGCATGCCAAAACCAAGCACCAGTCACAAAGCGGGGAGTATGACCACTGTGACCATCTGCCTCCTAGATGAGTGATCTACACTTTCTGGAAAAAAAAAAAAAAAAAAAAGAAACATCCCCCTACCCCCACCCTTTTTTTCTTGCTGCTGTCCAAAATAAAAACAGGGCTCATGCGATTTTATGTATAGGGCATTTGCAGTACTCTGTAGAAGAGGAATATCTTTCAAAGGAGTCTTCTGTTCAGACTGAAATCCTGCCGCCAAGGATCCCTGACAATTGGAGTACTGTGTCTTTGTACACTGTTTTGGGTTGGCAGTGATTCTCTTCTAGGAGTGTTCTTATTTCCACCTGGAGAATGGGTTCCACACAAACACGTACAGAAAGTCCTTTAGTCAGGCAACATGCTAACTTGTTCCATCACTAAGCGATAAACATTAGTGAATTAAAGACATAGAGTAATGGCTGTCTGTGTACTCAAGAATAACAACAATGGGACAGATGCTGCAGCTTATATCTTCCCAACCCATTGCGAATAATCAGCTGTACCAATATAAATACCCAAGATTTGTATATCTTTGTCTTCAGCATGCATAAAATGGTTCAAAAACATGTAAGTGTTTCCATGATTCAGAAAAACTGGTGTTTACACTAATCATATTTGTCCAAATATCTTCTGTATGGAGGCATTACTGCAAAAAATCTCATTCTTCACAACTTTATCACCCTTGGGGAAAACTGCAGAGAAGTTTCCATTAGATTGTACCATTTTAAGCGGCTCCTGGCAAATGCTTTCCTGGTACCATATATTCTGGTCGCAAAATAATCCAAACGTGTTTTTATAAATAAACACTGTGAATAGACACTAAAAAACCAACTGAATTATAAATGGAAAAGAATGGGATCATGCACTCTTTTCAGAGATTCAGATAGGGCCTGGTAAGAACATAAGTCTTCTCCTGTGTATATCCTGTAATAGAGCAGATAAGTGGAAGAAAGTTTATGAAATGTGCACCATTTTTTCTCTGGCTTCAGGGATTTCTCAACACACATTGCTCATGTGAAATAAATTCTACAGTCTGCATTAGGGAATTGTGACTCTTGGGCTTTGATCCACAGGCTTGAATCTGTGTTGGGTACATGCCAGTAAAATCCTTGGTGAAAAGCAAATGAATAAACTTTTTGTAAAAAGGTTTACATGTGTATACAGAGGTAAGTTTCTATCTGTAAATATTATTTCACTCAACCTAAACATCTGTCCTACTGCGGAGTATAATTTTGTTCCATCACATTGTGCCTGGTGATAATTTGCTCTTTGTAACAAATTTTTTTACATTCATGTAGTCCAGTTTTAATACAGTTTAACTGTCTTCTTCTAGACTGTCTATAACATCACCTTTTACTCATTTTTTAGTAGGTCTTCACTTTAAACATACAATGGATTAATTTAATTCCATAGTATTTCAGGAGAGGCGTGTATCTCTGTAACGTTCCCTCGAATTTTCTGCCTAGCTCAATAGAAACTGATAGACTGAGTCAGCAGGAAAAAAAAAAATTAAAAAAAATAAAAAGAACCCCAATAAAACGGAAGTGCAGTCAGCAAAGATTTACTTCAAAGAATGTTTACAATCAAAACAAAAAAAAGAATTAATGATTATCAGACAAAGGGTCAGAAAACACACCTTCTGGCTACCAACCAGAACAGTGGAGCTTTCCTTTCTGTCCCTATCCCCACTCCCTCCAACATACCTATATATACTTCCTTGATTCCTGCATCAGGAAAAACAGCAGATGAAGCTAAAGTTTGCCTTAAATTATATTACAATAATTAATTAAATTGAAATAATTAAATAATCAACCTTATTTACCGGGATAATTGTCTACCTTCCCCCCAGCATACTGTATTAATAAAATAAAGCAGGATTTTAAAAGAGACAAAAATGTGACTGTTATCAGAACTTCATAGTAAATATTTTTTTTTCCTAAATTCACTTTCTTTCCAAGTCTGTTGGGAAGCATGGGAATATAATGCTTTCCTACCTCATATTTTTTAATAGTCAATAAAAGTAAGTGTAATCCCCAGTCATTTCTATTTATAACTTTATCAAATAAGTACACAACTGCAGCAGCAAAGACAACTTCATTTGCACTGAGAAGCTGTAGGCACTGAGAACAACTTATATGATCTTTTCACCCTAAAGACGAAGCAGATGCAGTGGCATACTGCAACGCTACCTATCTCTTTTGTGATTATTAAGACACGCTGGTTTCCTTTCTTTTCTGGTTTCTTTTCTTTTCTGGTTTCTGTTCTTTTCTGGTAATAGTAGAAACATCTTGACAAAATACCTGGGAATATCCAGCATCAGAAGTAGCAGAACAAATGTGAAGTTCCTGATGACATAAGCATTTTTCATCTGAAAACCACGAGGATTCCTCATTAGCAGTTACTACTTTCAGTTTGAGAGCTCACTGAAAAGAGGAAGTGGTTGGAGTGTAATATAGAGAACTCTGCTGCTTTTATACTTCATGATCTATTTTTCTGTTTCCTCTAATTGCAACAGTATCTGTATCTGATAAAACTCCACAGTCAATATTTAGTGGTGTCATCAGTTTCAGCTTCAAGAGTTTATAAATATTATCAGAGTTCACATCTCACACAGACATCAGATTCACAAAAATAATTTGCTCTGATACAAGACTCACCTTAACATTTGGTCTCCCTCCTAACAATCATTATAGCCAGCTTTAAAATTTTGGTTACTGGGTTCTAAAATATAACTACTATTTTATAGTTCCCTTTTTTAAAAAAAGTCTGCAGGAACTGTAACATTTTAAACAAAATTTCAAATTCAAAAGAGTAAATGTTTATACTAAGCAATTCTACTTCAGACTGAAAAGCTGGTGTGCTCACACTGGTCATAACAACCTATCAGCATCAAAGTGCATTCTCAGAACATGTTAAATAGTGCCAACCAAACTAGAATAGTTTGCAATATATAAAATATTTGAACAATTTAATAAATAATAATAAAAGAACAGTAACTGACAAAAAAATCCTTATTTTCTTGTCTTTAATTCACTGCCCCACTGAGATGAATACTATTTGACTTTTAACATGCAATTAAAACAATGTTAAAATTCTCCTCAGTGTTTTTGCAGCATCTGCTTCACTGACTGGTGTCAGTTGAGGTAAAATTTTAGTCTTTATTTTGTAGGATTTTGCAGTGACTACAGATGCTTAGCTATTGTCTCAAGCAAGCGGAATCTAAGCAGTGAAGACAACCATATCACAAACAAATGTTTGTTAGCATAATCATGTGATATGAGTATTCAATGCACTCCCTCATTCTGCATTTCTAAGATCGTGCAAACTATAAGGAGGACAAGAACTCTGTGATATAATCGTCCTCTTTTGCTTTTACACAGGGAATGTAATCTGTTAGAGCTGTAGAGTGATAAAATCACGATCCACTGTAATAATGAAATGCAATTGGATCAGTTGAACTACATATGGAAATAGGCCCCTTGAATTTATAAAAAATTCTATTTAATCGAGTATCTTACGTTTCAAAGCTTAAAAGAATAAATATTTAAGTCAATGTTCACACATTATGCACCCTAACAATTCACTGCCTGTAATGCACATTGCCTCGCCATAAAATGAAGTGGAAGTGTGAATTTCTCCTGTTAGAAAGTCTTTTTGTTAGTGCAATTCAGTTTGTCAGCACTGTTTTGTGGTTACATAACAGAATAAAAGTCAAGATTTTGAAAAAGGCTGAGACAACTCTCAGCACTTTTTGGCAGCTTTGGCTGAGACAAAGAAATAGCCCAACCTGCCAACTTCAGAGAGGCATCCATAACTCAGTGAGAACTCCTCTGGCAGTCCTGCCCATGGAAGCTTAGTCCTGATCTCCAGTATTCCCACTGTTCAGCTGCTAAACTGCTCCTGAGCAGAACCTGCCAGTTACGGAAAACTGGGACAGACACTGGCTTGGTTTTGTAATTTGGACAAATGTCTTCTTGGAATCAAATTGCATGGAGCAAGCTCATTTCATCTGTCCTAAACTGTTTCTGAAGCAAAGTGGAAGGTTATGAATTAATATACACTTTCCAAAACTTGACCTATCCTTCCTTCTTTTCCTTCTCTCTTTTTAAGAGCTAGTTATGCTCACTTATCTGAGGAATTCTGTTTTTTAAAATGTTTGATAGCCAAACAGGAAAAAAAAATTAGATGGGTCTCTCAAAGTCTTTATTATCTTAGAGTTTTAAAGGAAATAAAGCCTAACAACAGTACCTTGAATTTATTCTCTCCTTCATAGGATAGGAAATATCAAGAAAGAAAAGATAGCAGTAACTGCCTATCATACTGTCTCAATCCAGCTCTGAAAAAGGTGCAAAGAAAACTCAAAGAAATAAGTTTATGATAGCTGATTAAAAAACCCTATGATATGTAAGTTAGCTCTCTGTTAGAGGAAACACTAATACTCACATTCTGGATTAACTTGAAAGTACGTGAAAGGCCCTTGCTGAACTTGTTTCAAGAGTTTCACCAGACCTTGATTCAAATGTTCCGAGACCAGTAGGAGTTTTCTGATTGACAAGATCTGGATTTTGATCAGATACCTGCAGAAGGCACCTGTGCCATGTCCAGCTGCTCTGAATACATCCTACGGCAGCTGGGTTTTTGTTATTTCTGCCCTGGTGGACAGCAGCATACTGCTAAATGTCACTACAATTCAGATAGTCATATCACATGGCGACGAACTTTGTTATTGGTTGGGCTGTTACATACATTGTAATAAAGTCCTTCTTCGACATTCTTCAGGTGATAAATTATGGAAGTTGAAGCCTCTCTCTTCCAAAGGTTTTCCCCAATCATTGAATCACTCTTGAGACAAAAATCCTGTAAAATTACAGACACCAGAACTGCCATCACAGTGGTCTCAATGTTGCTATATATATATATATATATTTATATATATATAACATCCTTTCCCTAGCTCCTTTGCATATACTCTTCAGTGTTACTATTCAAGGCTTCTTAGTGGGAGCGCCTGCTGAATTGTGTGGTGACAGAGTTTGCTTTCATAATCAATTATGAATTCCACTGAAAAAGGCAATCCAATTATTCCCCAGCTCCCAACTATGCCAAGCACATGAGCTTGTAAGGCCACATATTCAGCCAGATAATGGAACTGATCTAGTTTAAAACTGACTTACCAAAGAAAATACCTAGCCCTCAGTTGGGTGACCACCTGGCCAAATGCCAACAGAAATGGCAGGGAAGAATCTTCCTTCAAGAACAGGGATTGACATTGTCTTGACATAATCATTAAAATTCACCTACGGATTATTTCAATTTTCACCCCTCAGAATACAGCCCCCATTTTTCTATCGATTGTATTGCTTGTACCTAATTATCCAGCTTTATAACACTGCATTTGTCTGTACTAACTAAAGTGAATAGGTAGATTTGTTTGTACAGGCTGAGGTTGCAGAGTAACCCAAACTCCTCTTCACGCGTGCCCTGACCAGGTCATGACCTGCCACCCCGACAATTTTTACGTCACCCTTAGATACTAGTAATGATTTTATATCTATCATTCACATGTGAAAATGCAGGAAGTCGGGCCTCCTACCATTCCCACATAAACATGGTAAAAACAGTCCCATTTAAATGATGATCCCCTTAACGACTACTTTTTGATATTTCAGTTAACTATCTCTTAATCCGTTTAAGATGGGCTTTGCTGATATTGTAGACTGTTAATTTTTTATCAGAATGTCACACAGTAGTAAGTCAAATGCTGTACTAAAGCCTAAATATATTACATCTACATACACAATAAAGCCCACCATTTTATCACTACAGTTTTACAACTTGGGCTTCAAAAGCTGCTAAATTCTTTTCTATTTTTTAACATTCCATGTCTAAGTTTTCAACCTTGAACAGTAACTGAAAAAATGGAAATTAAATAATTTACCAGTTTCAGATTCTAACCAGTAAATTGCTGTGAATTTGTAACCGCACTATCATTTTCATTGTACTACATTGGCCATTTAGGTGAATGATAACCCAGGAGACAGCACCATGCAGGGCTAGCAAACAAGTAAATCATTTAGATTGCGCACTGCTTTCAACTGAAAAAGGGGCAGTAAATCTGTCCTGCCATTGCCTTCTCTTTTGTTGAATTTTCAGGATGGTGCAGTCTTTTCATTGAAACAAATAAAAAAATTCTACAGATTTAATTTATTGTCTGGGTTTTGCGCATAATGACTAAGGCTGACCAATACAAGTCAATGCGCTAGAAGAATAGGTCTAGTCATTTAAGATCGTGCCAGATACAACAGCCAGTTTTAAGCATATGAAGAGAAAATTCTGGTTACAGCATGGCACCATCTAATGGCTTTGGCTTTAACTGCAAGAACTCTAAATAAACATCTCTAAGTGGTGGCAGTACAAACTGTCCTTATATAATTATTTTGCTCACCTGCCTCACTATGTATCATAGCCATACAGAGAAAAAAAAAAAAAAAAAAAAGAGGAAATCACGTAAGTTTAAAATATAAATATGGACAGGCAACTTATATGGTAGCAACTGCAACCTATTTTTAAACCATGGCTAAAAATTTCAGTTCCAAGGTAAGTACTTTAACACAAACAAAATTTAGGTATACCGGCAGTGCACTGTTGTCTACACACATAAACAACAGAATGCTGTATTTTCAGAGTTATAACTTACTTTGGGATTATTTTTGCCAAGAAAAATATGTCTTGATTTTCTGTTACTTTGCACAGTGTAACTTTACATTTCTTTGAAACGTATGTTCAGAAAGACAGAACCTTGTACAATTCATTCTGGTTTGATTTTGTTTGTCAGCAAGGTAAGAGATAATCATGACTCTTGCGTTTCAATCCTATCTGCTGGTGAGTTACTGTATTATACTAAGCAGATCACTAGCTTGCCTGCATGAAAAGCGTTTTCATTACAAGTATGGAAATGCTAATATTAAAATTCCATGTAAGGATGTCAAAGTTTTATTAATCTTTTAAGTATATTAAGAACTAAACCCATGCATTGTTATGAGAAAAATTATTGTTGTAGAAATCTCTCAGTAAGAGATGCAATGGCCAACATTCATAACAGAGTACCCACAACATAGGCAGAAATCTTCATTTGAATATTAAGGGTAGTTTAAGAACAAATGATAACCATTCAGATGTTATCAAAACCCAAGTTGAATGTATACTTAAAAGTGAAAGGCTCCATAGCTTTACCATTCCACACAGTTAAAACACAGTTTAATCGTAAGAAAAGGGCAATTGAACACAGGAGCAGGTTGCCCAGAGAGGTTGTGCAGTCTCCACTCGTGGATATATTCTAAAGCTAACTAGACACAGCCCTGGCCCTGCTGTAGCTGCCCTTGCTCTGAGAAGGGTTGGACCAGCTGTTCTCCAGAGGTGCCTGCCCACCTCAGTCATCCTGTGGTTCTGCAATTCTCTCAATGTTTGTTGCTGCTTTTGAAATAAAACCCAAAACCTCAACACAGAATTACACTGTGTTCATCTCCAGATCTTGTGCTTATCCTCCAGATCTTCTTAGGTTTAGAAAAGTTTCCTCTCTTGTAAATATTAAGGATAATATCTGAGGTTAGCCAGGGAGTGAACTACTGGAAAAACTTAATACTGAATCTGCAACTAACTCAATGGCTCCAGAAACAAACTAAATGTAATGACAATGTTTCAAGTCACTGCAGTGGAATTTGGTCACTGCTGGTATAATCTGTATTACACAGATATTTTAATCGACAAAAATAGCCCCATCAATAATACAGCATAAATGTAAAGGTAGATAGATCTATAAAGTAATTCAACTGTTTTCACATACTGAAAAAATGTTTTTACAAAAGTTCTAAGAAACAAGAAAATATTCTTTTTAAAGAGTGAATAACAGTACAAAATTGATTAATGCACATATCCCAGACTTTCTCTTTTTTATCCTCTAGAGATACATTCAGATCTCCTTGCTACTTTTTCCTCTATACAGACTTTCACATGTTCCACTCATGCACAAATAATCAGTTGGTTTTATGATTACTGCTGGCTCAGAGCCTATTCATATCACTAATGCAAAAGCATCTGCTGACTCAGCTATAATTTGGTCATCCCCTTTTATGACTATAGCATGAATCTGTTTGGAAGTGCAGCTGGTTCTGAATCGTGTTCTAAGAAGTAGGATGTGTATGAATACACACACTTTGGCAAAGCCTAAAGCACCATGATAACACATTTCTCTTAGATCTTTCTTGTAAAACTGGATCCTGAATACGGTTTTAAGGCCTGTGCTTCAGGGATGCAATAACACATTTGTCCAACTCACAGAAAACTGAAATGTGAATAAGGAGCCACTGTTGTTCCTGTCCAAAACTTTGAACAGTTACAATCAGAGTCACTTGGACAGCAGTGTAGTGAATACCACAGCCTGCACAGAAAAAAAATCTATTAATTGTAAGAGTAGATACATTATTCAAACATAAAACATTTTTAAAAAACAAAACAAAAAATTCCTGTCTGGGGAAAAAAAACAAACATAAAATAATTAAATACTCAATCACAGAATCATGTTGTAACTTTGCATTTATATAATATATTTAGAGGTTGTTTCCAACTGCAGATTCTTGCAATTGGAATACAAAAGCCCTCTGGCAAATTTTATATCTAAATGTAGACATAGTTCTTGATTACAAGGATAGTTCTAAAAGCAAGAAACAGAAACAACAGCCTGAGGCACTGACAAGTTCTTTCCAGCTGGAAACCCCATGCACATAAGGTAAGCTACTTTACAAGGTAGGCAGAGCAATAGATCTACCACTGATTGTACAAACATGTAACTAAAGACTAGCATAGGATATACATTGGGGAAATAAGTGAAAAGACAGTTGGAGAAACATAAATTGACAGTCCAGAATGAAGAACATCACAAAGAATAAAGACCAGCACCTCAAGGATCACAGTGAAACAAAGGAATACAAGACAAAGACTAGGTCACAGTAAGATTTTTGGAGAACTTTATTACATTATTTAACTGCGTAAAGAAACACAGTCTAGTTAATGCATGGAAGAATCCACAAGGTCTACTGAGAGAAGTTGCCTTTCAGTAGTGTTTATGCTTACAGTTTAATATAACTCAAAATTTTTTTCCACGTATTTTTAAATATTCATATAAAATTTCCCCATCATTGCACTTGAGAATTTTATCATACCCTTTCTGTAAAAAATAAACAAATAAAGGTAAAATAACAATGAATTACACATTTTTCAAGCTGTGATCTCTGTATGCAGAGATTCCACTGTGTCTGACAACTGTTCAGAAATCTTGGAGCTTCTGTACTGCTTATAGTATCAAAGTCCTACATAAGCAGAGATGGAGCAGGAGAAAGTACTGTCTTCCTGCATTTTAACTTCACTCCCCTATTCCCTATGGCGTCGGTCAATAAAGGTAAATCATGGTGAGAAACTTACTGTTCCTCTTTAAATTAACCTCCCATAGCTCAGAATTTTTTTTTTTTCCTCTATGAAAGAAGCAGCATCGTAGCCACTTACTGTACCCTGCTTTTCAAACTTCTGTCTCCACAGAACATCAGTGCTGCAGGTCATGTACAGCTTCTGGTGGAATACCATGCGTGGTTCAACACTTCAGCAGGACAGAGTTCCTACAGGTCACAGCTTAGGCACACCAATAAAACAGTGCGTGAAAAAGCATATTGTGCTTGTCATTGAGAGGCTGCCTTTCAGTCCTTCTGAGATTAGGAACATTAATATCCACAAGAAAAAGATCTATTGTTAGACATTTAGCTCCCTTTTTTAGCTGTCTCTTCATAAAATGTCAAGTACATGTTCCTGGGATCTTTTCAACTTAAACCTGCAAGAGAAAAACTCTCTCAGCTTCTCTTCCTACCTACCCGATACCAGTATGTTTAGCCCTTACATACCTTTCCCTTCCCAAATCAGAGATACATAACATGGTAAAAAGTGGTGCTACTTAACAACCTGATAGGTGGTTGTTAAAGAAAACTAATCAACTGAAGGTGTTATTACTACACAGTTGCATTATAGTGATATCCTGAAGCTACAAAAAGGTGTTATGTTAGAAATATGGAAGGAAACCTGTGAGACTAGCAACAGAGCCTCCCTTTGCATTCCTCCAGATCTGAATTCACTTCTCTGTACTACATATTCCCCAAATAGTCTATCATTGCCAGCTTTTATTTCTCTGATCCTGTACGGCTGAGAAAGAGGTGGATGGAATGCAGGTTACAAAAATAGGGGACAGTAGAGGAACAGCATAAAAACAGTAGTGGGAGAAAGGCAGCAGTCACAAAAGAATTTCAGCTATCTTTGTTCATCTTAGAGAAAGACGATGGTAAATCACCTACCCGTACCTAACAAAAATGCTTGAGTAGGATTGTATTAGAAGGAAGCACGCAATTCCACTGAAGTCATGCAAAAAAAAAAAAAAAGGCTGATGATAAACTTGTTTTCAGAATGCTTAGGATTAGTGTACACACTAACGAGAGTAAGTGCATAAATGGGTAAATGTATTTTTTGTATGAGTGGAAATAATAGTGTTTGACAATGGCTAGTATATCTGGCTAGCATTAAACAAGGGAAAAAGATTCACCATCTTCGTACACATAGGAGAAAACAGAATTCAGATCCAGACTCAGTGGCATTATAGATTGCCTCCTCTTCAGTGGAAATATTTGTAAAGAGGTATCCCTTATGCTGACTTTGAAATGTGCTTTTCATTAAATTCTTCCTTTTCCTTTAATCCATCCATCAAGCCTGATAGCAAAGAACAGACCTTTCAACAAAGAGCACACTTTCCTTTCTACATAAATTTGGCTCATCTGACTGGACGATCTTCATCCATGGGTTGAAAAACCTGGTTTTGTAAATATTATCCACTCCACTCTTTCAATTATAATCTCTGCTCTTCTCAGTTCTTTAAAAACATGTCACATCCTATTGAAGTGTTAAGCAGAGAGAGAAAAACGTAAATTGCTGTTCACATTAAAAGGAAATCACAGTTTGGAGGGGTATTTGGAGTACACGATTCTGAGTACCTGTTTGCTGCTCCCTCCTGACTGGCTAACTGGCTTCATGACAACTGATTCAGCTTGCTCAGTGTCCCAGTTCACCAGTCACGAAAATGACCAAAACAGTATGTTCTTCACAAGCCTAGTGATACCTACACAAATGAAGACAAAGTCCTTGTTTCAACGAGCTTATTCTGAGACTTAATGTGTGGAAAATATTTTTATTGTTTAGCTCAAAGCCAGTAGCTAAGTGAAAAGCTATTTTGTTTTATTTAACAACAACAATAATCTCTGTGGGCAGATACATAAGCAGGAAAATTGTTTCTTTCACGAGCTAGCTTCACTTTGGTAGTGTGAGAAAAACCATCATGCCTTTAAAAGCAAACCTGGTTAGCACTCCTTGGTCAAAAAAACAATCAGTGATCATTTTTTTTTTTCACAGAGCTCTTTGAAACTATAGAGTTTTTGAGTTAAGTTTCCTCTGGTGCCTTATTCCTCTGGGAATAAAGCAGAGATGTGAAAAGACTTCATTCTTCCTCTTGTCACAGATTTAAACCAGTTGTTCTGGCAAGTCCAACAGGAAGGATTCTCTGTGTGTCACTGAAGTGCTTCGATACTTATCCAATCAATCAACACCATGGCATCCTCATGAGGTTCCAGGAGCTATGAGGGCTGCACGTATCTTTACAGAGAACATCTCATTCAAAGGACACAGGTTTGCTACTCAGCACTATTCCTTCCAACACAGTCAACCCGCCTAAATGCACATACTCCTAGCTCGACAGCTTACCCTGAAACCAATATATCTCCTCTAGATCCATAGAGCCTCCTGGATTCATCAGGTGCTCAAAAGCATGGATGAGCCAGGAGACGTGTCCACAGCCAGGCATTAGAAAACGGTGGCAACTGGAGATAAGAAAAAACAATCTATTGCCAGCAGTTTCTGCTTGCTCATACTATTCTCAAGAGTAAGGACAGCAGCAGTGGCAGCAACAGTTGCTGACTAGGTCTGCAAAAATCTTTTTGTACAGCATATTGCTTTGAAGATCCTGGTGTACTGTTAGTGGTTTGCATAGAAACTTAGATTTTACTGCTTGCATGTATATCCTCTGCTACTGACTGCCCCAAGTAACTACAGTGACCCTTCTCAGAAAAAACCTCAGTCATAATTTGTTAATTGAACATTTTTTTTCTCAGCTTCCAGAAACTTCCTCCTAACAAGTCACTCTAATAAAGGTTTATTTCCCTTTTAATTTTTGGCCTTTTGTATTTTATACATACAAATATTATATTATATTCAGTGGCTTTAAAATTAAATAATTTGACCACTTAAAGACCAGTACTCATATAAAAAGATGCCATTCTAATGAATGTCTGTGCAGATCTGATAATCCTCCTAGAACACAAAACACATCATATCTACACAGAGAGAACAGCAGTTTCTCAGCAGTCATTAGCTATTGTTTCCCCTCTTACTATATTTTCCATTACAGTACCCCACTGCTGACATCGTGTGTTTTCTCTAGAGTACCATCTGTGTTACCTTGACTGACTTCCCTTCTTTCCTATGTGCTCTCTCTCCACACAGCTCTCCAGATCACCACCTTCTTCCTAGTCTCACGTTAATAATAGAAGTAATTCTGTCCATCTACATGCAATATATTCTCCAGCTTACATTTGGCTATGCTGTTTATCTCTCTATCCTACAGACTGAACTTCTTATATTATAAAAGTACTTTATATATGATTCTCTGTATTTTCTCACTGTAATGATTTACCCTGAGGCTGCTTATACTCAGGATCAGTCCAGACTATGCAGGCACTACTAACTGAAAACCTTTTCTCTGAATTTTCTTTCCAGGAAACAAAGGATCAGAATAACATTAAGGTTCTGTCACTATACTTCAGCAAACATGAATGTATCAGCATCAAACGTAGATGAACAGTTTGAAATCGATGCTGAACTGTAAGTATATATTATATACCAGCTTTAAGTTATATGAGCCAGTTAAGCATTTTCAGTTATTAGTCTCTTTACAGCAGAACTGAGTTTTAGTTCGACTGCTTCAGTTAGTCAGAGGCACACACACATGCCAAACTCCTACCTCTTTATTCCAGCTGGGTGGCCTTGCAGGGCAATAAGCAGATATGGTCAGATGCCAGCACAGCTTCGCTTTACAGTAAGTCTTCACAGCTCAAGCACTATTTCTAGTCTATCCGTTTTGACTTAGACAAGTGGATTTAACATGGGTTAATACTACTGCTTTCAGACAGTTGATATAACATTCAAGGAAGTGATTAGATGGAATGAACTAGCTTTAAAGTAGTTTTACATTGTATATCTAGGAAAAGTGTTCAAAGTCTCATTAATGAAACAAAAAAACTTGGGAGAATGGCTGACATGTATTTGTAAATAAATCATCTGTGACTGTTAGCTGAAAAAAAAGCATTTTAGAAGAGAGAAAAAATAGAGTACAAATGCTGAGAAAATCATACTTCTAGACCTTTTTTCAGTAGTGTCTCACAGTATGCAAGACACTTAACAGAGTTATTATATTTTAGTTTCATTTCTACAGTTCTTAGAATTTTAAAGACAGTGTAATATCAGCACACGGGATGGTAACCCGTTTTTGTTGAGCAGCCCAGAGCCTCCCCGAACAGGCAGCTCTTTCACCCTGCATTTTAATCACTCAGTAATGTATGAAGAAGGGGTAATCCTCTATGTAATATATATATATAAAAGTAACTTGGATACATTACAATGGTGTCTGCTTAAGATGATTCTACACTTCTTCACCTCTAAATTTCCCACTAACTGTCCTCTGGCATTATCAGCAAAGCTGAAGGGGGCAGATAAAGCAGGGGAGAGAAGCATAAAGAAGGCCATACCATTAACTCAGATATAATGAAAAGTCACTTATGGCACTTTAAACAGTTCTTAAAATTCATGAAAACTTTGCTTATGTGAAGTTTCACTCATACAGTCTTCTCTGAATTATACTTCAGTGGTATTTCTCCTGTGATCAGCAGCTCTAATAACCAGGCACTACAATAAGGTTCTGCTCTACTTGTGCAGGGGTGATGCCTGACAGACTGTGTACTGATGACTGTATGTATGTAATACTGGAAAGGGGTAGGAGATTATTAATCTATTTTCCATAACCTTTTTGTCCTTTTGCTCCCTATGGGATGATTTTGCAGTGGCATAATGCAGGGTTTGTACACCCCATTATGAGTCTGGAAGGAGCTAATGGTACCTAATCAGCCTCTCCCAGAGGCGAACAACAGACTTCAAAGGAGGAACTAAAAAGGAAGCGCCCTGCTTAATTAGTGCTTATCTAAGAAGAGGAGCAGACTTGGGGGAAGACGTAAGGATAACTGCTCCCTGTCAGAGTCCCTTGGTAGAGATGTAGGCCTGGCAAAAGATGTTCTCTTCTTTGGCTGACAACGTTCAACTCAAGCTTGCCTGAGCCATGGCAACATGGCCATTTTTCATGTATAAGTCATTCACAGAAAAAAACAAAGAATCTGCTGACAATACAGTCCAGAAGCAAAACCAAAATGGACCTGTTCTGTATGTTTAGGTCTAATTTTACATACACCAAAAGAAATAGAGGTTGCATATATCCTAAGCAGAAGCTAACATCCTTTCACCCCTTCAGGTGTCGAAGGGCTGGGTGGAGCAGTGGCATGACCTGGAGGGGATGCAGGCAGAGGTACAGGTTGCTCTACACCGTGGGAAGCTAATGAGGGCACAGTTCCAGGTACACTCACTGCCTGGCAAGCTTTAGAGAGCAGTGACCATTCAGGAGGCATTTTTTTATGCAAGCTGTAAGTTCCAAAGGGCTTTTAATCATTAATTTTGTACAACTTTTGTGCTTTTTATTATAAAAGGCATGAAAAGATTTGGTTTTGTCATGATAGGTGTTTTCCTGTCTTCCTTTTTACCTAAGAAATATCGGAAAATAAATCTGGTCTTCAGTGACTTGCCTGTGAGAGCTGCAGAGTACCTGAGAAGAAGACAATGTTCTAAGACAAATATATGTTCATAACAAGCTCATAAATAAATACTTAAATAAAGGACAGACAAACAAAACTTGAATTTCTCTTACAGCCTTTGTACATCACAGAATTGTGAACCACGTAGATACGTCATCTGACTTCACAGGTTATCATCATATTATTCAAAACAATAAACTTGCAAAAATAATAATTAAGGAGTAATTAAAAAAAGATAACCAAGATAAGTTTTAATGGCTATATGAAAATATACCTGCATTTTAACTGTCTTCAGCAGAGATTATGAGAAAATACTGTTCCAGAAGAAACTTGTAATAAACAATTTCACTAACAAACCATCTAGCTATTTTTCTGCTTAAATGTTTTATGTATGCATGTCTGTAAATGCATATATTTACATAAAAATATTTTGTCCTCTTTTTGTTACAATCAATTTTAATTGTTCTTTCTCAATTTCATTTTTCTCCCTCCAACCTCATCTCAGATCAAGGTTGCGATAACTAGGTAGACTGATATTAACAGAATATGCCATTTGAGTATAGACCGCCAATGTTTTCTCTTGGAAATCTTTTAATTTCTTGCTTGCATCTTGCTGTCTTGGAAACAAAGTAGATTGATTTCTCATAATACCCAGGAGAATACAAGGCATTGACAGCTGAGGAAAGGGACACAGAAGCTTTGGAGACATTAAAATAACAGAAACAAGAGCTTAAGAACAGCATCTCTACAGACTGCTTCACATCCTGTATTATGAAACCTACTCACGTCTAGAGGATACCACTTTGTTTTCAAAGACCAAATGAAGTGCACAGTCAGATTTATTATATGCTTCAGAAAGAGAGAGATATTGTCTCTGAACAAGGAATTCATGCTCAAATGCATAGCAAAACAAATGAACAAATTTCCTATTTCACATTCTTCATACTGAGTATCATAGAGGAACACAAGCCTTTCTATGCAGGTTAATTCATAGATGGGAAAATAAAACTCATGTTAATAACAGAAAACTATAAACACTCAAGTGCTTAGAACAGAAGCTTTAAAAGCAAGCAGAATTAAGAGTGACTGTTCACCACAGGGTAACTGAGGAAAAAAAAAAAGTTAAGGATGGATAAACTGTGGTGATAATGTCTGTTTATTCTTTAAGACTAAACAAGTAGGGCATGAGCAAAGTATTACAAAGAAATAAATAATGTGATAGACGAATAAGTCTTAAAATGGAAAGATTAACTGTTATCTCTCCTAATACTTACTATAAGCTTTTGACAACCAAGGACCTTCTGTAGAAATACCCAACTCTTGGGTTTTAAAACACAATGAATTAAATCTAATTTAGAAACATCTGGTGTTTGTGTCAGAAAACCCAAGAAATAAGTAGAAAAGCATAATGATCTAAAGAGGCTAAAGGCAAGACAGCATGAGGGAAGTACTGTTAAAACTGAACAAATTATTATATTTTCATATAGTACAGATCTAAGTACAGCATGAAGACTGCCGTTAGACATAGCCTACAAGTAAGTGGAAAAGGCAAGCTATTATTCTACATTAGCTTCAGCTGTTTCAAAAGGATGGGATATCTTTATTATTAAAATATTAACCCTTATCTATTTTGTATTCACTTTTCACTTTATTCATTGCTTACATTAAATATGTAGCAGAGCAAAAACAGTGATAAGAAATAAAGATGTCCATTTAACATCTTCGGAAACAGTCTTGTGAATAAGTATGTGCAATGTAAAGCTAAAATCTCTGAATTTGTTTGTTTTGCCACTTAAACAAAATGAATACAACATCGATAAGATTATTACAACAGATTTCACTAAGAACTAGTACTTTAGTCTCCTAGCTATGTATTAAGAGGAAATCTCTTTCACATATATCATCACTCTTTCAGAACTTGATACAGGGCTAGTAAACTAAGGACCTATATTTTACTGAAAAAGTCCTTCAGGATCCCTTGCAAGTTCTGTAAAACTAGGAATATTAAATACAGTACCTGGCAAAGTTGGCAATTCTGGTCATTATAATCCGCATATCTAAAAATCTCAACATACTTTCAATTTGACACAGCACTGCTTCCCAAAATTCAGTTCCAACACATCACTGCCAGCACAGAATATTTAGTGAAGGCCACTATGCACACCTCATACTGCCATTTTAATTGGAAGCAGATCATCTTCAGGCTGCGCCTGGTAACACCACCAGAAGCACAGGCCTGTGTGCATCCCACTCCCTGTTCTGTAGCATTTCTGCTATTAACGTCAGGCAAACCTTAAACTATTTGGAAATTTAGCTTTTCTAATAAACTGGAAGAATTATTAACAGTGAAAAATTTGGTTGCTTTCCTGGGGAAGTCCTGCTTGCACTTAACTCCCCTATATTCCTTGAAATGGACATCCATACACATATGCACAAAATCAATAAATACATAGGCAGAAAGAAAAGCTAAATTAGACACAGAACACTAGTACTGCCAAGCCCCATTAAGAAGATATGCAGCTCCCATATGGTCAGAGAATTCAAATAAATGTGAAATTTCTTCTAACAATTTTTGAGATGCATGTTACTTCAGATTACATATGCTGTAAGACTGTTGGAGAATTTCCTTTCATTAAAAATATATTTAAATGTATTTAGAATATCTATTCAAATGCTAGACATGCTAGATCTACAGTCTACCTAACCATCGTGAATAACTATTAAGATGCAACAATAAATAAAACATTTTATTGGAAAGGATCCTTATCATGCAGTTCATTTGATGCCAGGGCCCACTTACAAATAACAGAAGGTCCCATAATTCTAATAGAACCCAGCAGAAATACTGCTATTTCACAGTCCTTAACCCCAAATTCTGCCTCTGAAAATCTGAGATAACAATCATTGCAGTATGCCCTTAAAAAGAACAAATCCAGTCTCCAGTTCCCGAGCTAGGGAATCTTCAGCCGTATCAGAGCTCAAGTGTCCCCTCTCTCATACAAATTACTGCTGCCAAGGGAAATGAAATCTTGCAGGTATCAAGTTCAAAATACTCAGAGTATTTAGCCCAATAGCTCACAAGGTTACATTTCACTAGAAGTTAGAGAGAACAAAGGGAACAAAAGGCATCGCCGACCCCCCGTTGCTGTATGAATATAATCTTACATAACTAAATGCTACTGAGTAACAAATTGGCAGCCCCACAACTGTTTTTCAGAGGAAATTATTATTCAGCTATTTCTTTGGGTTGCTTCCTCCACACAATGAGCATTTCTTCAGGCTTCTCTGGGTTGAAGTTCAGTCGATTAGCTCTCTTCCAAATCTTGCTGTAATTCAGAGAACTGTTAATCTGTTGGTTAGGTTGGCTAACATGAAGACATAGATGTGAACAGTTTACTGGGGATATTATGACACTTATCCCTTGATTTCTTTTAGTACTAACCTATGCATACAGAAAGGGAGGGGTGGTAGAGGTGGTTTTATGTTATGCATACTGCAGGTTTTGAGAACAGGTATGTAACTGGTCAGTAGGACTCTGTATAATTTCTCAGAAAAAAAAGGAAAGCCATTCCAAAACATTTTTCCTTACCCTTTCAAAGGAACATCAGCATTACAGAAAGGTGAGAGCACATGCTCAGTATCTACAGGAGTTGACTACTCTGCTGTGGTCAGTACAGTGCCTACATCACCTACAAACTGACGGGGATGAAAGAAATATGAAGACTCCAGGTATTGCCATCTACTCACAAAATGATAACATTACTCCCATGCGTGCCACTTCCCAGAGACAATAATCACATAAATCCTCCGTTACCAACCAGCAGAGGAAAGCCCTGTGGGATTCTACAATCACCCATGCTAAGCAGAGCATGCAGGTGTCTGTCACAGCTTCCCTTCACTGATGATCACATATTTCAGTTTTGCTTTTACTCCATCGCAAATCTTAATGCAATACCTTCAGCATAGTCCTCAGATTCTAGCAGCCGTGCTCCATCTGCTTTACAATATTCAATAGCCTTTTGTAACCTTACTTCCCTATTACCTTACGTTTACCGGAAAGTTAAGAAAATCAGTTGAAATACAATTTTCCAAGGGATAAAACTGAGAAAGGCAATTAGGGAATTCATTCTGTGCCACTGGAATTACTACTGGAGCTGGATGAACACAAGTAAAATAAAAACAAGCTGTGGATGAACACAAGTAAAATAAAAATGAGTTGTTGAGGGACATCATATATAACATAACAACTTAAATATCTGACCAGAGTGTGAAAGATGACAACAGTTTACTACTATAGGAAAGTACGTGGTCTGAAGGCCTGAACATTGGCTCTACCACTTGGGCAAAAATATTTTTGGTGTATGTGTGTCTCAATTTCTACTGCTGCAAAACTAGCACTTGTAGAATTACCTTGCAGAAGTTTCTCAGAATTTAGTGGTGATACTATTAGACATCAGCTGTACAGACGTTAGATGCATCATTCTGTGAAAGTTAATATTTACTTAAGAAGCACTGTATGGTACACACAGATCAATAAGCAAAGATGTGAAATACTACTATAAAACTTCCTCATTATATCCCAGAAGCCATCTCCCCTCCACATTCAAAGCAACCCATATTTCCCAAGGATAACCATAATTCTTAATTATGAGAGGATGACTTAGTCATCGCACCTGCCCTTTAAGCATTAAACACCTTCTTTACAAAGCACGTGCCTCTTTTGTAATTTCAAAGAAACTGTAAATGTAGAAGAGTGTGAAGATCAACAGTCAGCAAACAGTCAAAAGGTTTTCTTATGATGAATAACCTTTGAAGTAGCCTACTTCAATATTGTTATTTCTGGAATTTCAAGCATGAACTCTGCAAGCAGCCAGACTACACATTTCTATTCAGTGGCAATAAAAGTCAGCTAATTTGGTACGAAGTACAACAGGATATTATTGTTTATGTATGGTCTTTATCTCATAGTTAAGGGAAAACTTGTGCCAAATTCCACAAGTTATTTCCTTATTAAAGTGAATTTTAGAAACAGAGGGAGGCACAGCATTAGTGTGCAGCTCTCTAATTTTTTACCATTGAAATGAAAATGTCATCCTTAGAAAATACATTTCAGGACTGAATGTATTCATTAGCCTTTTGCATTTGATCTTAATTTGATGACAAAGACGTTAAATGGATGTCATATTATATGAATGCAGTTTTGACAATGGGTTCATTCATCCATTGTAGTAAGAAAAGGTCCTTGTATTAAAATGGCTTAAGATTTTCAAAGAATCATCTCAAAAGGTGATTAATTTACGTGTTAGCTTAAAAAAATCCTGGCACATTAATTTAAAGTTTTTTCCCTTAAAAAAGTAATCAAAACACATTTGCACGTTACAGCACTATTGGGTGCCCCCTGCAAAAATCACAGTGCATAAATTACAAAGCAAGCTTTTTCACAGTAAACACAGAGCTATGCATAATTATAACGATGTCCTCCTAATCCCTAAAGCAGAGCAGAGCTAAATGCATCTTTAAAATGGCCAAGAGCTGTTACTTTTTTTTTTTTTTTTAAAACCATATTGCATATGAGCTTAAATTTCTATCCTTGCATTGCTCCAGGCAGTGGATCTCTGAACAGACATGCTTTTAAATTGTGAATATAGGTGAGAGGATTTCCCACCACCACTCTACCCCCTCCATTAAACAATGCCTGTTTTCCAGTCCTCAAAATAATGGCATTTGTAATTCGGTTCTAACTGTAGTTACACAAGAACCTGTGAGGTATCAAACAGGTTAATGAAACCTGACTGCTCTAAAAGGGACTGGCTGGGAGCTTGGCATTCATTTGCTAAATAAACATTTGAAGTTGTTATCTGCTGCAAACGCTTTCACTTAGGGACCAATAGTAACTTTCTTCTTATAATACTAATATTTCAAGTAATACCATAATGCATTCTATGTTAACCAAGTCATAGTATTTGACTGCCACAGCTATATTACTATTAATTTCTGAAACTTTTAGGCATGGAATATATAAGCCTCTATAAACCTGATAGAAAAATACAGGAAAAATTCAGTGTCTGAATAAAATTTCCTAATACTTGTTTCAGTTTCCTACCATATGGTCTAAATAGGAACTGATTATTATCAGTAAGAAATATCTTTCATCCCTTATTATAGTATATAACTATCTTTCTGTGAAAATTGAGGTAGATCATAAAATATTTAAATAATGAATACTGATAAAAAATAAAGTGATCTGAAAAAAACAACCTGTTGATTATACCCATATCCACTGTTTGTTTTTTTTTTTTTTTTAAATTGAATTAGTCCCAGTATGAGTGTCTGCATAGTAATGCTATAGAGCACTAGGCACCAAATGAATTCTTCCTTTGAATACTCTGAGCTAGAGTTATGCTTTTGCAGCCTACTCTATTTCAAAAGAATGAAATATGAAATATGGTCATCAGAATGGTTTTGAGTATTAAGCTTGAAATGATCTGTCATTGCTTTTTAAATTAATATATTAATAATTTGTGATATTTGTAATATATATTCCTGTATTACTTCGGGTAAAAGATTCGTAGAAATGTGCAGTTGCTTAATAGTATTTAAACTGGCATATTGTAGCACTCCTTTCCTGTGCTGTAGCCATCTCATGACATAGCATGCATGCAAATTCAAAATGCTTTTAGTTATTGTTATATATATCTTTATTTTGTATTGTAATTTTGCCAGGTAAGGCACTTTTTCTCCAACATTGGAAATAATTTGATCACAAAGATAAAAGAGCCAAATATGTCCTGGGAATAAATACCCTAATATGATGAGTAAAATATCATGGGTCTGCCTCACCCTTTGTTCAAGAAGAATAAAAACTTACGTAATGAGGAGGCATTCTTAATGTGTTCATAATTTGCAATTACAGCCCCTGAAGTAAAGTAAGATTTGGATTTCATTCTGCCCAAAGCACAATTCAAAGGTAAGACTGTCCTGCATCTGTTAGATCTCTAGCTCACCTCTTTCAGAAAACATTAACATTCCTTGTACCTGCTCTACATGCTGTATTTATATGGCAGTCAGCTCCCAAATAGACACCATTAAGATCAAAATAGTTGCTTGCCACAGTATGCAAAGAAAAGGGAATTTTCTTATCTGTGCATACAATACATCGAGGCTGTCCTATGAGAGGTATCTCTCAATTAAATACCACTCCTTCCCCTCTCTCCCTCCCTCAAGAAAGGTTGCAAACCTTGTATGTGACTTTTATTATGCCTAGGGGAATGGATGAAAAATTACAAACATTGCCAAATGTGTAACTAGAAAAACTGCCTTGAAGTGGGTGGGGGAGTTTAGATCTTGGCAGCTGCTGTGTAATCAAAAGCTCTTACAAAAGCTAAAATAAATTAAGTCTTGTTACAGAGGCTTGCTGATTCTGGGAGTTATTTTCCTGCAGACATTATAGGATGTTCAGCTTTTCAGACAGCATTCACTGCAGTAGCTGTCCAGAGCAAGTGCACTGTACGTCCCCAAAACAGGAATAATTCACAAAAGCACCAGATTTTTGAAACAATGCAGAATTCATGCTTTTGAAAGCATTAATTGTAGCTAAGAACTGAAACTGTCTATTTGTGGGTTCTGTTTGCTAATTTCTTTAAACTTAAGTCCTGTTAAACAAAGAAATCAGTAGGATGTAGAAAGCTATGGCTGACATGGATATTCAGTGCATCTTTACTGATATATGTAACTGCAAGCCATAGGCATCAAACTGAGTCTTAATATAATTTTAAATTAAATTAGCTGCATTTTGCTTAAGATATTGTTGATGTCTAAGGAAAAAGTAAGGTAAAAAACTTGCTAGAAAGAAAATCTGGATTATATTATGTCATGTGAGTCATGGTTCAGAACATGTCATTGAAGATGTACCAAGAGGCGACTGTAATAATTTGCATACTATTAGTGGTTTCATGTATGGTAAATATCCTTCCTCACTTTTGAGAAACTACAGCTCCAAGATGGTGTCCTCGCTATTAGGCATCAGGGAATACAATAATGGAGAGCTACTTCTTTAGACATACTGGCAGCTGACTAGACTGGAAAAAGCCCTCAACACTCCTAATAGTTTGAGCATATGCTTATAACAAGAGTAAGGTTTCATGGTTTAATGGGATTTTGAAATCTTCTGTTTTCAATCCATAGATGAATAGAACTCCAGGATCTGGAAGTCATCTGCTCCTGGGAAGTGGGACAGAATTTGGACAGAACACCTGCATACATAGACTGTGAAGAATCGCTAAGCATCAAGCAGGTTCAAGCTTCTTGTTTCTGCTTTGGGATTAATGTCAAACAGCAAATCTGAAGAACTTTAGCACAGTCAAGAACAAGTACTTTTTAAAAAACAGAAAATCAATCTTTTCCTGAACTATGGATTATAATTTTGTATTTTAAAATAATATATTTAGTTTTCAGGTGTTTGCTGAGGTTCATATTGAGTCACATACCAACATGGATTCAAAACAAGTTTAAAAAAAATCTTATTTTTAAATATGATATGAAATGTGTAACAACTCCCAAGGAAAACTCCACAATATAAGTGGAACACCCACGTAACTTCTTTTTTTCCCATGTAAACAGAGACCTATGATTAAAGCCTGAGCTCCCATGGTTTTGATGCATAGAAGTATGCATTACACACATCGTCTCAGCAGGCACTCATTATGCACTCACAGCTAAGAAAAAGTAAATGCCTCACTGAACAAGGAGGAAGGAGGAGATTTTTCACTAGTTCTGTTGAAAGGCAACAACTAGAGAAAAGAGAAACTATTGCATACTCCTTTTTAATCCGTGATCTGGGATAAAATCATTTACTGATAATTAATAACTAAAACGGTACTTCAGCCAAAAATTGTTTCTGGAAGCAATAAGTCTCAGGAATTCCTTACCATTCAAAGAGTAACTACACAAGTATATAAGATTAACTAGGTAATGTAAAACCTGAGTAAATTATTAATTCAAGTTAAGCCAGAAATAACAACCTGCCCTTTAATATTTTGGGGGTAAATGATATATGTTCAATTACTTCAGACACACAGTCACTGAAAACTAGAATTAATCCAGGAAACACGGTCTAGTTCTTTATAGTATTTTTGTTCTACAGAGGATGTAAATTAACCCCTGAGTTTCAGATACCATAAATAATACAGATTATGTCAATATGCACACTTAAAAGGTTACTTTTAGAGTATGTCTTCCATTCTTTCTCCAAAGCCCACTGCATACTTTAAGACGTTGCCCCAGTCATGTAGAATAATACAGGCTATATGCATCATGTATACTGCTGTATTCAACTTCAAAGTAACTGTGTTTGCCTCATTCACCTTATTACAGGAGACATGTGGAAAACTACTCAGTATGCCAACAACCACCAAGACATCCAAGCTAAACACAGCTCTTGTGCGGTCATGGGTATTCTGAAAGCTTCTGCTTGCATTATCCCATTATCTGACCATCAGTTTGGGAAAGACAGAAATAAATGTGGCTGGATTACACTGCAGTTTAATTAATTTGATTCTCCTGCTACATCAAAACCATAAAACTCTGACCCACAGGTATTCCATTGCCTACAGTGTGGTGCAGAGGGCTTGATCTGAATGAGAAGCAGTTGTTCCCATCTCACAACAATCAAGATTTCATTTATTTTCCCTCTTTACACTATAATGACTTCCATCCTCCCTCCAAAAGCACAGATTAAACTAACCTCCTTCCAGCATATCTAGCAATATGATTAGATAGATTAGCAATAGATTAGGACATTTGCCTGATGCGAGGAAAAAAGTCAAGCCCCTAATTCAAATACTGTATCAATCATTCATAAAACCCACATAATTTCTAGCAGTAGAAATTTGGCAATTTCTTGCCAGAGCAGACAAATACAACACAGTCACAGCACCTATTCGAGTCACACCACAGGAATAAATCTGGAGTTTCCACACTCCTCCTATGCAACTAACTCTTCTTGGGCATATTCTCCAATCCTGTAAATAAATAAATATTGACTAGTTTCTACTGAAGGTTTTCAGAACACATTACTTACTTTTATAATGCCATTCAGTCCAACACTTTCAATTTGGTGGATTTCCTATTGCAATATTTTTGCATTTTCAAAGAGCTGTACCTCTCTCATTTAAAACAGAAATCTCATTCTTGACAAAAATAACTCTTACCAGCCTACAAAGAGTTCTGGTTTGAAGAAATCTGGCCAATAAAATACCTAGTTAGATAATTCCTCATCAACAAAACTAGAATTATTTAGCAGTTTGGGAGCTTGCACCATCTAAAAGCAGGACAATTAGTAAGAATATAAAAATGGGTTTATTCTTTTGCAAGGAACTGAGATAAAAAGAAAACCAATATTTGTCATCCTAGGGAAAGTAGTTTAAAAAAGACATTATAGTGATTTAGTATGGCAAGGACTGTACATCCCACTTTGGTATTTATATGCAACCTCTACTGATATCAATGAATGTTTTTTATCTATATCTGAGGGAAGAATTTATTTTTAAGAATGCAAATACAGATTACATATTTAAATTAATGAAGCATGTAATGTATGTCAAGGAGGAATTGTACAGAATTTTTTTTTTACTAGTTTTAATGCTATCTGTAGCAGTTTCAACACATTCTTAAATTAGTCAGTATGCATTCTGAAGGTTAAAAAACAACAAACTTTGAGAACACACTCGTGAAGTTCAATGTGAAGAACAACATAAATCATATGCTGGAAGGGTGGCATTTCAGTTTTGCCAGGAGCAAGGCAAAAAACATAAAAACAACTGTGTTAAATGGAAACTTGTTCCATTAAAAGTAAAGGCAGGAAAGGAACAGTAAGACTAAAGCTGAGACTGAAAATTACACATTTGTCACAGTTGTTGTCTTCAGTGTCTCTCCTATTCAAGCTTTACAACCTAAGGAGTCAAAGACAAAGGGTTCAGTGGCTGTGTAAATTAAAGCAGCATTTCACAATAAGGCAAACAACTGTAAACTTTGGAGGGCTGTTCTGACAGTATGTATTTGGAAGAGCAACTGCTGCGCTGTACACCAGGAATCCCCTCTAAACCAGGAAACCCCTATATACTCATAATTCCATATATTCTTCCACTTCTATCTTAACCCTACTAGAGGCTCACGGGTGGGATTAAGACAAGAGCAGCTGGAATTGCACTATTGTGTCACTGAGCCAAATTCTGTTATGAAACTCTAACTATTGAGTTCTAGGCTGGTATATGGCCAGGCTTCGGCCCATCCATGTGAAAGAGGCCCTATATTCAGTGTACAGACAGTCTGACACCATAGGTGCCAAAACTTATGCAAAGTATGCACTCTGAACATGGGCAGTGAGTCAAGCATTTAAATAAGTTCACTCTCAGTTTTAGGATAACGTTTTTAACAGATACAGCTGGTTAGAAAATATCTAGCATATCCCCTTCCCCTCTAGCCTTTTCTTCCTTGTAGTGGTGGAAATTTTCCCGCTTTGCTGCTAACAGCATTTGCATAGCCACTGTTGAACATAAGGTCTAAGGCAAGAAAACCTCCACCCATCAGAACTACAGGCTTTTGCTGACTCTTGATGGCTTTAATTTTCTGTTGAACAGCAAAGCCAAGTCTTGCTCTTAATTAACAACATAATTGCAGAATTATTTGCAGCTAGTACTGATCCCTCTTGCTAAACGCGCTCCTTTCTGCACCTTTACGTTTCCGAGTGCAGTAATTACTGGGCTACAACTGTGGAACACCTTGAGGTTAAAAAGAACCTTTGGAGGTCATTTACTGTGAGCACCCTGCTCCAAACAGGGCTGGGGTGGGTTGCTCAGGGTCTGCCCAGGAAAGCTTTGAATAAGAGAAGAGAATCCACAACCTCTCTGGACAACCTGTTCCAGTGCTGGAGTTCCCTGTTGTGAAGTTTTGGGGTTTTTCCACCAAGTTTAGTAAGAACCCTCCTTGTTGCAACTTTTGATGTATGGTTCTTTTTTGTTCTTATCCGTAACAACCAGAACCATTTTCCACCTTCTTTGATTCTCCTGTGTGTTAGAGGTCAATGAAGAGTTCATGATTTACAGCCCCTAATGGATGAAACTCCATCCACCCTCCTGAAAACATATACTTGAGCAGTTGCATCCAGTGCAAGAACAACTATAAAACACAGATGAAAAGTCCATATGTTTAAATTTTTGCAGATAAAAACATCAGATCAACTGCTGAAATGTACTGCATGTTAAAACTGTAGTGTTTCATCACGTGCTTGCAGGAAGTTTTGCCACAACCTAGCAAAATACTCGGCATGCAAATAGTCTTAAGCACTTGAGTCGTTCCACTGATCTTCAAAGGGATTATTCACATACTTAAGTTAAGCACTTTATTAAATGTTTTGATGTATCACAGTCACAGTCTTGGTCACAGTTTCAGTACAAACTTGGGCAAAGATCTATATAGCAACACATCAGAAGGTATTTTTTTCAGACTGTACAGCACCTAGGTGAATGTTAGTGTGTACACGTATCAAGACAAGGAATATTCTTCAAAACAGAGATCTGTTCTACCAGTTCTTCAGCATTATGGATATGTAACATGTATTTTTATAACACTGTAACTGTAGTAATTTGATTATGATATGTATATAGAGATACAAAATAAATGTAGCTAGCATTGGACTAAATATTGTAGAGCTTGCTCATTTAGACGATTTGCAAGAGTAAAGGAAGACTTGGCTCATTATTTGCAAACATATTCAGTACCTACTGTAGACAGAGATCAAAAATACTGAATATTCTAAAGGAAAGTTAGGCTAGCTCTGTAATGAAATTTTAAATTTCTAAGCAGCTACAGACTGTCAACTGGAAAGAACGTAACAAAATTATTAGTTTGTTGCAAGGTGATTAAATTTACATAAAGACTTTGGCTTTGATTAAATGCTAGGGGGGAGGGAAGAATCCTGTAAAATACAGAATCCCCTAAGTCCTGACTTTGTCAGTTCTGTATTTCATGCTTACAGATTCAGTTATAGCAGTAGTAAAACCTGACTTTTTTTCATCACTGAAAAACTGGAATAGCTGTAAATCAAATATATTTGGATTCTGACTGTGCTGAGTGTGTACCTTAAGTTTAATTTTGGAAATTAAATTTAAGAAAAAATGTAAATAGAAACAGTAGCTTTAGAGGTATATTTTTTGTCTATTCTTTTGTATGTGATTTGTTCAAATAACATCATCAACATCAACACTATCAACAGACAAAATTACTAGAACTGAAAGATCTCTTCCACATTCCACATATTCTTCATTAGAATGGTGTAGGCTTTCTTATGAAATATGTTTCTCAAAGAATTTCAGTTTACAAATTGCAGAAAAACTCTAAAGTCCTGAATTTAAGTGAGTAAAAAGAAGGGAGTGGAACACAATGTCAGAAAAACACACCATTAATACGTGGAATATATGATACTCTGCAATCAAGGTAACAGCAGTTTCTGTCTCACAGCACTAAACATATTTTTGTTCAAGCAAGTATGCACTTCACCTGCAGTAAGGTTGTCCTATTTAATGAAACAGTTTGCAAGTACTCACCTTGGAAATACAAGACAATGCAGTTTCAAGTAAAATATGCACAGTTATTTTTAAATATCACAAATGAAATCATTATCAAAATAAGGAATCTGAAAATCTTGCTTTGGTTAAGCAGCAAAAACTTCTGAATTATTTCACTCAAGTAGGAGAAAAATGCTTAAAAGAATTTAAGTGCCTTGAAAAGTACTAGTAAAACCCATTCTTACCACTTTGAAGTGAAATTGGAAGAGAAGGGAATGCAGCATCAGCATGTTATCCACTGACTCTAGGTTGCTTTATTCACTGTGAAATTACTATTTCACTGCCATACTTGAAGAATAGTGTTTTCCTGTATGTATTTTTACAAATATGTAGTCTAAGTACCATCAACCGCCTTGCATATATTCCCACCAAAATATGAGCCCTGTTAATGCTCCGCAGGTTTTGCAAGGTAACATCACATCCATTCCTCTTCCCCAAGACATCCTACTGGTCACTTTCTGACATTCAAAATTTACTGCTAGTCATTTACAGAGATCAAAGGTAGCTGCATCATGCCAAAAGCACTGTATTTTCACATTAAGGAAAATCTCTTACCAGAAGTTGTGTCTGGTATATAAATGATCTACTAGAAGTGCCTTATTAGTCAGTTATAAGCACTTGTCTACTTGTAATCCAGTAGCTACTTCAGGTAATTTATTATGACAATAACAAACAGAATCTGCTTCTCTTTCCATCGAAATATCTAAACTTTTTAATTTAAATTTAAACGCTAACTTACCAACTCATGATCTGCAAATCACAATGAAAGCAATGCTTTAAAGTGATTTTATTAGTGTACATTTTACAAGATAGCCTGTTTTGATTTGTGAGATAGCCAACCTAAAAAGTGGTTTTTGTTTCTAAAGGATGTAAAACAAAAACTTCTTCATTCTTTGATGCTGTCAGAAACAAAGAATGTAAAGAAAATGCCAGCAAGATACTAGAATTAAACAAATACAAGTAAATCTCAACAGTGACTTAAAGAAAACTAACAGTATTTTCTTGTTGCTGCAGTTACAGCTTCGAGCAAGGCCACAGTTCATCAACTGGAGGCCTCCCCAACAGAAAACTCAGCCAACAAATCTATTAAAACACTGTACCTTGTTTTCATACAGTTTGAGGATAATGAGATCAGTACCAGTCTTTTTTTCCTTTTTTCCCCTTACAGACACAAACAGCATTGGAAGCACCAGTCAGAGTTAGACCACATGTTGGTTCCACAACTGCCACCAATAAATACTTGCTTCTAAATCCCCTGATATTAACTTGCAGCTATGAGCAGCTCCAGATCTTCAACTGGGGGCCATATGTGCAGGATGTGTTAATACTGAACAAACCCCATAGTCTGTTGAACCAGCAAGTTTTGATTACTATTACAGCTGGATTTTTATGTGCTAATTAGTTTCACAAATTCAACATTTGCACATTTCAACAGATTCCCACATAGAGCAAACAACAAAAGTCACAGACAGAACAATTGTTTTCGGTCTTCTTGGCCTTGTTGGACTCCTCATAATCTCTTTTTCTCTCTTTCAGAGTAGTCTGTTGTCATTGAACAGAATGTTTTTAGTAATTTGGTAACTAATTTTAACAATTTGATAAACTTTAATAATTTGACAAAGCGTTTCATGTTACAAATGCTACACACAACTACGTTGGCAGATGTCTACACACATCTCTGCTTAATGAGTTGTATATACAACAGGCCAAACCACTGATGGCGTCTCAAGGGCGCATCACTTGAGGTAGTCAGCTCAGACAGACCCACGGTGCTTGACTAGGAGGCAGCTCTCATCTCACATCTCAGTTCCAAAGATGGGACTTTCGAAGTTGGCAAGACACAAGGCAGAAACACAGAACCTTACAGCTTTGCTTGCTTGAAAACACACCTAATTAGCAAATCCTGCTAAAAAAAAAACCCACACCACCAAAACTTATGTGACTAAGGCACTGTATTAGGAATAAGTACCGTAAGACCTAATTTTCCAAAGCCCCGTGCATTCATGCCTCCTTTGGGATAAAAGGCAGGTACAGGTCATCATCATTTCTGGCATAAAGCCGCTTGTCTTCTAGTGTCCCCCTTTCTATCTGCATATTATACATCTCAAATAGGAGTGTTGAAAATACATTCATTAATGCTTCTATGTCAGTTTCGTAATTAGGTGTTGGAGGATATCTAAGGACTGTGAAATTCATCGTTATCATTTTTTAGTTAGATCTAATTACTATTATCTTCTTTCTTGTGGTTAGTCACCAGGTTCTAGCCCCAAAACTGTTCTGCTGAGCACTGCTATCTGTTCTTTTTGCTCCGTGTTTTAAATTAATCCACTTCAGCTCAGGTCTAGACTGCCACCATCAGCATTGCTACATATCCCATTAGGCAGCTACAGCAATGATTTATTATTTAATGACAGCATTGTGGCAGAAGTGCTGGCGTTATGTTTCTTAATATCTATTAAGAGTTCAATAAAACAATCTGCTGAAGGTCTTTTTGTTTCTCTGATGTACAAAGACATTTTCTACAGACAATACAGCAGATCACACAGTAGTAAGTATGACTCTCAGTAGGAAACTTGTATGCTTTATTTCAAATCTGTCAACATTTTTCATGTATCTCCAAAGAAACCATTCATTGCACTTTACTCCCCACAAATCCTCCAAATTAAATATGCTTAATACAGGCTTAGAATGGAAAAAAAAAGTAAGTATTAATAAAGTCAGAAAAAACATGTTAAGTTTTTCATGCATCTCACTACATCTTCTTTCACTTTGCATAAAATAGTGTGCTAAGCTTAAGGACATAATTCCAATGAAGATACATAAACATTTACATATCAGTTTGCATTCTGTATGCAGCTCATATACCTGTAAACAGGCCTGGGAGGCCTCTATCCTCAGTACATAGATTCATAGTTTGCAGCAGCATAAAAGATACTAATCAGGTACTACAAACATCATTCACCAGTCTAGAAGCCACAAAGCTAGCCATGAGGAAACACACATTTCTGTTATCCAGGCAGTAGCTATAAAAGATGAAATTATCATTCAGCAGTAGGGAAATTTGTGATCACAGAACTTAGGACTTCACAGGAGTAAGACCTACACTCTTGAACTCATTGCCAGAAGACTTAAAGCTGTCAGCTTTGCTACATTCAGAACAAAATGCAAGAAATGCAAGAAATTCAGTGAAAACCAAAAATTTAAGCTCCAAATTCTACTCTTTTAAGTCCAGCTATAATTTTCATGCATCCCAGTCAGCCATATGAAGGGAAACCACAGCAATCTCAGGGATCAGAATTCTTCTTTGAATATTCACCAGATGTTTGCTATCACAGCAAGCATCTGTACTTTCTCTTTTTACTTACAGATATGTCTTCAGAATGAAGGGAAGTTTCCAGATACAAGTCACTTGGAATATAGTGCCGCTACTGTGTTTTGTGACTTGCAGAGTCACTAGTTTTCTGTACCTCAATTTCCCCATCTGTAAAATGAAGCCAATAAAAGATACTCTGCTCCAATAGCAGAAGTGTTATTTTGCAAATAACCTGTAATTTAGAACTCTCAAATTCAGAATTCTAAACACAGCTTGAGCTGTTGGACAAGAATTGCAATCTAAGTAAAAGAGCATTAGAATATTCTAGTTTTAAGCAATGACCGGCCAACCCACAAATATGATAGTTACCATGCAAGTTTTGTTTTGAAAGTAAGAGTAAAAATCCCCTTTCAGGTACAGGAGCATCATTAAAGACTACCATCAGTTTACTGGGGAATCACGCACAATACAAATGCAGTTATATCAACTGTTTTAATTTACTAAACAAATCCTCAAGATTTGTAGTGAGTTAACCTTAATATTTCTTTATTCTTCAGCTATTTTAACAGAAGAATTTTTAAAGCATTTTAGTAACACGTTTCTCTTTGATTACCTATTATGACTGCCCTATCCATTAGCTCAGGCATCTTTCAAGAGGGGTACGCACTGGTCTGTATTTATATTTTACAAATTAAATACAAATGTGACACTGAAACTTGGTGGGAACTGGGAGATCATCTCTTGCACACAAGCAAGACACTGTTGAACCTCAGAATCTTGCTTATGTGCAAGGCAGGAGCTTCCAGCTCTGGGCGAGATCAGACCTCAGTGTTTGCTGGCAGCAACTGCTTCTCACAGATGCACCTTCTCAAGATGCCACAGCTACCGGCTACAAACCCTTGGCCCTCTGCCGGCTCTGCTCTGTGCCACTCACAAGGCGCCTGCTTACACATCATCTTTCATACCTGTGTGGTGGGTTGTTAAGCCCTGCGTCAGTGCTTTGCAGTGTAAATTATATTTTAAACTTAATTTCCCTGTGACAAAGCAAATACGATTAAGAGTCTAAAGATTAGCAGAAAACTGTGGCGCGCTTGCTCTTTTACTCTAGGATTTAGCAACCCAGATGGATCAAACCATCACAGCTTCCTCTTCTGCAACCTTCTCTCCTTTTTCAACATAGTACCTTTCATTTAGTGAAGAACCATCAGAATAAAACACTTCATTCTCTTCCTATTCCTAACCCGATTCAATAACTACAATGCCTTTTTTTTTTTTTTTTTTTTCCTTGAGATACCTACAGCTCTATAGGCAACACACAAACAATTTCTGAAACTCTGACAACCAGGAATTTTCAGCTAAAAGATCATGGACAAAGTACAAGTTGCCAACAGCAAAGCCATTTTTCTTTACTTGATCATCACTTTTAGCAGTAACAGACAATTTGTCACTAAACAAATAAACTACTCATGCACTGAGTTCTGCAGTGACAGAAGTGATGTTCCTGTTCCAGAAACAGGGAGCCCCTTGAACAGCAGTACTTTTTCCAGTTGAAACCCTTACATGCCTTTTTAAAAATTGTTCTGTATTTTGTTTGACTTCAATTACATAAGGAATATGTCAGTTGTTTGCATGAGTTGTTTAGCTTAATACGTTGATTTGGGGTATTTCTATCTCTTTCATATATACACATGTAATAAGAAGACTTGAGAATGATGATTGGGTGGGACAAAAATATTTGAAAAAGGGGCTCAATTTACTTGTTATTTTTCCTTAATTTGCACTCACTTTCAGAGAGAGTGTTCTATAGCAGGAGCTTTTAAAAAAGCATCCATCATTGTTATACAGTTTAGTGGATTCATGATGTGAAATGCAACTACACAGTTCACACTAAAGCTGACTCAGATGGCTTAGGCATTCTGAGCACGGTATTTTACAAACACTTTTACAGACTGTGATACAAACACATGTAGATATACACAAGATGCGCTTTTAAAACCTTCTGTTGGCCGTTTTCTTTTAATAGCCATCAGGTTTTTCATTCTTTCAGTTTTCAATAACAACCCTTTAACTATCCAAGGCCAGTTATGTTGTGCCAAATCCATGTGAGTATGAAAGTAAAATGACAACTTTCTACAGAGAATATAATATGGAAGTTGTGATCACAAGGAATTAATAAGTATTTAAATTGCTGAAAATGATGGCTTCTAACTTAGCTTTGCTAAGACAGATATTCACAAAACATATAAGCAATATCAAGATTTTTTTTTAATTTCTTAAGAAATTGGACAAAATATTTAATGATTTCTTCAGAACTGTCATAGACAGAAAGCTAAGCAGCACACAGACTGATCATGGGATAGTCTTCCATCTTCAGCTTAAAGAACAAGTTCAATACAAGCTGCTAGAATCACATGCTTGACTCAATTAAAATTTTCAAAATGCATTTAGGAAAACCTAAACTTTACATACACCGTATTTTTCATACTTGCTCTATTTTATGTTGATAATACATATAAAAGGTAAGGTAAAGGCCCGTAATAGGAATGAAATAGCTGGGATTTCCTAGAACAGTATAGATATTTATCAAGATGAATGTCTCTATGACAAAAATTTTAAAAGGTCACCTCAACATTGTTTCAGTGGGAACACCAAGCTGAAGAACAAATCTTATTCTGAAGTCATGTTGACATCACTGACACATAGTGCTGTGCAGAATAAGTATAACCTAAAGCCAAATATGCCAATGGCATTAAAGAGGTGAAGAAATAGTGCGTGTCAAAAGGCAAAAAGCAAAACAAAACTATAATGAAATTGTATTTATAAGTGTTATATTGGGAGCTTAAAACAAACCAACCAACCTTAAAAAACTTGATAGCTTCTTTTCAAGAAGTACCAAATCTTGTGGTAATGTTAAATGGTTCTTGGGATGAAATCCATAATTTTTACTAACAGCCTTCTGCAAACTATCACAATAAACCTTTCACAGAATCATCTAGATTGGAAAAGACCTTGAAGATCATCTAGTCCAACCATTAACCTAGCACTGACCATTGTTGAAGTCTTCTAAGATACATTCATAAGATGTACAGCAACTCTGTCTAGATTATAATTCATTGTATGGTTTCTAAATATAATAATAATTTCTAAATATACTAACAAGGAAGATTGTCTGCAAAGGTACAGAATTCTTCTTTATAATGTGTCTTGACTGTAGCAGTCTAGTCTCTTAATAGAGTATCCTTGAAAAAAAAGCAAAGGACATTAAAACTCTATAAACATGAACATTTTCAAAGAAGCAGCAGTAGGTAATTGTTGGATGTAGTGTAACGTTGTTTGAATTTCAGAGGCCCACTTTGCTCACCTACCTGGTTGTATAAGGCATTATCCACTCCTTGAAAGCAAGTCAACTATATAAATGAGAGAATTGAGCTCTGGGTTTTTTTGGTTTGGTGTTTTGTTTTGTTGTTGTTTTTGGTTTTTTTTCCCCTGAATTTAGAACCATACAAAGAAATCTGTGTAAAGTTTTGGTTCTTATTCTGAAAAACTATGACACTTTCTGTCTAACAGAATGGACAGAAACTCTTAAAACAAATTGTGACATTCTGATAGCAAATCAGCAGTTCAGACAATGCTTTATACTGCACTAATCATTATCTCACAGTAGAAAACAGATCAAACAGTTGTAATAATTGCCTTTTGACAATGTCAGAAAGACAGCTATGAAAAATGAACATTTGTACCCAAAAAGAATAAATGTAAGGTTAAAAAATCGGAACCAGAACTCCATATCTCTAGACCTATTTAATACTTTTGAATAGATTTCTTGTGTGACCTTGGTTAGATGATTTTATCTTTTGCTGTTTCATTTCTCTATGTCAGTTTTGGGCAGAAACTGTCTTCTTGGTGTGTGTCTGAAATTTTAAAAACTGATTAGAAACTTTAAGTCACACATCCAATTGCAATTAATAGCTTTCTGAGGAAAAAAACCATCAGCTTGGAATATGCTTACAAAACCAAGAGTACACAAGCCCAAGCTTTTCTGCATTTCAGACAACTGGATAACTGCATTAGCACAGCATGATGTGCAATCTAGTGTGACTACCTGGCTTGCATCCAACCAATTCAGAGAGCAGACCAAGGAGATGTATCCAGCCACCCACATAGTTCTGAAAATCTCCATACGCATTACATATAAATATAAATAAATAGATATCCTTTGCTCTATCTCAGGTACATTACATAGTTCTGTAAATATTTTCCGAAGTTATGGGTTTTATAATTATTACATTCTTTCTCACTGAAACCAGGATCTGTGCACTGTAATGAATCAATGTAAGATCAAGTCATCTTGATGGATCATGTGACAGTAATCTGAATCTTAAGTGCATGAACAGAAGTAACACAAGAAGTCCAGGAAGATGACACTAGGGTTGCTCAGGTGAAATGAAAGTTATTACTGAATGAGCAAACTTGTTCTTTTTTGCTCTAAGCTTTTTTCTTGAAGTTTACTTGTCAAGTGCCAGCTTTTGGAACACCACACAGGAATGACGGAATGACTTGGAAATTTTTTAGAATGTATGGACAGTCCTTTCCCAGAGCTACCATCACTGACACTTGGAAGTTTCTGAAACCTGCAAGGAATTTAAGGCCCTGTGTAATGAGCTCAGACTTCTGCAACAACTTAATCTTGCAATCATTGAATCCTTAACAGTTATCACTAGCTTTCTCAGTCACTTGGCAATTCAGTGTGTGTGAAAGCATGTGTGTCGCATGGGGGTGTGTGTATGTGTTTCAAAGGGGAATTAGCATGCCGGTATTATTTTCAAACAGACTTTCAGGCAAATGTGAAACGGCTCCTTCCAATCCCTGTACTTAAATACACTCAAAATCCAAATATTCATTGCTACTCATGAGGAAGGCCTACAGAATCACTGAAAGATGAGATGCAAAGAAACTATCAGTCTCTCTCCAAATCCTCCTTTGGGAAGATGGAGTCTTAAACAAACAACAGCTTCTCAGAGCTCCTGTGGTTAGGAGAGGTTGTGGACAAAGCTTAATGGCAAAATATAAAAAAATGTAAATGAAAATGATGAAATGAAGAAAATCTATACAAAGTAACTGCGATCAGTTAAAATGGGAAAGAAATACTCTCCAACTACCCTGATATACAGTAATAGAAAAAGAAAACAGGAAGTAGAAGAAAATAAATATTTCTTAATACTCACTTATATGTGCTTAAATACGTCATTACCTCTCGTCTTATATAAACAACCATCTTTTCTGAGCCTGTTCTGGAAGTTAGTAACAGCTATTCCCAAATGCATAACCAGAGCAGGAAAGCCAGTAAGGAGCAGGATAGGTCACATGCTCTAGAAGGGGACTATAATGATGCTTCAATTATTAATAATTTAGTTTAGCATTCAGTTTTTAACATTTCATGAGGATTCACTGTCACATCATCCAACAAGGGTAGAAGATGCAAGGCGAGAAGATAAAATGCAAAAAGAAATAGAAGGGGGAAAGAGACGGAAAATAACAATTCTTTTTGTTGTTCCAGGCTTATTTAGTTGCTAAACTCAGTCTATTTTAGTTTTACTCTTTATGGACTTGTAACTAAATGAGAGTACACTTTAGGAAGACAGTCCCATGACATACTTGGAAACCACTTTTTGAGTTATACAGACTGTGGATTATATAAAACGCTATTTTTTTCATACGTGCAGACCCATTTTTTATATAAGATACCTTTCCAGCTTACATCTGTTTTTATGCATTTTATATATATACACAGATAAACACACAAGGAGCATGTACATCTCTTGGTAAAGGCAACCGGTCATACACATACACATTCTGTGCCAAAGTACAACCCTGAACGTTTTGTTGTGTTGACAGAAATCAGACTTGTTGCCTGTAATAGCACACACCGCCAAGTACAGCAGGGTATCACATGGAAGTTAGTGTCCCCTTGCCTGCAGAGGATCAATTCTTTCTCATGTTTCTCCAGGAAATTTCCTTACACACAGCTTGTTTTTTCAGAAACATATGAGAACTTGAGTAGGGTCATTTTTGATACTGCCGAAGAAAGTGGTAACTAAAATTCATTAAGGAAATCTGCACAGCTTGTCAAGGCCACAAACACAGTACCCCACTATACCTCATTTACTGTGACACAGAAGAGCCAGACAGTATCCACTAGATCAAAAGTCATATAAACTAGACTCTGCATACCAAATAAATATGTCATTATGGATCAATCTGTAAGTAATATACCACTGAGCTTTAATAACACTTTGCATAATTAAGTCCAGACAGATGAAGTCCAGTCCTACTGAATATAAAGCTATATTTTAGTGGTTCCTCTATGTAGATAATTTTGAAAATGTTAATATAGAAAATTGTTTTGTAAGGCTAGCTCTCTATATGCTGCATATTTAACTAGGAAGATCATCTTTTGATCTTGAGCTTCAAGTTCTTTTGACTTGACACACCAGTAGAAATAAGTGGAACCACTTATTTATGTGAATTAACTACCTAAGATTCAGCTGTTAGCATTTCTGAGTATCATTTGCAGACAACCACAACCATAGTAGAAGTTAAAAAACTACTAGTGAGCCAGATATATTTTAATAAAGAAGCTAATACTCACATAGACAAAGAACTGAAGAACCACACTGGCACATAGAAAAATAAATGTGTATGATCCTACAACAGTGAAGTAAAAAATTTTCCCTATGATTTTTAAAAAAATACAAAAATAAGGCTCATTATTAACAAGCTGATGATTATTTATTAATAATTTTCCTCTCAAATAGTAAGGTTTTAAACCATATAGCTACACTCGTAAGTAGTACAATTAAAAAATATACTAATGAGTCAATGGTTTGTTGTTCTTACATATTGGCTAAAAATTGTGGTGTTGTAGAATTATACTTTGGAGTGAGGAAGCACGCACTGTGTGAAAACACACCAATACACAGCAGCTATTTGCTTATTCTCTTGTTCCTGAAGCTGCATAGGAAATTACTACCTGTCTGTGGTAACCAGCAATTACAAGAAAAAACATTAACTAAAGTAAATGTTACCTACTAAAATGGAAGTAGGCATTTGACAAAACAAATAGAACTCAACTACAGCATGCAAGTTACTGAGGATGTTTAGTCTCTTTAAACAAAACATATAGTGTAGGTGACAAAGTTTCTGGTAGCTTGTGATGTATGGTACAACCATTTTAAACAGCGATAGAATATGTAACAGATGATATACAAGTAAATACTGTAGTGGCTTCACAGTCCTGCTCTTTCACATCAACATGATTGCACAGCTCCTGAGGTTAAAAACTGCTGTGGCTCTAGATTTTAAGTACTGGGCATAGAAATAATTCACATGTGGGAATCTAAAGCTGCAAAACTTTGTTACATTGCATTTGCCCTGTGCCATTTTCACAGGCACTAACAAGACTGGAGGCTCTACTGCCTTCAACACTGCCAAAATTGATATATCAGACTTCAAGTAGGTTTAAATATTTATATCGAGAACTGCTATTTTCAGGCTCTGCACAGATTTAACTGCATTTAGTTTTAACTCTGGTAATTTCTGTGCACACTTTAAACTCAAGTATGCCAGATGTTTAAATGCCACAGAGGATTATTATTACTTATTTAGTTATATAGATCCATTCATCATGTATGCAGATGCCTAACAAGAAAGTAGACACCTTCCAGAGGGGGTAACACCTCCTTCTGATAAGACTCGTAGCGACAGACTTGCCTTCTGAGTTCTAGATATGACTGAGTCATTTTGCAAACTTCTGTCTACATTCTCATCAGTGGACATAAAAATTGAAAATGTTCAGATTTTCACAGGCTAAACTGATGTAACCATTTTCTAAAATCTTGGCCTTCCTTCTAACTAATGTTTGTAAAAGGAATCAAAATATTTAAGGGAACCAAACTGTAAAATGTTGGTTGTTATAGAAAGGTAAAAATGCAGAACTATTAGCAAAACTCCCCAAACAAGGAGATAAAACAAAAAAATGATAGCAAAACCACTATTCATACAGCATTGAAAAGGGAAACATGCACAGATTAACCACAAAGATTAAATTTGAGTAGAAGCATGAACCTATTCCTACAAAATATCAAACTTAACAAACTGGAACAACAATAAATATTTGGAAAGAAATGATGTCTCATAGTAATGCATTTCTGCTCAAAATAATACTGATCCTTAGCACCAAGTGACACACTTTAGCTCCAGAAAAACACTGTCCAGTTAATTTCAAATCACAAGATCAATGCTGCACTAAAATAGAAAAAAGTAGCTTGGTAAGACTTTGCTTTACTGAGCAATCAAATTAATCAGATATGTTTGAGAAAGGCCCTTAGATGACCAGTAAAGCAATATGCTCTTAGAAAAGGAACTAGAATTTGCTACTAAACAAGCATTCTCTCTCTCTCTCTGACAAAAAGAGCCAACAATTTTTCACTGTTGTGAAGTTGGATTGTTACTTTTTCAAAAGCGTAACTGGACAATGAAGACTTACTAAAAATGCCAAAAGTGTGCAGACGTGTGTGTGAACAGACCTTAAACTACACATTGCTTATGGGACATCGTCAGTCTGGTACTCTCAGATACAGTAGGTGTAGGTTGCATTTATACTGATGTTTTAGTTGAGATCAGGAACTTCTGAAGTAAATGATTGTAAGATGTGAAAAAGACCCAAGCTAGTCTGATCCCCTGAAATACAAATCCTGGGAATACCAGGTTCTCAACACCAGCTCTGCACCCTGGTGAATTCTAATGTAGACACAGACACAAAGAATCCATCTAAAAAATGAAGAAAACCAGGAAGAAAATATGTGGAAAAATAGCGTTCTAGAGTTTTGTTAAAAGCACTTCATATCTGCGGCTAATAGCAAATAGATGATAGCTGCAACTGTGCAGATATTAAAGACAAGAAGAAACTTCACCAACAACGACAGACTTAGGAGCACTACTATTTGCAATTATTTCATTGTTTGTTGCTTACTGTCATTTCTAGGTCATATTTTTATATGGCAACAATAATCTGCCCGCATGATTAACCTTCTTTTACGTACAGTTAGGCTGTAAATAAATCTCCTAGACAAATGTTCTAGAACACAGTTTTGATCTCACTGTAACTGCATTAACTCCAACAAAAATGGGTTTTATTTATTCCAAAAATCATTTAAAAACAGAATAATGATCCAAATAGAAGACTGCAAAAACTTCTCATAATATCAACTTTTCATTAGACACCATCACATACAGAGATAAGAATAATCCCATCACCCTTTCTATTATGTGAAAATTCTTAAGTAACCTGTAGGACTTGGCAGCAGATATCATGTTGCCTTTCAACTAAAGCTCTACCGTCAATAAAACACGAACAGCAAAAGATTCACAACTCTTCTTTATCCAAGACATCTGTTCCTATTTTGCTGTCAGATATCTCAGACAAGGCTCCTTCCACCTGTAACGAAACTATGGGCTAGGACTAGATTTTCTCTTTTTTCCTCATCATTAAATCTCTATTGCTCTCTATTCCAAAGAAGAACTGATATGCTTTCTTGACACTGAGTATGAAGACAAAACATGTATCTAATGATGATACAGTGTAATCCTCCCATACAAGTTAATTATGTGGCCTTTCAGATCATCAGATTAAATTCTTTTTGATAAATCTTAGCATGCTTGAGAAGCAGGACTTCCATATACCCCACAGGTATTTGTACTTAGGGGCTAAAGGAACAATGCATGAGGTGCAGAAGAACTGGTAATACTGGCAGTAAAGCAGGACTAGGATTGGAGCTGGGAGTAGGAAAGCAGGTTAGATCTAAATGAAGCTGGTAGTAACATGAAGCTCTATACAGACAACAGTAGTTCTTTGTTACCTAAGTAAGCACAAGCATGCCATAGTCTACTACATTGCACAGTGTTGGTGTCCTCCCTCCTTTTAATGCAAAATAATTAAATCATCTACATGAGATACTTCCAAGTTGACTTTTCAAGTAAAAAATAGTTCATACTACTAAAATAATTTGTTGCCTATGTTCTAACCATTACTGCTTCTGACCTAGTATGGAAACAACGTCATCTCCGAGAAACAGTACAAGGGATTAAAAGAAGGACGACGAAGTAGTGTTTGAAAGTGTGTTTGCATCACTCAGAAGACACATCTGGCTCCGGTTACTGGCTCAGTAGTATGCAGGAGCTGTTCTGTGGGTCCTGGTGCCACCTAGGGGAAAGCCGGAAAAGACTAAGAAACAGGCACTGAGAAGACAGGAACATTCAGTGAACACAACACTTAAAACTTGGTCCAGCTCACCTAACTATGAGAAAAAAAGAATGCATCTTAAACTTTCAAGAGGAAAAAAAAAATAATCTCTTAAGAGCTCAGCTGTATTTTGAACTCTGTTTTTGTGACAGGATAGAAGGTATTTTATAGTTTATTAACAATGAAGGAGATACAAGCCTTCAGTTCAAAACTACTTAGATAATTAAGATATGTTTAGATTTTGGATAAAATCAGCCTATATTTTATTTTAATTTCTGCTTGATGATGTATTAGAAATGAGGTGCATTTGACATCTTGATTAATGATTAAAATAAAATATGGACTACTGCAATGTGCACTTAGATTAACACTGTAGAAATAACTGATAGTTTACTGCTTTATCTTTAAAAGTATGCCTAAGAAAAAGTAACACTTCACCTAAGTAGTCATGCATGATGAAAAAATACTGTATCTGCTAATGGGATCAACAGGGAAGTGGAAATCAAGACACCTGACATTTAAGAGAGCATTTAAGTTCAATATAAATGAAAAAATCTTGAAAACAAAAGAAAATGAAGAGAAAATATGAGATGGCGTGCGTTAAAATATGACGTAAAATTCAGTACATATATATATATATAAGAAAAAACATATCTAAAAAAACAAACCACAGATAAATGGTTACTACTGCAGTGAAACAAAAAAACCTCACTAAATACACACATGTGCTTATTAGAAAGAGCAAGTCAGAAGTTGACTATTTGAAAATCTTATGTAGAATGCTAAAAACAGTTTTAACCATCCCACAAACAAACCAATCAGTTCTAGATTTGGCTTTTATACACTTTCCTATTCATCATGATCATAAATATGCATTTATATGCACATCTATTTTATAAGTTTCCATTTTATCTCAAATATTTTTAGACGATAAGAATAGAAAAACAACCTGTATCAGCTAGAAGCAACATCCTTCCTAAATTCTTTAGTAACATTCTTCGCAGTAATATAACAACTCATTTATAGGTGCCTTCTCTAACACAAATTATATTGACAGCAGTTCCAAAACAACAAAAAAAAAGCCAACATAAAACCCTACCACCAAAAAAACCCAACCGAGAAAGCCAAGAAAAAACAGAACTGGATTGACTCCTGATGTGGAGGCACTAGTCTTAGGAAAGATAGCATTTGCTAGTGAGTTAGTTTGCTAGTTTGAATTCAGAGAGAAAAACTGCATTTCCCATTTTTTATTAGCGTTTTATGAATAGCCAAAAAGTAATGGTTTAGTTACAAAAGAACATAGAGGACGAGTTTGAAAATGTATTTGTTTCTGCACATGAATTCTTGTAGTTGTTGCCAGGAATATCTTTTGTGATTAAGTCAAAATGGTGTGGCAATTCATTTTCACTCTTTTAAGTGTCTCCTGATGAGACAGAGTCAAAAGGTACTTAGCCAAACATCGTAGAAATTGTTGAAGAATTCCTAAGCCTTGTAAGTGTCCTGTAAGGTAGATGTTACTAAGGAAACAAAAGAAGTCATCCATACTTTAGCTGCCACAGGTAGCATGAACCTTCCCATCTATTAGAAATAGCTCTAAACGATCTTTCAAAACTTCTATTAGCACCCTACATCTGAAAACAGGTTAAAAGCTGAAATAATTATAAAGCTGGATGGACAGTATCAATCAGATGAAGTAGGGACACCTACCCCCTTTATAGCAGGAGTGTGGATTCATTAAAAAAAAAGGTTTTAAGCATTTTAGAGGGCATGAACCCTGGTTGTGGACCCCTGGCCATGCAAAAGTGTTGATCAGTCTTATCTTTAAAAATGTTTTATGCAGCCACATACTGCATTCAGAGTTGCCTGTGGATTGGACATAATAATCAGCAGGGAAAGGAGAGCTCATTACTACAAGCTCTCCTTCCCCTGCAGATTACCTCAGCATGAAGCCACATATCTCAATCAAAAAAAAGATTGCTGTGGAGAGCTACACAAGATGTTTCTAAATCAGCTAGCATGGTGTTCAGCCCATAGTTACAATCTTCTTTTAACCTTCAGAAAAGCAGAAGGACCAGGATGGTCTCTGAATATTAGCAACATTCAGGTTTAGAAAAAAATCACCAAGCAGATAAAACTCATCAGCAGACCTGGTCTGTCTCATGCTCACACAACTAATGCTCAGTTCAAATACATGGAAAATTCAGCAGCAAGACCTGATGTAAAAGGGACAAGACTGGACATTGTGTATGTTGGAGGGGAGTCAGAGGTTTAGAGGTGTCTAGCACATTGTATAGTACTGAGAAACATCTTTCATTCAAAAAAAGCTGCAGTAAGCAAAGACATTTGCCTATCAGAAATCTTTGGACATCACTTACACAAGAGCTCCAAATCATAACATTAGTGTTTGGAAACCTTTTCAATCAGAATGTAATATTTTGGAGAGAATAACAATTGTTTCCCTCCTTGTTCCAGACAAGTAAGAAAATCAGGCACTTTTGTGGCAACTTTTGAGGACTAAGGGTGCCATAAATTCAGAGACTGGAATGAACCATGAATATCACCTAAGTACACAGAAGACTCACCTATGTATATCCTATTTTTTTCTAAGATAAATTATCACCCAGTCAAAAAGCCCAGTAATTTCGAATGAAATGGCTGAAAAAACTAATTTATGATGGATGCTTAGGAGTTCAACTCCCATATTAATAAGATCCCTATTGCTACTTTGCATCACATCTAGTCTGTCTCAGTACATGTGAACTGCTGGCTCTTTCTTCCACTGCAAAACTACATAAGCAATGTGGGCAGCTTCAGGTGCATCTTCAGTAGGAATATGACTAAATGCGTGTCCCCTTGCCAAAAATTCCTATGTGTGTACTCCAGAAAAAGTTTATGTCTCCCATAGCCAAAGGAAGATCTGAAAAGAGTTTTTGAAGTTTCCATCTAGGCTGCAACTCTGTGACTAGAAGCTGTTTTAAATGTTAATTTGTCTGACCCTGGAAAATGGATCCTTCTTAAATCTCTTTCTCACAATTCATCTTTGTCTGGCTTACATGTTTCCATATCACCCACAGCACTTTCCAAAAAGATGTGCATACAGGTATTTTCTGAAGCCACTTATTCTGTCTGTGTTCGTGTTTGAAGTTAGAAGGCACTCAAATGCTTGAACAGAAGAAAGCAAACAGAAAAGAATACCTAGCACAGTCAAAGCACACTAGACTTATCTTTCATTTCTGGCAAAGTGCCAGAAAGTTTCCTTGCACTCTTTGTCCAGTCAGTGTATTTGTTCTGTACAAAAGAAATAATGCTTTAAAATTTGATTTATGGAGCTAATTCTAAATCAAGAAAGCAAGACTTTCTCATCACAGCAATACACTTGATTTTCAGATGATACCACCTTCATTAGTACTGATAAACTAAGGAGAAAGTTTTCCAGTGAATTTTCTTCTGTACAGAAAATGTGATATGGACTATAAGTTACAATCACTACATCAGAAAAAATCTCCAGTATATTAGCTACTACATACCAGTATACAGCTACTATGACATATTGTTACGAAAGGCGGTACATTTGACTGCAGAGAAATACTGGAGGCTAATGCTCACACTCCACCTTATGCTTTCATGTTGGTTATTTTAAAAAAGAACAGTGCATATGTTCTTATATAAGATCTGTCACATACACACGATCTGTTATGAAAACATACTGAAACCTGCGTGAGAGAAAATCTGGTACGCATGCATTTTATTCTTGAACAGCACTCTGAAACACAACTGCATTTTTACCACTAAGCTATCCACAATGAGAAACCTCATTACAATATTTCTCAGGCACAGAAAAACTCTGCTACAAGTAACCAACGAACTATGACTACTCATTATTTATAATACCAAAACTTTTGACAAGGATAGTAATGTCACTGATGTGTTACAAACTAGAAATGTCCTCTACTCGCAGGGTGTGTGTGAAGTGTGTGTAAAAAAAGAGACTGTTCAGAAAACAAGAGAATTATCTAAAGAAACTGGAGATATATTTACTATAGCACTCAAGACAGTCATCATTCCTCACAATATATACAAAGAAATATAGAACAGCATGGTAAAATGTAAGTATTTCAGTTCATCCAAAACTTAGAAGTTCTTTATTTGAGTATAAGAATAATATGAAGCTGTTTTTCCAGCACGCACCAAGGCTTCAAAAACTACAATACTAGAACGAAACAGACTACAATTAAGGGAAAAGGGGCAAACTGTGGAAGGCTGGTAGAAGTCCTTAAGATGGAATTGCTGTCAAGGGGATACAGACTCATAGCATCACCCTTCACATTGGTTGATGTTCTACAATGCAGGAAAACACAGTGGATGTTCATATGTCAACATATCCCAGCTTCTCCCGAATGCTGACTATTAAATAGTGACCACTCAATACAAATAATTGCATTGTATTGCATTTCACGGGTTATTAACAGCTGAAATTTCAGTTTTGACCTCCAATATCCTGGAACATACTGCACCGTATCTTTATCCACTTCTGAAATGAACTGTATCTGATCAAGTGCCTTGACCTGATTTTGACCCAAGATATCCCAGCACCTATTGCTGTGTACTGAATCATATAAAATCAGCTACTAGACGAATTTTACAAGAAACACAGCAATGCTTGCCTATCTAAATGAGATCAGACCCAAGTCCTTATAAATTATGTACTAGGCATTGTTTCAGCTCCACAGAAAGCAGTAACACATTCTGTAACTGGAATTATGCAGTCTTTATTCTATCAATATTAAAATTAGAGGCAACCTAAGGAAAGCTAATTTAGAGACACTGAAATGAAGTATACTTTACAGAAGTATAGACCAAACTTTTAGAATTTTCTGCTGTTGACACCATCATCACGTGAGGTACTGTGCCAAGGTTAGATGATTTGGGATTGGTGTTAGCATGTGAAAGCTACAGTGACCAAAAAACCAATTAATATGCATCTAAGATGCCAAGCATAAGATGATCATCTGCAAAGATCAGAATGAATTTTCTTTGATTCATTATCTTATATCCTGAGGAAACCTACTACAGTCAGTTTACCAGTCATCACACAGAAGGTTGAACACATACACAAAATTTGATAATTTCAGGGCCTTATTTAGGTGCTCCTATAAACTGTTTTTAAGTCTTCCAGTGAATTTCACAATATATCAGACAAGGTTTCGACAAACCAAGGAAGCTAGTTTTCTGACAGGACATTTTTAACAATATTTATTCACCTTTGGTACTAGCACACAGGTCTTGTGCTATTTACGTTTTATTTAGTATTGTTAGACTTGAGATTTTAAGTATCTTGGAGACTTTTGCTTGAATCAAGAAAAATGTATTTTATTTATGTGACAAAACACATGATACAAACCCTTCTATAAGTTATATGAGTATAAAACAAAGTTAACACTCACACAACACAAAGAGATTTTGGCCTATATTTTCCCCAAAATAAGTAACCCTCACATAAACTGTAATTATGCAGTGGAAAAATACCAAAAGCAAATAGCAAAAAAAGCATGAAAGCTCATTACAAACGTGCACCTCTAAAGAGATTCAACAGGTTCTTCAACTAACCATGCACATCTAGTAAGATGGAAATAGCTTAAAGCCAAAGACCATATAAAATAATAACCCTGTAAAAACTGAAATGACCTTAAATTCACGTCATCAATTAATTTATCTTGTTATTATGCCATTGTACAAAGGACAAGAATGACTCCATCTGGAATATTTGGAACAAGATATTGGAAATATCCAGGGGAAAAAGGGATAATGAGAACAGGAGGAATTTCAGAAAGTGGTAAGAAAAAAATAGGTCTCAACAGTTAAAGTCTATCAGCCATGAAATACTTCAGAATACACAACATTCACTGAAGGTATATTTGAAGTGTACACCAAAACCAGCTATCATAAAAGCTATTTGAAGCGCTTATGATCAGAAAAGAATCATTTAACCATGCTGTCCAGTGCAGTTACAGAATACTAAAGTTACAAAGTTTTATGGATAAATACCTGTTATTCACAAAGTCATAGACCTGGACATAAAAAAAAAAAAAAAAAAAAAAAATTAAAATCCATCAAAAAACATTTAAACTTACCTTTTGCAGCATGAAGTTCCTCTGCCTTTGTTAAGTAAAGGAACAGCCCATCTCTCCGTTAGTGGAATTTTGGCAAATCACTTTTCTCTTTCCAACTCTGAGTCCTGCAGTTGTTACAGTAATTTTGAGATTTCTCATGGTTGAAAAGTGTGGTTCAGCGGAGCACAGGAGGTATTCTAAGTCACTGTAACCGGTATTCAAAATCAGGATTTGATGTTGGTGATTGCTCTTTCCCCTTTTTAAATATTACTAATTTGTCTTTTCCATCTGTCCCAGTTTTTTTCCTCCTTCATTCTCTTGCCTGTCTCTCCTTACTTCTCCTGCAGACTCATTCCTTTTGGGATTTCTCTTTTCCTTTCTCTCCTCCCTTCATCCTTTCTCTCAGGTGCTGCATGCATGGAAAAACTCCTCATATACTTCTGTTTATAACGCTCAACTGATAGATGTGGCTCTACAGGAAAGATGACTCTCCTGTGACTTCTGTTTGGACACAGATGCATCTGCATTTTTTATCTTCTATACCTGTAGAAATTCAGGCAGGCTCTCAACTGTTCAACTTGTTGCATCGGTAGCCATTTGCCCAGTCTCTCACTATTCAGCATTAGGATCTGCCTTATTAAGGTCACTTTATTTGTCTATGTTGAGAATGAGCTCTGTTAAAACATATGTGTTCACCAACATAAAACTATGTATCGGTTATCCCATTAAAACCGAACAAATTCAGCGGGACCATACACCACTTTACTCCCCTTCTTTTTCAAACCATCCTGCCCTGGGAGGTCTCTGATTTTTGTGTTCACTAGGCCTTCACAAATTGCTCCCTGTTGACAGGGTTGGCCTACCAGGGGCTACAAGGAGACTAGCACAGGTCACACTTCTGTTGTCAAAATAACAACCGTGCTGTCTGAAACACTTGTATCAGAAAGACAAGACACTGATGCAAACCGTACATTTCAAACAGCAACAGTGTACAAATGAGATTCTCCTCAACGCGCAGGGCTGAGTGCAAACCCTTTGGGAAATCCTGTCCAAAATGAGCTGCTGGCCAAAGGAAGCGGGGAGGTAGGAGCCCACCGAGTTTCAAGTGCCAAATGGCTTTTGGTTCCTTGAGGGGGCCGCGCTGCAGCGGGAAGGGCCCGTCCCACAGCGCTTCCGCCGGCCCTTCGCCGCCGGGGCGCCCTGATGGCGGCACCCCCAGGGAGCCGCGGACCCCCGCCTGCAGACCCCCCGCCTGGCAGCGCTGGGACGGAACCCCCGGCTCCCGCCCGCCCGCCCGCCGCCACCGCAGCACACCCCGGGCACCCCCGGACAGCCTTCGCCGGGCCTCTCCCGGACACCCCCTGCCCGCGCGGCCCGGCGGGAAGGTGCGTGCGAGCCCGGCACCCCTCCTGCGGGACGAGCGAGAGGGGGAGAGGGGGGAGAGAGAGGGACGGGGGAGAGGAAGGAGGGGAGAGAGAAGAGAGAGAGGCAGGAGCACGCGGAGGCTCCCGCGCCCCCCGGCTCCCGCCGGGCGCATCTGGCCCCGCCCACAACGGGCAGCGGGACCGCCCCGCCCCGCCCCCGGGCACCCACCTTCCCCCGCGCGCGCAGCCGGCGGTGCCGGGGTCACCGGCGGAGGGAGGGGGCGAGCGGGCGGGCCCCGGGCCCACCGGCGGCGGAGGAGGGTTGTGTCCCTCCGGGGCCGGCCCCGGGCTGCCCGCCGAGGAGCGGGGCTCTGGGCCCCGGGAGCAGCCGCCTCCCGAGCGTGGCCTAGCGGGGCCCAGCCGCGGTTTGGCTCACCCCGCCGCTCCCGCCCGCGCAGGCGGTGCCTCCTGGCGCGGGGTGCCAGCCCGCCGGGGTAGCGGCCCCCCGTCCCGGGCCGGGGCGGCTTCTGGCGGCGCGGAAGCGGCTGTGGCGGGCAAAGCGGTACGCCGCGGCGCGGGAAATCCGCCCCTGCGGAGGCTGCGCGCAGGTCGCTTCAGCACCGGAGCCCGATGGCCGGGGCAGGTGCTCCCGCGGGTTTCTAAAGACTAATCTCGGGGTGTCTGTTTGTTACAGGAAATAAAGGGGTTCTGATGCAAGGAAAAGGATGAAATTTAGTTGCCTTTCCTTCCGACAACCCTACGCGGGATTAATTTTAAACAAAGTCAAAACAGTAGAGACCCGCTGGCGTCCTTTGCTAGCGAAGTACAAGAGCTGCACCGTTGCTATTCACATAGCTGTGAAGGACTGGGAAGACGAAAGCTGGAGAGCAATTCTTTTGAGTAGGTTTGGTATGACACCAGAACAAGTGCAAGATTTGTTGGATAAAGGGGAAAAATTTGGCAGAGGAGTTATTGCAGGTAAGCAACCTTGGATTATATTTGCCAAACAAGCTTTCAGTCCGTTGGCAGTCAAATACACATCGGCTTCACACGGGCTTTAACGCTCTGAAGTTGTGACTGGGGGGCTGTTTCGGTTCCTTATCACTATAAAATGAGGTCCATGAGGGAAGATGTAAATAACATTTTTCCTTTTTATTGTGTTGGGAATGTGAAGTATCTTTGACCTTTAAAGAATTTTGGTCAGCCCTCAGTTTTTAAAATATACTCACTCTCCTAAAAACTTCAGGCTACAAGTCTGAAGCTTCTACAAGAAACAAAACGGATTTGTGCTAACTTGTCGTGCAGTAAGATAGCATAATATGGGTTGCACGTTATTTTGTTTCATGATAATAAATGTCCATTCCACACTTTTTGCATCCTGATCTTAGGAACTCTTGCTAAAGAGTTCTTTACAGGACTCAGTCAAGTGAAGTCATGATGTTGCAGTGCTTTGCATGTCATAGTAGAGCATTACATAAATCCTATTTCAGTTCTACAAATGCTCTATTCTCTTGTTACTTGGGCAGGGAAGAAGTTTGTTTCTGTAACACAAAGCTACTATGGAGTGGTGTTTCTGTGCTTATACTGTGCGGAAATACAGTGGATGTTGCTGCACTGTATACTTACAAAATTTTTATCCAGCACTCATTTTGCATTCTTTTCTTGTAGGTATCTTGTCACACCATCTGTCTTACATTCTCATTTGAATATTTTTAGCTATTCCTGCACAACAGATCACTTCTGTCACATATACCAAAATAATTTTTCTGGTTCTATGGTGCTGAAAATTGTTAGGTACTACATAATATGCAGATTTATAACCTTGATGTAAATTGCAGGCTAAAATCGTGGAGTGGGTATTAAAGCTTCTTCGATCTTCAACATTTTTTATCATTAAGCAATACAGAAATTTCCTTTCATGACACTGAAATGGTTCCAGAGAACAGGAATTTCCATGTAGTTTAACAATTTTAAAATGTTAATTGTGTTCTGATAGGAGTAAAGAGTTTTATTTTTAAGGAAGCTGTTTCAAGGCCAAATACAGCTCAGGAGTTTTGGATGCTTAACAATTTTAGATCTTTGAGTTGTGAATATTTTAACTGCATGCTTCACCGGTTCTTCACTGACCTCAGTTCAGCCAGAAGCATCTTCCACAGTGGATGACCCTGGTTTGAGGTGTGCCTGATACATACTGTGTTCTTCTGGTAACATGTTAGTTCTTTTGTACGTTCCCTGGGGGGCTGATTTTTGGAAAACTTTTCTCTGGGAGATCAAACAGCCAACTAATTTTATATTTCAATTTTGTAACACAGGATTAATTGACATTGGAGAGACATCCCTGTTTCCAGAGAACTTGCCTCCTGAAAAGGTTCTGGATCTGGAAACCAAAGCTGTCCTTAGTAATCTAGAACAGAAATACCTGACTGTTGTTTCAAATCCAAGATGGCTCCTGGAACCAATTCCTGCCAGAGGGGCAAGAGGTGTGTGGCAGGTGGACATCCCTTCAGAACTGATCCCTTCAGAAGTGTAGGTGTTGCCCCTCACCATTCTTTTTCCTACCTAAATGAAAACTTGTAATTCACCAGTCAGCATCCTGAATGCCAGTGAGTTGTTTAGGATTCCCTTCCAAAATTAATTGTTTGAAAGACGTTTGAAGAACTGCTCTTTTAAGGCAGAATAAACTAGATGTAATTTTTGTGACCATTACTGGAAGTTATTAGTGGTTTAGTTATTTGTATGTGAACAATGTAGTAAGTAAATGCAATTATTTTAAAAGACATGGTTGATGTATCGTGTGCCAATTTAAAACGTGAGTAAATACAACTATACTCTGATGTGTGCATCTCCCATTATGAGGGGGGAGTTTATAGGACCCTTCAGCAAAATCATGCCTGAAAGCAGGCTGCCCTCATCAACACAACATCTGTCTCAGAGTCTGCTCCTAACCTTCCATTAGTGGGATCACTGAGCAAGAAATCATTTGATATAAAGTCAGTCCTAGGGGCTTCTCAAACAGGCAGACATTTCTGCACCTGGTGTGCATTACATGCTGTAAATGCAAAACTTCCAGAAAGGACCAGATTTTCCTCATTCACAGGTCACGTAGATTAGATGTGCCTATGACAGGGGGAGCAGCCTGCAGTATACAGTTGCTGTAGTGGCCCGAGCTGCTCCCTGCCCACCGCTCCCTACCCGAGCAGATGGAGGCTCGTCTGGCCCCGGGTGCCGCCTTGGCCCGGCTCCGGGCAGCCGCGCTCCTCTGGGGACAGGTTCTCCCTCGGACCAGCCGCCGACCGGCCGCTCTCCTCCTTGGAAGTGGTTTCCTGCACAAGCTCAACAGCTGCTTTCCTTTTCCAGCAGCGTGCATGCAAATAATCTGTGCCTGGTGAAAATCCTGCTGGTGTTTGATTTTTTGGGCCAAAGCGTTGCTTCCACTTCATTAATGGAGGCAGAAAGTTTCTTCTAAGATTAGGGTCATAGTAGAACAGAAACTGAAAAATGCAGAAGAAAAAAGTTAGTTGCCGCCACCTTGAGACTGGAAGCCACAAAGATACAAGAACTAAGAATTCTGGTTGCAAAAGAGAAACGTGGATGTTAAAAGGGACTTTCAGGGCTGTTCTAAACCTGAAGTTCAGGCTGAACGAAATGGTGCAAAACAGCCCTGTTAGGCAGTAACCAGCCCTGTGGCTTTGCCACTTGGTACCAAAGCAGCACAGGGTTTTCAAAAGCATAAACCAAATACCATTACTTTTCAACAATTTTAGCGTGGAATGAACATGTAGGTAACTATATGATGCTGACACATATCTTCTCAGCCTTCAGCAAATGCCACAAGACAACTGGCATCTGGTAAAGCAAGACACACAGCAAATACCAAAAATAAATAATCCCAGTAAAGTGACAGTATCTTTTCATTTTATGCGGTCAAAATAATTTGAAATAACATATTTTATCAGTATTTCTAGTACTCAGAAGGGCTACCTGAAAAACTTCTGAACATGAGCCGAGAAACAAATGATAATCTGAACATTTACTACCATCCTCATCTCCTGTGTAGGGAAGGCTTATTTCACTGGAACAGAAATGTGTCCCATTAGAATATTCTGGTAGTTAATTTGCATGTAGAGGATCCAACATACCTCCCTAGATGTCTCTTCTGCTAGCAAGTCATTGCACAAGCCCAATTTTGGGAAATCCCCCAGCTTTCTGGTGAATTGTATAGGTGGAGATGAGTGAAGCTTCTCATGCTCTCACTTTCAAAAATTCTCAGATGTCCTCTCCTTGTACTTCCTCTCTGAAGAATTCATGAATCACTCCACACTTTCCGCTGTCACCCACCAAATGGACTCAAGCCGATCGCTTTCAACAACATTCCAGAGCTGCTTCAGAAAGCTGAGGCGTGTAGAGGCATCACCTCTGCTAGAGCTCTCCTCAGATGGGTTCAGACACTCGCTGTTTCAGGGCTGCTGAGTCAAAGTTTGTGAAGACCTTTCTTCGACTGGAGGTCCAGAGGCAGCATCACGAGCTGCTCTTTTGTCACATCAGATGGAGAGAAGTCAAGCTTGACAAATCCAACTCCCTTGGCCAGAACAGAATCACATGAAGTTTCTGATGAGGAAAGCTCCATTTTAAATTCTTTTTTCTCGGTTTGGGTAAATTTTTCAGCCGAACCCTAGCAGAGTGCCCTGCCAGCCAGCCAAAAGGAAGTGACCAACTGACTGAGAATCCCAAGGGAAAATTCTCAGACCTCACTAGGACACCCGTGCTGCACTGCCGTGGCATCACAGAGCAGCATCCATTTCCTAGCAACTTGAAAGAGCAGCACAAGCACTAAATAGCACTTGTTGCTTTTCATTTACAGATTATTTTTTTTTTCCACTCAAGCCAAGAAGTAAATAAAACTGCAACAAAATTTTAAGTGTAGTGATAGGACAGTGCTGTGCTGGGTTCTAGCCAGTAGATGGTCCCCAGGGAGGAAGAGAGAGGTCTGCAGTGTTCGAAAGGAAAGCGCCACATCTCTGAAGTTTTCCAGGTGTGCACCTTTCACACATGCAGAAACGTCTATACATCTTTGCTCTTACTGCATGCTGATGCTAAAGAAACATGACTTATGGTATTTAAGCTACTTACTGTGTGGGTTCACCTAAACACAAAGAGCAGCTGCTCTTTGGGAATATCTAACATGTTGTTACAAGCTACTGGAGTACAGCTTTCAGACTAAATGTCTCTAAAGCACCTGGAAGGCCCAGACAATCTGTCAAAGGAAGTCTTTCTTCAAACAAAATGCTATATCAACACCGAGTTCCTATCTTGTAAAGTTTAATCATTTACACCAACACTCTTACAAATTTGGTAATGAAGACCAAGCTACGATATTTATACCAGCTAACCAACAGCTGTAAAACCTACAACTAATGTTTCTTGCATAGTCTGTACGCACAATGCAAGTGGGAACAGCTTATTAAACAGTCTAATGGGAGAATGGTGTACATGCTGCTCAAGAACAATTAAAACATGAAACTGGAAAAGCAACAAAACCAACACTTAACTCCCAAATCAGTGCAAAAGTTCAGATTACTTACATGAAAATTTACATAGCAAACTCAAAAACATCATGTAAGTTGCTATACATTCTATTCCCCCCTCCCAAAAAGCTTTCCAGTCTTGCCTGAGAAGTGCAACACTCCTGTGCCTCTGTGGTTAAGACAATGATTGTAGCTGAACAGGAAAAGTAGTAAAGAGGTACTATACTAAGGCATCTCCAAAAAAGCATCTAAAACACACATGGAAGTCAAGTGTATATTTAGGACCTAAAAGACACCTGGAATAGCATAGGCATTTCGTACAGGGTTTTTAAAAAAATACTTTTAGATAATACTTATACTGTACAGGACAAGACTTTTACACAATATATTACACTGCTAAAATGTTCATATAAATACTATACAGGCAAATGTGCAACCAACCCGTTAGGAAGGTTCACAAATTAGACCACCACATATCTCTGGAAAAACTCTCAGATTATCTTCAAGATCTCCAATTTGTGTAATCCAAGACACTGATTCAGCCATACCTGTTTTAAAGTAATTGGGACAAGGCATGAGATGAAATACATTTGTCTGTTGATTGCCAGTTCAATCAAGTTTAATATGCTACTGTCATTTTAATCTGGCATATCAATGTTCAGTTTGGGAGGTGGAATCACGTATTTTCCAGGGCTCTGTGTAATGACCACTCCAGTCTTTTTTCGAAACATCGGTGCAATTTTTGGTGGTTCAGGCAGTGGTGTTTCTTCCGTTTCCTCATTATCTTCATGATGAAGATCGTAAGAAATATTGCCATATTCTCGTAAGAATGGGAAAATTTCAAGCAGGAACTGGCAGAAGTCTTTGCGAATTCCAAACCACCCTAAAAAAAGAAAAAAAAAAATTCACATTACTGCAGAGCAGATTAAAAATTTAACTAGGCAGACTATGTAATCTTGTATAAGTTCCCTTGATTGTTTGCATATGAACGATATAAAATTTCTTAGTGCTGCTTCTCAGTGTGTTACTTATACTTATCACACATTACAGTTCAGATTATAAACAAAGATATACCTACAGAATATATACATAGACATGCCTCAGCATGTCTGCACGTGCATGCGTGTCTGTGTATATCCATAGGTATAAATTATAGCTGTACTACCACAGAAAGAATCCATTTAATTTCATTCTGCTCGTTAAGCAGTGGCAGGTCACATCAGTACACAGAGAAAGAACACAAAAGCCTTTGCATCTCAATCAAAGCAATCAGTGCCACATGGGAAGACATTCATGCCAACTTTTGTCTGATCCATACAGGTTACAATACCAGAGGGAATGTGATGGCATAGGCAGACACAGATCAGTAAATGTATGTATTCAGTATTCCCCAAATACTTTTGTTGTTAGCCAAATATGATGTGATGCCAGAAGTATCTCATCCTTGGTATTACTTGCGCTAGTTAGAAACCAGTACACTCTGTTTGTCATGTTGTGTTGCTCTGAGCCTCACTTTACATGAGTAGCCTTTTAAAAAAAAATTTACATAAATATTTATTTACCCTACAGAAGATAAAATGAACATGTGCCTTTCCAAAAGGCTAATTTGGCCATAAATTATTTTTTTTAAAATGCATGGAAAATTGTTACTGGTGGTACAACAATATAAAAGTAAACTAAATGTATGGAGATAAGCTTAGTCATGACCTAAGAAAGAAATTCTCTATATATTTCACAATCAGACCAAAACTGAAGTGAGTTTATATAACAAAGATCACAAGTGGTTTGCTCAACTCTGAAAAATCCTAACAAATTTTATCGCCTTGTCAACAAGGAACATGAACTGCAACCTGGTGGGAAGAGCTACTCATGTGAACTGGGTCAAGTAACATGAGATGGCTGAAAGTGCAAATTGCTCCTTTGGGCAGTACTAGTTCTGGTGGGGATAAAAGTCTAGTAAATCTACACTGGCCACTCAAGCAACTGACATTACAGCGGATCAACACAGAGCACTATCTGGCCAAAGAGTAAAGAGAACACAGGTTCAAGCTAGTAGGACAAATGCTAATTAAAAATGGTAAGTGCTACACTATTTTCAGAACCCAGAGTAGAAAGATCCAGTCATGTCCTGTAAGAATGAAACCCATGGAAATAAGGAAGGGTAAAAGGCTAAGTTACAGTTAAAATCCCATTGAGATTTCAAGTTAAGTCCAAGCAGAAGTTGCACTCCTACAGGAATAAGGACAAAAAAAAAAAAAAAAAAAAAAAAAAAATCAAGAGGCACTGTAAACACTGAAAACTTAAAGTCACCTGAAAACAATAGTAACAGACACATCTGAATTCTTTCATAAGAGAATACATACAAAAATGCCCTTTTTGAAACACAAATCTTGATAAATAACATTTAAGCCTTGAGTTTCAATCTGTTACCATGATTCCTAAATACTTACAGTGATTTCCTCCTTTCTGTCCAAATGTTGTTGCCATTAAAGTTATCAGTGAAAGCCAGAGAGGAACAAATATGGGTATAAAAGAAAAAGAATTGTGCCCATCCAGTCGGTGTACTAGTAAGATCTAAATGGCAAAAAAATGATACAACATCAGTTTATTTGCAATACCTACTTCCAAGCTTCTCAAAACACAGGCTGATCTCAGATCTTCAACTTCACACACATCAGTGAAGGAAAACAGCCTCCAGAGAAACATGTAGTTACAGTTTCAACGTGATGCATATTTTACTCAAAAAAAACGTTAAAGAAACAGAGAATTCTTGGTTGTTTTTTTTTGTTTGTTTGTTGGGTTTTTTTTTTAATATTTGCTATTAGTATTTCATTCCAAAACAAAAAGCAGTACTCTCATTTTGGTAAGTTCCAAAAGAGGCAGAGCAATGTTCACCACTCACTAAAAAGAACAAGATACATAAAACTCATTACGCTTTTTCCTACCTCAAATGTGAGCAGTGGAACTACAATTGTCATCCAGCTGACAGCCATTGTGATGTGCGTCCTCCTTTGCTCAGCAATCACATCCATAGAGCGCAAGAACAGAACAGACCATACAATGTAATAGAGCACCACTAGACACAGAAATGACATCAGGATCCACAGTGGAACACAAACCACCTGAAAGAAAAAGAAATTAACTGCTTTCCTTCCCCTCAACAGGGATACATTTTTATCAGTTTGATTTGCTTCAGGTGTGGGTTTTAATATGCAGACTTGGTTTATTTAAAAATCTAAACAAGAAAAAGAAATTTAAGTCTAATGCTCTTTAATTTGACAGAAAAGCTTCACAAATCATGTGCACTGTTATGAGCTGTATCAGCTCTGGCATTCCTCAGCTCTGTAAATTTTAAATTGTTTCAGCTTGATAGGATTAAGTCAATGTAGTTCAACCTTAGTAAGATTTCTGTGATTTTTACATGGGCTCAAACAGTACTTGAAATTATTTTAGCAAGCATTTTCTACACTGGATACCTTACTTGAAACAGTTTCTAAATTAGATCCTTTTCCTATTTTTTTTTTTGAAAACAAAGGACAGTCATAATCATGCTAGATTATCAGTTTTGTGGTAGATTACAGAAACCCAGACACAGAAACAACACTTTTGTATTCTAAATGCTCTTGGGACAGGAGATCTCAGCAGTTTTGGCAGTGACCGCTTGTACAATAAGTGGATTTACATGCATGGTAACACAACAAAACTAGTTATTTACCAACACATTCCCTAACTCACCAGTCATTGTCATGGCTAGTTTAGTGTTCCCATCGGTTAGGATTTTGGTTAGGATTTCTCTTTCAACCACTGATCAGAGATTAATTGCAGTTGATGGCATGTCTCTCTCCCCCAATAGATGAAATGCCCAAAGAACAGCCTTTGTTTCCCATGACCACTGAATGAAATGCCAGACCTTCAGTGAAGGATTGTTAAGCAAGCAAAAACGTGACTGTGGACTGGGATCATACATTAACTGTTCCCTATAGCAAATGTCTTTATGAAATTCACCGTTTAAACAACGATAAGAACAAAACTTGTTACGTACAAGCCACGGCCATCTGATGATCTCATCTAGTCTGAGTGCAATAAATATGAACTGTAGAATATTGACAGAACACAAGATTTCCAGCTAGAAAAAGAAAATACATTAATTAACTCTTAGCATGATAAAGCTATTTCCAAGATGACCAAAGAAACTGTCAAAGTACTTTGCTGACTTCATGCTAATCACTGCAATATGGAACATTATTTGCATTTACATGAGAGATTACTAAGCACCCCTAAATTTGGGAGGCTGTGATCCCAGTAGAGTAACACTAGAGCCAGCTGTCTCCTGAGGAAAGACCTGCTATTTAAAAGAAATAAAAGCACTACCTGCAACACTTAAAGTGATTAGAGAAATAAGAAAAGCCAAAGTTATCAGACAGAAATCAGAAAGTTTAAAAGTCTCAGCTCTGGGGGGGAAAAAGACATACATTGAAAAGTGGAAGACGACATCCAAATTCAATCATTTACTGTGTAAGAGAGGTACTTTAAATGACACTGAAGGCACTTGGGTTTTAAGGCAATACAGAAAAGCAATACTTCTCATAAAAAGTTTTCATTGCCATTTTTAGAGTGTCCCACTTGCCACTATGAGAACTAACCCCAAATTATACTTTAAAAAAAATTTTTGACTTTGTTCAAGCTAGACACAATGAAACACCATCACACTTGGCAAGATTCTGTTTCAAAAGCTTATGGGCAGCCCTACATGGGTAGGAATTTCAAAGATCAGAGAATTATTATCTGAAAACACTAACTGAAGCTCTTGAGTGAAAGTTAGAAACATTTTCCATTTAAAAAAAACATGCAGTTATGTAAAGCATCTTTGCAATGTAGTATTTCTCAGATGGCAGATACTACATGCTACTTTTCACTAACATATATGATTGTGTACCACGATCTCTTGGATAAATGTCTTTGAAATTCACAGTATAAGGAGTCAAAAATCCAACAGGCACCAGGCACCACTTCACAGACTGCACTGAAGTCTTCACTCTTGAAGTACAGGTTACTTAAAGACTGGACAACTAGATTTAAAGTAATTTTGTACCACTGGCTTTCTCAAAAAAATTAACCACCAAAAAACCCCACACTCAAGCATAAGACCAAGCAACCTGAAAACTACAAGAGCAAATACAGAGGAAAAAAAAAAAAATAAAATCAGAGGATCAACTGGTATAAATAATTTTCAGGATCAACATTTGAGCTATATATGGCAAGTGCAAGTATATTTGTAGTGGCTAGGCTCACAAGGTAATTAATGCAATATGCCTTAAATAAATGGTGCTTTACTGACTATAAAAACAGTATAACACAGAAGAGAAAGCTTTTTCTGAGCCCACCATGATATATAGACAAAACTCCACTACGTACTTACTGATCACCAGTTTCAGAATAGGAACAAGCAAACAAATATACTTCAGATTAAATAACTATGAAAATAATAGATTTACAACTACTTTGATTACTCATGCCAAAAAATAATATCCTGGATTAAAGATGGGCACCTCTTATGTTTCCATAAAATGAAAAGGAAATCATGCAATCTTCCCAGAGTAAAACCAAAAGAAAGTAGAACACACTAAATGAAGATGACAAAACAGTAAACAAAGAAAAAATTAAAAATTGACAGTTCAACTGCATAACTTGAGACAGCTGTTGCCTTTTAGGGGTGAGTGGATTCAATTTTTTTCTGCCAGTCCTTGGCAGCTGTGCAGACATCTGTAAATCAATGGGTAATCAAGCATCATGCAGTAGAAGGCAAGTACTTCTACACAAATTTTACTTTTAGGAATGGTTAACTATGAATAGAACTCTGCAATATGAAATTCTATTTGCAATATTTTTAAACCAACAATTTAAGGTACCAGTTTACCAGCCATCCTAACAATCACTTACCAAAAATGTTTCTCTCTAGAGATAAACTCAGTTTATGCTAATGTTAAGAGAAATATTCCCTTGAAATTAAAAAAAAACTTGGAAGAGCTGAACTTCATCTAAAAATCAGATTTTTAACTGTCATGGGGTAGTTTGAGGACATAGTAAACAAAAAAAATCCTTTAAAAAAAAAAAACACTTCAGTAAGAATTTAAATTTATTGCAAAAAGCCGCAACCATGGAAGATACTGAGAATCCTTACGAAGTTCTTCCAAAACCAAAAGGAGTGAGTCAGAAAGGAAAGAAGATAGAGGCAAAAAATAAAAACCTACTGGTTTATGCCTACCATCTGCATTCCCAAATTAAAGATTAAGCACACAGATTGGGATAGTAAGACATTTTCAGCCGTGATTATCTAATGGCTCTGGAAGTTCAATTCTGCCTAGGGAGAGTGCTTAGTATCAGTGCAATTTTCTTCAGCAATTTCCATTTTAGTGTGTAGTATTAATCCACATTACAGAGTTTGTGGTGAGTTCTTTTAACACACAATAATAAAAAGGCAGGTTTAAAACTTGGTGCAATTTGGCAGATGAAAAAAAAAAATAGATGAGATCGGAAAAAATAATTTCTGATCCTGATTTTTCACTCTAGTGGGTCAGTGCAAGCAATTCAACTGACGCAGTCATCCGTATCAGGTTTTAGGGAGAGATGAACTGTAATATAATTGATACAATCTCACATTGCCACAAGTTTTACACATAACAAATGAAGCATTACCTCCAGAGACCTGTCATGTCGGAATCCCCACACACAAGCTGCAACTGACACCGGAGATACAAAGAATAAGGGCATGAAGACCAGAAGCCAGAAATGGGTTCCTCTTTCGATCCTGTCACACACCAGAACTTCAAACATCAGCAGTAGCAGGTGGATGCCTACTGCAATCAACATAGCTTTGAACTCCACACAGGTTTCTCCTTCTGCTCTAAAGAGAGGATGAGGAAGTGTTCAGTTTACTTGTCAACAGGAGAGCACTCTTTCCTGCAAACATCCCAAGACACTTTGTTTACAGTTGTTAAATTCCAGATATTAACACTTGTTTTTAATAAACATACACGTTATGCCCAAATAGCCACTACTGAATTACAGTCCTGATGACATAACAGGATTTCTTGCCCATAAAGCTGCACATTTAAAGTATCTTACTCAAAGAGGGCAGCGGGATTTTTACAACTTGAAAATTTCCTAAGCATTCCATAGCTGTGCAAATAAACCAGGATTTCTTTGCTACTACATAAACACTCAGATATCATGCAGGCTGTCAGGAAATAAGCTAACTCTGAAATTATCTGTTTGGTTCCTGCACCAGCTTTCATTGAATCAACACCTTTCCCCAGAATTTCTTTATTCACCAAAATCAGTGTGTTGCAAGAGAGTATTATATATTACTAAAAATGCCTGTAAAATAACATCACACAGAGAAACCACACTTTTTCCTACACAAGTGGGACCATTACTAGAAAGGGCAAACAAGATCTGAACCCCACAACATAGTGTATCAGAATGAGACCTGTGCACAAAATTTTTCATTTCATATTCACCATAGATAGAAAAGAGCACTGAATGTATTGCACTTCATCTAACATAGTTATTATTTTCCCCTAGCATGTTCAAATTCACATCCTCAGATTACTAAAAAAATAAACACTGAGCTATTTAAAGGTCTGGAAGTTATTTTACCCTAGACTGACAATTAAAATATCCATGTTAAACAACTTTGACAAAAATGACAGGGAATTTACAGAATTTGTTTCCACTAACATTTTACTTTGGAAATGTCACATATTTGCCTATGTTAGTGTATTAAACTACTTGAATATTTCTTATAAAACTAACTGAAGTCTGAAAAATTTCTCTATGTTCACGGCACATTCAAGAATCACTGAATATGCATCCATATGTTCACTGAGGTTATATGCACACCAAGGAGGAAAAAAAAAAAACCCCCCGAACATTTTTCAGGCTGATCTGTACACTTCAGGAAACTGATTTAGAAAATAATACAATTAAATATAGTACATTCCTAGTGCATATAAAGATGCATATTCCTATATGGCTTATACTAAAGCAAAGGATTCCCAATGTTCTAACAGAAAAGTGCAGAAAGTGACTCCAAGAGAAGTTTTAGCTTCCCAAAGACAATATTGTTGAAGCTTGTGATAAACTGTTCCATCTAGGATTAAGGCATCTATAGCTGCTGCACAAAGCTGTTTCATACGCTGTAGGTTGTGGTAATTATTTTAGACATGTTGAAAACAAACCCTCTGGATTCTATACCTTAATATTGTTAAAAAACCTGTTTATGAACTTGATTCATTACAGAAAACACATTATGCTCCCACTGTTTTGCAAAATAAATATCCTCAACTTACCGATACTGCGGGTTTCGGGCCCATACTCCTGTTCCCACTGAGGCACCAACAATCACCATTAACTTCCACAGCCATATTGGAGCAAATACAGCCCAGTAACTCCACTGAATTTTGTCATCCAGACGTAGAGAGAGCAACACAGAAAAAAGCAGCAGGCAGGCATAAATAAGAAATTTGCTATTAAACAAACAAGCAAAAAACAGAGTCAGAAATTAAGGAAGGCAACTTAACTTTGTAGAGAACAAGAAAATCAGACATAGCTGAAATTTAATCATGTTATTTCCCAACAGGAAACGTGTCAAACTTCTTTCTAAAGAAATCAAATCAGTTCTGAAGAGTCAAATATTTAATTATAAATACAGCATATGTCATCTCTTTCACTTATAAAACCATTACTTCAAGGGAACACATAAAAAGCATTCTTGCATGACAAACTTAATGAATGGACATCTATAAATAGTTCCCTCCCACAATGATCCAGTCAGGAGCTGCATTATTAAAGGCTCAGAAATATGCCAGTTGTACATGTTTTTAGAAAATGTGTTCTTTCATACAAATCAAATGAGATAGCTTCTGATGTTCAAAACTGTTACATAGTTAATGTAATTTTATCCACACTATTTTAAACTAAATATTAAAAGCTATTACATATTGTAATAAGGCAGATCCCAGAGATTCTTTTTTAAATTTTTATATTCAGTTAAAAAAAAGCAACATTGTAGGAAAAAATCCCCAAACGAACCAGGTTAAACTTTTAACAAAGTTACTGATTACAGAGTGAAGTTCCTAACTCGAACACTGAGGATGGTGCTTACTAGTTTCAAATAGTTACGTTGATATATCTTACAAACTAGTCAACCTAAGAATGAATAATGTATCCGGAATACTCGAGAGCAGTGGTACAGCAACTGCCTGTATCACCAGAAATCAAAATAATTACATAGTACATGATTTCCTCACACTACAGGAAGGGAAAAAGTCACCCACCCATTCACCAGAGGATCACAGACTGCTTTACAAAACACGTAATTAGGCTTCCACTCCACTTCAGTGAAGTAATTGTATGTATTTTAAAACATGGATAACCTAAGGAACAGAGAAAATACTTGCTACAGAGTGAAGCAGCAATAGTCAGGAATACTACCCTTACTCCAACAGCACAACTCAAACGACCCACTTTCACTCTCTTCAAATAATAAAACATTCACTAGCTCAGCATTGCCTCCTTTAGAGATCAAGCGGCTTTGTCTCTATTCAGAAAAAGTGTCTCAGCTGCCCCTTAATAAGAAAAAGCAGTTTTATTGTGTCAGCATTGCCTCACGTGCTTGATGAAACCACCTCAGGATAGGATGATATAAAACAAGTCACTCTTCACAGCAACAAAAAGATCCTTCAGCTTCCTAAGCTATTCATACTCTCCCAAGATTCAGCGTTTGTGTAACTTGTACTTTCTCCGGCTCCTCAATAAATACAGAAGTAAAATGTCATGTGGTAAAATACCACCTGAGTGTTCCAGTGAACATGAAAACATTCAAGATTAAGTTATCTGCACAAATGCAACATTCAGCTTGCTCGTTAATCATTTGGACAGCATCCAAATAAGCTGCAAGCATTACTTAACAATAACAAAACTTTGTAAGCTTCTGGAACTCCTGTTCCTATTTTTCCATTACTATTATTTAAAATTGTTTACTTCAACCTCTCTGCAACAATGCTCTTCCCAAAGCATTGGTTACCCTTCTATTTGTCTAAACAACGATCTTAAGACAGCTTTTGGTAACTGCAATCATGTAAGGCCTCTTTTACAAGCAAGATTTTTCCCAGACTCTCAGTATTTCACTCCACCCTGCACTAGCAGGCCTTTATTCTGTGGTCTTAAAATACCGGTAACAGAAAAAACAGTAAAATTCAACTCATTCTTTCAGCTTCTTTAAAAGTTACATGTATCCATACTTGCTTGGCAAGACAGCAGAAGCCCAAGTTGTAGCGACCTGTTAATTTTAAGAGAGCCCAGAATAAAGAATCAGCATCAGCAATTCTCTGTGTCTAGGCTAGGATTAAGCACGATGCCTTCACACCTGCAAAAAAATGAGCCTTTCCCATATGCTAAACACCTGTGTTGGCACATAAGGCAACTTGGCTTTCCAGGGCAAAGCTTTATTCCCAAATCATCAAGGTGAAAAATTAAAAAAACTGAATGAGTGTCGAGAGTAATCTGAGAAAGTTACAGAATAAACCAGAGAAGATGACCGGAACTCGGCCTGGAAGCCAGATGACGGATGCCGCTTTACAGCCACCGGGCTCAGGACCCAGCCGAGGGGAGCACAGACACGCGGGGGGGGGGGGGGGGGGGCGGCCACACCAGCGGGGCGGAACGGCCCCCGAGCCCGCTACCGGAGCGCACCCGCCCGCCGCACCGAGGGCACCCGGAGCCGAGCTCCGCTCAGCGCTCAGGGGCCACACGTCCGCCCCTGAACGGCGGCGCCGCTCCCCAGCGGGTTAAGGCCGCCGAAGCCGGTTTCCGCCGCAGGCGACCCGCCGGTGCTTCCCTCCACGCCTCCGGCCGCCGGCTCCGCCTCGTCCCAGCGGCAGCTCGGGAGCCGCCGCTTCCGGACGCGTCCCGCTACCGGCGCGGAGGAGGAGAACCTCCGTGCAACAGCAGCGCTACGCCGGGGCAGGGAGCCGCCGGAACAGGGCCAGGGGCCGCTCCGCCACCCTGCAGACCTGCAGCGCCCGCCGAACGGGCCCGGCCGAGGCCGACCCGTCAAGCCCCGGGCCGCCCTCACCTAGGGTTGAAGTCCTGGAACAAGCCACGCAGGTTCATTGCGGCTCGACCCTGCACCTCCGCCGCACTCTACCAGGCACGCATGGCGCGGCCGCCGACACCGGAGCCGGGCCGGGCCTCGCCGCCGCTCCGCTCCGCCCCCGCCGGAACCGGGCAGCCCGCGCCGCCCCGCGCATGCGCGCCGCCCGCCAGGCCCCCGCGGCGCCGTTCCGGGGCTGGGAACCGGGCGGCCCCTCTCCGTTGGCGTCACGGGCGGCGCTGCGCATGCGCCAGCCGGTGACTCGCGCATGCGCCCTAAGCGACACGGAAGCTCTGCCAGGAGATGGGCCGGGCTGTGGCAGGGGCCGGGGGGGGTGGCCCGGCCCGACCCTCGCCCCGACCCTCGGCCCGCCGCTCCCTCGTCAGCCCTGCCGGTGCTTACCGGCGCTCCTGCGGTGTCACACCTGTGGGAGCCAGGCTTGTGTGGGGTCCTGCCCGAGGCCCGGTCCGGTTCAGCCCAGCGGGGGCTGGCAGGTCGTTCCCCACCGGGAGGGGGTGGCTCGGGCTTCTCCCCGCTGGAGTCGCCTCTTGGGAGCGGCGCCTGGGGGGCCCGGGCCGCCGGCGGGGAGCTCCCCGCAGCGCTCGGAGTGCGGGGCCTTTGGGGCATGTGGTTGTGTGTTTGCGACTTAGGGAAAAGTTGTCATAATTCAGTGCTCACCGAGAAACGTTTCAAATATATATATATTAAAAATCCAGTTAACTTTGTTTTGGGGAATCAGTATGGTCTTTTTCAGCTCGTGTTTAAAAAGGTTTTTGATGGACTAGCACAATTCTACAGCCTTTACTGGAAAAAATGAACCCCATACAATATGCCTGACTGAATGGTAAATAATGATGTTTCTATCCGGTTCCTTTGTAGACTTGCAGTTGTGTTTGTGCTTCAGAAAGCCTGGGTGCACTAGCTGGCTGCTCGCGTTCTAACTGCACAGAGACGTACAGCAACATCCTCTTGCAACCCCAGAGTCATGTCAGCAATGTTTATCTCCAGTTGTATCATTTCCTTTTAAATTTATGGCTGCGTTTCAAAAGTTAAGCACTGACCTTGTTTTTTTAAAAAATATGGGCTTAGTTAATCCGTTCTGAATCTGTACAAAATGTCATATTTGTTAGCTGTTCATTTGTGGTTTATCTCACATTTGAGTAAGCTTAGACTGTCTTGTATGTGTTAATAGAAATCCTCATCAGATACTCTTCAAACTATAGTGAAGCCAAGCCCAGAGGATCTGGAGGTAGATTTTGTTTGTGAGTCTGCCTCTTAGTTTCTGCTGCAATTTGTGACATGGCTGTTGTCATATTTACAGCATTAAATCACACATTGTTTGGACACATCATGAGTGTCTGGTTGTCTTCAGGGGCCTTCCCATTAACTGATAGTGATATCTGGCCATCATTGGATTGAACAAGCTAATCTTATATTTAAATAAAATATTAACAAATGCTGGAAGGGAAGATACCAGAGAAAATAAGAACTAACACAGGGAGGCAGAAGTAGTGGGTTTGGACATAGGTATGCTACCTGCTGTGGGCTTAGCTCTTTGTAGGTGGTGGAAGCAGAGGCAGCAATGGACAAGTCTTGGATAAATTTTCTTTGCAGTCTCATTGGAATAACAATTAGGGATGTGCCGTGCCCCTCTCAAACCACCCTTTTTATGGATGGTTTTCCTTTGTATACTCATATTGGAAACATTCACCTCACTATCTTTGTTTTAAAGTCCAGCTGTTTTTTAGGGCACTGATAGGTAATATTCGTTTAAATTACTAGGAATTTTCAAAGTCTTATTTTAAAGGTGGAAAAGAAATAGGTTAACTTGCTTATTCATTATTACACAGCAAGTTGCCTGAAGAACTAAAAGCAGTCTTCATGTGTTGTTTTGCTTTGTCCTTGGACTGTACTCATGCCCAATGCATCAGGACGAACGTTGAAAATTGTGCAGATAGTGATTAAATGCTGCAAAAGTGATTAAATGCTCGGAAAAAACTGTCATAAAGGGTTGAGCATATTTCAAAGACAGTGAGATCATTTAATTATGTTATGTTCGTACCCTCTTGGAGACAAACTATTAGGTACTAGAAGACTCTTCAGCTAAGCTAAGAGGGGCATAACACGAATCAAGGCTGAGGACTTCAGCTAAACAAATATTGGTCAGAGAGAAAAGAGCTGGGGTTTCTTTTGTCTTTTTTTTTGTTGTTGTTTTTTAAGTGAAAGTAATTAGCTGTGGGACAAATGACCCTGAGGAACAGGAGATTTTTCATGTTCAAATGAAGTCCAGGTGCCTTTCTGGAAGATAGATGCTAATCGAACTCAAGTCAATGAGCTTGACTGTGTAACAAGGGTTATGAAATTATATAGCAGATCAGGACAGATTGTATGATGACTCTATATCGGCATAGATTATCTGACTTTTTCTGAACTGAAAATCCCCATAGCTCCTCACTAATCAAGATTACATTGCAAGTGAAATGCTAATAGAAGAAAAATTCAATCATATCTTGAGCTTTAGCTTCTGCAGAAAGATGAAAAAAGGACGGAAAAGTAAATGGTCTAAGTCTTCATCAAGTGCTAACAGGACTGGTAATTTATACCAGCTAAGAAGCTAGGCTTACACGCAATGTGATTTATTAAATGCCATAGCTACTTGTAGCCCTTGACAGAATTCATTAGCTAATATGATCTACTCAAAGATGTGATTCATCTGGAAATACTCACTGACAAATTGTAGATAGAATTGTAACTCCATTGGCAACAGCACAAATAGCCGACAGATTTCCTCACCGGGAGCTTTCTATGCTATATATTAAGGTGATAAGGCAAGGGTATGTCAAAGGCTACAAGAAAGGAAGGACATGCCAACACACGTAATGGTAGTAGAGAGGGTGTGTGAGGAGATCAGTCAGAAATCAGGATGAGAGAGAAGCATGAAAACAGAAGAGAAGAGAAGGAAAGGATGAAGGCTAGGCAGTCTCTAGAGACCGGTGAGATGAAAAGTGCTCATATGATAGGACCTGTGGCAGGGCACTACACTAGCTTCTAAGGAACCAGAGAATTACCAGGCTTAAAAAACTAGAAACTAGAACCTTGCTTTTCATTCTGTTTTTTTCAAAAGTTGAGCCTTACTAATTTGGAAAAGAGAACAATTATGCATAATATATATATTCAAGATAAAATACATCTACTGCAACGCATAAAGAAGCTACTAGACCAGACAGTACTGGTAAGCATTATCCTTAGCCAGATACAATCATAAAACAAAGTCAAAATAATATTAATGAGGAATTATTTTAACTTGAGAACTGTTAATAATTCAGAAGTCTAATAAAGCGGCATGTCATTTCTAAGAATATTCATGAAGGTCTGTAGGAGTAAATCAGGAAAGATTTCTTCTGCAGTTACAATGTTTGGCTGACTGCCCAGGCAGCAAAATAGTTCCTATGAGGGACAAAGAACTAGGAAAGAAATCCCTAGTTACAGAAAACATGATAGAGATGAAGCTAAAAACAAAAGGAGGTAACTAGACAGAAAGAAAACAGCTCTTTGCTGTTGGACCCAACCTGCAGGTGCTACAGCTGAGAAAACCTCCACTCACTTTACTTGCTTTTTCCCTCCAAAGAAATATATAGCAAATTCGGCCCCTCCATCCAGCAGTTCACCTTCAGGTAAATCTAATAGCACAGAAATTAAAATTATTTATTTTCCTGATCTCAGCAATTAATCCACATGTTCCTTCACAATGTGGTCCAAAAGTTTATAGTGCTGCAGGGAAACAGCTGATATTTTACAGTAAAAGCTCTGTATTAGACTATGTAATGAGAAAACAACAGCAACACCTTTGACCCCTTGATACATCAAACAACCTGCCTTTCAATTCTAACTTGATTCTGTTGAGATTTAGGATGATCTCTTTGCCCTTTTTCTGGCTCATAGGAGATACGATGTTATGAGAGACACATTTTTGTATTAATTGTTATATCCTAATTTTTTACCCCTTAAATTTGATGTTGAAGCTGTGACTTTCAAATAACCTGACACCATTACTACATCATTAGCCATGATTAAATTACTGTTAAATTCATGGTTAAGCTCATGTGACATACTTTTGTACTGTTACTTCAGGAAAGCTAGGGCTAAATTTTTGTCTTGAAGTCAAGGAACTGGCAATGGGGATATTAGGAGCTTTCTTAGATCTTGTGGTGGTCTCAGGTTTCTTGATTGCTATGGCTAGATACTACACTTGTGAGGGTGATGTTGAGGAGAGTTGGGCAGCAAAGAAAAACCAAGGTGTTGTCTGAACTTAAAGACTTATTTCTCTTGAGTTTACATTTTATAGTGATGTAAGGGTGGGAGGAGGAATATGGGGAAGGAAAAAAGAAGCAGGAAGTCATCTGCTTTCTGTTAAGACTTCCTGTGTAGTGCTGGTTGCGACCTGAACACTAGGAATTGAACTGCACGGTAAACTGAGTTAGTTTATTTTGGAGACTAAACTGACATTTCGTTTTCATTCCATTTATCTAGTTCCTCATATTAGTGCAAAAAGTCATATACAGTGTCTGTTTTACAGTCACTGCCATTACCGCTTCATAAGCCATCTACTTGTATTCTTACTCTGCTTAAAAACATAAACCAGGAGGTTCCCTATCCTTGACTGGCCAAAGTTAAGTGAAGGAAAAAAACCTGAACCAGCCTTCTAATTTGTCAAGCTTGCTTTTCTGTTGACAGTCAGCCTTGGCTCCTTTCTAACATCCCTTATAATTCATGTGTCCTGTTTGCTTTACAGACTTCTCAAAGTGTCACTGTTAAGTGACTGGAATATAGTAACATTTAAAGGGAGGACAGCAGTTCAGTAATAACTGACTTATGTGGCTGACAGCATAGCCATGAACTGTTTCTAGGATCATCTTTCACAGTCTATGACAGAACATCAAATAGTTTACAAAACCAAATCTCTAGGTTTGAAAATCCCCATTTGAATTTCTGTTGATGTAAAGTCAGGCCTTACTATTAACATTTATTCACAGAATAAACAGAGATTGACCAGTAATTGACAAAGAGGAGATTGCTCAATCTATTATAAACTCTTTAGACCAGCCTGTAATTTTGCACAGTTGAAAACAGTAATGATCTAATATCTACACAGATGTTATTGTCATTGGCATACACGCAGCTGCTTAGTTTTGAAATTAAGGCCTTCAGTTTCAATCAGGATTTCAATATTTTCTGTAAGAATATTGTTTTGTATCCTATTCAGGAAGTTAGTTTAAGGGCAGAGGCTTTAAATCATTCTATTTGCATCTGTCTATTGGATGCTGTGACCCTAAATTAATACCCTTCAACCTGAAATCTATTTGTAGAGTTGTAGTAGTTCAGCAAGTTGATATTTATATTAATGCCAACTAGGATTGTGATGTGAAGCAAATTATACTACTAAAACAGTATGGATTTCATAAACTCTTCTGCCAGTGGCATGCTAGAAGATGCATTGTTGTGCAGCTGTTTGGCCAAAGCAGGGTTTGGCACAATGTTTTGACATCACCTGCAAAAGACATATGTGGTTTAATTGCCACAGCTTCAAAGTTACTCATTTTTTATGACGCTCTGTGCCTGAGCTTTCTGCCACCCCTCTCCCTTCCACTGTGTTTAGGAGCTGTTGAAATAAAGATAGAAAAGAAGGCATTGGATCATTTCTCTATAAATAAATCCTATCAGTCTAATAATGGTGATGTATCCCTGTCAATGCTTTCCTTCAAGGCCTTCTTAATTCCATTAGGCTTTGATGGTGGATCAGATGACACATATTGTCCTGACAAAATTAATATAATGTTCTGTTCTTAAAACTGATGCATAATATCAGCACAAAACATGACTCTTATTTGCAGTTGTTTGACCTTCTACCCTATTGTGCTACCAGGCTACCTGGACCAGCTGAGCCCATACATTTCATAGTGGAGATACAATTCTGAGGGAAGAAGGAAAGGAATTACGGATACTTTCAGCGACATCTCAATTGTCACTGAAGCGGCATGGATTTCTCATGTTTCTAACTTCTGGTGTAACTCCTGTGCTAGATAATTTGTCACGTCTCTACAGCACTGGAGATTTCGGTACATCGTGACCAACAAACTACCCCCACAGTAGTTTTGTGCTGTATGGTGATTGAAGTGGGAGCCCAATATGGCTTTTTCAAAAATCAGTGGTGGCAATATCCTGGTTGGCTCAAATGAAGTCAAAGTGAGGTCTGTTTTCTATTAACTGGAGGACACAGGTCAGCCTGACCTGGGTTTAGGTTTCTTTAGTTTGACCAGTCTGCTATATTAATCAAGTATTTCGGGTAATATTTTCTTCATTAATTAAATGTAAACAAATCCAGGAACTAGTGAGATTCGGGTTTTGCTTCCTTTAACGGCTTTTCCAAACATTGTCACTGTGTGACTTCTTCATTGATATTCCTGTCACGTCCCTTGGAGAGTTTTGTTTTTTAATCGCTATTGAACTTTGTCTGTTCAAGTTAGCACAGTGCTGATTTTCATATTTTCTTTCAACTCACACTTTGTTCTTGTTTAATTGCCAAAAGTAATAGTAATCCAAATTCTAAACACAACTAACCGAAGTGCAGATTTTCTGCCCTGCAGTAGTTTATTCTGTGACTAGAATTCACCAGATATTTTTTTTAAATAGCAAAGCATCACATTTCTTTGCTATTTTAATTTTTTTTCATTTTTATAGTTATCAAAAAAAATGTATCTGCAACAGAAATGTCCTTAGATAAATAGGAAAGAGAACATTTCATTTGCAGTATTTTTGAATTTACAGTTGGGAAAAATGCATTAAATAGTTTATATAATAGAAATACAACATCTCTTTGGTTTACCTTTAAATGCTACATTTAATTTTAATACAGTAAACTAAGACTGATTGTACAGGTAGAATATTGGATATAAAATTAATTATGTTCTTGACTAATACCGTCATCTTTGTCCAACATAAAGTAATTTAATTCTATAATTTATGTTCTTATCATTGAAAAATATAGAGATGTTTCCAAGAATCTCAAGGATCTGCATGTCCAGGTAAGACTAACTTCAAAGGAGATTTCTGTCCATGACTTCTCCAGGCTTATTTCAGAAGTCAAGCTAGATAGCACAAGATAAATGTTTAAATGCCACCAAATAACAGTTTTCGGGTTTTGTATACAAGAGGTGAATTCAGTTCAGCATGCCTTGCAGCAGTATAGCACGTGGGTTAAAATACTGGCACCCTGATGTAGTAACACTGTGCAACATATACTTTAGCCAGTGATGCAGGACAACGATAAATCAGGCTTCATCTTATCAATAATTGGATATAACGGAGCTCCTTCTGAAATGTATTCAAGGAAAAGGAGCAGATTAAATGTTAATATGATTGTGGCAAATTTACATGGCTTTTACAGAGATAAAACACTAACCAGCTACTTGCTGCTTTTTATTCTTTGACAAGGATCTACTTATATCTCACCACATTAAAAAGATACTCAAAGATATCTAAAAATAATACAACTCACTTAAATCTCTGATGTTCCAGCCATGAAGCAAGAAACCAGTTGTTAACAAAATTGGATGGGAGACAGAAAATGAAAGTGAAGAAAATCAAAGAGATTAGCACTTTTTTTTAACCTTGGTTTCAGGTCTGAGATCTAGCAAGATGACATTTCAGAATCATCTAGAAGCTGTCCAAATTAAATATAAGAGAACATCAGAAACCTCCAGCTCAATGGTCCAAAGAGGAGTATTGGATTACCAAGCCCAAGCTCACAAAGGATGACTAATAAGAGGACGGCATGAGGTGATTTATCTTCCCTGGGCTTTCAGCTTTACATCGGTCTATCAGGCTTTTTTTTTTTTTTTTTTTTTTTTTTTTAACTTGTATTGTAGTGAATGTGTATATCTTACAAGAAAAAAAGGTAAGTATTTTAAAGCATACACAGCCAAGCTGTTGCAAAGCAATCTTCAATTAAATGATCATATGCTGGTTTTCCCCACAGGATTCCTGCAGTGAGCTGGGGTTGTCTAGTGAAGCATCACCTTGTGTATGCTTTTGTTGCTAAAGGTGAAAGGTGTCCTGTGAAGGAGCCAAGGAATTTCAGGAAGAGAAAGAATGTTCTCCTTTAAGGCAGTTGAATCTTACCATGTTTCTGTGTGGGTACAAGCCAGGCTGCACTGGTCCTTTTTCCCCCTTTGTATTCCTTAGCTACCAGGTATTTGTGTTTGAGATCCTGGGACCTAGTCCACTCACACTTGCAGCAGTAGTGATGAGGGCTACACTCATTCAAACCTGTATTATAGGGTTATGTAACAAGAAAAAGTTGGGGAAATCCAGTTCTAGATGGACAAAATAAGTAATCACTATTTTGGGTTCTAGATTGGCAAAATAAGTAACTACAATTTGGGCCATAATCTTTTTGCTCCCATTTCTTCCTGTTCTTTAATTCCATCCTTTTATCAAAGGGATGAAATCTTCTTAGTGAAGAAACACACACTTCTGTGCTCAAAGTATTGAAATAGGATGAATGCTTACCCTCCAGTTGCCTCCACTGTCCCTGGCCTGGTAGCTTCCAAAGGCAGACAGGAGCATTGCCCCTGAGGCAGCACAGCAGAAGGGGTAACTAGATCACAGCTGCTCCCTCCTTAGCAGCTTGGTTCTGTGCCTCCCTTGTTATTGCCTGGAGCAGCAGAGAATTTTGCTCAGCTAAGGCTGGAGTTTCTGCTGAGCATTTGCAAAGTGGTTTCTATTTATTTATTTTTTAAAGAAGGCTTATAACATTATCATGTTCATGAAAGTTGACAGCTAGATCAATACTTATTTTTGGTTGCTGATGCTTATAAAATTACAATTTATGTTCAGTTTCACCTTTTAAGACCTGCAGGGGCTTTGTCTTTTACTGCCCTGATTTTCCAGTTAATTTCTGATGGATTTTGGAGTTTTCATATCCTGCTGCTCCCCGCTATCACTATGGCTACCTCCTCACAGCAAATCTGTTTTCCAAAGCGAATTGCTGCTAGAGCACTTCAAAGCAAAGGTGGCTGATGAGTTTTGTGACTTAACACAGTACATGTGAAAGTTCTTTACGTAAAAAGTGATCAGAGATATTATTTCACTTGAACAAACACATACTATAACATAGCTGTCCCTTTGTTGTTTTTATCTGAACCTTTTGGACCATAAAATACTATTGGCAAGTTATGGGAAATAGAGGGCATACTAGTTTGAACTGTTCATCTAACAGCTCCTGCAAAACACTTTTGAGTCTCAATGGCTCAAGGGAAAATGATGGTATCCAGAAAGGACTACTTACCTTGTTGAAGTGTCATGCTTAAAAGTGCTGAGTAAACTCAGCATAGGGCTTTTGGGATCCAGTACGCTGACAGCTATTATAGTAGGAGATGGGGGATGCAGGTTAGACAGAAATAATCTTTGAGTTTTGTCTCCTTTTATACTAACAAAAGAATGAAAGTAGAATCGTTATTTAGTAACTAGACACAAGCTATTCCATGCTCCATGGTACTACTAAGGGTAGTACCAATTTCTGAATACATTGTGGATTTTAGCTTGATTTGTTACATAATGAATTAGGAAAGTGACTGTTGTGGAAATGTGGTTCTCAAGAATTTTTCTTCTGGTGGACCAGAAAACCTGCTGCGGAGCTTGTCGTGTACTGGGGTAGCTTCTGACACGTTGATGGGGTGCTTCTGGAGGGATAGGCCATTTTCAGCATATGAAAGTGTTACTCATGGGTAGCTGTAGATCAGCTTGTACCGTCTTTTGAATCAGAATTTGGAAACTACTGGCATAGTAACAGAACCAGTCTCCTACTGTGTAGAGGGTAAACTCAGAGCAGTGCAAGAAATGTCTACAGTGGCAGTGAGCAAAAAATTTTTCTGTAGTTCTGAATCATCTGCCTCACAGATCTGTTCCCTAAGGTGAACTGTGAAGAAAGGAGATAGTAGTGAAAGGAAGAATTTGATCATGTCAAAAGACATTGTTACTCTCTATTACAATTGCTAGTTCTATGTCTCTTGGTCTTACTACTGTTCTGTTTTAGTCAAGCATGGTAAAAAGTGTTGTTGAAAGAATCCTGAAGACTAGCAAGTCCTTGCTAATTTCTAAAAGGCTTTATCCTAATCTTGAGCAATTTTTAATTCTGCCTTGCTCTGCCTAGTTAGCGATCCCTGCTTATCCTCTCCTGTGCTTCCGCCTTCATGACGCTTCCTTTGCATCCCACGGTTTGCATGTATATGGGAAGCAGGATCTGCATCTTCGCAGGAATCACTCCTCTCATGCTTTGTAAGTAGAATGACACTACAGAGAACACCACCTTTGTCAGAGCAAAGTACTCGTGTACGTTGGTGTCCTCGTCAGATTACTAATTGCAGGGTTTTAATGCCTGAAATGGAGAGTTGCTTAACAGAAGAAGGTGACCTCCCTGTTAGCAATACCTGAATACTGATGAGCTTATTCACTTCCCCTCTAAGGCAGTTGTAACCGGGGGAATAGAGGGTCGGTTAGATTTCACTATTAGGAATAAATGGGGGTCAGATTGTTTTGTTTTTTTAATTTTAACAACTGTATTTTGTGACTACACTGAGGATGCTGTCCAAAATACCCTCTAAAATCTGCAGCAACTATTAATCCAGAATAGCAAACAAAAGAATTTGTAAATGTTTAAATAATAGACCAGTCCTTGCCAGCTACCCACATTAAAGAATTCAGTGGTATTACGTGACATCTTGTTTACACAGGCTTTCCTATTTGCAGGCCTTATCTCTTTGTTGTACTCACCATGTAACCTGAGAAACTGCCTGTGTCAATACTTGTGTGCATGAAAGTTATTTCTTAGGGGCTACACTGCAGTGTGCTTGCCTGCCCTCACTGAGCACTTGGGACAGTGTGATTTTTTTGTGCAGTACCTGAATTGTAGGCACTTTTCCTGAAATGGGTGCAGGGAGAGTCAGGAAGAACTCCAGTTCCTCAATCCACCCATCTCTTCTCTGGCCAGCACATCAGAGATGGAGCTGGTAGTATCTAATTTGCCACATTTATAGGCCAAACAGGAAATGGCAGAAACTGTGACTGAGGTGTGCCTTTGATTCATTGGCTTTGATGGTAGTAACAGCACCTGCCTTACCTATGACCAGTATTCTGAAGTCAGTCTAAATAGTATCTTAGAAACAGCTCTGATACTGCATGTGCTTGGGAGAACTCATTGTGTGAGATCACTACCCTTGGACTTGGGGGAGAAAGAGAGTGTGCTGCAGGTGAGCAGATCTGCATGACTCACTTCAGCCATGGAGAAATGTCTGTATATGAAATGAAAGCTTATAATGAGTATTCTTGGATTAGAAATGTATTTTCTAAGGCCTGCAATGTATTTTCTAGTGCATAGCTCTGCAGATTAGACTGCAAGGACAGACTACAATGGTATCTTAGAATTTATCATATGAATGTTAACAAACTGAGTGTCTATGCAGATGCCTCTGTCATGATGTTTTTAGCTTATCCTTGTCTGTTCACAGACAACTTAAAAGTATGTTTGCTTTGATTCTGAAAATAGAGCTATGGAATCTTTCAAAAATAAAAATGCTGTTTAGAGATTTATCAACATTATGTCTCAGTGGTTCAGGCAGCTCCATGTTTGCTATAGGTATTTCACTTCCTCACCATATGTGCCAGGGAAGGCTACAGATATTAATGCAGGTGTTAATATTTTTAACAAGCCTCTCTCATTTTCTTCATAGCAACTTGTACAGAAATAAATTTCATCAGTCCATAAAACAAAAAGGAAAACAGTGCTTTTCTGAAAAAAATCAGTTTAGGGATAAATAAATTTGCCAGTCAGAACCTTCCTGTAGTGATTAGTCAAATACTTTCTGTAATGCATGAGAAATAAATTGTTTGATTAATTATACTGATTCATTGAAAACAGCCTCGCTCTTTGAGGGTGACTGAACTGCTCACAGTGCCCAACAATTCGTTTGTGAAAACCCGCTTTCTTAGAATTACTAAGTGATGCAGAAAAATTCCTTAGACTTGCTAATTAATCTGACGTGGTATTTGAAGTCACTGTTTTGAGCCAAATGTAACTTCTGGTGAAATCATTGGGGAACATGTGCAAGGACAGGTCACATACATGAAGAGCCAAGACATCCTTCCTAGGCAGAGCTCAACACCTGGGTTATGTTATATTGCCTGACCATATTCACTTAGACTTTGAAGCACACTTTTATCTTCCTTGTCAGAGGAAATGAAGAACATGAAAACCTGCAAATCTCAATGTTAGTTTGGATTCCTATCTTGGAAGCTATTCTGTGGCATGTTGTTGTCCTCCATCCAACAGAGGAGAGGATCAGAGCCATTTTTCAGGATAGGGAAAGAGCAGAGAAAGCCAAGTTGATCATATACTTTGTAAAGCAAAATAAAATTATTCCAAATACTTGCATTAATTTCTTTATAACCTATTGCTTAGATGCTGACTTGAAAGACTGTTACCTATTAGTTTCTTGGGTTTTGGCTGAAGAAGCTTGAACTCTAAAGAAGTACAGTTTCCAAATGAAACTGATGAAATCCTCCTTTAAACAGATAGTGTACATGTGGAAGCTTTCTTGGAAAGCATCCCCAGGTATGAAAATGCTACTTTATAAGATCTACTGTAGGTCTGATAGTACAGCCATTTCTTACAGAGTTGCATTAATAGGATTTTTCCCACTGAAAATATTGCTGTGCTGAATTTTTACCATGTCTTAATGTGGGTCTGTCATAGCAAACAGTTGATTTTAATATATTTAGCTGTTATGTTGGTGGCCTCATCTACATTACTAACACTTGTACAAGCACTGCTGTAGACCCTCCGACCTTCAGTATATGCCCCAGTGTATTGCTAAGCTATCAAACTGTCAGATTTGATACTCACTGGTGGCGGTAGGTGGAACACACTGACATTCATAAGGGCTTCTGGGACTTCTAGAGTGTTGTACAAGGTATCTCCAGTTCAGGCAAGGTTTGGGTTTAACCTTTCCTATTACACTCCTGACTCATCACATTCAGTGCAGCAGTGGTTTAGCTCAGGAGCTGAATGACAGGCAGCTCAAATGTCCATACATCCGGGGTGGAGTGGACACCTGAGCTGTGAGACCAGTTTGTCAAAGACACACTATTAGGCCTGCGATTTCAGTGTCTGCAATCATTCGTCTGGCAGCATCCCAATTTGCTTTTTAGCATCAGAACTTGTGTGCTGTTTGAAAAAGAATTTTTCCTATGTAATTTGTTCTTCTAGTGGACTGAACTTAAGATGATTGCTAAATACTCATGTTAGGCAAACCAGGAAATCCATATCAAGTACCACTTAACATACTTGCATTTGAAAGAGGCAAGTGTTATGCTAATTAAATGCATGTGCAATAGCAAAATAATTCCTTGGCTTTTTCCATAAAAAGTCTCCAAATGAAGAGAAGTGTCACTTGGGGATGCACATTTCTAGCAGCTGATCTATGCTAAGAAAGTTGCCGATACCTGTGAGATACACTGCTTATACACAAAATTAATTCCAAAATATGCAATCATCAAATACACTGAATAATATTCATGAGCTGGTTGCATGTTGTGTACTCTGTAGTAACTGAATTTGTAGGAACATGGTTCTTGATTTGATTCAAGCATTTCCAGTGTGTATAAAAAGGACATGTAAGATCCACATAAAAATAAACTTCACTGTAATAGAGTAGGTATATGTGCTTGAATGTGTGTGCCCATGCTGTGTAACACATAATGTACTGGACTTTTGAACCACACATCTCAGTGATCAATAGGACTGTGACAGACCATTTTAGCCAGTGTTCCTGGTAAGCTTGTAGTGAGTGCATACACGATATAGTTCAAGCCTCGGGTATGCTTCTTTACAGAGCAGAGAAAGGCTGTTTTCTATCCCATTCTCTTAAAGAGTTAGCAAAGAAGAAGAGCAGTTATAGGAAACCAGGCACTAAGTGCCATTTGCAAACATCTGAAAATGCTTAAGTCTGATGAATTGTATGTTTTTCTTAATTGGCTTACACTTCCTGGGTTTTATAGTTTTTCCAATAAACCTGCTCTCTTCTGAAGTATTCCTATAGGTATTTTAACAAAAAAGCTATCTTCCGTTACAAAAATTTTTAGATTGAATTCAGTTTCATAATTCTGTCAGCTTCTTCAGAGATAAGGGCTGCTTCTGGCTCTGAGGTGGTTCTGTTTTAAGCGTTGATGAACAGTTCAGTGAAAGAATCCTCCAATTTGGGGAGTATCCATAGGAATTCCTTGGTGGTTTGAGGGTAAAGGGTAAAAAATATTTCTACTTCAGATTCACCATTGCACATGTAGTTTAATAAATATACAGCAGTTGGCATATCTGGTTTGTGCCACATGTACATGTCCAGAGAATTTGCACAAACGTACTAAGTGTGCTGTGGCTTGTGTGTGTTGGTGGTGCTGTGTGAGGCACCTCATACAGCAAGCGTGAGGAGATCCAGCCCAGCCCGGGAAAAGCTTCGCTTATCAAACATGTTCTCCATTTGATGTGCACCTGTGGAATATGTCAAACATCTCGAAAAGGCATCAAGTTTTGTGTGTGCTCTGTGCTATTTATGCATTGGACATGCTGTGAATTAATTGCATCTAGTAAGTCTACTGCCCTGCTGCTGAGGAAGTTATAGGGTATGCAGAAATCCCAGATAAGCCTTCAAAGATCTTTATATTCTCTTTGAATAACATTTATAGGTGTGGGAAAAAAAAAAAAAAAAAAAAAAAAAAAAAGAAGCACCTAGGAAAGTTTGGACAGTAAGACTTTCCATGGCAATTTCTCTTAGTGTAGGTAACTTCAAAATTGCAGAAATACCACAATTTGCACAACCCCAGCAGCACAGAAGGATTAATCCACCCACCTGCCTGCCTCTGATGAGGCAGCCTCTGCTGTATGGACTTTTCACGCTCGGCTATCGATTTTCTTTCTGTATGCTAGTCCTCAGTATAAAAAAAGTGATGAATTAGGGCATTTCTGTCTGAGAACTCATGCTGACAACATTTTAATTTTGATAAGAAAGAGCAACCGATACAGTTCTGAAGCACAGAAACAATTATTCCATTCGAGATGCATTGCTCTCCTGTAAATGGAGGCTTTTTCCCTAGTTGTTTTTTGTTTGTTTGTTTTTTTAATAGTCTGATCCTAAAGACATTGATATTTGCCAGTTCATTTCACTGTTAATCTGCCATTTGTAGTCAAAGGAGCGCCTAACTCCACTGTCACAGGCACCGTTGTCATAGTGGTTTTCAGATACGGGAGTGAAAAGCTGGATGGGTATTTTCAATATTGGTATAGTTGTCAACACTTCTCCTGCTTGTTAAATGTTTAAGACTACATAGTTATGGTTTTTTAATCCTTTTATAATCTTCCTGTGAGCAGTTTTATTGTACCATCTTGGTCTTTGGTAATCTTACAGTTGCAGATTGGGAAGCATCTGAAGAATTAACAGTGAGTCCATTTTTATACAGGAATACTGGCAGTAAATCTATTCTCTCTTTCACAAAGATAGAAACCATGAAAAATTTCAGAGCTTTTTATAAAACTAGTTCTTCTTGAAACTTCTAATATTATGGGGAGGGGACAAGATGCAGCTTTTGCATCTGGTCTTTGGAGGCTTGGTCAAAAAAAGTGATCAGAAAGTCTCTGTCCTCTTCTGGCCCTCTAGACCACTGCAACAGCCGCGTTGAAAAAGGTCAGTTGCCTTGAAAGCCCGGCCCTGCCCGCCGAGCGGCCGCTGCCCCAGGCCCCAGCACTGGCACTGGTAACTCTGGAAATGTGTTTGTTTAAGGAGCGGAGGTAAGAGTTAACTGGGTGCAGAACTGATTAACAGCGTGAAAGTTCGACTCTGAGGCAGCTTCTCTAAACACCAAACCTTGATTTCCTCGCTCCCGACGTCAGGCAGGAAGAGCTGTCAGAACGGCCGGCAGTATTCCCTGTCCCAGGAAAGCGCCCGGAGGCGGCGGGCAGGAACGGACGGCGCGGCTGCCTCCGGAGCCGCTCGCCTGCGCTGCGCCCCGCGCTCCGCCCGCAGCCGGCCCGGCCCGGCCCCGGGGCCCTGCGCGGCGCCGCGGCGCCACCCTGCGGGCGCGCGGGGAACAGCCTCCGCCCGGCGGCAGGGGCGGGGCCCGGCGGCGGGGGCGTGGCCCGGCGGCGGGGGCGTGGCCCGGCGGCAGGGGCGTGGCCCGGCGGCAGGGGCGTGGCCCGGCGGCAGGGGCGTGGCCCGGCGGCAGGGGCGTGGCCCGGCGGCAGGGGCGTGGCCCGGCGGCAGGGGCGTGGCCCGGCGGCAGGGGCGGGGCCCGGCGGCAGGGGCGGGGCCCGGCCGGGACCCGCCCCCGGGGCCGGGAGCCGTCCCGCCCCCGCCGCTGAGATGGCGGCCGGCGCTGCTGGCTGCGCGGCCGCTTGGCTCTGCCTCTGCCTGCTGGCGCTCCCCCGACACGCCTCCGCGGTCGCCCCGGAGGCGGCGGCGACCCGTTGGCCCCGCACCCGCGGGGCGGCGGCGGGGCCCGGAGGTGCGGCGGGGCCCCGGGTGGGGCTCGTTCCGCGGGAGGGCAGCGCCGGGCTGGGCCGGGTCGGCGGGGGGAGCCGGGAGGGGCCGCCCGGTCCCGTCCCGTCCCGTCCCGTCTCGTCCCTTCCCTTCCCCGCGGGGCTGTGGGGAAGCGGCCGGGCGGGCCGTGCCCGCGGGCCCCGGGCGTTGGGGTCTGGTCTCCCCCAGGGCTCTGGGGAAGCCCCGGCTGCAGCATGAGAGGCTCCGGCCGCGGGCGCCTGCCCCAGCCTGGGCGCTGTTTGAGCCGTAGTGCAGCTGGGCCCCTGAAGAGGGCGCTTTAAAAAGTAGATCCGTAATTAATTTTTTAAAATGTGTTCTTTTTATCACTTTGGAGCAGGAGCATATAGCATAGCAGTTCCCAAGCTTTGCCTGTAGCTTAACGCCCCTCTCAGAGCTTGCGGGCTGTAGAATTCAGTAGTAGGTAGGGCTATGAAGTACCACTTCGTTTCACACCGCCCTTCTGTGCCAGCTGGAGAAAATACCATGGGAGGAAGCGGTGAAATGGGAAGGGAAGTGAAAGCCGCTATAGTTCTGTCTAGGCAGAACAAGAACTCTGGCGTATTGGAAGACTTAATCCCAGTATTTACGTTCCCTTACAAAGGTATTAGATGTTCTTGCTGATTTTTAAAAAGTCTACTTCAGGGTTAAAAAAATGACAAATCTGCATAAGCCTCTGCTTACCGGAGCCCACCTCAATATGTTCCCAATTCTGTTTCTTCGTAGATCATATGAATATCCTGCTTATAGTTGTGGATGATCTGCGTCCTGCTTTGGGCTGTTACGGAGATAAACTTGTGAAATCTCCAAACATTGATCAACTTGCTTCTCACAGTGTTGTGTTCAGCAATGCATATGCACAGGTGAGATAAATAACTTAATCAAAAGTGTTTTCTCTATGCAAAATAATTACCGGGTTTACCACAGTAGGTGTTAGGTAGACCACTGGAAAAAGCAAGTATTTATTAGCCTTAAGTATTTCCAGTAGAAAATAAATGGTTGGGATGAAGTGTATGAACCTATCTTTATTAAAGTGAGAAAAATGAAAACAGGGCATTTGAATCATGATATTTGTGTAGCCCTTGGAGGAGTATGATGTCACTCAAACATTTTCACTGCTAGCAGCAAAGTGCTGCTTAAAAATGCTGTTTTACTAAATTAGAATTATTTTTTCCTACTGTTTAGAAAATATTTTTTACTGTTTTTTCTTTTGAGGAAATCTATAGACTTTTATAAAGGGGCAGGCTGTGTGGTAAGTATTACTATTATGTATAGGACTCCAAATCTCACTAATTGCTCTTTACTTGAATACTTTGCATAGGATACCTACATTCCTGTTTCTCTCTGCTGAGAAATTAGAAGTTTGAGTCTAATTCTGCCTAGGGATTAGGAGTTTAATAATACTTGGCTCTTGACAATCTGAAACAGAATTGGTGAGGCCTTTGCACTGTAACCTGGACCTTCCATATGTTTATCCTTTTCATTGTTCTTAAGGCAGTCCAGATCAACTAGACTTTGGGCTTTTGTCACCACAGTCCATATGCCACTTCTACTTAACTCTGTGTGAGTGTGAGCTACTAGATTTCAAAAGCCCTGTCTTTTAACGCAACCTGACTTTTTTTTTTTTTTTTGGTGCTACTAGCTGTATAACCAAAGTTTTTAGTTCTTAGGAATTGGTTATTTGAGGAAAAATTATAGGTAGGTAAATATATATCTTGCTAAAAGCTCACAATTGGGAATTAATTTTCTTAATAAGGAGGCTGGTCATTGCAGTTTGAAGTGATACGAAACGCTTTCACTGCACTTCCTGAGCCTTCGAATGTTTTGCCTGGCCACACCTAAGTCATTCTGTATGTGTGTTTTGTTTTTTTTTCCTGAATTGGTTCTTTTTTTGGCTGACTCTCTCCTCAGCAAGCCGTGTGTGCTCCCAGTAGAGTGTCGTTTCTTACTGGACGCAGACCTGATACTACCCGACTTTATGATTTCTACTCCTACTGGAGAGTACATGCAGGAAACTATTCCACGATGCCCCAGTATTTCAAGGAGAATGGCTACACGACCTTATCTGTGGGGAAAGTTTTTCATCCTGGTATGGTTTGAATTATCATCTGCTTAACATACACGTTTAATGTGTATATTCTCACAAACAGACTTCACATATAAGTCTCGGCTGTGTGATTCTTGTCTGTATTGACAACTATAATCATGAGCCCAATTGTACAATGGTTATAGGTTGTCTTTAAGGTATTAGAGAGCTATATATTAGATTATTGTTATCTAACGAGTGTTTTCACATCTTATCCAGGGTTTGTGGGATTAAATGTCTAACGTTCTAAAAATATGTCTGGAAGTTAGGTATCCGCTGAAGATGAAATTACTGAACAGCCTCATTGTCTTAGTTCTGCAAGTACACGTTCATGCTTCCATAATAGGCTGTCTGGATCAGGAGATATAGAATGTATGATTAATAATACCAATTAAATAGGAAAGTAGTTCACTAGTTAAAAAGCAATAACACTGCTGAGTTGAAAAATGCTGTAATACTGACCCTCTTTTTGGTAGTTCTTTACCCCAGGACTAAACTTGTGTGGATATATGAACTTTTGGTTGATAGTAAAGCTAATTAAGAATGTACATGAAGACTGTTATTAATCCTGGGGGTTTGGTAGTTTTCTTGCTGCTGTTCCCTGAATTAATGTTCTTCAAGAGGTTTGAATCTCCCTCACCAGTAAAAGGTGTATTTCAGGGAAAAAAGTCTGTCTTAAACTTTTTGACTTTTATTTCTTGGTTTTCTTTTTCTCAGTTGTCAAAGATAATTTGAAATGTTTCTTCATTTAGCATATTTAAAAAAACCCAAACAACCCACAACTGCGAACTAGTTAAACTTGTTTATGCTCTTCCTGGTTCAGTGAACTATTAGAGCATTTCTAATGTTTTTCAGGGGTTTCATCCAATTACAGTGATGACTATCCATACAGTTGGTCCATTCCACCCTTTCATCCTTCAGCTGAAAAATATGAAAATTACAAGGTAAGGATGATTTGTGGTTCCCTAACAAAGGAGGGTTTTCAGGATACGACTGAATTATTCGTCAAGCACAGGCTATACTCTTTTTTTTTTTTTTTTTGAGACTGAAATCTCGTGCAGGGAAACACCTAGCTGGTTTGATTCTCTCTTTCTTAGTCTTCCAAAAGAAGGCCTGTCTCTTCAGTTGTGTGTCATGTTGATTCATGTGCCTCTCCTGCAGGTATTTTAAGTATTTCTAAATTAATATTTGGAAGCTTAAGTTACTGAGATATAAAAGTGCTTGCAAGAAAGAGTGATCTTAATTTGTGTCTAGGTCATAAATTCCTTTATCTGAGAAGCGTGGTTGTCAACTTCCGTGCTAATCCTGCTCTGCTTTGTAAGTGGCAAAACATTGGCTTGGTGAAATTAATTCAATGAAAAGCTCAGGGCTGAGCAATTGGATGTCATAATTAAAATAATCTGAAACTTTATCATCTGATTCAGTTTTCTAGAATGTTTGTTACTCTTCAGTGTGGCCCAAAAGAATATTTTATGTTTATGCAAACGTTGCGATAGCATAATGTGCTGGAGTCTGTACGCTGCCAAGCAAGGAGCTCCAGCCATGAGGCTGCAGATAGCCTTGGCCATGCTTTGTTCTTGCATTTACTGCTGAAAAAACTGGTTTTAACAACAACAGCGTTTGCAATCTATGACGTACTTTTCTTTATGTTCATTTAGCAAGTCTCCCAAACACCCTGATTAGGCCACCTTTTCCTGGCAACTGTTCTAATTTATTTTTCTTCACTGATTATACATCAGCCACTTCTGGCATTTGTTCAGAAATTAAGTCAGTAGCTTTCAGGCAGTTCTCTGAGCTCTGGGGATCAGGAGTAAAAACATGTGTATACAGCATAACCAAATTCTGCTTTCTTGCCAATAGGTCAGAGATTCTATTCATCATAGAAGTTGTCTGTTTTCCCGTATGACTATGTTTAATCTTCTGCCCAGCTTTAGAGAGGACTCTGCTTTTCCATAGACATGGAAGTTGCAGTTCTTCAACTCCTGAAGCTGTCTGCTCAGGCATCAGTGTACTTGGTGCCTTTAGTGTTTACAGAAATTTTGAAATTCCTTTTTGTATCTCTGATCTGCAGTCTTTTGGTAGAATGATTGAGAAGCAAATTGGTTTGAAAGTTACAGAACAGAGGATTTCTTATTTGCTTTTACAGAAGTTACTTAACTCTTTTTTTTTTTTTTTAAGACTTGTAGGGGAAAAGATGGAAAACTTTATGCTAACTTGGTGTGCCCAGTGGATGTGACAGAAATGCCCAGTGGTACTCTGCCTGACATTCAGAGCACTGAAGAGGCCATACGCTTACTGAATGCTGTGAAAACCAACAAGCAAAAATTCTTCCTGGCTGTCGGTTACCACAAACCACATATCCCACTGAGGTACCCACAGGTGAGGAAGCTGGAGCCTGCAGGGAAAGGAGCTCAGACAAGCGTTGCTTTTGCTTTTCAAAGCTGTTTCCACAAATGCTTTATTGCTGTTGTTTCTGGAAAGCAAGCTGAAAACCAGCCTTGGTTTGATGTAACTTTAGCAGTTGCCTGTGTTGCATTTCAGAATGTTTAATGAGAATGAGTTGTGACCGCTCAGCCAAAAGCCAGGCTCCTACCACCATAACAGTGGCTGCTGTCGCATGGAGATGGTGTTCAGCTTGATGGAGTACGACATAATGAGGCCTTACAGGATCTCGTACTCCATTCCCTGTTTGAGTTGGTGGCAAAACTCCTATTCATTTCAGAGGAAGTGATGTTGGACCTTTTATTTCAGTGTTGCTTTGAGATACGGGAGGCTGGTTTTAGGTACTTGCTAACTCAGTATTTTTAAGGCATTGTTTGGGGCTGACAGGCATAGTATTGCTAGATTTTACACTCTGGGGGAGGGGAGTGAAGCCTTGTAAATGGTAAGAATATTAAAGGATCATGCAAGGGGAAATGGTTGCCGCTTTACAACACAAAGTTTACAATAGATGTCAGAGGTGAGGGCAGTCTTGATGTGTGTTTGTGTTGTAAAGGAATTTCTCAAGTTGTACCCCTTGGAAAACATCACATTAGCCCCAGATCCCTGGGTGCCTGAGAAACTGCCTTCTGTGGCGTACAACCCCTGGACGGATATCAGACAGAGGGATGATGTGGAAGCATTAAATGTTAGTTTCCCTTATGGACCACTTCCAGATGACTTCCAGGTAAGCTGTCAATACAGTGCACTGCAGTCAAACTGCCTTAACTTGTCCACTGCTCTTAGATGTTCCCAAGTATTCAGCAACTGACAGTTTGCAAATACTCTGCATCCTCTGCCTTGCATACTCTCACCTCTAGCTTTGTAGGCAAACCTTCACTGTAACTGCAGTCAGCCAGTGAGGGTGGGGAGGAAGAGATCAGCCACCAACTAGTGAGAATAACATGTGTTCCCCGTTTGTGTATAAGGGGACATATGTAGCAGCTACCAATTTTGTGTTTGTTTTCATTATCTGAATCTGTTTATCTGTTTCAAGCCACCACTCAGTGTATCTTCTCTTGCAAGATTTTCCTTGACTTCCCAGTGCTTATGCCAAAATCAGGTGCGCTGGCTGGACTGTGAGAGAAGCAGAACTGATTGGTTTGAAACATCTTGCTTGAAAGAACTTCTGGGAGAGAAGTAGTTTTTAACTGCCCCCTCTCTGTTTACCTTTTCTGGGACATTAATCAGGGTACAGGCACTTAAAAAATAAAGCAAGCTTTACAAGTAAAATCCTTTAGTTCCTTTACTTAGCCACCCACTGGTTCACCTGTGTGTGTGTGTCTGGAAAAGCTAGCTTTTTTCTCTCCCCTCTTAACTTGCAGCGGCAGATTCGTCAGAGCTATTATGCTGCGGTTTCTTACCTGGATACACAAGTTGGCCTGCTCTTGAATGCTCTGGATGATGTAGGACTCTCAAACAACACAATAGTAGTTTTTACTGCTGATCATGGTAAGTCTTTAAATCTTTTCCCAGATCACTGCTAATAATTGTGCAACTCGGTGCTAGCATATTAATGAAGTATGTGTTTATGTAATGTACAGCAGAGCTACCATACCTTACATGTCAGGTTAGTCTGTCTCTAGTTAATGGACTGACACAGGCTTCTGTGGCTGCACAGTTCTGTCCCCCTGTGAGCACCTCTCTTGAATCAGGTTGAGGGTTTGCTAGTGAGTGATGAGACCAGGACATTGGGCTGAGCTTGCCATATTCCCACCTCCTACCCAGCAAGTGACTCTTGCTGGGAACAGTGCTGTGAACAGATAGCAACTGCTCTTCCCCCCGTACAGTTTGTAGAGAGCCATCTGGTACAGTGGGTGACAGGCTTTCTCATTAACTGCTGAAGTGTGTTTTCTTGCACTTGTCATTGCTGCTTGAAGAGGATCTAAAAGTGATAGCAATATGGCTCCCCCCTCATAACTGAGGTCTTGGGCACTCTGGATCCTGGTGGTAAGAAACTGAATTTGAATCGTGGGACAAATACCTCAAACATTTAGTTGTTTGTTTCAATACTCTAATATTCATTAAAACAACTCCCCCATGATTCCTTTAATTGGGGGATCGCTTAGCTGACTTAAAATGGTTAGAATCTGGTTTAACTAGATCAATTTTAAGTCACACACTTAGTTAATTTGCATTGACTTCTGTAGGTGTGTGTGTATAAACAACCCTTTATGAGTTGTAGAGTAATGGGATTAATACTTCTGGTGCTAAAGTGATTCTAGATATTCCTTCTGACTTGTGAATTTGACTGGGACTTTCCATTTTAAACTGAATTCCTCTTTTCCTTGCTGTGGTTAATGTTAAACAGTTGGTGTTTCCAGTACTGTGGCTAGCAAAGTGATCCAAAAAAATCATGTGTTAACATAGCTGTCATAGAGCTCCTTTGTCTTCCCCCAAAGTGAAGTTGGCAATAAATCTGCCTGGAAGGAAGTCGTGTTGGCATCTCTTCCAAGAGGAAGAGGAGAGCTAAAGAGTTTTGATCTCTATTGCTTCCTCAGGGGTAACATCCTGATATGGCACTCTGGCATAGATAGCAGCCTTGGCTCCAAGGGATGTTCAGTTACAGTGTTAACAGGAGTATTGGAGAGCTGGCAGCTGCCCAGCACTTAAATGAGTGCTTTGTGGAATTGATCTGGAGACTCTTGCAAGCACTGTGACACACCCCAGTTCCTCTTTTCTGCTCTTTTAAAGTTGGTTTCCTATTTCTAATCTAGAGTAGGGGAAATAAGAAAAGGTGTAATTTCTTCAATAAAAGAGTATCAACTTGCAAGATTTAGGTGGCTGTTGAAATAGCTTTCACGTTAGAGAAAAATTGTGTTATATTTAAATACAGCTTGTTATTTGCCTTTTAATATATCCTTGATAACAGACTAGTGGCCTCAACAGCCAGAGTCAGTTTACAGTGAGGAAGAAATTACTACTAATTATGACACAGTATATGCTCTGAATTGTGTTCTTGTCATCTAGGATGGTCCCTGGGAGAACATGGTGAATGGGCAAAATACAGCAATTTTGATGTTGCTACCCGTGTGCCACTGATGTTTTATGTCCCAGGAATGACAACTTCCTCTGTTAATCAAGGAGGGAGGGTCTTCCCCTACCTTGACCCTTTTAGCCATATTTTGGGTTTGGTACCTCAAGGTAAATTTCCAGCATTTATTTTTTGTTTGCAGTGGATATATGTAAAGGAGAAGTGGTGATGTAATGACACTTTGCCTACAGACAGCTTGAGTCGGTGTCATTGACTGTGCTGATTGTACTGATGAGGAATAAGATGAAGGGAATCCTTGGACACAAACTTTTGCTTTGGTTAGATCTCCTTAGTGGAAACAGCTAGATGTGTCTGTTAACACAGCAGGTGATTTATTTTTGTGTGGTGTAGTTGCCTAAAAGGAACCTTGGCCTATGTTTTATAGTGGTGGCTGTTGTCTTTCCAACAGTGATCAGTAAACATTCTCTGTGTAGCATCTGTACTTAAAATTGGAAATGCTTGATGGAGGCACTCTTCTGTTAAATTGTTGACACTGGAATTTGCTTTGTCTTTCTAGAGAGTTCTTTTTCAAAGTAATGAATATTACTGCCTTGAAGGATGCACATTTGAGAAACATAAGGGCAAAAATTTTCTCGTTAAAAATGCGTAGACTAGTGTCTTCAGAGCTAACTGTCGCACCTTAATTGCCTTGATTTTGTTACCCCACAGATCAGTACAAAGCACTTTCAATAAAGCACCAACTTAATTATCAGAATAAGTTTCTAAAATGTTCTACCAGTGTCTGTCAAAGCATCACGTTACATAACTTATATTCTGATGTTTCTTCTAGGGCGAAGAAAAAAAGTGGTAGAGCTTGTGTCTCTGTTTCCAACACTTGCTGAACTTGCTGGCCTGCAAGTTCCTCCAGTGTGCCCAGAGACTTCGTTTCATGTTGCACTGTGCACTGAGGGAGCGAGCATCGTCCGATACATTAATGCCTCCAAAGAGAAGGTGGAGGAAGAGGAGGGTGGGTGTGATGACACTTACAGGTGTTTTAATGAGGAACCTGTTGCTTTGAGCCAATACCCTCGGCCTGCAGACACTCCTCAGTGGAACTCTGACAAGCCAAAGCTGAAAGACATCAGAATCATGGGCTATTCCATGCGTACAGTTGCCTGCAGGTATACTGTATGGGTTGGGTTTAACCCCAGCAACTTCAGTGCTGACTTTGAGGATGTCCACGCGGGAGAGTTGTACATGGTGGAGACGGATCCAAACCAGGATTATAACATCTATAACAATACCTCACATGGTGTTTTTTTCAAAAAAATCCTTGGCTTGCTGAAGCACTAGGGTTCAGAAACTTCTCTGTGCGTGTTCTTGCGACTGAAGTAACCATTCCTTTTTTTGTGTAAAAGCTTTCTGTTGTACAGAAAACACTTGGATTGAATTAAATCCTGTTTGTATCAAAACACTAGCTATTGCCTTTGTCTTTTTTCAGCCTTATTACACTGAAGGAGTGTGTAGTATTACACTGAAGAAGTTGCAGCCTTATTACACTTCTGCAGTTGTGTTTTCAAACAACACTTCTCACAACACTTCTGAAAAGGCCGTACAGGGTATGCAGGCCCATGCTGTGAAAAAACTCTTTAGTCTTCTCTTTGAGTGACTGAAGTATTGAAAATCATAACCTGTCCTGAAACTGGTGGTGTTAAAGTTGGAAAAAGAGATGTTTGGGAAAATGGTAAAAGTGAGGTGTTTGAAAATCTGTGCAGAGAATGTGTGTCAGTAAACAGGTCCTGTCTGTTTTACTGAGACTTGGGGCTGGAGTGGTCAAGGAGACATTTGATAGTGGTGAAGGACTGAGGTGCCTGCTGTCATCAGCCTTACCTCTGACTAGAGCTAAAAAAAGAGAAACATCATGTGTTTCATTCAAAACGTAATTATTTTAAATAAGACCTTTGATTTGGAGATTCATGCTTATACAGGAGTGGATCTGAATTTTTAATTAATGTGTATGCTTTCATCACTGAAATGCTAAATAAGACTGAGGGTTCAGGTAACACCAGTACTCTCTTCTGTGTTTTTTCATAAGGATTGGTCCAGTGAGGCCGCCTCACAGGTGAAAAGAGATGGAAACCTTTAGCTGTTGTGACTTGCTGGTTACTGTAGTTGCTGAACTGCTCAGTGCACTTGAGGGTTCTCATGTCCAGTGACAGAAACTTTGATATTTGTGTTCTGAGGTGCTAAGTGGGGCTTGGCAGTCTTAGTTTTGGACTAAGATAGCTAAAAGCCTCCCAGTTAGTTTTAAGATTTTAGTGTGACATTTAGCAACACAGAATGTGGTGCGTTAGCTGTCCCAAGCTATGCTGGTAAGTAAATTTTCATATGGCCAAATACATTAAGGTAAATATGTTGGGAAGCTTGTATCTGAGAAAAATTTTGCTGAGTATTTAAGTGCTGTCTACGTTATGCTCACAGCCACGGGTACGCTGTGCTCTAGTGTGATGGCAGTAATTTTGTGTAGTTTTATCAGCCTCCTGGATTTCTGCAATTCCATCTTGGTAATCGAGGCGCTCAGAATTTGTACCCTAACAGATAAGAGCTTGTTCAGACAGTGCTAACTCCTGCTACCTTCCTCAATGAACGGCTCCAATTCCTACAGAAAGAAAAAGCTAGCCATTCATTACTTGTCTTCCTCAGATAAATTGACTTTAATATCCTAGAGAAGCCACAGACATAACTTTTTTTCATTAAAATCCATGTGACAGTCTTATTCCTAATTAATGTAGAGAACCCACCATGAATCTGATTCTGTGTTAGAAGACAGCGGTTATTTAGTACCTTAAACTCAATTAGAAGAATATATTTCTTAGGAACTTGTCATTTGTTTTACTCAGCCCAAGATGCTGTGTGTTCTGTAGCATTATTATTCCTGATGAAAACATTATTTTTCCCCTCACTTATGCATGTATACTTAGATTCTTGATGGGTGTGAAATACTGCAGAATGTAGCAGAATCAGTGTAACTATACCAGTTTCACACTGGTTGAAGGTGTGTTTTATTGAGCATGGTGCCAGGCAGAGATTTGGAGTCTGCAGCTAGAGCTAATTATATGTCTGACACACTTTCCTTCAAAGCAAAATCAAATATTGGGAAAGTTATTTTGGGGGAATGTACTGAAGCGTTAAGGATTAATCTAAATCTCTGGTATGCTAGGTCAGTAATACAATGTACGTTTAAAATTGATCTGGCAAATGGGAATTACCTTAGACTTGGCTACCTGAGCTCTGTGTTTTGTTCTGCTAAAACACCTGTAAAAGAAAACCAACCCTCTTTTGGGTGTTTAAAATTATAGCATATAGATAAATTATTTAGGAATTTATTTGCATGAAGATTCTTGTACATAACCTGCCCTAAGCCTCCCATCACTTCAGACAATTTAATTTTTCAAGTGGAGATAAAAGTCCTGGTGCTAGGTGATGAGTGTGTTTTTTCCTCAAGTCATTCTCTTTATATGGGAAGGAAAAAGCTGCCCTTGACCTTTCTTAATCAAAATCCAGTAATCTTTTGGGGAGACATGAGACAGAATTGTCTCTGACAGCCAGTGAATCAAGCCTGGTATCCGTGTGCTCAGGGCAAGGACATTCTTGAGTAATGCACAAGTCAGTGAGCAGGACTGCCGTCCACCCACCCAGCCAGCCGTTTCCTTCTGCCCGCCGCTGAGTTGAGGCATAACGTTTTTGAGGACCAGTGAGGCATAGCAGTAAAAAAAGCTTTGCTCTTGTAAGTGCGATGTGAGTTAGTTTTGTTATGGAATCGGTCCAGCAAAATGCAAAACCAGTCGAGACAAAGGAAGAAAGGAAGAAGGAACATTATTATTTTTTTTTTTTTTTTCAAACCAACCAAAATGCTGCTTCTCCTGGAGAGCCTGATCTGTGGGCTTTGCTAGGCTGAGCAGCCTCCACTGAAGAACAAAAGAGCTTAACAGGAGCAATAAAAGTGAAGTGCTCTTGTGAACAGCGCTCTCTCTAGAGGGAAGAGGATGCAAGCCAAGCATCAGGAAATAAATGAGATGCCAGTGCTGACCCTATTTCTCAGGATGGCACCAGAACAGCTGGAAGAACAGCATGATGCTGCATCAGCAGGAATTGTTACCTGTGGTACATGTATGGAGGGATTCCACTGGGGACCCCAGAGTAGCCGTCGTAAGCACTTGGCACAAAGCAGAGTCAATAAACAGGCCTCTGTTAATAAGCTAATGTACAGGAGGGATTAAACAATGGAATTAAAATTTTGGTCCCTAAACAGCTGTATATCAGTCAATCATAACTCATGACAATGTTTCTAGCGCATAGATGTACAACATCCTAAAACCAAAGCTTTTTAAAGCAAAGTAAATATGCGAGGTGCAAAGCAGAAGCAATAGGAATCTTTAGAAGACGGAGATGGCTGTGTATTTGGGTGTACTTTGTAACACTCGAATGTTTGCAGCATGCTGTTTGCGAGGGGAGGCTGTGGGTCTAATTTCAGGCATGCTGTGCACACTGGAGTGTATGGAAATGCTGTAGCTACATACTGTGCTGTGCAACAGATTGGAATCCCCCCTTTGGCCTGCGCTCTGTGCTTGCTGGGGGAAATGGCGTGCGTTCTGAATTAATAGCTGTCTGTGCGAGCTGCAAATGTTTTTGTGTGGCAAGACACGCAAAGGCAGCTGAGTGTCCCGGCTATTGGTCAGATGTTACCTAATTAATCACTGTTGCATGTTAATTATGTATTAGCGACTCGCTGCTGTGTTGTATTGGTCAAGTGGAGTCCCCTGCTGGAACGAGTGTTCCACAGCATGAAGGTTGGGGTATGGACACGAGGCTTCTATCCGGGGTGTTTCGTATTCCTGGTGATAACGTGTGTTTTCTCTGTTGGGCAGCGATACCACCCTTGCTGATGGCAAAACGGCCTTAATGTCATGGTCAACACCCAGCTTTTGCAGGGCACTGTGCTCAGCTTAAGTTTCAGGCCTTTAGGATAGAGAATCTCAGACTGTATTTGGGAAGTGCCTGGTGGTAGCAGCTGAGATCCTTCGTTGAATGTGAAATTCTATTTTATTCCTTTTTTTTCCCCAGCTCTAGTGGTTACTTAGCATTCAAATGTGAAACGCTACATAAAGAATGAAATTACCCTCTTGGTAACCAGGTTTTCAGCACTTTACAGTTTTCTAGGCTATAGACCTCCTTGCTCTTCACATCAGAAACTCCCAGCCAAGTTAAGATGACTTTGTGTCAAAACTTTTTATGCCTCTGTGTTTGACTTCCTAGCTAATGAAAATTATCTTCAGATCTGCATGGGTGGATCTTGACTCCAATGTTCTTCTCTGCCTACATGCACAGATCCCCTTTTAAAGTCTGTGGGAGTTCTGCTTATGAAAGAAGATAGACTACTGATGTCAAGATCTACCATATGAAGCAGCAAAATGAGCCTTTTGCCCTCTGTCTGTAACACTTGGCTCTGTGCTGAGTAGTAGAACATCATTTTTATCCAGCAGTGTGCGAAGGCCGCAACTATAATGGAGCTTTGAGTAAGCAAGAGGAAATGGCAAAGTTTGTGATATTTCTCTAGGTGCAGTTGGACACAGAGTGGGAAATAATAGACTGAAGCAGCAGAGAGAAAAGGAACAGTAAGATGTAATGAACAGTGAAATCGAATATAAAGTCATGATCTGAAAGATAAGGATCCAGAAAGAAGATAGAAAGAACAGAAATATAAAGAGAGCAAGACTGGAAAGGGAAGTATTTTTTATCTCTGGTTTTAGGTACTGCAGACATATGGAAGTACTCAGATCTTCCTGTTTCTGCTTTAGTTTATTTCCATGCTTTTAGGTATGAAGTCTGTAAGCTTTGTACATGTTGTGTACATGTTGACTGCACAAGTTCTGGGAATGTCTCTGAAGCACTCTGGACAGTGTCTTGTGATTTTGTCCCAAGTATGCTCAATTTGGCATTATCCATGTATTCAAAACCCTTGCTCTTTTCTTTTGGCCCTGATGCCATAGTAGAATCAAAGTCTTTAATTTCTAGTGCGTTATGCACTTGTGCGGAAGATTCCAAGTTTACTCCTTACTGTGTAACTGAAAAGCAGTTACCTGTAGGTTACATGTTTGAATGTGCCCCGTGGCCAGCCTGCACTAAATGTTGAGCAGATCTCTGGGCTGGATTCCTCATACGCAGCCTGATGAAGCTGCTTGGTAAAGTGGGTAGAAATGAAGTGAGAGTCTGGTCATGCTTTGGGTCTGTTGAGCTGCAAGTCTTATGAACAAAGTCCTGCTTATGCATCATTTGTAGAGATTGTAGGAACTGGCTGAGTATCATCTGACTGCAGTCTTTTTTTGTCAGAAAAATGTTTATTTGATTAAATCAAACTCTCCTATGTAGAGATATTGCTTTGGTGACAGTTTTATTGAGAAGTTTTGCTTTGATAAGATCAGGGACCTTCGCTTCAATTTTATTTCAATTTTTATTATATTGCATAATTTTGACATAATATGAAAGGGTATTATAACAAATGAGAATGTCATTACTTTGTGAAAATAATAAAGTCGAAACAAAAAATTCTGACCTCAGAAGGAAAGTGTTTACCTTTGTCAAAATGAAATGGCTCATTTCACAAGTGTCAATTCAAATTTTTAAACCAGAATTTTTTGTAATTTTTGTCTGGTGGGAAAACGTCAAAATATTGGCAACAAGGAAGTGATGGAAAAATCCCAATTCATGCAGCTTCTCATGGTATTAAAGATGCCAATTCTAATCTGGCTCCACAAATAATTATTCACATTAGCACAGTGTTGAAGGCTGGAGTTGGGTTTAGGCCATTTCTGTTGCACTGCTCTAGTGGTATCCTTGCCCCAGTGCTCAGACTAAAAGAGAGGGGCAGTCAGGGAAGACTGCTGCTCCATTACGGGAAGGGGACTCCAGCCTAGAGAGCTGAAATTTTCACTTGAGGTCAGACAAGAACTGTGAGCAGACATGGATCTAAGAGGACATTGATTCCTTATCCGGTGCTTTTAACCCAAGCCCGTTGTTGCTTTTTCAAAGCTTTCCAAATGTGGTCTACAGATGACACAAAGTAGTCTGAACTGAGGAGATGCTGCTGTAAAGAACAGGTGCCCAACTGGAAAAGGCCAGTGGTAATTCTTCTCTGAAAAATGGAGCAGCAGCTTTTTCTTCCGTTTCACCTCTTAGCCCGCCACCATCAAGCTTTGTTGTGCTGCCTCGCCGGCTCACCCCGCTGCTGCTCTCGGAAGGACACTCCTCCCTCTCCTCCTTGCTGTAAAGCCAGGCTATACAGCCCCTGCAGAGCCAAAGAAATGCTTCCCCTGGCCAGAGAGCTGCAGTGAATTTTAAGCAGGGCTTTTTCTCCCAACAAATTGCCTAATAAAAGGGCAAGTATTAATCAGATGTCTGGAAAAAGTTTGTTTTGATCTCTTTCTGCTATTCCAGCTTTAAAGAACAGAGCCTTTTCTGAATCTTTTCCTGGTAATAGAATTAGGATATAATTCCTAGAAGACAAATCTTGGCAGGTATGAAGTGTATAATATCTATCCTTGATTGAACCTACAGCCTTGCATAATACTTCCCACATTTTCCTGTTTTCAAAGTGAGTTTGATCTTGTGCTGAAGGAAATGATTCTCTTTACTTGAGCCCTCTCAAATATTTCACAGCAAGAAGGATGTGATCCATTACTTAGGGAGTCCTCATTACATGCAGCTGTGGGATACTCATCTTTTTCCTTTATCTGCTCTGCTGGAAAACTTGGATACCTTGTTTTACTAAACAAAATCAAGGTCAGGGATGTTAAAAACAAATAGATTGGCTTATTGAGCTTGATAGTATAATCATTTTCTTGTCGCCAGCTTTAGCTTTTCTTTGCTGAAATAAGATTAGCACAGATTAAAGCTATTTATTTTGGAGGAACAGCATTCTGGACAGGGAAGCTGTGGTGGGTTTGCTTTAAATGGGTCTTCATATTTTAAGAATTTGCAAACCCTCACTTCTTTTTGAGGGTTATTTTCTTCTGTATACTGTTACTCTTGCCTGCAACTATGCTTTTCCAAGACAATACTTGGTGGAAACACCTCACGTATCTTCTATATTTGTTCCATGTTGTTCTATGAAAGCAAAGATTTTTTTTTTTTTGATGCAAACCCATGCAAATCAGATCAGAATTTTTCACTGCCTTTGTAAGTGACGGTTTGTCTAAGGATTCTTTTAATACTCACTTTGTGAAAGAAGTAAGTTCTAACCCTCATCTACCTTTATTAAATACAGATAGGCCCTGACCTAGTAAAGCACAAAGCCATGCACTTAAGTACATTTCTATTCAGTAAAACACTTAAGTGTGTTAGCTAAGTATGTGTTTAAAATGCTTTGCTGAACCAGTGCCAGAAGACTGTGGCACATGTATCCCAGTGCTAGTGCCACCAAAGGAAGGCAGTGGGCTGAAGAGACCTGCCCCAGTGTGTAGCTGAGTAAGGTTTCTTTTCTGCTAGAAAGAAATATCTTGTCACTCCGTGTTTTAAGGTCAGTTGTTCACTTCTCAGGAATGTATTTGGTTTATGTGACAAGGTTTTGGTAGCACAGGATGGGATTTCTATTCTTGTTAGGCTTCATAAGGTTCCTGAATCTCTCCCTTCTCTCTCTCACATTTATTAGTTTGAAACAGTAGCCAGGTCTGGATTTCTCAAAGTTTCTCGTACCCTTAATTGCAGATCAATAACATTTCACTTTCCTTGAGAGGTTTACATGAGTCACAAGACATTGAAAATAAAACCTAGGAAGTGCAAACACATGATGTTCCTACATCAAGTCTCACACACAAACCTTATGTAACCTTCCACCCGCCTTACCGGTAGTGCTTGTCTGTGCTTTGCGTTGCCTCTTCTTCGTGACCACAGCTGAAAGGAGGCAAAAGTCCTCCAGCTTTTCACTTCTTTGTTAGGATTTTGTAATAGTTCTTCAGATGTCATCCACATACATGGGAGCGGCTCTGCCCTGTAATTCCAGAGCTCCTCGACTAGAGGTCAGTAACACATCAAAGAACGTGAGAGAACATGAGACAGAAAATCATAAGCTGTGGGGTATTAGCTACCACTAGACATTTTATTTTGCATTTGAAATGAAGGCTTGTGATGTGGCTAATCATCAGCACCTGTAAGTCACTGAGATATATGACCAGAGCTCCGGATTGCTTCTACTGTCTATTTTTTCGTATTAGAACCATGTTGGAAGTAGTGCTTCCAAATTTTAAACAATTAAGAAATTATCACCCTTTTCATATCTTTGTTCTTACACAGTAAGTTGCACATTTGCATGTGATATGTATTTTAGAAACGACCTGATTTCTAGGAATTTTTACTGCTAAATCTTTATATAATCTTTTCAGTTGCATTGGCATTTTCTTCAGACAGTGTTAGCTAATGTGTTTGGAATAAAAGATCGGTGTGTGAAGCAGAGGTGGTTAAAAGTGGATTACTTTACAAATAGGCTCAAAGTCTTATTTGTCATGTCCTTACAACTTCATAGAGTATAGAACAGGTCAGTCACTTTTTAATAAAGGGTTAGTTTAGGAATGTTTAAAGGTAGAATATTGTTGTCGTTTCAGCTTGGTTTTTTTTTTTTTTTTTAAAAAAAAAACCCTTACTGTTCCTGTAATCTTTTTTTTTTTTTTTTTTTTTTTCTGTGGAACTGTTCCTGCTTGGTGACAGAGGAATGGGTCATCTGGACAATTAAAAAACAATTTATGGAGCAGCTCTTCCTCTTCCAGACGCATTTCTTTAAAGGATGTCTTGAACTGTGCTGCTATTTTAGTAGCAAGTTGTTCAAATACATACTCTGAATCATTCCTCCATAGAAGCAGGCATAAAGGATTCTGTTTGTATTCTTTGAGTGTGTCCTATCCTGAAAATACTCATTTCCTTTATCATGACTAATGCCATTACTGAGTGGTTTTGCTGAGACATTTAGTTCAGCTGTGTTCATGACCGTGATTAGTGCATTTGTCTCCAGCTAAAATGCTGATTCTTATTTGAATGCTGCACTCCTAAGAGCTGTGCTCTAACTCTTTATGAAGAAGAAATTGCTGTTTCCCAGCATTCTTGTCTCAGCTAAGTTGGTTCCCCCCCTGCTGCCCTGCATAAAGAAACCTAGGCCAAGGCATTCTGATAGTCATCTTACACAAGTCCCGTTTCCTTCGCTCACACCAGTTTTACGCTTGCAAGCTACATTGTAATTTATGTCAGAGTTAGTAAAAGTGGAACCAGACCTAGTATTTCTCAAATGTAAAGTATTAACGGCAATAATGAATGGTATAATTCTACTAAATAATAACAAGATGAGAAATGCAAGCCTTTCTCACTGTAATCGCTACCAAGAGTGACAGGCCTGCCATCAGTCCAGACACCCAAGACTTCACCAAGCTCATTGCATTCCAAAAATCTCTTAATGAAATAGGAGAGTAAAGGCTGTTATGCCGTCTAACACAGGCTTCTCAAAACTGAGCCGAAGATTTAATTTCAGTTGGATTCTGCACTTTGTCTCTCTCTTTTTTTTCTTTTATTTTTTGCCCCTCCTTAAATTCAGGAGAATCATAAGAGAGAATAAAAGAAAGTCTCTGATACATGTGTTTCCTCAGTGCAGATTGATTACTGTCTGTACAGACAAGTTCAGGGGGAACCTGTTGTATGGGGAGAATATAAAGTCATGTTTGCATTAAGAAGCTCTTGGTGTAATTTGAACTGAAAACTTAAAGATATAAAACCAGGTCAGTGGGGTTCCTACTGTGAGCTGTAAACACAGGAGAGGAGACCTCTTGTGTTGGAGCAGCAAAATGCATTAGTCTAAAAGTAGCTAGTTTTAAGAAATGATTATGCTTTGGAAATGTTATGGGTGGGACTATGGCGATTAGTTTGAGGCTTGGTGTTTAGATTTGTAAGGATATTATTAACCATAGTTACATTTGGAACTGGGATCAGGGTGAAAACTAGTGTCCTTTTCCTCAGTTCTCTTCTCCAGGCCACCTTCAAGCTGCACAGCAGCTTAACTCTTGTGGCCAGCTTGTGTTTTCATGATTACTACTTCATGATTAGTAACCCTTGCCCATTTGGCGTGATACCAGCACCTCCCTCTTTAGCACCGGCAAGGCAAAAAGATCTTCACAGACAGCAGTCACTCACTGGAGGTTTAACAATGTAAGTGCTTTTAAAAGCCCAGTGCAGTCATCTCTTAGGGTCTGGCATCTCTGTTTCTTGAGCTTGTACATTGGCAAAGTGCTCCTCTCCAGCCTGCCAGCTCCAGAAGTGCATGGTGACAGGCCGTCATCATCTGTTATCCCCTGCCATTCAACCAGTTTTAAAATGGAAACCCAAGCTTGTGGGGTAGAAATGAGGACTTTCATGCATTTCATCACTGAATGAATAGGGGAAATGAAATGTAATGGGAACTCTCTCTTTTTTTTTTTAACATCTTTCATAAAGTAAATCAAGTTCTCTGCCGGTATGACGGCATGAAAGCCACTGGTATTAGCAGATTTGCATTGTTTCACTCAAATGGCAAAGGTAGACTTCTAGTTCAAGTGGTGCCATGTGCTTTTTTTACTAGAAAATGTTCAGTGTTTCAAATCTCCCATTCTCAGTTGGGTCTAGAGACTCCAACTGGATAAGGGCCCAGTTGTGCTAGACACCGTGCAAACTATGGCGGGGAGGCTTTGTGCTGTGCCTGAGCTGGCTGCCAATAGCAGGGACGGTCCCACCTCCCTGCTGCTGTTCACAGCTGGCTGGCTATGCCCTCACCCTTCTGTCGGTGCGTGTCTGATTTCCTGGGAGCTGGCTCAGCTTGATAACCCAACAAAAAACACTTTTCACTTTTTTTTTTTTTTTCTTCTGTTGATTTAGCTCACCAAGAAGTTAGAGGAGTGCCAGAGCAGGAAGGAGCGTGTGACCTAAGACACAGCTTCTGCCTTGCAGAACTTAGCACCTGTGTGAAGAAGACAGATGAAAGCAGTGCAATTACCATTCTCTTTCCTAGCAATGTATCTGAGCTTTGCAAGTGGCTCCACGAGGAGTGCAGTAGTTGTATGGAGGCAGTAGTGCAATTAGGAGATGTGCATTAGTGTGTTGTTGCAAGGGGTGAAGGTGGTAGTCTGGCCTGGTTCCAGAAGGCGATGAGCGCCAGGTGGGAACTGGATGAGGTGAGCTCATATCATGAAGAGCAGTTTAATGAGTAACAAAACTAGGGGGATCTGATACAATCATTTTCCAAATTGGGCAGTCTCGAGATCCTAAAACACTGACTTTTTTGTCAGATACAAAAGACCATTTAAACACTGCTACTTAAGCATCATACTGGTGACTTGGACAATGACTGAAAAAACATTAATAATATTTTTATTGGGATGTTGCTTTATTCTACGTTCTTTTAAAGATTAATTTTTGTAGAAGTGTAGTCTTTACCGTTATGGATGTTGAAGTTGCACGATGTTAACAGGCAACTAAAACAATGTTTGTTTTAGGGTGAATGGATTATTTCAGCTCCAGGTGAAAGCTGTAGGCATATTGTAGTTGACTTTAAAGGGTTGGAACTTAGCAGGTCTCTTCTCCTCTTCCCTGAAACTCTCCAATCTGCTGATATGGTCTACTGTCTTGGACTAACAAAAAAGGTCTTTTAGCTATGTGGTGCTACACTTGTACAGAAAGCCCAGCTTTAGTCCTATTATTGTCTTATCTCCATAGAGTTATTTTTGTTATTGTTTATAGCTTGTGAAAATGGGCTTATTGCCAATGAGAAAGCAAAGAGGGAAACTCTCTCTGCAACAATTTTCATACATCTGGTATCATTATAAATATTTTATAATATTAATAATAAATAGTAGTTTTATGGAAATGGTTTCCTTTTATGGGCAATGGTAGGACAGCTGTCTAGTTTCTAATTTTATAATTTGTCCTACGGGCAATTTTGTGCTTATGGCATATTGACTTCAGTAGGGAATTCTGCTTAAAACCTGGTGTCACAACAGCTAACTCTATTTCCATGAAGGCAGGTGTAGACATTTGTGTTTCCACTGCCAGTCTCTAGGTACCTCTTTGGAGAGTCATTGGAGGAAGAAATCAGTGGGCTTCCCAGGTGTGTCCTACATGTGAAGGGTGAACTTGCTAGGAACAATCACACCGATCCATGGTGTGAGATAGTTGGGAAGTTACCTGTCCTCCCCTTAAGAATTGTTTTAATCTCCAGAATCCCTTGGGGCTTTGCCATTAGGAACAGGATCACAATGTAGATGAATGTTACTGAAATTGCAGCAACGCCTCAAAGATTATCCAAAAGAATTAGTTCCATGATGCTGATACTGTACAAAGACCTCTTAGGTTTCCTGATGTGTGCTGGAAGACATCTCTAACCCCACCAGTGGTCCCTGTGTTTTAGTGGGACTTGTTGTGGGACAGGGATTGCTCCCTCTGTCTGAAGGATACCCTGATTCATCCAAACAGTAGTCCCAGCTCCAAAGAACAGCTAGTAACGCTGCGAGTGGTTGACTCTGTTTAGCAGAGCTCTCTGGTTCCTTTGAGCTGAGCTAAGCTGCTGTCTAGCAGGTGGATAGGAAAGCTTGAAAGCAGTATGTGTCTGGAACAGTTATTACCTTCCCCTAACAAAAGCCTGACCGGCAAGTTGGGTTTAATACTTCTAACATTAATAGCAAAAGCGCTGCAACCTACTGACTAGTTCTCAGACACAAACCAGATACCAGGGATCCAGTATACAGTCTTAACCCCCAAGGCTATTGGCCCATTTTTTCACTCTTTCAAATAACCTTGCCTCTCATAAATCTGTTGCTCATTTAAAGCAAACTTTCTGCTTGCATCAGAAATTACTTCCAGCATCGGATACGAAGCATTCTGCAATATGTTATAAAATGAGGGCTGGATTCACTGCTTAAATAAAGAAAGCCAGTTTGCTTCAAACGGATCATTTATTGCTACCTTCATGCTGTATATTTATTGTGAGGATATTGTCACATTTCTTTCAGTTTTGAAAATGTAAGTTGGATTTTCTCTTTCAGGTTGCCATCTGGTGTATTGCGAACAGTCTCAGAGAGTAAGAGGCCATCTGTTAATACTTTTTCAGGAAGCTTTTTATAGAGCAGTGAAGTGGCAAATCTCAAAAACACGTTGTAATGACTTACAAGATCTCGGGTATGTGTACAAGTAAAGGCTGATATTTTATTCCTATCAACAATATAGTTATCAAGCTGGGAAGGAAAGGAAGAGAAGAAAGAGAACTTGCACACAAATGCACATGCATTTTAATGGCTCTATTGCATATATTACTTTTTCTATTTTTACATAAAATGTAAAGTGAGTTTCTGAAGCTCTGATTCAGTTTATGCTCATGTACTTTAGCAAGACTGATTGCCTCTTTGAGAAACTGTTTCCTTCTTTAACCATTAATAGAAATCAAGTGGTCCAGAATTTTACCTAATAATACTAAAAATGTAGCTTGTGTGACTGTAGCATGTGATTTTACATCTCTAGTGGGTGGTACGCCTAAGATGCTGATATGTCTACTGCAACATGGCTGCCATGTAGGAAGGCCTCCAGACCTTCTGCTTAGTGTCAGCAACCTCAAGTTCAATATCTGGTGTATTCCTGTGGCACAAGGTTGGCTCCACATTCAGCTCCCAAAGTAGAGAGATTTTCAGTGCAAATCGGATATGCCTGCTTGGTCACTAATGGTAGCAGTAGAGGACACAGCTGACAGAAGTGTTGCCTGATCAACCACTGAAGTGTTCTGACTGTTGTGGAACAAAAAAGGTTGGGAAGGAGCTAGATATGAGAATTGCTGATTAAATACATGCAGTGTATCTCGCTGCAGAGTGCTGCAGGAGTAGTTAGCATTAACACTGGCCTCTGCGTGTCTGACAGAGCATGCCTCTCTTTTTTCTGCCCATGGCTCTATTGTGCCATGAGAGGAAGCAAATAAATCCTTGTAAGGTGCTGTGATACTGGTGATGGTTTTAAAAAAAAATTGTGCTGATGATTTCTGCTGTTATTTTATAGTAAGATAAATTAAAGACCCAAGGAAAAAAAGAGGTGACCTTTGTGAGGCTATCCATGAGGTCTCCAGTACAACTAGGATTGGGTACTGGGTTTCTTGAGACCCTCTCTATGGCCTATATATGCTGAGCCATTTTTTTTCTGCTTGCATTGACTTCCTCGTAATTTTATGGTACAGCAGAAGCAAATAGTTACATCATGTGTCTGTCATGTGCAGTGCTGAGGTTTATCTCAACTCTCTTCTGGCCTCTCTGAGAGAAGACTTGAGAAAACACTTGCTTCTTTCAGGATCAGGCCCTTTGAAAGCACTCAGAGAAGCATCATGTTACCGGTTTTTTTGTAAGCCTGACATGCTGAGGAAGAAGGGCAAGTGCTGATTACCTGGGTAGGTGACTGTAGTTTTGCTGTCACAGAAAGATGTGATCGGGTGTGCTTTGGTGGGTACTCATATAAATCCTCAGTGAATGAGGTGTTCTGCTTCCACCTGTGCATTATCTGAAATGGTCTGGTCAAGCACATTTTTCTGTATTTTATTGCTGTATTAATTCTATGTGCTTGGTGTTCTGCAGTAACAGGATTCGGTGGTGATGTTCTTGGGCATTCCTCTACAGAACCAGTCCTGCTTCAATGAAGAGTAATAGTAAAATATTTTTCTTCTCAGTGATTCCAAATTTGATAGTAAGACATCAAAAATATCATCCAGGTATCACTGGTAATAAATGTCAGTGCTGCTGCATGTCAAGGTCACGTAAACCTGTAGTAAGGGCTATTCAGACTGGCATTGTGCTTAAATATTATCATCATTTAAACAAAACTAGGCAGCTTTAAAAGCAAAGGCAGCATGAATATCACCATAAAATTCTCTCACCACTGGCTAGTGGTGAGAGAATCTGAAGCTTCTGTGCTGGAAGAGTTTTAAAAGCAATGCAGGTTGGTTTTTCAGTGCTAACAACCCTTGGAAAGAGAGAAATAAGTGAGCACAGCTGCGTTCAATATAATGCGAGTCAGCTCTGCATAATGGTATCTAACAGTGGTCAGAGTATCTTCTAAAAGTTTTATTTATAAAAAAGGACTTTCTTCCAAATTATTTTTAGAGGTATTCTCTTTTATTGAATGAAGAAAAAATAATCTTTTTCTTGTTCCTGTGGTTTTAGTCTAAAAGGAAGATATAGAATGAAGGATAGAAATTGGGGAGGAGTTATTTTGTTGTCCAGAAAAGTACAATATCAGCTACAGTTTTTAGTTGTGAGGTTTGCTTTTTTCACCATCTAATACTCATGCTGTGTTGCTTAATTATTGTTACTTAACCAAAGGCAATAGGCAAACAGTCATAATTTTATTACTGCATTATTTGAAAATGCTATTAGAAAGACCTACTATTGGCTTGAATCCAGCAAAAAGTTGACAGAAATTAGTTCTGTTGTCTCTATTCTTTCATCTCAGAACAAGCCTAGGTAGTCTTGACTGGCAGCTGCCCAGGGCTCTAGCATCTTTCTTTCTTTGATAAACATGTGAAATTGCTGAGAGATCTCCTGAGATGTCAGTAAGTTAAGTGCTGGTATGAAGATGTGCATTGTGTCCTTCATCCATTCCATGTCTATTATGCTGGGTCAGCATGTAGGCAAGAAAACTCGTGTCTGAAAATGATTCCCCAGAGGTGGAGGCTCATAGAAGTCCCCCCAAAATTACCTGCCAACAGCTTAGCACTGAGAATTACAGCTTGTTGGACTGCTGCAGAGCAGGTTACTACACTCTCTACAGATGAACGGATTGAATGAATGGTGAATTTTTAATGAATGATGAATTTTCAAGTGCCCTAGCATGTGGGCTACTACTTTTTGTCCCCAGAACTGAGACGTTACCAGAGCACCTGTGGGCTACACCTGAGCTGTACTGGTGTAATCTGGTGCCCAGCCCTTTCAAAGTATCAGGAACATAACTTTCCTGTGTTGTGGCTTGTCTTGTGTTGCTGTGCTTCATGTCTATTAGCTGGTGGTGTGCAGATTTACTGGGGTAATGAAATATGGAAGATTGAATCTAGTCCTATTTAGGGTTAAGAGTCTCTAAATCCACTGTGCTTGCAGACACTAGGAATAATTTAAACACTGCTCACATTCCAGCCTCCGCAGTAGGGATGGGTATTTTGTTTTGAGGATTTTTTTCCTTATCTCAACTGCTGTACCATTTGGCTATCTGAAGCTTTTGCATGCCTCACAAACACCATCTGTTACAACCCAAGACACAAATACTGCAAGTGATTAGTAATATAAGCCAATGTTGCAGCTGTATGTGGTGTGGAAACCTGATAGAACCAGAACTTCCTTTGTAAGCCTGACATGTTGAATAGTGCGTTTGTGGTTTGTCTAAGCTTTTGCATTCATCAATTAAAGATTAACTTTCTGCTGCTATGGAGACATGTTAGATTAAAAACAAAAACCAAACAAACAAAAAAACCCCAAGTGTTCTTTAGGAAATGTTATTGGAGCAAGTAAAGCACCTAGGCTAGAGGGAGTCCCTAGCAGGGAAATGTTTCCAACTGCCAGATCCTTTATTAGATGAATCTTTGATGGGTTGAAATAGTCTATGTATTCTTATCAATGCTTTTCCTAAAGTCATAAAACACTGAAAATATACATATAACAGGGACCATTCAGCTGTTCTAGCCATGGGCAGATGGCAATAAATACCAATATATTCCTCCTGTTATTCAATATGTGTTCACAGCATAGACCAATTCTTCTTGAGTTCCAGTACTGTTTTTTCTCTCTTTGTTTTATCCTCCAGCATCAGCCTTGATTGCAGTAATAGATGAAGAACTGCTTGTGCTGGAGGATACCAAATTAGAGAAGAACATCATGGGTACTCATGGATGTACATGAGACATGAGCAGGAAAGAAGAGGAAATCTTATATTCAACTGCCTGCAGGATAATTGTGTTAGAGCATGAAAATCCAGGACATGGTTCAACCACAGAGACTGAAATTCTGAAATGTCGGAGTGAGTCCCTCTTTAATGTTGAATGAAAGAGACTGTTCAAATCAAGAATCATAAACAGTCATGTTACTGCTAATCTTACTCTCCGCCTCTAAGATATGCATGCCACTTTACCATCTTTAGGAGTTTGGATTTCTTTAACTTCGTTAGTTAGGTGAATAGCAAATATGAGGACAAAGTTTGAATCACCTTTGTACTTCTCTCCGTAAAAATCTCTGCAAAAATTTTCCACAAAACATTCGGATCCTTATCATGGTCTTATGCCAGATAGTGCTTTCTTTGAAAACAAGGAAGAGTTTTAATTCTAAAAAAAATCCTGTTAGTGTTATAGATTAATAGGTCAAATTTGGAAGAAGGTAGGTGTATGATTTTTGCTTACGCAGACTATTTTCTCTATGTGCTCTGATAGTGCACTATTGTTCTTCAACTTGTTTTTTTCAAATTTCATTTGTCCATGGGGACATGGTAAGAAGTAATGGCCTTAAATTGAAGCAAAAAGTTCAAGCTAGATATTCAGAAAAACTCCTTACTGATGGAAAGGACAGCAAAACCTGGAGAGAGACTGTCAGGGAAGTTGCGATGTCTGCATCACTGGAAATCTTTGAGAGCAAACACCATATTTGCAGTTGATCTCACCATGGATAGAAGGATGAACTAAATGGCCTTCTGGGGTGTCTTCCAGCACTATGACTTTGTAAGCTTGGTGACCCAGGAGGTCTTTTTCAGTCCTATGCTATGTAAAAGAAAAGTCAGGATCATCAATGGGAGCAGGCCCAATGACATGCCTGGCTCCTGGGGTGCAAGCCACTGCCATGATCAGATACCCAGGGGCTTTAGGATGTGCAGGAAAAGTTAAATGCCTCCCAGTGGACTCTGGATACAGGGCTGGCGGAGCAGGGAGGTACTTAGTTTAGCTAGGGGGAAAAGCTCAAGAATGAGTAAATCTTAATTCTGTTTCTCTGCAGCTGTGGCAGCAAGAGGCATTGGTGTCAGACCAGTGTATACAGCTAAGAAGTCTTTGCTGTATTGTGTTGTCCCTTGCTAAAATACGGTAGTTGATACTCAGGCTGATGGAGGAAGCAGAAGTTAATCTTTCCCTTTCCATGGCTGAAATCTGGGGTGTAGGACATCCAGGTTTTATATGGTGGTTGGCCTGTGGGAATGCAAAACCCTCTTTCCTTCTTTCTTGGGTAAGTCTTAAACACTAGTCCATCGAGTGTGCTGTGGCCTTCTGGGCATCTGCAATTAACACCCAGGACTCATTGGGCCAGAGGAACGCAATGAGACTTTCCAGCCTTTTGAGCAGGGCATGGCCTTGGAAAAAGAAAGGTGCTGTCTTGTCCCAGGAACCGCTGAGGCCAGTTCAGTGGCCCCCCTTTTATTATGGGCTAGCTCGCAATGGAGGGAGCTGGCATTTTCTTAAGTTCCTTCTGGTGGCTTGATAACTCCTATTTAAAAAACTGCAGCATATTCCAGAGCACTGAGCAGGCACATGTTTATGCCCTGCTAGTTGCCCTTTGCTGTGTATTATGAAGTGTAAGACAGAAGGATTGTGAGTGGCTGTGATTTAAATGACTAAATTTACTCTAGATTAAATGTTTGCCTTTCATGTTTGATTTCTCATTAACTGAGAATTTACAAAGTCAAGTACACAATCCTATTCTTATTTGTAAACTTGCAGCTTTCTCTTTTAATGCCTAATAATAAGTTCTCCCCTCTGGTTGTTTAATGTATCACTTGTGATTCCGTTTTGACAAATCTCTCAGCAGTTCAGAAAACTCTTTGTAACAGGGAAATAAATATCCTGCTGACTCAATGGGAAAGAAATGCTTTTTGTCCTTTGAAAAATGTTTCAGCCCTGTAGATTGGTCAGTGTTACTTATCTGAATAGTGCTATTGTAGAGAGGAAAAGGGCACTTTATTGGGCCAAAAGAGCATTCAAGGGTACTGAAGTATGTAGGGCAAGGTTATCAAGGCTTTACTTTGGTAATGTCTATTTTTGCTTTGAAAGATCATCTTACATGTGATATTTGTCTCTGTTAAATGCATTGCCTTTATTATTGCAGTAGCTTTTCTTTTTTAATTACAAAATGCTGACAAGATGTTTTGCAGTGACATATTATAACTACATTAACCAGGTGCATTAGGATCTGTGTATATGGCAATTGATGCTTTCTCTTTGTCACTTACATAATGAACCTTCTGCCTGCACAGAATAAAATATTTATCTGGAATGCAGGCTAAAGCAAATGCTGGAGACTGGAGGAGGAAAAAACAGGCTGCCTGCAGTGAATAATTGTTATAATCTCATTGTCCTTTGCAAAGTTGTTAATTAAGGCCTTTACTAAGCAGACTGTGCTTGCAGGAGTCCCACCGAAGTCAAGTTGTTGTACTCTTGTGCATCTGTTAGCTTGCAGTGTTTTTTGCATACTTAATACAAGGCTCCCCAAGTTTAATCTTCAGAGAGACTATATTAGGGGGGATGACTTGTAATGCTTCCCCCCTTCTCTCCTCTGCACTTCTTTCTTTGAAATAAGGAAAAATACAACACCTGAAGGAGGCTGGTAAACTAATGTATAGAGCTTGAGTGTCCTCTATCATCAATATTGGCATGTAAGCCTGATAGGGATGTGGGGATGTTAGTTTATTTGCAGGTGCTCTCTGGACTTTTCTCTGCAAGGAGCAAATAGTATAAATTGTGTGTACTTTGCCTACTCTGGTTCCGAGTTCTTTTTGTTATTTAGTATTTATATTTCTATAGCAACTGGAAGATCCACTTAGGGATTTTGACCATTCCTAGTAGGCAGCAGCATAAATAGTATAAGGAAAGAGTATTTTAGGTGAAGCAATCTGATCTACTGTTGTCAGTTTCTTCATAGACATTAATGAAAAGGAGAATTATTGAAAAACACAATGAATTAATTTTTAGGTTGTTTCCTGTGTGAAGGGACAACATGGGAGGAAGAAAAGAAAGCAAGAAAGTCCTAATTTTAAAAAGTAGCAACTGGAGAAGTTTGGTGCCAAGGGCTGATGGGAGACAAGAACTGACATCTTGGGAGCAGATGAGAGGAAATGGGATGTGTCAGTAAATCATGAACAGCCTCAAAACTCAAGGCAAGCAATTCATAAATAATAGAGAAGGGAGGAGCCCAAGGAGGAAGGGGAAAAACAGCAACACATGAGCTAAGAAAAAGCTATTTGCAACACGATCTGTAAGGGAATGGTATTGGGGAAAAATTACATTTGGAAGGCTGGAGAGAAGAATGTTGATGTGAGAGTAGGATTGACCGGTTCCTGTGTGAAAAAGCGGGGGAAAAAACCCAACCATTATGCAGACACAATCAGCAAAATGGGGATGTGAAGACTGAAGAAGGGATGGAACAACAGGTGGAGAAGCAAGCAGAGTCAGTGTGGGGACTTTCTGAGCAGGGAGAGACTGAATGTAGTAACGCTGGGTGTACAAAGACACAGGAAAATAGGAAATGGGATGAGGGTCAGAAGAATTCCTGGAGAACTAAAGGAGCTGGCAGAAACAAATAATATCTATGTCTGATAGGAAAGGAAGAGGGAGAAGGCAGAAGGAAGAGGAAGACATACAACTGTCTGAAAGTCTTGAGTCCTCATTTTCTTGGTAGAAAATGGACAAAAGCTTGTGTGGATAAAGAATTAATTGTGGAGGTGGATTTATCTTTATCAGAAAAGCAAACTTTGCTAGAGAGGTGCCAGAGAAACTGGTAGAGGAAATAATTCTGGTCTCCACGATTCCACTGGAGCCGCTTTTCTCTATGAACTGAGCTGAAGTGGTGTAAATGGAGGTGATCTGGGATGGAAGCTTGGAAGATCAGACCTTGTTAAGTGTGAAAGGCAAGAGAGACCTTACTAATGGAAGAGCGAAAGGAAGGCAGTGAGGAGGGGGCTGAAAGCCAACAAAAGTTTTTCCTTCATACTGGAAACCTGATGCAGTTGAGTTGTGAAAAAGCTGACAGACATGAAGTGGGAATGAGGTGGAGAAAGAAGATTGTGCTTATAAAGGCAGTTGTAGAACAAGGGCTCTGCAGGAGAAGAGTCAAGCCAGACCTGCAGATATGAGACCAAGGAGGTGGGCGGCCATGAGTACAGGTGGCTCATCAGCATAGGAGTTGCTGTCATTGAGTTAAGCTGAAGGAGAGCCAAGAGCCAGTCACAGAGGAAGGTTGATGAGAAGTTGGATCCATGGTAGACAGTAGCAATACTGAGCGGGTGAGATGGCAGGACTCCTTGTTTACTGGAACGAAGTATCTCTCTGCTGCTTAATTAGTTTAATCAGGTCAGTTATTTTAAGTTAGAACACATATTTCACAGTTTTTGGCAGTGCCTGTAAAAATAGGATTTTTTTTTTTAAAAAATCAACAAATATGCATAATTGAAAATGAGCTCCCAATTACTGACTTAGACAGCTGTTTTGTATCTATTTGGTAAATATTCCTGGATAAACCAGGAGTCGCAGTGCTGAGCGGAGTGATGCCGGTGGAGGGAAGGATGGTTGCCGTCCAGCGGGGCCTGCCCAGCCCGGGAAGGACTGTCACACAGTGCGGGTGTGCGAGGTAGTGCTTCCAGCCTACCGACCCAGACTCCAGCAATTTGGATTTTCAGAGCCAGTCAGGTCTTTTGATCCGTGCTTTCTCCTGCCTGTGCGTAGCGCAGTCACTGCTCCTTGGGAAGCGGAGCTTCTGCCGGCAGAGGTTGCTGCTGTTCTCTTCACCTCCTCCTCTTCTCAAACTAGCTAACCTGTCATGTCAAGCCTTTAGCTGAAAGCAGTGGGAATTGTGAAGCTTTAATGTTTCCCAGACTGTAGTCTGCCACATTAACAAATCTTTCACTTTTCAGAAGATGATAGTGTCAATCACGGTGACAGGCTGAAAGACACCATTCATTGTTAATTAATTATTAGCTGTCAACTCAAAGACTTTGTTGAACTAAGAACATTCAGGCAGATTGTGGATTTCCTCTTTTTTAAACTTTATGTTTAAAGGACACTAAATACCCTTAATTATCAAAGTAAGTTGAAATCCTTTCATACCTCTTTCTTCTGCAGGTGACTGCTTCAGGTACAATATTAATTATAAATAGAATGAAGATTCTGTAGTTTCTTATTGCTGATTTATGTTTTCATAATGGATGAACTAAAAAGGAAGAAGTTTCCTTCCTTTGCTTTGGTACCAGCCTCTGATCCCTAGGCTGTCTCCAAGTTCTGGTGTTTAGAGGAAACAGACAAAATAAAAGAAATTTGTGTTTCTGGAGAAGGCCTGAGGGCTGTATAACCTGAAATGGGAGCCATGACTTTGTATCTGACTCAACCACATGTATCCTTGGATTTGAGTTGTTGGAATATTTCAGTTTCACTCCTCATGTCTCTTAAGACTTTGACCAAGGAAATGAGGGTAGCTTTCTCACCGGAGTTCTTGCAGGTGGGAATGAACTCTTATGGCTTTTTCCTAAGTAATGATTTGATTTCTCAGCAGTGCAGAGCTCTCTGATAGAAGAGCCATGCAGTTAAATGCGAAGATGCTCACATGGGAACTCTTCTGGTTGGGGGGCAATGGAAGTGCTCAGTCCAGGAAGGCAGCTTGCAGAATGTGTCTGCAAGTTTGAAAACACTGCCCAATCCTCTCTCCATTTGGGCCTGCCAAACAGAGGGATACAAAATTACTTACCTACCTCACAGGAGCGCTCTGAGGCTTAATTAATGCGTATGGCTAAAATGCTTTGAGATCCTCAGGTCATAGTGATACTTAGCACTTTATATCTTCAAAGCCCCATACCCAATGCGAAGGAACTAATCCCAAACTAATTAGGCAAAAGGCACTATAAAAGTGCCAAGTGTTGTTATTTGCCTTAAAGTATTATTATTTAATCACAAATTGCCTCAAAGTGAAGTGTGACTGTATGAGATTAGAGACATAGTAATTAAGGCCTTGATTTAATATTTTAAAATTATTCAGCATACTTCAATGCAGCTCTTGAATTTTTTTCATTCTTTCCCAAACACCCGGCACACATTTTAATTTTTATAAACACTGCATCCTCATCACTTAATAGGCTTTCCCTCTTCTCTCAGTGGTGTGCCCTTAGGATGTTGCAGTGCTGAGGGAAGATAGTTTGGTGAACAAGGATTTGGCCAAGTTGGAACATAGCAGACTGAGTGTGTGCGTGTGTGAATTAAATATGACAAGAAGGAAATGTGTAAATAAAGTCTTTCTTGCATGTGTAGTAGTTATATTTATGTATGTGCTGTGTAAATTCTACAATGCAAAAACAGCTATGAAAGCATCTGTCACCCCACATTACTTATTCTGCCTTTGAGATACAAACTGCAGCAGACCTTCTTAAAGATGACACTTCTCTGCGTGTCAGGGAGCAGCTGTAGTTGTTATACTCATTTGGGAAGCAATGACTTTGAGTAAATAGTCTGCTGAAATTCACCCCTCTGTACAGAAGCTCAGCAGAAGGTTCAAGCTCCACTTCTCTCCTAGATAAACCTATTTTAAACATGGAAGTGAATGTGAAGACCTAGTGTACAGGAGTAGATTTCATCCACGCTGTCACAGTAGATTTAGGGAGAATCTGTCTGTGGGATTTGACAATACTTGCTCTTCTTTCTAAAGCAGTAGAAGATACTTATTTTTCAGATGCAAATGACTTGAAGTTCATAGTTAGATGAGGACTGGATATGGCGTGACCATACTGTGCCACTGTAACTTTACAGACCTCGGTGAAGATAATCCCCAGTCTTCTAGTGCAGTGAGAAGAGTTTATAATTAACAGTGAGGTTGAACAAGGAAGTTTATGGGATAGGAAGTCTTCATAGTTACAGAGGAACAATGTAGGAACTTTTTAGTGAGTGAGTCTTGTGGTGGCACAGAGCCAGTATGGTGACATACTGAAAACTCAGTAGCAGCCACAGATATTAACTCTTCAGAGTCACCATACTCTAGTGATGTGTCTGCAGCAGGAGAAAGAGGGTGGGGGATCCTGTAGCCCTGGATTGCAGTAACACCATGCAGTTACTGAGGAGTCTCACGGCAATAGGTAGAATTACTTCCAAAACAAAGTAGTGCAGAGTATGACAGCAGCACCACCGAAATTGTGTTTATCCTCATGTTTGTGTTTGCATTTGTAAATTAAAATTATTTAACACTTATCCAGTCAAAGCTGGCTTTAGGAAACTTGTCATTATTTTGCAGAGCAATGGTTTCTTATAAACCATACCAAAAGTTTATAAAGTGAATTTTCATAGAGCCATGGAAACACATTGTCTCTGGACTCTTACCTTCTCTCCAGAAAACCTCCCCCTGCATTTTTTTCATGCCTTGGAAGTTTGTGGATCCTGTTTTGGGGGGGAAAGTGGTTCTGTTCCCAACTGGTCTCAGAAAAGATTTGAGACCAGAAGTGTTGACATTGGTCTGCATTGAATCAGTTGGAGAGAATTTCTTAGGTACCTATTGGTAAAGTTGGGCCTAGCTGTGGAAAGTACTGCAGGATATTTGTGCCTCAGTTGCTCTGAGACATGCAAAATATTGAACGCTTGAATTCAATTTTGAAACAGGCAAATTTGAGGGTGTTCATGACACGGCTTCTATCCCTTGTGCTCTTTGTCTTGCATGATACAGAAGCTGAAAGAAACTCAGCTACAGGAATGCAAAGCCCCTTTGCAGGGGGCCAGATGTTCAGCTGTGAAACTGAAGTAGCTTCCCTGACTTCACGCCAGCTGAGGATGCAGTGCTGTACAGCAGGAACGGGGCTGTGGAATACAAGTCTTTGACACCTCAAAGCTTGAGATGGTTTATTTTTCAGCATGAAGGACCAGCAGGTTTCTGTTTATTCTTAGCTTGCTTTTACTGAAGTGTTCAGCAGTCTTTTGCAGTGTAGGTGCACTGCTTTTGCGATGAAAGCCAAGTATCAACTAACCTTTGCCTCCTCCTGGAATGAAAGCAAAAAAATCCTCCATCCTAACAAAAAACATCAACATAGGAATGATCTTTAAAATGAATAACTGAACCAGGAACTTGTGCTTAGAAACATGAGTGTGGTTTTGCGGTAATCTCATTGCCAGCATGTGTTTTTATAGAACTTCAGGGGTGGAGAGCATCTACTGTAAAGCAGGGACAACTGAGTGCTCCAGACAAGCTGGTTCATCCTGGAGAACTGAAGCTCTTATTGAAGAGGCTGACAGGAGCCCCTCTCCTGACGCTTACGCTTGATGTTAAGGAAGGAAAAGGTGAAGAGATGAAACAATGAGGCCACCTGTACTTGGGATCATATTTTGCTTAAGCTTCAACCGCTTCTTTGTGTTAGAAGTAAAGGGGCCTACGTAGATTGTGAAGGAGAGAGCTCAGGCTGCTGAAAATCAGAGTGGCTCTGCTGAAAGGATGTCAGGTTCCACCAGCTCAGCACCTGACCTGTATGCTTTTACAATGATAAAACCTGCTGAGAAGTCCAAAACATGGTGTTGCCACACCCAAACACACTGGGACGAATGAAATTAATGTCTTCCCACTGCTTACACACCTTGAGGAAAGGAGGTGAAATGAAGTGCTGACCTAAAAGACAAGAGCCCCTGAGGAGATAGGTGCTATCAAAATGTCATCTAGATAAATAAGGACCCGAACTCCTAGTATCTTAAGTAGCTCGACTATTGATTAAAGAATCATGATAAATGAGTATAGGGCTGTGAATTAGATCAATACTATCAACCTTAAAAGTCAATCTCCTGTACCAGCTTGAACAGAGACACTAAAAAAATGCACTCAGGAGAACCACAAATCCTTGGGCTGATGGTGGCCTTGAGGCTTTAAGTTCTTTTCTGCCATTTCTTTTTTCCTTTGTTTCTCCGAATAAACTAAAGAACTGGTAGAAGAGATGTTTATGGCTGCAAATATTCTGCAGTTCACAGAATTAAGTAAGACTACCAGTCACCAAGATCTTGGTTTTGGAGTAGCTAAAGATATCTTTAGGACACTGTTATGCAACTCTTGGAGAGAAACTTTTCTGTGGCAATCATTGTGCTAAAACTAAAGGGTCAGTGCTGGACTGACATTGACCCTCTTGGGGTAAATTCACAACTGCAAAGAAAGAAGCCCTAAAATTTATTTCTTTCTTGAAAAGGGGAACATGTGCTTGGAAGATTCTGAAAAAAAGTCTTTCTATAGACATAAGAAAGAAATTACTAGATTCTGGAAAATTAAGTACCCTTGCTTTATATGCTTCTCTGGATGAGAGGGGGTAGCTGGCCATTTTAGCATGCCAGGTATTGGAGCAAATTGAACGCAGTGGTGCTATGCTGAGTCAGAGCGTGTGTCCTCCAGGAGGGCTCTGCATGGACAAAGGTTTCATTAAGGGTCTGATTCTTGGGTCATATTGACCTTTTGTGTAAGCTTCAGCAAAGTCACGTAACATTTCCCCATCTCTGTTTTTGCATATATAAACCAGAAATGATCTTTTATGTGCCTGCCTTATTGGATGCTGAGATGATTCATGATTTCCTATTTCTTATTACTTCTTTCTGTTATTCTTGCAGCAGAATTGCTTCAGGGTTTCTTAAAGCACCTTCCTTCATTTGCCTACATCTCTACAAAATGAAGATGTAACATCCAGTGTTCAGCTATGGCTGTTAGTTGTAGAGACTGCTAAGGATGTCTGTAGGAAGTATTTATTTCTTTCTGTTTTGTTTTTTGGGTTTTTTTTTTGGTTTGGGTTTTTTTGTGGGAGAAGTCATAGCATACCCAGTCCTTATTCTTGCCCTTCAAAGTCTTTTATTCTTTAATGATGGTTAATTTCAGAGGTTACAGGTATGTTATTTGAATCTCACTGCGAGTAAGAGACTTTCATCACTGTTTCTGCACTGAGGCAGGACTCAGTTAGCACAGACATTACCCACAAAGGTATATTTTCATTATGCTGTTTTTGGAACGTTTCATGCAAATCAGTCTGTGAACAACCTGTCTATTTCTGACTGTGTATAGCCATTGCTATGAGAGTTTGTCTTATGATGCTGTTAAGATGCTTTCCAAATACTAATATGAGAACTATATCTATGCTGGTAAACTGTATGTGCGTTGATTTTAATAGAGCACTCTCTTGTCATCTGACTCCTTAAGGATGAAATTAACCCCCTGTGCAGATATCTGGCACTTGTGCATCACTTGAGTCATCTTTTGACATGTTAATTGTGATTGAAATGATACCTAGCTCTTCTGCTGGCTTACTTCACAGAACTGAATTTGCTGCAAGCAAGGCAGCAACACTTAAAGCAGAAACCCTCTCCTTCCCAGCAGCATCCTCATCTTCACCTTCAGAGTGCTGATGCTCTCACCTGAAATGAGGAGACAAGCTCTCAAAAACTGCTGGAGAGTAGTGGTCAGGGGGATTTCTTGGGAGCAAGCTGTCATTTATGATCATTTACACAGGGCAATATACTCAGCAAGTGTTAGCGCATAGGAAGGAGAACTCCATCAGAAATTAGGTGTCTACTCCAGGGAGTTTCAGTTTCCTTTTCTGTAAGGGTGACAGTCATTCAGAAAGATTAGTGGTGCACTAGGGCATCACATTGCTTTTAATCTTTACATGATTCTAATTCATGGCAGAATTTTTTATTAAAGAAGGAAAAAGTTAAGGAAATATTTGCCGTTGTTGGAAAGATTTTCCCAAATCATGAATCTAGAAAACAAAACAAATTTAAAAATGGACTCAATTAGAAGTGCTAGATGAGGATCATAATGAGATATCCAAAGTCTTGCCAAGTGAATTTAATCACTTTCTGATCCCAACAGCCACACAATTCAACTCTTTCTTAGCATAATTAAGCAAGTGACAATGAGGATGCTATTCCAAGACATGGTAATGAGATGCTGTGGGGCCTGAATTCAGCTGGAGGGGATTTCCTATTAAATATTTATTGTATGTGCAGCTTCTTCAGTAGCTAGAAATATAGAAAAGGAAATTTAGCCAAATAGACCCTCTTTTCTGAAATTAATCCGTGAAAAACTGAAGAACAGTGGTCACTTGGTTTTGGACTGACTATTATTTTTGGCCTGCGGGCTGCATTCAGTATCAATAAAAATCATAGTTTATGTAGGAGGAAAATAAATTGGAGGGAGTTAGAATGTAGGAAAATAAAAATGGAAAGGGAATTAAAAGGAAATGGGAATGTGACAAACCAATTAAGGAGAGTACAAATGATAAAAGTCAACAGGAATTAACTAATGATGGGCTGTAGAATACCGAAAGACTAGAAGGTTTAAAGGGAAGAAAAAACATGTAGGAAGGAAATAATTGGATAACAGAGATGATGTTATGAGCCAGTGAACTAAAAAATATTACGACTTTTAAGCATAGTGAACATTTAACTCTAGATCCAGGGAGAAATGAAGTATGCTTTCAACACGTTACTTTAGACGCTTTATGAGGGTTATGGAAGTCATGGCCAACCTATGTTTAACTGAAACTGTAGAAGAAAAGCTCTATCAAGGCCCCAGGGATGTATAACACATTTGCACATACACATATACAAGCCAAAGACGAATGCAGAAGAATGCTATTTAGCTGGGGTCTTCTCAGCTATTTCTTTCTCTGTCTCCAGAAAAATAGCTTTAATGTTCCTCAAATGTTCTGGTCATCTTCTGTTCTGTCTTATGATCATCCTTATGATAAAGGGAAAAACGAAGGCAGAGCAGATTTCCCTCCTTACTAGTCCGGGAGCACCTAAATTTAGGTTGGATGGTGTTGCTAGTGGCTTCTTTTTAAATGCAACTGGTGCTTGAGGAAATGTGTTCATAAACGCCTTCTTATTCCAGGCTGGAATGTGCAGGGGCAGCAGGTCCTGGGGGTCAACAGAGAGGTGTAAGGGGACTTCATGGACATGGAGGTGGCTGCACTGTTCTGTGCAGAGTCTACCAAGCTGTAATGCTGGAAGAGTAGGCTCTTACCCCTCTTCCCTGCCTTGCCTGCTCTTGGCAGCTGCCTTACACGCAGCTCTTCCTGGCCTTTGGCAGTGTGCACTGGATGTTCTCTGCACCTTGTTTATATTCAGCACAGTTTTGGGAAACAGATGGACAGCTGAGAAATGGATGAGATCTGGGAAAGTAGTGGAGAGTTCTTAGCTCCCATGCAGAAACCGTAACCTTCTGCTCTTTCCTCCCTCACCCATCACTTCAATTCTTTGGGCTTAGTGACCGTCTTTCCCTGAGTGTTTGAACAATGTCTCTGGGGTATACTGGAATCCCAAGGAGAAACCGTTATGTAAATAATAATTCCTGTCATACTTGCTAAATGGCACTCATAATTTAAAAAAGTTTTTGGCAATAGGATCAAATTAACTTGATGAGAAAGCTCTTTTTTCTTGTAAAGTACTAGGAAAGCTGTGAGACAGGAGGTGCAATTAATTATCTCACTTGGATTAAAAGCTCTTTTATTTGATATTTGATCTCTTATTACTTGATTTCCCACAAAATTGCTGGTAACGTGCAGTCCCACTTAATAGCTCATTAGCACTCCAGTGTGGTATTTGTAAGGTGGTCAGGTTTGTGTATAATAAAGCAGTTGCTGGCTAGCAGTGAATGACTTCAGCCATAATTAATTAATTAAATGTGTGTAAAACATGGTTCATTAGCAAGGTGTGTGACAATCTCATGGTGTCCAATGCTGTCCCGCTAATAGTGTAATGGGTGTGATGCTACTGCAGCATTGCTTCATTAGTTTCCAGCTTCTGCTAGTGTTGTTTAGGTAAAAGACCTCTGATTTCCAGGGCTTGTTCCAGTGACCTGGTAGCATTGGAAGGAATAGTTTACGGTAACCAATCGAACAGCATTTCTTACTGTTTTCACTTAAAACCCACACAATTAGAAATTATTACTATAGCTTAGCAGCAGTAGCAGAACATTTGCTAGGGAAGCTGGAAATCTCAGTTCAACTGTAGTTCAAGCAATAACTATTCTTTATACTCAATTATGCACTGTAACCCATTAGGGAAGTCTGTGGTTTCCTGATGTAGTTTTTTTTTCCCCTTCTGTGTTACAGCAAGGTTGCAACTGGCTACAAGTATATTAGAAATTGGTATGATTGTACAATTATTCTGCAGGCTATCTAACTTCTACCCACTTTATTTATCTGGCACATTTAGAGACAGAACAAAGCCAGGGGGTTCAGCCCTTTAACCCAGATGTTGTTAAGTGTGGGAGAACGCTAATCTGCAGAACTGATGTGCTTGTGGTGTAAGGCCATTAGAAAGTCATTCTTCAGACCTACTAAATCCAGAAATCAGTGAATACCTAGTCTTCTGGGCCTTGATGGTGATTGTCTGCTCACAGAGGAAAAGCTTGAGGAGAAGTTTACTTGTATCACTTGAAGCCTTTTGCATTCAGCCGCTGTGAAAATGGGATCAACCTCTTGTTTTGTTTTCATGAGCCAGGCAAAAGTGTTTCTGAGCTTTTGAGAGTCTGTGGATGTGACGATAACAACATCAATTAAAGAAGGTATGATATTCCCTATTGTAGTGAATAGGGGCATGAAGAGTATTGCTCTTCCTTTGTTTTAGATAGGTTAAATCATGCTGAGTGTGAGGTTCAGGTTCCGATGTTTGCATAGTTGTTCTTGTCAGGGTGTTTCTGTGAGCTGTATTGTTTTGTGGTTAGGAGGGCAGGTGGGTTTGTGTTGTTAATGTTATGGTTTTCTGCTGTCTTGTTTCTGAAATTAATTCCTGGGGAGCATCAGCACCCTGTGATATTGATGTAAAAAGCCTGCAGTAAAGATGTTGTTGATGGCTCTGGCTGTTGTTCAGAAGTATGGTTTTACAGCATTACTATCATATTTAACTGCTACTTAATTAGCTTTCTGTTCTTGATGCTTGCTGTAATCAGAGCAAGCGCAGGTAGTTTCCTTTTCCAGTGGGTGCACTGGAGGCCATTAAAGAGATTATGGTGGGACTAGAAAAGAATGTGTGTGCCCTGGTTCTGGTGCCTTCCATGCGACAATTTTCACATCTGAGGCATGACTTATTTCAGGACTGTTTCTTTTTGGAGTTAGTGTGCTAAGTTCTCTACAAAAATAACCCCTGTTGGTTTTCTTCTGGATGGAAAACTTCTCCTGCTTCCTCTGGAGGAAGGACTTTCTTCTTTAATTATGCAGATCACTGTGGTGTGACTTTGACCCAGGCCCTTGGGTTGGGTTGTCTGAACTGGAACAGTAGGCTTCACCTAAAATGTTACTGAAGCACTGCAATATGCACAGAGGTTTTATTTTTTTTTTTGCTTAAAACATATCTAGCTATCAAGGACAACGAGAAATAAAGTAACCAACTGCAAGGGAAATGACACTGAGAACAGCCTCTCAGATTTCAAGAGTTATCTACTTGCCCTGATTCCATTTTATTGCCATAGGCCTGAACATGAGCAGATAGTTACAGGCCAGATATGAATGTGCAAAGCTGCTCGTCCCAGCCCTTTACCTTGAGCATCCCTCACATGCCAGTTATGTGCTGCCAATGCCTCCAAAGCCATTATTCCTCATTTCAGTGTTTTAAAGTCTTATCTTTCAAAGTTCCTCTATAATATGTTTCTTTCAAGAGGTAGGCAGTGAAACTTGTTCTTTTTGAGTGGTGATTTCTGAGGATGGTTTTTTTGTTGTTTTTTTTTTGTTTTTTTTTTTTTAGTGCAGAGGGTTCTTTTAAAGAAGGATATATTATTTCCCCTTCCTTGAGTCTTCTTCCCCCCATTATTACAATTTTCAAAAATGTAGATGCTCCTAATACAGCAGAGACCGTTCCACAGCTCTGCCTTTAATGGAGTGAGCAGATTGCAGTAAGAATGCGGTGCTGCTCAGTAAATTTAATGACTTTATGAAGATAAATGTTTCCCTTCCAAAGCCCCTTCTTGTCAGAATACATTTAATACCGCCATTCCTTTGAGAACTAAATTCCTGTAGCACTTTGCAGCATATTAGCATGTTTTTCTCACCACATGAAATTGCACTTCAAGCAAGAAATAATAATGTTTCTGCATCCCCTTGTACATTTTTATTACTGCCAATGAATAGGAGTAAATTAACTATTATGGCTAACATTATTCACAGGGACAAATTCCTAACTCATTTTACAGAGAATAATAAATAACTGAATAAATAAGATGCCTTTAATTTCACATGTGAATTATCAAAGATTCCTCTGAGTAGGAGGAATAAGGGTCAGTCAACTTTACAAACAAGATACAACTCTGTAGGAGAAGTTAGATGTGTGTGCACTCATCTTTATTTTCTTTTATCCTCCTACAAGTATAATGAATATCCTTGTTATTACATGTGATTCCTATGAAAACAGGTTTCTCTTGTCTGATTATTTGTTTCTATGTTTCTATCCACATATTAATCTGGGAGATGAGCCACATTTTCCTGTTAGTTGCTCAGATGCTGCTCTGATTGATGGCAATTACTGTATGGTTTACTTCATCTGCAGACTTTAAGAGTGCTTTTTAAAGACAGTTGTACAATAAGGAAAGCTGGGACTCAGTGATAGGTGTCTTGTAGGTTACTTAACATATCAGAATCAAAGCTCCAGTAGTTCACGATGTCTTAGGCCATCCTAAAGATTACCTTGTCACTTGACAGAAGAACTAGCCCTGAGCAAAATCTTTTTTCAAAAGAAAAAAAATTGTTTTGATATCACTATCCAGTTCAGAGGGGATCTGTCTTTATTTCAAGCATTTTAAAGTGTGGCTAAAAGAGATTATCAAAATATAAATATACTTATGTGTTATTCGCCAAGAATAACAATTTCAATGACAATAAATAGTCCACAGTTTTGTAAACGGAAAAATGGGAATATTTGAAAATGAATTTTTCACTGTGGAAAAAAAAAAAAAAAAAAGCCATAAATAAATTCCCGCTCCTTCAAAATCTGATGACAATAAAATATTGCATTGAACCACAGTGGTATTTAACCAGGACATTTTGCAATTCTTCTTGAGTCTTTTAAAATTAGATTTCAAGTTCACATGTTGAACCACTGTGTCTGTATTTCTGTGTTTATGCATGTGCACACACACACACGCATGCACACATCTAATTCAGCTTCGTTCCTAACCCTTGCTGCGTGTTTTCCTCCAGCAGTGTGCAGGGATCCAGCAGTGCCCTGCGGGGTGACTTCCACTGCAGGTGCCCAGCGTGTGCACTTAGCCCTTCTAACCATATTTGTCACCTACTTCACTTGACTAACCCACAAGGGTCTGCCTTAAACCTCGAAAATGAGGAAATAAAATCGCCAGTTCTGCATATTGAGGTGACAAGGGCCAGATTTTGGATAAATTTGTTCTCTAAGAGTTGTCCCTAAGGTTGGAGGTGGAGGAGGAAGGAAGGGTGTTCCCACCTATTGTACGTAACACGGCATCTGGCTTTTTGGTTGAGGGACTCTGTGCGTGTGACAAAAATTGCTGTCCTTTGGTCCTTACTTACTCCTTGAGGAGGGTTGCTGGATGAGTGGAGCCTCCATGATTTAACATACATCTCCACAATTCTTTTGTTATGAGTTTATACTTTGATTTCTGTGAAGGTGAGCATGAAGATGTGTGGGTGCTGTTGTTAGTAGAGCTATTTAAAGACAATCCATGAAAACCATTTTTTACTGAATGAAAAATTGCAGCAAAGGACGGGTGAAAAATGTCTCTTCTCCTTGAAAATTTCAAATTCTGTACTGGAAGCCCCTCCAACCCCCAGCATGAAGAAATTTTTTATCATAAAGGATTATTTTATTTGGCCGGTCTTTTATTTTGTTGCGGAAAAAAATTCCCTTACTTACTGCTTTTTCCATATGAAGAATATTCAGGCTCTCAGGCTGAGAAGGACACCCAGCCCTGACCCTAACACCCCTTTTCACCCCCGTCTTGGCAGCCCCACGAAACGAAGCTCCGGAGCGGTTCCGTACCGCTAACAGCAGCCGCTCTCCCCGGGGAAGCGGCCGGGCGGCGCTGCCGTTCCGCAGCCTGCGGACCTTGCGCCTCTGCCCCGCGGGGCTTGCGCGGGGTTTGCGCGGAGCTGCCCTCCCCGCCGGGCGCTAGAGGGAGTCCCGAGCGCGGCCCGGGCTTGGCTCTTGCAGCCTCGGTGCTAAATCCTCCAGTCCTCCTTTGCAGCCGTTCGTCACGTTTGGGTTTTATTTGTTTTGTTTTTTTTTTTTTTTTTTTTTTTTTTCTTCTTCCCCTCCTCTGCTCCTCTGCAATAACTGTTGTAAATTAAACAGTCGCTTCTCTTCCTCTGGTTTCAAAGCATCAAAGATGTCTGTGAGCCCATTACCTTTGATGCCGATTTCCTGTTAGAATGCATGTTTTGGCGTTGCAACATCCTGAAAAAGTTTAATCTGAAGCAGAAGAACTGTAAAACGAAGAGAGCAATTATATACAGCCCAGAGCTCCGAGCAGCTGAAATGACAACAAAGTTTCATCTGTTTATTAGGTTAGCTCTGTTTCGGATAAAATACTATTAGCGATTTATGAAGAGGAGAGTAGGACTTTGAAATTGAATATCTGTCAATTAAATCCGAAAACCTTAATATGAAATGCTTTTAAAAGTCAAACAACATCTATTAAAACTCCAGATTTAGTCAATGAGATCAGGCTGTACTCTGGGTATACACTGAAGGAAAACCAGTGTATACATGGCAGAACCTTACCTGGGAGTGGGAGGGGATCTTCTTGTAGACAGAGAGGAAAAATAAGGAATTAAAACTGCCTTCTCCACTGTAAAGAGAATTACTATGTAAAGATGGCTACAGTTGTCAAGGCAACTTTGCTTTTGCTAGTGCTCCAAATATGGGCTCTGATATCCCTTCATTCCCTGACACTGCCCCCCCCCCCCCCCCCCCGAAAAAAACCCAAATCAAACAACCCACCCAGATTTATTTATTTTTCAGTAGAAAACAATTGAGAAAAACAGCCAAGGATTGACATTCCTTCCAAGAGGAAATAATAGAAAATCAGCCAATATTTGGAATTGATGCTTCTGTCTGTAACTTGTTCTTGATAGTTAGTGATCAAGGTCTAGTGTTTAACAGGGCAGAGTCAGGAGCCTGCCTGGAGTACGCAAAAGAAGAAAAATAGACATCGATCATCTTTAATGTAGAAGCAACTTCTGAGCTCTTTAGTTTCAATAGTGTCCTTTTGTTCTATGTTTGCGCATCACTTAGCTGTTGTACAGTATTGGTCCACTCACTGCGATAAGTCGCTGAAAACCTCTTTCTTTAGGCTTGAAGGTAAGCATGGAGAAGAGCACAAATCCTTTAGCTGTCTCTATTGAAGGAGGTGGCAGGGCAGCCTGGGTGAATGGGATTTGCTGTTCCCTCTGCTGCGGAGTGCCTGCCTGCCTTGTCCTGCGGGGTGGCCTTTTCTGTTATATTGCATTTTCACCTGGTGATTGAATGCTGAAAGACTGACAGCACAGCGATGCTGTATTTACTGACGCGTGGATCTTGCAGCTGTATCCTCACGGGACCCTTTGCTTTCCAGAGCAGAAAGCATCTTTTGGTGTGTGTGTAAATGCATGCATGTTCACAACATCCAGCAGAAAGGGCATAGGGTTTGTGATCAGTACCTTAAAGTTCGACAGTGGTGACATCAGTAAGTGTTTTCTGTCTCCTTGCCTATGGGCCAAACATGTATGCTTTAAATAATTTGTATGCCACAATATAATCTTCACTGAAGCTGTCTCGGCTTTTCTTATTTGGTTGCAATCATACTGTCAATAATCTTTGTTTATACTGATAATGCAAAAAGAAGGACAATCTTGTACCTAAAGCCCAGGGTTCAGCTTCCTGACCTGTAGTACAGGAATATGAATAATTTCTCTTTCTCTCTGTCTTATGGTACTTAAAATGAAAGCTCTGCAGGGCAGATGCTGTATCTTAGTGTGTGTCTATGTGGTACCTAGGATGTACTATGATCTCAGCTGAGCCATCAAAGTGGTGCTTTATCACCTGTAATGTCAAAGAACAGATGTAGCTCATTTTTTTCTGGGCTATAAGAGGGGTTTATATTCTGCCTGTGGTGTCACTCTTGAAAATCAGTATGGAAAAGCTGTTGGTTTTGAACAGTTAATAACGTACAAAACTTGTTAAAATCCTTTCTTTAAATGATGGTTTCTGAGGTTTTATGGTGGTAGTATTGCATGACAATATAAACATTTGCTGAACAAACTCCTTACGTTTTTACAGCGGTCCCGGAAATTGTCTTTGCCATGATACTTCACTGGCTGAACTTGATTGCCAAAGACCATACCAGGCAGAGACCACTACCCATCCTCCTGAGGTGAAGATTTTCTGCTATGTATCTTGTAGAGTATCTTGCATAATCCCCTGTGGCCTGTGAGTGGATCCAAACCAGTACTGTAATACAGGTTGGTGAATGCCAGTTACAAGGATGTGATATCAATTCCCAGAGCAGCTCAGATAGTCTGGCGTTGGATGGTTAAAAAGATACAGACAAAAAGATCATCTATGTGTGTGAAGCTGTGCTTGGGGGAATAAGAATAAATATGGGTAGTTGTGATGCAAATAATTACGATGCAATGTATTAAGGAGTTCCAGGACCATTTGTCACATTGACAGAATGAGTCAATTATGTATTTTCTTTGATAGAATCATTGATAGGCATAAGGCTAAATAGATGTGGGAAAACGAATTCTTGCTGTAGGAAGGGTGTATTCTTCACAGGTGCTCTCTTCACTGTCTCGAACCTAGTCTGCGGGTTGCTTTTGAGACAGAGGACCCGAGACCTTTGCCTCTGAGTTTGGATTCCTTTCATAATCAATGGAAATGATGTGTTTTCTAGGCTGTGATTTATCTGACATCTTTTTTGATATGTGCCTTAGGGTGAGATGAACATGTAAAATGTCTCTCTCTAGAGGCTATAAAGTCATATGGGACAAGTAGCATAAATGGAGAAGTCCCTACTGTAGTCCTAAATTTGGTTCCTCCCCCACCTGTCCATGTAATCCTAAGGATTTAGTTGCCCAGAGGTTGGACTGGAATTAATGAAAAGATGTTTCTGAAATCTCTTTGTTTGTCTACCAGCATTCTCAGGAGCTAACTGTCTTTTGGAAGTCCAACCTTAACTGCGTAGCTGAGTTGCATTAGCCGAGTCTCTCTTCCTGTGGAGCTATTCCTGTTCAAAGGCCTCAGTGGACACCTAACTGCTGAAGGACAAACCCAGTTGTTCCAAGGAGGGGAAAAATTCTCCAAACTCATACCTGAGTTCTTGACAAGTTCCTCATTGCCAAGTCACATTTTGTGTGTTAATATGACTCTCCTGTATGTATGTTGGTTTTGGGTTTTGGTGGAGCACAAAGCATTGGCACTAGCCCCCAGTCCTCCAGGTTTGAATGTGCCTGTGATAAATAGTCAGAAAAACATTACAGTGTGAAAACTTCTGTTAAGCTACGCTGGCATTTGCTACTATGTAAACACCAGTTGTTAGGAAACGATAAGCATTATTGATATCCCAAACGTATGTATTAATGGGAACAATGTTATGTAAAATGTTAACATCTGTCAAGACAATATAAACAATTATAAGTAACTTTCTTTTAATGATGCAATTATACCATAACAAAAGGTGCACTGTAAATTAACATGACACCACACCAGGTTTATGTATTTTAGGGAATAAATTCCAATCCAGCTAAGAAAACAAACAAAGTTACAAGAGAATCCCTTCGGAAAAAATAACTCCGCTAAACCTTTACGAAATAAAGTCTGGGAACTGAGATTGTTATTAAATCTGACCTTGATCAGATTTTTATTATGTCAGAAAAAATGGTTCTTAAGAGACAGAGTTGTCATGGGATTAGAGTACATCTACAGCAAGATGTTTCCATGGCAACAAATCAAACACCATTTCCTAAGTCTGCAGTCGTCTGCTTCAAAACCATGAACTTAGCATTGAATAATTATAGAGAAACGCAGTAATGTTGTGTAAAGAGAGGGGGGAAAATAAATCAATCTGGAGGCAGTGATTTATTTTAAAATGCCAATTAACCCCATCAGTGTGATTGTTTGGAGCTTCTGTTGGTGGCGACAGGTCCCACGTAGGTATTTGGTTTTACAAATTGAAAGCATAATTTTTTTGTCACACATAACCTTAAGAAAAGTGAAAGACGAATCATAATTCCACCAGAATTAATGAAGTCTGAAAGTTATGTATAAAAGCTGTAATAGAAATTCAGAGTTGTGTCAGAGACTCCAGGCGGCAGTAGCACATGATACTCTACCTCAATTCTCCTCATGTTCGAAGGATCTGAAAACATACTTGATACGGGTACGTGTTTAGTCTCCTACAACCAATGAGCTATCTAAATTCATAGGCTCCAATGTCACACAGCTGTAATCTTGGTGGAAAGTTAAACCAGTGAACACATCACCACTTAGAACTTGGGGAGTGAGTTAAGGCTATTTAGTTTATCAGTCTTTTTCCCATTCTGCCATAATTGTATTATGAATGTATTGTTCTCCTCCACAAGCTGTACCTTCTGAATTTATCTGCTGTGTGGTGACATCTGTCTCTCTTTTTTTCAGCCCCTACAAAATGGAACACGCTCTTCCCCCTCAGGTACTGGGAAGTTTCCTAGGTACATCTGGGACATATTGTACCACCAGGTTAGAAGACAAGTCATGTTTTGACGTTGCACTTGATGAATGACCTTTAATAAAAGGACACAGGTTCAGTGCAGAAGCACAGTCTTTGAGCACTGAGTGCAAACAGCCTGTGCCTGCTTGCTTCATTTTGGGTGCTTGTTATTGCATGCTGTGGAGGCTGGAAGAGGGTGTTAGTGGAAGTTTTGGAAACCACAGGCTTGAGACTCAGTAGTGACACACTGTCCACGTTGATGTAATTGCTCACACAGCTGGTTGTTCTCTTCTCCAACAAGGTCTTGCTTGCAGAAAAATCCGAGGACGGGCCATTTCCGTGCTACTAATTCCAGCTACTAATAATTTGATTACTAACAGTTGGTGTCTCACCATTAGGTCACAGAAAGCCAGTAGAGATAGAAATGTGCTAATGCTGGATTGTAGACTGCAGCAGTAGATCTACTCTCACAAACAGGGTAACACTAAATTGGCCCCTGACTGCAGCATGAATTCTGACAGAGGGTGTGGATTTTATGCTGCAACGTAAGAGCGGTCTTAAGAGGAACTGGTGTAGCCTTGAATCTCATCACAACTGCTGCTTTTTCCTCTACTGCTGGTTGATGGGTTCATTCAACCCATCCTCCATTTCTGATTCAGCTACCCTTGCTCCTGGCGTGGCACAAGGATATTTGTTGCCTGATGGGTGATGGAATTGAAGTCCTGCTCCAAAACAGGTCATTTGATACATGTGGGGTGTGGGTACCACTCAGATTTTCTCAAGAAATGCTTGTTTCAATGTAGAAAACTGGTGGAATCTGGATTTGTACAGTATTAATTTGCCTACCTCAGGAGACTAACTTCACACTTTAAACCAGAAGCGGTATCTTATAATAATTCAAAAGATCTGTGGGGGCATTCGTGTAATTTTAAAATCAGTGAGTCAGAATAAGGTAAATGCTGCAGCTGAAACTTTCATGTAGATTGAAATGATAGGAATCTTTCACTTCTTATGTGTGCACAATTTACAGCCATTAAAAGTATATTAGTGTCGTAGAAAATGGGAAAATTGTTTGTTCCCTAAAGGTGTAAGGAAAATGATACTCTTCTGGTTCACAATAGGGAATTATTAATAAAGATGGAGAAATGATCTCACTCTGAAATACATGATGTTTCTAACATAGCTAAAAATAATGGTGGTGTTCTGAATTTTTAATGGAAATATACTGATAAATATTTGTATTTTCTTTCCTTCATGAATGTTTTTTACATTAGTAAGCCCATCAGTGAAGGAAATAGCCAAAAATCAAAAGAATCTCCATTACCATAATGTCACAGATTTCAGGGAGTTTCTCCTCACAGCAGCCCTGTGAGGTGGGATAAAGTCTTTCTCCCCATTTTTACCATTGGAGAATGCAGCCACTGAGAAGATAGATATTTTTTTTCCTAACAACTACCATGATACTTTTGCAAATACCAGGTGGTGCTTAGCTGCACCATTAATTAAATGAAAACTCAAGAGTCTAATGACTTCCCCAACACTACACAAGCTATATTAAGCAGACCATGAGTGTGCACTAGCCTTTTGCACATCTGTGGTTGCATTTCTAACTGTTGGCCCATTCCTTTTAATGAGGCCCACACTCTTAGGTAGTGACATTCCAGCATTTCAGGGCCACTGTGCCACCCACAGATGGACACCACGTAGAGTGAGCAGGCCTTTGTTAGAAGAAATTAACTGCCCATTGAGATCACCGATCACTATGCTTCAGCTCTCTCTGATAAAGCAAAGTTACGTGAATTTGAGGAAGATAAAGAGTCTCATTAGAAATGTTGTATTGCTGTAGGTGTAGCAGAGAAGCCAGGCAACAGGAGGCTGCCGCAAGAAGCGCATGCAACCTGGCAAAGCCCCAGAGGGATTCTTTTGTGCAGGACTCCTGTAAGTCGTTTGTCTCCAGAAATGAGGAGTGCCTTAGTCTGTGCACCAGTCAGGTCCTTCACAAGCTGCATGGCTTAAATCTTAATTTAAAACATACAAAAGCTGAAAGCTACTGAAGGCTTGTGAAAATTGGTTTGTGGGTGGAGTGTGGCCCATTAAATGACATAAAAGCCCTCCAGGACAATACGAAAGATCTAAGCCATGTCCCTTTGTTGCTTTAACTCATATATGCCGGTGTCATGTGTACATTTCCAGAAATGTCACCCTGTTTTCTTTTTCCTGGTAGTTTTCAAGTTATGCTGAAGACTTGAGTCATGTCTCCAAACCCCTTCCTCTCCTATCTTTATTTCAGCAGTAGAACTATAGAGAGATGCCAGTCCCACAGACAGCTTGATGGACATGCCATGCTGGTGGATATGCACAGCAGAGGCAGGTTATATCAACCTCTATGGACTAAAAAGCAAGAAGCAATCCAGGGACATTACGAATTTGTTGTCATGTTCAGGCCAAACTGATGTTTATCGCTGCTTGTTTACAAACTGATTGTTTGCAAGCAGACACACACATGCTCCAGCCCATTCTCAGAGTTTGGTGTGTTACCATGAGATACCCTATCACTAGTGATTATTGTGTTGTGAAAACATCTAAATATTATTTAAATTTCTTCCATTATTCTAGCACTGAATTTGGCACTTTTGCCAGGAGGGTAACTGTCCCTGATGGATGGAGGATGGGAGGAATCACCCATAATCGTGACTCGCTTGGTGTAAGGGAGGAGACAGCCCTGTGTGGATCGAGAGGCTTTGGGGCAGTGCGTTTCTGGCTGAATGTGGTTGCTGATGCTGGGAGGCTGTTGGTGTGCTGAGCCACTGAAAGAGGTCCGGACAATGCAGGATTGTGGTTCCTGGTTCTCCTGTGGAGCCAGGTCAGTGACTCACTATGTAGTGAGTCAGAAGATCTATTTTGGAGCATGATTTCAGAAGAGCTACCCAGTTCTCAGGGTCTTCCAGTAGGGACCAGGTACCTCCTCCCTGCAGGCTCAGAAAAGCTCCCAACCTCAGTCTTCATAATTGTCTGAGACTCCCTGAGCCAGGTGCCAGCAGGGGGGCACGTAGTTATGGAGCGAGGACTTGTTGCTGTTAGTGTTGATGGTACTTGGACAAATGAGAACATTCTTGGGCAAATGACGTGAGGTCAGAAGTCTGAAAAAATTAGTCTAGATGAGTCAGACTACGCTGAGGCCATCTATTTATGTGTGACATTCCTGGAACATCTTTCTGCATAACCAAATCTAAGATTTACAGGTTGTCTATCCTATGTAAACACTGAGCTGCAGATGACTGCTGGGGCAACCAAACACAAACTGCAGGCGAGGAGCAAAATCTGAGTGATTTTTCCTCTTTAAATAGAAGAAGGAGCTGGCCCTGTGTTACACTTCACATGTTTAGATGATTCTGGGTAATGATGCAATGATGATTATATTGCTTGAATAAATGCAGGAAAGGAAGGACTGCACATCTGAGCTGACCAGATACGTGGGATACGTGAGGCCTGGCGGTGCAAATGTTTGGGTCAGTAAGGCTGAAGTGCTTCACTGTGATCGCTGGCACTAGTGAAACTGTGTTAAATATGATGGACACTTTTTGTAAAAAGGTGGGGGTTTATTATCCACAAGCTGGATTCAGGGGGAAACTTCCATGTGAGGAGAGACTGAAAAGTCTGGGCCAGCTAATAACTGGGATGATTAATAAAGGAAATATAATAAAGAGTGTATCAAAATATTGAATAGCATGAAAACAGATGCTGGTTGCCCATTTGCCCTTTCTCAAGAAGATGTTGAAAGGGGAAGATGCCACATTTAAAATTAACTGAGGCCACGTGGATTTTCAGAAACAAGCCCTGTGATTAACCTGTCACATTTACTGCCTCACAATTTAATTGAGGCCTTCAGCTCAGCGGGGTTCCAGCAGGGACGGGACCTTTCCGTGGACCATGGGGACACCCACAATTTGTTGCGCTGTTTCCCCACCAGGGAGTTAGTGGGGCTGTTCACTGAAGGGCCGTGCTGTGGTGGGTGGAGAGGCCAGACGGGCCCTGGGAGCAGATTTACCACCAGCTGCCTGGGGGTAGCCAGCCCCACCAACTGCCCCCGCCGTCCCCCTGCAACCCCCCCGTCCCCCCCTGTGGCATGGAAGGTCCATGTGCCGGGCAGGTACTGGTAACTAACGCAAACAGATCCTGGCATGAAACTAAAGGGTTGCAAATATTTTTAGATCTGATGGGTTGGTTTGGTTTGCTTTGCTTGTTTTTAAGCATTAAACTTAGATTTTCTACTTAGGCTAGGGAATGGTGTTGAGAATCCACTAGAAATGATAACATCAATGGAAGTGATTTTTTTCTTATGGATATGGTAACATTTAAAAATGAATCTAAAGGAGTTAAAAAATGAACAGTGTGTTACTTGTACTCCTGCTTTATATCTTTCATATTTCTTCTATTTTATGAATGCTGTTAGAGCCTGAGCATTAGTAGAGACTACCAGGAATGATAGCTGCCTCAGAGACAACATGGCTTGTTGAAGATATATTTCGTGAGCATTAATTTGCAGATACAGGTAGGTCCGAGTTCCTAGAGGTGCAATATTGCAGTTCCTGTTGTGACACATGAATATCAGTATAGATGTTTCCTAAGAGGTCAGTTGCCCAAGCTGAGTACTCGATGACTTAGACTGGCTGGTTGACCACTGGGCTCGCTTGACGTGGCTTTGTGGCCACGGAGGTTGTACATGGCTGTCAGACTGTGCGGGTACCGGGGGTCCCTCCTGTGACCTTTGTGGGCACTGTTCTGGGTCCAGCAAGAGCAAACGTGTACAGTACAGGTATCTTTTACCTCTAATCAATCTACCTCTCTATCTTCTACAAGTATTGACTAGCTCTAAGGGCAGGAGCAGTAAAATATTGGACAAGGGTTAGTTCCTGAGAGAACGTTATGTCGTTATGCTGTCTTTAGACGAAGACTGAAAACAGTAATCAAAAGGGCTATTTTTAACCATGGGTTGATTTATTTGTTTTTCTTGTACAGCTATTGCACCTGGAGCCACTGATGATGGCTTGATTAATTCTCAGTGATTTTTTTTCTCCACCTTCCTCCACATGACTCTTCTAACTGGCATGAAGTTGCGTTGCAGCAGGTACAGCCTGTGTGCTCTCCCCTGCAGCCCCAGGTAATGGCAGCTTTGGGTCTGTTGGTGAGGACAGGGATCCTGGAGCCTTCTCTGTTTGCGAAGTGGATGATACACGTGGAGGTAAGTCAGCTGGGAGGGTTTTTCTGTTCCTCCTGTAGATACAAGTATAGCTGAACTACCTGCAGGCCACCGCCCCTGTGTATGGTGAGCAGTGTGGTAAAGGATAGAGAGTAGCCACCATTGATTGTAAAGCTCTCCCGAAAAAGTGAATAAACTGGTGATGATTATAATTATCCAGCCTATGCTGGATAACGTGCTACCATCACTGCTGTGTTGTTGGCTGTACCACATCTTGTTTAAAGTCGGTTTGAGTACCTGTGCAAGCCTATTGTTTTGACTTTGTAGCCCTACACTGAAGGAAAAAGAATGGTCCTGAGATTTTTTTTTATTCATCTACAAGCTTTGGGCAGAGATCTCTGTTTCTCTTTGAGCTTGTTATGTGCAGTGGGGGTAGAGGGTGATATGGAGTTTCCCTGCCAGATACTGGGGCCTGATTCTGCCAGAGTGGGAACCAGCAACTTCCTAGATAGACACCTGTCCTAACCCTTGTAGCAGCACGTAATACTAAGTAAATTCAAGGCTACACAGCTATTGGAGCACTGCAGGAACATATAAGGAACCAGGATTTTCAAAACTGCCTGTGGATTTTGGAATCTCAGACTTTAGGCATCTATAGTGAGAAAACCTAGGGAAACCCAGTGGCAAACCTGCACCAAAGCAACCACTTCTGCATAACCAGTGCTGCTGGTGTGTCTGCCCCCACCCAGAAGTGTTCTCAAAATATTCCACCTCCTAGGATTTTCTAAATATTCTCCATTCTACCCCATCGTAATTCACACCTTTTTTTTTCCTCCTCTGTGTGACTCAGTAACAGTCGCCTCCCTTTTTTATTTTTCCTACTTAAAGGTCAGCCTGAGCTGTGTATTATGGATGAAAGGATGCAGCCCAAAGCCAGCCTAGGGGCCCAGTTTGTGTTGTGGCTCTCTCCTGAGGGCAATTCTGTTTGCAAGTGTGTGCCTTGCAACTTCTGAGAAGCCTACCGAGATTGCTATTGTTTAGGATAAGTTCTGTCAGATTTATTATTCTGCTAATAATTTTTTTGTTGTTCATATTTCCTTCACAGAACCCAGCCACTTTCAGGCCATCATTTTGAGTCTACTCTGTGCCAAGTGTCAGGAATGACTTTTTGTCCTCAAAGCTGAAGAGACATTTCCCCCCCAGTGCAGATGAAGGTATTGCTTCCCTCCAAGGACATAGAGGAGGAGAGGGCTAAGTTCCATTCTCACACTTAAAGATAAAAATTGCTGGATTTTGTCCATCCACACATGTTCTTCAAAATCTAATCTTGAGGGATCTGAGCTAATGCACTTGAGCAAATGGTGGATAGCCACAGTGGAGGGGAATTCAAGGGCAGCTGCAGTAAACCCTAGGTGTAAATACAACTGAGGAGAAATAAAAAAGGACTGTCTCCTACTGAAACCAACCCTCAAAGTGACAGAACTTCCCTACAGGACTTCCTGTGAGGAAAAGACGTGTTCACTATCCTAATTTTTCTCTGTAGCTCTTGTTTTCACCTAGGTTGCCAGGTGGATGTTTACTTCCAAAGCAGATGTCTCCTTCCCCCTGCCTGGATCCCACTGCCTTGTGGACAGCGTGGCTGCTAGCACGTTTGAAACACCTGGTTCCCTCCGTGATTAATGCTCAGAGCTGTGGCTCTGCGGGTTAAATCTGAAGCATCACCGCGTGTGTCTTTTTTTTTTTTTTTTTTTAGTTTCCAGACAGACTATGGAGATACGAGTGCTAGAAACATTATATATACCTTTGAGATGCAACCTTATAAAGACAATGCACCAAAATCTACTAACCTTGTATCAGTTGTAAATAAGGAAATCTATCTCGTGTCTTGTCTTATTCTTTTGGGAGGATTTTTATCTATAAATTGAGAATGTTAAGGGAGTTTACCTCACTGCAGGTATACCTAGCAGTTTTATTGTGATGGAGCATAGATTGCACCATGATTTCTGAAGAGGCTGCTCTTTAAAGAGGTAAGTTACAAAACAACGAGCACATTCATATAATAGATCATCATTTAAGGTAACAGATTCTGCCTGACATGTAGTGTTTTGCACATTTTGAATTGTCTCCTGCCAAAATATTCAGGCCTGCAGGGGGAACCCCTGTTGGGAACACAGGACAGATGGATCTGAATCCAGTCATGAAACTCCCTGGGGCCAGCAGTGTGATGTTAATGATCACACCACAGTAAGATGTAAAACATACCTTTGTGCAGCTCAGTGTAAACAGCAACTCCGGTATTATGATGTAAATGAGAAACCAGCAAGAGGTGATGTGTGAATGGAAACACAGCAAGGTGCTCTGTGAAGGAGCAGGAAGCACAGTGCAAGGGGAAATTCTGCACATCCCAAGTGGAGGTGGAATTAAAACGTCGGCTCACTTCATTGCAGAGATAAACTTTAAATACTGCTTGGACTGATGCAGAAGGGAGGGAGCTCACCAAACCGTACCTAGTCCCAGCTGAGGTTCTGGAAGGACAGTGGATAGGTTACAGTTAGGCTCGGGTTCCTGGACACACAATTAAGAGCTGGAAGATGGGGCTGGGTCCAAAGGGAAGATAAAAATCACCAGTAAGCGTTATTCTAATATACTCCACATTCCTTCCTGCTCAAATCAGGGTCAAATTTGAAGTTAGACAATGTTGTTCAGGACTTTGGCTGATTTTCAGGTATCTCCAAGGATGGAGATACCTTTCTGGGAGGCTTGTTCTAGTGTTTGGGCACTTTCCCGGTGAAAACATTTCCTGTAGCACTAAATAACTCTAAAATGGCTCCATGGTTGGAGAGCATGAAAGATGAGAGCCTGACAACCCACAGGCATTAAAGGGGCTTGAGGGGGTATCCAAAGGTGCGGGATGTGCGGCTGGGTCCTCAGCTTTATTTCAGAAATCCCTGGTGCCCCTTTGAAAGTCCTCCCCTGAGTGGGTAGTGGCAGCTTGCCTGTGAGACATGATTTACATTGGGTCCTTGCAAAACAGGAGGTGCATTTGGAGCACGTGGTGTCATCAATGTAATTGTGCTGGGCAGCAGGAGCGGTGCTGTGTCTGCTGCTGGCTTTTTTGTAACAGTGATGTGCCTCTTTGTCCCAGAGTTCCCCGTCCTCTTCCTCTCATCTCTAGCAATGAAGTGAAGGGCTTGCTGGGAAGCTGAGCTTGAAGCTAGAGGAGGTCATACTTAACTAACCTCCTGGAGTTCTTTGAAGATATTACTGCCAGGCTAGATAAGGGGAATTCAGCAGTGCGCTTAGAGTTTCAAAGAGCATTTCACAAAGTTCCACATCAGAGATTAATAGCTAAGGCAAAAGGTAAAGGAAGAGGAGGTAATAGAGGCTGTTGGATCAAAACCAGCTCAAGGGCAGGTATGAGACAATAAGCACAGATGAAAACTTTTCAAGCTGGCAGAAGGCTGTTCTTGGGACTGTTTCAGGACCTCTGTAATGCATAATCCAGACAGCACAAAGGTGCCCCACCATGCTCATGTCGCTGAGGCAGCCCAGGTTTGGCACCACCAGCAGCAAAGCATCCTAACTAGACCCCCTTCTGACTTCGCAGCCTGATCAGCCAGGAGCCCTTTCATGTCTTTGTTGGGTGGGAACATTTGTCAGCATGGTCTGGAATCCGGTGAGGGCCTGCCAGTGCTGCTGAGCTGCCACGTGTTTCAGAGCAGTCAGTGTATTTGTTGGGCTTTGAAAACAGTGAGCCTGCACCTCAGAAACACTGTGTAAGTATGAAGCTGCTGGTGTCTGAAAAGTTACTCCAATTTTGGTGTGGACTGAGGGAAGAGGTACTTTGGTGCAAGGTCTCCCCAAGACCGGGGACAACCTAAGCAGATTCACCGGGGCCAAAATCTCTTCAATGACTCTGCTAACAAATGGCAAAATGGAGTTCAGTGCAGAGAAATGTAAAGTAATCTGCAAGCAGGGAATCAGACTGGGGAATATGTGCTAAACAGAGCAAGCATTCAGCAGAGGGATTAAGAGAGGGGTTTGATGGGGGTGGTGGGGGTGGTGGTGTTGGTAGTTTCTTTTGGAAATATCATTGAATCTATCTGCCTAGATCACAGCTGTAGTAAAAGGGCAAGCAAGAGACAAGGCTGTATTAATCGAGGGACAGGATAAAAACCAAAAGAGGCAGTATGTCTGTTGTTGTAAAAAGCATTATATCCCACCTGGAATATTGTCAGCGGTGTTGGCCACTGTACCAGTGTGCTGTAGCATAAGGCAACAAAGAGCAGCCCTGCAGAACCCAGCCTGTGAATAAAGGTGAGAGCACTGGTTTTTCTTCCGCAGGCTTCTGCCCACCCCATCCATTCATCATCTAAAGAGGAAATCTGAGGAGCACAAAGAGTTTCCCTTTAAGCTCTAACAGAGGTTGGGAATTTTGAAGTCAGTTATATTTTTCTCCAGAGTATTTATTTCTGTCTTTCTCTTGCTCTCTTCCCTCCCTGTCTTCTTTCTCTTTTAGTTTTTCCTCTTTTCTTCCCTCTTTCTCTCCTACCCCCAGCCTGGGGGCTGGTTTGCCTTTCCCTAATATATTGCTTCTCCTCCACCCCTGCCTGGGAATTGAGACCATTTAGGCACCTTGCTGCTTCTGGCTCCTGAAGGAGCACCATCTCCAGTGAAGGGGTTGTTGCTTTAAGTAGTACAAATTTTACAGACTGTGCAGCAGATTGAACAATACTTTTTTTTCCCCATAGATTTGGATTAAAAGAAATCAAAGTCATTACTGTGGAAAAGGAGAAGCTCAACAATCAAACTGAAGGCAGGGCATGGAATATTACACAAACTGACCATCAAAACTCTCAGATGTGGCTTTCCTTCCACACTCAAAGGAGTTCACAATGCTATGGCTGTTTCCAATCATAAAAATCCAGTACCAAAATCTTTCTTTGTTTTCACTGGTGTACATTGAGAGCAAATTCAGCAAGTTGCTCTGAATTTACCCAGCTATAAGGGACAGCTGATTTCTTTTGAGCTGTACAAGAGACAGTCTTATTTTGCTTTACCTCAGATCATGGTAAACTCGTCAATCAATGCCCAGAGCCACTCAATACAACACAGTTGTGCCAGGTAAAGAAGACACTTGGAAAACTGTCACAACACCCATTTCTTCTGCTCTTCTCTTAACCAGCCCTGACCACGGGAGGAAGGTTGAGCATTTTAGGTTTGCATGTACCTTAAGCTGTTATAAGTTACAATCATGACTAAATGACAACAATTAATATTTCTCTAAGTTATTTTTTAATCTTCATTAACTGATATAACAACCAACAGGCTGAAGCACAAAATGATAAAATAGGTGTCTAATAAGAAAAGGAAAACTTGTTATTATTCTTGCTGTTTAAATCCCCTGGAGCAGAACTGGTTATTGCATAAAATCTGTGGAATTATCCTTGCTATTTCAACTTGCCAAACCAGCTTTTTATCCCTTTAAATTCAGGTCTTTAAAGTAACTTGCCAAAATAATCTCCTGGCACTACTGAGGTGAGGATCCGGGTTGTGCTGCTCATGTATCTTCCCTGCTCATAGAACCATTCATCCTGAAAAGATTTTGAGTGGACGCTTGTGCTTTTAACTCTTCTAGCTGCTTTTGAAAATATTGCCTTGCTATCTTGCAGGAAATAGTCATGCCATAATGTACCGTGACAATGGTTGTTGTGGAGAGTGTAAAGAAACATTTAAATAGAAATTACAGCTAGAAATGAAGGCATGTAAGGAAAAGCCGAATGATAGGATTTACCTTCCAAATCTTAAGGGCAAAGAGAGTTATTTGGCCCTTTTCTTGAATGTAGCTGGGCAAGGGAAACAAATAGTGTGTCTCATATGATCTTAATTATACGCTGTGGGTGCCAGCAACTTTCAGGGTACGTGTGGATTCTTGACTGAGGCTCAGTGTGTGAACTTTGTCACTAGAGGAGTATGTCACACACAGAGCTGGGACATGAGCCATCATTCACAATTCAAACAAACCCCAAGCCCTTCAGAGATTGAAAAGAAATGTTCACTTAACCATAAAAACTGTGGCATGATTCTCCATACCCTAGTGCCCTTTGGGGACAGAAATACTTCAAGCTCCAATATCAGGCCCTTCTTGTGAGGCTTTTTGACTAGACTGGAACCATGAAGTATTCACACCATTGTACAAAATTCCACTCTTTTGCAATTCCCAGCAGTTTTTTCTAGACCAGGAGCGCTGTAATTCTAGGCTATAGATGCAAGTCCACAATCTCCCTCCAAAACCTCTTCCTTGATTTCTCAGCAGAGGGTGACTTTGGACACGACAGAGTCTGGAGGTCCATGCTGCGTTGGGGCATGGAGCTGACAGTGGAGCGAAGGGGCAGGTGCTGGGTGAAGGATGCTCTAATTGTTGCCAGCTGCAGCAAAAGTGTCTGTTCCCTGTCAAGTTTCAACAAGATCTAGGTGAAAGAGATGATGTTGGGAACGTTTCATTTTTGCAGATATTTGGCCTTTGAATTGTTTATTGAATGAAGGCCTGCAAGGCTTCACCTGTCTGAGTATAAACCACTCAGGTGGCTGGGCAGCAACCCTTGAACATGAGAGATGGTGCAGCTGCCTCCATCCTCTCACTGACAGCCACCTCTGCTACAGCGAGATGGCAGGCAGGTTGCACCTTCACCCGCAAGGGTGTATCTCAGTTTGGTCTTCCAGAGGGAACGTTCTGAGGAGCAACCTCTGTGTTTCAGCAGGAACGTGTCCTTCATCTTGCCTCTGGAAGTGAAGTTAGGCCGGCTTCATGTTACTGCCTGAGCTGTGTCTGGGAGGCAGAGGGCTCGGAGGGGTGTTTGTGTGCTCCTCTGAGATTGCATCCTCAGCAGAAAGTGAAAACAACTGGGAGGATGTTTCTGTGGCCAACTGTGTGCTAGCAAAATTACTGCTCTCGTGATCAGCAATAAAGGTTTTCTGCTGCTCAGAAATATACTGAATGAAAATCAGTTCTGTACCCAGTCGTTCACATTGCGTGCTTTTTTCTGTGCATGAGGGCTCTTTGTATTGTTTTCAGGGGCAGAAAGTCTGCAGTGGAAATCCATCATGTCCTAGCAGTTTAGAAAATTACAGGGAACATGCTTACTTACCCAAAAGAACAAATGCGAACATATGGAGATAGCCTTTTTTTTTTTTTTTTTTTTTTCTTTAACCTTAGGAAGTACCAGCAGAGATTTTCATGTTTGTAAATTGTCATTTTATTAGAGCAAAGCCTTATGGAAAAGTCAAGCATATTTTATGAAAGACATGATGGAAACTATTACAGCTCTGATCCTCGTTATTGCTTGAAAAGCAGAGGTAGCAGCAGAGGGGGAAAATAGGCACCAAAGGTCAGGTATGAGTCACAGGAAAAATGATGGGGCCTCATCAGAGTTTTCTTTGTCTTCCTGAGGTCCCTACCTGTTCTTCCAGGCGAGAGAGTCCTTTCTTCATTGACTCTTGTGTGGATCTGTCCTGTGAGGGCTGAACCCATTGCTCTTCTCAGTAGTGACCAAACACCAGAATAACATCTTCGCTTGTGAGGAACACATCTGGGCAACTGCTATTACATTTCTTTGTCCTGCTTGCACTAACTCTCGGCTCCTTTTGAGTTGGAGGGGAAGAGATTGGCGTTTCAGTGTATGAAATGCCAGCTGGGATCAAATCAAGGCCATTGATTTCATCTTGTGCCTCCAAAGAGCTGGGAATTTTCCTTTTAATTTTTTTCCCTCTGGCTCTATTCTTTGAGAAGTAGAAGCGTGAAACAAAAGCATTGAGTGCTGCCAGTGGTCCTCAGGCACAGAGGCCAGAGCCAGAGCTGCAGAGCCCTCTGTGAATTTGAATAGCTTTGCTCTTGCTGCACTAAATCAGGTTCGGATGTAGGAACTTGATTTTCACTTTCTGGATTGGTTTGGTTCGCTCTGAGCCCTAACAGGAATGAGTACCCTTGCTCGCTGGTACCCCCCCTACGGCCAGCCCAGGGCTAGATGCCCAGCTGATGTAGTTGCCAGCATACTTTCGAGAGTTATGCTAGTTTACAGTTGCTGGCACTGTCTCTGCTTTTTTGACAGATTATGGTTGTGCCTACACACTGTTAAAGGCAGTCACCAGTGACTTCTTTTTGTGGCCAGAGCGAGCCCTCCACAGCAGCAGGGATGGGAGGTTGTCAATGCAGCTCGTTGCACTTACGGAGCAGGCAGCAAGGGTGGGAGCAGAGTGCTGCCCCCGTCGCTGCTCTGCTCCCTGCTTCTCGGGGCGGTATGGGCACAGCCTGCAAATCCCGCTGTGGAGCAGTTGTGGTCTATCAGGCTAAGGCTTGTGCAGTGGTTATTGATGATAAATTCAGGCCAGGATATCATGGACCCAGTAGTTCATGAAGTATCAGAGGACAGAGCAGGTAATTCCTAGTGAGGCAACTATAGTAAAATATAAATGGAAAGATGTAAACTTGATAATGCAAGTGAGTTTACTTTCCTTTTTATATAACAGATGTTGTTTGACCTAGGAGAAAGAATAATATTATAGAAATCAAGATTAGTCTGAGGGAAAAAAATAAAGTTGTCTAAAAATAAAACACAAATATCAGCTGCCTGAATTGTATTTCTAATATATCAATGTTGACAACTCTCTCTTTCCCCTAGTTGAGCCAGGAATCTTATGGAAGTGGCTGGTAAAGAAGAGCTGTTTCCTGTGGAGAGATGGGCACACCCTTTGATGGGTAAAAAACTGGCTGGACAACCGGGCCCAGAGAGTTGTGGTGAACGGAGTTAAATCCAGCTGGCAGCCGGTCACGAGTGGTGTCCCCCAAGGCTCGGTTTTGGGGCCACTCCTGTTTAACATCTTTATTGATGATCTGACGAGGGGATCGAGGGCACCCTCAGTCAGTTTCAGATAACCCCAAGTTGGGTGGGAGTGTTGATCTGCTCGAGGGTAGGGAGGCTCTGCAGAGAGACCTGGACAGGCTGGAGCCATGGGCTGAGCCCAACTGGAGGAGTTTCCATAAGGCCAAATGCCGGGGGCTGCCCTTGGGCCACAACAACCCCCAGCAGCGCTACAGGCTTGGGGAGGAGTGGCTGGAGAGCTGCCAGTCAGAGAGGGACCTGGGGGTGTTGATTGACAGCCGGCTGTGTGCCCAGGTGGCCAAGAAGGCCAATGGCATCCTGGCTTGTGTCAGCAATAGCGTGGCCAGCAGGGACAGGGAAGGGATCTTACCCCTCTACTTGGCGCTGGTGAGGCCGCACCTTGATGACTGTGTTCAGTTTTGGGCCCCTCACTACAAAAAGGACATTGAATGACTCGAGTGTGTCCAGAGAAGGGCAACGGAGCTGATGAAGGCTCTGGAGCACAGGTCGCACGAGGAGCGGCTGAGGGAACTGTGGTGTTCCAGTCTGGAGAAGAGGAGGCTGAGGGGAGACCTTATCACCCTCTACAGCTCCCTGAAAGGAGGGTGCAGAGAGCTGGGGATGAGCCTCTTGAACCAAGTAACAAGTGATAGGACAAGGGGTAATGGCTTCAAGTTGCACCAGGGAAGGTTTAGACTGGATATCAGGAAGCATTTATTTACAGAAGGGGTTGTTAGGCGTTGGAATGGGCTGCCCAGGGAGGTGGTGGAGTCCCCATCCCTGGAGGGGTTCAAGAGTAGGGTTGACATAGTGCTGAGAGATCGGGTGTAGCTGGAAACTGTCAGTGTGAGGTTAATGGTTGGACTGGATGATCTTCCAGGTCTTTTCCAACCTGGATGATTCTGTGATTCTGTGATGTGAGCAGAAGCAATGGACAGGCAGAGATAATACTGCTTTGTGTCAGTGTGTGTCTTGGACAGGAACAGTCTTTGGAGGTGTGCAAGGGGATGCGGATGGCAACACTGTGCAGGCACATGAAGGGTCTCAGAGTCAGGTGGTCTCACCATCAATCACAGTGTGAAACACTTCTGCAGTTAGGAACAACACCAGAATGGGTTAGAATAAAGAATAGTAAAATAAATAGAATAAAGTAGTCCAAACCTGTGTTGTTGCCATAGTCTGAATCCCCATTTGGGGTGAGCTTTCCAAGTAGCATTAAAGTTGGTGTCCTGTGCTTATCTACACCAGATGAGGAGCTGAACTTAGCGTGTTAAGGTGGTGGGTTATATTGTTTTGATGAAAATGCAAAGCAAGTTTCTCAGTCTGTCAGCTCAGTCAGTGGGAAAAATACTATCTAGAAAAAAGAGAATAAAATATCCTGACTTTTCAGCCCAGCAGCTAGTGGTTTTGGACTGTCAAGCTTGGGCTGTTCAGCCAAGACTGTGTGCCTAAGTCTGATTTGCAGCAAGTGGTAAACACCTCCTCTTTCACAAGAGGTCTTTGATAGCGGCTTAAGTTGAATGAGGAAATTAAGGCATTCCTTCATTGTTTGTGACCGGTTAGTCTGGAACTGGCATAATATGCCTGTGAGAAAAACTGGATGTGCTTCCCTTTGTGTGTGAGGAGCTCTGCCTTCGGCTGCTGGGTGCTGGGAGGCCAAGCGGGCGCTCTGCTGCTCCTCAGTGCTTGCAGTGCCCTGTCCGCAGTATGCTGTAGAGCGAATAACACATTTTTATTTTTATACAAATGTGCATAACTTCATCCATTTCTTGTGGCTGCTCTGACAGGAAAAGGAAATTTATGACGCACATCACCCATTTATTTGGCACAGGCAGTGTTTATTGCTGAGGGAGGCATTCTCATGGAATTGATTGCACAATTTCCTCTTGGTGTACTGTTTTGAAGTAATATCCCAAAACCTCTGTGTACTAAAATACAGGGACACTTCTTTAAGGCCTGCAGAATACTACAGCAGAGGAAAAAAAAGCCACACTGTGGAAAATATAACAGAAAAATATAATTTTAATTACACTGTAAATCTGGAGCTTTCTCCACTGTGTTGGGAGTCTCTGTGGAAACACCCATTCCCAACAGGTTAAATTTCTAGGTTTCTTCACAGAACTAAGAAGAGCTTTGGATTGTATGTCTGTTCCATTTTCACAGGTACAAAAGATGGTTTTGGTCCAGGGTTAGCTCTTGTTCACGCGTTAGGCATACCAGGATTATGGACATGTGGCAGGGGGGGAGAAATTTATATTTTGGAAAAAGGTATATTCTTAGCATAATGGCTTGCTGAAAGAGTGGAATTGTCTGGTCCAACAGGCAAAAAGGGGTTGAAGTTATTAATATAACAAAAGGCAGGAAGAGAGGGGTTGTTGCCTTGATTCAAGAGACTGCCTGACAATATATATCTTAAAAACCACGAATGGCACACGGTAGAGAAAGAGAGAAAAACATCTGTCCTGGAGGAGCATAGCTCTTGGTTGGGTTTTTTGTTGTTGTTGTTGTTGTTGTTGTTGTTGTTTGGTTGTTTTTTTTTTTTCAAATTATTGTAATCTACCCATGCAGAATCATGTGTACCAAAATTTTGTTATAATAGTTGTCTCATTTGCCTGGAAAGGCACGGAGTTGGATGCTTGCACACAAATATATGGCAGGTGATGACACTGGTTACAAGTAGTCATGGGCTGAAAACTGCAACCAGAAAATTTAGAGCTCTTTTTTGAAAAGGTGACTCAAAGTGTGGGGATGGAAGAATGGTGGTGTGTGTAACAGCAGTTACGGACAATAGATTCTGTTCCTCGCCACTCCGCAGGAAAAGCCAGTGACAGCCCTGCACATATCTGCACGCTGAAGGTACACGTCTGCTTATGAAAGTGTTGCCTGAATAACTTTTTTTTCTTTCCTGGCTGCCTGGTGAATGGCTTCTCACCTGCATTGCTCTCCTAGATTCTTGGAGGGAGGTTTGGCAGCCAGCACAGCTTTAATTTTATAATTTCACTTCTCTGGTGACTGTCGGTTTCTGCTAGCTTCCCGATTATTCTTTAAGGCTTCAGAGGAAAGCGATCCATCCCCTCCTGAGCTGCTGTTTTCATACTTCTGAATGGCAGCTACCTCTTCTCAGCCTCTTGATCCTCCTTCTTAGGGCCTGGAGCTGGGAACCAGTTTGAGCACTAAGCTGCATATTCTGCAGCTCTCTGGTTTACAGTTGCAGAGCTGGTTTGCACTATATGTTCGTTAAAGAAGAAGTAGCTGGTTCGCTGGTAACGGCCTTTTGTACGTGCTGACCTCTGAACCAGAAACAAGACTCAAACCTCAGAGGAGGCCGGTGATTAATCAAATCAGGGATCAACTGTGACTCAACCTTTAGATCCCCAGCTGAGGTTGTGTCCGTGGCTGATTAAAAGAGGAAAATATATTTAGCTATTTACAGCTGTATCTCCCTCTGACTGAGGACAAGGCACCATGGATAAACATATTTATGTTTGTTAGATGTGCAAATTGTGGCTCCTTTGAAAACTTCACAGTTTATCATAAAGTCTCAGAAAGCACATGGCTGTTTATTGATGCTAGAGGACTTCCTGAGACTATGGAAGTCACTGCTCGGAGTATCTGACACAGGCTATTTAACATGGGAAAAAAAACCCAAAAAACAGACGTTGCCATCTGCACATGAAAGACTAAAGGTGGCTTTAAGCAGTCCTCTATAGGAGATGATAATTTTCTCCCTCTGATTAGGTTAAACTTTCTAGATGCTGCACTTTAGGAGCCTACAGTGTTCCCAAGCCCAGCTCTACAGTTAGTCAGTGGTGAACAGAACATATAAACTTTACACTGCTAATATATTTCACAGTGCTGTGTGCTATTAGCAAACTCCAAATAGCTGTCAGGACCTCAAGGTATTCTGGAACATCCTTTGATGGTACAAAGTAATGCATTTTCCATATTATTCCTTTGAACATGTTATATATGCAGAGTCTAGCACTTCTTATAGGAGAGGTGGAATTATCATACAATAAGATATTTTTTCCTCTAGTTCTTTCATGGCTCATAACATATAAAATTTCTTCTTAAAATCCAGGCTAGGAACTCAAACTTAATTTATACAGTATTGAAAACATTACAGGGCATAAATCAGTTCAATTTTTAAAGTTCCTGTATGATATTTTCAGAGCAGCCAAATTCCTTCATTCTCCTGGACTCCTTCCAAAATTCTGCCAGCGCTCATGGAAATCTAAATAACTTTGGAGAAAAAGCAGGTTTTCTGTGGAGGCTCAGATTACCCTGTCACCCTTCCTCCACTGCAGACAGGCCTCTGATAAACATGGAGAATAGGGACAGGGAAATTACTTCATTACTTCATGTCCTTTTCAATTACAAACATCGAGGAGCCTGAGCCTCCTGCCAGCTCACGCCCCAGACCCTTGCAAATTTGTGGCTTTCAAAAGCCAACAGTTGCATTTCCTTTGCCAGCAGGGATAAGCGATAGAAAGCAAGCAGGGGAGCTCACTTGAATTTTATTTCTGAGTGTTATTTAAAAAGTTTCAAATCTCAGCTCTGTTTATTTAAAGTGTGCCTCCAGCTGAAATGTAAGTCTGTGAACTAGAGAAATGATCAAAACAGGGCTGCACCTTTCTTTCTTTTTTTTTTTTTTTTTTTTTTTTCTGAGAATTAATCACTTAGTGGTGGTGTGCTACTATAATCTTTCTGTGCTCACTTAACCTGGAAGCAGTACTTCCAAATATCTTTGTAATGTTCTCCTGCTGGCATCTTCGGATCTACTATTTGTCCCGTTCATCTGTTTTCAAAGCACATGAGGTTAATGCATAGTTTTTCTACCAGCATTTCTTTGTGTTTTGATTTACACCTAAAGAAAAAAACATGTTTTCTTTGATGTCATTTTTCCATTATTGATGAACTAATATTGCAAAAAAAGAGGCTGTTTAAGGTCTTACTCTGAAACCTCATTATTTCTAAAAAAAACCCTCACCCAAGTAAAACCCCGTTTCAGAACACTGTGTTACAGAGGGGGAAAAACTGTGTCAGGAGTGAATCTTAGTTTCTACTGTGAGTGTAAATCTTACAGGCTCAGCTTCAGCTCAGTGTTTAGGTCTGTGTTAAAAGTCACTGAAATAGAAGCCCATGTTTGGGTTAACCATAGATGTCTGTCTATAGCTCTGGGGAGCGTTTGCTGAAAGACAGTTGCAGGGGTTATTCTGCTCATCTTTTTTTTTTTTTTTTTTTTACACAGTGATTTTGCAGTGTGGGGTCAGGTAACTTGGTAGCTCAGGCTGGTCAGATGTCTGTCCTGCAGTGGTTTATATCCTGATATACATCACTTTTGTGATCAGGAGGGAGGGAAGGGAGAAGAAGAAAAGAAAAAAAGGTTGGGGGGTTCTTCAGTGCCTCACAGTTTAGGTTTTGCTTTGATATAAATCCAAAAATTCAGACATTCTTGTGAAATGAATCTGCAGTGGGTGTGGGTAGAGCAAGGAGCTGAGCACATGGAAACCAAGAGGCCATCCAGAAGTTCTCACTACAGCCTTTCACAGATTTTACTTATTTCTTACTTACACATTACTTGAAGACTTCTGTTTAAATTGGTGGGAATTTTTCTAAGTGAAATTGAAGTGTGGGGAGTTGTTAGTTAGAAGGCGTGCAGCATCTTTTTCATGCTATCAAAGCTTCATCCCTCGGGTAGAACTCTCCTGGATTCAGGCTGTGTGTGGGGGGTTATGTATGCATATGTCTATGTGTGCTTGCTTCTTGATACTCCCTGCTACCTCCTGGGCCATAAATATTGTGTGAACCACAACGGAGGCATATCTACTGCTGGTATCAGCCCAAATGTAGAAGTATATAAAACAAAAAAGTACTAAGGAAAAGTTCATCAGACTTGGAAACTTCCAGCAGGCCAAGTCTGGACTTTGGGAGCTGGTTGGAGTAAATGACTTGTACCCGAAATAATTTCGTGTACTCACTGACTCCCTAAGACATGACACCAAAATTATTTTTTTGCATAATGCTAAGGTCATAATGATGTAGATAATTTTTAGTTAATGGAAATTCTGGATGCACTATAAGCAATTTTTTTCCCTTTAAAAAGGAAAACTGCAGATGGACCCTCCTTCTATTTGCTGATGTATAGTAAGGAAAGGCGCATCACCCCAAGAATGCCTATTGCTGTGACAAATCACAAGAAGTGGAGAAAGACTTAGTGCCTGCTAAATTTAGCTGGTGCAAATCCTGTGCATTCCAAGTCCAGGGAGCGAAATACTTTCTGGAGTAAAATACGATTGAAACATTTCTGGGAATATAACTCTGCTGGCTAGTTTACCACCTGGACTTGGTTTTTATATTGTAGCAGAGGAATTAAATTTTTATTATTTTTAAATTATAGGCCCCCCCCCAATATCAGTTCTCTTGTCTTCCCACTGAAGCAAGCACTGTTAAGCTGCTATAACTTTAAGAGCATGAAAGCAAATGTTGTAAAGAGGTCACTGTACAGGTCACGCAGCAGGTTTGATGTGTCAGTGGATAAATGATGGGATCACATCTGGAACAGTTTGGTGAATAAATAAAATGTGAAAGCTCATATATCACTGCCCACCTTCCAATCTGTAAGGGAAAGAGAAAATAAATTCTCTAATAACCTTGTAAAGCACATAAAAGATATTGAATAAACTCTTGAAATTTTGTGACTAAAACTGTCCGTATTAAATAATGATTTTAAGACTGGCAAAAAGCTTGAAATACAGTATGAGTCTTCCTTGTAAAATGTTGTTTTATTTTATGGTTTATTTATTAGACTATACTTGGATAGCTTTGAAAAATATAATTTTGAGTTTAACTATGTGTTATTGAAACACTCTTCCTTTAGATATGTCCCCCAGAGGTATTTTATATTTACACTTAGGGAAACGAATTTTCAATTTTTATTACACAGTGCTGTATTATTGCTTATACTGCCACTATATTCTGCCTTCTGCAAGTAGCATTAATATATGCATATTTTACTGCCATTACCTTCAAAAGGCCTTAGAAAAAACATAGGTCTAAAATGATTTCTCTAAGTTGGTCATTACTGACTACTGAATTAAGATACAACAGGCTATATATTGTTTTACTGGGCCATTAATAACAAACCCTTGTGAATTGTAAGACAGCAAGCTAGAAACTGAGCCATTTCAGTCACCCAAGAAATGTACAATATTAATAAAAGGCTTATAGAAACCTGTTCTGGAGTGTGAATGCCTTTGGTGTCTGATGAGGGACTAAAAGCAGTGGGAGAGTTTTGATCTCCAGACTCCCGCAGGCAGCTCCCTGGGACCTGGCAGGGGCTCGTGTGGCTGTGCAGGCAAAGTATCACACTTGTGTAGAGAAATAATACATGTAGATGGATGGATGGATGATGTATAGTCCCTGCCAACAGCTACAGAAGAGAGTTTTGCTGCTCGTTTTCCTCCGTTGTTACAGACTATTGCAATGCCCCAGCCGTGTGTGAGGCACGCTGATAGCCACGCACACCCACGCTCCGCTGAAGACACCAGAGCTCTGGGCAGGCATCGGGTACACCCAAACAAGGCTGGCTGTGGGAATAGCAGACAAATTAATCATGTCACTCCCACCATTTTGCGAAGCCAGGCTTAACGCAGTCACGGAGAGTGTCTCATCGGCTTCAGCCATGGTCAGCGGGGTGCAGCGGTGAGAATGCTGCTGGTGGTGGGCATGGATGTAGGGAAGAGTGGGTGGATGGCTGGAGAGCCAAGGTACGGTGTGTAGGCTGTGGGTGCTGGGATGGTTCATGAAGAAAACTGAAATGTCATCAACTAATGCTTGTTTGACTCCTATGTTTCATTTGTGCAGTGCAAGGCATTTAGCGTCTGAGGTAGATGATGGAACAAGAATTAAAAAAACCCTATAGGCAAAGTCTAAGTGAATTATAACCACAAATACAGCTTTTATTCTGGAAGACCATGCTACCTGTAACCTTTAACCTGAACTGCGGCAGCACTTAGAAATCACAGATCACCTTGTAACATGGCTAGACATCACTGAAACTGATGCCAGGAAGCAAATCAATAACTTACAAGAATACTTTATTTCCCCAAATATGAACTTGTTGCAGATAAGTCAATCCTGCAATTTCTCTAAGTCACTTATTAAGCTCCACCTTATAGTGGGTTGGGTTTCCTGTCCCTGCTGGACAGCTGTTCTAAACACCTTATTCCTTTGATGAGCCAAAACTTCTTCAATATTCAACTCATCCTGCATAGCCAACTTATCTCTATTAAACTTTTGGCAAATGTACGGTCATGTGGTATTTGAAGACAACCGTATTTAATATGAATCTGTGCAGCTCTTTTTCCTTAGAGAAAAGGTAATCTAACATACAGAGAGAGTCTTATATGTTAGCATTTGGAGCTGTGGGTTTTTCTCTTTCATTTTCCCGTGAAGGCTTCTAGTTGCTCTAAGGATGAACAGGAGCATGTGAAATACTCTGCAGAGAGTGACAGGGCTGGGGCAGAATGTGACACCTGTTCTAAGGTAATAAAAGTTGTGAAGGCAACAATTTATTGAGCAGAGACATGTGATGAGGTGCTGTGTTGAGGTAGTCTTGGCCAGTAGCAGCAGTCCATGAATATCTTTGCAGAAATGAAACTTACTTTTTACTCAACTTTATTCAGCTTAATTTTTTTTTTTTTTTTCCAAGTTGAATTCTATTCATCTAGACCTGGGTTTACCTGAGGGTCTGCATAATAAATCAATGGTTTTCCTTTTCTCTTAAATTCCTCTTTAGAGTCCCTTTTTATTGTATTGCCTCTTCTGAGCCTACTGTCATTGTGGTCAACAATAAACCTTCATGAATTAACCTGTTGAGAGGAGGGATTGGAGAACCTTACATTGCAGATGTAAGATTAAATGCTGTTGTTGAACCCTCGACAATTTTCTGCAACTAATCTTTTGGTCTGACTAATGTAGCTAGATATACTACCCAAAACTTTCAGTGATGGAAATCATATCTAGATCTGGTAAGCAGAGAAGTAAGAAGACTGGGTGATAAATGTATTAGGAAGAATTATTTTTGACTATGTATTTGGCAACTTTTTGAGGATATGTGATTTATATATGTCACCTCTAAGACCTGTGTTAAGATAATATTATAGCTGCAAAATAGCAGAATTATATTTGACCACTTACCCTCCAAACTTCTGATATCTATACATATAATAATAGGGTGTGTGTAAGAAACTTGCATATGAATGATTACAGAGATAATCTTCTTCCCATGCTGAGTTTAACATCCAACATTTGAATATCCAATCATCTTCTTGTTTCTTTATCCACCTCAGACTTAGGATGGATATGGATTTGTAGACAGCATACCGTTAGTTGTATCTGTGAGGCCATTCATGTACCACTGTATGGTAGTGCATGTACAATAGCAAGAAAAATTAAGGTTGCCCAGAGACATATAATAGTGGTAAAACATAATTTTTGCTTACTTTTCTGGCAATATAAAGTTTTTAGTAGTGTTAACTTTTTGAGCATAATTTTTCTTATAAAGAAAACGAACTCTTCTCATCATAGCTCAGCTGGAGGCAGACCCCTGCATCCCATTGCAGAATTCTGCCTGAAAGTGGGGAATCTGCACCCATAATGGCCATAGGGGATAGCCCATGAGGAGAAAGACATGACACAGATTTTGCCTGTCTGATTACTTATGCAAGCACTGAGAAAACATCTGAGGACGTATTTCTTTACAGAAGGGGTTGTTGGGCGTTGGAATGGGCTGCCCAGGGAGGTGGTGGAGTCCCCATCCCTGGAGGGGTTTAAAGGTCAGGTCGACTTAGCGCTGAGGGATCTGGTGTAGTTGGGAACTGTCAGGGTGAGGTTAACGGTTGGACTGGATGATCTTTAAGGTCCTTTCCAACCTAGTTGATTCTGTGATTCTGTGTTGGGTGGCTATCAGAAGCTTACTCTTTGTTACTAGCTGATGATTTTGTTACTAGGTGCTTTAGAGATCCAACCTCTACTTTCAGCAGGCTCTATTAGCCTGTGAAAAACTTTGTGATTCTGAAGCTACTTAGGCTTTGAACCCTTGGCTAAGAGCCACAACTGCAAATCTTACTCCCAAGTCCCCCAATAAAACCCTTTAAGGCTTCATTCTACCTCATCTTACATCTGCAGGGGAAGCATGACCTAATCTTAAATCAAGTGGTTCAAAGTCCATAAATTAACCCTTGCAAGCCTGCACTGAATTATTATGTCCACAACCTTGTGGGTAGTCAATGATGAAGCTGGGAAGAAATCCCAGGAGCCCTAATTTCATGGCTGCGTTTCTGACCATGTCTTTCTAGCCCAGCATGGGTCGGTCTCTCTCAGATTTCAGTGGTGGCTGAGCACGTAAATATCACAGCTGATCTGGCCCTAATCCTGCAGTTCTTTGCCCCACTGATACCCTCACTGAGAACAACCACTGTACTTTTGGAACCAGTTACTAGCTTCCTGTGGGATGTCTTCAACTTCCCTGTACTTTTCTGAGAAGTTTTAATCTTGAGGGAATGTCTGGGTTTAGAGACATGCACAGCAGAACAACTGTGCTGTGAGGAATATGGTTTTAATCAGAGTGAAACAATGCTTCTGCTAATTACGTGGTATACTGTGTGATAGATGAGATCCTATGCTGTTTCCTCTTGCAGACTATGCAACATCTTGTGTTTTCTATTCCCTGCCAGAAGCCATCAAATCTTTTTGAAATTCAGTTGAGCAACTGCCCTTGCAAACAAAGAAGAGGTTAACAGATGATACTGCAGGCTGAAGGAAAGTTATAAGATTGTGGAAGGAAATATGAATCTTTCGGAATTATAAAGATCATGGCGAATAAACTCATAAAAAAGGAGCTGATGCCATGTTGTTAGAAGATCCAATCATTTTCATTTTGAAACATTTCAGCACATTTACAAACTGTGGTCAGCTAAACATGCTGCTAAATCAATACCTGAAGCACTTTTTAACTTTTCCAACTTGATTCTTCTGTCTGGCTTTCTGGGGGAGGTGTCTGATCTTTGAAAATTTACTGTAGCATAACATATATGAGGTGAGATGTGATGCATGGCTGAGGGGAGGATCAGACCAATAATCCATTGTAGGGCTGCATTATGGCTCTACAGTCCACCATCCATCTGTGTCAGGTGGGTACGCTTTCAGTGGGAAGTGGTAGCCATTGGAACATGTAAGATTAATAGGTGATGTGTGTGTTAATCGCAGGATCATAGATGTTGGGTTTGGAATGGTCTTTATAGATTGCTGAGTCAAATCACCAGGTTCTCTTGTGGTTTATCCCAGGTATTTTCCCTCTGAGAGTGCTAGCTGGCGTCGGCTGGAATGTGTCTGGTGATAATGCTTATTGCACTGCTTCTCTCTTCAGACTGCTACACTGTTGAATTACTGTTCCTGTTGGAAAGTTTTTTTTGTTATCTAATCTAAACTTGCCCTTCTTTAATTTAAAGCCATTACCTCTTGTAGTACATTGCACTTGGCCAACCTTAAATAAGTCTTTCTTCTCCTTTACATTATTTCCTCTCAAGTATTAATTAGCTCCAACACTTGTCTTTATTTCTCTAAGCTATTTAGGTTAACTTCCCTTAACCTTTCTTCGAACCCTCCTCTCAAAGGTTACTGTTAGCTGACATATTGTCTTGAAAATGTTAACTGTTGCTAAAAGCACTTCTTACAGAGCACACTTCCTCCTGAGTGTGCAGCCAGATAAATACGTGGTGACCTTTTTTCTAGGACCTCTCATGGACACAACATGGTCATGTAGGTGATTCGTAACTACTGGCTTTCCCAGAAATGTACTTGCAGTTCTCTGCTTGTATTTGCAGATAGAAATCAGGGTTAATTTAAGAGTGAGGGAGCTGACCTGAAAAGTATCCAGTACAATCATTCAAAACCTAAAGTGAAAAACTTTAAAGTGTATGGCCCAGCAGTAGAATCTCACCTTCTAGATGACAAATTCTGTCCATTTGTGCCTCAAGATTATTGAGGAAGCATGGCACAGCACGGAGGGTTTAGTGCTATGCACCCTTCTCTTTCAGTGGGTCTGAGAGACTGGAGTCTTGGCTGGCTCTCAGAGCCGAGGGCTGAAACCCCGTCTATGGTCAGGACACTTCAAAGTCAGTTTGGTGGAAATGGGTTTACAACTGATGTGAGCTTGTGGACCCCAAAAGATAACTGCTTATAGTCACTAGTCGGGAAGAGAGTCTGCTCAGAAACCCCTTCACCTCTCTCCTGTCCTTGGTAGGATTGTTTCTACCAAGAAAAGCCTACTTCCAGAAACCTGCAGGGGAAGGTGTCTGTGCTCCCCTGGGCACATGGGCTAATTTTTCAGCTTCTAGTGCAGGGCACTGATGGCAGAAGTGCTATCAGGGCATTTCTGCTCATTTACCTTGGAACTGGTCAGAATCTGGTCCTTAATGAAGAATCGTTATGTCAGGAGGAAAAAGTTTTGCTGTACTAGTCTGAGCAAGGCACATGCAGATAGGAGAAATCATGTTATCCATTTAACAATCTAGCCATTAAACTCCACACGGGAACATCTGTTTCCTTCATATTCTTTGCACAGAACAGGAGTTTTGCTCTCAAAGACAAGGAGCTTTGCTATCACATTGTATATTTTATTCTGTTCCCCTCTTTCACTTTTTCCAGAGGAGGTTGGTGGTGTTACTTGATACCTGTCAGAAAAGAGCCCATCTCTTACAACATAGGCTTCTTGTGTCGCCTTTGAGACCCCCCAGCATTGCTAGTATCATCAGGGAATTAAAATATTCAAATTGATGCAGACAAGATTAGAAAAGTCTGAGATTCTGGCAGAATGGTTTTTGTTCACAGTTGTTCCCAGGCCAACAAAACTGAGGACCCCTGTATTTAGGGAAGAGTAAAATTTGTGAGAAGCCACCTCCATCTCACACATGTATCCAGTTTGCTGGCTGACAAAAGCCGCATATCCAGCATGCCCAGTTTCTTCTGTGCCTGACAACAAGCTCCTCAGGATCTTGTTTTAGAAGCATATGAGCTCTGGTAAAACTGAGGTTTGCTGAATTCTTGCCCAGAGCTTTTCTGACTCATCATCTGGTATATTCGCATGTAACTCATTTTCCCAGCAAATCTTTACTCCAGACCTCAAAAAGAATACAGGAATGAATGAAGAGTTGCTGTTTCTTTTCTAAAAGTTTCTGTGGAAACAGATTCTTTCCTATTTCTGTGGCCCTGATTGCATTCTCAAGCCTGATGCTGCTCTTTGTGCTGTTTTAAATCCAGTTCTTGAAAACGTTCCAGAATAAAGGGAAGTCCTTGTTGTAGTCGTACAGCTGAAATGATCAGGTGACAGGTGAAAATTTGGCGTAAAAAGGCAAATGAAGGTGTAGTTATGAATATGCCAGTCTCTTAGGCAAGTGAGAAAAGCACCCTTCTCATTTTTTTTTTTAAACTGTCTTATGTGCCACATTATAACAGAACAGTAAGAGGCAATTCTGATCTTCAGGTCACTTTGCATGAAATGTTTTAACCTTGCAAGAGCTGCTTACTTTTTCTGATATAAGAAAACTGACATTATCTTCCAGTCAGAGATGAAGTGTAGGGGAGCTCTGGCTGGCTTAGTGATGGTGTTTCCAGCTATCAGTTGTGAGCCTTGGTCTCCTGTTGCTTTGGTGTTTCCTCCATGCAGTCATGAACAAGTGATCTCTGCTGGGGTAGTGTAATTTCTGAAAGAAATTACTTAAAGAGAAGATTCAATACTAATTTTGAATCCTAAAGCTGAAAATATATTACATGTCTGTACTACTCAACCACTGAACAATTTGTTATGCAAAATTAGCATAACTGAGCAAGGACATACTATCAAATAAACTGGTGAGAAATCCTGGGAAATCTTTTATTTTGCCAAGCTGGGCAGACGGTTGAGGAGTGAATTCTTTACATCTAATAAATTAAGGCTGCTCTCCTTCCCCATGGAGGAGATACAAGAACCTTCTGCAGAGCTGGTATTCCCAGAAAGTGTTGAGTGGTTGTGATGAGTGCATCTAGTTGTCTGCCTGGGCACTTGAGCCTCCGCAGCAGTAGGGGTATAAAGGCACATACATTTGAAGCACAGCTCTATTTCCTGCTCGCTGGATTGCTCTCTGCAGAGAGGTAATCGGTGGAAATGTGGTGATCCCACTGTTATCGCTCACATTCGATGCCCACACCGCAGTAGCGTTGTTTGGTAAAGCAACCTCCTTAGAAACGTTCCCAGAACTCCAGATTTTGCAAAACTCCCGATGTCTGCCAACACACATGCACTTTTAGTCCCACAGAAGCCAGAAATCACAGAATCATGCAGAGACATCTCTAGAGGATCATCTTTGGCATTAAGTGGGGAATGATTGTTCATACAGAATGTGAGAATGGGAAAAACAATTGTGGCACCCTCTTGAATGGGTTGATTTATGAGAGCAGAAGAGTTGGGAAGTACAAAGCTGCCTTCTGGGACCAGCTAATGTCATGTTTTAGTTGCTTGTAAATAAGTGAGTTTCAGATAAATGCACCCATCTAGCTGAGTGCACGTTTCATTACTGGGAGGATTAAGCTAGTTTAAAAGATATAGGAGACTACTGTGCCAAGTTCATGTTTTTTAAGAGTGAGGACTGCCAAGCCCAGTGGGTGTAAGAACTACTTTGGAAGCACTTTTATGAACTATTCCTGATGCATATCTTCAAAATATTTAAAGCAACACCTGTCATAGACCGTTCTCTCTTTATCCCCTCTTCATGCCAAGTAATGGAGCCACGTGGTTTCTATGACAGAAATAGCTCTTGGAATACAACATCCTGCAGCTTGGTGTGCAGTATACATTGGCAGGACTTCTTCTTTTCCTTTTTTTACCCTTTAAGATTACTACATATTGGGTATGAGTTCTAATAAACTGCTTGGGAGTGACTATTATCGTGTAAATCTGGATTTGGTATTGTAAGGATATTAAAGCTATTCCATTATCAGTCTTGTGAATATAAAATGCCATGGACTTTTAAATATTTACACTACTGTGAGCTACAGGCCCAAAGGTATGAGGGGGCTGTGTTCAGGCCTCCCACAATGGAATCTCAGGCGTAAAGAGGGATTTAGCCTCCTGACTATGCAGGATTATCACATCCTATCTCTCTATATAATGAACATTCAACTGTGTTGGCTAAGTTTTGTGTTTATAGGAAATGATACAACATTTAGGTCTGAAAAACAGCTTAAACTCTTCTGGTTATTCTGAATGCAGCTGCCTGAGTAGCTTCTCACTTGGCATCTTGGAGTACGAGTCTGTACCAAGGTCAGGCTGTGGGGAGCTTCAGCTTGGGGTCCTGTGAGCCGAGGTTTCAGGCTGCTTTAGCTTTCTCATCCAAAGAGCGTTTAACAGAAAGGAAAGCCCTTACTGGAACAGTTGTTCATACAAACACCATCATGTTCTTCCAGGGCATGCCTAGCCAGTTTAGCAAAAAATTGTTTTTGTCACTCTCTGTACCTGACGACTGCTGTCTGGGGGTAGCTGGCACAGCACAACGTCTCTTCCCTGTGCTGCGCAGAACCTCCATCGCCACAGAACACACTGCAGGCCATGTGAGCAGTAATATGTAAATCATCATTAGCAGATGTTTATTGTTTCTTTTCAGAAAATCAGATTTGACTAATCAGTCTAAGTGAAACATATGCTGAAATTAATTAAAGTTTGTTTTAAAATAATTTGCATGCTTATTGCTTTTAACTGATTGTAATTGAGGCTTTTGAATACTTTTTAACAAACAGAGTCACCTAGGTTGAGCTTTTCAAAGCACTGATTGGCATGTCGCCATACATCTTCCACTAATATCTGGCTGGCTAAATGACCTGTATTGCACTGAGTTCCCAATCCCGATGTATCACAGAAAAAAGAAGGAACATGTAATTGTTTCCTATTATGCCATGGTGGTTTTCTAATGAGTACAATTGCTGAGATATGTGTGCCATGATGAAAGATGTGATGATTCCAGAGTAACTGAAGACAGGAGAGCTTTTATGAATAATACCGAGTTGACAGCATGCTTAAAGCATTGTGTGTGGTGAGAGGTCTCATTCTTTTGGCAAGACTGCTCACCTGCAAACATCACTTCTGGCCACTTCTAGCATCCTCCCTGGACAACAAGGGGTATGTCAAGACTTGATCACAGAAGCCCATGGCTCGGGTTGCCCTACAGGTAAGTTCCCTGACCAGCCATGCTGCGGAGGTGTTGTCTGACACTCTGATTTGAACCTGGAGGGAGCCAGCTGGCTCTGCAGGCAGGGACATTTAGGGTGGGGAGGGACTGGCATCTTCTCAAGTTCTGCCCCAACAGGCAGCATGGCTCAACTGGCTCAACCCACTTGTCTCTGGGAATCCAGCAGAACAGCCAAAGGCAGCAGAAACCTTGCCAGAGCATAGTGGTGTCTCGCTTGCGCTCCCAGCCAAGACGCCTGGGTTGTCTGTCTAGCACTGCTGTTGACTTATTGCTTAACACTGGGCAACTTGCTTCTGTTTTGCTCCCCACATTTTTTTAGCTGAAATAAATTTCTGGGTCCAAGAGTTGTCTCTTTGATAACAACAGCCTGCACGATGGGGCTCCGAACAGGACATACCTTTCACTCTGGGTATCTCACTGGGAGCCAATGAACTGTGTGCTCTAGGCTTTACATAGGCTTCTTAATGGTCTCCAGGTGGAGATGAAGGTGTGGGTTATGACCTATAACTTCCTAAATAGCCCGGGACTGGCCTAGCCATAGTACTGACTTTCTCTTCATTGTGTCCTGACATGATAGGCAGAAATGTGCTCCTTTATGGAAATATGGTGACCAGCAGCCTGCAGATAGTCTTCAGAAAGTGGTCCCTTTTCCCCCACCTCTGCTTCTTTCAGCTGAAATTCTCTGAATTTGGCGACTGTCAAGAATGACCCAGGAAAGAGATGTGTTTGAGTAAATCCGGAGTGCCTAGGGAGCAAAAGGCTCTCTAGTCAGCCAGCTGAGCTCCTTTCAGTAAGGTGGAAGTTCAGTTTAATTGCTGTTCAGTTTAATTGTGTTTAGTCTCATACATCCAACAACCCTGATCTGGAAAATCTAAGCAGTCTTGAGGACTCGGGCTCCTTGTATGCTAAGTGGACCCTTCGTTGGAGCTGTGTAGCAGCATCCTGCTACTGATAAGTACAGTTCATCCCAGCAGAGGATTTGTCTCACTAGCACTGCTTACTCTGCAGTGGAGCTTGCAGGGTTAGTGCAGGACTCGGTTTGTTCTTTTCATTCATTAGCTCACTTAGATCTTCCTCAGACCACACTGAAGACAAGAGGCACTTATTAAGAGCAGCAGTTTGTTTCAACTGCTTTCTCTTAAGTTTTCAAATCTTCCTGCTATAATGTCACAGCATCACTGACTCCTGTGATGGAGAATAACTGTGGTTCATTAGGCTCATAAATCCAAAAGGAAGAAAGACTATCCTGGAGACATGAGTAGCTTTATAACAAACAGAGCAGTGGGAGAGCCTGCAAATTATCAGCCCAATTCTTTATAAGGATTTTATCATCAGTTAGGGGAAATTACAATAAAGAGCAATGAGTAAGTGAAACATAAACTATGGTATAAACACACCTCACGTTCCCCTCTGTCCACATTTCATACAAAAGCTTATCTGAAGTCATGGCACTAGGGTGGGAATCCAGGACAGTTTCAGAAGCTCCTCCTCATCCAGAGATTTGCTGAGGCTGGAAATTACACACGGTTATATGTTATGTGTACAAATTTCAGCAGGAGAGAGAAAATATATGCAACATTTAGCAATATGTCCCACTATTATTCTGATGAAAGTGCTGCATGACAATGAGCTTGATGATGTTTACACCCTATCCAACAGTTTTGCCACTACCACATTTGTAAGTATGCAGCTTTGATTTATGACTGGTGATACTAAGATCCCAACCTGTAAATTTTTCCAGCAAGCAGCCCTGAATTATATGTTGGGTCTGCTGCACTGGATCAAAAATGCCCAAAAACCTCTCTGGGAAGATTTAAATGTATATGGTCTCTAAGCCATGGAAATATTGCTCTAATGTGCCTATGTGATTTTTAACAGATTGTGAGTTCAAATCCATTTATCAGCTGATGTCTAATGAGTTTGGCAGGCCCTCACTACATTAAGTATAAGAAAAACTATAAGCATAATGATGTAGACTGAGGAGAATTTAATGAACAAATAAGTGACCTTCACGTTTATGTGAGATAAAGATTTCATGCCAAATTTTGCATAATATCCACTGGAAATAACAGAGTATCTATTAAATTTCTTCCCTCCTTTCTCCTCTACTTTACACAACATGTTTTTTGCATAGCAGACCTGTGTTGTCCATGGTAAGTGATTGGGAAGAGTGCAGCTGACCTGCAGTGGCTAAACCTTTTAATTCTACCTGGGAGAATCTGACTGAACAACAGAAAGAACTAAGTCAGGCCAGGCCTGCTTCAGGGTGGCAGCTCTGCTGGAGGTGAGCACATGGTTGCCACATGTTCTGGAGTCTACCTTGGTGCCTCCACTGCTTAGCACTTCTGCAAAATCATGTCATACATTTTGATGCTTGAATATCTGTTTAAGAGCTTAATTACAGGTGTTTGTAAAATGCATCCCAGCATTCTGGGCTGAATCCCACTCATTTAATCGCATGGTGTTTTCTGGCTACTGATCATTAGTGACTGGCTCTAGAGCCTTTGGAGAAAGTAGGACTCTCCTTTGGCCGAGGAAATACTGAGCTCAAGGATGTATTTCAAGTTGGCCGGATCTGGGGTTTGTTTTTAGGCCTGCTTTGAATGATGAGGATGGAAGAGCAGGATAAGGCTCCAAAGGTCTCCTCATCCTCCTGCCCTGCCATCTCTCGTTAAGCTCAACTGCTAGCTGGTATTTAAAAGCCCCCTTCTCTCTTTAAATGTCATACCCTGCATGGTAAGATCCTAGATGTTGTATCACCCCAGGCCGGGGCCCTGGCTGCACGGGCTGCTGGACAGTAATGAAGGTGGAAGACCTGATTGTCTGAGTAACCCTTTGCGGTCTCTCCCTGGTGCCCTCCACACACCCACTCACGGAAATCCCCGGTGCTCTCAGCCGGGTCCAGCTCCACCTCCTGCATCCAGCGTGGGCTCCTCAAGAACCATGTCTGAGTGCCAGCAGCTCAGACCTGCTGTAGCTTCACAACTGCTCTGTTTGTGTACAGGTGGGGGGTGTGTGTGAAAAACTGTTAGATACTGTCTTCACAGCTCGTCCCATCTCCCATGGGAGCAGCTGGTGCTGTGAGTCTGTCCCAGTGCACCAACTGGAGACCGCAAGCATGAAGAACAACCCACACTTTTCCTTACCCCAACTTCCACCTTTCCACAGAGGTGTCCGGTTGCTGCTGTCTGCCCATGTAAAGCCTGACAAATAGACAGTTTGCAACCATCTAGCTTGCAACAGTGAGATGGACTGGCAGGAAAAATAATAAGCTGTTTCTTGAAGCTGTGACATCATACTTTCATTAAAAAGTAACCAATGCTGAGGATATTTCCACCAGAGGCAATGGGAGTTTTGCTGAGACAGTCCAACGTGGTGGGAAGGAGAGAATTATAATCTGATCAGTGCAAAGGGAACAGGGCAGAGGGACAGTTTTCTGAAAAAAACTGAGCCACATAGTAGGAAAAATAGTCTTATTTACCTTCTTTCCTTTTTTTTTTTTTTTTTTTTTTTTGGTTTATGCAGGAGCAGCAAAACCTGACTTCATTTTTCTGTTTGAGATAATCTGTGGCTTTGCTGCGTGTTCTGTAACTCGGCAGGTATTACAAACTGTATTTCCAACTAATGAACTGAGCGAATAATTTATTTAATGTGTCAGACATGGCAGAAGGTACTGCAGCCAGTCACTGCTCATGAAGCTAATTGCTGCACTAAGAAAACAAATCTGTGCAAGTCCTCATTTCAAAGTTATTTCCAAACATTAACTCAAAAGTTATTTCAATAACGAGGCCTCTTAAAAGAAACATCACTTTTCACAGCACATTGCGTAGTTCTGTTGACCCTCAAGCACTGTTCAGCTGGGTGAAGAGTAGTTCAAACAAAACTTTAACCATAAAACCTGGGCAAGGCAGAGGCTGTGTGAAGTCTGTGATTAATTAGCAATCAGCAATATTGAAATGCAGTGAGAAGGGAGAGAGTTGGTTCTGTGTGGAGATTTTTGAACCCCTGTTTGCTGAGAAGTGTTTATGATGAGGTTGTGGGCGGTTAGAAGGTCTGAAAGCTGAGTAGTCAACCTAAGAGGGAGCAGTTTTGTGGCTTAGGTGAGCAATGGTTTAGAAACTCATCTAAATATCGTGTTTTTTTTTTTTTTTTTTTTTTTTTAATAGCTGACCATGGAATGCTCTGTATCGATGAGGGGAATGGTCAGATTGCCTGTGTGAAACTCGTGCTGCCCTCAGCCTCTGCAGAGCCCTATTTTAAGGTGTTTAAGTGGTGTCCTGGCTTTGTGTTAGTCTTCTACAGAAGGTGAGTTTCCCCGTTAGCAAGTGGGATTCATGCTATCTCTTGCCTGATGCAAACAAGATAAGCAGTATCACTGGATTTCTGAACAATCTGTAGATGGAAACTCCTGGCCCTATCCCCCACTAAGAAGCAATGTGGTCTGGATGAGGAATAAGATATATCACAGGCAGAATTCCCCCCTCCTTCTGTCCCATTTTCTTAAGATCTTACACAGACCTCCACCTACTTAAAGTCACTATTGGCTTATCTTGGAGAGATTTTAGAAGTGTTTCCCAAATCATTCCGCAACCTCCTAACTTGCTGAAAGGAATACACACTAATGGAAGGGAAATCCTGAGGTAAATTAAGCTTTTCAGGAAACACTTAGGCGGTAGATAGCAGGTAACTGGAAGATGATGAGCTAGTAGCCTGCTCCTGCTCACCATGGCTGTTCCTGGGAAGCAACACGGAGAGATGAGGATAGCTGCCTCTCTTTGCTCTGTGACCAAGGGATGTGTCAGCCTTGGTGTGAGTGAGTGCAACTCCATTAATTTCCATTTGTATTTGATTACACCAAGGCTGAAGTTGGTCCATGGTGTTTTATTGTATTCCTTTATTTGATTTTTTTTTTATTTCTGCTTCCTATACCATAAAGCTGACCAGCTGAACCATACAGCATGTAGCAATTTACGGTAAACCCTCCTTGTTCAACTCAGTAATGGATGGAAACAATTCTGAAGTTAATGATATTAGTGAGGAAATACAGTCATTCTTAACCAATCTTGTAATGCCCTTTTGGAAAAATGATACTTAAGACTACTTTTATCATTCGATTTACAAGTCACAAATTTGTGCAAGAAACTTGACTTTAAGTCAGTCACACACCTTATAAACTGAGCAGGGCCGGTTCACAAATGGTTTTACAGCTCCATACACTTCCCTGGAGGAGCCATCTCCTTCCTGCTGGCCAGACACATTGCCTTGAAACGGCTGCCAACTTTTTAAGAGTTCCTTTTTGGCTATATTCTTCTTTTCATAGCAGCATTCATGGCCCCAGCCCAGGTTCATAAGGAACAAAGTGTAAAATTAATCAATGGATTGATGCACTGTTTAGAATAAAAACAGCCTGGTTTTGGCTACATTTTCTGCCCCTCCAGCCAAAAGAGTGCATGTGTGTACATGAAATGTAATTTAGTTTTTCCTTTGCTGCCTGTTGATTTTCCTCTAATTCATTTTCCTTTTGCCTCTTATTGAGTCTCCTCTTGTCTGGATAAGCTTAACCCTGTAGTGCCTGGGTTGTGCAGCATACAGCAACCCAAGGGACCCTGTAGGTGGGCCCTGGGATGGTTACAGACTTCATTAGCCACTGGAAGGGATATGACGATACCCAGGAAAAGGACCATGTAAGCTCAGCATGCCACAAGTGGAGCCTTTGGTAGGTAAAATCTACCTGGAGTTTTAATGACCTGTAAAGCCCTGAGAAAACCTCTCACTTAATATTTATTGCCTTGAATGTCTTCCAAATGAACTTTATCTAAAATGTAGCTCAGCCTTTTTGGAAGCGTACATGCCTTGGTTGAAGCCATTAACACACAAAGCTGTTCCTCCCCTCCATGGACAGGAACCACGACTTCTCAGTCACAACGGGATGTAACTTGAGGCTCTGTGTTACAGGGATTTAATGCATAAAAATGCACATTCACACTTTAGAATAACACTAGCAATTATTAATCAAACATCTTGAAGCAGAACGCAAGCCCATGTAGTGTCTGAAGCAAGAGGAGGGTTTGGGTGGGCCATTGGGTAATTGCATACATTTCACAGACTCCAATGAGCCCTTTTCAGACAGGGGAAAGTTGACAATAGCTGTGCTGGTAACCTTAATTTCAGAAGTAGCTGGTCTGGGAAAAAGTTAATCATATTGTAGGCACTGTCTACCGCCACTCAATCTCGTTTCTATCACACTCAAAGTCATGTATTTTTAAAAATACCAAAAGCAATTTAAAAATACATCTAACAGTAATCACTTCATTGGAAACAACACACTGCAATAACATAAAACAGCAGCCACTTTCCTGTGAAGATTTATGAGACAGACTAGTTTTCTCACGACTTATGTTATTCCTGCCTTATTGTTTTGTCAGCATTGGATATGGAAAGTGGATGATATGTGAACACTTTCCAGCACTAGAACGCTTCAGAGTTTTGATTAGGTAACAAAATTGAAAAAGTGAGTTTGCTTGCCCTGTTCAATCTCTGTGATTTAAATGTGGGTATAACCGAGATGTCTAAGCAGCGAGCTGCCCTCTCCTGAGCTCACACGTGTGACTGTGGCCCTTGCAGATCCCCCACGAAGCCCGAGTCTGAGTTTCCCCTGCTGGGTCTGGAAATCCAAAGGGACTGTAAGTGTCAGAGTCACACCCTGGCTTTGCAATACAATGAGGGGTGAAATGATAGCTATGGTGAACAAATGGAGACATGAAGATATCTCAGGGCATATAAAACCACATTGAGACAGGCTTTGTGATCACATCAGTGTGGATGGCTCACGCCACGTCCGTGGGAACTGGCTGTCCCGTGTTTGCAGTGGTTGACTGCTGCTGTCCTCTAGAAATCAACGGCATGAGATGATGATGATGGACCAGAAATGAGGAGCTTGGATGGAAAAAAAATTCCTCAGTGGTTTATGGGGGGAACTTAGACCCTGTGAAAGCCTGGGGAATTCAGCCCAGCATCTGTCACTTTGGAGACAGAAGGTTACGGAGAGGCTGCTTGGTGGGGCATATGCTGCCAGAATGAAAACAGAGAGCTGATTTTTCAGCAGTTCCATGCATGCTTTGGGTTCACTCCCTCACCCATCCCATCGAACCAGAATCAGTCTGCCCTGAATGTGGATACAAAGCCTCTATTAGATAGTCACTACTCCCTGTCACAGTCATGCCTCTCACAGCTTGCATGTTCTTATACCAAACGCCTGTTACATCCTCAATAGTAATACAAAGAAACAAATGCTATCTATGGCTTTTAAATCTAGACCAGTCATAGAAGTGAAATTTTATTCATACATATATTATATATATCTCTATGTACAGAGAGAGAATCTATAAATAATAAAACGGGATTGTCTATATGCAGTTTACCACCCTGGGACGTCTTACAAATCACTTTTATTATAATCAAACAGGAACTAATAACACAAAAATGCATTAGTCTTGTATTATTGTTATTGGTTTCTCACACCTTTTAGTCCACTTCCCCAGTGGCACCCCCAATGGCATCTTGTCTGGCCTTTTTGTAAACTAATTGCAACTTTCTGAAAAAAACGTTTATTGTGGAAATGTCATAACTCAGTTTATCCTCTACTGGCATCAGCATGCTGCAAGTCCCAGGTTCTTTGGGTAGGTCTGCTCACTGCACAGCTGGCTGACATCTACCAGGCACACTTACTGATGTGATACTGTTTTGTAGGCTCAGGCCATATATTCATAATAATTTGTAGCAATTCATTAAAAATAAGTTCCCCGTATTCCTAACAGAACAGCAATTAATGTATATTGAAATAGTGATTGCTTTGCTGTAGTTCATTAGGAAGTCAAATTTTAATTCCTATTTAATTACAACCCAGTTACTACCATTTATTACCAATAATTCTGATGAGGTAAAATAAGAGATGTATTGAGAACTAATGATAATGTTACAAAGGTTCATTTGGAACTCACACAAAATTCCTATTTAATTACAATGGAATTACTTCTACTTCATTCGCATGAAGTGGGCTGTGGTTGTGATCCCAGCTGGAGGATCAGCCTCTGCCAGCCACGGCTGTTGGTTCACGATCCTCTGTGCTTCGACCTCCGGCATCCGGACACACATCTGCGGGATGTGCCAGGGTGCATCACGGCCGGAGGGAGGGCAACCTCTCCGCCTCACGCGGAGCCCATTTTTGCACGTGGGTCCATCCCCAGCACTGTCTCACAGGCCACTGACGCTTAGATAGATCTCCGAAGACTTGGCTGTGATCAGAGGGAGCTGCAGAGTCAGGAGGAGGCGTGCAGAGGAGGATGTGGTGCTGAGTTCCCTCTGCCTGGGGTCTCCTGCAGGAGGTGGGTGCTTGAGCACGAGCTGCAAGGGCTTAGGAGATAAAATGCAGAGAACAGCCCTCCCGTCCAGCATCATGTGGGGATCACTCCTGGGTTAGAACGAGATGCAGGTGGTTGTATGTAATGGAGGAGGGAGTGAGATGTGCATGAGGGCACAGTGAATTCAACAGGGATGTAAAGCTGGAAAAAAAGGTTGAGAAGTTCTGTCCTTTGTTTGTCCTGAGCCTGGCAAGAACTCTGCCAGAAATGGGGATGCAGTCCCTGAAGTAAAATCAAGACTGTGTCTGGGCTTTCCCCTTCCCACCTCCAGGAAAGATTGGCTCTGGTCTTACTTTAGATGCATCTTTTGAAACAAAGTTATGCATTCATTCTTAGTTTTGCACAGCAAGACACCCTGATAAAGGGGAATTTGAGGACAGTCATTTTTGCTTTGAGTTACACAGCCTGAAATGTTTGTGGAAAGTTACCGTGTGCTTCCCTTGCTTGCATTAAGGTTTGATACCTAAAATTCCCCTTAAAAGCAAGGAGCCAAATCCATCCCTGGCGTAAGCTACTTGCTGTAGTCAAAGGCACTCCACCAGGGACTGATTTGTCCTGATGCCACAATCCTAACTCAGCGAAAATATTCCTGGTCTATAATCAGCCTGAGGCACAGGATATTTATAACACCCACTTACATAGGCCCTCATATTTTCCCTCATTCTAATTTCCCCCTTCTCTTTATTTCTTTGTGTGTCTATCACCTTTTTTCATGTCTCTCCAGATGCATTTCCCAGCATCAGATAATTGAAAGTCAGTGAACTGAGTTTCAGGTTATTTTGCTAAAAGATGCCTATTATTTTGATGAAGCAGGTGCACAGAATTAAAAAAAAAACCTCCATAATTGCTACTTTACTATCAGGCTTCTGCTGCCTAATCTTCTTTGATGTTGGTAGAACAAGCTTTCTATCTCCTCTAGGATGATTACAGGGAACATTGCTCTGTTCCTCCTACAGAATCCATTCCTGATGGATATTAAACCTGGGTTATCAATTAAAGTTTCTTTATGTGCCGAGTGATTAGAGCAAGGATTGTGTGTGATTTCTAGCATAAAGCAAGTTTCAAGTGATTTCTGCCAGTAATATTAATTAATCACTGATATGTCAAACATTCACAAATGAATGCATGAGGTGAGCATGTACCATCTACCACGGTAACTTGGGACTGAAATAACAACTGAACTGCTGTCATTTTAAACATTTGGCAACAGTTTCCATAAAGTCTTCTTGATGTAACTAGCTGGAAAAAAAAGGAGAAGCTAGATGAATAACTGGGGTGTTAAAAGTGTGGCTGTAGTGCTGACTTACCAAAATGGCTGGCTCTTCCCCCCTTATACTCTGCTCTCACTTATGGCTCTGACAAGCTTCAAATCTCCGGTGTAAAATTTTGGATACTGGTTATTAGCTTTTCTGGGTGCAAATAATACCCAAGTGTGGGCATTCTGAAAGTCTTAAAATGCTTAAAATGTGTGTGTTTGTAAAGAGAGAAAGTGTCAAGAAAGAGAGAGTGCTTGATAGAGCATGTGTATCTGTATAGACTCAAATGTTGGCAGATTCAAAAATTTTAGATTCAAAATCTAAAAAACATCTAACCTCATATCATTCACATCTCCTAGCACTGACTAGCTGATGCCCACCACCTCCTCTTAACCTCTCTGTGGGACTGGGCTACCCCTGAGCTTACTCTGGATGCATAGGTAGGCCTGTCAAACACTCATCGAGGTGGAGCAACTTCAGAAATATACAGACATTAGCAGTTTTAGACCCTCTCTGTATATAACTGAATGGAGTGTACTGATTGCCTTTTCGTAGGGAGTGAGACAGGCATGTTTACAAGTATTTAAGCAGCACTTACATCTGTAGTATCTGATTGCCTCCTAAAGGGCAATGAAATTGGGCAAGGAATCATTAAAGGTCTTTTCCAACCTAAATGATTCTATGATTATTCCTGTTTTGGAGATGGAAAAGACAAGGACAAAAAAGTTAAGTGACACCAAAAACCAATAGCAGAGTTGTAAATAGATAAAGAATCTCCATAGTGTCAATCCTGTGCTTTAGATACTCTTGGAGCCAAAAACTCATAGGACCATATTATTGACGTAATGGTAAAGAGGCACAGCAATGACTGTTGCACCTCTGACTGTTTAAGCCAGATGAATAGCTGGCAAATGGGATTTAATGATCCCACAACACTAATCACACAGTCCATTCCCACTGATGTGACTTCGACTGTTGGCAGGAGTATGAACAGTGCTGCCAGGCTTTGAGGGACTATTTTTTTTCCCCAAGCATGTGCTGTTCTTTACACATAAAACATCATCATGTGCAGGTGGCAAAAACCCATGTTATTGCTTAATCAGCTGTATAGTTAAAGCCAGGACATCTTCCAGATGCTGTCAAGGTCCTCTTCTCAGCTGTGAGCTGTTCAGGTGACTGGCCTCTAAGACCCAAATTTACCACTAGAACAAGGTGATGCAGTACCTTTGGCCTCCCTGGAGCTGTATGTGTTTACACCAGCAGTGAATGTAGCCAGGTGTATGTGGTAACTTATGGCTCTTGCAAACACTTTCAAATTTCTCCCAAGAAATGCATCTCTTAGTTGGACACTCCTCGTTTGCACTGGCACATCTTAAATCTGAGTCATGTTCGGCAAGCGCCCAGTTTATTCGTTACTCACATTGTCATAAATCTTATACAAAAGCAATGATGAGGAAAACATATTTCATTCTTTTATGTAATTCCTTAAAGCTGATGAGGACAGTCAGATGGCTATTTTTATCAATGAACCTTTGACAGAGCATTAGGAAACAGAGATGGTGTCTTTTAATAGACTGTTATTACCTGTCTTGGGTGCAAGGAGCTCTTATGTATTCTAAAAGTATATTAATGGCAGGGTAAAACATGACTTAGAAATAATATCCCTAGAAACAGCCTTGTTTTCCTTCTTAAAATGATTTTAAATGGCTTTAGCTTTCACTAACTGCTGCACTCATGTTCAGCATGGGAGGTGGATGCAATGAAACTCCCTTTCTAGCCCACTGATAGAGCCACGCAGCTCCTGTGTTGCAGCACGTCTGCCCCGCGGGTGAACTGCTGCGGATAATTCATGTTGGCATAGGTGCCAGGTGTAGCACCGGGTCTTGGCAGGAGGGGAGGGCACACAGCCATGCCACAGAGCCCAGAGCGAAGACATGGATCCTCTCACCTTTGGATCACGTAATGGCACAATAAACTAGCACCCTCTCTGTCTTTTACCAGCAGAGGACTCTGTGCAAAGTGTTTTGTCTCCCTCACTGCCTCCTTTACTATTTCCAGGAGGATGAGGAATTTGTGAAGCTAGGAGGGCCACTGCAGAGCAGGTTTCTTTCACCTATTTCTGACCATACTGAGCTTACTTCATCCATCTCCCGTGTGAGGGTGGACTAAGAGAATGATATGGGACTGGTGGAGGTGCCTATACTGTGGCCCACTGGACCGATTTTTGAGTCTGGAGGCTCCTGCATGGAGCACACAGACAGAGGAATAGCCCTCCAAAGACTTTCCCTATGAGGAAATAGTCTCCAAATGGTGGTGCTGGGACACAGGAGGTCAAGAGAGAGAAAAAGAAAAAAGAAACATAAGGGAGACTAATGGGGAAAATGGACATGGACTTTTGCATTTAAGAAAAGCTGCTGTCTGTAGGAGACGGTGCTTCCAGGTAAGACCAAGAAAGAACTGCTGGGGAAACCCAAGACAAGATTTGATTTCAGCAAGGAGCAAATAGGAAATTCTGTTCTGCTTCCATTGGGAGGCTTGAAGGAAAGAGATTAATAGGAAAATGGATTTCTCTGTTTTAGGACAGATTAAGTCTGAAGGAGGGAATGATGAGAAATGCTCGAGAAGATGCTCGCCATAACTGTGGCGCATGGTGTGCACCAATGCCCACTGTGGTGCTGCTGTGGTGTGCACCTTTCTGCAGCAGCAGCAGCGGGAAGGGACCCGTCCAGCCACAGGACATCTCTGCGCCTTCACCTCCATCCGTGGGCAGGCGGGAACGAGAGGAGCAGCAGGACCTGTGCAACACTCATGAGCATGTAACAGTGTAATTCAGGAGATGAATGTGTGTCTGATAACAAACATACATTAACTGGCATTATCTCCTGAAATAGGAAGGCTGCAGTTTTCCAGCTTAGCAACAACTAAGCAACAACTCTGCCCGGGGGATGTTGTCTGAGGCCATGTGCTGCTGGATCAGCCCCGGGTGCTGCCGGAGGAGACCGAACCTCCTGCGGCCACTGCCTTGTGCGGGCGCCCGGTGCTGAGCGAGCCCCGCAGAGCTGCCTTAACTACATTTCTGTACCAACAATATTTTAGGAAGCACTGGGAAGACAAAGCTGGGTAAGGCAGGGCATTTGGAGCAAATTAACAAAATCAATAATAGTAATATTCACTCTCTTCCACCGCTATTGTTTGAAGCCAAATTATGTTTGGCTATAAACCAGTCTTAAAATAGTACTGCCTTTTCACGTGTGGCTCTTTAATTAAAGTTATGAATTTTATAGGAATTTTTCTTTTTTTTTTTTTTTTTCCCTACATAACATGAATTCTTTCTCCTCCTTTCTACTCAGGTAGCTTTTCCTTTAATGATCTTCACAGACCATCTTTACAGAAGAGGCAAACACACGATTAATAAAAGTGTGAACAGGTGGTTGCTCTGCTACTAAAAAAGATCAGTAGTGCAATAATTTCCTAATTATTATTATACCTTTTAAAGGTTTTTAAATACATGATAATATATTTCCCCATCGCTTCTTCTGGCACCCCTCTTGCTCCTGGCATTATTTCTCATTCAGAATAATAATTAATGAGAGCTGAGGTATCTAATATATATTTTATTCCTTCTGTTTCAGTCCCTTAAGTAACCATCTTGTCACATTTGTTATGCAAATTTTCACACATTGCATGTAATTTCAGCAATATGTGAGAATGCCTCTCAAAAATGCCTTGAGTATTTTGTTTTATATGTTTGTGAAAAATTGCCATTTTTTTTTTTTCTTGAAAGCAACACTTTCCCATAGCCCTTGAGAGAAATGGATGAAGATACATAATTGCTCTTCCTTTACTGAGGTAAAGAAAAACAAAGAATCATTTCTAAGGATAAGGTGGTAATATCAATATCAATAATAATAATAATAATGACTTTTTTTTTTTTTTTTTTTTAAGAGAACACTCTGGTCTAGCCTAAAGGCTGCAAAATGTACCAGAAGAAACAAAGTAGGTACTCTCTCCACTTGGACGGGTGAGTATCATGCATGTGTTTATCTAAAGAAAGTTATTTAATGTAGATGATGGACCATGTAGACTGTCAAAGATCAGGTGCTCTAATGAGAGTTCAGCACATCCGTTATGCATTTGTCAGCTTGGTCTGTAAAAGTTGCTTACAAAGTTTCATGTCTAACAGAAATCATCCTGACTGTAGGCTGAGTAAAGGGCTATTTAGATACAAGACTGGTGGGATGAAGGGAGCTGCTGAGCGGTGGAGCAGTGTCTGACACAGGCTGTGGGACGGGAGCTTGGCTCAGTCCCCGCACAGGTCACCGTGTGAGATGCCGGCTCAGTCGGAGCACGTCCCTGTCCCTGGGATCCCGGCTGCTTGTGTACTGAGCTTCGTGCTGCCATGCAGATACATTCCCAGTCTACTTTTCATCATCCTGGAAAAAGAAAGGCAACAACTGCCTAGTTTTACCTGCCCCATCTGATTTTCCAGCTAGCACCTCAGGTAGGACTTTCTGCTGTGCTGGTGGTGGGCCTGTCTTGATGGAGTAAATGGTAAAATTCCCATTCCTTGCAGCAGGAGCAGGATGCAAACCCAGTGCACTTCTGAAGGCATTTCCTCACAGAACGCCCTGGGCCAGGGATCACCTTGAACTCCTTCCGGCATGTCTGCACCCATTCATTCGGATCTGCAGCCATACTCATGCATTCAAGAGAAGAGTGTTCCCAGGTTCAGAAAACAGCTGCATGGGCTGAAGCCAATGTGTTTTCTCGCTGTACCTTTCCTGCATGAAGCTATGGATTTCCCTATTAGATTGCAGAAGTGCACAAAGTGGAGCAGACGTCCATTAGGACTGTATCTTGGATTTTGCAGCCAGCAAGTGTTCATCTGTGGGGCATAAAGCAATTTGTCCTGAGACGGTTTAATTTTAAACACATGTGGGTAGTCTGAGTTCAAAAAATACTTTCCTGGATTAAACTACTGTACTCAGCACCTCACAGAACTGGTCCTTATTTGGAAAGACATTGTATATTCATGTGGGATATCTTATCATACACTTCAGGGGGGGGTGAGAAAGAAAAATATCTAACCTGAGCAGCCAGTGTAACCTTGTGTGCACACATATATATGTGGACTTGGACTTTCATTCTTGAGGGAAAGCCTTCTGGGTGCTTGCATTGCTTGCAGCCCTGCAAAATAAGGGAACTTGGGATTCTTATGTAGTGGACTAATATGAATATTCTATCAATGCCGTACAACTCATCAAGCAGGACTTTTTTCTAAACATTTCATGTATTACCTTACAAAAAGAGTGAGTCTGTGGGCCTGGAGTACCTACTAAGTGTTGTTGCTTTTGTTTTTCATTGGCAAGGATCCTGGGGTCATGCAACTCTCTCACCTGGTTGTCCCATTTACCTTTAATCACACTTCTGTAGTGTTGGATAGTGGCAACCATTTGACCACAGAGTCTCTTCAGGGCCTAGGAAATCTATTTCTGGTGACCTTTTCCATGCTTTGTTGGAGATGTGGTCAGTGCTAGCCTTGAATTAACCTATGAAGGGAATGATTAATTAGGCAAATTTGAACGAAAAGTCAGATCAATTTTTAAAACTGTTTCACCTTGTTGAAGGCTGGAAATTCTCTGTAGAAAAAAAGTGGTTATTTTCTATACCAGAATGTTCAGGGTGGTTTTAAAGAATAAAAACTGTGAAATGCAGTCTTGTTGGCACTGTGATGAGTGGATACAGAGAGTTGAGGTTTGACTTTGGGCTTCTGTACACCCTCCCCGCCAAGTTCAAAACTATATTTTGTTGTGAAATGAAAGATGACTGTGTTTTGGACAACTATAAAAATTGGTTTTTAACATTTGGGGTCTTTAAAGCTGGTGCTAAAACTCAGGTTCTGAGGGAGGGCAGAGGGTGGCATGGCTCTGTGCAGGTGTGTGTCAGCAGGAGTGGGAAACCACTCTTTCTCTGACACCCTCCCGCAGTCCCCAAGGCTGGCATCTCTCAGAGTACCTCAGGTGGCTCTAAATTCTGCGGGCAGTCCATCCTGTCAAGACTCACGTGCTGAGTGTGATACACGCCATTGACTCCTGCTTCACACTTCCCTGCAGCCAGACTGGTATCTCTGGCATTCCGGTTGCAACGCTGCTGCCACTCTCCTTGGCTGGTTCTGCAGTCCCCCGGCGAGGCTGGGGGTCTGTGACCCCCCTGCCGCAGAGGGGCTGTGCCAGCAGCCCTCGCCTCTCCCCAGGGCAGGGCCCACCTGGGATGTCTGCAAGGACAACACCACAGCAGCTGGGATGGAGCTCTGGAGGGCTGAGCAGACTACAGCAGCTACGGCTCTGCTTATGCTAGTCTTGAAAATTTCTTAGCCTCAAGGTTGCCAGATTTTAGCAAAAATGTTAAATTATCTGGTTTCGAAAAGTAAGCACAAATCTCTAGAATTGCTCCAGTCATAAAAACTGGCAATGCTAAAGCAGATGAAGCAGCGCTCTCTGGAATACTGTGTTATAAGAGTGCTGGTCCCATGTCCGTGAGAGCCCTGGTCACCGAGATTTGTGCCTTTGCTGAGAGCTGGGATGTGCTCGAGTAGCCCTGAGTCTACTCCAAGTTACTCCTGGTCAATGCTCAGTGTCCTTGAGGGCCAAATTCAGGGAGCTGTGACTGATTTAGCACTGGGGGAGCCCAGAGGTGTAATTCGGGCTGCTTAGTCTGGTACTTTCAATGCAGAAAACCCCCCAAATGTAGCAAGACCCTAATTCTCGAAGTTTTTAAAATCTAATCGAGAGGGAGATAAAACCAGCCTTGTATGTAATAAAGGAGGGATATTTTGCCCTCTTCATCCTGAAAAGCCATGCAATAAAAATATAAATATCTGTCTTGAAGGCTTACTTAATAAACTTTGTAATTTTCTTAAAATTCTTTTACAATATCAAAATCCTAAACCACTTTGAGATGAGCTATTTTAGACTGTAATTAGGCTATTCATTCCCTATGCATACAGTGATCCTAATCTAATATGTAACAAGAACTTAAAAGCTAATCAATAATGGAACACGATTTTCTATCAGTAGAGCTGCCTGTTGACTCCTGTGAGAGGGATCTTCACAAGACAGCTCAGCTCTGATGACAGCCTTATATTTATTTTAAACATGAAGTTGAAACATCATCTTTCTCTGTATTGTCACTTCCAATTATTTTTGGAATAAAAACACCAGGGGGAAATGAGATCCTCATTCTGAAAAGCGCATTCATATTTGATAAATAGCCACAGATTCTGGAGAATGTTTACTGAAATGTGGGCTTGAAATACCTTCACGTGCATTTTACTAGAGCCTTTGATTATCTATTGTAACATGTGTCTGGGTCACTTTGCCAAGCTGCCCCTTTCCTATGCCCTAGAGGTTAAGAAAGAAAAAGGGCTGATTACCCTGGTGCTGGGCTTCCATGTTTTCCCTGGGTAAAACTAAGGCAAAATTAGCATTGAGAGGGAATCAAAGTGAACCACCACTTACTGTCCTTCAGTGGAAGTCAAGAAGCCTTTTATACCCTCACGTACAAAAGACAAATTCCCACTTTTCATGTCTACGCAGTGGCTTGAGATGGAGAGGGTGGAGGGAAGGGGGTTAAGTGAGTACACAGATGTGCCTAAAACCATATCAATCCCAGGCATGAGAAAATGCCGCCCTTTTAACAGGCAGACTGAACCAACATGCACAGCTGGATTTTGAATTTTATGCTTTCTCAATAAAATGCAAATGGAAGACATCTTACATCATTCCCACAACTCTGGCTATTTGAGCACTGCACCACTTTCCCTCTGAGCCGCCCTGGGGATGGAGGAGCTGAAGTCCTATCGTTACAGCCACGTACAACCCCCTTGCCACTGTCTGGAGCAAATTAATGTTCATTTTGGAAATACATGGTGGGTTTCTGATGTCACGTACACTTTCTGAAAGTCAGTGGATTTAATCTGGAATTACTCAGGGTATGAAGGATCAGGAGCCGGCTGGGAAAGCTCCTCTCTGGAGGGTCCTAAATGCCAGTGATTTCATGTGATTATTTATTGAGCTTTATAACAGTGCATGTATCCTCATGCACACCCCTTCTCCTACAAATTACCCTACAACTTTCCAGTCCTTTATTATGTTGTAGAGGTTAAGGCTTTCCTCAGTAATCAAAACATCTAGGAAGGAAAGCCTGCTAAATGCTGAGCTAAGCTTAAACACTGACCCTATCTCTTAACTGTATCAGGAACTTTATGTACATCGTAAAATGTAATAATTGCTATGGTAACTGCTCATTCATATTAACTAAAGGCGTAGAGTTGTGTAACATAGCCAGTGCTAATGTTGGGAGCACAAGGGAGGTACCCCCACTGAAAGGTTTAACTGATACATGTGCTTTATAGGCAAATTTGGTTTTTTTTCCCCTTAATAAGTACATTTAACATCTTTAAGGCAGTTCTCTTTCATTCTTCTCCCACTCTTGCCTTGCAAACCCTTTGGGTATGGAAGGCAATTAGACAGTTGCAAGGAGACGGCAGATCAAGCATGAGGCTGTGTTTACCTTTGTTTCAATCCCGGTTTTAGTGCAGTAATTCAACCCTGTCCTTTTCTCAGGTGATGCCCCATATTTCAGTTGGGCCACACAGAGGGAAGGGGAGCGAAAGTATGTGTTCCTCTTCTTTGCGTGACCAGTGGCGTGTTATTCCCAAGCCTGGGCTCTGTGCTGCCATTGATTCCTTGCCTTGCACTATATAATGTGTATGCAGCCATTAGCTGCTGGACTACCAGCACTGAGCTGAAAACCCCTGCAGCCCTAACTGGGTCCTGGAACCACACCCTGTCTACAAAATGCATTTGCCCCACTTCCTAAATGAGACACTATGGGTCAAATTAATTCTGCATGCAGTTGGTAAAGTCGCACCTGACGCATCTAGCCCAAGAAGCAGAATGAATGTACTTAGATTGCAAAAGATATCTCCTATATTTCACAAACACCTTCTTCTCCATAAGCCTTAGTTTAGTATTTTCCCTTTGCCTAGCTGAAGCTCAGTCTGCACCTTGAATAATACATGGAAGTTTTTGATTGACATTCAGTCCTAAGCATTTAGCTATCTTGATGTCTTGTCAAGCCATCCTTTGATAAAAGCATTTTAGGTGCCACAAAATGTAATCACTTCACTGCAGCGTTCTACATTGCAGATTCAAGTTTCTCTGCACATTTTTCAGCTAAGGATCTTGGCACCATCAATAGATCTGTTCCATGGACGATTTTGGATGGATCTATTAATATTGCCTCTAGAAGTAATAAGTCCTGCTCTTTTACAAAGTGAATCATCTGTCTCTTCTGTGGACAAGTGAAATTCTACCTCATTGGACTTGTAGTCCACAAGTTGGCAGGGTTTCCTGTTTTGTTAATAGTCTTCATACAGCAGTGAAGTAATTCCAGAAAATGTTCAGCCCAGTTTTGGGGCCAAGTAGTACGTCTTTTTGTTATTTGTTCTTCTAGACAGGCCATGTCACTGTTAGTCATACTTCAGAATGATGGTTTACTTTCATTATTCACTGACTGCACTGCTTCCGATTCAGCGCTTTCCAACTCAGCAAGATTTTCCTGTGCTAATTCATCTGAATCATTTCTAGAAGAGTTTATATCAAAGGACACATTCTCAATGTTAATAAAGTGCAGAGGTTTTGAAACAGCTTGTAATTCTGGTTGTTTAAAAATGAGCTTTTCAGAGGTGTTTATGCTATGTATGTGAGCACAGTGTGTGTCAGTAGGGGTCTTAACATGATTGATAGCCCTTTCCCTCTTTATTTACGTTCTGTTTGGGACATCTAGCACGCAGTCTGCGACCAGAACTGGGTTAATGTGGCTCCAGATTGAACAGTGAGTCTACTGCAGCAAAATCAGCAGCCCTGGCCTGGTTTAGGACGTGGCCTTGGGCACCACCGCTCACAAGGCTCTCTAAGTCTGGCCACCATTGTCTTACTTGACCATTTACTTCAAATGAGGATGACTGAGAACTCCTGGAAGGGCTCAATACTGTGGATTTTTGGTAGAGCTCAAGTGGTTTGTGTGCTCTGATGTGGGCCTATCTCCTCCTATGTCTCTTTATTGGGAACACACAGCAAGCCCATGTATTTATATGACACACATTTGGCTCTACACACCTGCGGCTCAGGGCAGAGGCTTGGTCTCACTGATTGCATTTCTGAATGGGTTTTTATTGACTTGAAGGCTTCTTGGTTTGGTTGCTATTTCTGAACTCCCCCCCCCCCCCCCCCAAAATAAGTCTATCGTTTTTCATGTACACTTACATTCCTGGGTTGTCAGCCTGCCCATAGCAGCAGTGGATTGTGAAAGGAAAAAATTAGCAGGGTTAGTTAAGCAGAAACGTAACCACCCACATCATCTGATGTGTCCTACTTCACTGAAGCCATCTCAGAACCTAAGGAAACAAAAACAAAACAAAGGACACTTTGTAACTCAGGCTGATATCATTAAATGAAGTTTTCTCAGTGCTCTGGGAAGAACGTAGAGGAGTTTCCCCAAACTTGGAATTTTTGGAGTCAGGGTGGAGAGAAGGAAAATTTTGACAATTGGGAAAAAAACCAAAAATATTTTGCTTTGGATCTAGAACAGGAGTTGCTTAAACGTTCACATGAAACAAAAATTCTGTTCTTTTAAAATTTTTTAACTAATGCTAATTACCTAGAGTGTGTTCAGAATGTGAATCTTCATGGTAGGCCCCAATGACGCTTAGGATTGGTGCCTACAATACCAACGTAACTAATAAATATCACATCCCTTGGCTTTCTATAGAATCAATGAAAAGAAATAGGATGTTACATCTAGTCAATGTTAGCTATTACAGACTTGAGTATAGACTCAAGACTGTATCAAAAGTGTTTTGAGTGGTCTCTTACCTTAAAAAAAGCCAAATCAGATTGGTTAGGGTGAATCAGAGTCTCTGAATTTGCCAAGTTCCTTCTTCTCTTGGTGATCAATGGAGGGACTTGTGTATCTAGTCAGTACATGCGGGATGTTTTTTCTGAGTACCTGGACAGGTTTTGTCTTGAGTTTGGAGGTGCCTATTGATTTTGCCAGGAGGTGCCTGGAGGCTTATGTGCAGTTGCAGGGTGGGAGGTCTGCTCGGCTCACAGACCTGTTTGAAAGAGACCAAACACAGACCTCAGCTTTTACCACTGCTGACCAGCCCTCAGGACTTGGCATTTCCCTTTGACACTACTTGAAACTACGCCCATTTTCCCCTCTCCCTTCCTTCCATCCTTTCTCTCCCACCCCAGGATGCATTTTTGTTTTTTCTGCTCCCCAGTTGGCATGGCTGACGTTTTTGAGCCTGGGGATTACTGATTGTGCTTGTTGCTGCTCAGATTCCTTCAAGCTCTCCAAACCAGTACAAAGCTCTGGGCTTTCGGCCAATTTACTCACAGGTTTATCATATGCTGACATTGTTTCTCTATAAATAGGTCTACCTTTACTGACATTATTGATTCAACTGCCTCTCTTCTCACTAATACTCTTTTTAATGTATCCAACCTGCCTTCCTATTTCACCTAATGAAAGGCTGAAGTCAGAGGGGTAGAGGTCAAAGAGGTTAAACTGCAAGCATAAAGGTCCTAGGCTTTAAAGTCAGTGTTTGCTATGTGACATCCACAAGCTTGTCAGTGGAACAAATCTGCAAATCCAAGCTCACTTTTCCACCAGAAAAAAGTAAGCTATCAAGCCAATTTCACATTTTATTACTTACAATCTGAATTAAAACAAGCTTGTTTTGCAAAACCCTCCATCCGATCCATTCATGGGTTAACAATGGTAACACAGACCCTAATCTGTCCATCTCAGACTGTATGATTTTGAAAACAAGGAGCAAACTTTCCTTCAAAGATAGAAACACATCTCATGTGCTGTTTGTCTCGAAGTTAATCCAAATTAACTGACCAAAGTTTTAGCTGTCTTGCTTGTAAATTAAACTCAGTTTTAATCGGTCATTTATGAATTTTCTATACGTAGGGTTTTTTTGTGACTGACAGGTGGAAACATGGCAATAGCAGTTGAGAGCTGGAGAAGACCATGCTGTGGCTCGGTGGTGAGTGCACAGGGAGGTGCTAAGGACCAGGTATTGGGTCTGTGCTTACCAGTGAAGAGAAAGAAAAAGCTGCAGAATGAGATCAGGGTAGGATAAAGTCCACTAGGGGGTGGGACTAAAAGTCGCTCAAGATGCGCTCAGCAGGGCTAACCTGGTGGCAGCCCTGCCAAGGGCTCCAGGAGCTATCAGAGGTCTGGGGAAGCTCCACGGGTCCCCAGCAGCATGGGTCTGATGGGAGAGCAGGTCTCAAGGGGCAGTATCACACCAAGAGGTGCCTGGGAACCGGCTGCTCGTGGTCTCTGCACCATAGCTATCCGCCTGTCCTCACTGTGTTTGCGTGCCAGGTTGGCAGAATAAAACCCCTCCTTTGTTTCCTGGTTTATGCTCTGATGTTGGGGCTGCTGGACGCAGCTCTGGCACGGCTCACAGAGGCCGTGGTGGCCGAGGCTCCGCCGGCAGCCAGCCCTTCCACCGCACTGGGCTGGCGGCACCTCGGAGCTGCGCTGGCCAAATGGCCTCGATGGGGCAGGAGAGTGAAATTAAACATTCAGAGCTGGCAAGGGAAGCTGCCAAGGCTGCCAGAGCAATAGGCCATTAAATCCCACGCTCAAACCGAACAACATCCCCCACCCCAAATAAATCATAGGAGAGAAGAAAACATTTCACATTGTTAAAAGTTTATACTATCTCTGACTTCAGACATGTTACCATTAACCTGGGAATTAATCAGAGATTTTCATTTGCTCCTTGTTCTGAACTATAATGAGCCCTTTAACAGTGTAAATAAAAAGATCTAAAGATTCAATAAACTATAATGTCACAAATGGCAATCATCTACCATGTGAGGCCTCTGTGTTAAAAAGCATCACACAGCTGGAAACAAATGCTTCTGTATAACATTGTAAATAACCTCTAAGCCCACTACTAATTAAACTGAAGCTTTGCTTCTCTTGGGCATTGAATATATGAACCAATTAAGAAAATATAATTTCTTTTCTGAGACCTGCTCTGTCCCCCTTTAAAAAAAAAGAGGGGGGGGGGAAGATAAAGAAAGAGCAAGTGACAGGGAGAAATAAAAGGAAAGAAAGGAGAGGGGAAAAAGAAAAGAAGAAAGGAGTTTCACAGGAGGGACCACATTGATGTGCTGGGGTTACAATAATGAGACATTTCTGCTTTAAGCAAATTTTGCACCTGTAACCTGCAGAAATATAGCCATAGCACTTGAAAAATTACTTCAATGCTGCACAGTGCCATGAAAATTTATCTTTGAGATGATTTTATTGCATGGTTACCCTAGGCAATTAAATCAATAAATCTTAACTGTCAGAAAGGTTGGCCCGCTGCCAGGAATAAATGAAATGCGCGGAATCAGTAAATAAAAGGTTTCTGACAACTCATTCTAGGAATTATTTAGCAGTTGGGCTTTTTGTTGTTGGTGGTATTGGTGTTGCTTTTGTCTCCAGCATTTATTGACATTCTCCGTGAGAAATGATTATGCTAACATAAACAATGTAACACAGAGATACAGATAGATGGGAGAGAAGAGTCAGGCTTTTTCAGGGTAATAAATTACCCTCCTGGAATCTCACGCAAACAGCAACTTTGGGGGGCTGATAGGGCTGGCGGAGGCGATTAGAGAGCCTGGGTCTGAGCCACGGGCTGGCAGCACATCGGTAGCCCCAGTGCCAGACACTGGGAGTTTTGTGCACTGGCCCACGCTGCTTCATTATTAAAATAGATGTGCTATTTTCATTGATTGATTCAGAGATGATTGAGATTGAAATGCCTCCTTGAGACATGGAGGTGACATTTCCATAGGCCTAGAGAGTCCAGTGTTCACCACAGGAGATGCCAGTTTTGACAGCAAAATCATAGTTACGCCTGTGTAAACCTTGAGTAGTCAATGCAGCTGCAATGTTTTTCATGCTGCTGTTACAAATCTGAAAGCCTGAATCTGATTTCACTTACACTGGGATTTGACATGTTAAGTCAGTGTGAAATAGCCTGAGTTTAGGCTCAGGCTGTATCTCTCTTCAGAAGACACTGTGGTGAGGGAGGGTGATCTGATAAACAAATTGACAGATTTTTAGTCACTGTGGTTATCTGCTTTAACCTCCTGAATACCAACAGGCTGCTAAACTTCACCTCGTAAGTCCTGGTTCAAGTCTACCTTTACTGTCTGAACAAACCTGTTCCTGCAGCAGGATGGCAGCTGCCGGGATAGCCACAGACCCTGCGGGAGCAGCCCCAGCTGCGGGGAGATCTGCATAGCCCCAGTGCCACCGGGGACAAGGACACTGCTGCCAAAGGAGGGAGCAACCCCTCTAGAACAGAACTAATTAGATGGTCTGCGAGGCCAGTCCCTCATCACTATCACACTGGGGCAGCCTGGAGAATAGGGGTCTGGCCTTGAACCAACGCCAGCTCTGTGCAGCCAAGAAGGAATTTATTTGAGTAGTGTGGAAAAAAGCCTGCTGCCAAAATGTCTGTATCCAGCCTCTGGTCACCCAAGAGACCCTCAGTCATAGGAGCCCTCAAGGAGAAACTCATCTCTGCCTGGGGCTGGCAGAGGCTCACTGACACAGCTCGGTCCAAGCCGGAGACAATGTGTCATCTGGGCTGTGGAACATTTCACATGCAAGTATTTCTGTCATGATACCCTATGGTTCCTCAACACCAATGTGAGAGCTTCCCAGGCAAAGTGCTCCTCTAACATACTGTCCCAGTCAGGACTTTGCAGCCTTTCTGCTCCCCCATGGCAAAGCTCCTGCCTCTCATTGTGGAGCCAGGCAGCACCACACTCCCGAGCAGCAGCTCATGCTCAGGGCTCCAGCAGCACTGATGGGTGGCTGGGGCACAAGGGATGCCCTGGACACCAGTCTGGAGGAGGCTCCTCTTGGCTAATCAGCTCCCAAACCGTAGAGGGCATTAGAGATCTGAGTGCTACACTTAACGAGTCGCATCCACTTCTAGGTACAGCTAAAGCCAACAGGCTTTTACAACGCTGATTGGCAAGCAGCTTCTCATTTCAGATAATTCCCTGCCAGCACATCCCGAACGCATAGGTGATTGCTCTTAAATTGATGGCTTGAAGCACAATAACAGCCTTTTTATTTAGTTCCTGCTTGATAGGCAGCGAATGTAGAGTTGCCAAAAAAAAAAAAAAAAACCAACCCCAAAAAAACCTAAGAAAAAAAAAAAACAGAAAAAGAAAAAAGTGCTTGCTCTCTGTTACACCACTGTGAGGCTGCAATTCCTTGGGATGGAGAGTTAAACGGGCTCCTGATGCTGCTGAAAGCCTGGAATCAGCACTAAGGAGTACTTGGGACATGCTGAGTTTTCCAGCAGCCCCTGATGCAGGTGGGAATTGCCCTTCAAATGCAGCAAACACTCAGGGGCTTCGTTCTTACAGCAGATTAGAGCTGGCATGCTGAATGAGAGCAGCTGGCAATGAGGTTTCACCGAGGGTGGCAGGGCAGAGGGAAGCTGGCACCCTGGCACCCAGGCATCAAGACTCAGATCTCTCAGAAAGCGGAAAATGGAACATTTTTCATGTGACTTCATCACGTCCAGCCACACATATTTCTCATGGTACCCCCCCAGCCAAAAGGGTGAATGCCATCTGCCTGGAGCTGACTGCAAAGTGGGCAGTGAATGATGGTGGTAGCGTTGGGTGGTGTTGGTTTTTTTCACATTTTCACTCAAATTTTCCTTTCAAAACGTAAACCCTTGAGCAAGTCTTCACGCAATCCTACAAATATCAGCAGCCACATTTTCAGGCAACTGCATGCCAGCAGCTGCAAATCACTGCTGAGTCTGGCAAAATACACAAGGTGCGCAGGGGCAGTGGACAAACTGGTGTGCAAGAAACAACCAGAAAGCTGAGAACGGCTCCGAAGTTGGTTTCACAGATTAATGACATATAACTTGAAGGAAAACTGTTTCTAAAGGTTATTGCCCAAATTTGCAAATATTTCTGGCCTAGGAAGTCCAACACTGTCAGGTAGTATCTTTACTACTGTCCAGCTCCTGAGGTCTAACCTACTAACTCATCCCTTAAGTTTAGCTGTTTTCATGTGCCCATAGGTATACAGGTTCCCAAAAGAGAGGAGAACATGTCTCATTTCCAGAAGGCCAGTCTACATATGTGCCTAAAAATATCAACAGGGACTTTTCTGTAGCTCATATGACCATGAACTTCTGCTGACGTTAGCTTCACAGATGGTTTGTGTGCTGAACACATTTATATTAACTATAATAAAGTCCTTCCAACCACGTGGACACAGCATGGGGGGAAAAGAACCCTGAAACTCCCCATGCACATGTGCCTTTTTCAATCAAAGGGATAAAAGGATTTCTAAATTCACTTTGAAATGCAGCTGGTAAGTGAAATTCCTCTCTATTACATGGAGCTGATACTGCACTGCTTTCCTTTTGGACCATGTAGGAGGGGTTGAGGAGAGTGTCATCCTTTCAGTGACAGGGTTTAGGCTATCCTTCCTACTCCTTAGCTCCATGGGCCACGGGAAGCTCCAGCCAGGATTTTCAGATATAAATAAGGCTTCACAACCTCTATGTCTTTTGTGCTGGCAACCAAACATCTCATGGTCTAGAGCAGCTTCTCACAGGCCAAATTCATTCCTGAGGGAGTCACGCAGTTAAATCATCTTAGTTGGATGAGAAATTGTAGCGCTTCTGTCTCTCTCTTGAGCCTTGTATAGCTCTTACCAACAGCCTACTCCACTGCCTCAGCTCCACACGACCAGAGAGGGACAGAAGATGTGTCCCTGGCTGGGAAAAAGGGCACACAGTACCTCGCCTGAGGTTGTGAAATTGTGTATGAAAATGAACATCCAAGCACCCATCTTCCGTTACCCCCCATCATTGCCATGTTTGGAGCAGACACTTCTCCCTCTAGTCAGCAGGCTGGCAGCTCTTGCTACTGTGGGAATCCCATGTACTGCCTATATGAATAATTATCCACATTTTTTTTTTTTTTTCCAGAGGGCTTTTTTCTGAGTTGTGCAGTTGCACAGTGCTGCACAGCACAGGTTTATGTGGAGCCATTCATCATTCATAGCCGGGATCAGAGAACTCTTCACAGCCGATTACAAGGCTACACATGCAGGGAATGACATGAGTTGCCTATCTGAAGTCAAGCTTCAAGCTGGTTTCTGGGCACACCTGGAGGATGCTAAGGACTTGAGAGAGCGAGTGGCACGTGCAACATCAGACGTGCCCTCCCTCCCACTGACCCAAAAGATGCCTCTCTGAGATATTCAGAGAGGGTGTTTTCTGGCTCCTTGTACGCAAAATGGGCAGATGCAATACACAGTGAGCTCCAAATATCTCATTCCAGATTTTCTTCTGAAGTGATTATTGCTAGGAAGGACTGGTGCTCTTTACAGGTAACCATTGGCACAAGGGTGGTGAGGAACACTGGAAAAGCCGTAGCCTGGTTGGACAGGACAGCTTTAAGCCCCTTCAGTGATCAGCAACTGGCCCTTTGCTTTAAGCAGGACATTACAAATAATACTCAAACCCAGACTAACACCTACTGGTACACCTCTCACAGCACCCTTTCACATCACCATCTGTATTCTGGACTCACCAGCCCTCCCTCTCCGACACCGTCTGGGCTAAGACATCCCTGCCAGCCGCCTCCCGGCCAGCTGTGCCTTCCTGCAGATTCTCCAGACTAAGATGAAAAGGTTTTAAACAGGACTGTAAGCGTGAGGGCCCGTACAGCAAACCACAGCGACGGCTTCTTTTGCTTGGAGACAGTGGCCTGAGATGGACTCTGTGTCGGGAGCGCGGCGGTTCGTCCCTCCCCGCCGGGCAGCTTGACCTCACTTGCTCCGTGCTCAGCAGCACCGGGCGTTCAGCCTTGCGCTGGGCAGCCACATCACTTGCTGCTTAGCATCTCCTGAGAGCTTTTACATCTCTTTTGAGCTGGTATTCTTGGCACTGGCTCTTAGAGCTATTTCTGCAATGACGATATAAAACCTGGCGTTTCTAGTTTTGTCATCCTGGGAAGCCCCTGGGGAGAAATGCGCCCTGTGCAGAGGGTCAGCACGCTGAATTGCACCACTTTAGTCATGCTGGAGCCCTGGGCTGCTTGTCAGCAAGCAACCAAAAAAAATCCTGCCTTTGAAGCCTGGCTCCTTTGCTCTTTAGGATGGATTTGGGACGGACAGGATTTAGGCTGCTGTCTTGCAGCTGAGGCCCCTCAGGGATGGGGGAAACACACTATTGATCCTGTTACCTCACAGCTGGTATCAGCACTACATTATTTTCTAACATCAAGTCATTTTAAGTCTCCGCAATGACACAAACACATTGATTAAAAATTAAAACCAATGACAGCTCTCCCACAAACAGTACTTACTGTACTGTACTTATTGTATCCTGGGAGAGGAATGAGAAAATAGCAGAAGACAGAATAATTTATAGTGATAAAATGGGTTACATTTTCATAAAAATTTTATTTTACTTTTTTTTTTTTTTAAATAATTCAATGCACTGGCAGTATAATTAATCCCTCTATGAGAGACACAAATGTACCAGTTCAACCAATATTATTTATACAGAGACATTGTGTTTAAAAACAACAAAAGTACATTTAAAATGTTTGTACATAAAGTATTACTGTTATTTCTTTTTTTCTGAAGAAGGAACAAATGTAAACAAAATGCATAATTGTGCAACACGTTGGAAATACAAAGCAAAACAGGCAAGATACAATTTTATACATATAAAGCAAAAGAAATCAAACTTTTATAACTATACAACATTTCAGTAATTGCTTGACATTTTAACAGTTACCTTGGTCTGTACAAAACATCTTAACTTATACTTAAAACTTTACAAGAATAACATGCTTGTTCAGAACAAAGACACCTTGTGGAATTGCAATGATTATTGATATGATATTTGCACACATGAGAATAAAAAGGCTACTTCAATAGTAAATAAAAAGTAAGAATGTAAGGTAAAGGGCCATTCAGTAAACTGTAATCTAATTCCAACAGCTAATTAAGTTGCACTGCAATGCAGAAATTAAATCTGACTTTTGCTGGAAGACCATAAGGTCATAATGTTGCTCTATTTCCAGGAACCAGAAGAAAGCATATATAAATTTTCCTGATATTTTGGTTAATTATACATGCGCGCGCACACACACACACACACACACACATACAAAAGAAAAAATAAAAAAGGAAAAAATAGTATTTACCACAACAGCCAGAAATGGTGGGCAAGAGAACGCACATACTAGACTACTCCCAACATGGCTACATTAAAAAACCAAGACAACTAGAAAGAGCAAACATCCACTGAGGTTGCCAGGATTACTTTTCCTGAACCTTAGTTGTATTTTGCTTTTTTTTTTTTTTTTTTTTTTTTTTCAGAAGACAGGAAGCAACTTGAATTGAATTGAGCCATTTTTAAAATACCGGGAGTACTACTGCCAAAGACAAAACACAAGCCAAAGGAGAGCTCAAAACGAAAGCAAAAAATAACCAGATCTTTTGACTTGTTTTCATATTCTGTGACAATATGTCCTAGACCTTTTGAACGTGGGTTTTAAAAGAACAGCATTTAAGATTCAGTAGAAGATATGCAATCCAGAGATGTCAAAAACACAGACAGGAATAAATTATACAGTATTTTATGGAATTACAAGGACTGTCAGCTTGGATAAAATGTACATAATTTTAAAGTGTCCTCAAATGATACATATGGCTAAAATTAAACTCCTGATTGCATCAACCTAACATATTCAGTGCCTGATTCAGTGCCTGAGCACTCATTTACACAGTTACTCCTGTAGACTTCAGTGGAGCAACCTGCCGATTAGGACGCTCAGGGGAAGAACAGCAGAATTGGGCCTAGATAAATATTTGCCATGACTTTTAAATGTACAAAACCCATTTGGCTTAGGAAAAAACACTTTAGCCTGCTGCAATGTCTTTGAACTAAAGTAACAGATTCCATCTCTAGACTGAGAGCATTTATGACACATTTGAATTTATTTGCCATTTTTCTATGCAAGCTAATGCTGATGCCAGTAAATATTTAAACTCAGAGGTAATGAAATTGCAACATGCCTTTTAGTTAAAACCAAAACATATGCTAGCCTAGATGGCAGGCAGAAATTACCCTCCAATTCTTTTAGCAGGGATTATCTGGCGCTGAAATCAGAATAGTTCAATATATACTCAGCTTCAGTATGCATTTATAAAGCTGCATTAGCACATACAGCACAGTATGAAAAGGGAGAGGACTAGTTTTTCAGCTGGTGTAAATCAGCACTGACATCTACGGAGCTACTTAGAGGCACATCAGCTGAAGCTTTGGCCCACAGTCATCAGAAACGTACAACCATCATTCACTCCATATGTAAAACTCTCAGCGGTGGAAGTGCAGAGTGAAAGTGTAATCGACATCAGATAAAAAGCTGCTCTGTTAGTCTAGTTTCTGATAACGCTTTTCCAGACTGTGTGGTCTAAAGCAGTTTTATGATGTGCTCTATACTGCATAGCTTTGCAAAGTACAATATTTCCTTACAGGCAAGGATTATGGTACATTAATCATTTCATTGGCATGATCAGTAAAAAAGGCATAATGATAAAAGCTTTGGGAGTTTATCTGCATAGAGATATATTGGCAAAAATTAGTATGGGGTTAGAGGGTTTGCTCCTCAGTGCGTGCATATTGGATTAACTCCAGTGAAATCAGTACTCCTACACCAGTTTACATCAGCTGAGGAACTTGCACTCTACCTCTGTCACGAGTAAAGCATGTGTGTAGCTATCCACTATTCGGTTCGTTCATAAATTCAAGGGTAAATGCCTCCTGCCAGCGAGTCAAAGCTTCTTCACATCTGTAACTCCACGTTATTTGTCACTGAAGTCAATGGTGGTTTCCCTGAGCAAGGGCTGAGTCAACATACGGTCTGGTTGAAGAGCAAGTCTGCTTGCAGTTATTCCAGCACTAGTCCAGAGACCTTGAACTAATTTCAGTGGGGTGAGCGCTCAGCCAGAACAAAAATAGGTGTAATTCCATTGAATTAATTGGGCTAATGCAACTGAAGTACTGGCCCAATAAACTTCACTCCGATAATGCTATGCCATTTTTGTTAACCAGCTTCTCCCTTGATGAACAGAGGCCAGTAAGCTCCGTAAGACTTGCATGATTGCCACATGACAGCAAAATTTGGTCCCATGAATTCCACAAGCTGAGCCAAGTTACTTTACATTTGCTTAGCTTGAAGTTTGGTCCATTGTAGTTATTGTTGTCCATTAAAACATTGAAATTCACTTCAGAAGGAATCTGACTTTCCTTCTAATTCAGAGAAGGAAATAACTGAGTAGAAATTAGGGCTACCTCTACTTGATGGGTTTTTCAATGGAATTACAACACGATGACACTCACACAAGTGTGAGTAAACTTATAGCCAGCACAGAGAGCTTACACAACTTGCATAGAGGGGAACTCAGTTAAAATCAAAGAAGAAAACAAGTCTCAAACAGCTGCATCATCCACTCACATGGCTTTTACCACTGACATCAGTAGGACTCAGCTAGAGTCCTGTAAGCACAGCTGGTCCTGCGGACACTACAATTTACATTGCAATTCTGCATACAGTGAATATTGCCTTAGTTTTATGATGTCACTGCATGCACCGCTTCTGTCAACTCGTTTGGCGTCTCCAGATGCAGTGCACGTAAAAGTGAGTGCTCAAATCCAAGTCCCATCTGCAGCCGCAGAGGACCAAGACCTAAAAGCAGTGCAGAGCCACAGCTCTGCTACACCCGGGCGGTGGGGTTGGGGTCACTCAGGCCTGCTGGGCACAGCACTGGCCCCCCACCATGTTTCCTGCACACCCTCACTGTGGCCAGGGCTACGTGGGGATTTACAGTGTGCAGACCTGTAGCAGTCCAACACCCTGAGCAGGCTGAGGGCTCAGGGAGCTCTGTGCGGCTCCACGGCCTGCGGTAGGCAAGGTCAGGACTTATCTGTGGCCTCTCTCCAAAGCACTGAGTACACACATCGCTACTTGAGCTGGCCGATGGGTCCCTGGGCTTGGTCCTTGCTGGAGTTGTAAGGGAAAAATGGTTTAACTCTATGGTGACTTCAGGGCAGTGACAAGCATCATCTCTTTGTGATGAGTGGTGGCACCCTGAGGTGGATTAAAGAATTGGATGGGAAGGCGCCATACTCAGATTTTGTAGGGTGACATGGTATAAGAGGTTTTTTGCAGGAGATATCAACAGCAGTGAAACCCCTCTCTCAAGAAGCACACACAGGTTAAATTAATAATGCCAGACCTTGCCAACTTGCTCCAGTCTTTAAACCAATCTTCACATCTTTACCATTGCCTAATATGATTACAGCATCAATGGGCTGCCTAAGATGTTGCTACATACCCTGTGGTTCTGGGCACAGCTTATCTTCATAGTATTTCTGTTGAAGTGCCTCCTGATGAGGCCAGGTTTGTCTCATCTGACACCAGTTTTATGCAGCAACTCATCCACACCTGAATTTGCTCTCATTTCTATCTGTAGAGCCCCCTGGCTATACACAAGATATGAATTCAATCTCTTCTGACTCAACAGCTACCACCATGGGTTTAAACTGGTGTAGGACAATCAGAATTAACGATCTTGGAAGACAAAAGAAACAGACAAAACATCTTTGAAACAGAATGGCTAAAGTAAAGCTACCGAGTCCATCAGAAAGGCAGGTCTGACAAGAATACTGTAGAGAAGATGGCTACTCTTGCATTCAGTAGCAGGGAGGTTTTGATAACTGAGCTTTTAGTCTCTCTATATAGGCTGCAACATATCAAGTGATATATCTAAAATATGTCACTATATCTAGTGAGATACAGATTGATCTATCTAGCTATCTCATTAGACAATACTGCCTATATGCACTGCTGTATATAGTGGTCTGGTTTTATCATGGAAGTCCAGGAGGAGTATTAGAAACAGAGGAGTTGAGCCCTCCTAACATTCACAAGACTTGGTTTATTTGTATTTGTAAAACAGTACATAAAGTAAAGCTGGAAGATGTCGTAAGGACAGTGGACTGGTTTCTCATCTTCACCCCCTTTGCCTCGCTCCCAGGGCACTGTTGGTAAGGTTGGGGAGATGCTGCGAGAGGCAAAAGCCCTTTGCAATGACACCTTGGTCTGCAGGCCTGCCCACGTATAGGGCATTTCTACACATTTTCTTTGGTGACTTGTGAAATGTTTTGCTCTTTAAAATTTCAAGACACTGGTCTATTGCAAATGAGTCAACCTTCTGAAAAACAACACATTGACAGCACATTCAGTTTTGACACTGACTTCAGGGACCACAGGACCAAGATGACAGAGTTCTTGCTACTTTCTGTCATACCTTCACTGCCTGTGAGGAGACAATAGATGCAAATAGGAGTACAAAAAATTACAGAGAAACATTTCAATAATTCTACTACCACTCAGCAGCGGTATGAGTGTTTTCTCTTTATGGCTATTGCATCTTCTCCCCTGTGCTATGAAGTAACGAGCAAGGACTTTCTGTTGCAAATCCACATCCAAACCCATAGATATGTGTAACACACACATGTGCTTGCGTCAATAGTGTGTGTAGTGGAGTTTCTCCTGAACTCAAAGCAAAGAAGTATATTAATACCTAAGTCAGAATCTTTACCAGCCCCATTTTTGCTGTCTTTTAAATTGCACTCACAGGACTAAGAATTTGATTTAGACAGCATTAAATACTGATAAAAATACAATGAAAATACTTCTTCCAAAGTACCTAAAAACTTGTCAGTCGATCTAAACCTTTACAATGGAAGAACATTATAAAATCTGTGAAATTAAAAAAGCATAGAAATAAGGCCCAGATTCAATTTCTCAGCTTTTGTTCCTTTAGGAGGAATGAAGATCTAGATCTTTATTCTCAAAAAACCCCCACACTGGTATCAACAGACCTGTCCCTATCTTTCAAAGGAGGTCCTTTATAAATGAGACAATATATTCACAGAGAGACTATTTAAATGGTTAAAAGTCCAGAGACCATGTAAGAAAAAGTAAAATTAAGCTATAAGAAGCAAGCTGTGAAAGTTGCCATCAACACTACCAACAAAAAGGCTGTAAGCTAAACCAGAATGACTAAAAAAGATAAGACAAAATGAAAGAAAATAAAATAAAAAGCACAAATACTGGGCCAAACCCAGCTCTCCAAACTTAGCACGAACCGTTTATGCTGTCAGTCTGCTAAGTGTGGGAAGAGCGATGCGTCCTTTGCAAGGAGCCCAGGGAGCATTAGCTGAGACCAGTGACCAGTGGGTCCAGGGGAACAGGGCCCGTACAGGATACATCATCTCAGGCTTTCCCTCCCGTCCCTGCTCTCAAGGACCCAACACACATCACATGGCTAGAGATACTGCACTCAGAGCAGGATATGCCGCCTGCACATTGTCAAATACCTCACTTAAGACCTGCTGCAGCTCTTGGCATGGGGGTTAGGTGCTATGTAAATGCCTTGCTTGAGCACTTAGGACTTCGCTGCCCTTGGATCTCCTACCAACGGAGCTCCCAAATGCTTGTGCTTAGCCCTTTACTGGCATGCTCCCTTCCCTGCCGAACTGCTGATACTGCTCCAAACCTCCTGAAGCACAGGACACAGATGACAGTCTTGCCAGCTCTGGCAATTTTTTAATGAAGCTTGGTGTCCTTCTTAAATCCCAGTTGCAGAAATCAAGGGATTACATCACTGTCTCAGTTTATCACTATTAAAAACATATGTGTCACTTCTGGCCCTCGGCATGCTTGAGAAATGCCTGCAAACCTGTCATGAAATCAGTCTCAAAGCTCAGTATCCAGAACGCAATACAAGAACCAAAAAAGTTTATTTTAAAAAACCCCCCCCCCAACCCATGATTTGAAGCCAATCTTGCAGTTTTTGGTGTTTGGTTCACGAGTTTGAATGCCTGAAGTGTGCAGTGTTAAGAGCAGACATAGCACGTGCCCAAGCAAACACGTGCTGTGTCCTCATGGATTGAAACAAACAAACAATCTCATTTGATTAACTCTGCTGGAAGTAATATTTTAAGGGGTAAAGTGATTTCACAAAGATGACATGTTGGCATTTGAAATGAGATGAATATAGTGCCTGTAAAAGTGCAATAATCCTTAATAACTAACCCAAAAGAAGCATCATCCCCAGGGATAAGACAGTAATTCACTCTCCATATTTAATTTGTTCCTAAGCTGCTTTTGAAACAAGACTGCTAAATAGTAAGTTGGCTTGTGATCCTAGACTTGACTGCTGGACTTATTCTAATCATGCCATTGATTCAGCATACATTTCAAACTAAGTCACAGGATACAAAACCAGGTGGGCTAATTCCTTAAGCTGTTTAAGCAAAAGATTGTGAACACGGGGTAAATTGAGAGACAGGAGTCTGTTTACTGCAAGCAACAGGGGAAAGATAATACATTGTCTTCACTGAGTGACTGCAGCTAACTCTTTGAACAGTCTTGAGTCTGAAGGTTGTATTTCAAGACATATCTATCCTTCATAAATGCATGGAAGTATAGGATTTCAGTCTACATTAAAGGAAAAAGTGACAAAAATGAACTTAATTAGACTAAATACTTACTGAATCTCATTAGTGAGATCTTGCAAAAAGAATGGAAAACTCTGGCTTATGACAAAACCATCCCAACACTACTTCATCCCAAGTACTCAGCCTGTTCAAAAAATTAAGATAAAATACTCGAAGTGTTTTGTTTTCTTTTTGTTTAAAAACACCCAATAAACACCTTTCATCTACATTTCTGAATAGTTCTCATTGTTGTGGGTTTTTTCATTAGCTACTGGGGCCAGAATCAGTGTGACAAATGCTGTCAGATTCACGTTTCAGCCATGTTACCGAAACCCTCAGAGAACAGATAAGGGTGTATTGACCACTTCAGGAACAGGAATGTGCAGATAATACAGGATGTGCATGTTCTGCAAATGTCCTTAGCAGACAACCCTAAACTGGATGATTTCTCTAACGATGCACCTTGGCTACATTTACAATACAGTCTTATGGAACAAAATATTGGGTATTATTGATTTTTAAGAAAAGCTAGTACAACAGGGAGCTAATGTAGAACAGCTACAGTAATGTTTGTCTTAAAGGTGCATTGGGCAGAGTCCTTAAACTGCTCTTATTGCAAATATCCAAGGCCTGCTCTAAAAATCATAACAGTCTGAACCTTTTAAATGCAAATTTGTCCTATTTATCTGGTCACAACCCAGTGAGTAGAATCCAATAACTCACCAGATTAAAGGATATACAGGATTATATAGCAGAAGGTAATTGCAATTAACTAATAGCTGGATGGCATTTAATACACATATTGTATTATTTCAATGAGATGAGACAGAATAATATTTACATTGCTATGAGCATTTTCTGTTTATAGAAATGGAATTTACAGTTCAGTAAGGTATGCAGGCATTATATCAAGAATGAGATGAGACCATTTAAAGTCTTGTGAATTATTGATATAAATTCATTTTGTTTTGTTTCATGCACCAGCGCTTCTTGCAGTGGCACCAGAAGAGCAGTGCAGTTTATAATGGGGGGGAAAAAAGAAGAAGAAAGAGCAAATGTGAAATGGTGTAATTTATTCACAATTGCTTTGAAATTCTATCTGAATTGTCTCATTATTATTCACGCATTAGAGGAATAGTCCAAAACATGACAGCATGGGTAAACAGATGCAGAGCTTGGAAAATAGGTAATCTGACTGAAGTATTCATGGCCATTATTAAACAAATGTTATATTGCTTTTGGGTAAATTCTGGTGATTTTATTTAATTTGACATTGTTTTCAAGATAGCAAGATAATACTGTTTGTATCTAATGCTCTGAAATGAACAAAACAGGTGAGAATTGATGCCACATGGAATTATAATGTTTCAACAGTAGATGGTTAGTTAAACTTCTAGAGAGTTTCATGAAGAATCTGCATACACTTATTAATGGACTTTTACATACAATATCAATGCTTAGAGAAACCTGCTTTCACCAAGCCACTATGCAAAGAGAGATTGTTCTATGAAGAAAAATCTTGAATGAATATTGGTTTGAGACTAAGCAGTAAAACTGAAAGAAAATTCACAGATTTAGTACAGAAATGGTAGATAAGACTATGAAAGCTAATATTTTGAAATTGTCTAAAAATTTCAATAAATTCTGCTGCCTACTGAAATTATTAAGCCAACAATAAACAGGAAGAATGGAATATCAAAACCTCATTGCATAGTGTGTCATTGTTCTTTAATGAGGCGTTCCTTCAACCTTTTACCTCTTAACACCTTTGGTGATCTTATATTATGTACCTGTAAGATATTCAATGTTCTCTTTTAGAGATTAGGCCTACAGGAAGTATGAAATCTTAGGAATGTACTGTGTCAGGTAATGATGCCAGAATTAAGCATCAAAAAGCTCGATTCAGGTTCAGAAGATGATTTTGAATGAATAGCTATAACTTCTACTAATTTATTTCAGAAGGGAATTCTCATATATACCCTCAAATATTTAAGACGCTTTGTACTATTTCTCAGGAATCCATATCTTCTCAAAGTGCTTTTTTGTTTTCACTTGAAGGCAGCATGGACTTAAAACAATACTGCAGGGAATGTACCGTTCCGTAAAGCACATAAGGATGGCAGGATCCAGGAGACACAAGGTATAGAAAATTGTCGAAAATGATTAGATGGTACAACACATACTGCTCGAGTCATAAGTTCCATTTATGGTGACTTCTACTTCCAATAGATAGGATATTAAAAAAGGCAATAAAAATGAAGTTACATGAATAAACTTCCAGAAATGAGTGGAGTTCCACCAGTGATCGTCTCTGCGCTGGTAGAGGTAGAAGAATGGGGATGTTATGAAGAGGGCAGCAGTCACTACAACAAATGAGCCTCAATGCGGAGCCAGTGGAGTCCTTGGCGAACGTAACGAACCAGATTGGTCATACTGCTGTGTTGTGTTAAGGGTCCCATCACTGAGTCCAGGTCTACAAAGAATTCTGCAATACACAAGAAACACGAGTCATTGTTTCAGGCAATGGTAGAGAAATACATGTATTACCATGATTTCCCACTCAGTAGCAGCGGTGCAATTAGTGAGTTCTCAAGGCAGGAGCACATGGTCAGTAGGAAAGAATTTAAACAAAGGCAACAATATATTTAAACAGACCAAATTAGATTATCCATGCTGCAAGTCAACCACAACACAGTATGAGTGGTTGCCAGTAGTCTTCCTTTTAGCTCTGATGATCTGCACTTTCAGTTTTTTGAGCCTAGGTTTGCTGACTGCATGATTTAAACAGTCAGCAATGAACTGTGGCATTTCCTTTTCCATGCTGTACTCTCCCCCGGGCATCAAGAGCTAGTCTGGATCGTGCAGAAGACCTTGCTTGCTCTTTTCTTCACCCTCCAATTTCTGTTACTACCATTGCAGCAGTTTTGACCCTCTGCTCATCCTGCTGCAGCTGCAGGTCCCAGAGGATGTGTAGGGTGGGACAGGAAAAGGAGAGAGGGAATGCAGCAGGAAAATAGCATCTAGGAGATGGGAACCTATAAGGGGAAAGAAAAGATGGGTAAGGGCACTGCGATCTGGTGTTGGGAAGGGTTGACTCCCTGAACAGAGAGCCATAGTTAGGAAGGAGCACACCACTTTATGTTTTGCCATGCGTTAGATGCTCTCTGGGCGAACAGCTCATCCTGTTTGGGCCAACACACCTTTCTAATTGCTTTCAGTGGAGAACTGGAGTGTGTCCTCTATTCTCCCACAGCTTGTCTTTCTGCTCACTGGGGTGCAGGCATTCCCACATATACAAAACTTACACTATATTTAGGCGAGTGGGAGCCCGCTCTCAGTCAAAGCTCTTCAGAGCTCAGATAACAACCAACAATCACAGTAACTGGTGGCTGAGCCCTTACATCCTCGCCCTATCTAAAACCCAGTGCGCGGCACTCAGCCAGCTAACACTGTACTGGCTGCAGTTCAGGAGAGCAGATGCCAGGTACAAAATCATTATCAGTACCTTCTTCAGCGAGTAAGTGCTGCTTTGAGGTCTTCTATCCAAGTATTGACAGCCTGACCCTGGTCAGCTTGGGAGCTACAGCAGTATCACAGCACAAAGTGATTTCGCTGGAGGCAAGCATAATGAAAGCTTAGGGCTATCACCAGTTGCGTTAAGATGCTGCAGCCAGCAGTTTTAATCTTCCTTCCTATGTCTTTTATTCCCCTCCTCCAGTGTAAAATCAATACATCTGTAAGTGAAATAATGCACTGTCTTGTTTGCATTCTAGAGATCTCATTCTAGGTTCAGATAAATAATAATTGCTTTAAACGCTGAGAATTCACCCTAAAGCCTAATTTCAGTTTAACATTTCTTGAAAAAGCTACCAGCACTGAAGTCACTTATTAAATTTATATGTGAAATAACAGGTCTTTGTCACTATAGAGCTGGTAGTTTTTATTGTGAAGAAGAAGTGCTGCTATCTTTGTAAACTTAAAAAAATTATCTGATTTTGTAAAGCCAGCTGAGAGTTTGATGTTATAAATGGTGAACAACTCTCTAGTTGTTCCTCCAACAACTCTCCAGCACAAACCAGCCTATGGGCTGGCTTTGGGAAGCCTGCAATTTAGCCTGGCTTACCACAGATGCAGAGTTTATGACAAACTCCATCTGTTCTCCTGCATCCTCTAAACTCTACTGACCAGGGGAAATTCAACGAGAGGTACACGGTAGTATGTTCCCGCTTCCCTTTTCAAACCAGATCAGCTTGGTGGGTCACAGCTCTGCTGTTCTCCCTCTTCCTATGCCTTTTTATTTTAATGGCACATCTTTTGTCAGGCTGACAAGAAAGGCTTCTGTCTCCTGCTCTGAGCCAGCTGGACATGAGTCAAGTCCAAACTGGGAGCGTGCAGGCATACACAGAGGAGCACAAAACCTAAGCTGACAGCCATGGGCAAGGGGAGGCTGCACAGCTCCTGTAACGTGGAAGAAACCGCTTGTGTCTGCATGGGCATGAACTAAGAAACATCTGTGACAGCAGTAAGACTCTGAGCTAAAGGCTATTAGGCATTACAATGATGGGACCACATTTTTATACCCATCTCTATTAGCTCCTGGGCAAGACACACCCTGTGATTCAGAAGACAACAGAAACAACGAAAGCTGACCACAGAAAAAAAAAAAAAAAAAAAAAAGAAAAGAAAAAAGGAAAAGAGTGACTGGATCTGTTTTTTTAAACAGAAAATTCATTTTTATCTTAAATGTGGGTTTCTTTGTGGGTTTTTGTTTTGAGACCATTTTTCTTTCAAAGGTGTGGGAGAGAAATACCATTTTTGATGATGAATTGACTGCTTAAACCCCTGAGAGAGAGGCCAAGAGATATGTCCTTTACCTGGGACTCAAGGCAGAGTCTGGGGTTTGCACCTATATTGTTTGCTGTCATGGGTTATTTTTTAGCTCACAGTCCACATGCCAGCGTACCAGAGCTTGGGCACTGCAACAGGTGGTCCAGCTGGCAAAGGTGGATTCAAGATAGCTATGGGGAAAGGGATGAGTCACAGAACCACAGAGTCATCTAGGTCGGAAAGGACCTTGGGTCCTGGCCTAGACAGCAAGATATAGGTGTTTTGAATTATTTCAGAGGTGCATATGGCATCTACTAAAATAATTACAGCCAGGTTTCATGAAACACGGTAACATTTCTCACGTCAAAATGTTTTAAATATATCCTTCTGTAAATGGAATCCATCATGTGATATGATGAAGACCTGCAGAGTACCACAGCAGTTCTTACACACTTTTTTGTTACACCATGAATTTTTCAAATTGCAGTTTAATTGTGTTTAAGTACGCAACTTTAAATCGAGTATTTAATTAGAAATGAGGTGTCTTTGCAGACAAAATGTAAAGACAGACACACTATAGCATGTATGAAACTGATCTCTCTCCAGTGGTTTATAATACTTAAATGAAATTCAAAGTAACACGAACTCTCCATTCCCTGTAACATGGCTGCAGTTTGTGAAACAAGATATGAAAGAACAGGGCACAGTCCTAGATGTCTTGCTTATGTGAGAAACTCTTATTCATGCATCCAGTCCCACTACAGTCAAAGGGACTGCTCATCTGAATAAAGATTATTCTATATGGCTTTGCAAAATTGGGTTTATTTGATCGCAAATCAAAACGAGAACAAAGGAGTGTAGGGGGGAAAATGCAGAAAAAGAGTCAGCAGGCTTTTTCTCATCCAGCTCTAGGACTGATAACAGCAGTGGCTGGGTACGTTTTCTGTCTGCTGGCTGAATGCCTGAGCTATTTTGATTCAATACCAAGTAGAACATTTAACAACTCCACAACACACAGGGCTAATTACAAGATTATCGCCATCTCTTTCTCCTATCAGAGCATCCTTCTGCATTCCCACTGTAACATTCTGCAGTACATTTGACAGGGAATCACTTTCACATTTTGTGAAAATGGATGCAGCTATGAAAATATCCAAAATGACTGCACTGCTACTAAATTAACCAATGCGAACAAAGACAAGAAGCAGTGGGGAGGACTGGACAGAACTTCTATTATTGTTCCTTATCCAGGGACAGATCATTACGACCCACCATTCAGACATAAAACTCTATAAATCTCAAGCTTAGTTTCTCTAAATCAGTGGAAATTTGCCACTGACATTAATGGGAGTAAGATCAAACTGCATACAGCGAGCACATTTGTCAGGAAAAGTCAGCCATCTGAAATCTCAGTATAATTTAAGAGAATGAGCCAATTCATGATGAGAATATTTCCCAGTTAGGCTCTGCACCTCTAGTGTCAAAGAAAGCTTTGTCAGTGATTTGTTTAAGCCCAAAGCTGGAATCTGAATAATTACATTATCATGGGGAAGTTCACAGCTGGCCAACAATAAGCCAAATTTGTCCTTCAGTTACATTTCAGCCACTCCACTGTACTCAATACAACCCTCTCACAAACTGCTTGCCAAAACTCCTTTGAAATGATTGTGGTAAAGACTTACGTTCTGTTGTGAGGAATAAACAAGCAGATTTGCAATCCAACCATAGGAGAGTCAAGGTCATGGCATTCAGTGGACATCTCCTAATCGGACTTCCTGCATAAACATAACATCTAATGTTTGCTTATATCCTAGCTAGCATTTTAATAGTCTTAAACCTGTTGACAGAGTAGTCTGAAAATAACCTCGGTGCTCTACGAGAAGCTGAAACTGTGAACGAATTTGCAGACTCCAAAGCTCTCATCACTTGGGGCTCATGTTCGCTAAATTATTTGCCAGCTGCTCTGATAACCCCATGTTCAGCATGTGTTACACATCCCCCCTCTGTGCTTGACAAGAGAAGATACGCATTGGCTACAGTGACCAGCAAGCAGATTTGGTCTGTTTGCTCAAGCTGTCACAGTTGTGCTCTTAGATGCGGTGGTTCTGGGTCCAATTCCCAGCAACGCCTACAAAAACAGAAAGAAAGCTAAAGCTGATGAGCCAAAGGGGACAGAGAAGAAGCCAAATAGGGCACCTTTGTTCTCCTTAGTCAGCTTGTCAGCCATGTCCCAGTGCTCGTAGCTCCGCAAGACGTTGTTGGTGATGTTGACGTGGCTGGCAGCCATGTGGTGGATGCGCTGGGGGATGGTGATGGTCCCCGCCGAGGAGGAGCTGGTGGTGCCCGTGCTGCTTCCGGCAGAGCTGACGGGGGACGGGCTCAGGGACATGGGCGATGGCGTTTCTGTGCTCCTGCAAGAGGTAAAGGGAGAGTGAGTCCCCCTCACACGCACCACTTCACTGCCATCCTAAATGCACTTGAAAAATTAACTCTGCACCCCAGTGCAGTAGTATCTCCTGTTCTACGAGAAAGGAGAGCTTATAAACTGGGAATGATTGAAAATAAAAAGGGATTTAATTCTCCCTATAAATGAACCTGTTATTTAAAAAAAAAAAAAATCTATCATAAAAATAGAGCAATCTTTCAGAGAAAGAAGTATCTCATAGCTGTAATGATTTTTCTACCTGCTGCCAGAAGCTGCAATGGCAGTTAGAAAACACTCAATGTGCAATATTGGCTTATTATCAAAGCATTTTGTGGAAACCACAATGACAGTTTGCTCCAAATACCGTCACCACAATAAGTAAAGTGCAAGTCTTAAAAGCACCCTGCAGAGCAGTATTAGGAGCTGAGGATACTGTAGGATTATGAATACCTCTATAGGATTCTTTAAGACTGGCTATGGAGATTTGTTTCCAATTGCCTACAGTTCATCTGCACAGTTTTGTACAGAGCAGTGTTTTAAGTTACCTACTTAGTGCAGCACTAATGTTCTAATATAGATTTTCCTTTAATTCTAACACCAGCAATTAGGAGTCACCTGCTGGCTGCAGGCAGTGTGGAGGTCAGCACAGCAAGCTCATGTTTAGAGCTATTCATACAGCTATACATACAGCTATTCTCTTGGAAAATTTATAGAAACATAGAATCATTGAATTGTTTATGTTGGAAAAGACCTTCAAGATCATCAAGTCCAACCATTAACCTAACACAGCCAAGTCCACCACTAAACCATGTCCCTAAGCACCACATCTACATTACATACCTCCAGGGATGGTGACTCAACCATCCCTGGGCAGCCTGGTCATCCAGTGCTTGACAATTCTTTCAGTGAAGAAATTATTCCTAATATCCAGTCTAAACCTCCCCTGGAGCAACTTGAGGCCATTACCTCTTGTCCTATCACTTGTTACTTGGGAGAAGAGACTGACTCCCACCTTGCTACAGCCTCCTTTCAGGTAGTTGTAGAGAGCGTTAAGGTCTCCCCTGAGCCTCCTTTTCTCCAGGCTAAACAACCCCACTTCCCTCAGCCACCCCTCGCAGACCCTTCACCAGCTTCATTGTCCTTCTCTGTACATCCTCCAGCACCTTAGTGTCTTTCTTGTGGTGAGGGACCCAAAACCAAACACAGTGTTCGAGGTGCGGCCTCACCAGTGCCGAGTACAGGGGGACGAACCCTTCCCTGTCCCTGCTGGCCACGCTATTGCTGACACAAGCCAGGGAGCTGTTGGCCTTCTTGGCCACCTGGGCACACTGCTGGCTCACATTCAGGTGGCTGTCTACCAACACCCCCAGGTCCTTTCCCACCAGGCAGTTTTCCAGCCTCTCTGCCCCAAGCCTGCAGTGTTGCAGGGGGTGGTTGTGACCCAAGTGCAGGACCCGGCACTGAGCCTTGTTGAAGCTCCTCCAGTTGGCCTCAGCCCATGGCTCCAGCCTTTCAAGATCTCTCTGCAGAGCCTCCCTACCCTTGAGCAGATCAACACTCCCACCCAACTTGGTGCTGTCTGTAAACTTACTGAGGGTGCACTCGATCCCCTTGTCCAGATCACTGATAAAGACATTAAACAGAACTGGCCCCAGTACTGAGCCCTGGGGGACACCACTTGTGACCAGCCACCAACTGGATTTAATGCCATTCACCACAACTCTTTGGGCTCGGCCATCCAGTTTTTTACCCAGTGAAGAGTACACCCGTTGAAGCCATGAGCAGCCAGTTTCTCTGTGGGAAATGGTGTCAAAGGCTTTACTAAACTCTAGGCAGACAACATCCACATCCTTTCCCTCATCCACTAAATGGGTCACCTTGTCCTAGAAGGAGATCAGATTAGTCAAGCAGGACCTGCCTTTCACAAACACATGCTGACTGGGCCTGATCCCCTGATTGTTCTGTACATGCTGTGTGATGGCATTCAAGATGATCTGCTCCATAACCTTCCCTGGTGCTGAGGTCAGGCTGACAGGTCTGTAGTTCCCCAGAAGCTCCTTCCAGCCCTTCTTGTAGATGGGCATCACATTTGCTAACCTCCAGTCAACTGGGACCTCCCTGGTTAGCCAGGACTGCTGAGGAATGATTGAAACTGGCTTGATGAGCACTTCCACCAGCTCCCTCAGTACCTCTGGGTGGATCCCACCTGGCCCCATACACTTGTGTATGTCTCAGTGGTGTAGGAGGTTGCTAACCATTTCCCCTTGGATTATGGGGACTCCATTCTGCTCCCTGTCCCTGTCTGCCAGCTCAGGGGGAAGGAAAACAACTGTTCTTACTATTACAGACTGAAGCAAAGGTATTAAGTACCTCAGCCTTTTCCTCAGCCTTTGTCACTATGTTTCTCCCCACATCCAATAAAGGATGGAGATTCTCCTTAGCCCTCCTTTTGTTGCTAACGCATTTATAGAAACATTTTTTATTGTCTTTTATGGCAGTAGCCAGATTAAGTACTAGTTGGGCTTTGGCCTTCTAATTTTCTCCCTGCATAACCTCACAACATCCTTGTAGTCCTCCTGAGTTGCCTGCCCCTTCCTCCTGTTTTTCCCAGAGTTCCAGCCGAAGCTCTCTCTGTTCAGACAGGCTGGTCTTCTTCCCTGTCAGCTCATCTTTCAGCACACAGGGTCAGCCTGCTCCTGCACCTTTAAGATTTCCTTCATGAGGAATGTCCATCCTTCCTGGACTCCTCTACCCTTCAGGACTGCTTCCCAAGGGACTCTGTCAACCAGGCTCCTAAACACCAAAGCCTGCCCTGTGGAAGTCCAAGATAGCAGTTCTGCTGACCCTCCTCCTTACTTCTCCAAGAATCAAAACCTCTTACCATTACATGATTGCTGTGCCCAAGATGGCCTCCAACCATCACGTCACCCACAAGTCCTTCTCTGTTCACAAACAACAGGTCCCAGAGGCACCTTCCCTGGTTGGCTCACTCACCAGCTGTGTCTGGAAGTTCTCTTCCACACACTCCAGGACTCTCCTAGACTGTTTCCTGTCTGCTGTATTGTATTTCCAGCTGACATTTGGTAAGTTGAAGTCCCCCACAAAAACAAGGGGTAGTGAGCGTAAGACTTCTCCCAACTCTTACAGAATATTTCATCTGCCTCTTCATCCTGGTTGGGTGGTCTATAAAGGACTCCCACCATGATATCTGCCTTGTTCACCTTCCCCATGATTCTTATCCATAAATACTCAACCCTGCCATCACCATCATTAAGCTCCAGATAACCAAACCACTCCCTAACATACAGGCCTGCCTCACCATCTCTCTTTCCTTGCCTACCTCTTCTGAAGAGTTTGTAACCATCCATGGCAGCACGCAGTTGTGCGACTCATCCCAACCATGTTTCTGTGAAGAAACTGTTTCAGTAAAGAAGATTAAGAGCTCCAAAAATCTCCTCTCTTGCCCCTGTTTGGAACCACTTGCCTAAACAAATGCATTCAATCTGTTGTGGAATACATTTGAAAATCAGGGCTGAGATGCTCCTGGCCCTCTCTGCATGAAGCAAAGACACCAGAACTCTCCGGATGGGGATGTTGCAACCCCCTTCTTGACAGGCGGCCACGGATACCTCATGCTGTGCAACAGCATCAAGCTCGCTCAGACTCATTATGGGCCTGATCCAAACCCCAGGACAGAAAGACTCCTCTTGGCTTTACAAGGTACCGCCTATGGTCCTGAACACGAAGCGTGGGCACAGACCTGCTGTGCTGACACCTTGCAGGTGCTGTAGGACAGGCTGCCACCACCACCCAGCCTTGGGCTGGAAGGCATTTATGGCAACAGCTTTTGCTGCAGATTTTCCAGCAGCACCCTGTGATACGTTCTTTTTCCAGAGCTAGACACCATGTTAATTCAGCAGCTAGCAGCTTTTTACACAGCTTATGTGTTATAGTTTAAGCATATCCTACGGCACAAACATTTTATTATTAAGTCTCAAAACATCCTGGTTGCTTGACATGCCACAGTGTCTTTAATGCACAGAAGAGCTGAACTATACTAGATTAGGTCTGGGAGCAGTTAAAATCATAAGTATCTGAGGAGACCAGGAGTATTTTGTTAGAGCCACTTACAACAAGCTGACGCACTTCTGCCAAATAAAGCACATTGTTCATTGGATTTACCCTGTTGTGCACAGCCATTATTACTGTGGTGAGTCTATTAAATCTCTCTATTTTGTGCTTTCTGTCGCTAGAGGTGGGAAACATTTCTGTAATGAAACTAGGGAAAATTTGTTTCATTGCCAGCCTGGAACTCAGGCCAACTTTGTAGAGGTTCACAACCCTTTCAAATAAAAGTAGCCAGAAATTCCAGTAAGCCAAGCTGAGATTTTTGATGGTTTGAGATCCTGAGCAGACTACACCTCATGGCAATGGTTAAGTTTTGCTTTGTTTAAAAAGAGATTTAAGAACACCCTGCTGTCTCCCTGTTCTGAGCCAGGCTGCTGATCTGTCTCCAGTGGTGCCATACCCTGATGGTGTTTGGTCTCTTCTCTGTGGTGTGTGTGACTTCTTTTCCCATCTGGTAAAATTTTCAGGGGAACAAGAGGAAACTGTAGAATGAGTAGCCCCGGGGAAGGCAGAGCACAGGCTGCCAGTAGCAGGACCAGGCCTGTGGCAAATTCTGGGGCCACCAAGAGACACCTGAGGTGTATGGCAATTCTAAGCCACCTGGAGAGCTCTTCTTCTGAGACTCCAGACAAAGGGGACAGTAGACCCTAGTGTGGACTGTGATATTTGTGTGTTGGGTCACAGGTGTCATAACAACGCCACTGTAAGAAGGCCTTGTCATATTCAGTTATTCTTACACGTTAAGTGCTTCCTCTCTGAACAAGACAGAGATGTGCACTTTCAGAGCTTTACTTCCTTATCTCCAAAATTAGTGGGAAGAGACCAGTCAGCTGGGTGTTATGTTAGAAGTGATGCTGACCCAGATGCTGGTTTCCTGCTGCCTACCTTGTGGCTGGACAAGAATTTTCTCTTCCAGTCAAAACCCACTGATTCTAAATCCTGCATACCTAATCAGCTCTTTTATATAGCAAGAGAGACGTCATCAACTGCAGAGCACACACTTCATAGGGGTCTTATTACAGGACAGGAATAAAAGAATAACTTCTGCTCAATGAAATTTTTAGGTATAAGCCACTTCTTAAGGAATAAAAGAGGTGTAATGCTCCAGTGGTCTATTTTGGCACTAAAACTTTATGTAAACCTTACTGTATTTTTATTGCAATACAAGGTTTCACTGACATTTAAATGCCTTGAAAAATTGGCACATAATTTAATTTAGTAGTCACTTTTCCAAGGCTAAAATATCTTTTTGGTTTTTATTTAAAGTGATTTTGTATTTCATCATTTAGTTTGTGTTATAATCTATATTTAAATGTCTCTATATACACACATATTAAAAATAATTGTGTGTATTTGGTGTATTTATATATATATACACACACACACACACAATTTTGAATTATCTAAGACAATATTTTCCTTAAGCAATATGTTGGAATTTTTGGTTTTGCACTGATTCAGAACAAAGTCTGTTTGAAAACTTTGATTCTTTGTGTGCTAAACTTCAACTACTTCTACTGTTTTATTACTTTGTTTCCTTGGAGTGTCTAATTGTATTTTCTTCTAACCACCAGAAAGAGACCATTAACAATAATCATTTTCACCTAGAATTCAGCCTACTCAAATAAAGTAGGAAAGAAAGGTAAAGTCATTCTCCTTTGTTTTACCTGTATCTGTATACGTGGCCAGGAGAAAGAAGCAGGAGAAATGTGTGTCAAGTGGCAGTAGACATTGCAAGATAAAGGCAAGGTTGCAGCAGCAATGCACCTTCATTGAACAGCAGATCATAATTGCATTACCTTAACTTCGTATCTGAGGCGAGGGTGTTTTAACATTAGTATAAAGCCACTGATAATTGGTTGACTAAGTGCCTTCACATTTTCACCACTATTACGCCTTCAGTTTTATTAAACAGCACTTACCATATATCAATGAAATATTCATTGGTCTTTCATTACTGAACGAATCATTGAAAAATCATTGCAATGAAGGTTAACTTTACTTTGGCTTCTTGAGATGACACGGTACTTGCTAGCTAATTAACAGATATTTTTATGGCCTTCATTTGGCTTGAGAAGCAAGCTGTCAAAGAATTCAGCACAGACCCACCATGGCTGATTTTAGATTTAAGGGGGCTTTGTACAAAGATGAAGGTGTGTTTCAGCTCTTCCTTCCCACCCGAACTGGGTGGCTCACATGGGTACCTGATTTAACTCAGTGGGAGCCCCTTGCCCCCACACAAGCCCAAGGTAGCTGTAATTCTGTGGCCCAGAACTATATTTTCTACCTGCTACATTTTTGAAACATACCTGTAGCTCCCAAACCACTGAGTCATGGACTGTCCTTTGCCTTTAGAGGCACCAAAACATTTCTCCCCCCTCTTGGAACCTCTTGTTCCCAGACAGAAGTACTCAGCAGAAAATACTCACTTTCCATTGCCGCCCCAAGGTGAGGGGGCCTGTGAAGCTTTCGAAGAGTTCTGTAAGTACAAAACCAAAATGTAAATAAAGGTGATGCAAGTACGTGAATACTGACGACACAAGGCTCAACACTCCCTGTTTTCATTGCAAGAGCTACAGTGAATGTAGCAGAACAACTCCGCACATCAGTCCCATAATTAAATGGCTGGTGCATGATTGGTAGGTCCCAATCAGTAGCTTGAAAGTCACAGTGGTTTAATTACCACTGAAACTTATTCTACAAAGTAAGTTCTTCACAGTGCAAATAACTTCTTATCTTTAGGGGACCTTCAATCTTTTAATAAGAAACAAATAGAATTTGGGTTGATGCTTTAATGAAATTAATCCCTCCCAAGTTGCTAGGGAAGGTGGCTTGGGATGCAGATAATAGTAGAAATAAAACTTCTAGTAAGGATCTGATCGAATGTCCTTGTTTTTTTACGTATTTTATTTGCACAAATTGACCTTCCTTACCTGTGTACTCATTCTGCCTTTCACGTCTGTGTAGCACCTTGTACAAGCCTGCACAAAAAGATCTCCAGCAACAATAAAGCCCAGATTTTTCCAGCCGTGTCCAGACTGGGTGGTATCTTACTTAGTTCCCATAAGAAGTAGTAGTATCAGGGCTGAAGCTATCTATGTGTGCTTTCTGAAAACAATCACTCTGAGCTCCCTTGCAAAGAACTCGGCACTCATAGTGAAAATTCAATCACATTTTACAAGTTGTCTGCAAAGTATTACTGTCATTATTATAAAATTCATCTGATTACTGTAATCACTATTTTGCATGTGAGGCACAGAGATGCCCAAGGTCATGCAGCTGACTCGAGAAGCAAAATCCTACCCTTGACTTCTAAATCAGAACTAAACTTGCCAAACAGGATTGACCAAAGCAGAAAACACTGCCCAAACCATGATACTGGCCTTGCCTGTATGTTCTTATATAGCATGCCATTGTGTTTCATTAAAGATGTGAGCAAGAAATGGAGTGTTTTGCAGTACAGAACTTACGTATTGTGTATTTTTGCCACCCACTCATATGTAAGGACTTTCCTCTGGAAAGTCCTCAGAGATGAAGAAGCAGCTTTGATATTAGTCTCTACAGTCTGGGGATTGTTGCTGAAAGTATCTGAAGACAAATACTAGATCTGTCAAGATTAAGACTAGAACTCGATTGGAGGTAGTTATTTGACAATGAACATATTTGAAATATTTTTGCCGATAACTATCGATGACATATTTTCAAAGACATGATAATCTTCCTTAAACTTTTAAGTGGAATGCATTAAAGGATGACACTTTAGCTGATCTTAAAAAGTTTGATTTCAATTTTAAAAATGTATCATTTTAGTCTATTTTACTTCAAGTTGCCTATAAATTGCAAAACTACTTTTACGATTAAATGGTTATTTTCTGTTTTGAAATGTCAAAAACATAAATTTGAAACTTTTAATTGGAAATTAATCAGAACCAGTTCTGTCCACAAATGGTTTCAATTTGGACAAAGTGGCATTTGTGAGGAAAAATATGAAAAACAATTCTGCCAAAAAATTCCTCTCCAGCTCTGCTGTAAACAGTGGGCTGCTTTTCACAGTTAAAATTGTGCAAAAGTTTGAATAACAACTCTGTTCAAAGAGTTAATTTATTTCATTTGTATTACAGATTCTTGCTAGTGAACACAGAGAACATTGTGCATAGCTCCTATTCTTTTCTCTTCCTTAGACTTTACTACAAAAAGATCCTGAATATATAATGTGTATACACTCAAACACTACTCTAGCAAATCAGTTACAGTGCGCATAGCATACACACAATAACGTTAGCTGCAATACTCAGCTTCAACTGGATGCCTAAAACCAGCATTCCTGATTTGTCTATTTTATGACATTTTAAATTTTTTTCTCTTATTTTCATTTACATTAAAAAACATTTTCTCTGTGCAGATGCAGTAAAACGGTCTTATGGTGGGAGTAGTAATATGTTCTTCATTGTACCTATTTGCACAGCTAGAGAAAGTAAAGTGGCTGCAGGGGAAAAGAGAACCATCCCTGCCCCCCCCCCTTTTTTTTTTTTTTTAAGAAATCATTACTTTCTGCATAAAAATTTTATCAAATGATTTGTCTAATAACTTTTTTTTTTTTTTTTAAGAGACAATCTACATTTATCCTGGATAAAGTCTGAAGTGGATGGAATACATTTTATGAAAATGCTGAGACTGTAAATGTGTCTAGTTCAAATTTAATTTGTTGTGCAAATCCCTGACTGAAAACTCTGTGAGTACAACAGAGGCATTCCTAATGACTTCAAGAAAGCCTCAATTTGAGCAGAGTAACATTATTGAAGTTACAGAGATACACACACACTCAGAGGACACCAGGGAAGTCAGGACTAAGTGGTGGTTGCTCCTATGATAGTACTGGAGTTTTACAGCAGAAGGACCATTTTATCACTATTTACATGAAAATATTAAAACAGCAGTGTTAAAAGTTTCACTGGTTTGTAGCGCTAATATGTCAAAGCCTGGAACAAATTTATGGAGGCTGAAAAAAACAACAAAAAAAGACCGATGGGCTGACAAACCAGCATAATTACATAATTATAGAATAATATGTAGTAATAAAGTACAAGAATTAATGTATGCTTCAAACAGCATTAACCAGCAAAATATATACATATATCAAAACCCTGGCAGAGCTGAAGAAAGATTCAGCTTCTCTCTTAATTTAGGAACAGTGAGGACATGTCATTCTTACAGTGGGTAAACAGCATTTGACAAGGGAAAGGAAAACATCACCGAGTCATGACAATTAGTTGATCTCCACTCGATTCAAGGTAAAGGCAAACTTTCAAGATGTAGATAAGGCAATCTGAAGTTCCACAAATATAAAAGGAGAAAACCCTGAATCTGCAATAAGCTTCAGCAAATCTCACTGAATTTAAAATCTAAATTTAACTAACTAAAGCCTAAATAATTGCTTTATTACTGTTCATTATGGATCAGTTCATAACCACTTGCACAAAATCTTGAAAGAATCAGTTCCCTTTACAGAAACTTGCATAAACGTTACACAGTGTTGAGAATAATGTTATTTCAGTAGAATTACTGAGTATGGTCCTTTGAATCAAGTGACTAATCCAAAAATCCCCCAAATCACTTCTGTCCCCACTCCCTGGCAGCCATCCTGCCTGCATTTCCCAGGGGAGAGGTTAAATGTGGGACTTTTAAGTCACGCAGTTATACTTGTGAGAGCTCTCATGCTGGTATGAATTTCATTTCATATCAATAAATTAAACAGAATAAAGATTACCTTAAAATATTCCATCAGAGATCTGGAGTACTTCATAGCATGGTCCTTCTTTAGTTTAAACATTCTCAAGTAGAGAAGTGATAAGCATCGGTAGCTGTGGTAATTAGGAAAGGATTATGTTAATTCCATTGCTTAATGAAACCTATAAACTGTAAAAAAAAAAATGCTGACCTATATTTTGCAGTTTCTGTTCTAAGGTTAGATTTTGAAACATAAGCAAATGGAGAAAGAAAAAAAAGTGGTCAAAAGCATTAAAATCTCATCTTGATAAGAGTATAAATTAGAAGAATAAATGTTTAGTCAGCTGCTGAAGAAATCCATTAGTTATCCTTTAATAGTTTAATGGAAAACAAGAATAATGATCTTCTGTAAGCTGCTTAAGTAATTCAGTACTTTTAAAGTCCTCCTTAAGATTTTAGCTGCTTCTCTCATTGTTGCAATGGGACTTACCATAAAACTGCTAATTTCTTGTCCCCTTCCGTGGCAGAAGAGCCTGTGAAATTCTTGAGTCTCATTGCATACCTTGCCAGAAAAGTGAGAAGAAACCAAGAGTTAAGATGTTTCCAGGATTACTATTGACAGTCTGAAAAATAACAGCCACACATAGATATTCTTCTCCAGCTGCAATAGTTAATGGTCACATTGTTCTGTAACAATGAGATCAATGTAGAATTCTGTTGAATGCACCACTTAAAATCTGGAGGGCTAAAGTAAATCACCAACCCATTTTCTGGGCCAACAAGGTCAACTGTTCTTGGGCATATTTAATGATATTATATCCAGCCATCTAGGCTGAGTCCTGCAAACATATGTGATGTTAGACAGAAGCATGAGATCTTGGCTCTGTAGGGGCCTGAGGAGTACTGTACTGAAGAGTAGAGTAATATATAACAAGGCTTTACTTATAATACTTCGGGTTTGAATAATACCTTCAGAGTCCTTCTCATAAGTGTTTCTTCAAAGCTTTTAATATATTTTATACAGAAAACGGTTTTAAATACAGGAAAGGTCATGTTCACAGCTTTTTAAATTCCTGGGTCCATTAATTTATGACTTGTGTACTTGGTCTTCCCTCTCTATTTAATTGCTGCTGTCCAGCATTTGGATGATCAAAGATTGAGTATTCCTACCTCCTCTCTTTTTTTTTTTATTTTCTCCTTTAACTGAGCACACTCAATTCCATGCATTTAGTCTCTTGAAAATCAATTCATCGCATAAAATCATTGTTCTGAGCCCTAATGCAATTTCACAGGTACTTGTGTTAGAATAAGTAATAGGGTTCAGCGTTGCGTAAGAAAGTTTTAAGGTATCCAGGCAGTCTTGATGAGTTCTCATTTACAAGGAGGTAATGGAGTGCAGGCAGGCAGTGCTGCTCTCGCTCTGCCTTCCTCCCACCACCCCCATCATCAGCGCCTGGCTTGCAGCTGTAGCTCACCACCTGATGTGCTTCTTCCACATCCTATCTCACCTGCTCCTTGGTATTGTTGTTCCAGTCATACTGAATGAATCTGATCAAACACCAAGATATATGTCTCTTTGGGATTTTCAGTATTATGTTAGGGATTTTAGCATTACCATTAACTTAAGACACTTTGACAGTCAGATCTCTCATATTCCCAGTGTCTTTGATGCTCCACTTGTTTTCACAAATAGGTGTCTATGTAGATACTCAGGGCAGACAGAGCTAATGCAAAAGGGGAAAATGGTGCCTCTGATAAAGGGAGAAGTAAAAATGAGAAAAATCTCCTTCTGTTTCTTATCTCGAAGTAAAAATCTATGTTAACATTAGGAGCCACATTGAGAAAGTGTGTGTGCACGTTGTGTACTTGGTTTGTACATTCAGCACCCACTGTAGCCCACAAGAACTGTGTATTTGTCCATGGAGTTTACTGAACCTGTACCAGCCTGTTGCTCACCTGGGCAATCACCTTTTCTCCATGTCTGACCACTGACACCAATTAAATGGGCAAATCAGTCTCTCGCTGGCTGCCTGCAAGAGTTGGTAAATTAAGCTCTACCTTTGATGGTAGGTGGTGGAATTAATGTCACTTCACTTTAGCTATTTAAAAATATACTATAACAAAGTCCTACAGATTCTTCCACAGCCAAAAGCAGTTCAGGTGCTGCTTCCATGCCAAGGTCTATCTATCACGTAGCTTGGAGCAGGACTGTGCTGATACAGGAGCTGCTGGGGAGAGCAAGGCGGTAGGGCTGTGTCTGTTAATGAGTACCAGCTACTCCGAGGTGCAGCCATCCACTCCGCTGACTCCATCCTGCACCAGCACTGCAGGGTGGAGGGGAGCTGCAGGTATCACCCATTTAAGAACTACCCCTAGAGCTGCCATTCTCCGAGTTAGGTGGTGCACGTGTTGTGGCTCTTGAATGAACAAAGATTTTTGGTCCACCTGCTTCTGAACAGACAGACTGCTGGACTGAGAAACAACATTTTCAACTCTGTCGTGTGGTTTTCTTAGAAAAAAAAAATACATGCGGGCTCCTATGAAGCAGCACTCACTTCTTTAAAGAATTTTTCTTTAAATACAATTCATCCTGCTATACAGCTATAGTTTTCTATTTCAGAACACAAAGTACTGAACTGTCCACTGTCAGAGTGCAGGAAGAGTTTCAGCACAGCAGAGCAGTAGCAGGCAGCTCCTTTTCTGTAGTCCTCTGCTCTCAAGGGTTCAACTTGGATCCTAAGTGTTGAGTGAACATCATTTTCTTGTTGAGTAATCTCTTTAGATTTTCTTCTCCTCTTTATTAAGTGCAGAATGTAAAAACATGTTTTTAAATATTTATCAGGCATGTTATTTACTTAAGAGTAAGAGCTTCTTAAGATTTGATACATTTTATTATGTAAATACCTACTTGTTCAAAATGTAAAACATGCATTATTTTTGGCAGTCCCTAACAGCTAATCTGGCATGTTAAAATCCTGCACGTTAAAAGAACACCTTTGTCATATTAAAGCCCAAACATTTAGGGCCTGATTTGCCTCCTTTTCTTTCTCTTGTGTAAACTGCCAGTAATTACACTGACATTAACGGTGATATTCCTGGTATACACCAGGGAAAGCAAAGGTGCATCACAGTGAAAAGGAAAAATCCTGTTGTTCTACTTACAGGTAAATTTAATCCTGCTTGATTTCACTCTGATAATTTGTGCAAGTAAAGCAAACAAGCCCTTAGTTACTCAGGAGACTATTATTTCTACAGAGCCAACTCTCTGAAACAGCTATAGGGAACAGTAGCAGATTTTAAAATAATAATTCAGAAATTTTATTAGTAAGTAATGGTGCTCTCATCCATATTCTAGCCTACGAGTCTACGAAACTGTATTAAAACTAATTCAGATGGTTCACATTCATTTAACATTAAAAAATACAGTTTTTTAATACAATATATGCGGAAAGCTTCCTCTCTGCCTATGATCTTATGTGCCAAATTTCAGCTTCCTTCTTTTTTTAACAGCCAAGTTATAAACCTCTAAAAACAGAGTTTGTAATAGAAATCCTGATAGACTCACTTTAATGTTTTGAATTATAAAACTACACCTTTTAAAAGACAAGTGTCATTGCCAAACAGTGAAATTACTATACTTTACTTCCACCCACTACATTTCAATTTTAATTTTATGAATATTGCAAATTATAACACTCACATTATAACCTCTAAAGGGGATAATTTATAAAAGCAGTGTCCATCAATTATAAATTTTCCATGACATTAATAAAATGGCAAGAACTAATTATGATGACTTCTGAGATGAAGATGCCTTGGACAAATCATTAATACTTTGAAATGGTATTTTTTAAAACATAGCAGGTTCTAATTATGACTGAAATGAGATTATGAAAATGATCACAGAAAGGACATTAACCTGATGAGTTCCACAGTCTCTGAGTACATGGTGTATGGAGATTTAGCTTCTAATGGATCTCGCTCCATAGCGTTCCCGCACTCGATGAAGGAGAGGGCAGCATCAGCATAATTCACTGCTTTGCCGAACTTCTCCAGCTGAAATAGGAATGACATCGTCAAGAAAATCCTTCAGCTTTAATTTCTAGGTAGACAGATCATAATACGAAGCAACACTAGCATTAGGATGAAAGCAAAGTGACGCTGGTAGTTAAGAATGAATTCATACAGTAATTAAGGCAGGGTCTATGTTTTTACCAAATCTTTTCAGGTAGTGTATGGCCAGATGCTCCACAGAGGAAAGTCAATGTATGGCCATTGACATGCACAGATTTACACAGGCAATGAGGGACACTAAGCATGTTTGAACAAATCCATATTGCTCCTCGACATATGAACTAAGTTTAAATGTCACTACACAAGGGTTAAGTAACAACTCCATGCCATTTGTCAGATGTCACATTCTGCGTTAACTGTTGACCAAAAAAAAAAAATCTCATCACTTCTGGGATGACTGAAAGAACAGAAGAAAATCCCAAGAGAAAATATAGCACTGCTAAATATTTTATTTTACTAGGATTTTATCGCAAAAGGTTTTAGCCCTCATAATGGTTGTGATTAAACTGACTTAGACATACTGATTTCTTTTTTTATGTGTAATGAATATTATATATGACATTTTTATAGTAAGTATTTTATAATAGTATTTAACATTTTCAATTTTTGATAGCTGGATGTAAGAATTCTACTAATGTGGCATTTGATATAAGAGATCCAATATACTTGAAATAATTTAAAAATTTCTTTGTGTATCTCTATCAAAATATTTTTGATGCATCTGCACATGTTTTCCATTCGCAAAAGAGAAGCCTATCCTAGCAACATATTAAGCACAACAATTCGTACTGGTCCAAGGTAACAGTATATTTGCCTTTGTGGTTACTTCTAAGCAATCTTTAGTGCCCTCTGCATACCTTTAATTTCAAGTTCTGCTCTTCTGCATTGATTATGTACAAAGCCTTTGTGTAACTGATAGGTATTACCTGAATGATCACAAAAGGGTAAATATTTCTAAATGTTTTCTCTCTATTCCAATGGCCACTTCTCAGCATATTCTTCAAACTTCTTGCTTCAAGTCTTCCAAAGACATCTTTTTGTGGTATTAAAAAAAAAAAGGAATCTGGCTGCAAGCAGATTTGGTACAGACATACAGTTTGAGCCAGAAATGGGATCCAGTCCTGCCCTTTGCTCCATGCTGACTATTGGAGTAGGTAGAATTACTCCAGCTCACCACAGCTCAGCTGAGAACAGAGCGAGGTTTCCAAGATCTGTTCCATATGGTACAGTCAGTTGCCACTGCAGCAGCCCATCCAAATTAGTTGACTCCTTACTGCCATCCCGGACAGGGATAAGTTTTCATGGGGTCACTCCCATAGGATGCAGAATGCCCTGCCCTTCACCAGAAATCTATTTTCCATACAAGCTCAGGAACAGCACTGCCACAAATCTCATTACCATTTGCTGACACATTCTGAGGTCACATGCATTATCTTTCTAGCCACTGCAACACATCTTCCAGTGCTGCATGTGCTTTGTCATGTCAGCACCAAGTAACCAGAAGCAATTATTTCCATAGGACAACGAACACTATGGGATTGCACAGCAAGAGTGTTACATGGAGATAATTTGTGTGCAGCTGTATTGGGTGGAAAAAAAAAAGTTGAGACCTAAATACCGGAAAGAAAAAGCAGATACTTTGTTCATGGGTATTTATGTCTGCCAACAAGTTGTGTTGTAGCGGATGGCCTCGCATTCCCGTAAGAGCACTCGGGGTGTCAAACTGCATGTGACAGGCAAGGCCTGCCTGCAGGCAGCAGCATGATGTGCTGTGCCTGCTCCTCTTAGTTCTGCTCGAGAAACACCCCCGATTCCGCGAGGCATAGTCAAAGGTAAGAGGACGGGAGACAGGTCAACACTTTCTGAGTGAATCAGGCTGTGGAGGGAAGTGGATTGACATAGCATGTCGAGATCATCAGAAGCCTGAGCCTGTAAATATTTGCTAGCGTGGAGCAGGCATCCCTGTGCCAGAACCATGTGTATTTTCTTTAAAGGTCAATCAGCTGTGGGAGGTGGTGTCAGTTTGCTTCTGCCAGACTTTCCTGTGTGCAGATGTCAGGGCTCTGGCTGAACATGCTCTGCTGAGTGGGGCTGTAGGAATCAGTGCAGGCCACCTCCTGTAAACAGGCAGGTCGGGAGGGATGGCTGCTAACCTACTGACAGGCATGGCAGGTTGCCAAAAACCTGAACCCACCTCCCACAGAAAACACACTTGGTAACACTATGCCCCAAGTCAAAAGGGAGCCTGGAGAGCTGGAGCAGGCAACTTGACATGTCAACTCTCCTTCAGCTCACCAACAGCAGAGGGAGAGCCATTTTTTAAAAATAATTTGTTAGTTTTGTTTTTTAAAAACACAGTACAGGGTTGGGGTTTTTTGTTGCTTTTGTTTTTTGTTGGTTTGGGTTTTTTTTTGGCAAATGCTTATTTCCAAGCACAAAATCTCTGATGTGGAGTGACAGAATATACATGCAAAAACCTCATAAATAATAAAGCGAGGTGAATAATCACCCAGTTCTTTTTCAGTTGTGATTTTGGGCAAAGTGAATGGCCACACTCCATTTGAGACATCTCAGTGTAAATAAATAGAGGAGTCAAGTTCCACTAAGCCTGCCTAAATGAGCTACTGTTCTGCACTCTGTGTAGCGTACAGGAGCAAAGTCCCTGCCCTCAAAGCAATGGCTATTAAAGGGACTTCAGCGCTAGCAATAGTTTGGATTGAACAAACTATGACAGAATATAATCTGTCAGATTAAGTAGTTTCATCAAAGTCAAAACACTTCACAAAATTAGGCTAACTTTACTGGAATTTCATCTGCGGTAAAATGAGAAAAAAAAGCTTTCCCAGCATTGAATACCTCATGACAAGATTTTTTGGGAAGAAGCATGTTGAGTCTTTATTTACCAGCCTAAAATCATGCAATAAAAATGAATGTACTATTTAAAAATCAATTGTTGTTAATTTTAAACAATTGGATTGGAAATATCAAACAGTTTTACCACATGATAATGGGGTGGAGGGTGATTTGCCTTTCTTAACTTTCTGTTATGGAATATTTCAACACTTTTGGTTTAGGCTCAAAGTGAATAGGAAAACAAATTTCAAATACACATCATCTTTCATGAAATGATCTTACATCTTTCATAAACAGCATGACTATTGCTCCTCCTCGGAAGGGATATCAGCTATTGTAAGGAGCTTCTATTTTTGGGAACGAATTGTTAAAGGCTAGGAATGGTGCTCAGGGTTTGACTTCTTGTGGACAGTGTGCTTATGGAGTACAATTTGAAGCATGCTTTAGTCAACAGCAGAGTTCCTCTTGGTTTCTGAGCCTTTAGATGACATTCAGAATGTACATTTTTGTAACACCTGTGTCCATAGTGGAAAGAGACAAAAACCTCCTGTGATAACCTACCAATGCATCTGCTTTATGCTTTAGCTTCTTAGCCTCTTGCATGTAATAATCCGCATTATGAAGCCTAAAGAGACAAAATCAATTATTTCAAGTCTTTGTTTTCATACAGTTGGACAAACATTGTTTGAGAAAATTGCTGACTGCTTCCAAGAACAATTTTGACATATACACCCACTTATCTCTTTAAATCTTAACCTGATATTAATCTGAAGCTGCTGTATGCAAAGATATGATGGGTGACCAGAATGTAAAATAACTAGCTGTGGAAAATGGCCACCCAAAGGACCCATTAATGTGTGCTGAACAGAGGAAAAGAAAAAATATTTTAAACTAATTAAGTGTAAGAAGTTTCCATTAGAGGAGCTAAAATAAAAAAACGAAGAATTAGCATGAACCAACATTCACGATCTGAAAACATTTATCAACAGTCTTCATTAATCAGTGACAACAGTTCATTTGTAAAGATTAAAACTGTGTGTGCCTTTGTGCAGCACTATCCACATGAGTGCCCAATGCTAGCGTTATAATCGAAGATACTCTCTTTCACTGGGAGCTCTGCTTGCATGAAAATCCCAACTACCTAACATACAGCTAGTACAGAGATCCGATAATACTTACACATCATCAAATGTTATTTTGGGTCTTCTGGGCTCAGAATTCCCATTGGAAAGTGTTGGCATTGCAGACCAGATGTCTGATTCTAGATGGCTGGTGTCAAGAAGAGTGTTGGCTGTTGGTGTGTTGTGAGATTCTTCCTCCTAGAAAAAAAAAGGACTGTTATTAACTCTTCGTAGTTCAAACAATTCCAACAGTTCCAACAATATAAGTGCTCACACCCACCCCCCCAAAAAAACCCCAAACAAACAAAAGGCTAAGGCACAAAGTAACACTCATATATACCCAACTACATCCAGGTTACCTCACAAAACCACCCTTCCATCCTTTATAACATAAGCCTATTAGATTAATTAGGCAATATGACTCTACCGCTGACCCCTCACCCGAACTCATTAACTTACATCCTTAGGTGAAGTCAGCCTGGATATCACAGTGTTACTGATTAGAGACACTGGTTGAAGCAAGGGTGGGGAAGTTTAATGCTGAAGGGCTAATGTAAATTCGACTTCATACAAGGTGTATCACACTAATGGAACCTTTTTTTATATACTATTGTTAGCTAGCTGTTAAGGTGTCTGAAAAGTCTGCTTGGATTCCAGCAAGGAATGGTTTCCTCACCCTTGCTACACAGAACACAGAGAAGAATGGAAAGCAGAAGCCAGGAGTTGTGACTCTGTACTGTTTAAAACCAAAAGTATAACAGTAATATTTAAATCGGGCAATCGCCGCTTCAAGCTAGGTCCACAACCAGATAAACTAAATTACAGATGGTCCAACGAACTAGGGAAAGAAATCTAACATATTTTAGAAGACAAATATTTCATGTATCAGGATAGCAGATAAACCAAGGATAAATCTGACTAGAGGTGCTGGGAGTGAGAGGAAGTGGCCCTGCTGTTTACATAGCATTGTTTATTTGCTGACATATGCAGTTCATTTTGGCATTGATTTCAGTTGAAGGCGTGTGTATTACTCTCGCAGCTTGAAGTGACACAATGATATCAGAAAGCAACAGGGACGAACGAATAAGGTGAAGTGATTTGTCACCTACGATCCAATGCAACTTATGAGTTTTACTATTACAGTGCAGGGTAACAACCTCTCACAAAGCAGCGAACTGTGAAAAATGGGGCTGTGCATGTCCTTTTCTGTGGCAGTATTTTCCTGTCTTTTAATTTTGACAGTGATACTAAGATACAGTTTGATACTAAATGATGTTTGCAACTCCAGAGGGAGGACTGTTTTCTAAAATGGGCCAAAACCCTGAAGTTTCCCTGTTTAACCTAAAAGAGGATGACAAACTGATGTGAAATTGTACTTATTTTTGGTGAATTTGCTATGCAGCTTCTAGTTTTGGCACCTTTTCATGTATTTTCAGTAAAAAAAAGATCCAAATCTGGTGAAAAGCAAGCAAGAGAGAATTGTCTTTGTGAAAACCTTTGATGGGGAGATGGCCCTAAAAGAATGATCAGGGGTTTTTTTTGAAAAAAAAACTATTTACATGGTATCTAAAAGCTTATCTACACGATTCAGGGAGAATAGGTGTAAATGAATCTTACTGCTGGAAGCCTGTCAACCAGAGAGAAGGTATGAGTTGAGTGTGCTATGGACAGGTAGCTTTTTAGATTTCTATTGTCTGTTTAGTTTAGGCCACAATATTCAGTATAACTACAGTGCTTAATTCTGGCTGAGAATTTGGGGCAATTATTTAGGTGATGGATACCAAAATTCCTGAAGTTTTATTTTCAAAATGCTTGTGTTGTAACTACAGAGGTAAGGGGATAATTGCAGCTAGTTGGTGGCTGCAAAGGTTCTCCTCTGAGGTTCTGGGACCAGGTGTTTCAAGGAGCAATATACAACACCAAATGGATGCCTAATGCTGACCTAAAAATGGAATTTGCAAGAGCTGCTTATGCCCAAAGATCCACTTCTGCAAAGATCCACTTCTCGCCGCTCTTGAGTGAGACTACATAAGCATTTAAAAATAGATACGGGAAAAAAAAAAAAAAATCAAACAGAACAAAGCTAATTTTATTTTATCATGTTCAATTCCAGCAACTGAGGTCGGTTACTTACACAGATTCCTTTGGGGTTGGAAGAGGATTTATTTTCATTCTTTCTGTGTTTAGAAACAGAGGAGGAAGAGCTGCTGGTCTGAGAGGTGTTTGTGATGTTGGTCTCTTGGCTGAAGGAGCTGTTGTCACTGCTGTGCCGCCGGTGCACAGGCTCATCCAAGAGTGGGGATAATGGAGGAGGGAACAGCTTCTCTTCTCTTTTCTTTGTCACCTTCTTCACTGAGCTACCGCTGCTCCTGGGACATAGATAAATGTCATCTGCACTTCAAGAACCTTGGTTAATCCTCCATAGCACAGAGCTCTAGATTTTATTTACTGAGAAGCCAGCTCTACCCTCAAATATGTCCCGCAGCCCCCATGTCCTAGGAGCTAAGTCAAAAGGAGACATGGAGTGAAAACAGAAGAGCTATCTCTGCCTTTTCAATGGCTGCAGAAATCCTCCTGCTCTGGAGGACAACTTCCAGTGCATTAGTACAAATTGCACCCAATTTAAATGCTAATTTGAGTCAGCCTTCATTTGAGAGGTCATAGTGGCTCTGACTCAGCAAAGTGCTGAAAAGTTTTATGCATGGAGTTAGTTCCTTTGACATCAAGGATGACTATTTATGTATTTAACACTAAGCATCTTTTTAAGAGGTGGATTAGGGCCCACGTAAGCAACCTTTGCAAAAAGACGTAACAGCACATGGCATGTGAACAACAAAAAAAATTATAACTACAAAAATGATAACCATAACAATAACAAGATAATTATTTGACCTCTAGAATAAAACCAATGTTCAACACTATATTAAAATGATACATTGTAGCTGGCAAAAGCCCTTGAGCAAATATTGGTTGATGAATTGAACGTGATTCAGAAAATGAATGTGGTTTTGACATGAAAGCTCAAGTAATATGATAATCTATTGTCTGTTTTATGTACAGAAATTGTTAGCTGGCTAGAAATGGCAGCTGTGATACACAGTAAAACCCAAAAAACCTGCTAAACTTTCTCCCTTCAAATCCATCAAAAAAGAAAAAACAAAACCCAACGCCCCACTGATGGTTTAACATGTTAATCTACTCATAGATTTTTATTTTAGGTACTGTCCTAACTCAGTCAATGAAGATAACCTGAATTTTAATCTTTTGTTAGACATCTAATATTGCACTACATGATCATTTGCTTTGCATGGTTATTGACTAAAATTTCAATAACAAATTAAGTCAACAAGAATTTATGTTTTCTTCCCAGTCACTTTCAGTCAGTGTCAGGAATTATAGATCTACTTTGCCTTAAAGTAACCAGGGAAAGAGGAGAAAGAAATGTATGTTTCCTTACTCCTCGTTCTGGAGCTCTCTCTCATTCCAGTCTGGCCTCTTTTGCAGTTTCACCACCAGTATCAATATCTACACCTGCTTTGGTCATTCCCCTACTTAGGGCCTTTGGTGATACAAAACCATTTTAGCCTATGAACCAAACTCCCCACGTTTCAGGTGTTACAGCTCTTCTACTCAAAACTATTTTAATTCAACTGCAGAGTTAAAAATATCTTATTTAAAACTCTCTGATATTAAAGATCTTCAGGCTGAAGACATAAAATGAGTGCAGAATTCATATTGCCTTACGGCAGGACTGGTATGTATCTGTCCTGCTCAGAAAACACATGGGCCTGAAGAAGATCAAAGGAAAGCAACCAGGTTGGAAGAGACTGGTAGTTCTTCGAGGAGACTGATTTTATGCAGATGTGGTCCTGCAACACATCCTCCAAGAAGTTCTCACTCAAAGCCCCATCTGTTAGCTTTCTTACCCCAAAAGAGCATTTTGGAACTCAGACAAATTACCATAGCTAGAGCACAATAATATTCTGAACTTTTTCCAGAGGAAAGTTTTCCAAAGGAGGGTAAGCACTGCCCAAGAAAGTGTGCACGTGTTCTTAGATTGTACAGAGGCAAAGCAGATGCAGTTAATGAAATACCCAGGAGCAGAACCCAAACCCTCTGCCTCCCAAATCTGTCTTACACAGGCAACTCTGAACAAGCATATTTAGGTGGTTCTCATCATCAGAGTGATGTGGTTCTCCATGCCTCTCTGCATGGAGGTGTTTGGAGCTCTTCTTTCTCCATGGTACAACTTTACAAAGGGAAAAGCAACTGAGTCTGGCAGATCTGTCTCAAAAGTGTCTGAAGAAAAAATGAATGTGAGCTATTGGCCAAGTCCCCTTTTAGATCTGACTGTGCATGACTAGTGGGGTTCCTCAGAAGATCTGTGTCTATTTCCACGGCTACTGCAGGACTCTGCTACTTGCACAGTCTGCCACCGCATGATGAAATTTAAGGCACATATAAATCAATTGAAGGAACATTTCCTCAGCTGCTAGATGGAGTGGGAAGGATTAAGACAGTAGCAGTACAAGAAAAAATTAAGGCATCTGCAGGTACCATGGTTAAAACGTCACCAGTTCACTTCATCTTTGGGCTTAAACATAAGATGGGGCAAACCAAGATATAGGTGCAGCTACTCAGCTCTGGCACACAAGTAATTCTGTGGGTGGGAAGACAACCACAAAGGAAAATGCACTTGAGGATAATTTTTTTTCTACATAAATCAAATTAAAAAGAAACCCACCAATATAGTTATAATTCTGTCTGGGTATTTTTTTTTTTTTTTTTTTTCCCTATTGCCCACTTAATCCTATGAGTTTTCGTATGAATTGAGCTGATAATTTATTTAGCAATGTTACCTCCCTCAGATTTACGCCAAAGCATTTATGTTAACAATAACCTCCATGAAATAGGTTGTTACCAGCAGTTAACCAGATTGTCACTTTGCTTTGGGCTGTTAATGGGCTAAGAAACTGGTCTTTGATTGCAGCAATCGCTAATTTTGAATGAATTTATTACAATAATTACTGAGACTCAATGGTTTAATTTGCTGTCATGATTGTTAGTTAAACTATATTTAAAATCTAGGGAGAAACACAATAAAAGCACAAGGAAAAAATACAAGCAGAACTGATGGTCTTGTGGCTGCAGGGTTTAATCTTTGTGACTGAAAAGGCCAATTACCAAGGAACGAGAAGGCTCCCCATCTGCTTTTTTTTCAGCCTGGTTTCTTTTAGGGCAGAAAGCAAGCAAGCTGGCAACCAGAGGTCAGTGTGTGAAGGAGAGAATTTCCATCTACTCTCACATTTCAAGCTGTCTTTCTTTGCCCTTTCTTTATCCACTCCTTGTGGTATGCTGTGGTATCTCTGGCCTATTAGTGAGACAAAGCCATTGTCTATACCAATCACTTGGCTTTCCTTTGCCTCTACTCTCCCTGTCCACAATGAAATGCTGCACATTGACGGTGTATCTGATTTTCTGCAGGGGGTTAGCAGGGAAAGGTCACTCCTGCATTAGCTTGGACCATATGGCAGCAACTGAATGAAGCTGAAGTCATTGTCATAGATGTAGAAGGCTGCCTCTGCCGTGAACGAACCCCAATGAACACTGTTGTGACTACCCAAGGGAGCGGCTAATAAACATTTCCAAGTACAGGTGCATCCTTAACTAAAGGTCAAACAAAAGGGAACAGGAAATCTTGAAAAACAGGCTGAAATGCTTGCCTCAGACAATCTTCTAGCATGCCTGTTAGATGGCAGGCATGTTTCACTGGTACGAGTCTAGTTTCAAATTCAGACTCACAGTCTGCATCAGCACATAACTCTGTGTTGTTATAAACTGCCAAATGTTTGCGAATAGTGCTTTATCTGGAACTGGGTCTACCAACCAGGTATTCAGACATAAATGGTATTCAGCAGCACATACAATTAATGCTTAAATTAAAATTGCTCTGGCAAGAAAGTAAATACATAAATAATCCTCTGCTGCAAAGTGGGCAGCTGATCTGACAAAAATCCAGCCTCACAGCAGTGTTTCAAGGTATTACTCTGAATTCCTTGGCCAAAACAGAGTATTATCTATTCCTTCAGTTGCTATGAAATATCAGAAATAAGGAAAATACAGTGGCAATAGTTTGAATAATTACATTTGAAGAGTCACATCAGATTTAGGAAAAGACATCATCCCCAGAGCATGTGAGGGAAGGAGAAAACAGAGAGATAACTAGTTGTTTATGTAATGACTACATAATACAAACTGTCTCTTTGGTTGTACAAATGGCTTTTAAGTTCACAACTGAACATTTGAAATTTCTACACTCAGATTGTACATGTAGTCATAGAAACTTGTGGAAATCGGGCATATAACTGTCCATATTAGACATGTAACCCTTTAAAAAACAATTATGCATCTTTGCTTGCTTTATTGAGCCCATATATTTAGGGAAAGATTATGAGAGAAATGTATTCAAATGCCTAAAGCATAGGTAGGCAGTGAGAACTGCAAACGCACAGGTGTGGCCTATCTGTCACTGATTCCTCCAGACTCCTGAATGCCTCCAAATTTTGGCCCAGAGATCATAGTCTTCTTGTCAAAATGCTCTTGGATTTATAAAAAAGCTCAATGAAAATCTCGGAAGTCTGCCTTGGGGAACCTGGCTTATTGGTACAGCGATCAAGTTCTAACAGGAGAGCTAAGGTTTCTCACGAGTGAAAACATCCACCATGGGATGTAACACCTTCTTAATGGGTGAACATCATCATCACACCTGTAGCTGAATCATCCTCATTTCTCAGAGTCCTTACACAGGGACTTAGGAGCTCTGACAGAAAACATAGAACCTTTGGGAGTAAAGGAGCAAATGGCAAAGCTTGCCTTTCAACCTTTTACCACTGAAGTGTTATTTTCCCCCATGCCCTTGAACAGTGTACTTTCAGCTTTCCCTTTCTTCTGCCTCCTCTTAAAAACTCTACTTAACCCTCCGGAGAACAGAACCACTCCTGACTGCTTAAAAACAATCCCGGGCTCTCCAGAAATTTGTTGTCACACACTTCAGCCAGATCTATATTTAGTTGCATGTCTCTGGGAGTTGAAGACCTGAATTATCAAACAACATTGCATTTGTTTCACGAGAACTCAGAAGACACTAATAACAAATGCAGTGTGACCCAGGTCTCAATCACTGCAGTGGAAAAGCAGTCAGAAAATGTTGTTTCAAAACTTGATTCAGATGAGAGGAAGAGCTAGCATATGGAAATAACTATTGATGGACACAATTATATTTTAACAGAGAATACTAAAGATTTGAAAGCTCTGAGGAATCAAATTAATGACCTGGAAAACAAGCTCAAATTAAGAAACATCAGGTTGGGGGTGGATCCTTAGGGCTTACTGGTGACAAGAATAGAAAGATTTTTTTAATGGATTGTGGAGGTGTTGGGGGTGGATAATCCTTGAGTCCCTCTGCAATATATCTCTGCTCATTGTATTTCTAGCAATGACAATCAGGCAACACCCATCATGATGTTTATCAAATGTGTAACATGTTACAGATCACACTGTAACTTTCAACTCATCTGCCTTTTCCAGATTCCAACTGATTTTCTCAGTGGTAGAATGAGGGGTTAGTTGAAGGACTGAGGTTACTCTCTAATTACACCAGTATGAATAAAATGATGCTCAACATCCTTTATGGATTTGAAAATCTGTGTGCTATTTCATAAATGATTTTTGAATCAAAATTTATCTAAATTTAAATACTACTACAATCAAATTGTTTCCAGAAGCACGTTGTGGGTTTGATTCTTTGCTTGTTCTAGTGCAAAGCAGAAAGAAGTGCCTCATCTCAAAACTGTAAAAGCACAAAATTGATGACAGAAGGGAGTTGGACTCTTTGGTTATTTATAGAATGTTAATCTTGTGATTATACTAATCAGAATCATTATTTACGTGGCGCCTGTTTGCTCAAGTATTATAGCCATCTCTCAAAGACACTCTGAAAGGCACAAACTATTTGATTATATGTCTGCTGAAATACAAAGCACGTATGTCTGAAATGTTTAGGATGGTCACCCTGGTATTTCTGTATACACAGTTAAAGAGTAAGAGCTGTTGAAGTGAAGTCACTATTTTGTTCAATAAAACTGAGAATTGTCTCTTATGAAAACAATTTTAGAAAATAAATTACAGGAAATCAAATAAAACCCACTTTTAGTAGGATTCTCTGGCCACAAAGGTTAAGGATGATGGGGCAAGAAAGAACACTGAAAGGATGCAGTATGGGGGTAGAAGAGTACATGGGGATTGTGGTGGCACTCAGAATTCCTGTAGTTCATCAGAAGGATGAAGGAATCTCATCCAAACCCATGTGGATCCTCCTCCTGATGGATGGGAAGAGCAGTGCCGGGTCACTTATGGGCTGTAAAGCCCATCCGGTTCTACAGCAAAGGCATTATGTGAAAAAAAAGAACTTACTCTTTAGTGCTGGTTAATCTGTGATTTGGTATCGGAGAGATACAAGGTGGGAGCAGGCATGAAGCTGAAGGGTCCTCCAGGCGCTGCTTCTTGCTTTCAGCAAAGGTATCCAGGCTTTCTGTCTGCTTTAACAAAAAAGGCAGAGCTTGAAAGATCCAGCATCTATGCACAATTTCACTTGCCATTAAGAGCTCAGAAATCTCAGTGTATTTCTTTTAACAGTAGCAGCAGTTAAAATACTAGTCTAAGAGAAGTGAAAGTCACCTGAAATGAGGGCTAAACATGCTCCAAACACATGACATGAAGTTACATAACAAGTGACACCGCCAGATAATTAGGAAGCAAAATGTCTCATGTGCTATGGCTGTCTTCTATAGTGCACTGGAATTTAATTAATAATTCAGATGGAATGACTTGATAGAACCAAATTTTACTCAATAGCTTTTACTCCTTGACTTAATGGAAGGTGATGGGAAAACTTCTCTGAGAAAGTATTCCTCACAGGACTAAAAGACTACAGGACTGAGCTGGGGTAGTCATTAACAGCGATAGCTCGTTTAAAATTTGCTTTGAAAGATTCCCTGATGCATGACTTTTGTGCCTGAGTTAGGATGATACAAGCAAAGCTGATTACTGCTCTGTCACTGGAACCTTCAAGCCCACTAGTAGATGGCTAAAATAAATCTTTTAATAGCAGGATTTAGAAACACAAATCAGGCTCTCCCTCCTCTGTTTTAACTGTTGATATACCCTCAAGTCATCCTAATTGTTTTTTCCCCCTTTGGGTAGCAGAGAACAATTATACAGCAAGTGAACAGGCTGTTTCAGAGTGTAGCTTATGTCTGTACAATCCAAGAGCAAGATTTGTTGCTTTGTGATTCAAGGGCCCAGCTAATGAAATTATGAGGTTTCAACTTTCATACGCGCCCCCCCCCCCCCCTTTTTTTTTTTTCCCTTGGGAGCCCTTAGTTTAGTTGCCCATATTGTACTCGTGTTTTAGCCAAGATTCCTTCTCCATCATACTGACACTCCACTACGTTACCTAGCAAGGAGGTTTGTTGTATAATTAATATACATCCTGGTGTACTTATACATACACATAAACATGGACATTTATACATCCCTTTCCTCTTTCTTCTCTTCTCTTTCCTCCTTACATCTCTGCCTTTAGTGTACAGCTAGAATATAAATTGAATGAAACCTCCTGAGTTTACTCATATGATTATTTCCACTTAATTCAGGAGGGAAGGAGCCAGTGCAGTGACTCATGTAGGCAGGGGTGCAGACCCTGTGTCTGCCTGGCATTCTCTGTCTTTGTCTTGCATTAACTCTCTTGTACCACTGGACTGCTCAAACTCAGGATTTCAAGAAGTCCACTAGAACAGACAGCTCAAGTCACATTCACAATGATTTATTAAGTTTGGGTTATAAAAAAAAATACGCTATGATGTCTTCTCACAGACAGACCAGAACACAACCATTTCAGCTAGAAAAACTGACTACAAAAATTCATTTATGATATAAAACTTCAGTTTCTTTTCTGAAAACACATTTCGTTTGAAGTGCACTGTCATATCCCACAAGATAGGATACCCTTGGGCATAAATAACATAAAACACATGATAAAACATAACGCCTTAAGTCAAAATATATTTGCTTTTTCAGGTAGCTCTGTAGAGAAAGCAGCTAGTTAAGCAAATGATATTTCTATGAATCATATTTGTTTATACAACAAAACAATATAAAGACTAAATTCACCAGGAGCAGAAGGAAGCACCATTCCATTGACTTTAATGAAGCTATGCCTGTTTAAGCCAGTGGTGAAAATGCCTTAATTCTGCAGACAATAAAACCGTGCCTTCCAAATAGGATGACATTTTCTGAGTAAGGCTGAACCCCTAGTAATACAAACTCATCCTTGGGAATCTTTCTGCAGATTACAGAACACTGGAAATTAATGGGTAAGTGAGCAAATACAGTGAAAATCTTGTAAGCCAAATCTCAAAAAAATACACTGTTCATTGATTTTGTCATCTGGAGTTTGTTTTTTACTGGTTTCTGATGTTAATTTGTAATGCACTTGTAAATGTATGTCCTTTGTAAAAACAATAAAACCTCAGTGTTATGATGCCTCCTTGCAGCGCTGCTGCAGGTGCAGTGAGGACTCACTGACTATGGTCCTGACCTTGGGGATGCACAGAAACTCAGTTTTCCTCTGAACGATAAAGACGACTTACCTTGTGTTTCCTTTTGGATTTTGTGGATGGTTTTTCAGCTGCTGGGGTAGGGGACTCTCGAGATGGTCGCCTGTGTTTCACACTTGTCTCTCTTGGTTCACTTTTCACAGACGTGGTCTCAAAAGGCTCTTGTCCAGGTATCCTAGAGAGTAAACTAAGGTCTATTTTCACCCACAGAGATTTGAGTTCTTCATATTCTCTTAGTGGGGACAGAAGTTCATTTTGGACGACTGGGATAGGAGAGAAGAGCTGCTCCTCCAAGTCATTGCTGGTCTGGTCAATGGATGTGTTGCTGCCATTGCTAGTTAAACTACTTACGCTGAGGATGTTACTGCCAGAGTCCTTCACTTTGACGCCATTTCCAGACCCAGTGCAAGCTGGCAGTACCTTAGCCTGCAAGCTCTCCTCCTGGTCTGTATTTGAGTCAGAAGTAGATGAATCCGTTTCAATGAATTCTCGGGACTTAGGGACAATTTTGCTGGGGCCTCGGTACTTTTTCTTCTCTGAAGTGAGACCTGTGCTAGTTCGCGGTTCTTTCCTTGGAGCTGTCTTCCCAACTGCTGCTTTAGTTCGAACCTTTGGCTGCTCGGGGGGTTCCTGTGTGTCTTTTTCTTTGGGAGTGTTGCTGGTATTATTTGGTTTGGGCCAGTTATACTCTTCTACACTGGAAGTCCTTTCTACCTTTTTGGGTTGTTTTTTCCCAGTAGTCCTTTGTGAAGTTGGCTCATTATGAGCTGGTGACTTCTGCTTGGAGCTTTTTGCCTCTGGGGTTTTCTGGGCAACCCGCGGCTTGGCTTTCTCTCGGATGGGACTAAGGATCGCCCGGTCTTTGGAATCAGTTGGGGGCAGGCTGCAGTTGAGCTTCCCTTTGTTTGGCCCTTCGGCCTGCTGGTTGCTCTGGGCCTGGGAGCTGGTCTCGCTGTGAGGCTCATTTTGATTGTTGATGATGGTCTTGTTGTGGGGGTTCACTTTATTTAGCCATTTATCCAGCTGCCATTTGTTTGTTGAGGGAGGTTCAGGCTGCAGTTTGAAGAATGACAAAAAACAAATCTCAGACAGAAGCAAAGGTTTCCCCTTTAAATGAGAATGTTTTTAATGTACCCTTTTATTTCAGTCAACTAGTGGTGACTGCTAGTTTTACGGGAGTATTTATGGAGTATTTATGGTTAATTAGGCTTCCTTATCTGGTTTACAATGTGGCCCTGGAGAAATTTAATACAACTAAAAAGTTTAGCTGGTCCCTGAAGACATAGTTTTGTCATGTTGCCTTTCCTTAGTCCCAGCTGAATACTGTGTCAATAAAATCTTCTCTAGCTACTGGCAAAAATCTAAATATTTCTTTAAAGCAATTCAAATGTAGGCCAGCAGGATTCTTCCAAAAGTTAGAATGAGTATGTGGGTCATACACATAAAACTAAAGGGAGAAAAAAGTCGACAGCATCAAACAGCACAGAACTCCAACATTTTCCTAACAGGGAGCAGGATTTCACTCCCTTCCATGATTCCCCCTCCGAGCCCCTGCTGGGGAGGAGCTGAGAGCGTGGCTTTACCTCCGGCGTGGCACTGCGCGACTCCTCGTTGCACTCGCTGTCACTGGAGCTGCTCTCGCTGTCGGAGTCGGACTCGGAGCTGCTCTCGGACTCGCTGGAGCTCCCGGAGCCGCCGCTGGAATGGGCCAAGCCAGGTGCGTGTGCCGCTGGCACCGGCAGGCTGCTGTGGGGAGAAGATCCTCTCGTGTCAGTATGCTGCTTGTCTTTTTTTAAAGTGTTGCCTTGGGGGGAGCCACCAAGCGAACCCTGTTCACACCGCCTTGCCTCAGTGCCAACTCCCTCTCCTGCAGTACAGACCCAACGGAAACTCCAGTGGCCATGCCACCGCGTAGCCACCGAAGGAGCTGGGTGGGTCTCTGCTTCACGGGACACACTGATTATGGTGTTAATAACTTTACCATCATCATCACCCTCAGTGAGAAACCCTTCAGTGTCACAAGCCTCAGCTTATTAGCCCAATGATTGTGAAAACTAACAATCACACTTAAATAATTCATTAATGGAATCATGGTTTCTTCATTTTTTGCCAGTTCATTTATAATTTATGATCAAAGGAAGGACATCAGGCAACTAATATTGGACAGGGCATTTTAAAAATTAATTTTAATGAATACTTTTACACTGCAGCATACAAAAACTACATATTTTTGACAAGTCTCCAGGGACTGCCCAAGAATTTTTTATTTATAGCTATTTTTTCTCTCATGTTTATGATAATGCAGTGAGAAAAATGGCATTCATGCTGAAAATAAGCCTCTCTGTGAAATCTTTTTCTGCGTGTTCAACTGTCCTCCAAGATGTATTTATTAGCAGTGCACCGGCTCTCATTGTTTTTCTTCAGCATTCATTTTTAAACTGAGAGGTTGGATGACCGCAGTTTTTAGCACTACAGAATTCTGCTAGTCTGAGTCTTTATAAACTCATCTTTAATTTCAACTTTTTTCGTCAGGGAGATAACCATAAGGTTTTATGACTCTTTGGCTGATCTATACAGAGACTTTTTGATGACTTATTTTAAATTTGTGAAGCTGACGAAGCTGACAAAGCAAAGTGTTTGAAAATTGACACCATTTGCTAGCACTCCTTTATGGATATTCAATACTTCACCTTAATATATCATGTGCTGTGTGTGCCCCATATTGAGTGATCTAGAGATGTCTGGAAATTATAATACAGCTTTGTCTTAATTTCTGCTATCTGATTTTCTACTTTCCTCTGATAAAGATTCAGGTAAGCCAGGTACACGCCCTCATTCCCCTTTCAAACTCAGATGCTATATCCATCAAGATGCCCTCTTAAAAAACACAGTAACCAAGAAACTGGAAGTTGGATAAGCCAGAAAAAACTGATGTGTGATCCTCCTCTGCTAGAGTCTTTACAAGTGTTGCCATTGGCTTCTGTGACAATAATAGATGGTCTTTAATTTTCCTCTTACGCTAAGCGACTTTCTCTCTCTCTCCTTGTTGGTAAACCTATCCCTTACACCGCAGTTGGTAACATAACTGTCTCTTTGAGCATTGCAATGGCCCTGCAGTGCCCATTGACAAAACAGCTTGGTGCTTTAGGGTGCATTAATGAAACAAAATTACTCACTTGGGTAATTGCTACAGATCACTAACTTTGTTGCTCATTAAGTGCATATACTTTTTTTTTTTTTTTTCCTTCTTCTAGGGGCTCTTCACTCAACTGACTCAAGTAGAGCTACTTAAAAAATTTCAACTGGAAGTAACGGGTAAATCAAAAGAACAGATGCTTTTAAAAATATGGGCATTTCCAAAAGTATTATAGAAAAGTATTATGGAAAAATAAACATTGCTACATTAAAGAATGGATCTTACACTTTGTATTTAATAATGTTTTTGGAAACCATTTGTGCACTTATTTTTCTTTCTTTATCCTTCATTTTCAGTGAAGCTCAATAAAGTGTAGGGAGATACATTTTCCACTTCTTTTTTTACAGTAAACAAGGAAACAGAACAGTGGAGAAAAAGTGAATGTGTTTGTAGGGAAGTTTGCCTTTTAAATCAATGTCTTGCAATTTTGGTCTCGTATTTTCTATTTGGAAAACACTAAAAGTGGATGAAACCTGAGTTTTCCTACTTCATTGCAATTGTTTCCGAGAAGAAAGAATAAGAAAAAAATAGAAAAAACTTCAAGGATTCCCAAACTGAGGAGGCAAATGGGACAATTCCATTCTAAAATACAGAAATGAAACATCAGCCTTGAAAAAAATGTTATTTATGGAATTATCAGAACAACGAAGTTGTAACTTGGAAATGAATTTTTCCCTAAATTTGTGAGCTTCACCTGTCTCACTTCTGTTTTCTGTTTTCACCCCAAAATGGAAGTGAACATGGCAATATTGATGTTTCATCCTTGCTGAAAACTCCAGTCCCCACAACCCTTCTCCTGTTGTGAAGACAAAGAGATATTTAACCCTCAGCAGCCTCTCCGAGAGCTCAGGCCTGGGCATACAGAACATGCCGATGCTGCAGAGAGTAGTAGGGCCCATGGGGCATCAGCCACGTCCTCCGCAGCCCAGGTCCTGCAGGGAATTAACACACCTTTGTAGCAGGGCATATAAACCTGCACCAGACTCCTGCAGAGACCGAGCTCCTTGCCTGTGGTGGTTTATGCCCAGGCAACCCCCCCACAGAAGGATGTGGGGGGGCTGCACACACATCTGTGCAGATCTGCCGAAGAAAATGCTCTGTTGTCAGTGCTGGCAAGTTTGCTCTCATTAAGATAACTGATTTAAAGAATATCACCTCTTATAATAGATCAAAGAAGGAAAAGCCAGTGTCCCAGCAGCTAAGGCCAGACCTTTCTAGCCTTTAAACACAACCTACATCTTTTAGCACTCTGGAAAAGAACTGACACTGTAGCTGGGATGCGCTTACACAAAACAACTGGAGTTGTACTGTAGCAGACTGCAACTGTCTGACAAAGAACTCAAAGGGCAAGAATAAAACCATGGAGATAGATGGCAGCTCCAACCTGGCCTTATTTTCTTTCTTTCTGCACACCAGCCTCAGAAAGAGTTATCATATGCCAAACATTACTGAATAACACAGTTCAGCAAGCTTGCAGGAACCAGACAGACTCAAAATAATGTTTTTCATACAAAACACAATGAGGTCATATTTGTCTTTCATCTGGGATAATAAAATTATGCCTTGGCTCCATCGGGTGGCTTCATGCTGAAGGCATCATTGCTGATCTACATTTTTAAAGTAGAAGCATTTGTATGCTTTGCAAAACAATCAGATAAGACCCAAAATGCCTTTCCTAGCATCTCACCATACTAAAGATAGAGAGTTCTTCCACATAGCTACATGCACAATCAACTTCTAATCATCTTGTTCAGCAGAACACAAGAAAATTTACAGACCTTTCACATACAAGTGCATGGAAAAAAAAAAAAATCTTTGCTTCCAGTAAAATGAGTCTAGTGGAGAGATTCTGGGTTTTCAGGGTTTTTTTCCTTAAATAAAATGTGCATTTTAGTTCAAAAGAACAGGTTGGTTGCACTCTTCCCAAAGACTTCTTCAGCTTTAAAGTTAGATCACGTTTTAATAGATGCTGGGATAGATTCTGCAAATGTGCATTCAAGCAGGGGTTATACAAATAAATTGGGCTTCTTCACATAAGTATCAACTACATGAACTGGGGGGTTGCCTCTCTAAGAGACTTTCAAAGCCAGCTTTGTTGTGTTGCTAAGATCCAGACAAGGAATGCCAGCCTGGACAAGGTTTAAAATGGATTTAAAGCATTTTATCATCAGACACAAGTTCTCAAAGTGACTAAAGGGGGCAGGAAGCACTGGTATTTGAAACTCTTGAATTTTTATTTCCCAGCAGGAGATGAGCACTCATATTGTTTCTCAGTGTTTGGGTGGACAATGTTTTCATTTCATTTGAACTGAAAAAAATATTAATAAAAACAATGCTGCACAATGGAACACAGTACTGTTTGGGTATATAACACTTAGAAGAAAGCCAGTTCATTATTATCGCTTGAGATTGGAGGCCCCTACTGAGACCAGTGACCCGCTGTGCTGGGATCTGTGTAAATACATGGTGAGACACAGACCTTGGGCCAAAGAGCTTGCAATCCAAACACACAAAGCAAACATTAGAGGTATTACAATCATCCTCATACTCAGTGCAAGCCTGTCACATTCTCTAAGTGCAAGGCCTCTCTACAGTTAATAGAAACATCGGATTCGTCCCTCCTTTTAGTGTTGTTTTCCCCATTTTCCAAGCCCAGCACTCAGCACTTGAGCTGAATCCCGCAGGGCAGTCAGACGTGCTCTGCCCTGACCCAGAGCCCCGACCACGGGTAGGCTATGGGCGAGGAAAAATGCACACGTGACTCCACAGCAAGGACCCCCATTACTCAGGCCAGTAGGATCAGCGTCTGCTTACCGCTCTCCAAAGTAGCTTCTCCTGTGCCATGGAGATGGGAGACCCTGGAGTGACACCCATACTGTAGGTGGGATGGGAACCATGATGATGTCTCTAGCTGCCTGCAGCTGGCAAGCTGGTCTCCTTCCAGCTATCAAGCAGTGAAGCAGACAGAAGAGACCTGCACATCTGGAAGCAATTTGGGAGGCAGCTCTTCTGCAGCACTTTTACCTGTCTCCCTTCTCCTGCTTTTGCAGCACACAGCGCTTCCCCTGTCCCTTGCTGCTTGCCAGCATGATTGTGCACAGCGTGGGCACAAATTGTGAGATGGAAAATGTCTTGAAGGAAAGGACAAACACCAGTATCACCAGTACCTGCCAGTGGTTTTCAGCACTTGAGCTCAAGCTTAACTACAGAGCAGCTGAGACTTGCAGGTGTGTGGCTGCTGATGGCTCCTGGTGAGCAACTGCATCAAGCTCATCACACACCAACTATCTTTCTGTCACTGCAGTTCACTGGTACGGGTGATCTGCCTAAATTTAAGTGTCTCCTGCAGCGTGTCTGGTTTTTAACTCATGGGTTATTTTTCCAATGCCAATTAAAGCAGACATGGCGTTATTATGTGTCTGGATTATTATGCTGCCTGGAGAACTGAGGGCCCAACATGCAGCTTACACTTTTGTTGTTGTTGTTGTTGTTGTTGTCATCTAGACTATTATATTATTTTCAACACATCATTTACTCTACTGTTGCAATAAATTATTTTCAAGATTAAACCTGGTAGTTACAACAAAGATAATGTGAAACACTAAAACTCATTAACCTCTAAGAAGAAAAACAATAAACTTTTTACCCTGTAAATACATATGTAAAAAAAGTAATATAATTTAGACTACTGCAGTAAAACTCATCAAGGAACAAAAATTCCTAACAAAACCTTAGCTATCTCCCTGAACTTTTCACCAATTAGATGTAGTCATGTTAATTGCTGTGAAGAGAATTTGGCAAATAGACGGTGCCCTCCAATAACAGGTTTATTCATTCCAACCATTCCTTTTTAGGGTAATGATGAATTGGCCACTTGTTCCATTGCTCTACCCAGAAATCAAAATGTAAACTTGGAGAAAGCAGAGTGCTGCTGGGCAGTGGGAAATTGGAGATGGGAAATGACCAGTGAGTCAACAGTATATCAATGCTGGCAACGCACAAGCAGTAGCACTCTACAAAGGTATCTTTACTGCACAGGCCTACTTTTAGGGAAAACTCAACCAATGAAATCTGGAAAAGGGAAGGTCTATGCTGGAAAAGTGACTACTGACTTGACAGAGTGGTTGATCTTCTTGTTGAGGAACTGGATTGGGACTCGGATTAATTTTGCTTCCTGTCTGAGAAGAAAATACGTCTGTGCATCAGTTCCTGCTGAGTAAAAAGAGACTGTGTTGCCTATCGTTAATCTGGCTTGTCTATTTAAAAAGCAAATTCCTCAAAACAAAGACTCTGATTGCACAGGGCACTGAAAAGTGAGCAGCCAGCTCTGCATAGGACTTCTGTGCACTACAACACACCACAGCATCTACCAGAATAGATGGTAACACTCACTCTCGGGGGGATACTGTTGTTCTCCTACTCACTACACTTTATTCTGAGAGAAGAGATGGAGGAACAAACCAGCTTCAGCTTTTCTGAAGCTAGCCTAATCTCTCCTCCAGAGTTCTATGGAAAAAACTGTGAACCCTAGGGGCACTACTAGGAGTCACTGGTCTCACTGAATGCTGTGTAGATGTTCAAAAAAGGCTGCTTCATTATTCTAGCAGATAATAATAGAGCAGCACCTAGCAGATTAATATTTAGTGTCAGAATTTAATACCATAACTGTTCAATAACGAAGTTTTATTTCTCTTCTATTCTTATACCATTATCAGGAAGTAATATTCTCTTCTAATTTGAAAGGGAGCTGCCATTTTTTTTATAATGAATTGTTCATATCTACATCTTCAAACTTATATATGACTGCCATTAGATTGCTTTTTAAAGAAAAGGATTGCTCTGAATGATTTGTTCACTGCCTTTCCATTGGTTGGTATTAAATTATTTATCATCTGGCTGGTAGGATTCAAATCTAAACTTTCAAAGATTGGGTTGACACAGGAACTGAAAACGTGCATCAAGGCCTTTTAAAATATTAATCAGCACCCAGGTCAATGAAATGAAATAAGGTGTGGAAATTGTTACTTTAGCTAACATTAGCACACATAGTAAGACATCACTTACGATGGCTCTCTCATGTCAAAACACATGGAAAGGGAAAGCCTCTCTAATATGTTATTCAGGATGTGGCAGCTGATCTGCCTGTATCAGTCCTGAACACTGTAATGCAAATAGGAGTTCTGATTTATTTTGAGGGGGAGGGTAATTTACAAGATGTTGTATGTAAAAAGCCACATTCTCATTTTATTGTGTTCAAAAGTAACTGTTTTAATCAAAGACTGTTTATAACAAGGTTGATAGTTACTGAAACAGATTTTTTTCATATACATATAACCCTTTATACTTCCAGCTTTAAAGACCATAAAAAAGGATAGTAAAGATGAAAGAAATAAAAAGAATGACAGAGCTAACTCCTATGAGCCACAATCTATGTCAAAGCAGAACTAAAGTGATTGACAGCTTGCATTAGTAATGAATAGAGTGGGGAAAAGCTGCCAAGAATCCGTAACAAGGTCAAAGCCTTCCAATCAAGAATTACATTAGCCCCAAATCCTAGGTGGAACTGCGTATATACATCTGCAATGTGACTTTAACCATGGTACTGTTTCTACTGTCCTATTCTGACCCTTTTCCAGGTTTTATTCCTGGGCTACAGTAAGTTCTGACTCTTTTATCACACCTGCGATAAAGAACAGGTGTAACATATCAAACTGCCTGTGAAATCATAAAAAACAAACAGAGGAGGAGGAATTTTAATGGCATATCCCTAACGGTGCACATAAAAAACTTTCTGAACTATTGGTATGGTAATCACCCTCCTTCCAATTTCACAGCGCTCTTATACATACTTGACATGGAAAAGAAGGGGATTTTGCATATTAAAAGCAATATTGTATCCATGATTTGTGCATGCATCACTCTGCTCACCTCAGAGTTTGGAAACAATTTTGTGAGCATGATATTATTCAGGGAATGCAATGTATGTAGACTTTTTGATGTACAATATTTTAGCGGATGGATTCAAGTGTCAGAGAGCATTATTTGTACTATGCCCTGATGTGCTACTGTTTGTAGCATCTGGAAGAACAAGAATACTATCTCTTACTCTGAGACTCCAAAGGGCCTCATTTGATGTAAATGGATCCATTTTATTATATTAATGTTGCCCCATTGAATCAAGCTAGATATGAGTATTGATACATAAAAACTTATTTATTTTCCACAAAGGACATGCGGAATACTGCATCTTTCAGTACACTTTGTGAATCTTCTGTGAAAGTTCAGAAGTACATATCCACCCTTCTACTGTTTATAATTGTAAGTTAACATAAAATGTTTTTTAATGAGTCACTTATTCGCACTTTGATTTTACTTATTTCAGCAGAAAGCCCAAGTGTGGTCATGATAAAAAAACTTTCAGACTGAACCTCTGAAGGCAAAGTGTTGGCTTTTTTCTCATTCATGTATGGCAGAAACTTGGACATGTCACACTGTAAACGAACTACCCTGGTCGTTCTCATTTCTACTTCAGTTCTAACTAAAAACAGAATCCAGCTTGCAGAGCCCAGTAGGAAGAGAACTGGGAGCTATGGGACCAAAACACACTGGTGCAGATGGATCCACATGACACCTCCAAGTCCTCAGCATTTCCAGTCTCATCTGCTATCTGAGGAAAGCTAATTTTACTATCCTGAGCTACCAAGCAGTCAAAAAACATAAGAAAGTAGGATTTTTTTTTTCTTTCCTCATATACGACAACACCTCTGAGCTTGAAGAGGTGCCAAAAGACATATTCTGATTTTCCAGAGTTTTATAGCACACACAGAGTCATTCACACCTGTGCGCTACGTATATGTGGCACAACGTCAGCTCAGGAATCCATCTGAGGATTTACTCTCCAGGGGAATCCCCTGGGAGCAGATCAACAGTATAACCACTTCCAGACCAAAGAGGATGAACCAGGAACTCCAGGCTCTGCAAGCCAGAGAAGGGGAAACAGCCTGTTGCAGTCTGTTAAAGCCATCCCTATTTAGAAGAGGCACAAAATTGCTCCAACTGTGGCTATTGTCAGGAGCATGACGAGTAAAACAAGCGATACAGAAAAGAGCAGAGATAAAAACTGAGTACAATCAGAACAAATTGGGTAATATTTTACTAAATGAGCTTCAGCTGCTCACAAACTGGTAGCAATCTCCATGCATTATACACTGTACAAAGCATGAAACAGCAGGATTGGTTCTAGAGGCATGGCGTGGCTCGTAGGCATGTTCTCAAATGATTAAGGCACAAATAATCCACCTCTATGGAGATGACTACTACACCTTTGTAAAGAAAGACAACCCTGTGGTTATAGCATCAGTCCGACACTTCAGAAAACTGGTTCGATTCCTGTGTCTCTCTGGGATTTAATGGGCAAAATAATTCAATTCCTGGAACTTCTTCCCTGTTTTTAATACAGATAGTATTGTGAGACTCCCAAGCATATTTATGCTCATCAGATTTAAACTGTAGGATAACAGGGGCCACAGAAGTACACAGACACTAATGAAAACCACAAGCAGACACTTAGTTTCGCTGCTACTGCCATAATATTAAAAAGGAATCATTGTTATTAATAATGGGCAATTACTCTGAAATAGTTTTTAAAGAAGTATTCCTAAAGGCACATGATGAATTTATGGCACACCACCAGTGCCTTTCATGGCATATAAAGATGTATTTCAGCACACATGACTTGTTTTTTGAACAAGGAGAAACCTGTCTAGTAAAATATTAATAGAGCTGAGTACTGAAACATAGGTATCTTGCTTACAATTTATTTTAAAATAGGGTGAAAAACTCAGTTTGGAGTGAAAATCTAAACCTTCTCTTTATTTCTGTGTGATGTGATCTCCTTTTAACGCTGTTGATTTTTGCCAGTTACATAATGCACTGCTTTATAGATTTTAAAAAAAAGGTATTAAATCTTTTTAGGATTAAATATCAACTTGAAGGATCTTACGTTAAGAACAGAGCTTAAATCCTTAAGCCGCATACACCCTTAATTATGACATACGTAGGTATTAAGGAAAAAAAGGTGCTTCTTTGAGTGATAAATGGACCTGAAGATTCTTCACAACATTCACTATAAATCACAAAAGGCCATTAATAAACAGTCAGAAAAAATGACAGTTACTACAAGTATCTGCTCTCATACTTTGCCTAATACTATCAGTGTCATGTTTAAACCTGACATCTTAAATCTTCGACATGAAAACCCTTTAAGTCAAAAGGCTCAGCTATTTTAAACAGAATTTTCTATGCTTGTTATTTTGAATGACAGCAAGAGGAAACAGAGAATCTTTAATTCTTTAACCTTATCTGGCTGAAAATCTTGCCTTTCAGCCTTTTTTCATCAACACCAAAATAAAGGGAAGACCCTATTAGCTTCCACACCTACTTGCTGGGATCTTGTGGGCAGAGTTGCCAGGTCTTCCAGAGGGAGCTGGTGGTGCTCAGCACCTTCAGGATGGAGCTCTGTGGGAGTCAAGTCAAAACACCGCCAACAGGATTGCATCGCCTGTGTGCCTGCTGAGGAGAAGTTCGGAGCCAGCTTTGATTTAAATGGGACAGACTAACTGGGGTCACCAGAAGTAAGTTGCAACACTGATGCCTTCCTGAAGACTTACTTCAGTCCTTTATCCCCTCTGCCACACTGCCTGCTTTCTTAACGCAGGCTGAGAGAAACTGGGATGTCTGGCAGAGGCAGTTAAAATCCGACCTAGAAAGGACTGTGGACAAACACTGTATTCACCAAGAGGAGTTCAGGAAAAGAGAAGCTGAGTGACCATAATCCTGAGTATAAAGTGGGTTTTGTCGATGGGATGCAGAAAAAAAGTGACATTTTGTCTATTCTTTCAATATGAATAAAAGAATTTAGATCTTTAGGATTAGAGAAATTATTTCTTCTTAAAAACCTTCCAGCTAAGAAGCTTTCATTCTGGATACTTCCTGAGTTACAAGAAATGGATTTTTCAACATTACTACCATCCATTTTTCCTCAGACTGATGAAGGGTTATCTTATCAGCAATGATTTGTTGAAGATCTGCCAACAAGCAAAGGTCAGGCAGACCCAAACCCCTGGTGAATACAGAGGTAAATAGGCAAAGTTCGATCTCCCTTGAACTTTTTATTTTTTTTCAACTTGATGATCATTCCTTTAGTAATGTGCAAATGTGTTCTTCACACACCTGCCTAATCTCCTAATGCTCCAGCGTGGCATGGTGGTTGCCTGTTACATGAGACCTGAAGCTCTTTTGCTCATGGATGACAAAAATCAGTACTGAGATGTCAATCTACTAGCAGGGAAGTAGAGAAATATTATCTGCATTAGAATTAAAAATATATGCACTCTCTCTAATTTTGCCTGCAGTATTTGGGACATCATGGACAATAACCAATGTACGTTAACCAAGGATGCAGCTCAGAAGCCAGCCCCTACAGTAGAAGGGAGCACAAATGTTCCAAGAGCCTGATCAGGACTGATTCCTTGTGCAGCAGGGCTCCAAGGTGAACACCGCCAGTGCTGGCATCCCCTGCAAATGCGCAGGGAGACACACACACTGTGGCCCAGACCTAAAAGGCTCACCCTGAATTTCAGATCCTGTCCTAAGCTGGATCCTGCTCAGTAGGAACACTGCTTGGCTGATCTCTTGCTCTCTTTTTGCAGAGCAAAATCTACAAGACCAGTCTGTAAGTTCAGATGCTGCCTTCAAAACCCTGGAACAATTTAGCATCTATTCAAAGCTTTGTTTCCTCCTTTGCTTTTTAAATGAAACAACATCCCTAAATGTTCTTACAAGCGATTGTGCAGAGGCTGCTGAGAGAAAACATAGTGTGGCAGCATGTTCCTCCCACCACGCTCAAGTCAGGCTGGATTCCTGCACCAACAGACTGTCAATGGGAGTTTGACATGGGCAGAGTTTTGAAGCTGAAAGCTGTACTTGCTAGTTTTGAAGTGGAGAGGCTGTTATTTTTGAATCTGAATTCATAAAACATCACTTATCATCTAGGTTACAGATGGACTCAGGATCCCACACTTGGCTCCAGAGCTTGGATAACTCACACTGCATATCTGGGGTTTGGGTTCAAGCCCATCTTGAATATAAATTTAGAATGAAAGAAATACACGCAAATACCAGGCATATTATAAGACACTGCCAGCTGTTTTCTTCCACTTACAAGACCATTTCTGAGAAAGCAATGTATTTTTTTAAGTATATGGTGGAACATGGGAGTGATGACAAGCTGGTATCCCTGAGTTCAATGTGAACCTGACCTCATTCTCAAGTTCAGGGTGTCTCTTGTTCCTGACGCATGCCTTCCTAGGCCTCTCAGGCTGCAGTCTTTATTAAGTTTGTTGAGAAATGGAACAGTGTGCTCACAACCTTTTTTTGGATCTCTCCTTGAAAAATATCTGTGTTCTATCTGTGCTTAAATGACAGCCTGCTGCTCGTTTTCCAAGAAAATCCATGCCAAAAGTCCGGATAACATTTAACTCACAGGCTGGTATACACAGAGCTGGCCTTGAGGGTCATGTTCCCAACTGAGTAATGGACTCACTATATTATCCCTGGCAAGTCTTGCAGGTTGGAATTTTCAAACAAAAGCAAACAAAATCAACTTTTGTTTTGTGATTTGATTATTTTTTAATGCTACAGCTTATTCATTTTGGTTTATTAATTTGTTGGTCCAATGGTTTTTATGTGCTGCAATTCAGAATAGGTCTCTCTCTAGTATCATGTTTTATATAGATATGGGAAATGAAATGTAAGTCTGATACAATTACGGTTGTATGCCATGCAAGACAATACTGTAAACATGCCGACAGCCTGAAAAGCTGCTTAGCAAAATGATCTTAATACACAAGGCAGTGTGAAAATGTAAAAAGAATCTATAATGACAACAAAGATTAGCCATTTGCTCTCTAACCTTATTTACAGAAGCAATCAGAGGTATTCAGGTCGAGTTAATGACCCTGTCTCCAATTAATTCAATTGTCTACAAACAACACTGATGCAGTGGTTGTCTCAGAGTCTGCCACATAGTCTCTGAGGGAATACATAGGACTCCATTAAAAGTGACAATAATAATGCATTTATTACTGAAACACTATTGTATTATAAATAAATTCCTGATGTTAAATTATGCTCCACGCTTTAACAGAAATTCAATTACTGAAATAATAAAAAAGACAGTGTATTTGCCAAGTGCTTGGACTATAATTTGGCTGCTTAGTTACCAGCAGTTGGCTGTTTTGCAATTTCTTGTTCATAGAGTATTTCTTTTGAATAAACGCCAGACTTTTTCATACAAATTTCATGAACAAGTTGCAAAATGAAATTTTGAGCTTTTGAATCCAATTATGAAAGACATAACTAAATCTATTATTGAAAAAATATTCTTGAAAGCCCTTCTTGCCGTTGTTCGGCTCTGTGTAGTAATTGAGGTAAGCACAGGTGCTCTTCATTATGGGCCATTGTGCACCATCTGAATTCTGGGAACTGAGGAATTCTGACGGTTTCAACTCTGTTTGTGTGAATAACAAACAGGCGTGATTCGGAGGTTGTTTGTACAAGCTTGCACATCACTCTTCTGGGACTCCTAAGACACCTGCTTACCCTTTTGAAGCCAAAACAGTATCATTTATGTTCTGGCTATTCTTTCTACAATGATTTTTGCAGGAGTAACATATTTCCCCACCCCTCTTCCCTCAGGCTCTGCTATCAATGGCGGAAGTAGGAACAAAAGAAAACAAGGATAAAGCAATTATCTAGTGGGGACACAATGCCTTAGAGAAGCTCTTTTTGGCTTGATGAGATTCAGGCAAGGAAAACCTTGTGAGAAAAGAAGGAACCGCTCCTCATACTTAGCATCATTCCCCCTCTCAACCAGTTTCCTGTGGTAGGCTGTTAAGCATAAAATACAATTTAATTTTTTCTCCTAGCACCAATCTGTCTTCTCTCTTTGGGGCTTGGTCACATATTTATCTTGCCAATGCCTCACCCATTGTCTTCAGATGTTTTACATGGAAGACATGAAGAGATGTGTGCACCTTGCATCCTGCTACGTGAGTGCAAATGAAAAACTGCTGACAGTCTTCTTACTGGATCCCATAGGTGCCTGCAGCCATATGGCAATGTGTACGTGGGTCTGGCTCTTCAAGGGATCACAGACTCTCACCTCCGCATATTTCAAAACATGCTGTCTCGACTATATATTTCTGCTGACAGTGATTATTTACTTTGCACTTTTATTTGTTGATGTATTGCTAGTACTTATCAGCAGAGATGTTATCAAAACATCTGGGGATGGAGTGTGTATGTGGAGAGCAGCAGCCAGGCAGCCCAACGGTAGGAAACCTGGACGGGAACTTCTTGCAGTCTCAATGTTAAACTGAAAGGTACCTTTTTTCCTTTTTTTCCCTTCTTTTTTTTTTTTTTTTTTTTTTTTTTTTCCTGACACTGATTGCAGTGCAACTAAAACTGCCACAGTTCAAGTACTTCTGGGAATATAGCGAGCTGATGGGAGATGCTATCAGGCAACACTTCGCAGAAGTCAGCAGGCACAAGAACTCCTTGAGCAGGTAAAAGATTCAGATATAATTCAACATCTGCAATGTAATTTTTCAGAACTTGCAGCAACCAAAGTTAGATGACTTATTCTTTTAATTAACCCCTGCCAAAAGCCACGTGCAATTACAACAGCACACCTCAGTCAAGTTAAGACTCAGGAAGGGGAAATAATCCCATATAACAAACCAACAATTAAGGAAAAGCAACTACTCTCCTGAACTTCAGGAAAAACAGGCCTACAAGAAAGAAGGCTTGGGATTTCAGTGGGCTGCAGGATTGAGCGTTTTATTAGAAACTGGCTGGCAACACTGGGGGAGACCATATTTACATAGCATAAGCCTACAGAATTGTAAAGGGGATTGAACTGGCAGTGAGGGACAAAGTGGTATCCTATTCACGCTGCCTGACTTCTGTGATGAACGGCAGTATCCTCCTTCAGCCACGGAACCAAAAGGAATCTGAGCAGAAGTGGTATTTCCTTCCAGATGTGGGACCAATTAGCCACACACTGGAAAAGGAGAGGGAGAAGGAAAAGGAAAAAAGGAAAGGGAAAAAAGAAAAGGGAAAAAAGTGAAGGAGAAGGTGAACGAAGCTGAGAGGACTCATCAGTCCAAAAAAACTTCAGTAACTTAAGGTGAAGGCAATGTTATTATAGCAGATTACACATTGAATGAAGTTCAACATCAAAACAACATATGCAAGGATGAAAAAGAAAAGGAGTTTTGTTGAGGAAGGTGGAGACCAAAATTATGCCCAGGCTTTCAAGCTCCAAGTCTAACTTGGAGCTGAACTCCAAGAGCAACCACAAAACTACAGAGTTTGTATACAGGTACTGTTTTTCACTGAGAGTGTGCCATGTTTTAATACACTGGTGTCAATTATTTGGGGTTTAGGCTTTCTTAGTGGTGATCATAAATGAGGCTTATTTATATTCTGCAACTTGCAACCAAACCATAAACCAAATTCCTGGAAAATGCTAAGAATCAGCTCTGAGAGAAATACTGAATCTCTGGGACTAGGTACAGTCCTGATTTTTGCTGTATTTTGTTCAACTTGTATATTTATGCACTTAGTGCAACCACCCCAAAGGCACTTGCACTTCTGTACAACAATAAGAAAGAAGGTCCAGAGAAAGACATTTTCTATGCGCCTTGCTCAGCTTAGTAGCTGCTGCTCACATGTGGAGCAGCTGATCATCATCTGAAGAACAGATATTTAAGTGGGATTGGCACAATAACTTGCCAAGCCATTTTTTCTTTCTCAGTAAAGATGGCCAACAAATGATGGGAAATAGACTCTATCCTTTAAAAGAAGGTAAATGTGAGCACTTGCTTTGTGTAGAAGATACCTTTACAGGACTCCACACCACGTCTCAAACCTGTGACACATTGCCACAGTGCTGGACTAGGCAAGACCCATAATGCCAGATGTGGGAGGCTTTAAACACAAAAATAAATTATTTGCAAGTGTGGCTTTAAGGAAAAGTCCAAAGAGAGAAAAGAGAAAATGAGAGTTTAAAGAAGTAACCATTGAAAGGGGCAGCAAAACAAAGAAGAACTAGGAGGTCTTGAGAGGAGAGCTGAAGAGATACATGAACACACGAGTAGCCACAGCAGGGCAGGAGAAAGAGGCTCTGTTGATTAATTTGCCATTTTTGTTAGCATAGGAACAAGTAGCCCAGAGTTTGTGGATGGAAAATGACCTTGACTACATGATTTTTTGAGGTATTATAGCTGGGTAACACTACAGAAATTATAAACATTTGGCCCAGCAAAAGTTTTGGAAAGACTTGCTCATCTCTCAGATTTCTGCTAGAGAGACTTAACAGATTGTCCTGTCACTCCTTACTCCTGCTGAAGACCCCCTCTCCTCTGCAGATGTTTAAGTCACTGAATGTCTTCTCAACACAACCAGAGACAGCAGTCTTACCATCCCAGTCTTTATGTCAGCATAGCTCTATATATTTCATGGTAAAGCACGGCTAAGACCACTGCACGATGGGGAGGATAAGTTACTCAAATGCAGGATCTGAAATAAGACTTGAGATGCTCAGAGATAATAGGAAGAGGTGACACTAGCAGCAGTACAGGCAGACATTTAGGCAGATTATGATTACTTAAGTAGCAATTTGGCTGGGACACCAAGATTAACACCCTTAACTCAAATTCTTATGAGAAAGTAATAAAATCTTTAATGACCACAAATGGCCTGGACCTTTGCTTTATACCAAATCTGAAGCAGCAACTCTTACAGCACAGTGGCCTCTAACAAACATAAGGTCATTGTTTCAAAGGTGGCGTGAGGAAAACAGCCCCCATAGCACTCCGCAGCGCCCAAGCGCCCTGGAGAGTACATCTTTCCAAGCGCTGCCATGGCCCAGCTCTGCACAGCTTCAGAAGAGGGCTGGAGGAGAACGGCACACGCGGGCATGGCTGGGGCCCAACAGAGCATTCGGCTGTCATTATTCCTACAGCAAATTCACATGTACTGCAAAGTAGGCTTAATGAGGGAATGTTAATTTATATCCATTCACAAGAGCGTAACGGGGCTCTAACACTGACCAATCATCGGCCTAACAGTCTTTAACACTTCGATGCACTATGGGATCAGAGAAAGTTATAGACGTGATAACATCTAATAAATCCAATAAAAATGGAGATCAACCAAACTAAGTCCCTACATGTCAGATATTAAATATGACTAATGTTGTTTGACAGTGTTCCACAGAAGGTGCATTGGAGTCTCACTTTTTCCTTATCATTATCAGAAAGAGAAAGGTAAAGCACTGCAGGAATATAAATAATTTGAGAAGCCTCATAGACAATATTCTACTGTGCACCTCATTTGCACTTAAAAAAACCTGCCCTACAGACCTTATGTACTTTTAAGATTCATCTGAAAGATACATGAAGAAGTCTTCCAGTCAAAAATGTACATATTTAATGGAATTAGATCTCTAGGCAAGAAAATGTCACAAGAAAAGGAGAAATATTAAAGTGAATGCAGGGTGCTCCTTTCTAGTGCTTTCCTGCTTTGATAAATATCTTCTGGGATGTCATTTACTAGAAAGTCATGATTTAACAAAAAGAAAAACTGCAGTATAAAATATACTCTCTTTATTGCAGAAGTAAGTTGCTATTTTCATATTTTCTGTCTGTATTCTGCTTTTGTCAGCCAGAGGCCTTGATATTTGCTTTTATATCATCCCCATTGAAAATGCAGTGATTATTGTGAAATATTCAATTGCAGAGCTCTTCTGATTACATGGCAAGGGGAGATCATAGGAATCTGTACTGCCACAGCCCTTTCTCTGCCTTCCAGTCTCATGTGAGGGCAATCAAACTTAAAAAAAAAAAAAAAAAAAGAAGTAAAAGACCCTGATTGTAGTGTTCGGTAATCACCCTGGGCCCAACGGGCTTGAAAGAAATCCTCTTTATACAGTCACATCAGCTCGAGCTGCCTTTGCTGAACAGCAGCTGAGCATCTGCAGTGCTCTTCACCCCTCCACTGCTGGCAAAGTTCTATCACCTGAAAGCACTGCCTCAAGGACCAGCCTGCAGAGGCCCACGGCCTGATCCCGTCTCCCAGTCAGGCAGGGCTACTGCAATCTATTGTAACTTATTTGGAGAGCCTGGTGCTCCACTGGTGATGCGGAAGCTTGTACCACAGATCTTCCCCCCAGCAAGACTTGAGAAGAGCAATCCTAATTAGCTCTTCTATGGAAACCATAGCAGAGCTCTTAGAAATTCTCCCCGAGGATAACCTGACAAAAACAAATTCTCATTAAAATTGGCATTGCTACCTGCAAGGAAATTTCAAACTCCCCCCCAAAGTAATACGTTTCTATTGGGAAAATTCAAATAAAATATTTTCAGTTAATTTCATCCACAATGAAATATTTTGTTTCATTAAATTGACTTAAAATGTTTTATGTAATCAGTTAAGCTCAGAGTGCAGTCCCTGCTGAGAGCTTTAAGTTGGCTGCATCCTGTCTATGAGGGATGTCTTACGCAGTGCAATGCAAAGCCAATGGAACCTCTCGATCAATTTAATAAAGGTATGTTGTTTTCAAGACTGTCAAAATATTTTATTTGATTGGAGATATTTATGAAAAAGCACTTAATATAGCTGAATTCATAGGTTTCTGTTTCTTTTCTGTAAAAATTGTCAATTTTTCAGACTACACTAGAATTTTTCTCATTCTTATGTACAACCAACAGCTATCTGTCTTTTCACATACTTTCACAAAAAGACCAAGAAGGATCTGCTAAGAGTTTCCAGACTCTTCCCTACCTCTAGGTTTTGCAGTGATGTAACTATGAGTGATTTTCTTCTGCATGCTGGTGTGACATCTAGGATGTATGTACTACACATATATGAGAACACCACATTTATTCAATATATGAAGTCTTCAATATATGAAGTCTTCAACAAAATGTCTTATTCCAAATTCCTGTGCATTTCCCACCACAATTTACCAAATCCCAAGCAAAACTTTTAGTACTTGTTGTTTCTATAATGATTTTTAAGATGTCTAAACCTTGGCACACACACTGGAAAGTTCTGAATTGTCTGACCAATACTACAGAGATTTTGGGGAAAAAGGCAAGCATGGAAAATAAGGATTCTTATTTCAAGTCCTGGTTTTAGGCCACTGGCATAGACTTTGCCAGAGCAGTTTCTCCTAATTTCTAAATGCAGAATGCTGCTGCAGTAAAATACAACCGGGACATTCAGGATACCATTTATATCTTATTAAATACCTGCATGTATTCATGCCTAAATTTTCCGCACACATTTTCCATACTGGTAGTTTGTCAGAGATTCACTTCCCACAGCACAGGGAGAATTCACCCTATAAATGCCCACACTGTACCTCCTCGAGAGCTATTCCCTGCTTTCTGGCCATGCTGACTGTTTGGGTAACAGATGTTGCTTGAAGCATCACTGTCATCATCTGCATCAGCCCGCACTGCACTGAACAGTTATTGTTTGCATCTCAGAGAAAAGTAGTTTCAGGCTACTCAGAAGCCAGACAGACACTTCTGTATCAGTTATACTCACTTCACATTTTAAAGACTTTTTTAAAATGCTGGTGGGGAAGAGTTGCATTTTGAAAAATGAGAAGTGTGAAGGTCCCTCCATAGCTGCCTGGGACACATGATGCGCGTAGGCATGTGTTCAGTCACATTTGCTTGTTTCCACATAGAACTCGACTACAACTGCATATCGTGGAGGAACTGATCCAGCTCACATTAACTTGACTGAGAGTTGGAGCTGATCCTAAACCATACCCCCAAAGTGCTGCTGCTCCAGAGTACAAAAAAGTAATTAAAAAACACCAAACTTCCACAGCTTCATAGGGAAGCATCATATACTCTTCTTCCTTCCTTCAGTTCAGTTTTACTGAAAGTATACACAGCTTTTATGAGATCTCCCAAAACCCTGCTGGTGGCTGTGAAGTGGCTGAACTTTACTTCTAAACATGAGCAAGAGCTGCACATCACTGACATAGTCCCTTAGTCCCATTTCTCATTGCTGATACTGTCTTTTAAAGCAAACCTTAGTCATAAGAAGTCTATTTTGACTGGAAGTCCTAACACTGAGCTAGAAAGAAACAATCTATTTTAATGCAGTAGATACTTCCTTCACTAAAGTTGAATTGTTTTGGAATTACACCAGTGTGACTCCTGGCCCTGCTTGGAGAGTCTAATGCTGTGGCAAGCTGCTTCTATTAAATAAGTAAGATTAAAAAAAAAATAAAAATCTTTCATCTTGAGAATTAGCTTGCTTACCCCAAAGCAACAAACTGTCTGTCTTCCCTCTGTATCTTGTACCTCATGGCTTCAGCTGTTAGCCCCTCTTCTCACCTTGTCAGCTTTCTCTATTTCTGCAATGCTTTGGAGCAAAATTCTCTGCTGGGGTAACTCCAAAGAAATCAATAGAGATATGCCAGAAGAGGTTTTGATTCATGGGACAAAGCCTTCACTGGTACAAAATGATGCTGATCTAATGAAGTAAATGGAGATACGCTGCTTTACACTAGTTGAGGGCTGTGCATTACGTCTGTAATGACAGACGGGCTGTCAGTGACATCTGTGTCCCTTTGCTTCCAGCCTGCAGATGATTTTAAGTTGCCAGGAGTATTTGCTGCTGTTACTAAACACTGTGAACTTCTCTCCCGTGCTGGTTAGCCCAGCCAGCCCACCAGCTGCAGCGCTGCACTGACCTTGCTCCTGATGTGGCTAACAGAGACCAATGGCCCTGTGCTAGGAGACTGCTCTGGCTACCCACAAACCAGGACAAAGGATGTTCTAGAGGCATTTAATAATTAAGATTTCTTTTTTTCCTGCCTGCAACAAAGGACACTGCAAGAAGTGGTAGAGATGATGCACACCAGCCTCCTGCTTATTAACACTCACTTGGGGAAAGAGATAATTTGCTTTTGTCTTTCTGAGCCATGTTGAGAAATTTATTTCCGCAGTGTCAGCCACACAAGATGATAAAAATGGTGCAAATCATGCAAAGGAAAAGAAGCTGCCTTAGCATGATTTGAGCTCATACGATGAATAAGGTTACTAATTAATTGGTAAAGTGCTATTTGTAATTGTCCCTCTCTGATAAATGGATTAGAACAGATGTTTTAATGTGCATTTTTTCTCCTTGTTTCAGACATAAGAATATGTGCAAAAGTGAAAAAAAATCTGGTGATCCAGAAAGCAGGCTCTGGGAGATAAATGGAGGGTTATGCAAGACAAAAAAATGTCACACTCACTTCCTGGAACAGAAATCGCCTGAAGAGCCCAATAACTTTCCCAATATGTGCAGTAAATGATGACATGAATGAAATGCATTGTTCATAAATGTAGATAAATAACACCTAATCACATCAAGCACTCATTTAGTGCTCTACAGCTTGGGACTCGAGCTGCTTGAACAGCAGTAGCTTAGGAAATCAAGAGCACAACTGGATGTTAGCCTGATCCTGGGGCGATGGCGTGTCCCACTGCAGAGCTGTCAGTGGGCTCTTCGGATTCATGTCCAAATAGCCCCAGCGTGACAGCGACTGTGAATCTGTGTGAAGAAGGGGCTCTTTGGCAATGCTACACACAGAGGCAGGTAGCAAAAACCTGTTGTGTTGCCATTACTGGACAGCCACGTGGTCCTTGCAGAGCTGGCTGGCTAGGCTTCCCTGCAATGGGCTGGGGTCAGCCATCTAGAAGGTAGCAGAAAAAAAGCAGCCTACATGTTTTTACTCCATTATACAGACGTGAACTCTTCTGGATAAGCATCATTTAAAGATACTGTAATTAGAAGCTGATCCCGCCTAACTGAGTAATCCCACATAACCTCCTGGATCTTGGAGAGGTGCAAGAGAGTCAAGGCTGTGTCCCAGTCCACGCCCAGTACTGTGAGAGCATCCCTCAGCACAAGAGTTACACGCATACGCAGTCCCCTTGCCCTCCCCACCCTGGGCTGCAGCCTCCTCTCCGGTGGCAGCCGAGCATCGCAGCATGTTAGCCCTCCACCCCCCGTGGCCACAGCTCGCCACCGAGACATTTCCCAGCAACACAGCACATGGGTGTCACCAAAGGGTAAACAGCATCAGGCCTCTAATCATCAGTGCACTGTGATCTGAAAAGAATTCTGCAATATCAATGCTTCTAATGGTATTAAAGGAGGCAGTATTACTTTTCATTTGTCCAAAGTAATCTGATTGAGTGTAACATAGCTGAAATTTCATTTCCTATATCTTTATTAAAGCAGTGTCACTCTCGAAAGAGAAATGTTAGCAGAAGAATAGAATAAACAAAAACTATTTTTATTGTCTAGACTTTTTTTAAAAAACAAGGAAGCAAAGAAGAAGGTAGACTGGCTCCGTATTAGCTTCTAATCAACCATAAATCATAAAGATTTATAAAAAAATATTAAAGAACTTGTAACTGCAATCTAATTAAGTTTCCAACCATTGGAGGGATTCATTTAAATCTGGCCTGAATCATTCTAGTTAGCCAGGGCATCTGTTAGCTCTTACTGAAGAACAAAGATTACATATGAATTCAAAGGGTGTGTACAAGACACTTGTAGAATTGAATGGGCATGACAAAATGAATTGATTTATTTATTTACAGTGGCTTTTTTTGCTTTGTGACATATGAATTCCTCCAGAATGCTCTGCTCCTATTATCCTGCACTGGGATGCAGTCATCTTTTAAGAAATATGTACTGATGTGATACCAAATGTTTGAAACAAGGTGGCACGCTCAGGTGGCATTTGCTCACAGAAACATCCTTTTAATGCTTTCATTAGTGCCTTAACTGTGCATAAAGTATCAAAACTTCACTGACGAAATGAGAATATAGGAAGGCAAGCCTCAAAAGATGCTCAGATTATTACTGACAAATGCCATTGTCTGACACTACCTTTCTCAGTAGTAAACGAACTAAAGAAGTGCTAATTGCTTTGAAGTTAATGAAGACTATATTGCTTTTCAATAATTGGTGTTTGTTTAGCTACTATGATTATAGCTATCTCTTTCTAGTTGAGCAATGTAAGATGGCAGAAGTTCCACCTTTTACAAGTTTTAAATCCCTGTAGAATTGACAGAAAAAGCTGTAACCACAAATTGGTTTGCAATTTTCCTCTTTCTTCCCAGCAAGCTCTGTATGGTTATATTATGAACCTTGCTTCAAACAAACTGCTTCTGACTTTTATGATCCTTTTGTGATCTAAATGGCTATCTCATAAGATATTCCACTGCAGCTTCTTTTTCAATTGCTTTTACTGTGAAATGGCATTCTGGAGATTTCTGGGGACCATTTCACACTCTTACGGTATTGATTTGCTAAACCTGATGATAGGTTTATATTTAAGATGCAGTCTAGTATACGAATGAAGTGTAAAGCTTATGAAGAACAGATTCAGGACTTTCAATAACTGCATCTTCTTGATGGGGTTTGCCTCTTTAAAGAAGGTTAGTGTTTTGCACTGAATTTTTGAGTGCAGGTTGGTATATGGACTGCTTTTCTAATTGTCTTGGAATGTTTCCATTACACTGAATTATGGTCACAGAAAAAATATGGAGTAGATGACTGCTAGTAACTTGTAACTCTTCCCAACATAAGGTCAGAGCAAATACACAAAGGCACTTGGGAACCTAAATGGAAAAATGGATGTGAGATTGATCCCTCAGTTCTCACTTGCGAGGATAGTGGAGGATAGATTTTCTCCTGGGTACACTAGAAAGCTGACAACAAAACTAACTTCTTTGGGCTTTGGTGTTGGAGATACACACTTTAAAAGACTGATCATTGTACAATGGTTATGGGCCAAGAAAAAATAATCTTTGATGGAGTTATAGCATAAAAATGAGTCAGAAATGCTTTTATGCAGAGAATGACACTTAATATTCTATTGGGCCAAACCACAAGCCCATGACTCTGCCTTTACTCTGGCAAACATTATGAAATTAAAGAGATGGACCCAGGTAACTCCGTTGAAGCAAAATAAAACAATCAGGTATGCACAAATGCAGTGAGAAACACCCAAAGAGCGGGGGAATGACCTGACAGAGCTTGGGACCTGAGTTCCAGGACTTTTTGTTTAGAAGATGGGAGTAAAGCAAATGCTATAAATATGAACTGCATTGTACATATACCCAACTGAACATGACTGTGCTAGCGTTCCCCAAATGCGAATGAACTCCTGTAGGATAGTGCAGAAGTAGGAGAGTGAGGGTCTGAGACAGCTTCTGGAGTGGAGGCAGTATTCAGGCCTCTCCACACCTGTATGTGGGCAAATTAAGGAGAGGAACCACAAAATTAACTGCAGTGGAGAACACAGGACAAAAGGAGTGTGGAATCCTTTACTCTGCAATCAAGACTTTTAGAGCACTGATTAAAAGATCGTTTGCCTGTACCACAATTGTATGGTTTTTTTTTAAAAAAATAATTAAATGGCTCCCTTTAAAAGAGAAGCTGAAGTACATATGCTAGAGTATATGTCCAGAACAATCCTCTACATAAATTATTAGATGAGTGGATTTATTCTTGAAATATGTGGATGAATTTTGGAGTATGTGCATGAGTGATGGTATGAGTGCGTATGACTGCTGAGTGAAGTCTAGCTGAATTGCTTTTTGATATTAAACAAATTAAGAAATTCCTCTAGCGATATCTAGAATAAGATAAGACTAGTTAGAGCTGACCAGGGTCAGCTTTTGCTTACACAACAACAATCTTGCATGCTCATTTCTAAGTCTAGCCTGATGTCTGACTTTTCTCTCTCTGCTTCCAGTCACTTCAATTTTTTTGCTTTGTTTTTGCATCTCTGTCCCTCAGCTGTGTAGGTTCTGCACTACTCTCTTAAATGTCACGCAGACTAGAGAGAAATTTGGGGTTTTTCTCAACACAATTTTCAGGACAAAATAGGAACATATACAACTGAAGAATTGTCAGTGCTTCAAGAACATTGACAGCAGGCAGTATTTCATGAAATTCATATGCGGTGGGTTAGCAAATAGACAATCAGAGCTACAGAGCCTTTAATTGCTGATGAGGGACTTTGAAATGTGTTGCAGTGAGGTTTTTGTGCATTTTTGTGGCTTCCTAAATGAAGGGTTCACATATGCACAAAAAAGCTGAAAAGTTCATATCCTCCAGGATCTTCAGACTTCCGTAAGAAGTCCTGCAAGATGTGCAGCCGTTTCAAGATTTTTACAGGGTTTATCCATTCTGGTAAGCTATCCATTATAGATCACATAAATTGCCCAAATCATCATCAGTATTATATCTCATTTTTATTATAGATCTCACAAGAAACATCTGTCAAGACTAAAGCCTAACTACTGTCACAGTAGCTGTACAATAGACATGGACATTTTGGAATACCATTAACAGTCTGGATGAGAGAACAGGGAGCATGCTTGTTAAATTAGCAAATAACACCCGTGTGAGAAGGTGTGCAAGTATTTTGGAGGATGGGTCAGAATACATAATGATCCTGATGAAGTGGAGATAAGATCTGAAGAAAGAGGTTAAAATTCAGTGTGGACAAGTTCAAGTTACTACAGTTTATCAGGAAAATTCAACAGCAAAAATATGAGGTAGAGAATGACCAGTAAGGTAGTTTTCTAGAAAAAGATCAGATGGTTATAATGGATTACAGACTGAGCATCAGTCATAGTATTAGGTGGCTGCAGACAAGGCAACCATTCTTTTGGGTTGAATAAATAGAAGTGTAGCTTGCAAAATATATGTCATAATTATTCTGCCCTATATGACAGGTATGGGTTAAGCTAAAGTACCTGTTTACCCAAGACTCTACATTTTGATCCCTGCTTGTAAAAAAAACCCCCTAAGTTCTGTTTCTGAGGTGATACATGAAATCTGGCTATGTGCATCAAAGATGGGCACTACTGTCTGAAGCAGCAAGGTGCTTCTAGGTCTGTTCTATGATGTTCACACAGATGCTGAGGAAGATTTCTGCTGAACAGTAATTGGAAAAATTTCTCATTAGCATTTAATATTTAATTCTTCAGAAATGTTTCTCTCAATGGTAGATACCAGCAAGACAGTGTTCATTTGCCTTGTTTTATTCAAAACCAGAAAAGCCTTAGAAGCATATGTATGTGTCCTAATATCCTGTGGGTTTGGCATGCCTGTATCTAGATATCCATAACTACCTGTCTCTGCCTGCCTGTCCATCTGTCTGTCTGTCTATCTATCTTCACACAGATCTATATAAATGAGACTTATACACCTGGATACACTGGAGATAGCAGCACACAGTATTTCTGTTACACATCTAAAACTTTCACTTTACTTTTGCATCTCAGATATTTTTTTCCCTGATTAAAATTTGTGGTGCACTGAGATGATTTTTTTTTTTTTTCCCTTAACAGTTTTTACTGATTTTTAATACAAAGCACCCTGGGCTGTTTATAGTCAAAGATGTCATTGTCCTGTGCACATGGGGGTTGTGCACACAACTACAGTGCTGCAGAAGGCACATTTCAGAGCAGTCATTAAGGTACTGTATCCTCTGGGTCAGCTGAGAATAAACTCAAAGTAAAGTTGGCAAGAATTATGTGATTTCCTCTGTGAAATATTTCAACAAGGTCTTTAAAAACTCAACCAAACATTCCCAAAGCAAATTAAGCAGATGAGAGTATCCTTCGCTCTTACCTTCATGCCCTGAAACACTGAATAGAGACATTGCCAGGGTCATATTCCCAGCTTCAGCGAAGCTACAGTGACTGAAAATCAGTGTTTGTCAGCAGAATAAGAATAAACAACACTCTATCAAGGAGGGACTCAATATCCTTGTTTTGAAAACACCATTTCACAAAGCAGCGTACTATCTGCGACAGCAGGAAAGCAATTTGGACTACCGACCTGCAAACTTTGTTCAAATAATTCACATGTAAGAGTCTCTTTCTTCCTAATGCCTTTGTCTAGATATACTGGCTGTCTTTCTTATTTTAGGAAACAATACTCCAATTATGCTTCTTAAAATAACCGAAGACAGACAGAGCATAAAAGTTTACCTTTAAGATTAAAAAACTTTATGCAAATACACCAAGAGGAGATTGAACAATCCAAAATATACAAAGTTATTTTTCTATGGCTATTCTAGATAAACATTAGCAATACATGGGCTACTTTTCAATGTTGGTATCAATATCAAAAGACTGGAAAATCTTAAAACACTGAAAGACCATCTGTGCATGCTAGCAACTGCCAAATTTGCAACTGTGGTTTCTTCCCTGCTAATTCCATATTTTCCTGATAGATTAATGGGCACCATTTATCCAGAATAAATAGAAGTGGAAGGCCCGCCTTCCCCCTTCACTGAGCCTCATCATTTTACTGATTTCCACCAGACCACTGAGCACATTAATGCAAGTAAGCCATTGTCTGGATTCAGAAATTATCACATTTGGTAGAGAAGGAATGCTTGGCATTGCCAGTTCTTTTACAGACTGAAAGTCCTTGAAATTAAAAAGAAATATATTCAGAGAACTCCAGACTACAAACAACACAGATAAACTGCAGCTGAAGGACTTTCCTTTCCTTTCCCTGACTTAAATGTAACCTATGTCCAGAAAAGCACAGATATTTTACACATACTACTCCTGTTTCACCATGTGCATTTGTCTTGTTATTTCTTTTGAGAGGCATGTCAGACATATATATTTAGAATTCTAGCTTGCTAATTTATGCCAGCTAGTGTAAAATTATAGGGTTGAGAATAAAGTTGCAGAATCAAACCTTTATATGTGCTTTGAAGGAAAATTTTCTACTATATACAGTAAGACTTCCACAATCCGCAATTTGCTAATCTTTCCACTTAGTAATTTGCATTCCTGCATGCACACACATGCATTCACAAACATACATACTTCACAGGTTTAATAAGAGAGCCATATTTCAATGAGCTCTCACACTATTCAGATTACATTGATTTCTACAAAGTGTATTACTGTAGCTGTGCTACCACATATCTAATAGTGAGTTTAATCTGCGGAAGTCTAGTTACATATATCTAACACATTATCTGCCACTTGGATGATTTCATTGTGTGTTCATGGGGTGCTAATTGCAAATTTGGAATGCAAATAGTACATAATCTTGTTAAACACATTTCTTTAAGAGGAAGAGATATGTCTTTGCTGTATGTCTGCTGTCCCCATTCACTGTAGCTTCAGGTCTTGCTAAGAGGTATAAGCTGATAAAGCCTGTTGGTGCATTCTCTGACATACTTTATCCTGAATGACATTATCATGGCATATTATATCTAAAAAAAAAATAAAATTGCTAAGGACTGGGCATCCCATTGGCAAGACATGAGCATGCCACATGCCATGAGAAGCATGCACTCCATGGATTTGTAGGAGCAAGGCAGAGGATTGCTGCTGTGCAAGCTCTGACAGGGATGTCTGTTGAAGTTCTTTGCTACTTTCTTAATAGTCTCTGTCATCTCTCCTTCCCTGTAAACAGACATTAGGTTAAAAACAAAGCCTGGAAAATCCTCCAAGTGAAGCACAAGTGAGGAGCAGCACAAACTCACTAATCCTAAGAGACAGAGGAGGAAGGTGGAGCCACACAGGTTCACCTTCAGCCCAAAAAAAAGCAGATGAGACATTTTAGTTGTATTTTCTACCAAGCAGTCTCCATTACTTAATACACTGTTGTTTCTAGTGAGCTAAATCAGCAATAAGGAGGTTAAATTAATCTATAAGAAATTACTATAAAAGTCAAGTGAAAAATGTAATCTCCTTCCCTCCAAGATGCTTTTCTGGATCTTTTTTTATTTTTCTAAATACAACCAAGAAGAGGTAGTTCCATTCTTTATTTGTTCCAGACAGCTTTTGAAAGCCTGGACTTTATCGGATACCCTTCTGTTTTTTCTCTGTTACTTAAAACACTCTGTGATGGATTTATTTCCTATTTGCTTAATTTTTGCATATATAAAATGATTGGTTTTGATGTAATTTTGTTATATTTACATCAGCATGACGAGCAAACTCAATCAAACACATCCATAAATTCATGAGAATATTAATTAGAAACTTTAATTATTACTTAAGTAATAACCTCTGAGATTACTTAAGTGAAGGCTTAGTGGGGCTTAGTGGGACTTAAGCAGACGATTAAGTATTTTGTGAAACAGGGTTATTTCCTGAAGACCATTTATGGCTTTTACAACCCTGACTGGGTCTAAAGTGACAAGCACCAAGCTATAACATTTAAGAAGTTGAAGAAATAATATATTCACAGCCTTAGAAACACATTGACTGCACCTGCTTGTTCATGCACATAGTGGCAATGTCATCATTTTGAAGGGAACTGGTTATTCAGTTAAACAAATATATCAAGGGCTAGGAAGAAGAAGAAAAAAATCCAACAACCCAGAAGGCAGTTAAAAAAAAATTAAAATCTGTCAGAAAACCATGGAAGACCTCAGTTATAGCTTATCCAAGATTTTATGGAGGGAAAAAAGCTTGAATCCTTTGAGCCAATACTGTTTACAGTTGCAGCAATGAAAATTCTAATTTTGTGCTCTAATGAACACAAAACGATCCATAGTCAACCTTGGCAAAACTTATAATGACTGTGTAATTGAAGTGACTTTGTCACATTAAAAAAAATTTCACAAAATTGTAGGAAACTGCCAAGAAATAAAACTATGGGATGGGCAGTCTTGGACATGTGATACAGACAACCATATCATCTTAGTTGCTTGGTAAATGTTGGGATTATAAAACTGTGAGACGTTCATCTGCAGTCCCTCTTCCTACAGCATATTAAGACTAATCGTGAATTTCAGCAAGTGCTTCATTGTGAATGTGTGACCCAGAATTTACTTTTTAAAAACACGGCTTGTGCTGCTATGCTATTTGGCACAATCCATGTGTGGGAGGTGCTATACGGTATGCTGGCAGGTGAATCTCAATGTACAGGTTGTGTGACACACATGGACCTTCAAATAGTTCCCCCATTTTGGAAATGTTATGGAGAAGGGGCACCAAAGAGGGAACTGAGATCGCAGCCCATTGGGGAGGATATAGCTTCAAGCACTGACATGGGTAGAAGATTCTCCAAGACACTAGATTTCTCCAGAAATACGTCTGACAGAACTGGCAGACACTTGACTTGCAGGCTTATGCTCACCATGATGCACGCTCTGGGCTGTTTATGCTTGGAGTTTCTCCCCTCCTTTCTCTATACCCGGACCTCCAGGAGGACCCATGCCTTTGTCCTCCAGCAGGCAAAGCACTTGGCTCCCTCCACCCGCCTGCACAGATGCCTCTCCTCTGCCCAGGGACAGGGGCTGAGTCAATGGAGAGAAGGTAAGTACCAGGAAGGGAGCAGTTCTGAAGTTCAAATTCTCCTCTGATAGAACTCCGCTTACTCAGAACTTGGTTTTAAATATCATCGTTTGGGTTTCAAATATGACTGAACAAGTATTTTCTATTTACCGAGCACAACAATGACTTCAGCAAGCACCTGGGGTAAGCCCTGTACAGAATGCCAATACCATCTCCAAATGCAATACTAAAGCTTTAGTTCTGAGTATTCTTGAATGATGTGGGGAGTGGGTGCCTAAGTGTCTTTAGGAGAAATAAATAAATAATCTCTCCCTGTTTTCACTGTGGTGAGATTTTTTCCAGAGATCAGTATTTCAGAAGACTTTTCACAGTGCTCTTTCACTTGAAAGACAAATCTGATTCGACATGAAGTTCCATTACGAAGAAACTGTTACATGTGATGACACTGGTTATTGAAAATTGAAATGAAGTGAGAGGAAGCTAACACCAACTTGTATGAAATTCTGCTGTCTTTGAATGACACAGGGAACTCAATATATCTAATCATCAAAGTGAAGCCCATTGGGAACTGAACTACAGTTGTATTGCAGAAGGTTGTTACTTGATTGCTAGACCCAAAAGTGCTAAGCCATATGCCACTTATTTCTGTGTCTAAATAGCTTACTATGATTGATACCGAGGGTGGCTGTCCTCTTCACAGCAAAACAATCATTAAGACAACAGGAATTAGGAAACAGAGCATACAGATTATTTTTTACAATCCTAATTTTTAACCCTGTCAGTTCCTGAAGCTTAATGCAATTTATTCTTTAATAAATTCACTCCACGTTCTTTTTTTCCCTGGCAGAACACCAGCTTTTCAACAGACCTTAGCTTGCAAGCTGCATTCAGTATTTTTTTCTCTTGCTGCTGTTGATGTGTGGCCAGATGAGCCTGATTATAAGGGCTCGGTGTTGGCCTTGAGTGTAAAAATTCTTCCTGCTTTCTTTACAAGATTTTTTTCCACCGTCCTTGTGCCAATCTCCTTGATTTTTCTTCCTCACTCATCTGTCTCTCTGAATCAGCCTTTTCCTAGTGCTCCTCCAGTCTCCCCACACTCAAAGTCACTCCAAGGTCAGTGGAGGGCCCTCGTTCGCGAGTGCTCCACGTGTCCCTCCTCCCAGCTGGAGGCAAAACGCGCTCTGTTTACAATATGCTCAGTTTCCACTTGACAAGGCCTGGAAGCCACTACATATATCTGAACTTAGGTCCCATAGTAAGAGAGAGCACAGCACTGTCAAGATATGGCCCACTTCTACAATTAAAGAGCCAGCAAACTGCCAGGGACTGAGAGATGAGCTGATACTTGAACATACATTACATCTGCAATGTAAGAGTTACGTGACTCAACACAGCCTTGACACACAACACAAAACAAAAATCAGCTCCGACATTAAAAGCAACCCTGCTCCAACTATGCTAATCTCTTCTTTCATCCATGATCTTTGCAAGTCACATAGCATTACGGTAAAGTGTTCTGCACTTAAAGGAATATCCACAGCTTCCCTGCCACTATTAATAAAAATATTTAATGGTCTTGTTAGGAGGCGCAATTTGATTACTGAACTGTTATCCAACAAATCCTGAAAACAATTCAAAGTAAATTTCCCTAATATGTCTATTTTTCTATCCTGCCAGAAGGGTTGCTAATGAATTTGCTGCTTGAATGCACAGACAGATTGGGAACTGTAACTGTGCTGGCCTGGGCAACATGGCACTGGCACCAAAAACCTATTTGTACCCATGCAAAGTTCTCTCTAGAGTATGTCTCTCATCCAGAGGTGATTTTCCAATAAAATCAGCCTTGATTATTGCAAGCGCAGGAGCAATCCCTGAGGGAGTATATCAGGCAATTCAATACTAGGAAATGTTGTACTAGGCAAAATTAACCTTGTAGCAGTGTTATTTCCTGAAACATTATCTAGCTTTTGCCTTTCTTTCGTATTCATTGATCCTAAATGACTGGATATTTTTTCACTTCTCTCACTTAGCACAAGATCATTATTTTTTTGTACTTGTATTTAAAAAAAATAAATGCTTGAAAGACACCTGGTTTTGTTTTATTTCACTTACTCACTGCTAAAGGAAAGGACTGGTTGTTTGCTGTATGGCAGGCACTTTTTTTGGGGGTATAGAAAAGGTGATAGCAAGGAGGATCACCTTTATTCTGCCCTATTTTCACGACCCTGCAAGGCAGAGGAAACCTACTGTGTATATTACCATGAGGCCACAAGCCAGAAAGAGCAAGGGAACTTCATTTTCCCCTCTCACACCAAGGTAAAATTAGGAAAAATGCCAAACTAGTGGTGTTTTGCTGCCCAAAAGAGAGCAGACACAAGCCTACAGATTTCAGTTAAACCCCACTGCCTGGTAGCATTATCTACTGCCTCTTACCACAGTCTCCAAGGCAGGGATCTTCATCTGCAGAGTGTCTAGCACATGCTAGAACTTAAATAAACCATATAGTTATATACCTACACTAACACTACTTACAGTTTTGCTTGGGTTATTTATCTTCCAGCAGCACAAAAATGGCCTAACAATGAAATTCAGGCGTATGAGATTTGAAGACTGCTTCCTATGCTGGATTCAACCAGCTGTAGCGAAAACAGCAGAATAGGTACTCCCGTTTGTACCAGGATCAGGCCTTTTCTTCAATGTTGCTATCATTTGTTGCCTGGTTGCAACATCTTAATTGCTCAGAAGCACATTTTTAAAGCATTAATTTAAAAAAGATCACAGGTAGTTAGAAAACAGCTGTTACTTAACACAATGCCCAAAGCAAACACTTAGAATAATTGTTTGAATAAATGCTATGTAACTTAAAATTAAAAATAATAACCAGAAAGACAAATATAAAATCTAAAATGATCAAAAACCACAGCATGAGTGAGGAGAGAAGAACGGGTAATCCTTTGATCAACAGGAGATACATGCTAAATCTGGAAAAAAATACTGACCTTATTAACTTTTTTACTGTCAAAAGAAGGAATCAGGCAAAAAAGACATTGTTTGCCTCATACTTTCACTTTTTTTCAACTTTTAAAAGTAGACCTAAATTTAATCTCAACTAGCTGTATCACAATGAAGGTGTAAATGTGTTGTTTTGAAAAATAACAAAAGTGACCCAGTTAAAATGAAAATACTTATTTTTGTCCAGCTACAAGACTCCTGGCAAAATTTACAGAAATGCACGATTAGCTTTGGTCACATGGCATATACATGTCTCTGTAAATAGAAATACACAAAAGAGAAGGTTTCTCTAGCTGTCTGAAGTTCTGTGATGGCTGCTGAGCAACATGCCTGGCTTGGCAGCTGAGGGGCGCCTGGTGGCTGGATACAGCCAGCAGTGCTTGGTATTGATGGTGCGTGCTCAGATTTGTAAGAGATTAGATGAATGAGCTCTCAGAGTCTGTTCATCTCATTGTCTTGTAAGCAAACATTGTGCACTACACAGGACGTGTGGTAATTTAACCATCTACTATAAATTATACAATCAAGTCGGAAGCATTTCACTATAAAAATGTATTGTGCACATTTGAAAAATGTGTGTTCTCTCTAGGTACCTGTTGTGGTGGTAGCTGAAAACCTTAATAAAGCACAAACTATTTTATATTTCAGGACTTAGCCAATGTGACTCATTTGTACAGTTTTAAGTCCAAACAAACTGCCAGTCAACTAAATTATAACTTATTACTACAGGCTACAGACTTTTAATACGTTCTGTGGTTGGAACAGGACTGATTTACTGTTTTGGGCCCTGCCAGTAGTTATCATGCATCATTTCCCTAGAAATAAAAATAGCCCTACCGTGGTTATCCTTTGGACAGATAAAAATATATCTAACAAGATGTGTCAGAGGAACAAATTCAGAAAATAAAGGTAAAATATTAAATAGACTTATTATTTTATGTCTAAAGTACTACATCTTCCAGCTGCTGTGATGACTTTGGAATAAAGCAAAAGGTACTGCGAAAAGGAAAAAAGATCTAAAGGAGCAATTCAGCTCTGATAAAACCACATGGGGATTGTTGAATTGTCAGAGCTTTGCAAGAGTCAAAATTTACATAAAAATCAGTATTTAGGGATTAATGTGATATCATCAAAAAGGATTTAATATGTGCGTTTCTTTGCAAACAGTTTAAAAGCGGCAGTTCTCTAATCCATTTCCAACACTAACCTTTAACTTGTAAGAGTAAAATAATCCTTCGCAACATTTCTAGAGTTCACATTCTGCTGAGGAAACGTAGCCCCCCTAAATAAAACTCACTGGAAACCAACAGTAGCATATGCGTACTGGTTTTCCCAGTGATATTCCAGGTGCCGACCCTGCTGTGAGTACTGCAGGTCTGTACAGACTCTACCATGTGGCCCAACTTCCAGAATCAGTGGCTTTTGGGGCTTTTGTGAATTTTTGGAGGGACTTAATTGCTGGTGCAATAAACTGATCCCCTTGACCCAACTCCGCACCTGTGCAGATGCCTAAGTGGACAGACTAGGAGGATCAGGGGCTAAAGAACATTGTCTATAATTGCCTGTAAGCAGGCTTTTTCCTGGATTTCTACTGGGGATTTGAGTGCTTTCGCATGCTAGACTTAAAGTATTAAAACATAAATATGAATGGATTTCTTTCAGAAATGAATATGGGCAGGCAGTTTAGGCACTATGTTGTAATGGATTTTTAGAACTAATTGAATTGGTGCTGGCTGATTTAGTAGTTCGACAGAAATAGTCCAAGGAGAAACAACGGGAAGGAGGGTTTAGAAGCAGAGTCTAAGAGGCGGCAGTGTGGAAACTGCTTGGGAGTTTTACTGAGAATGAGAGTTATAGCGGGTTCAGGCTTTTTTGTTTTTCGAAAGTGCTTTAAGTCCTTTAGCAAATGTCTTTTAGATACATATAAACAACTGTCCACAGGTACCTCTGGTCCACAGGTGCCTGGGTATACATGTATGTACATATATATACACATAGGCATATTTGGTCATGGGGTTTTTCAACCTAGACATGACACATTTTTTTCCTTCTTATTTTTAAATACAGGCCAGGAGATAACTTGCAGTGGAAGAGCTGAGCATGCGTACCAATGGCACACCGCCCCTTTTGTACCTCTACTGCTTACAAGTGCCTAATTTGACTGGTTAAAAACCAACCAACCTCCAGACCCAGCCCACTGGCCAGCACTTTTGCCAACAGGAGCAAAAGATCTGTTTATGGTTACTGCTATTACAACACACATTAAGTGACCCTCGGAGTATGACCTGCTTGCCCTCCTGCTTAGTGAGTCAATAAGAAAATCCTCTGGCTCTGCATGACTTGCTCAGACCTCAGACCTTCCATGAAGAATAAGGTCTATCCAGGGAGGGAAAAACAAGGTGCCACTCCAGCTGGTAAAACAAAGATATTTTTAAAGTGCAGTCAGTAGAAACAGTCACTCCTATTCCATGTATAATCAAGGATGAAAAGGCCACGAAAAATACCACTGCGCTTTGCAAATGAGAGGTCAATTGAAATGTCAAGATATCAAATGTTAATGGATTGAATTTCCAATGATGGTTGGGACAGAAAACCATACCAAGTCAAGTCAGATGCCCTTCTGAGGAGATGATGAGTTTTATGGCAGGAAAAGACAATAAACACCAGAAGCCTTTTTGGTTAACAAACTTGTGGCTGATGGAAAACAAATACATTTTGAAAATATAAAAAGCAGCGGTATTTTAACCCAAGTTATAATCCTAAAACATGTATCTGGAAGTCATTAAATCTACAGCAAATTTAAGCATATGCAGGTGTTTGGGGAAAATGCCATTGGTTTCTATTGAAGATTTTTAAAGGGACTATAAAAGAAGAGAGTATAAAGGACACTCAAGGAAGGCAATGTTTTCTTCCCTGAAGCAAGAAGTCAATTCCAATATTCTCACAGTTCTACAGTAGTTAATGGACTACATGGACCACTCTTAAAAGCATTCATTTTTCTTTTTAAAAATCTAATTTCTCTCTTACAAAACTGTTGTATTTTGTAGTGTTGGATAACATCAGGTTTTAGCCAAATCATTCCTTCACCTGCCCACATTTTCCCAAGGAATCCATTTTGCCATTTTCATAAAGGACTGTAATCTGAGGCAGTTGTTTAGAGTGACATTATATCCAGTCCTTAGTCAGGAGGGCATTGCCATGCAAAGAACTCCTCGCTTTAATATGGAAAACAGTGAAAAGAAGCTAGTTCTCTTCCTAACCACTGTCTCTGCCTGACTAGTAGACACACAGCTTTCCTCTCCCAATTGTAGAGAGACCTGTCTTATGTCTATATTAGCTCACTAGTGGGCTCACACACTTAGAGGGGAAACCAGCATTATTAGTGACTTTTGAGTAGGAAGACTCCTTAGTCTACAGGACAAGATATGTAGTATCAGGAATGAAGGAGAGTGAGAAATCATTTGCTCTTTTGTGCAAGAATAATTACTTGTGTGGATTCCAATGACCATATGAGGAACGGGTTTTAAACAAACACAAGACATCATTTTTTCACAACACTACAGTGCCTAATGCCACAGGATGCTGTGGGGACAAGAAGTATAAATCGATTACAAAAGAGATTTTGCATGGAGGATAAGTCTAGTGATACCTCCTAAATACAGGATGTGTGGTTATGAAGTGTAAAAAGCCGTGTGCAAGAAGGTGGGAGGATACTCTCCGTGGAGGATGCCTCCATAATCGCTTTCTTCTTCTCCCACCTTCTGCCACTGGCAGAGGTAAAACACTGAGTTGGTTGACCTTCAGTCTACATTAATGTACAGGCTGTCAAGCCAAGGGTATTTGTAATTGAGAGTAAGGCCTAACCCTGACTGTGCCTGGATCTGAGGGGATCCTGCAGCTTAACACACTGATAAGAGAGAGGTGACATGGTCCAAGTCAACATGAACATGATTCCTCTAGGCTCTATGCTGATGTGAGCTTCCCTTGCCTACCCAAGTCTGGAAAAAACATCTGGGAAGGGTGATCAGCAGTTGGGTTTCAGAACAAAGCTGCTATTGAATTTTAATGATACTGCTGTCCTTCTTCCATCAAATCACAGGGTATATAGGAAATTATTTCCCCTGGATGTGTCTTAATTCAGACCATTTCTCATGTAACAGCTCTTTAGAAACTGTAAACCCTTCACAAGGTAAACTTAAGTTATGTCTTTCAGATTCAGAGATAGGAACAGCATGATAAGGACCAGCAAGTAAGAAAGTATCTAGGACTCAACATCCAGGAAATCTTGTTTCTACTACAGATTCTCAATGCAAATATGGATAAAACCAATGGAAGAAAGCAAGTGCTCCGTATATGACAAGGGAAGGAGAGGATAAATAAGTTAAATGTAATAGATCCTGCAGCTATGGGGGCAACCTCGGTGCCACACACAGACAGAAATAGTCATGTTTTTGGAAAAGTAACTTCACTATTTCCACCCCCCAAAAAAATCAGTTCTGCAGACACAGACTTCTCAGCTATTTTCCATGTGCTTATTTATAGTGATATTATGCCAGATGATGCTTACCAACACATAAAGATGAGTTGCTATGGATGTGCTGTGTCTTGCAGTGCTACAGGCAACATGGAACTCAGACCAAGCCTTCTGAAGTAGCCAAATGCCACCTGCATCTCCCTTGGCCATCAGGAAGTTCACTCCAGTTAGTCTAAGCACCTATAGATACTTGGACATTAAGAAACCAGCTGCTTGGCTGTCTTACTGAACTGTAGTAAGGAAACTTCCTTGGTTGTTTCCCTCCATAAGTGTTAAGTGCTGGAGAGATTCAACAGAACTTCCCAGTAAACTTCCTTTTGAACATTAAACCAGCAACACTAATAAACTGAGCGATGAAAAGTAAAGAGACCATTTCTACAGAAATATTCATGATGCTCCTAAACTAATACGTTAAATAATGGCGCTGTTAGGCCCTGTCCAAGGACCGTAAATAAACCACAGCCTTTAAAAGGGAGTGATTTCTGATTCAAGTTTTGGGACACAAGAACTATGTCAGCGCAACGTAAAAACAAGGAAATTTTTTATGTTAATGACAACTGCGAATATTTCGTATATATATTTATATATGTAAAAAAAAAATTGTAACAGATGTCAAATGCAGTTAGATTCAACTCAACTTATTAGTGCATGGCTTTTAGCCAAAAGCAATTCACATTTGCAGAAGTGTACTATCACATATGTCTTAATAACAGAAATGTGTTTTTAAAAATGTATGTGATAAGTCACATATGGTAGAAGGAATCTGTACAGCTTTCAGCCCTTATGACAATGGAAGCTACTAACTTTATTTTGCATAGCTGAAGAACATTAAAATTCAAGTGAAATTCTCTTTGACATTTGAGAGCTACAAAAGCAACGACTAAAAGCCAGACAAGCCCAAGCTGTACTAAGTGTGGCTGTGATGCTTATATAAATGCACTCTGTATCTACTACTGCTATCTTAAAGACACCATTCTTACTTTTTCCCTGAGAGGTAATATTTTAGCATACAGTCATAATTGTGCACAGGTACCTTAAATAGTTACATGTCACTGAAAAATACTAGGCAGATTTTTCAGCTGTTTTGTTATGCAGAGTATAATTAATATGTATAATGGATTCCCCAGGGTACTAATTGAAGCTGCCACCATGAACACAGTCAAAGAGAAGTTAAACAACCAGTTGGGGGAAACATGACAGAGTGAAATATGCACATGTAGGTGGAAAGAGCGAGACTGTCCATCTGGCCCTCTTCCATTCCAAAATGTTACACTTACTCAAGTCCCATAAAGGAATGATTTAACCTAAATCACCCTTTCCCCGCCGACTCCCGAATCTTTCTGGTGGGTTAATTGGGCATCAGTGTCACATACATGTTGTTTAATGACTGTAAGGCTCAATAACATTTATATGCGGAAAACTCAATTCAGTTGAGTCATTCCTGAGAACTTGACTCAAAATATTAACAAAAAAATGAATGGGTGATAAATGATTATTTTGGAGCTGTTCCCCAGGACTCTTATCATCTTGTAACTCTTGGATCCTCTACAATGTAAGGTGAAAACACAGCTCATTTCACGCTCTCTACTAAACAGCCACCAGCTAACAATGACTTTAATTCAGCTTGCACTGAATTTGAACTAGCTCTATAGGCAAGAAAGGTCCCTTGTCTTATTAGAAGCTTCATGTGCTACCAGGTCCCTGCTGGATCCTATTTCTAATTTTTATCAGATTGAATGAAACATAAAGAGAGATTGATTTATGACTATCTTACATTTTGTGTATTCACTCCAAGGAGTGTTCATACACATTTTGTGTTCACTTTATAAGGTGTAAATGACTATACGTAATGGAAGCCAAGTGAGAAGTAGAACTGTATTCTTTTGTTATGTGTGCTAAAATGCAATGATTTGCGAGTCCTGTCAGTGTATGTTCTTACAAATACAAAACCACTCCAGTCCAAGAGCCAGCATGATCAGCAAACTACTGTAAAAATAAGAACATTTCCTCTGTCTGTAACAGGAATATACAGTTACTGGGACTTAGTTAAACTGCAATGATCACCTACTGAAGCTAAAAATATGGGTTTTATTGGTACATAAGAGCCCATTAAGACTGGAGTATTCATTATTTAAACAGAATCACTGATTGCTGGTAGCTTTAGCTGAAAATGCCTTTTCTCAAAGAGCCAGGACATTTATATAGCAACTTTCTTAATTCAATGATATATGGTTGAGTGTTGCCGCTAGTGCCCTAAGATTTAAGAACTTCTCATAAAATGCCCTGGAAATTGCTCCCTGGTAGCTTGCTCATCCTTCACTGAGCCCTACTGTAAAGAGCAGAAACATACGTGTGTGTATGGTGTGAGAGACGCACACACGGAGTGAGAAAAGAGCTCTTAATCAACAGGATGGCAAAGCCTTGATACATAGGTGCAAAATATTCCCATGTGTCTAGAAATCATTTGGCACATTCCTAGTTATTTCCCCCCTGTCAGACCTTCTCAAGGATTGCAATTAAAAATCATAATCTTTTTAGCATGTACAAACCTCCCCAAGGCTAGGAGCACTATGTATTGAGTATGATTGTGATATTATTTGGCAGCTATTCATAGACAACACATTAATTTATGGAAACTGGATGAAACTTGGGGAGTGCAATCATTAGGGACATGAGAAATCAAAAGCGTTCCTCAATGATACTGACCTTTTTATAAGTATGATTAGGGGCAACTTGAATTCTATTATCTCTTTCATCGCCCCTCTTACTGTCCCAGTCTTTTTAGTGATTGTATACAACAACTTTGTCAAACTTGCATTTTCAAACAGATATAAAAAATAACTTACTTTACAGGAATGTTTCTCAATTTTGTCTTTTCAGCAGCCTGTAAACAGAAGAGGGGTGGGGGAAACAAACAATTAAGCAACACACCAAAGCAGTTCAACCAAGCTGCAAGCAAACATCAACCCACAGATGCTCCTCAGAAGCGCCAGGGCAGAGGTCTGCAGGAGCTGGAACCTTTCAGAGCGATAGCACTACAGGTTTGAAATACTTCTGCCCCAGTTTGTGATATCAGTGTGGTTTGTTTATTTTTAATGGCCATGAGTCTTTAGGAACTACTCATTCAGGGTGATTACTTCATTTCCCGCTCTGAGGTCTGGCCCCTTTGTCACAAGCTATCTGTCCATATCTGGAACAAGAACAACAACAGGAAAAAATAAAGGGAAGAACAGACTCTGTTTCCAAAACAGTTTTTATTCGCCAACAACACAAAAGGGCAAAGGATGACCAAATGTTCAGATCAATTTCCTCTTGTGAAACCTTTGAGAAAACACACTCCAAATCATCTAAATGAGTAAATCTTTGGGCCTCTCGGCCTGCACCACCTCAGCCATGGAGCCTGGTTCCAGTTTATTGCTGAACCCATTGATCTGTGTACAGTCCATTTATCATTCATGAAAAGAGCCAGTGATCTTCACAGTATATTAGAAGAAACAACTCAGATCATCTGTCAACGGCCCTCTTATTTCTGTTTCCCTCTCCACGGGGATTTCATCTCCTTCGATTCTTCTTGAATTAAAATGTTGCTAAGCAACACAGCTGGGGGCACCGATGGCAGAGCTGCGCCAGTCTATCACACTGGTTAAGCTACTTGTGATTTTAGTGGAATTTTTTTTTTTTTTTTTATTAATGCTTCTGTGGCATAATTATGTAATCTGAAACAACCTTGCATCCTCCCTCTGATTTTTTTCAGAATAGGTAAATGATGTTTTAACGCAAGAGGGCTTGAAATATCACCTTCAGATAAACTAGTGTTGTCATATCATTTCAGAGAATTCCTCCTAGCATTTGCAGAACCAGACTGTAATAGATTTAAATGTGGAAAGCGGTCAGATGGTTAGTGAGATTACAAGCATGGATAGCGGGGAAAGGCAGAATTAAGACAACTGATCCATAAACCTATTATAGTAAGGAAAGTTTTAGTGCTTAATTACCTTCCGAGATATTTTTATAAAGCCTACCAAAATTGGAGTGAAGGTTTTGGTGAGGAACTTTAACCTCTGCTGTGCTTAGGATGGGAATAAAATAGTTCCCACATAGGAACTGCTAATATTAGTGGTCCAGAAAAACGCTCACATAAGCCCTTGAGAAATTAAATCCTTTATGAAAACTGACTAACTTTTGAAACCTCTGGGACCTGCACAACTGGGTTCCAAGTTTTGACAGAATGAGTTTTTCCTTTGGGCTCTACAATGGGGCTAGTCTTTCAAAACACCGCTGTTTTGGCACTTTTGCCTCCAATCATAGCAAACATAAAATCTGTGTTTAGAACCATGGAAATCCCTAATAATGAGTTTAAAAACTGGGAGGAAGAATTAGAGCTTGTGAGAGCTCAGATCGGGCAACACTAATCCTCTGGGCTGGCTCCCAGCGTGCAAAGAAAAATGTGTTTGTTTCATTTGGATTATATTTTCCATCTGAAGAATAAATCAATGAATGCACGATAGGAAACAATTATATTAATTGTACAGTAGAGTTGCTAAATAAAACACTTAAACCTCAGGAAATGCTAAATTTAAGATTGCACAAGGTAGTGTTATAGACCCAAACCTAATTATGTCCTTTCAAACAAGCGTATGATGAAATGGGGTCCCTGTCTCATTAGTGAGATAATGTGAGTTGTCCTCTTTCCAATGATACTCTCCCAAATCTCCCTTTTTCAGCTGCCACGTGCAAATGCAGAGTCAGAAGCATGTTATTAAGAAATCTTTCTAAGTAATAAACTACATGTAACAACACACAAATGCTTCATTTAAAGTGGATTAAAGTGCCATCAAAAATGGCATTTCAGTTTCCCAAGCCTCCCACTAAATATCAAGTTTCAGTCCCATCCTGCAGGGAACTAACATTATTTTTAAAGCTCATAAACAGCCTTCCACAATGGCAGAAGTTTTTTTGACTATACAGTGATATTTTGCTTGACCCTTCCATATATCAGATAGCTGGACTATAACAATTTTGAGTTCACGCATGTGAAGCTCATATCTAAATCAAGTTTTTTTTCCTCTGAATGATTCAAAAATCACTACACAAAAACTGATATCAAAATACAGATAAAGAGAAGAAAGCAGAAGAGTGGAGAGTGTCTAGGATCACAAGTAAATAATAATAATGCAGTTGATTAATACAAAGTAAAGCTGAAGATATTTTGGAGGTCATGTGCATGATGGTGTGAACTAAACTGTTTACATGATAAAGAAGATGATATTTCAGGGAGGGAGAACTAGCAATGTCAAAGTCATAGAATATTGAAGAGCAGAGTTTAACCTTTATGTTTGATTTTTCACTACTTAGCTGCACTGATGGCAACCATTTATCCTGAAAGAAACATGGTAGATTTAGTAAGAAAGAATTATAGATAAACTTTATTTTCTTGGACAAACATTCTAGCACATATCTTTCCTTAGATTTTTATATGGAGAATTTCCACATTTTTTTGCCCTTTGTTACTGGGAGAAGGCACTTTACTAACTCTTAAGAGAAGACATGCTTGAGGGAGTGTCATTCACACACATGCTCACTCATACTGAGATTTAAACAAATATCGCAAATGATCAGGTTAATCTACATGCCAGCCTAGTTTAGTGTTGGATTATCAAGCAACTGGTCATTTTCTATTAAAAATGATTCAGTTTGCCTCTGAGTGGGACCATGTTGATGATATTAAATACAGCACAAAATACATGTCAGGGATTCCATCTGAGAAAGAAAGGCAGGATCTGGCCTTCTGCTTTTATTTGTCTTGTAGGTGTTGCTCATTCATTTTTCAAAGTGTATTTGTTGCGATACCATGAGCATGCCCCGTGGCAGAAGATAAAGGAAGGCAAAATCAAAGTGACATTGAGTAACTCTACACATTAAGCTTTGATGCAGAAACATATTGTTTGAAAATATTTGCTGTGCAGCAGGTCTGTCAATTAGAGCTAATTATTTTCCTCTGATCAGGAAGAATGCAATCTTGTTTTGGGCAGGTTTCTTTGAATTGTATGTCTTTTATATAACTTCATTATAGGAAAATACTTCTTCCAAATTACTTTTTTTCTGGGCTGCTTAGCTATTGACTCAAATTGTCTGTGTTGAGTAGTTCTCTCTGCTTTGATAATTAACTTTTGATCATTACTGAATTTAGCAGCTCTAGTCAGATGCGTTCATAGCCATCCTCCTCAACTATTTCAGCATTCGTCGCCTTTAATCTTTGAACAAAATGATCTCATTGAGCCTCCATCAGCCTTGCTACTCAGTTAATAATTCCTGTTTCTCATCTTCATAACTGAGTTTGATTTGGTTTAGACTTGATGCAAGCTTTTGATTATTAATTTAAGATATTTCAAAGACAAACATGTTTTAAGAGTTATTTTTTTATCTTATATTCCTAGGCCTTTACAAATAAGAAACTGGTTTTAACTCCACAACGACTCCTAAACTTCATGTATTAAAAGTACTACCTAGAAACAGAGCAGGTAGGAGGCCCCTAAACCATGATACATGTGCCCTGAGTGGGAGATGATGCTGAAAAAGACTGGAATGAAATTGGACTGATATAATGTAAGATTCAATGGGTGTTAGGAGAATTACATCATGGGACCTTAGCTAATTTTGAGCTTGAAAACATGCATTAAAATAATTTAGGATGATTAGAAAATGGAAGCTAGAGTGAACTAGACAATCATTCCACTTTAATTTGTAATTTCCTTCTGATTTTTTTTTACAATTATGGCCTTTCCATATTTGTGCCTCTGCTCTCTAAGACCTTATTTCAACATCTGACTTCAGTGTTGAGTAAGAACGAAGAAGATGAAGAATACATGAAAAGCAGTAGGATACAGAGAATAATCCATCAGAGAGTATTTGCTCAGGGATGTTTTCCCATGACTTTTATAACTGTGAATGACTTCTACCTCTTATGTTGCATTACATCTGATTTTGGCACTACGGTTTTTAGCATTAATTCAAGAACCACCTGCACTATGCTTTACTTGATCTGCAGTGTGAATATACCCATAAACTTATTTTGTTAGCAGGTATTTAACTATTACACAAAAGATTAAACAAGGGAATAAGCACAAACTTCTTCTAGATTGTGCACAAGGACTACAAAATGTGAAAAACGATGCTTTTCTTTGACACTAACAATTACCAAACTGGCGTTTGGATAGAAAAAAATGGAAAAAGTACTCCAGTCAGTAGAACTTTCCTACATCACAAAGACTTGGGAACTGACAAGAGGCTGGATCAAAAATATCAAAGTAAAAATAACTGGCATCTACAGAATGTAAATTAGATTTTTGGTTAACTGTTACAGGGGAAGTGTATGCTATCCAAAGAAAAAATATATTTTCCATTGCATAACTGAAAATCCAGGATTTTCAGTGAAAAGTATTTGATTTTGAAAGAGATTAGACAAAAAGTATTCTTTAAGACTGCCTCCTCACCCTCTTGATTCAGAAGCACTGATCAGCCACCTAAGAAGGCAATTGCTGAACCTCCAAGAGTCTCTTAGGTTGAGACATGGCACTTCATGCCATCAAACACGTTGGCAGAAGAAGGAAGGCCATGCTTTAGCTCTTCCCATGAGCTGCTGCAAATCTAACATAGGTTAATCTTCCAGTTTATAGCCAACTCTATGGTTTGGTGAATAGCTAAGCAACTTGACTGTGTTTACAACTCACCATGCTGTTTTCCTGTCCTGTAGGTATAAAAAAGACTTCCTGGAGATCCATTTCAACAATCCAATAAAAACAAAGAAATTTCCCACATCAGTTGAGTCATATATACAGTTTTATATATATATATATATATATATATATATATATATTCATAGATTATAATTTGACTTGTATTAAAAGTTATACCATGCTCTTATTCACAGAGAATGCCTTATCTATGATCCAAAGTAATGAATGAACACCCACTACTTATTGACTGCTCTGATTCTGTAATGATGCAGTTGGTACTAACTATGACTTCCTGTGGAGGAGGAGAATGTAGTGTGCAGCAAACAAAACCATCCAAAATTGCTGGGAATCGTAAAGCCTAGAACCAAGGGCTGAAGAACTAGTATGTGATGATACATGCATAAATATGTGTGTTGTGTTCCTTTTTTTTTTTTTTCTTTACTTCATTGGTTACACTCTCCTCTACCTGTCCCCTAATGTCAACAGAGGAGATTGTATTTCTTTCGTGCTAATTGCCTTTGACGTGAAGTTGGCAACCTTGTATTTGAGAATCTGTGTGTCATGTTCCGGGTCAGTCTCACCTCGAGGACAAAAAGCCCAATGTTACTGTATCTAGCACCAAAAACACTGGAGAAGATACTCTCCTCCTCATGTAATATTTTTAAAAAATGAGTATTTTTCCTTCAGAAGCCAAACATGTGGGATGGATCAGCTAAGATCCATTTTTTGAAATATCAAGTCACCAAGCATGTGGTAGCTACAGATCAGAACGGTTCACTGAACTCTCGCTGTGTATGAACTACAGAGAGCTTCTCATCATAGCTTTGAGCAATGCAGTAACCTTCATGGCTTCACAGAGAGATGCTCAAGAATACTTGAAATGCTGGAAATTTAATTTCAATTGGTGCACTGGAGGCTGGGTAAAATGAAAAACAAAGTTTAAGTGACCAATTTTAAAATGGGCTGTCTGTGGGTTACAAGTCACCTTCATCCCTGATATAAGTGAACTGATTTTAATTGAGCAACAACACAGATATATTTAGGCTTCCGTAAGCATTTTTTCCCAAAACCTTAAGTTTCCATCAGGCCAAGAGTGGAAATCAAACTAAGGAAGCATGCAATGAAAAATGTGGCCACTTCCCATTCTTCAAGGGCTATTCTGGATTTTTTAAAAAAATAGAGAAAAGACACACTGAGTGCATGCTACATTCTGAGGAGTGCTTGTTGCTCATGTAGACACACCTGAGCTAGTTTTATATTAGTTAGTATGGGTACTACGAACTTAGTTGCTTTTGTTACACAGGCTGCAGTTTACTCCCTGGCTTCGGTGAACTTTACAATACAAACTGTTAGGGCTATCTCGCAGCGAACAGACTTATTTCAAAAATAACTCACAAAACATGTACGCTTATTTTAGGACTTCAGTACTCATGTTAGTTGACAGAGGAGGCTTGAAACAGTGTCTTCCTTCCCTAATCATTTTGATATATGCTGCATTCTTTCAAAAATGCTTTTGATGGGAAATTCCTAATTGTACTAATTTTGACTTCTCTATCCAACAAAGGAGAAATTGTAATATGACTTCATAAATTCTACTGATTCCACTTTTGTAGTCCTATAAAACATTGTCAAGTTGCTTTACAAATGCTGATTGATGTTTCACGAAGTCTACAAGATTTAAATGCTCTGACAATACCAATTGACTTGGTCATTGCAGAGTTCTACAGCAGAGAACAAACTCCTGGCTACAGCTAGGCCTGGTTTTTCATAAGAATTGTTTTATTTGGAAAACAAATATCCAATCCTGGTGACAAAAAAAGTTGGGAAAATTGTACTGAATGGTCTATGTTTAAGAAAAAAACTCTAAATTGAACTTCTGGTTTGAAACATAATTTCCTAGCAAATAATTTATTACAAATTCATTACAAATGACCTAGGCTTAGTGGATGATAATTCTATTGTGAAGATATAAAACATCTAGCTAGGAATAAAACTCAGTATTTGTCGTCATCTTATTTACTGATGATTTTTCTAAAATGTGTGTTTGGTTCAACCCTCCAGATGCCTAAGAAATATAAAAAATCCATTATTCATTGGGTTTACTCCATAGCCACATTTCACCATGTTAATAACATGATTAAAAATATTGAGGAGGCAAAAGAAACACAGAAAAGGTCAAGAAACATTTATAAGAGAAACAAAGTCTTCTCTAAACTTCCCTCAAGAAATAAGCAGCAAAAGTCGAGATTCAAAGAACATCCTGTGACCTCACTGTGCAGCTGCAGACAGTCTCCACAACCCGTTTATTCCTCAGCTTCCCAGTTCTAACAGAAGAAGAGTAATTCTTTGTATCTCCATCCCTGAAACTTACCTGAACAGTGCTGATATTTTGAGATCCTATAATAAGGTGTACTCTTAGCGTGCAATGACGGATTGTTACTTTTGCAGTGTTCACACAAGTTATATCTTCTTGCATCAAAATGGACAGGAGGATATGCAGACATCTCGGAAACAGCCCCTTGTACCCCTGCTCATTTGTAGTTAGGTTTTCCTTTGTGTCAAAGGCCTTTATCTCATTCCACCAGGAGTCCAACCTATTCTTAGTCTCTTCCCAACTTTAAATCAATGAATAGTTCCCTAGACTTGAGAAGCAGAAGGGCAGAGTCAAGGAGTACCAGCAGTGGCAGTGCTGAGAAGATGTGAATTGATTTTGCTACTGTTTATGCTGCCCATTTATTTCCTGTGATGGACTAAAGACTTTAAGGATTTTAATTTATACTGAACATCACCTCTATACTGAATGTTAACAAACTATTACAAACAGGCAGCAAAGGTAACAGAGGTAAACTGACCTTGGTCTGGTTTAGTACATTGCTCAGATGTAACAATGTACTAATGTAATGATGTAGTCAATTACTAAATTGCACAGCTCCCAAAATTATACTTAATAGTATTGCCATGAAATCGGTAATTTTGTAAAGCAGGCACGCTCTCTGTGAGAGGACCCTGCCCAAATCAATCGCACTGTCATACTGTGGTCCTGACCTGTCCCTACAAGCAGGCAGAAGGTCTGTTCTGGGAAGATTCATCCTGCCAGCACAGAACAGAGCACCTCCAACCCCAGCAAACCTTGCAGTGGCAGATGAATTCATCGCAAGAAAAATTAAGGTGTTTAGTTCTCATTAATGTTCTCCTTCTGGAACACCTCCAGGGGAGATCAACTTTCACTTCTTCTCCCCTTATTCTGTCTGACAGAAGCTAATTACTGGATTTATCACGCCCTTTTCATCACCTACTTTGCGCTTGTTCTGGCCACCTATGAGCCCCTCCTTCAGACTTTTGCAACACCTCCCCCCCCAAGTCTCAAAGCCAGGACTAGCACTATTCTCTACTGGTGTAAAAAACTCCCAAGAATTTAGATTTTAAAGTTCACAGACGGTTGCTTGGGCTTTTACAAAAGAGCGACACTGCAGATGGCCAGCATAAGAAAGCCAGACACTTTCTTTACCAAAATGCTTCACGAGGCATTCATGATAAAAATCACACTCTCCTTTTGAGGAGAAAAGGGAGATAAATGTTTCCTATGTGGTTGGATTAGTGAGTGTTGAGCACTGAGATGGCCTGCAGATATCACAGACTTCAGATTTATTTTTGCAGGACAGTATGGTCAAGTCTGGCTTTTCTCTTAACAACAACAATGCTGGTGTCAATCAATTATCTCACCTGCTGCTGCCTCTGCTTCCTGCCAAAACAATACAGGGCTTTTGCATAAGTGGCATACATAGCAAGAGGCCCTGGGGAAATATATTTTTCCTCCATGCTTATAATAAAGACTCCTTTACAAATAAATGTGTGCTCAAGCATGCACGCACACACACAGAGTACATGACCCGTCCTGTGGACTGAAAGCTGCATCTCTTTCCTCCCTTCCACCCCAAAAAAGGCTGGCAAACCTCCAGTGTCTGGTCCTTATGGCTGTACTGAGGAACAACTGGCCTTTCCATTTCTAATTAGTAGTGGAGGCATCAGGTCTTTTTAAAGCTTCTCCTTCAGGTGAATGATGTCTTATGATATGGCTGACAGAGCCTGGCTGCTTCAGGCTGGTGGCATGAAAAACTAAACCCAAGAGAAGCACCTGTTTAAGAGAGCACTGAGGGGCTATGAAGCACCTGCTTACTTGTAGAGAAGTGAGGAGAGGACTTCCTGCAGCTGTATTTAACAATCTTTTCAACTAAGGCATTTCATTCCCCCTTTGTTAGGGCTGCCTGTCTGCCAGTATTTTCATTTCCTGTATTATTTACTGCGGCAGAGAGTTACTGAGACACTGAGCTGGCAGTGCATGGGAGGGAACCCATCCAAGAGGCACGTGCAGCTCCTGTGCTGCCCCAGAGCCCAGGTAAGAGCATGGCTGCAACCTTCAGGGGCAAACTTATTGCTGTTGCTCTGTAGTACTGTGCACTCAACAACAACCATTTGTCCTGAGGGTTGTACTAATCCCCTTCCTCACTGATGGACAACTTCCGAAATAACGACATGTTTGGAAACAGTTCCATGAGATTCTGTGAATCTGAACAAGTTAAAAGCTTTAGGTAACACTGTGTATTTTAGTGGCAGGCCATGTTTTTCACTCGTATCTACAGCAAGCTCAGCCCAGATCTCAGAGTGGTTATGAAAAGCTTCTGCTGATAATAAACAAATACATGACATGAACCTACATCATTACCATGTGAATTATGACCTTAGACATGTCAGCCATCAAATCTCTTATTACCAAACATTTGTCTAACAGAAGCTGGAGTACTCATTTTACACAGTTGACGATATGTGATTGTTTCAACTAGAGTTGTGCAGAATAAAAGAATCTGAATATTAATTAAAATGGACTGAGGTAGCAAGAAGAGACATCTTCACAATAGGACTTTTCATGGTTAGAGGCTGCCAAGGTTGGAGAATGACTGCATTATCCTAATAGCTTCTGTTTTTATTAATGGCTTAAAGAAAACATTTTCCTACAATTATAAAATGTGACTGTAGATCTTAAACACTGGAATGTGGGTTCTTTAACAAAACACATGCTGCTGTGGCTACAATTGATGCTGCATCACTCTGGGATTTCAATGGAACCCAATGACAGATAAACTGTTTACATTAAAAGAGTCTATCAAAGTTATTTTGCACCTAGTTTCATCCTAATCCATCTGATTTTTCTATAGCTTTGACAAGATGACCTCTCTCACTGTGTGTGCAGTATTGATGTCATTACTGAAGAGCTGTTCTTCAGCCTTTCTGGTGATAACAAAGTAAATGGAAATGTAGAGAAACCTTGGGGAGGTAAACAGCTTGTTCAGGATCCAGCTAAAAAATGGGGAAAATGACAAGAGGAAAGGATATCTATTGTTACAAGGGAAGCGGTCACTGTTCCACTTCAAAAAGTGTTTACGTGATACGATGAAGGCATACTGCGTCTTAGAATTTAATAAAATTTTTAAAAAATTAACTCAAGTAAAGGCTTTGAAAGCTCAGTACACATTATAAGAATTCAAAACTCAGCCTATGGCTGATGACCTTTATAGACACAACTACAAAGTCAAACATTTTGTATGCAATTACCTAATACTAACCTAGCAAAAAAGAATTATGATTGTGTAAAATACAAACGACAGAGAAGGGCCATGGATTATATGCGTGTCTTGTGTTTGTATGGTTATTAGAGAAGTGGCAATAAAGTGGCAATCATTAAGGGAAGGAGGAAAAAAAATCAAATAAAGAAAAACATCTTTTTGATTTGATCTGCCAAAAACACTCTATACATAAAATACTGAAAATGGAGCAGGTCTGTAACTGGTATCAAAGTTTCATTGGTTCAAAAACACACAGAACACTAGCAATGTGCTTTAAATTAAGTACGCATTTCAAAGGTTAACAGGACTATTCCTTAGGCAGAAGAACAAAGAGGAGCTGGTTAAAGAAAATTGGGTGCACTACAGCTACTTAAAATACTGTATCCAGGCACAACTCATTTGGATGCCTTTGAGCTCAAAGCTAATTTGAATTATACAGAGGTGCTTTAAAGAACAAAAATATTAACCTGCGTTTTATCTAAGCTCTGTTAGCTGAACTGAGCTACTAATTAAAAATCTTCACTACTCTTCCTAAATTCTGATGTGTTTTTTTAGCAGAGTAATAAAGCCATCTAAAAGCTCTGTCCTTCCTCACACAAGAGTGTTAACATTAGCATCTCTGAAATGCCTTGTCATCTAATGGTTTTACCAACTTGTCTGTCATCTGTCTTGACTGTATCTCTTGTAGCCAATATAAAAATATTGTGCAGTAGGACTTGTGAATGCAATACTGATGCATATGCCAACATTCCCTTCAGTGACAATACTACAAGACTCTACAATCCAGGCAATGCTGAAATGTAACAATCTCTCAAATCATACATTAAACAGATGTGTACCTGGTATTATAAATATGTGACATAAAAATCTATTGGGTTGGTTGGTGTGCATATTAAAAACCATTCAAGTAGGTCAAATTGTGGATAACTTAAAACTTTAAAGACAGCAATTTTAATAAAACTGTCAATACAATTTTCTTTGTAAAAACATTTGACACTGATTATGCTGCTTATATTGAAAGAGAAACACACGGTCTATATCTTTAGATCTTTTATTGAACTGTGAGCACAGCATCAATAACTGCTTCTCAGCTGTAAATGAAAATTGATTCCAGATCTAACCCGTCGTTTTCTGTGTGTCTTTAATCCCAAATCACCCACAATGAGACATAAGAATCAGCATTTTGTCTATGGGACAAAGCATGTGTCATATGGCCAGCTCCAAAGTGTCTACACTGAAGCAACTGTGGGGTGTGTTTACACGTGTTAGATGTAGGGTAACTGCGGTCCCTCCAAGGGAGGCCCAAAAAGTGATGACGGGAGTTTGCAGTTTGGGGTGGAGTGACTTGTAACATGCCTCACGCTCTGTTGCAATGATCAGTACAGTCCAAAGCTTTATGGATTTGAAGTCATTGGACCTCCTGCATGTCACAGCCCAAAGAAATTCACTTCATAACTTCTGCATCAAGCCTACAACTGCCAGTATTCTAAAAGGAGAGGGGAAATCACAAGGTTTCCATGCTGTTTGCGGAAGTTTGGCGCTAGTAGTTTGGATTTCCTGTCAGCTCTCACTTGCTGAAGCCTCTTAAGCCCTCTGGGGTGAAATTATAGCCTCTTTCAGGAATCTTTTCCTTGGTGATATGCTGCTAGGCCATCATCATGCACGCCTTAACCAAAAAAGACCTACTGCTTCTAAAGGAAGGTTCTCCAGATCATGTTTATAACTCTTAGGAACAATTTCTCATTATTCAAAATCCTGCTTGAAAAGTGAATGCTAAAAGTGGGCAGCATGTTCAGTTACAGCCTTGCTGACACTATCTATAGAATAAATACCTTCCAGTGACTTCAATTTGGTAGTTCTCATGCTATCCAGAAATCAGTCTCAACTTCTTAATTATATGACTGACTGGAGCTATCATGTGTGTTGGGTTTCTCCTCAGCAGTGGGGAGAAAAGGAAGGAGATGTTTAACACCTGAAAGAGCACGAGGTCCATGGAGTCCTAAATAAATGCAATACAGATCAGAAATACATCAGAAATGCTCGTTCATAGGAGTGAGAGAGTAAGACAGAAGAGCTTTGTTTCTTGCAGACAAGCTTCTAACAGTCTTCCACCATGACAAATGGACTACTGGTAGTCTCAGAAGACAGGCTGATAGATCAAACTCTCTCCACATACTATAGACATTCACTAAAAGTTGAGATCAAGGTGCATTTATGGATCAGTGTCACTACCACCCCTGCCATGTAAAGATTGAAGGGTCCCCAGCAATTCTCAAAGGACAAAGCCTCGGGCTCCCTACCGACCACTGTTCTCAAAAGAATTTCAATTTCCTTGAAATATGAGTAGAGATAAAGATAACAAACTGATTTTTACATACTGTGTTTTTATTAATAAAAATGAGTAAATGCTAGCTCATGCTTCACATTGGCTGCAAGCCTATAGCAAAAAAAAAATAATAATCACAAAGATTGTAAAGACAATGATTCCATTTCCTCATAGAAATGTTGCATAAACTGTTAGAATGGTTTTGAGCCGGGAGTTTTAATCTTTTCTCTTCCTGTCAGAATGCGCACATGTGTACAGCTGAATTACAATGGTCATTTGACTGCAAAATGCTATGTTAAAAAAAAATAAAAATCTAACCTTGGGCTCCACAGCTGAACATTCAACACTGTAAAATTCACATATTGTAACAGACTTGACTGTCCCTCCTTAATGAATATTTTATACACTTTTTGGAAAAAAATATTTTGCAGTCAAAACCCACTGCAGTTACTTTGTTGATGTTTATTTGTCTGACCAGTGGGCCCTATCAACTTCCAATCCCCTCTTTTTAAAAAGATATGGCAGAAGCTGCTAAAGTGTGAAGGCACTGCCAGTGAAATGCGAGAGTGATGCAGCAGAGCCATGCTGCTCAGCTTTGCAAGGCCTTAGCCTGGGATGCAGTGTGTGACAAAAATCTAAAGGACAGACACATACACTCATTCATTCAGAAAAGCTAAGAAGCTGTGGATTCTTTCCTATAACGTCTATAACTTTGTCTATGCCCTCTATTGGTAATGCAAATAAAAGATGCAACCATACATATGTGGGGTACACAGGAAAGGTGAAGGCTTCCCTTGAAGTGCAGGGCATTTAAGAAATATTCTCAGTATGCTTCTTGTCCAGGCAGTTCATTTATTTTTTACGTGATTGGAAACGTTCATGTTTGGAATCCCTACAGATATAGACCATAATCTATTTCTTAAGAAGATATTTGGGAGAGCTTAGGAGATCTGAATCAATTCTAATCACTTAGAGTGAGATGAAGCTCACACTGCTAAAAGGAAAAACATTCTATGTGCTATAAAGTTTTGAGAACTTACATGAACGGTCCTTAGTGTGCTCTCGTTTGCAGCTTATGCTGTGTATTGTAGCACTGGGAAGTCACATGGAGCTTTGGTGCAGTCTGAGGCTTCCTACAGCGCGGGCACATCACCACCCTATAAGGACTCAGGCTGCAGCCCCTGAACTGGGAGCAGTGTGACACTCTTCATGCCCATGATGCTGCCTTTGGGTAAGAAGCACGCATGTACCACACGTCAGTAGTGACGTTCTGAGAGCAATCAAGACTCCACTGTGCAGTGTAGATATGACTGTGTCTTTCCTGTTTAGGATTAACATCAGAGATGACACCTGTTCAAGTCAGTGAGGGCTTTTTGCTTGATGTCAGCAAATGCTGATCCAGGCATTTGCTTCTTCATTTAGCAATGATACATGATTTCATTTTAGCAGTGTAAATTGTGTAAATTCGGAATAATTCTACCTAAGTGACTAGAAAACTACTACTATAGGAAAACAAAAGTAACTCCTACCTCATAATATATTTCTCTTTCTATATTTTGGCCATCTCAGGATCATAATGTCATTTTAGAGGTTCATTTGGGCAAGTTCCCAATAGATCAGAAATCCTGCTGGCTTCCTAAGCCACCATGTTTGTACAACAGCACATTGCACAAGTACAGGCTTTTGATCCTTTGGCTTCAGATGAGAGCACAGGTCTAACTTGGTGTTAAAAAATACTGACCTGTATGACTAAAGGGTCAACCGACACCAGAAGGTAAATCTTTTTCTGGCATGACCTTAAAGGATGAATTGGTTAGGTTGAAGAAGAACATTTAGGTGCTTTAAAAATAAATAAGAAAGAAAGATCAACTTATAATTAATATTTCCCAGGCTGAACAGATCATCTTATGCTGAATTATAGCATTACCTTCCTTTCTATTGCAGATGTTGAAACATTTGAGCCTACTGCATATATAAAGGATGAAGGATGAATTTAACCCAAAGTCTCTTCTTTTTCCTGATAAGAATATTTCACCAGCTTTATTTCCCAGTCTTATCCATAAATATTTATAAAGTGGGAAGGATAGAGAATGACTTGAGCCAGTTTTTTGAAAATGATTCTTCATTAATGTCCCAAGTAGGTTGAGAGACTTTCAGTATTGATTTACAGCTACACACTGAGGGTTTTCCCTCTCACAAACAGGAATCACTGGATTACTCACTATGGACTCCCAGCCCTTTACTCACTGACCGGAACAAACCTTACGGACTGATTCTTCTCAGGAGCAATTGTACAAATAAATTGCAAAGTGCAAACCAACTCTGAAGTTGTTTCGGTGGTCTGATGTGGTGATTTTACATCCACTTCCAAAAAGGTCACCAATTTCAGAAATCGAGTGTGAAACAAACGGAGGCTGTACTACAGTTAGTTTGGTACAGTGGAGGACAGAAACTCAGAGCACATTAGCTATTCCTGGGCCATGTGTGGTCTCTTATTCCAAGGCTAGTAAGTCATGTTATGGTTTAGTTTAATCCACTTTACAAAGCTAATTCAGCAAAGCTGACAAAATGTGGACATATTTAAGAATGTTTCCTCACACAGAGGTTCTGTGTGCAAGCAAGATTTAAGCTACTGGATTCTGCAGCACCCCAAAATGCTTTTGATGCAAATGTAGTAAACCAACAAGCAATTATATTCAACCAATGAAACAACTGTGTCAGACTAGACAGACTATGCACTTACATGAGATGTATTTACCTGTTCATTGTCATCTTCATCACTGCTGAGTTTCAGATCATCCTCAAGCATTCTGTAAAAAAAAGACACAACACAGAATTACATTTATTGAATGAACTTTATATACAGTGGGCTGAATCTACCCTTCAGCAAAGTCAGAGGGAAGACTCCCTTTCAATTCAACAGCAGCAAAATCAGATGCATGATAAGTAAACTGATGAATACTCCATGTGTGTATGTATTAGCCTTCTGTGTGATGCTAGGTATGAACAAATGACTTCCAGACTCATCCATCATAAAGTCTGGCAGTCAGCGCCTCTTTCATGTCCTCGTTTACTTGCACACTGTCTCATGGTGATCAGCCCATATACACCTATATGTATTTCTAAATGAGAAGGTGGAAGGGAAATTCACCTCCGAGACTGTTAAAACCTAAGGAAAAGTCCTCCGTGTTCCATTCCTGATGTAGGGCATCACTGACCTTCTTTGAGGCCAGTACCAATTCCCACTTTATCAAACTGAGAATGCAGAGTGATGAATAGCAAGAAGAGGAAGAGGTTGTCTGAGGTTTGATGGGACCTCACAGTTGTTAGTATCTGAAGGCAGAGCAAATGTTTTCCAAGCTAGGAATCTGCTAATTCATATCCCCATTTTTATTTAGTTATTTAAATATAGGGAAATCTCACATGACTGCTCTTGGCCTCTGGTTAAAGGGGAAGGAAACTCCTAAAAGATGTGGCTGTCCCAATGCTTCCCCTTTCCTTTGGCAGAAGAAAGAGTTAAATCATGCATATTACTGTATTAACACTCATATTACTTTTTTTTAATTCAAGACCTGGGTATGGCAAAACACATGGGGTAAGAAACTATATTATTTGCTTTTACATCTTTGCAGAAAAGATCTCTTTGTTAGAGGTTTACCTAGAAAGACTTAACTAGCAGCCCCCAAATACTCCCATACAGCTTCCCATATATTCACGCTTTGGTGGTCCTCCTAGAGCTGACATTCCTTTGGGAACACTTCTAGCTCACACCCACCTTTTCACCTTGACAAATTCTCTTATTGCAGTATGATGTATGAATGAATGGGCACATCTCACCTGTATCTACTGTGACAGCCACTAAAATCGCCGAGTCTCCCTCCTCCCAGCCTGAGCTTCTTTACCCATGGCAGGAGGCTCTCAAATTGCAATTGTTGTTTCCTTTCTGCCTTGATGGAGACTGAGGTCTATGATTTTTTTATTGTTAGCCTTTAAATAACTGTAGCAATCAATGGATGTTCAACAGGAAGATTTTGTTTGAAGACTACCAGTAAATTACGGAAGCCTCCTGGTATAAGAAATTTTAAAGAGGGGACAATAATCACAATGTGGAAATATCAGAAGGCTCGAAGCCCTGCTAGTGCTCTTAAAAAGAGAAAGTGCAAGGAGATCTTTAAACCAGTTTGCAAGTCATCTGTCTTTCGTGACCTCTGTTGTCGGGCAGCTCAGTGGTTACAAAGTATCTGGACACATAACTACTAGTCATTAACGTCTTGATAAATGGCAGATGCCTCCCTGTAATATGTGAACCTATAAAAGTAAGACCGTAGCATGGATAAAGAATCTGCTAAAAGTAAGAATTTGTGGTGGGTTGACCTTGGCTGGATGCCAGGTGCCCACCAAGCTGCTCTATCACTCCCCTCCTCAACTGGACAGGGGAGAGAAAATACGACGAAAGGATCGTGGGTTGAGATACAGAAACAGAGAGATCATTCAAGAGATTACTTTCACACGCAAAACAGAATCGACTTGGGGAAAATAATTTATTACCAATCAAATCAGAGTAGGGTAATGTGCAATAAAAACTAAATCTTAACAACACCTTCCATGCACCCCTCCCTTCTTCCCGGCCTCAACTTCACTCCTGATTTCTCACCCTCCTCCCACCCAGCAGTGCAGGGGGATGGGCAATGGGGGCTGTGGTCAGTTCATCACCCTCTGATGTCTCTGCCGCTCCTTCCTCCTCAGGGGAGGACTCCTCACATTCTTCCTCTGCTTCAGTGTAGGGTCCCTCCCACAGGGTACAGTCCTTTGAGAACTTCTCCAATGTGGATCCTTCCCATGGGTTTCAGCTCTTCACAAACTGCCCCAGCATGGGTCTCCCACGGGGCCACAGCTCCTGCCAGGAGCCTGCTCCAGCGTGGGCTCTCCACGGGGTCACAGCCCCCTTCGGGCACATCCCCCTGCTCCGCCGTGGGGTCCCCCCCGGGCTGCAGGTGGGTGTCTGCTCCCCCGTGGAGCTCCCTGGGCGCAGGGCACAGCTGCCTCCCCACGGGCTGCCCCACGGGCTGCAGGGGAACCTCTGCCCCGGGCCTGGAGCACCTCCTGCCCCTCCTCCTGCACTCACTTGGGCTCTGCAGGGCTGTTTCTCTCACATATTCTCACTCCTCTATCCCAGCTGCTGTTGTGCAGCAGGTTTTTTGCCTTCTTAAATCTGTCACCCCAGAGTTGCTACCACCATCTCTGATGGGCTCAGCCTTGGCCAGCGGTGGGTCCATCCTGGAGGCGGCTGGCATTGCCTCTGTTGGACACAGGGAAGCTTCTCATAGAAGCCACCCCTGCAGGACACCGCTATCAAAACCTTGTCATGTAAACCCAACACAGAATTTTTCAGGAAATATTAATCTTTAGAGGCCTGGACTTTGTTGATGAACAGGAACTTTTAATGTTGTTTATCTAGCAGGCACATCCATTTGTTTCCCCAGTGTCATTATTTGCTGTGCCATTCTCAATGTATCGCTGTACCTTGATCTATCCACAGTCCCAGATTGTTATCTGCAAGTCTCATTACACACCAGAAGGACAATACCCCCAGGAAACAGAGACCATCTTCATACAGGACTATATCATTCTGACTCTTAACTCTAATTCAATCCTACACTCCTACTTTTAAACCTACATCTCACTTTAATGTGTAAATTAGCCACTGCTTTAAAGCAGCACTGCTAGATAATGTGCTCTATTATTATTTTTTAATGCAGATCTAAGAGGACATAATGCAAAGGATCTTTTCATGAACGAAGCCCAAAGGGTGGTGTTTTTTTTCTTCCCAGCTATCTTTTTTTTTTTTTTTTTTTTTTTCATTTGTTACATGTTAAATTCCTTTTTGACATACCCTGGTAGAAATAAACCAAAAAGGACAAAGGAAATTCCATACTGGATAAATGTAAAGAACAAAGAGGAAAACATAAAAAAGATAAATGAATACACTTACTAAACTAACCAAACAGCCAGCTGAAATGGCTGATTAATAACTATCCTCATACAGCCTGTACTGCAGACACTTTCTAACAAGTACTGTAAGCACAAGACATGTTTATTGAATATTGAAAAATATAAAATGGATATAAAACATGATTAGTAGGAAGGACAACTGTTAGAGTTGGTTTCAGATAAACTAAATTTGCAGGATTTATGAGTTCCCTTCAAGAGACTAATGGATGTTTAGACGACTAGAGAGAGGAAAAAAATTGGATTTTGGTATTTCTTTAGCAGTTCCAAGCTTATCACTTGGAGTATATAATTCTTCTTAGCCTGTTCTGCTAAATGAAGAATATGTCATCCCATTCAGTTACAAAACTCAAAGGTTAAACAACTAAACCACACAGCTTCTAAAATGCATCACACTCTCCTGGCAGATGGAATAATTAAAGAGAAACTGAGTATGGTATCAACAATAAATATATGGTAGCCAGAGAAGTGAGGGAATAAATTAAAAATACACCGTATGTGCAAATGAAAGTAGACTGCTGAAGAGTTCAAATAACCTGCTCCCAGAGGATACTGGTTAGAAGAGGTAATATTTTACAGACAGCAGAGGACTAGATGGTCTTCCACAATTTTAAAATGTGCTTAATATTCTGAAGACATGGGCCACAGTAACTTGTACTGTTTAATGTTTCTATTAACTCTCATTTATAAGCAAGCAGCATCTGACCACACTCAAAGCCCAATAAGGGCTTTTTAAGATTGCCAGCAACCTTAATCCAAGGTGACTATTTCACTGCCATATCTAGAGAGGTAACCCATTTCAGCTTCAAAGCCCTGAGACAGAAGAGCTCTGTATCTACAGCTCTCTTAAACACTGTCTGGATGGTTTGAATGCGAAATTAGGCCCTCTTGGGTGAGAGATCCTTGTAAATACACATATGATCTATTCTGCTCCATGTAATTGTTAACCTCAGAAACACCCAGACTGGAGATTACAGAGTGCGTTTGTTATGAAGATCAGGCCAGCTATTAATAAAGACCAATCTGGTGGATAAGTTACAGTTACAATGAATACTGGCAATGAGGGAAAATCAAAGAGAAAACTGCCTGTATCAGAAAGCTATCTCCAGAGGTGTTATGAATTCATTTTATTTCCTATTCTTCTCTGACCCAGTTGACATTATTATTGAATATACATGTACTTGTTTGTCTTTTCATCCATAGCTAATGCAAACCACCACTTTAGGGAAAGAGTGGGATTAAGTAGGATTTTTTATTTCATTATTAGAGCAATGCCATTTACTCTTAACAGTTGAAGTTGTGTCAGCACATTTATTATAATCTACAATTTTCAGAGGTTTACAATTTGGAAAGTGAAATTATTGCAAAGCAGAAACGTCAGGACAATGCAACACATTTATCTGTGGTGTAAGTAGGGGCAATCTCATTGACTGACTACAATACCCACTTTCTCCAGGGATGAATCGGCTCCCAAAGCAGATTGTTCCTACATTACAAATTTAACTAGACAAATGGCTGAATGAGGGCTTTATTAGGATGAGTTCTGTAAAAGTGTCACTAGAATAGTAACAACAAAATATTATTTTTAGGAGCCTTGAACTTGTACCAGGCCTCTGAAGATGATGAGACGGACCAAAATAAAAATGAGTTATTTTTATAAGTTTATTATGATTTTGGCATATCAAGCTAAATTTTTATCTTCCCCCTTGACTCTTCATGCATTTTCCAAAAATATCTTTAATAAAAATGCCATGAAAATAAACCAGTTTAAAGATAATCAGAAACTCCTGTGTATCTGCTCTCTTAACAGATAATGTCAAAAGGATATGCAGGTCCCATCATGGCTTCGGTTTCCCAGTGGGACAGACTGTTTTATACCTTTTTCCTGTCCATGTTCAGCTTGAATGAGTCATGGAGCCACTCGAGCCGGTCCCAACAGTTGTTACAGCATGAGTTACTCAGTTAAAATGTTAAGTCTAGGCACATTTTTTTTTTATCTGCTTCAGAGAAATCATGAATAGTGAGAGGCCAAAGCTGCAGAGCAAGATGACCCAGGACTTGATGAGACTTTTGGGGTCACTGAAATAGGTCTTCCCACCCATCAGTGCTGGGAGGAGTAAAGGCAGCAGAACCTCAGCTCATCTCTGGGGTCTGGGCTGAACCTTACTGGGGTGCCACCAAGCTCAGCTGCATGCACACTGAAACTGCACTCATAGCCCATCCCGACTGTTGAGTTCAGCAGATGTTTTGTACACTCCAGACCTGCTGGTTTGGGATCCTGTGAATGAGCAAGTGAGGATTTGATTAGGAGATGTGAGATAACCTCCTCCCTGAAAAAGCACTATCACAATATAACTCAATTTCAGATATTTTTATAGAAGACTATTAAGTTCTTGAAGGAGTATTTTCAGAGCTCAACATTGTTTTCATGTATAACGTATTTAAATGCTTTTTACAAGTGAATAAGGTCCGTATTTCCAGCAAACTTCTAAGAATGCTATGCATTTCCTCCTGCTCTGGCTGTGTTGGGCTGTGATGGGGGTACACTGTGTTTATAATAAGACATTTTAGGTTTGGTGAGACAGCTTCATCAAGGAGAAGGTGCTTAAAAGGCAGCCTAAATACAATGAGTTTCTGCACTTCTAATTTGCTCTGGGATCAGTTCACCACTGCGTTGGAGCTCCACTCAGATGTAAAAAAAGCCTTGTGGGAATGAAAAGGATGGAGAAAAGGGAAGAGGAGGTTGCAAGCAGACAGCGAAGGGAATACTAGGCAATTCCCTAATCCTGAGCTGCCTAGAAAATTAACTCACTCACGTCAAACCACATTTGTACAAAATGCATAACCCATCTGGGTCATATCACAACAAACACAAGTATTGCTTCTGCAGGAAGGGGGACAGGCAATGGAGTTAACCAGACATACAGACATGCCATTCTTTTCTTGCCAGGTTTGTCTCTGGTAAAATAGAAATATATTTCCAAAAGTCCCACTTTTCAAGATATTTACCCATTTGTTTTTGTAAATCTGTAACATTGTCCTTGCAACCTCAATGGGCAAACCACACTTCTGTCCTGTTAGTAGGGTAGGATGTATTGCTTAAATGTGGCTGAAAAGGTAAAGATGAAACAGTGCCTAGTGACACTAGAGACACAGCAGAGCACAGATAAGGAGAAGCAGTGGCTGGTACGGGAAGCATACAGAGGATGTGGGTGGTCTCCAGGGAAAGAGTTCCCTCCTGCTTCAACCTTCCACTGATACAAAAGGACAGTTCTAAGTGGAGGTTTCTGGGATTTAGATTGGAGTAGCATGTGCTACAACTAGTTATTCTGTTCACTATTAAAGAGAGAGCTTAGATTGTTATAGCAAATTTCACTTGTGATACTTAAGACCTAAATCCAGAACAGGCAGGAATCAAATAAATAAACGTCTTTGAGATGAAAAGACAGTACATCACCATCCTGAGCTATGACGCCCTTGTTACACTCTTGTTTGCAGCAATACCTGTGTAGAGGGAACACTGTCCATGCAAATAGTGACTAGCACTGAGATGCAACCTTTTCTATCCCTCAACTTTCATGGAAATAAGGCCATCAGTTCAACACAATCTATGCCGGTTTACCCTATGGACTTTATACCAAACTTGTTTTTCATATTCCTAGTGCATTTCTCTGTAGTATATAAGACTTCTCTGAGAGTGGTAACTCAAAAGGTATCATGCAAATGACAAACTGTATAATGGAATTCAGATGTATTTCGAGAATGTGTTGCACACACTGGAGCACAATTTTATCATTTATCAAGGGGGAAGAAGGGGGCCTACGTGTGTGAAAACATCTAACAATAGATTTCCCCAGAGAAGTTCATAATACAGTGGACAAAAAACCTGGGGAAATGAAAATAAATGGTAGAGTAATTCCAAAGGAAAAAAGAAAATCTTTTGTTTTAAAACATCTCATCGATAAATCTTGAAACCTGATATTCATTCTCTTGCTGAAATATGCAAGTCATCTTTAAAATATTTCCTCTGAGATATTGTAAGAGTTGCGGTAACAGAAAATCTCAGAAGATTAAATGGAATTTACAAGCACCATTTACCTTAATAGTCAGGGCCAGGGATTTTATACATGCTTAAATATAGTTTATTAATTTTTCCTTCTCATCCACCATTTTCTTTCAGTATATTCTTGTCAATGATGAGGTCAGTCTGGCAACTCTTACTCACAGGAGTAACTTCTACTTGAGTAGTTTCAGTGGCCTGAATAGGACTACTTTGCTTAAGGTATGGATCAAGCTCCCAGCCTCTGGCCTGAAATTGCCTCCCTTCAGAAAGAACCGAACTCAAGTTTCATGTCTTCCCCACAAAAAAGCTGTGAGCAATAGAGGCACGTGGTCTCTTCCCTCCCGCAGGAGAAGGCACACATTAGCCTTGTAACACGGTCAGCCTCCCTCTGGCCCAGTTGATGGAGAAAGATGGCTTGCTAAGAAACATTCCATTTTGTGTTGTCACACTCAGCCTGCCTTACTGTTCCTGGCACCATATCAGTAATTAGTGTAATTACAGCTGGTGAGAGAGAAGTAACCCCTGTGGTTATCTATTAGGTACCTCACAATCGGAGAGTGCACTTCATTACTCATCTCTCTGTATCACCTCTTAATTTCAACAGGATTAAGCAAAATTAATTCTTTCAGTAGAAGAATTTCTTTATCTAGCCATCCATTAATCTCTACGTATAAAAAGCTCTTCAAGGCAACTAAAATATTAAGTTGCTACTAAGCGCATTATAACTACTGCTCTGTTGACAGGCATGTTGTTTTTCCTTAAAGCTGAGACAAGAACTTTGGGAGGGAAGAGAAACCTACTGCCAAATTTTATCTCTGTATTATAAGCATAGATGAAAATCTCTATGTTTAGCATGAATGATACTGTAGTGTATCCAATAACTTCATATCCATATTGAGGTCCAATCCTGCTCCGAAAGAACATTTCCAATAGAATGGGAGCAGAATTGGGTCAAAATATTTTAACAGTGTAATAGGCAGTATAAAAAGAAAAAAAAAGCAGCATCTTTTTGTTTCAAGATGGTGAGCTTATATTTTTGTCTTAATAACACTAATACCATCATTTATGCCTTCTGTCTAGAAAAGTGCAATCTCTATTACACTGCGTCTCTCTCAGCATCCAGTGACTTCCCAGTACAACATACCTTTCTGTTTGGCAAGGCATGAGAATGATGTATCACTGAAGCAAAAAGGGGGAAAAAAAAAGAAGAGAGAGAGATGAGAGGCAAGAACAAAGAAAAGTGTGGGTCCAGGAAAAATACAGGGAGGTACTAATAAGAGTTTCTAAAAATGCAAGTGTAAAACTTGTATTCTTTAAGTTTTTGAAGAATAAAAATGAGGACTCCACCTTTTTTAGTGTGCCAAATTCTGCTGGTGTGTACAAAGCATTTACTATTTTCCCTTTGATCAACTGCAATGGCTGATATAATTTTGGATTCTGCTATTTATCAAGAGCAATATATAGTCCAAGAGCCATTTCTGTGATACATACTCATTTCCAATACATTCCACATGAAAAACACCTGCTTACTGCAACCATATTTGATTAAAACTGTCTTCTAGCCAGAGCACCAGTATTTTCTCTGGTAAACAAGGTTTCACTTGGCATATTTACACACAAAGGCTTTGGGAACTTAGCACACAGTTAAACAATGATTGATAATTCTACAGCAACTTGCAAAGGTGACTTTAAAAAATCATACCAGGAAATATATTAAAAAAAGTTGTTCAACAGGGAACAAATAACACAGGACTGGCTCATCTATCCTGTGTTCTACAGTGCATATGGAAGGACATTAATTTTATTCATTGATTATATTATCTTTTATTTTATTCCTTTTTTAATCTGATAGCAAAGTGAGTCCTTCAAGGAGCTGTTTGATGAGCTGTCACTACCAACACAACATTCGCAAATCTCTCTCTGTTCACTGTTTTCCCCTTACGTAGACTAATCTCATATCTGAAGAGCAGAGTTCTTTTGTTTCTGCAGACTGGAAATGAGTTGTGTCTGGTAAATCTTCAATAACCTGGTCTAGAGTGGAAGCAGCTTTTTTTGTTCATGAAAGCCTTTACACTGATGCATTTTTGCAGCTCTTTCTGCCATTTGAACTATTTGCCTGTAATTCCAAACTGCTGTCTGCGAAGTTCAGTGTCATGGAGAAAGACTGCACTTCAGTGTTAGTGATAAGAATAACACTGAGTCCTCAAGGCACTTTATAGAGGCAATACGGACTGAGATAACTGTCTTCTCTGGCATGGGGACTGTGGGGAGCTGGGCAGTGGGGTGATGAGGAAGAGAAACTTGTCCAGCATCTGCTCTGGGGTAAGGCTGCACAGTATCTCACCAGTAGTGCCAGTGTGTTCCAGTCTGTGAGCTGCAATGGTACCCAGAGCCCTTCCACACCAGCTGTGTGTGACACTGGCGCTAGTATCCACCTGTCCTCCCAACCACAGACCGATCGCAGCAGCCAGTGAGGGCAATGGATGTTCTACACCTCCAATAGGCACCAAAACGCACACAGGGGGAGCCCCTGCCTCCTTCTTCTCACTACCCTGACAGTCCTGTGGCAGGACCTCAGGAGGATGGGTGTGGTTTTCCAGTCTTTCTCTACAAACAAGTCAACTTTATCCACCCTTCACAAACAAGGATGGATCTGAAGAGCCAAAAGAGTCCCAGGGAGAGCTCTGAGCGAGCAAATCGAAGCAGCTTCCCGAGCCTTGGATGCTGAGAACACATCAAGTAAATAAAAAGTACAACAGAGGACAGTTTATCCCCAGTTCACAAATAATTTCCCTACTTGAAACTCTTTCAGTCGTAACAAGGCCCAACAATCTCTTGACTACAATTAACATGAGAACTACTTCCCTCCATAGCCTCCATTCCTTAACAAAGTCTTTGAACTGTGTTCATTGCCAATATATACTTATGCCCTGAAACCAAACACAGGTCTGCAAAAGGGTACTGTTCAGTTCATGTTTCTTCAGTGCAGACACATCACCTCCTAGGGGTTCACAGCACTCTAATATGATGTGGGAGATTTTCACTCAGTTTTCATAGCTTGAGCACATATAGAAGGGAAAAACTATTTTGTCTAGTAAAAACTATTTCTGTTTAGTATTAGGCTTATCAGAGTTTTCCAGCTCAAACATTAATGCCATTAGGATCATGTCTTGGTTAAGGAGATATGGACAAAAAGAACAGAGGAAGACAGAGAAAGGAATGATTCTATGATTCTATAAAAATCCCTTAAAAAGTAGTGATAGAAAAGTGGAAGAAAGAAGGCAAAGGTGAAGAAAAGGAGGAAGAAAATGCCAAAGACAAACTAAACCCAAGTATTTCACTGTGCTTTTGTAGAATATGCACTTGTGCCAGCCTTGGTTGGAAGGAAGAATGGAAGGGATAGGAAAGGAGCAGACATGATCTCTTCTTCCTGATACAAAGGATATTTTTCTTTAGTAGAAACACCACTTTTTAAGTGACCATTAGAAGAAGTTTGCTCAAATTACAGTATTTGTTAATGTGAGGAAACTTGCAAACTCTTAAAATGAACTCAAGAGATCCTCAAAAGCTCTGGCACTGCTGGGATCTGCTCATCCCTTCACAGAAAGGATAAGAGTATTTGGCAAAAAGCAAGTTGAAAGCAAAGCCTGCCAGTTTCTTTCACAACACCAACCTCTAAAAAAGCTGTAGTGGGACCAATGTCCTCATATTTTAAACAGTGCAGTGCGAGTGGACCCTAACTAATCAGAGGAGTGGAGGAATAGCAACAAAGACTCTCTGACAGTGATCTCAGGTTGAGAGGTTTTTGAATCTCTGGGATGAATTTGTCCTCAAGAATAAATTGTCTCAGATGAGTGTCCTATAACCCAGTAAAGAGGTCTGGCTGCTTCATTTCAGTGCAAATGAACAATAACTTCATAAAACTGTAAAGTATTTATTTACGTGTTCAGAACGAAGACTCAAGATGTTTAATAAAGACTAGCAGGGGGAAAACTTCCAGTGGCAGACATTGAAAAGGCAACACAATGCAGCCATGATGTGGTTTTCAGGGATATGCTAGGCTATGGAGAATGGGAGCTTTAGCTTCAGAAATGGTGTTTGTTCACATGGAGAAAAGTGAAATTTGTCACATGTCAGATTTTTAAAGAATGCTTTAAGCTTAGCACTTGACTTAAAGAGAGATTTTCAGGGGTGTGCATTACCAAAGCAGGATTCCAAGAGGGGATGCAAGTCCTGTGTACTGGCCTGCTAATGGTGCATGGTGAAGGAAGAGCAGGAGTCAGCCATAGAGATGAGCAAGCACCAGGGACTTATGAGGGCACGAGAGAACTGACTGGGGTTTTCAGTACTGCAAAAACATTACACCTTTTTAAAACATACTGCTGGACTGTGCCTGGTCACAAGGTAGTTTGGGGTTGGTCAGTTTGCAAAAACCTTCATAGAGAGCAAAGATAAGGTGATCTTGGGGAAGGTGAGCTTCATTTTCACTGCAGTAAATTTCTGATCAGGTTTTAAAGCCACTTCCCTTGTAGCTGCAAAATCCTACATGGATAATCCATACCTATCCCACTGATCTGATACAAATTTTGCAAAGAGAAATGAATCTTCAGTAAAGCAGTTCACTTCTATCCTTAAATGAACATTCTGTTGATTAATCTAAAAATGTAAAAACAGATTAATCCAAGCAGTACTAAAACTAATATAAATAGAGGGGATAAAACCAAAGCAAGACTAAAACTAATATAAATAGAGGGGATAAATGAATAAAACACTTAAATGATTTCTGAATCTGGATGATTTATAAGGCACTGAATATGCATGATAGAAATCAACTACCAAGCACAGTCCTGAAAACACTGACTCATGCAAGTAATCCTTGTTCCTGCAAGCACTATTTTTCAGGCTCAGATCCAAACACAATGCCTGACACTGTTTGCTCTGATAATCACTCTAAGATAAACAGATATGAATAACTGCAAATACTTCCAAGCATTTCCTTTCACTTATAATGTAAAAAGAAAAATTAGAGGATAAAATGAAAATGTATGTTTCCACTTCCAGATTTCATACATCATTAATTCTGTAAAAATATATCTGTCTTCATGCTGATACTTCTCTTTGCTTGGCAAGCTTGAAGAATGCAATATGCTTGATAACCTGATTGAAAATTTGATCCTATTGTTTAACAAAATGAGGATTGTTTCATAAGGGGCTCCACCATGTCTGTGCACATTTTCCCCTAAGTAACAGTGTAAGACTTGTATTTCCCCAGACAGCTGAACATTTATGTTGATGTACTTGGCTACAGATCCAATCTTGCACTGGCTGTAATACAGGAGAATTTTCTTTAGCATTTTGAATTATGGCACTGAAATAATTTAGCAGTGCCTTCTGTGCATGTTAAACAAGTTTTCTGATGTAGTTAGCTCTTACTGAAAGTTTGTTTACCCTACAAATTGTGCCACATGGTTAAACCACACTTTGGCCTGAAATCTACAGAGGTTATTTTTTTCAGTATCAGTGTAAATGGTGTAACTCTGGAAAAGCTAGCATTTCCCCACGTTAATGCACACCCCATGTGCAAATACTCTCTTTTATATTCCCCAGGAAGGCCAGGTTACTTTTGAGCTATCTGCTAATTTGTGCTTGTAGAGCTCTCTCAAGTGTTAGAAGAACGAAGCTAGGAAGAACCAAGAAAGAAATATTTAGTTATTGGTTTAAAAGGTTATAGTAGAGACACCCACAGACACTGTTTATGCCTATTTATGGAGAGCAAACCTTGCAAGTTACTACCATGGTTCTAATCCTAGTAAGAACATGACATATATTGACATTTCCATCATAAGGAGAAAGATGACCTTCTTTAGCAGCTCACTGCTTTAACATCTCTCTCCCAAAGCCATCCTGAGACCATTCTGGTCTTACTCTAGTGCAAAGCCTTTGAGGAACATTGTGGTTGATTCTCTGAGATAGGTTAATATTATTTTCATACCAAACTCATTTAGTTATGAGATGAAATGCATGTTACCATTGAAAAAATCCTTGAAACTCATAACATGGTCCTCAGTGCTAAAAACATTACAGAAAATAACATTCTGGAATCCCAATTTTTTGCCTCTTTTTTTGTACATTTATACCAGGCCTGGCACTTGGTTTCTTTGTCCATGACTAAAGTATTTCAATGTTATTAAAATACAAATAAGCAAGAATATTAGTACATAAAATTGATAAATGGATACTCAATCCTTTCTCGAAAGGGCAAACCTAGGGGTGATGCAGACTAAACTTCATTTAATTGATAAAGTCTAATGATGTCATGACTCTGCAAAGACAAGTAATAGTATAATAATATGTCAAAATTTTCACATTGGATCAGGCCTGTGGTACATCTAGTTCTGCATCTTGTCACAAGGAGACTGTTCAATGTAAAAAAATGTAAGTACTGAATTATTCTTCCTAATACAACTGGAATGTGACATTGGTTCATTACGCTCATGGAGTCCATATGTCTCCCAAACTCTTTATTCCAATCTTTTTTCAGAATCTCTTTGAACCCTGGCTGTACTGTTAGAAGCAACCTGAGTCCTAATTGTATGCTGTGTAAGAACCTATTTATTTCTCTTGACTTTCTGAATTTCACGGAATGCCTCCTTGCATTTAAATTGTGAGAAAAGGAATGAGAATTGTCATAGGATCTAAGTGGATCTAAGTGCTTGCCTCCCATCAAATTTCACTAGGGTTTCAAAACTTAATATTCTATCAGGACTGTTGCAAGGACATAAAGTACCTTTTTTCATATAATACTTTTTTACTTTCTCATCTTACTTTACACACCTGCTGCAGCAAGTCTAAATCTTAGTGACAACTATCATCTAAGGAACAAGTGTGTACATTTACCTTATGTCTGACATACAAGCTGCAAAGTCCTCCCCACTTCTGCTGAGTTTTGATGTTAGTTCAATTGAAACGGGATGAGTCCCACGAAGAGGAAACTGCATGATATACCTTGCAATTGGTGCGTGAGCTGTTAATCTACAGACTAATCCAGTTGATACATAAGGTTGGGTAGCTGGGTAGCTATCAGGGCACAACGTTACCTTTCATCTCCTAAGGTAATGCAAAAGTTATATCTCAAATCCAATTTAAATTGGTGCTCCCTTGAGCTCAAAGATAATTTCTCTCTAATCCTCTTCTGGTTGTCTATAGGGTAACCTTCAAAATCTCAGACATGACACTGTAAAAAAATGATCAAGTCATAATTTTTTTAGCACAAAACCTAGCTATTTTTCCTGGTGGCACTACGTTCCAGCTGTTATCAGATTCAAGAATTCTTCAATTGCCTTGAACTCTGCATTTATTTTACTTTTCCAGATTTTTGCCAATAAAAATACCTCAGCACTGCTTGAAGAGAAAATAATCTTGTCAGTTTTATTGTGCCATATCTGAGATGATGAAGGTCATGCTAACTACAAGTCTGTTCCAATTGCTACGGGGTTGGGTGAGGTGGGCTTTTTATTTTATTTTTGGTTTTCCCCTTGCTCCTACCACAAAGTAATAGGGATTTTCCCCTTTCATTCATCTTGCCTTTTGTTGTTTTTAATCGACCACCCATCAGTGCCGAATTGCCTTGTAACTGTCTGCTGAGCTTTCATTTGACAGAGATAGCTGCTATTGTTAACACGAGCCTTCACTTCAGCCCATTTAACTTTCCTCAGTTTGACAGCTTCACAATAGCCACCTTCCATCTAAAGAAAACTGTGATTTAGTAGAAAGGGAATGTGGGACAACAGCCTGATCTGTCACTCAGTCTCCAGTGAGTTCTCTTGGCATAAAGTTCCCCCACAAAGCCAGAGGATGAAATACTACACAAAAATAAGGCGGTCATGAGACATGTTCAGTTATATATTCTGGTAAAATCTAAACAGCAATCACACTTAAAAATATAGCCCTTTCCTGTCAGTAATACCTTGTGCTGGGCAGGAAAAGAAATATTTTGACTGATTTTAAATTTCCATTTTTTACTTACATCCAGAGCAATGCTTGACTTTTTTTTTTCCTCTCTTTTATTCACCTAGTAATTGTTCTCAGATTGATCTACAACAACTCCTAGTGGAAACAATATGTCACAAGTAAATTAAAGCTTTCATTGGACCAGTCCTTGGTCCTACTCCATGTAAGTCTACATGAAAAGATGTTGATGAATTGAGTCCTCCCTTACCAACAATTAAAATAGTCAAACCATAGCTGCCTAAGCACAGCCTCAAGAGTACTCCCCAGCTCAGCTCCACACTCAGCTTTCCAGTCATACACAGTTTGGAAATACATTTGTAGCTGATTTTTTACAGTTGTGCATTTATGCCTAATGCTCTCCTGCATTTATGCTTAAATTTGGTTTTATCATTTGGCACAAATGTCAAGCTGTAGACATCCCACTATTTGATCTGCAGGCACCATTTTTTTTCTAGCCATAGTTAAATAACTGTATTATTTTCTTGTCCAGAATACTGGATCCCAGTTTGATGAACACTTTCTTGTTAAAAAATGTGTCTAGAAAATTGAATTTGATTACCATAAAACATAATTTATTTCAGTCCATCTATATTCCTTTCTCAGAGCTCTCATTAACTTCAACAGAAGAGGAATGAGAAAACAGAGTTGGTACAGCCACATGCTGCAAAAGGAACCCCCTGAAATGACTGTTACGTCCACCTGAGTTTGAGAACCATTTCCTAGTATTTAAAATAAATAAGCTACTCTGGTCTGGTAGTGGTGGCTAATCACTGAGCAACCTATGACTTTCTGTTTTGCAGCAGCCATTCAAAACTTCAGTTGTGAGTTTACCACAGCTATGCAGAAAGGCGTGTTCAGAACTGGAGACAGAAAATTGGACGACAGATAAACTCCAGTAAAAAGACAGATAACAGTTACTAGAGAAGCATCTATTGCCCAGAGTTCAGTTGTGAGAGAGCACCCACGAGGCTCTAACTAGGAAGAACACCAGACTGCTCCACTGTTTCTAATTAGGGAGGACATCCTTCATTTTATAGCTCCTGTGGTCTAATTTGTAGAGAGCCATATCCCCTAAAGCTTTCTGTAAACCAAATTAAAACTCATTCCATCAAGGAGTTTTAGCAATATACAGTCTCTGATCACAATACATACTCATGATCGTACAGCTGCTTCAGGCAGTCAGCTGGGGGCGTATTCTTTTTTTTAGGGCTATTCTTTTTCCTTTTTATCAGGAAACAGCAAACTTCTTCTAGGAAAATACATTTTAAAGTCCAGAGAATCTGGTTCTGTTTAAAGAGTCATTCATAAGAAAGAACAGTACATACAGTCTCTCTACTGATTTTCCTGGTATTCTCTAAGTTTTAATTAAAACTTTTTTTTCCCCTACTTTTTTAGCTAAGACACCTCAAAGCTTCAGCCAGCTCAACAAACACTGCTAGCAATTTTTTCTCTAAATGAAAAAAAAAGTTAGTTTAGGGCTTTTTAGGAGACTTAAGACTCCATGAGTGCTTTTGAAGTCTTCAGCCCCTTCTCAATCCAGAAAACATTCATATCATGTGCAGCAGTAACGCAAACATCCTATGATCTACTCTACTGGTCTTTAACCCAGCTCTGGACAAGCAGAGTAAATTCAGTCCGTGTAGCCCTTCAGTCCTTGGCCTACATGCTGCCACTATCAACCAGAGTGCCAAGCGGGATTACAGCTTCTGGATTTGGACACATGTCCATTAGACTCTGTGAGACCTTCAATTCATTTCACACAGGCCACCGAATAGCTCTGAGAGTGCAATGACTTTTGTTCACTAGAAATCTGCCTTGAATTTGAACTTGTAACCTGAAGGTGAAAGGGTCCATCCTGAGTCCCCTTCCCAGTCAGAAGAAGAATTTGGTGTCACTTGGTTGCCGAACTTCTTGCACAGGTACACACACTCACACAGTTCCTGAAAAAACTTCCCTCTTCCATTTCTGTGGGATTTAATACAAATGCACAAGCAATTACCCATGCATCTGGCATGGCTACTTGTATCAATGTGCAAACACTAAGTTAGATGCTCATTTCCTTCCACATGCAAAGGGACTGAGCTAAATTTCTTCAAGAAAGTATTTATCACAGCTGGTGTAATTACTGAATTACCTGTGAAAAACCACTAAGGCTGAGGGATCTAATGAATAAGTGGAAAACTACAGCATAATATTGAACAAATTGTCTACAGTCAAAATATTCCACTAGGTAAAGGTCATATATTCCCCACCTCGAGGAACAGCACAGAGCACTCTGAATGCAGACAGGTGAGAGATTTGCATATATTATGTGAGAGTATTTTGATAAACACTCCCAACTCATTTTGACAACAGGTGGCCAATATGGGAAAGCGTTTCAGACTCTTCACAGTAGCAGTTCAATATTAAAAACTGACCAGTAAGAAATTTGATACGCTGTCCCCAAAATGCTTGAGAAGCTTACGAAAAAGGGACACCCTGTGGCACGCACCATTGCCTGCCCCAGATCCCTGGGATGGTGCTGCTGACCGCTCCGCCTGCTACACACACCTCCTTTCTCTCCACTCTGTATTCCTGTCTCTTTCATGAAGTCTTTATCCACTCATTTCAAACAAAACAAATATATTCACTGTTGTTTAAAGGCTCATCCGCATTTCCTGCGAGTTATTTTCACCATCAGTATTCTATTAAAGTTATTTCAAAGTAATCTGGTGAGAGAGCGAGCAAGAGACTGTGTAGCACTACGTCATGTGTCTTCTCAAACCAGTTAAATCTCAGCAAGAAGTTAAAAAAAAGAGATCTATTTAAAACCAGATTAAGCTCAAGCTGCTAAAGCATAATAAATCGCTCTATTTTAACTGACTGAACTGTGCACACTTAGAATACAAGAGCATATTTCATTTGGGTTTATGCAATTGTTCAGTCTACTTTTCTACCATTTCACCCATCAACAGATGAGAGAACTTGTCAGGCAAAATTGTAGTTAATGATGTTTAATGGTAGCTAAGCCCGATAGACTTGTTTATTTCTTTTCTTCTTTTTTTGTTGCTTTAGTCTCACTGAAATAATGAAAATATTACATGAACAACTTCTATATTATTTGCAGGAAAAGCTTCCATTACCAATGCTAGGTAACATAAAGCTTTATCTGATTTATACAGCAATCTATATAAATCTACTTTTATGTTTTATTTGATTCCAGCCATTAGGCTGTGCTAGGAAGTAATTCTAAAATATCTATCATAGTGGCAATTCACTGTACTATACCAAATTAATCTACATAAATCTATACCTGTGTGCAGGGAACCAGCATGGTACATCACCAGTATAGAGGAGGAACGGATGCCAGTAATTCTACTTGTAGGCTTTCTAGGAAGTTCAAGCTTTTTCTAAACCACTGAGCAGAATACAAATGTCGTCCCCCGTCCCCCCCCCCCCACTGAAAAATTCCCCGGTCTAAATTAACTGTATCATCATTAGCATAGCTCTTACATTTTAAATTTCAGAATATGAAACTGCAGATTAGGGGAGGTATTTCCTCTTTATGAGTGATCTAAAGGCAGAGAGCTGGAGCACGAATGGGCTGTTTGGAACAGAATATCCTTTTAAAAACCTGTATTCCTTACTGATTTAGAGTTCCTTACATAGCTGAAGCCAGTGTATGCTTTGTACAGCTGAATAAGGCCAGCTGGCAAAGTAGAGGCATATCAGTATTCTGACTGCTTTTCTTTTGTTTGAATATTACCTCAGTGGCCGTACACTAAACGATGTGAACTTGATGGGTTTGACTATGACCTCAGCTAAACTGAACAATATGAAGCTGGCACATCTGTAATCTCAGGCTTGCTATTTTTCAATTTATTTTTCACCTGATTTGTATTAAGATGTGGTTCAAATTTTAAAATAAAAATAAAAAGGGCCCTTCTGCATTCCAAATCAATCAGCAAATGCTGGCATGCCAGAAGGCAGGCTTCATCTGCCTCTTCACACCACATTTGGTAGATCCCTGACTTATGAGAGCTTGATTTCTAAATGTTTATGCAGAAAGAAATGCTTTACACATCCGCTCCTTCTCAGATAGCCTACAGGGATTTCTGGCAATACTTTTTTTTTTCCCCCTGCCTTCCAGGTTTTCTCCCTGTGGATGCATAAAGAGATAGTGACAGCAGGAGTAGGCTCAACTCGCAGTGAGCAGCATCCGTACATATTATTGCTATTGACTCCATGAGATAAACTGGACATCTGTCTTTACTTTTAGCAAGTTCAACAAGGATAAACATGAACATGAACGTGGGCTGCCCATGGACAGTTTACTGGTGCTTTTTTATAGCCCATCCCATCACTGTCACTTTTGTCTGAGCTATATTTCAGCCTCAGGTCACAAGAGTTCAAACACAGTCAATTAATCAAATGGTTTCTATGTACATAACTGCAGTTCAATAACTGTTTCCTACTCAACATAACCAAGGAAATGAAAGGAGGAGGTTAATGTGGAGATAGCTAGGTTACGTGTGGAGCTTGAAGCAGCAATCCTTGATTAGCCATCATCAGACAGGGCATTTTATCGGTGGAGTTATTTTATGTGAGACAAAAGAATAAACCCAGGACATTTATGGCCTGATCCTGCTCTCAATAAAGTCAAGTCAAGTTCTTCCATTGACTTATGCCTACTAGTTCAGGATCTATGATCTTGACAATAAAATTAACACAGCAGCAGAAAAACAAAAGAAAGAGATATAAAAACTCTCTCTTACAATGCACTGTGTTTACACTAAGAAAGATATAGGATTCAAGTCTCTAATGTGAAACAACTGCTCCCAAGAGGAGGGAAACTGAATACGGGACACAGTAGCAAATATGCTGATGTGATGGGGAGAAGGGTATTGTATCAGTGCAACGGGTTTACGTCTGTCCTATCAGTGACATGAGGTGGGGTTTGTAAAGTGTCTGATTCTAGCTAGCAGAAGTGGAAGGTCCAAATCCTTCGATCTCTGCTGCCCAAATGTGACCTATTGAATGGGGTGGGAAGCAGCATGCTCAGCCTCCCAGCCACCCATTTAGGACAGCTTTTCTCTGTCTCACCTTTGTAAGTGCTGGGATTCTGCTTCGCATCACCCAAGTCTGTTAAAAAGGGGCCGAAACAAGCCCTCTAAGCAACGTGAGAATTCTTCTTTTTGATGCGATAAAAAACCATAAATATGCGTTTCTAACCACTGAAGACAGCAAGCTTTGGAGGGCTTAAATGGAAAAACCTAGTTTAGATTGAGCCAATTCTGGTATTGCTGCAGGTGTCAAATAGCACTTCCCTTGACAAATGGTCCCAAAGACATCTATGTAAGTTGGTGTTTGAAATGAGTAGGGAGATTAGAATCTGGCCCTTGTTTCATTTTCAGAGATTTCAATGTGTGTTTGTTCTAAGTTTCCCTTCCTTCTAGGATTGCTGGTATTCACTTGGCCTGTCTGTAGAGACAGAGGGATGAGAAAAACAGCACCAGTAAAAAAAAATTATAAAATCCCTAATATATGACCAAAATAGGGTTCCCCCTTCCCCCCCCGTAAAATATGTGGCATAAACAAATTCCATAATGATGCTATGTGTTATAAAAGTTTTATTGGCACTCGTTTGGGATTACCCGCATAACTCGCTTGTGAGTTCACTACTCATGGGTAATGCACTCATCCCAAATGCATGCTAAAAACTAGCTTACGTAAAGTCAGAAGCCTCTTATAGTACAGAGGTTCACAGAAATTATAAAAGTCTCCGTCTATAATAGGCAATGTTTTTATTAAGTTTATGCCAAACATCCTGTATTAAATTCCATAAATTCTTAAACAGTGACATGTATCCTCTCTGCAACTTTACCTTTTTCTCCTCATCTCTAACCACACCTTTGTGTCATATCATGCACATATGGGTGCACCCAGAGAGAACATGATTCCTTGTGCTAGGTCAGCACAAAGACATACAGTACAAAAGAGTTCTTGCTCTAGCAACTGTACAGTCTAAACTGAAGAGACAAGGAATGGGAAGAAACATTATTTCTATTTACAGACTGAGAACGGAGACATAATTTCCAAAAGGTCATACAGGAAGTCCCCATTAGAGCTGGAATTAAAATCAAATTATCCTGAGCACCAATATAGTGCCTTAACAACAAATTCATCCTCATCCTCTTCCAACATCTGTGTTTTTCTTCATCTACTGTATTCCACGCTCATCCCTGTACCATTTAAACATCTCTCTTCGGTACCATAAGCAACATGATCAGCATCTGTCTTGACTTAAAGCATCACACACACAAACTGCACACGGGGCCAAGCCAACGCATGAGGAACATGAGTAAGGTTATCAGGCCATGCATGCAGTGGGTCACAGAGTGACAGTTAAGTTTTGCACAATAACCGTTACCAACCAACCACCTAAACATCGTCTAAAGCAATTCCTTCACCCCACAGAGAAAGTTGCAACAGAAACAGGAAGATAGCTGGTGCTGACTGAGCTGAGCTAAACTGATTTTCCTCAGTTTTCCTTCCCACTTTCCCCTGCTTTGTTCCCTAAACATCTGACTCATGACGATGCATGTGAAGATTATACAGGCAACAGCCACACCTCCTGCACTGCCACATTCAACCTGAAATAAGACCATTACCCAGAGAAGTTCCTCTGGACACTTCTGTGGCTCCAACTACACATCCTGCTTAGAAAGGATTAGGGAGATTTTACTTTAGGGTAATTAACCTCAGGTTTCTTCTTTTTTTTCTGAAAAAAATGGAAAGGAAGCATGAAGGCACCCAAAGTACCTTATTTTCCTCTCAATTTTCAGGTGAAACATTCTGTGAAAATTTATGACAAATATTAAAAATGTAGGCAATATTTTACAGATAATATTTTTCTATCAACTCACAGGTGAGAGAACTCTAAAACTTGGTACAAATTAAAGTTAACCCTTAAAAGAAGCCCCTAATTTGCCATCATAGTAAAAAAAGTGAGATTAAGAAAATGCTTCAGCGAATTGCTAGGCAGATTGAATATTAATGGAATATAGTTATTTCCAAGGAAGCTGGAAACATTAAGTAAGGAAGAACACATTGTCCTTCTCATTTCAGAATGATTTCCTACCTAAAGATAGACATATCGTTTGCTTTTTAATCACTTCAGAGCAAGTAACTTTCTCTAAAATCCAAAGAACGTACCTGCTATTAACAATCTCAGCAGTGTCTAATAAAAAAGCACTTAAGCCCAAACTGTACTTAATTTATACGATGCGTAGCTGTAAGTTATAAACCCCAGAATCCTATGTAGGAATTAAATACTCAGTTTTTCTTTACTGATTCAGGTAGGATTTTCTATCCCTCAATTGTGCAAGCTTGACAGCGGGGGAAAACGAGTCAATTCAACCCTCCAGCAAGAAATTCTGTATCATGGCAGGTGCTGGGAAGAGGAGAGACGCAAGTCTGCTCAGGGAAGTAGGACAGGTAGAAAGTTTACAGACTTTCAGAACATTCTCAGTTGTCAATATAGAATAAACATGTCACCTGTTTTCACTGAACCCATTGGCAAAGCTATCAAATTGTTGAAAAAACCTTTCTTAAAATTTTAGTTAGCATAGACAAGTACATTGCTAAATTGGGTTACAGCAGGAGTGGAAAGTGCCTGAAACAACAGAACAGATCAGATGTTCTGGATAAATGCTGAGCGGAAAGCTATAGGAAGGACAAACATACCTATTCTGCTTAGAAGATATTAAAAAAGAAATGTCAGAGGACCAGTCTGGGGAAGGGGATGGAAAGAAGGAAGGTAATAAAGCAGTAATCTCAGACGCAGATCTGGAATTACCCAAAGTCAGCAGTGCTCTGTAGGGATTTTAAAGAGCACATTTAGAAAATTTGTCAGGAATTAGGAAAGCAGGGTCAATAAAGTTAAACTCTGTCAATAATCACTCTGTAATATGTATAAGGATCTTCCACCACAGTGCCCGAGGGCTACCCCTGAACTTAGAAATGAACTTTTCAAATTTAAAAAGACCCATTTATTACAGCAAGTCATTTGAGAAAATCTTATTATGGAAAAAGGCCTAAAATAGAGCGGGTGTTTTAGCACTCAGGACTCACACACACACACACACACACACACACACGCACACTCCCCAAGAGCATCTATGCACCAAACTTTGCCAAGAGGAATATTTAATGAGAAGTTTTAAAGTCATTAGCCTGGCCATAACAGCACCTCATGTGACTGCAGGGATTTGGGAGGCCTGAGCAGGCCACACACAGTGACCAGGTTATCAAAACACAGGGTCCATCACGTGATGGACAGGGAAGGAGAAGAAATCGGCCTCTCCCATGCCTGGTTGTCTTCACGCCTCTGAAGAACCAAGGCCACGTCTCCAGTGCATCATGGAGTGGTGTAAGGGGATTTTTCACCTCATGCTGAGCAAACTGGTGTCAGTGCAGAGGCAGCGCAACGCTTCGCCCCGCTCAGATGCGCATTACTGCGGCTGCCCGGGGCTGTCGTGGGCCACGAGGACATGATGGGCTCGGGGAGCGTTAATGCAAGGTGACACCACAGCTGTCCCCACGGCCCTCATCCTCGCGGGCACTTTGGAATATCACCCCAGCCTCAGAGGCTCAGCCACAGGCAGTAGGGATATCTTGGCATATGGCCTTCGGGAGGAGAAGAGCTACAAAAATTCATGGCAAGCTTATGCTTTACTTGAGTATTTACATAAAGCATGTGTTCAAAGTTAAAAAGCTCTCCACTCTCTCTTCTATAATTCAAAACATTGCGGCAGTACGGGATGCTATTAACGCTGAATTGCTACAGATACCAACTGCCTGAGACAACAGCCACTTGAAGTGCTTCGCTCCCACTGAAAATATCTAAGGTGAAGGGTGGGAGTTGTGTGCTATGCAACATCAAAGAATGAAATAACAAGTAATTTTGTTTTTTAAGAGAACTACCTAAATTGTGAATGTTTCTAAGAGGGTTATCTAGCCCTAGAACTGGATCTTGCTCTTTTTTTTTTTTCTCAGATGACATTCCAACAGTCTTTTTTATTGTTAAATGGCTCCGTGGCGCTAATCTGCAATGGTATGTTACCAGAAAACAGAAAATGCCCAGAAGTACTTGATAAACATGGTTCTCAAAAAGGACCTTCATGTCTTTCAGATGAATGACTCTAGTAACATCCATGAGATGACTTTTATGACTAAGCATACTGAGATCCCGCTCCACCATTAACTCGTGCAATTTATCCAGCAACACAGTAAGCAAATGAATCCACCACAGTTCATACTAGTAGCAGATTTAGCTTTTGGGCATCGCATATGAAAATACATACTCAATTGCAAAAATTTCAGCTTTAAGTTAACTGCTAATTTCCAGACAGAATATCCCACAAAGATGCACTGTGTAATCCCTCATACCAAATAGAGTCTTGCTGCTGCTTTATGAACGTCCGTCAGGAACTCAGTCCTAAAGGCACTCGCCACTGAAGTCCTAACTCAATGAGGCACAAGCTCACATGCACGTGCACATGAGTTTACAACCAAGAGTTGGCAACACAGCACACTTGGGTCTACCATCACCCTTCCTCTTTCTTCAACAGGAAATTTTGTTTCAGCACAATTTGAGGATTTTGTCCACAAAATCCCACCAGGTCTTCTACAGGTGCATGCCCGTGAGTACCAAAGCACATCAGCACCATCTGGACTGAATTGAATGCACTTGGGAATTGCTAGAGTACCCTGAAGGCTGTCCTGGGCAGGCACAGCAAATCCCAGTGCATGGTAAATTAAGAAAACGTGCACGTGTGTCTGCGTGGGAAACATGACATGTTTGTGACAAACCTACTGAACGCTGCTCACAAACTTTGTGGGACTGGGCACTCACAAGTGCTGAACAAACTGCAGTTGAAAACCTTCAGTGTTTAATTCTGCATCCCTGCTTCTTTCTGCTTACTTATACTTTCCAAAACTCAGTGAAATCAACTGCAGTTTGACGAATACTAAGACGAAAGATGCTTTTTTCTGAGTACAAGCTCTGGAGCTGTAAATGATTAATATTAATAATGGGAAAAATCTGTTATGTATAAACAATATAAACAAACAGTAACAACCACTTAGATTTGTTAATCTGAGAATTTCTTTTCTCTGATTCTCTTTCATAAACAAAATATTTTTTTCATCAGGCAGTATCCATTATGTTCATCCTTGGTGTAGTTACAAGGCAAAAAATGTAGATTATTGATGAAATAGATCATAATGGCTCTTTCCAAGCCATTATCATTTATCATTTAAATGTGTATTCAATGAGCTTTAATCTGCAAATTTGTCACGATTGGGAGCCATTATGATTTAACAGATTCAGTGTGTTTGCTTTATTCTTTTTTTAATACCATGCATGGTGCGTGTTCTGTTGACTACACGTGAAGTAATTTTACCTATCAGAATGGGCTTTTAAAAAACTTACGACAGATGAACAACAGCTGTTTATTAAAGTATTCAGTCTTTAAAAACACGACAATGCTGAAACACCATATTGTTATTTTAATAAACGAGTCCTGTAAAATCTTCACAACCAGGTATATTGCTCTTCTGAAAAGTCACAAACTCCCAGTACTTCTAAGAACAGCACCATGACCAGTCATATCTGAGATTTCAACTATATACGTTTTCTCCAGTCCCCTAAATAGGTACTTCTTCTATTGGTTGAGCCAAAGCAAACAAAATCAATGAATGCTCTTCCACTGATGTTAATCAGTCTGAGCTGTGTACTAAGGATCCAACCAGTATCAATCCTTGTGTAGTTTTTTTTTTAATTCACAAAAGTCAATTAATAATAATATGAAAAGTATGTACCACTTTGGCTAAAGCAAGATAGTGTAGAAAGTTCTGTATTTTGGAGAAGGAAGGTGAGACTGGATTTTTAGCTCAGTGTTTGCATCGCTGCAAAATTTATAAAACTGCAAGAAATGTCAGCAATTGGCAATACACGTGCTTTTACTGGTTTCTGGCTATAGCAGATTAATCCCATATCCAGTTTGCATATAATTCACTTAACACCTTTTCTTACTCAAGTTTTGTAATTTCCTGAATAAAATCCCTCTGAGAGTGAGCTGCACACTGTCTGAGCAAACCCCCCCTGTAGTCACCAGGAACACTGCTGTTTGCTTTGAAAGAAGACATGATGGGTAAATGCAGAAAGGCTTATCAACCCAGAATTCAGATCATCCTCTGGTTGTAATCTCTCCTTCTTGACACTATCCACAAACGCTGTATGGTGGGAAGGCTCCTCAGCCAGGCATGAGGCAAGATGCCAACAAGAGATCAGAACTATTTGTACCGTAGCATGGTTTACCTCATGCCTTTTCTATTTTTCAGCAGGCTGCTCTGAACTGGTTTGGGGTGGGGACATGGAGGCAAGTGATACATACATGTGACTGACAGCTGTGCCAAGATTAGCTGGAAACTGTGGCCTCCAAAATAAGACATTGTGCTCCTCCTGGGTAAGCAGCCTACAGCCCTGCTGCCGTGTGGCTGCCCTGGAGCAGCTGAAAGCTCACCAAGGCACCGCAGGGCTTGGGAGCGAGGAGGCTCTGCGTGCCCCCAGAGGTGGGCTCCAACCGCCCCTCAGGCCATGCCTGCAGGCTGCTAAAAGGACTGACAGTGCTGATGGCTTTTCTCATTATACATCCCAATATTGTAATTCCACAAAGAGCTGGCAAGTAGCTGCAGTAGGGCTGCACGACAGTGCTGCACTCTGCCCACGTGAGATGCATGTGGGCACTTTCATGCTACCCTTAAGCACTGTTTGCCCCATGTTCACATATTAATGATTTATTCAGGGATTTTCTGGGGACAGCTGACTTTTGCCTTAAACACAAATATTTCCAAGCATTAAAAGATATGCATCTAAAAATAAAAAAAGGAGTCACCTACTGGTCTTAACACAAAATAATCTCACATAAAAGGAAGTATTTTTTAACAGCACATATCTACTTTATGGCACTGGTCTCTTAACTTCGTGCTTATGAGTTAGGGAAACAGCCCCTTGGTGGATTACTTTTCATAGTTTGCTCAGTAATGTGTTTACAAAGCCATTGTTACAACTAGATGCTTATATATTTTGATATACAGCATGCACTACAACAGTACATCTTCAGAGATTTCATGCTTATTTTAAAAACCTATTTAAAATGTTCTTTTACCTTCCCTCCCAGCAAAACAGAAGTTTATTGCCAGATTCTCCAGGGCTCCATAGTCCAGTCTGACAGTAATTAAGGCAGAATTAGTGGTGCTTTGCAGGAAATGGTAACAGTGGCAAGTGTACAAAACGATGGGCCAAATTAATCTCTGACAGCAACTCCTCTGAAATAACTAACTTACTCTAGGAATTAATTTGACACTTGAAATTTCAAATAATGGCCTTTATTCTTAGCTATCTGACATTACTGAAGCACGTAACTCAGAGCCCGAGAATGTTAAGTGGATTTTGTTTTCCTTTGTTAGAGAACTGCTCATCTACTCACCCACTTTCTGCTGTGTATCAAGCCAACAGTCTACTTCAGAAACCAGAGTTTTCTTAAGACAGTGCAATGCATTACTTCAGCGCAATCTGCACTTGCTTAATGCTTACCTGCCCTTTATAATGGTCAGTATTAGTCACAAACATCATCTCTGAACCATGCAGCGAATGATGCAAAACACATTACCCAAAATGTTGTGTTTGTGAACATCTGTACTATTTCCTCTGATCCTATAATTATACAATGCACCAGTACATAACAAATCCAGTACTTTGGTAGTATAGTCTAAAGAAAGCTATAGGAAGCATTTTTCTGTGCGCACCTTCTGCTAGAACTCTGACCCTAAACATGGTCTTAGGATTTTGCAGTAAGTTTGGACACTAAACTTTGACAATCTCCTCCAAAAATTTAATGCCCTCTACCTACAGTTGTTCAACTTTCATCTAGCTATGCATAGTATCTAGTCTAATCTGATTCTGCAGCAGTTACCTAACAGTACAGAGCATCTAATCCAATTCAACGGTATCTATTTGTCCACTAAGAAACCTCCTTTATCTGATATGTAAAATCTATACATTTTTATGATTTTTTTTTTTTTTTTTTGGATGAAGAAGACAGCAATCTGTACAGAGACTTTAGAAAGAGGGACTAGTTGCTGCTAGGAGGCAGCATCCCCCTGTGTGATGGGGGCATCATTCTGGGCCTTCCTCACCTTGGGCAGAAGAGCAAGGCCCTCAGAGCATCCTCAAGACCCTTGGGTGTTTGGGGAAAGCCACAGGTTAACCTGAGATGGTGTTGCAACCAGATCTTCAAGGTTATTGGATTCTGGGATGAGGGGGATTCCTGGATAAAGTGGAAAAGAGCAGGAAAACCTTTATGTGACCTTAGCACCTCCTCCCTTCAGGTTACAACCGCATTCTGCTCTCCATGGGGAAAAAAACCAACTTAGCCTCCTCAAGCAGTGACGGACTTGCACTATTATCTCCCTCTGACCGTTGCATTGATTAGATTGGAAAATGAGTAACTTTTATCACACTTGATCTGAAATAGCACTATCACACTTGATCTGAAATAGCACTATCTAGCTTACGTTTATCCCTTTACATCTACAGAACAGATAATTGCATGGATCCTGGGAGTCAAACGTAACACTGTGATGTCTGTTTTGATCCCTGGTGTCAGGTTAAAGGAGAAAAAAATAGAAAGTTAACCTGTGATTTAACACTGGCCACTGTCTGCCTCCTGCTACCTGCCTGGTATGGGTGGTTTAGACCCTTGTGAATGCACGTCTGGCTGGCTCCCTCCTCACCATGCAGGTTAGCCTGCTGCCACCTCTAATATCAGAGTCTCTGCTGGATTCTGCAGCATGTGCTTTAATTTGAATTGCAATGGATTTTTGCCTAAAAACCCCTCAAGATACAGTTTTCTGGTTTTGGTTGGTTGGTTTTGGGTTTTTTTTTCATGTCTTTCTTACTTATTTTTTTAAGTACAGGGAAAGGCAGATTATTTCAATTAAGAGCCTGTCACTGACAATTGTAAGCAACCTTTCTTCAGTTCAGTGCAGCATTTGCAGTTTTAAGTTTCTCCCTGCTTCTGTCAGGATCTAATTTTCAAGGCCCCGTTGCCATGGCAGCAAGTTGGAATTTTAATCCAGTACTAAAGGTCAAGACAGGTCACCAGTTTCAGTTCCTCTTCAATCTCCCCATAAAGAGCCACAAAAAGAAGCTGAGATAAAGGTCTGACCTAACAAAAAATTCCAGTCTAGCACACAGCCAGACTTGAAGCTATATGATTTGTGTAGGCTTTCAAATTTGTCTGGAACTATTGAAATTCATGCTAAATCAAATACGAGCAGCACTGATTCGCATTCCACTCTCTTCAGAAAAGCACATATATGTCCTTAAAACAGTTATGTGCACGTAACTTACCAGGGATACCCAAAAAGCAAATACTTCAGTAGAGTCTAACAGGTAAATAGCTGTGAAAGCAATCCCCTCGTTACTGGAGGTACTTAACTACTCTTGCAGATTCAGATGAGCCTGACAGCTGCATTAAGCCTGTCTTATCAATATGAGTTAGATGAGTCAACAACTTACTTTTAAAACCTATGAAAATCTTTTTGTGAAGCATTTTGACTAAACAAGACTTTCCAGTAAGGAACAATTTCCTGAAAGCTAAACTACCTTCAGATTTTGTTCACTATTGTTATCCTGAAGGATAAAAAGCTCCTGTGGAAATTAGGAAATAACTTTTTATTTGCCAGTTTTCTAGGTCCCGTCCTGTGTTTTCTGTAACATGGATTTTAATTAAACAATTGGTTTGCACCTACTGGAGTAAGGCTATAGACATCTCCCTCCTCCTCCAGGGCTACATCATTTTTTCGGGAAGCTGTGGTTACAGCATTAGGAAAGTCTCAAAATGCATTTTTCTGAGATGTGTGGACACAAGCGAGGGAAGCAGCTCTTCCTCCAGGAATTTAGAACAGTAATTAGCCCAGCAGTGGGGAATATTTTCCTTTTTCACTGTTTGGGAGGATCTGTTTGTAAGGTGAAGCTATTCTGAATCTGTGGCTCCAAGGGCTATCCAAGACAGAGGATAATGCAGTGAGCGTGGCCTAGCCCCATGGGGTGCTGTGAGAACTTCACTTCATAAAAAATAAGCCCTCTGGCCAGAAAATTGATAGGCTTTGGAGCCCTGCTGAGCCCTCAGCCCAAAGGATAATGGTAGCAATATAAGTTCCTCTGGATGGAAAGTGTAAAGCTGAGAAAAATGTGGTGGATTATTGAGGTTGTCAGAGGGATTCAGAGGAAAGATGCAAAGGATTAAGTTGTGATATTAGGACATGTGGCTGTTAGTCTTACCTAGGATATTTAGGACACAAATTGGGACTTTCAAGCCCAGTCTGGCATTATGAATGCCAAGCTTCCTGGCAAAATCCATTCTTCTTTCAAGTTTATCACCCATTTCCGATTATGACTATTTTGCAGCATGGTGCAGATGAATCTGGGTGACAATTTTCTCAGTTTGTCTCAGGCTACTGAAGTCTACAAAGCCAGTAAGATATGACAGTAAGAATGAAAGGGACTAGAGCAAAGAGTATTGGGAAGAAAAAGCCAGAGAAGGAAATGGCTCTGAACCTGAAATTCAGTGACAGATCAGAGTTAAGACAAAAGGGAGGAGGGTGAGGTCCAGATTATGGTGGCCAGAATGCCAAGCAAGAAATTAGTTCATATGCATTTTATCAGCAAGCGTGCAGCTCACAAAATAAATGGATGGGAGAGGTATTGAGTGTGGTGGCTTCCTTTGCTCTATCCCGATTTACATTTTCAGATTTACCGAGTACATTTGTTTTTCAAAATGAATGTTTGAAGTTGCACTGAAGTTCAGAAGTGGTTCCATCCCACAGAAATGTAAACTGGGAAGTCAGTTTGAGACTGGCCTTAAGCCGTGAAGGCACAACATACGCTGCTTCTGCCTGTGGAAGAGCTCTTTAAATACAGGGAAACCCGTAGCAGATTTGCAGTCTAACCAGTTTCCAAAATGGAAACGGATACATAGCATACAGGGAAATACAGCCTGAATCCAAACACGTTAATGTGCGTCGTTTACCTGTCTCTATTAATACTGACATTTCAATGGTTACAGTTCAGTGGTTGCATAAATTTGGCAGGGATGCAGCAGTGCATCCTACTTGAGAACAAAGTATTTCAACTGCTGCTTGCTAGTTAGGGCAAATAAATGTTGAATTTTTAATGGGGGGTTATACACTATCAGAGGAAATTCAAATGGTTCAGTGCTCACTTGAGTTGCAATCAGTAATGCTGGCAAGAATGCAGTTGGTTAGCTTGTTTCAGGCATTCTTAAAGGCAGTAATTATGTAAGTCTCTAATAGTCAAGAAAAATTATTAAACATTGATCAGCAAAATATAGGAGAATTAATTTAGCTCTGTTCCCACAATCTTTTAAACTGATTTATAAACATGTCAGGCAAAAGAGATCATGGAAAAGAATGTATTAGGAAATAACTTTATTTTGACAGGGAGGTTAAACTGTATGTGAGTCAGCTGAATAATGAAAACAAATTAAAAGTCTAATTGAGAAATTATTTTGAATAATGGGCTTATCTTCAAGATACAGGACTTTTAATTATGACACTGGATTTTAAGGTATTTCGCAGCAGCTGAAATATTTTGTAGGTTTTCTTCTGTAGGCAACTGTCCATAGGAAATTCTTGTATGTCTTATTCCCAATTACTTGGTACTTTGCTCAAAAGGAAAAGCCTGTGGCAGTGAGCAACAAAATGATACAATCCTGATTATCATGGCTCCAAACTCAAGAACTTATGAGGCAAAAGGATGCAAAGCAAATTTCTAACTAACAAAAAACCCCAGTAAATATGAAAGATGAATGACATATTATCAAAACAGACTCTTCTATTTTCATTTGCTATTTGTCCCTTTAATATGGTGCACTGGAGCTCTCTGAAGATTAATGGAGTTCCAATTACATGCCACTGTTGTTTCACTTATCATAATTTGTACATGGCAGTGCAAGTCCCTTGTATTCATGACTTTCCCAGTTTACCCAGAGGGAATATCTTTGGAACTTCCTACTTCTAACAAACAGACAGTACTTAGTCTAATGATTAAAGCTTGCCACACTTGCTAAGTAAAAATGAATGTATGCTATAAAAGAAAGCAGGCTATCAACACTGTGGGATCAATTGACGCTCTTATGCTTTAATATGATCGATGAAAAACTGTAATTAGAAATACTAAAATTTCAGCTTCTTCACTGTATTAACCACTGGGCTGGATCGTGACTGGAACTCAGATATAGAGTTGGGTACATAAATAGAAATATTCTTCCTATTCCAGTTGGAGATCAATTTTACACTTTTGCTTCATGTGATTGAACTGGAAACGATGCATCAACATTGAATGAATCCCAGTCTTTTAAAACTGACTCCTTTCAAGGTTAAGAATTCATCAGTGCTTCTTGATTTGAATGTTCTGAATAACAACATTACTTGTTGTCGCATTATCCAATATACAATCCTTGGTGTAAAATCCTCTTGATGTCTGATTACTCTTCATAAGGACCTCATGCTGATTCATTTCAAACCATGAATTACCTTTAATTCATAGCTTGAACATGCTGCCAAATTTTGTTTTCCATGCTCCCAGGTGGCTGTCCCTGACACAGTGGAGAACTTCCAAAAAGCCATTAGATACTTATGAAAAGTAGTTAGATGTCAAGAAGCACATTTCCATTTTCAAACAGCCTTGCATCATGTATTATGATAATCTTTGGGATTAGAAAAGTACTGATATTTTTTTAGAGCTGTGAAGTGAAATCCTGGCCCAACTGAAACCAGTGGTGAGTCTCCTTTGAAAAATCTTTGCTGAAATATCACATAGAGTTTCAGCTGCTTGTTTTGCTTTTGAGCCCACTGTATTTAGCTGTTCTCTAGCCCCCACACAGGTTGTGTATCATTAAGTATGATGGATAACAAAAAATCTATAAAGATAAAATAAGTTGGTTTTGTCTGATCCATAAAAATTTGCTGCTTTAAGTTTTTAATGGTTTCCGGTAGTTCACTGAGCCCATGAGAAGGGCCTTTTAATACTGTATTAATACAGTAAGTATAGGAAGTAATTTTATGACAGGGGAAGAATACCATTATGATTACATTCTTCTTTTTAGCTAGGCTTTTATGGAAACTACCCAAGACTACTCTGCAGTATGATTTTGAAACACAGGATGTGCTTGATTAAAAAGGTTCTGGGTAGTTTCCAATTGGACAGAGGCCAAATGCTAACAACCAAAACAGAACAAAAGGACTGGATGTTTGAGGATGACATACTTGCAATGGTAATTATATAACAGAAACCTAAGTTGCGAGCCGAGTTCGTACCCTCAAATTCATGGAAGTTGACAGAAAATCCTTCTCAGTGCAATTGGCTGCACCTTATCTGTTCCTGCTTACTATGCTTCATAATAAACTAATCAGAGTAGACTGGCTGAAAACTGACTGCACAATACCCAGTGGAGATTTACAGTGAATTTGAAATTTAAAAAAAGGGAAGCCAAGTGCCATAGTTTTACATAGCCTGATTTCAGCTACAGAAATTCACCACGGCATACACACACGCACACACATCAGTGTTCAAAATTTAATTTTGAAGATTTTTGAGTAGAAATTAGGATCTGAGGTTAGTTACAGGTACACATACTCGTGTACAACATAGATGCAGAGTTTAGACACGATCCCAACTACTATTTCCTTCTATTTCACTTGCTGCAAAGCACTGGGGATTGGGTTTCTCCAGCATGTGGATGTAATAAAGTACATTGAAATAGTATAAAAAGGATGACATTTGCATTTCAGAAAGCTTTACTTAGACAAGAAGTCATGTATCTTGCATCCCACTATAGAAGCAAGACACTGGTCAGTTAATCTGCCTTGCAGTATGTTGCCTCCACTCCCCCACCTAGAAGCACGCACCTGAAAGCTTCTCTTGCAAAGTACCTTTGTTCTGCACACATCGCTCAACCAGTCATGGTATAACTCAGTGCTATGATGAATGCAAGCACGTTACTACCAATTCCTATGAATTTCTAACCAAGCCAATGGAATCTATAAGATTCTACTTAAACCAATGTAAGTGGAAAATAAAACTGAAGTTTCACTTGAACTGCATGTAAATTTTAAAAAAAGTTGGAGAATATCTAGGAGCATGTTCAGGTTAAAAGGTCTCTAACAAAGCACACAGATGAACAACCCCAAACTCAGTTAGCTTTGATCAAACTGAAATACAAGTAACAGATCCCATTGACAAAATATATAAGGAATTGGTGGGGAAAACAGTTTTGAAGTCAGTAAGATCATGCTGTGTGATTGACAGTGTAGCGACTAACGTTACTGGGGATAAACTGGACACTAATTTCACTCATACACACCAACATCTCTGAAACTGACCAGTGTTAGAAAGATTAAATACTTCTTCATACAACTGCAATCTGATAAATACTATATTACTAAAATACACAGTGACTGCAGGAGCTGTCAATCTCTCAGGGTTTATTTGGACCGCACTATCCAGCTCTACTTGATACCATTACGTCATTCTGCCCCACTCTCTGCTTTAATTTCATTATGTCCTTAAGTACTGTAATTCCCAGTGAAAGTCGTGGTAACTGCACACGCAGATCTAAAGAAACAAATTGGCCTCGTAATACCAAGTCTCACAGTGGACTGCCTTCTAACCTCCCAAAGCCCTATGGAAATTCTTAGAAGCTGCCTTAACAATTTTTCTGCAGTAAAAGAGAAAAAGTGATAGTAATGGGTTAGCTGATCTTCATTTGGAAGCTAAAAATAAAAGTAGCTTTATTGCGGCTCTGATCTCTCATGTGTAAAATCTATCACCTACCATAAGAAGGCAGTTCATTGCAGCAGAAATCTGATTGATAGTACTGGAACTTTAGATCAAGCAGCAGAACAGAGAGCAACTGGTTCATAAAATGTACTCAGTGTCTTCGGGTTTTATATCAGGCTTCCTATAGAGAGCTTTGGTCCCATTAAATGCACTATATACCACTGAGCTCTGAAGCACTGTTCTTTTGAAATTCAGCTTATAACTATAAACCATGATTGACAAGTCTATTACTGTTGGTTACAAACTATTGAAATATTGTATTTTACGGTATACTCACTAAAATATTTTTCACAGTGGAATCCAAATACACTTGCTTTAGGAGAAAAATAATTTTAAAATGTAATAATATTTTTTTACTTTTTTTTTTTTTTTTTTTTTTTTTTACACTACAGAATGTGCTTGATGTTAGGTTTGGATCACTTATACGTTCTGAAACATGAATGTACCCATTCTGTTATCAAAAATAGTGGGTATAGTTGGCTAGATTCTTTAAAAAACCCAAACCATTACTGGAAACCAAACAGCAAAACGCAACAACTAATTTGTTACTGTTTCATAAATAAATGCCACTCATGCAAATTAATCTATTTATCATTAGCATTCCTATCCGATTCTCATTCAATCTGAAGAAAAAAAATTTCATTTAAAAACTGAATTAGTCATTTAACCATAATTTTGTAAAGTTTTATTCAACAAAGTTTATTTGAATGAGTACTTCCATGGCTTGGGTTCATGAGTAAAGATCTGGACCTTCAGAGCCTGGTGAGCACTTCAGTGGATTCAGTGGGACTAGTCTAGTCCCGCATCTCTTACATGGTCACAGACAAATCACTGAACTCCAGCAAGTCCTTTCCTGTCCAGGAACTTGCACTAAGAATCAATATATTTAAATTCATTTTAAAAACCTATGGAGGTATCTCTGCATTGATTTTTCTTCCCCTACAGGGATTTACTTAAAATTGTGTCCTTACTGGATTAAGGGGAACCACTAGAATAATTTTGAAGTCATTTAAGTGAACACATCGTATTTACACAAACATCAGTTAAGCTCATGCAGTTCTGCATTCCGTAGTTTAAAACATTTGAACGCTAAAAAAAATAGCAGCCCTGAACTGAAATCAGACCCACACATTTTCATAAGTATAAAACCAACCACATACTTTTCAAAGTTATTTTTTAATTCCTGCATGTAAACTAATTCGAGATCCTGGGCTAAAAGTAAAAAACCAGTTCAGTCTCAACTCTCTGCTACATTATTGCAGCCTTACACCAGAGAAGCACCAAAGAAAAATGGCTTAACACAATGGAGAATTAGCTCTTCCATAATTTTAAACTATCATATTTATAGATCATCTGTGATTTTCAGCTGTTTCAAAGTATATGAAACTCAAGACCAGCTTTTCAACACCAGCTAGTAGAATCATTTCGTATGAAGTGCTTTACCCTCTCTCACTGTATGAATGTTAAAATTCCTGCATCATTTGTTCATTGAGTTGCATTTTCTATTGTAAGAGGCTTAGTATCTGATGAGAGAAGCATAAAAGTGATTTAATTTTGGCAAGCTGTACAACTAAAATCAGCATTATTTCTGCTTAATAAACTCATCTTTCACACATACCTCTGTTAGCTAATGCTTAAAAAGAAGAAACAGTAATAAGCACTGAAAACATAAAACTGGTTTATGGCTAATTTTTAAGGACTACTGAGAACACCTGAACACCAGGACAAGATTATGAGCAGAGCTAGATTTTAGTTACCTTTGGAGAAATAAGCTCATTCTTTATGATAAATTTAAAATGAGATTTAAAGCTGGAAATAATAATACTTACGACTTTTGTGGCACTGACTTAGTTGCAACTTTCCCTGCTGGATCACTCCACTCTGCAAACAAAGGAAACACATTTTCAAATGTCAAAAGATTACTGTAGAATTAAAATGCACCCAAAGCTGTCAGCCCATCTAATTATACTTGGTTTCACAACATGCCACAATGCATAACATGTAATAAAAAATGGAACTGATCTGCTTTAGCACCATAGAAATTAATTTTTTAGCCTTTGTTTTAATGATGTTAAGCAGGGAAAAAAACCAACCCAACCCTGACTGTTAGGACTAGGATGATAAAGACCTACTTTGTACATTGTATCCTGAGGTCAGATGTTGGGAGTCCTACAAAGAAGAACACACAAAATGTCAGCATTAGTTAAATAAGATGAAGAAGGTAAGATATATCTTGGCTTGCTAGATTAAGGGCACTGGCATTACACAAACAGGGAAGGAGACGGTACAGGGAAGGGATCATGGGATTGTTAAGGCAGCACCAGTGACATTAGCTTAAAAAAAACATTAACTGTGGAGAGAGAGCACCACTAAGGGACCCTTTCACAGTTCAGACAAGAGCTTCTCCTCAGCTGCTGTAAATCTACACACCCCCTTTGTGGAGACACTGCACAGATTTACACCCGTGGTGGTCCTCGCCTCTTCCAGGCTTGGCCATGGATGTGTGCATGAGCCATCTATGATGTACGATTTAGACCATACCATGAATGCAACTACGCATTAAACTCAGCACCACTGCCTTTCTTTTTTTGATCTCACTGCTTGGAACTAGAGTAACCTTTTATTGATAGTCACTGGTTTTATTTCGACTGTGACAAACAGGATTTGATAAAGACGCAGGAAACAGATCTTCACCTGATGGAAATTCGTCCAAATCCAATGAAATCAATAGAAGCACAACAACTTTAAACCAGCAAAGAATCTGGCTTGTAACACTGAGCATGCTAGTGCTGGGATTCTTACTGGTTCATGATAACTAAGCTGTTTCCTTAATGTCACAGTGTTTTCTTACTCAGTTTTTCTCTAAGCTTTACAGTCCACCATGATTGTAATCAGCTTTCCTTCCAAGCAGAGTCTGATCATTTGAAATTAAGGTGTTATTTACAACCTCATCTTACAGCCAGGCACTACTTTGCTGGAAGTGTTAGTTCTGTAGGATGTTAAAGTCATTAAAGCCCTTACCACACTTCCTCTTAGGGCATTATTAGTTCCTAATATTATACTGTGCTGTCAGTCAGTCCCTTGTGAAGTAAATCATGCCCTAAGAGTAAACATGACACTTTAAATTTGAATGTCAAAGGGATAAATTGTTCTGATAAGTTCCGCCTTTTTTATCACACTTTTTAATGTACGTTTCTCATGAGGATACTTTTTTTTAATAGTTAAATTGAGAACTTCTAATAGTGCCCGTCTCTGGTTTATATGGCTGCACAATCTAGCCACATTATGCCTAAACCTATAATTTGGCTAGCTAAAATTGATTTAACATGATGTTTTGAAGAGACATTTCTGTTATATTTTTAAAAATAGAACTAGCAAACTTGGAAACATTCATGTGCTTGCCTATTTCCTGAAATGGTAGCTCAAAACAAAAAAACAAAATCTAATTTATATTTTGTATTGAAGTGATATGGTCAAGAATTTTAGGATCAACATTTAATGTGCCCAGAAATTAACTTTGATGTGGATCTTAAAAGTTCAAAGCAAACTTAGTAGAAACAGAAAAGCAAACCAAAATGTTAGTTTCTCTGAACCTAGGCTTATATTGCTGACAATGAGATGGTGGCAGTGTGCAGGACTTCGAAAAACAGAGCACTGAATTCAGAGATGGTATAAATTAAAACCATACAGCTTCCAGTGGGCAAAAATTTCTACTCTCGCTGTATTCACACAGGTCAGACTCCACTTTCACTGAAATGGGTTCAACTGACTTTAACCCAATTTGCAATGAGGATTATACTCTTGTATGATTATGACTTCTGATGCTTAAGGCTGCAGCAGTTAACTGCAGCAACAATGGCAGTGCTAGAGCAGTAACAACCACATTCCATTAAAATAAGGCATTCTGGGCACTGACTTTGTTTTTCTAAGGAGCCACAGATACTGGTAATTTCATATGATTTCCAATTAAGTATGGCGGCTGCATTTCAGACAGGGGAATATCTGCCAAACAGATAAAATCACTAAGAGGAAAATCACATTCCAGCTTCTAAACCAGGATATGATCACTTGAACCATAATGTCAAGCACTGCCAGTTTTATAAGCTATTTTCCAAGGTCCTGCCTTTAGAAAGAAACTTTTATGTAGCTCCGTGTATACATTTCCCACCCTGAGAAAGATCTCCCCTTCCCCAAACATCATCAGCTCACAGTTGTTCAGGTCCCAGCAAATGACACCTCCATCAATAACTGCCCTGGGTACGAGGTCGATCTCTAACAGTGCTACCAGAATCATAGCTAGAAGGCAACAATGGGATTTGGGCTAAAGGCCGGTTCAAGTCGTACAACTTAATGATTCACTGTGCGTTAGGTGAAATGAAGGTACTCTCCAGGCATGTGCTTTTGACCTGCAGGTGCTCAGCGCGTGCTTTTGCCAAGGCCGACACTGAGAATGGCGTTAGGCGACGCTGTGTGCCCTTGGAGTGTGCAGACAGACAGATGCCAGGGCACTCTTCACGTGCAGGAGCATTTTAAGTTACCGTAATTTGACCATGCAGCCTAAACCTCATCATGCAATCAATCACTAAGTAGGAACAAATAACCGCTTCAGCCATTGCACTGCAAAAATAATAATGGAAGAAAACCAAATAAAGAAAAGATACTGTACTTTTTGTAGAAAGACTCGGATAACAACAGAGATAAATTTCACTTTGCCTCCACTGTAACTTCTGCAGCTTTACATAAGCAGTCCTAACAGTAGCAACAGTCTGATTGGGAATTTCCACCTAAATATAGGCTCAGAAATTTTTGAAAATGGAACCAATTACAAAAATAAACTCTCCAGTGAAGAACACTCAACAGAACAGAATGTTAATCAGGTCACTGCTAATAGCCTACTTGTACCTTGCTTGGGATAGAAAACTTGGTCTGCTCAGCCTTGCCAGGAGTGTGAATAGCAGTAAGAGGGGGAGGCCAGGAATGGGTCATCTCCTAGGGAAGAAAAAAGACATGTTTTTGAAAACAAATTCATGGACATAGAGAAGAAAGAGAGGAAAAAAGGATCATGTATTCTGCACATGAGCAGAGCCTGGAGATGTGATTGCTTAAGGAAGCATCACCACCCATCCTTACGTGGCAGATGAACACCTTAACTACCCAACAGGCAGCACTTCTGAGAACAAGGGTGAGGACAGGTTTTACTCTTGCAAATGTTGACCATCTGTGTCTTCATCAGATGGCAGCTGACTCCACCGCCACGGTCAGCCTGCCAAGCTGTACGAATGAAGCCATCACAGGTAGAGAACAGGGTTTTACCTGCAAAGCCCAAGCAGGAAGGGGATCCCTCCTGTACTGCACCAGATGCAACCCTATAGAGCATTGCATGGTGCCAAAATGAAACCCTATTCAAGACTGCACAGCGGCAAAATAAACCAGATGCAAGTCTAGAAAAAGCTGGAGTGGGCTTGCAGCATGAATGCCTGGCATAGAAGAGAGCGGGGACAGTGTCCTGTGCACCAAAGCATCTTCTCCTAGCACTGGCCATAGGCACTTATTATGGTATGCCGTGTTACAGCATCAGAGCACTATCGATTCCATTTTAAAATGAGGAACTGAGAAATTAGGGCATTTGCACAGCGTTACACAGAAAGCCTGTACTTAACTAGGAAATGCAAGTCTCTGGTGAAGACCTGCCTACCAGATCATCTAAGCAACACACCCACTTTCTGTATCAGTGTGTTAATTCATCATTTGTACATGCATGTTCCAACTATCTTCAAAGAAATTACCTGGGCACCCATGGCTATGAAATGCAAGCAGAAAAGACAGTGCACACTTTGCTTTTTCATACTGAGGCCTTGAACTGCCGCCCCACCAAGCTCGGTGGGAGCAGACCGGGGCTTATGTCCAGAGGAGGAGGAAAAATTAGTAAAACAGAGAAAGTGCAAAAGTGTTTTAGGCCAAGCTTCTAATGAGCATGTTTTATGGTAGATGTTGATCCACTCTCTTTTTGTTTTTAATTTAATAAATATTCAGAGAGGCAGTAATACTTGTCTGGCAACATGTTGTATCTTCATCTTGGTTGTTTTTCTTTGCCTACAAAGCTCAGAAAGGATTCTTTCTTGAGACAAGGGAGACAAAGAGCAAAAGAGGGTCTGATCTAGGAAATTTTGCATGCAATGGCCATAATCCTGGCTGCAGTAAACTGAATTTCCCAGCTGCTATTTCACGCTGGTCAAGCCCAGGGCCAGTCACAACAAAGCTTATGAACACACAAGTTTCTGTAGGTAACACAACAACCTAATTTGTGGAGCAAATGCTCCACAAATATGGTCCACAAATAGAAATATAACATATTACAATTAATGAAAGAAAATAAAACTGCTGTCAAAAGGGCATTGTGGTGGGTGCATGTGGGCTAAAGACATGGCCTAGGTGGCTACAGCTGGATGCTAATGTATGATTCACTGAAGATACAGCCAGCAAGCTTCAGGTCTCCAGTTGTCACTCTCAAATCATGTGTCATACAGGAGGTTAGGAGAGAGAAAGAAAAACTATGCACCATGGTCCTCAGTCTGTGGGACAGGCAGACATACTAAGCTTCCCCCAAGCTCCTGTTAGGCACTGGTATTTTATTGAAGTCCATCAAACTTCTACCTTTAGTAATGGTGCTACTGCAACAAGGTTTGGCTGAGCCCTGTGAGGGACAGAGCCTGGAATGACCACTATGAGGAGAAGCCCTCACCCGGGCCTGGCAGAGGCAGGAGGGCAGGGCTGGGCCGGCAGCTTGGCCCCACGGGGCCCCACCAGCCTGTTCCCACCAGCGCAGTGCGGCGTGCGCACTTGCGCCTTATTGAAAGGGCCACGTAGCTACAGACAGCGCAGCCTGGGGCCAAGTCTGCCAGTTCCTTATGCAGGTGACGCAGGGATAGGGAAGGGTACAGATGTCTCTGCACTCCTGAAAGAGCTTTCAGGTTTCTGCCTGTGGAGCTCAGGGCCTGTTTGCCTTGCACAAAGCCCAGACGGTGGCAATGAGGAGGAAGGAGGCAGCTCGTGAACAGCTCATCCCTCCCGGCGGGTGAGGCGGTGGCAGCTCCGTGCGGTGACTAGAAGTACACTGTTATATTGCATTGATCGTTTGACCTCGGCACAGAGGAAGGCAGAAAAAGATTTAAACAGCCAGTGAACTTTTCTGTGAGATAATATAATCCAAATCCTGCATGCCTCTGCCAAATCCTGTGCCATAGAGGTTGCTTTGTGGCAAATCTCTTCATAGCAAAATGATGAAACAGAGACTATATCACATAATTAAAAGAGGGACAGGCAGCCTGATTGAAGGCAGAAATGAAGCATATTCTAGAACTGCAATTATAGGCTTGACCTCAGTCTCTTCCTACCCACGCATAAAAGGCTGGACAGAGAGCCTAGGATTCATGGGAAGGTGATGCCAGCAAGTATTTCAGAATGTTCACTGTCAAAATGAATCTAGTGTCCACTGCATACCAACTCGGTGAGCTGACATCTAGCAAATCTAGTCATCTCCCTGTTAGGGGACACCTGAACATAAAAACAGTTGAAAAGGAAAAAATGAGTCTGCTCTTATTTGAGGAAATTCAATTACAAGGTAAGAAATCCTGACTCCACGGAGGTCAGAGGCAAAAGTCACTTTTCAGAGGTTAGGACTACCCAATCTATGCATTTACAGTGACCTTGTGAGCATCAAAGTCTGTTACAAAGGTACAAGCTACCTACATTGAAGTATTTCATTTCAGTTATCACTGTAATAAAAATTATTGAATAGAACATTCCAGACAGGATTACACATGCAAAACAAAACAAGTATTTAAAGCCCAGTGTATAAACAAACACTGCATGTGAAAGTGGTGAGGAAGTACATAGTTACTTAAAGAAATGTACCTACATCTACCTACAGACAGGTGCCCCAGCACTGTTGACCAAAGAACCTTGACTGATCATAGAGGAATTTTTGAGTTTACTCATCTGAAAAATGTTACTTCAAAATGTACGGGCAGCAGCCCCACACCGGCCATCACACAGCTGCATGTTATACTCACACAGAGCACTACTGAGCTACAGAATGACATGCAAAAATGGCACTGCACTGTTTTCAGTGAAGGGTCAAAACCCCAACCCCACATCCTGCAGAGATGTGACCGTCTACTTAACTCTCTCCTACTATGTTCCTTAAGCACATGAACATTACTTCGGAGAATCAGAAGAAAGGACATCATTTGTTTAATCATCCACATGACTTCACCATTCTTCACTATGCCCCAATTTCTTTTGGAGATCCCTCATCTTCAAGTACTTGCTAAGATCTATTTTCTTTAACTTGTGAAATCTGATACATCTACATTCTAAAATATTATGTCTATAAAGAACCACACAGTGTGTGTGTCTATTGTGTATGCATCCATTAAGATGTATATGTAAACATCCTGGTTTGTAAACACCTGGGAAAGTAGGCAGGGAATTGCATTATTTTATTTTATTTTTTTTTCCAGGAAAAGATAAAAAACTGTAATCAATCCAAATTTGGAAGTATTTAGAAATTCCTGGAAGTAACAATAATAAAACCAAACATATGAAATGCTTTAAAGAGGAATTTAATGGAAACAAAGTAATCCCACAAAATTGAGTTAGGATTTATTTTCACATGGTTTGGACTTAAAATAATTCCAAAATCATGTTAACTGTTGGAATGGGTAGATGACTGCTATGGAAGCATGCATTTTTTTATAGACCTGGAGATTAACTGAGAAAGCAAACCTGCACAGTTTGTTGGCTTAAAAAGTCACTGTGGTCCTCTGATGTAGTAACATCAAGCATCCTCCTTTCTGAAAATTATTTAAACATTGTTTTAATTGACTCCATGTGCTTTATTTATGAGAACTAGGCACGCTCGTCTCTTCAGCTAAGTCTGCTTTTTTCAGCTATAAAAGCCCTCAGGTAAGTAACTAAGGACGACACATCAGATGCCATCTAATGAATCACCAAAAATACAAATACTCCAAGAAAATTTTTAAGGTCTGTAGAGGTACAAGGCCAAATCACAGTTTAAATGGCAGGAGAGAACTGGGGAAGGATTTAAACTTGCAAGTTTCTACGGAAAAGGTCAGAGCAAAAGAATTGAGTACAGGCGATATGGGGCAGATGGTAAATAGTTTTACAAAACTAGTCCCTAAAATTAATAGCTGCCTTCAAGATTTATTTCCTTTCTCTGTACTTCATTTTAGCATCATTTCCTTCTTGTTCAAAAGAAAGTGTGCAGTGTTTTTAAATACAGATAAAAGCACTGAGCCAGGCTCTAAGAGGTCATTATGGAAAAAAGCAGCCAGTCTGTGTACTCTGCATTCCTACTGAGGCAGCTTCCCTTCCTACAGTGAATTCTAAACTGCTTAGCCTGATCTAATTTGAAGTCTCCAAAGATAGAGGGCTCATGCTACCTCCCTTGGGAGAATTGAGGGGAGACATGAGAACAGTCTTCAATTACTGAAAGAGCTGTTGCTAAAGGAGAGAATAATCCGTTCTCCAGTTTTACGGTGGATATGAACTTAAACTGCAGCCACAAAGATTCCAGTTAGACATAAGAAAAAAGCTTTCTAATGGCAAGGGCTGTGCAGCACTGAAACAGATTGCTCGGAGAGCTACACAGGCTCCATCTTTGGAGGAACACACTTAAGAACAGATTAGCACGCATCAGTCAGGAATGGCTTCAGCAGAACTTATTCCTGCATTGGGACAGGGACATGTAGCAGATGATGAGATTTCTAAGACCCTTTCCAGCCCTTTTTCTTGTTCAGTAGTTCGATAGATCTCTGTTGGCCAAACACTACCCTGACTGCCTCTGTTGTGGATAGCAGATCCACAAAAAGGCAGAAGAAGAAAGCAATAATCCTGGTGTTTTTCTTCTGTGGCATTAGAGTCCTCAAAGGCAGTTTCAGGACCGACACTTTGCCCACATCATTAGAGGGCAGACGCAGGAGGAGCCGGAGGAGGAGCAGCCCTGCACACACTGCTAGCAACAAATGCAATCTGAGGCCACTGCTGCCAAAGAGACCTTATCTGTGGTATTCTCTCTGTCAACTGCCCTTCTCAGACCTTTTAACTCTTAGCTAAATCTGTTGCTTTAAACTTTCTCCAATTTTTGGTTACACAGCATGTTAAAGTTGCATTCAGAAAAAATTAATATATGATGAATAGATGTTCTAAGGTTATTACAAACTTGATGTTACAGCTGGTGCTAAGCAACCTACTGCCTTGATGGAATAAAGATAACCAAGTGATTTACCATTTATTAAAGACTCTATTAATGATTTATTAATGTTTTATTAACTATTTATCATGCAACCTTAATAAAAAGCGTGTCTTGTTTCACAGTATCTTTCTCGTTTCTGCATTTATACAAACCCGATCAAACTCCCTCTGCTAGGCAGCCAGTAATGCATGAGGGGCAGCCATGTTTTATGTGTGCGATGCATACTGAATTAAAAACCATCTCAGCCCCTTTCATCTTTGGGGAAAAGGCTAAGGAAAGAATGAATATCCAGATACATATTTATACAAGTACAAGAAAATGACACTAAAGCCTAAAGGAACACAAATACAATAAACCTATGATGGGTAGTTTTTCATTCCTATTCCTTAGGAAGGAAAGGCAAATTTGCACGAGCAGTTGGGATTATTCTGACCAGTAATCTGGACTGCTTTATACTGGGCTAAAGGTTTCCTGGGGGATTTTGATATGTTGTCAGTATTGACAGGGACATGATCGATATATTCATGGATATGCATTTTTTTATCTTGTTTTAGCACTTAAAAAAATTATCAGCATCAAAGGGACACCACATCTTTTTGCCTGTAAGGGAAAAAAAATAAAAACAGACTTCAGTGATGGTCTGATGACCTCCAGGAGAAAGTCAGTTTTCCTGGTATGAATATTAAGGCAGGAAACTTTTTACTCATGCAAATGTTTTACCACATTTATTACCAGTGGCTAGTGTCCAGTGTATATTTTTTGAGGAACAATGTGGTGGCATCTGCAATGATGCTTTTGTCATACTAGAATTTATCTTGCTACTGTACCAAAAACTACTAGAAAGCCACTTGGAAATACAGTGCATACATGCACGAGTTTATTATGGAGAAGCCACAGTTTATTCTACAAAAAGCAACCATTGCCCTGACTGTAATCTAAAACCACAGTGTCCACCTTGTTGGTTTTATCAGTGACAACAACTAAGTTCCCTTTGCCCAACTGGGGAATGGGATGCATTCCATATCCTCCCACACTAAATTACTATTTCTTTCCGTATTGACAAGAAGGGGAAGGACAGACAGAAATGATATTCAGTGAAAATGAATATAGAAATTGCTTTAGAAGCCAACAGGGGTTGACTGTAAACTACAACATATGTTTTCGTTTCCTACTTTGTTAACATTTGGAAATCCACAAAGAAAGTAAAAGCAATATGGACATTTTCTGGCTTTGTTGAGCTCCTCAGTACTAAGTCCTGTATACCTCACACTTTTCAATATATTTTCCCCATTCTGTAGCTTTTATAACTAATAACACTCACAGTCTTTGCTTTGAGCATTTAGAAGACAATAAAAAAATAGCAAATAATGACGGATGCACTTATTGCTCTAACCAATCTTGTGTGTGTGAAGAAAAACAATGCCTCATTACAGTGAGAAGGTATCTCAGCTCAAGAGGCTGTTTTAGGGAGAGAGTAATGAAGCTACACCACATGAACCCACCACTGGGTTTCCAGTTTAACAAGTCCAACACAATCCTAAAAGTAACGACAACCTGTATAATATTGTGTCTACACGGTCAAATGATTTAGCTCCCTGCTGGGTCCTGGGCCCCAAGTGGTCCATGCTGTGCATGTTACAGTTCATTCCCAAGGCTCCTCTGTGAAACAGGTTAGATACTTCTCTCCAAGATGGAAAAGGATCATTCTTTTCAGGGCCCACCTCAGGAAGGGCCCAGGACAGTCCTTTAATTCAACCCCAAGCAGGTTCTGTGCCCTCGAGCACCTTCTCAGACGTTCTTGGCATTTTCAGGAACATGCAGCACAACCCCCAAAGGGTACTACACTCACATTATTATGGTGAACTGCAACAGAACAAGAGGTCTGTAGCAGCTGTATCCCTACTCTTATCAGGCTTAGGTTATCTGTGTGAGTAAAGTGCAGAAAGGGCATGGGGGGTTCACAGAACATAATTGGCAAAGTAGAATCACACAGTGTAAAAAATGAAACAGGACCTTACAGGAAGCACACAGAAGAGCTCTCTTGACAAGTTTTATATGATGAGACAGAATGAAGAGTTCTGTGGAAAAGGGAGGCCAGAGAAATTGTGAAGTCAAAGGTAAATGCATCCTGCATGTATGATTGCCTCTCTGACCCATGCTGTTTTTGTCTTAGATCATTCCCTAACTTGCTAGCAAAAGCCCAGGAGATGAGCAGTTGCCAGTGCTGTCTTTGTGACAAGCCATGAGCCTTCAAAGAGTCCAAAGACAGGCGTGTACTGACCAGGAATAATGACACTGAGGTAACTCCACTTCCCATCCAAGAGAGGCAGGTGGTGTCTTCGCTACTTGCAGAATGTGGGGTTTGTTAAGGATAGTCCATAATGGCTGCGTGTGAGGAGAGGATGATCAAAGCTTTGAAGTTTTGCCAAGAACATGTGAGATGCTGGGCCATGTGAGGTATTCATATTTCCATATAACTGTTTTTCTGGACAGACCTACTGATGGGGCAGGAACATGGAACTGCCAGAATGGGCCAGACTCGAGGTCTTGCTCATCAGGGATGCTGGCGGACAGTGGTGCTGCTCAGTGTTTCACAAAGCACCTCAAAAACCCCAGAGCAGTCATGAGGGTAAAATCCTGATCCTTCATACTTACTAATTCTCAGCTGTGCTGAGATCCTACCTGTTTAATACTGCCTCCCGACCTGGATATTCAGTTAATATAGTTAATATTCAGTTTTAGAGTCCTAAAAGTTAATGGTACACCCATATTCAGGTACTTGCAGTTATGTGTACTAAACCCACTTCCAGAAAGCTAGGCATCCTTCATCTGTCGCTCTCAGTAACTAAACTAATGACTTGCCCAATATACAGTACCAGAGTCATGCTGTGGACACTATGGCCAATGCAACACCTCCTGTTCTTGGCAGCTTCTCATCCCCAGTGAGATGCACAGCCATATCCCATTGATTTTATTTATTCAAAATGATACTTTGCTGGTAACCATCTCCAGGGATGGCACATCTAATTTTCATGTGGGCCCCAAGAGATACGAAGTATGCATTGAACTGTTAAATACAACATAACATCCTGGCATGACAACAGTATAATACAAACAAAGGCACAATAAGTAATAAAAAGCTAATTCTTTCAGAAGTTGCTAATACCAACATATAATTTCATCTCTGCAATTTAAAAAACATTGGCAACGTTTCTCCAAGTAAATAAGCAACTGTGCTTTGAAACTATTCACTGCTGGCACTTGTTTAAGGGAATCGGGTAATTTGTTCCATCCATCCTGAGCTTCACAAGCAAAAAATCATGTCTTGAATCGCCTGTTTTCTTCTCTGAAACTTAGGGTTCACACCAAGAGGAGAGCAGAACTATAATTTACAGTTACAAAACAAGACTGCACCTACCCTGAGGCACTCCACTGTGCACATTTATACATTACACCATCTCCTTTACGTTGCCAGATGCAATCAATTCATTTTTCTTTCATATAAAATACAACTGTGAAATATGTAGTCACATGACAAGGCCATATCCATGTAATTTATTACAAAATGCATTTAATTTCTGGAACCATTTATGCCAATGTTGTGAAAAAATATAATCGCCAAATTCAATATCAAGCAAAATTAAGTACTAAACTACAAAACATCTCATTCTATGGGCTTAGCACAGAAACTGTTTACGTTTTCCATTGTGCAGTAAGTTTTAGACCCATGTAACCAGCTTATAACCCACATCCTGATAATATGATGAAACCGAGTCTAAAAATCATCAGCAATTTGAAAGCATCAGCTTTTGACAGAAGACACCAGCTTTAGTCTTAAAACAGGAGCATCCATTATATGAAATAGCATATGGGGGAAATGAAGAAACCAGGTTAGGCAGCTTATTTGAGTTTAAAGCTGAATTATTTTGCGTTAACCATGATTTGCTCTCATTAAAACTGGACTCCAAGTTGTTACTCATCAAATACAAAGAAATGAAGCTACCACACACTGCTGCACAATACACATTGAAATCTTTTACAAAAGCTGGGTTTTTTCGCCTTCAAAACCAAGACTCTGCCAGATCTCTTTTATTCCGCTTACCACACAAGCAGTATTGCAGCATGGGTTTTCCTGAGTGGGTGTGCCAGGGTAGCATTTCTTTTTAATGTTGAGTGTTTCCTTCTTACATAGTCTCAACACAGCTGTAATGCCATTAGAACAGTGGTCTGAAGCTGAAGCAAGGACACCCTGAACACCTAGAAAAGCTCAAACTTGTCCTTAGAGAAGCTGTCCTTTTTAACCATTTCCTTTTCTACATCTGTGTGATGCTCCCCCTAGCATGTGTCCCAGTTGAAAACTTGCTTCTCCCTCAGTGCATGAAGACTGCACTCACTCTCCCCTGTGGAGTACGATTATCTTCCCGGTGCCTGCATTAGACACTATGAATGCTTTGAGGGCAAAAGACTGTCTCATTTTTTGTCTTATGCAATGCCTAGGGCAGTGGCAGAACTTCTGAGTACTGGCTAGAAACTGGGAACAGTGAATATTGGCTGGAAAATCCTGGGTGGACAAAACAGCCAGCTTGATCAGCATTCAGCGAGTCCTGGATGGACAGAAAACTTCAAACTGAAGCCTGATCACTGGATCTTCTAATCTGGCACCCTGGTTTTTGGTAAGGTTAAAAGCTTAGCATGTTTGCCAAAAAACATATTATGGGTTCTGGCCTGTAACAGAGAGGTAGAGTCCTTGCTGCCTCTCAGACTCAACCCTTTAGTTCTCTTCTCTTACAGAAAGACCTAAGCAAGCCACTTGAAACCCTATCATGTGACCTGGCATTTATGATAGTAATTTTAGCCTTTGGAAAAGAACAAACATTTCAGTCTGTATTTCCTTTTCCTCACTTGTGCCTTGAAGCAGGTCTGTTCCTGCATCTGTGTGTCCTGTAAATCATGCCAACACCCCTTTGATCCACTCCTGCTAAGCTAACAGGTGTAGAAAAAATGGATGTATATTATAGAAGATGTTTTGATACAACATAGACTTTTTTGGCATGTCACTCTTACCCAAATAAGCCAGTTTAAAGAGTAAAGAAAACTGAAGCCAAAACAGGCTGAGGTCTTTTTTGATCTCCCTTAAGGTATGGAGGCTTCAGAGTATTTCTGGTAGACAGATTCACACTGTCACAAGCATGTGTTTGATTCCTTATTTCCCAGCTCCTTCCTTCTTACAAAGCTAATAAGTCTGAGGTTGGAAACATTAAATACTCAGAACTGCCACTAAGATGTATGACAGCTGAGGATGCTTGGTCCCACACAGAGCAGTCCTAACGTCTGAAATCAGCATGTTCAGACTATACATCAGATTAATACATCCTCCTCCCATGCCTGCATGTTTTAAAACCTTCTGACAACAAACTGCATTGAAGCAAACTCCTAAAAAAGAGGCTGAAAAAGGGCAGAGTCCATAACCTTCTTGTCTCCAAACACTACACTACTTTTTTTTCCCACAGGAAAACCAACGAATAGGATGCAAAAGCCACAGCACTAAAATGCAGTAAGTTTGCTGCTCCAGCATTTACAAATTATAGATCTACATTACTAGACGATGACATGTACTGTCTTTGTTGCTTCTAGATGGCCAAAAAGGAACAGCAAACTGTACATTAGTAATAGTTTATCAGGGGTCATATGAGCAATCTGGAACAAACTTGGAGCAAGCCCAAGAAAAGACCACCCAGTAGACCCATGGTTGCTAGTTAGCTCTAAGCAGTTAGTGCTATTTGCAACTCCAGCTGGTGTCAAACACTGACAATTACGTTATCATACAAAGACGAACTGGAATAAACCTGCCAAAGAATACTTTCTTTCTTTCTTTCTCTCTCTTTTTTTTTTTTTTTTTTTTTTTTTTTTTTTAAGTACAAAGTGCAATGTATTATCATGTTCAAGCAATTACCAAAAGGAGTTGTAGATCTCACTTTGCTGGGGAGATACAAAGGCTAGATCCAGTAACAGGCATTCTTTTTGAATGGTAACTTGTGTTATAAGTGAAAGACACTATAAAATGACAATGTCGCTGCAAAGGAGACAGAATGATACCCTTAGTCAAATTCCCAGTCTAAGCCTTTTCAAAGAGCACAAGTAGTTAGTGTAACATTCCTTAGGGTTCCTGTATCCTTTCAAACATGATAGCTTTCTTGTAGTTTACACTTATCATATTAAGAAAAATGGTAATGAGGAGATCATGACAACTTCTTTTAAAAGCAACAATGACTCAATTGCCAAGGAAAAAAGGAGTGATAACTATTTTCATGGAAAGAAGCCTCCAGTGAACGCCTCACTGTTGAAGCTGTGTTCTTTGTTTTTGTCTGAACTCAGGAACAACAAGGGGCTGCTCTTCAAAAAAATCTGAGCACCAGTTTTCATTTGATTGGTACAGCACTGCTTTTTCAGATAAACTGGCAGCTCAGACCTCTTATTGAAAAGATTAGGGACTCAGGAGGTAAGAAATGATAAAATACTGGAATAACTGGGAAGGGATTAATTGGCTTGATTTAAAAAAAATTAAAAATCTCTACTGGGAATATTCTCCTACAAACCAAACACCAAGTTGTTGGCTTGGTGTGATTTTTTTGTTGTTGTTGTGTGTTTTGGTTTTTTTTTTCCCTGAGGCTCAGAAGAATATTTTTAAAGGTTACTGTACCTTGGGGTACACAAACAACATACTCTTTAGCAGGATATACTCATGGCAAATAAATTAATGGACTACAAAGCCCAAGGGGGCCTTTAACACTCAGTGCTTGTGCAGTAAATTCCATCAGAAGATATCAAAGCATTCCTCACAAGAGATTAGTACCCACCATTTTCCAGCTTGGCTCCAGAGGTGAAATTTGGTCCATGCCTTAAATCACCCACTCAACCAGCATCAAATGCAATGAACACTACCCTGGCTCATTTTTTTCCCCATTAGCAACCACGCAAGTCTCCCAAGTTCATGTGTGCCCGTGTTGTTCCTGTTTCACCCTACAAAGTACTAGTACATATTATTTCTACCTCCCCCCCGCCAGACATTCGTTTAGACGTTGCACAGAAATTCTGGAATACAGGAAATATTCAAGGAAGATCTGCAAATTGCTGAGAACAGGGTTTCTAGTGACACCCACACCAGAGCCCTTGCCCTAGGAGCCCTGGACGGCAATGCAGTAACACTTGCAGCAGGTAGAATAAACAGTGCATACAGAATGTTGAACAAATGGAAATCTGGGCACTTAGGGCTGAACTTCAGATTCATGTTTGTAGTCTGTTTTTATCTCTTGTCTCTGAAAAATGGTCAACAAACACCTCACGCCTTGAACTTATAAAACCATCTTCCTTTCTAATGCTACTCTGCCTGACATTTTCTTCAGCTGACTTCTGCAAAGCTAAATCAAAAAGAAATGTGCGAAATTCCTTGGCCAAAAAAAAAAAAAAGCATTCTGGTCAGATTTTCTAGCTATCCAAAGAAATTGTTACACAGCTGACATAAATCAATGTGGCAGGATCTACAGGCTAATTAAACAAATGTGACAATTTTACTGTGACAATTTGAAAACACTCAAAAGTGCCTCCCATCCACAGTGTGCATTCTTCTCAGATGTGTATTAAAACCCATGTACTGTATTAAGAAAATGAAAGGAACTTACATATTCAATAAAAAACACAATTATAAGCACAATTTGAAATATATTGCTAAAATAGATTGGAAGTTCATAAGGTTTCTCAGAACATTAAATTCAATGACACGCTTTCTTTAAAGAAATGTTAGAAATTCTCTATAGAAATGGATAAGCCACAGTATGTAGTATAATTTTAAATATCCGATTGAGCCTTGCTTTTGCACAATTATAACACCAGTAATTCTAGCTGAGGACCTCAATGCATTTTTCTAGCAAATAATTTAACTTCACAGCACAACGGCAGTGTGGGTGAGGTTCTGTTTCCCCATTTCATGGAAGGAAACACAGTGGAGCAAAGGGCCATCTCAAGGTTACCCAGGAAGCTTAAAGGTAGGATGTCTTATCTGAGTCTATGTATTCAAGCTTTTATTGAGAGCATGTTCAAAGAGATGGGAAGATGGACCATATCATTCTTTTACTGGCAGGTGTGAAGTGGTGTATTATGAAGACTCTGACAGCTGAAACAATCTCCACATGTAAGAATGAAGGCACCTTCAGAAAGAGCCCCACTGAGTATGCTGCATGACAGTCTTAAAGCCTACAGATTAATAAGTAGCAAAGACGTAGATTGCTTCCTCCAAAAAGGTGGCTTCCGGAACTGTTCTCCCTACAGAATGTGAAATAACTTGATTTTAAGACAGATGATGACTGCAAGACTGCCTTCCCATGTTAGGCTGCTTTAACCTCATGGAGGCTGGCAAGGCTGACAGCGTGTCACCACATGACTCCTCCAAAGGAAAACTCCACCTGCTTATACAGGGGGTCTCTCAGGAAGAAATATTTCTTGGCCTGTTACTCAGTTGGTGTCTGTATTCTTGCCTTAAGAAGAAGAGATTAGGAATGACTTGGATTAAATTTAGAAGGCGGTACATGAAGAAAATGGCAACAAATATTCCTCGTATCTGCTGTAACCAAACACTTCCACCCATTTCCTCTGAGAACAACAATGAGATTCAAAGTTCTAACTTCAGGTTTACTCCAATTGTCATCTTTGTCTTGTTTTCTTTGCTGTCCTTTTAAGAGCACAAGAGCAGTGAAGCATCAAGGGATGTAACATATAGTTAGGGCAGTGAACCTGAGTCTGCCTCAAGTATCTGGTCCCTTTTTGGCCCCTTTTCATTTTCCTACTTCTATCCTTACATAGATTTTTTTAACCATCAACCAGCTTTTTCCAAGTTTTGATTGTCATGGCCAGCTGAAATTTCAGAGGAGAATTTCAAAGAGGAGAGCTCCTGAAATTCTTTCTGAAGATTCATGTAGTTACATCTTCCAGCCCTGTTTTCCCTTGGACACTGCAAGTCTCTCTAGCCTTTTCCTAGCTCTGTGTCTTTTGACTAACGACCTATGGCTAACTTCGTTCATGGGCCCCACCAGCTTCTTTAGCAGTGCTGACTTATGGGGAGGCTTCATACCAGGACTTAAAACTCACAACTCTTGCCCTCAGGGCTACAAAAATGGAGCCCTTCCCTTTTGTGAGATAAAGAGCCACAGAAGATGCTACAGACTTTGTCATTTCAAACCAAAGAATTGTTTTTAAATCATGCATTCATTTCAGAAAGCCTAACTCTATTTTAATATGTTTTCAATGTCTTCATTCTGTGCCTAAAGCAATTTGTTATGTAGAGTACACATTATTAATCTACTTAAATGAAAGGTAACATTGCTAGCAGTTTAAACACTCAATGGCCATATTTAACCATGTTTCATTTTGACAGGACAAGATGAAATAACAGAAATGATTAATCTGAGACCAGAGGAATGTTTTACTACCTATATTTCAAAATAGGACTAGATTTTTTCATTTAATACTCTGGCAGTAAGACGTGTAAGTGGAGTATAGGACCTTCGGATGGCTTTTCTGCTTGACTGCACCGCATCCTGTGCCAGCAGTTGTTGTGACCAGTCATTTTGGACTCTGCAGCAATGCTCCAGGACAGGCACACAACAGGCTCTGAACTTCCTAATCATGTTTTTATGCAACATAAAATTGTGCAGTCCACGAGGTCCTTAAGGGAGGATACCTGGTACAGCTAGAGCCAAACACTGTAACAGTGTAGAAGTGTTTAAAATTGTTGAGTTCAGCACTTGGGCCCTTTTTTGTTCATGGGAGCATACAAAAGGTCGAAGTTGATCTGACATCCCAGATTCCTTGGGTCTGTTTTCTCTCACACTTTCAATCAAAGATAGGGGAGTTACTCTTTGTTTAAAGTGATGAAAAGGGATGGGAAGTCAGGTCCCATAGGTCTACAAATCTGGAGTAGGAATCTTAGTTTTATGATACTCTCCACTCAACTACAAGACACCATCAACTCATTTGCCCACATTTTTTGCCTCTCACTTCCAGTTATTTCTGGAACTACAAAACTCAGAGGTATTTGAAAAAGTAGTATACGAAGTGATCAAAACTTTTAAGTGCTGCAGAGGGTATTTTCCTCCAAGACAATGATTTTGCTTGAATTACTTTGTTTGAACTGGCTTTTTAAAAACTATTTTGTATATTCTCCTAAAATACCATTACTTTTATCATAACAGAGTACTGAATCAGAGTGAGGATGCTGAGCATGTAACATGTTGCAATACACAGTGAATCATTTCTGAGGTGACTGACAATGAGGAAGAGAAACTAAAAGTGGTTGTTCTGGTGCAAAAGAGGTTCTGAAGAGCTTGGAAAACAGATAAGAATTAACACTTTTTCATTCAGTCATTCATCTCTCATGAGAGTGCTTTCATTCTCTTCAGGAGCAGTAATAAGTGTCCAAACTCTTCTGATGTCAGCTCCCTTTATAGTATTTTTAGTAGCAATGGTAACTCTGGCAATGATAGCAGAATTATATAATACTACTGAAATCAGCACTATTTCAATCAGGCGGTACAAAAATATATGTTAAAATATTACAGTTAAGGAGATAAGAAAACAGAATTGAATAGTGAGTTCGAAATAGGTGCACTGCAATCTCTCTCTCTTTTTCCTGAATACCTTTTGTAATCTTTTTTTTTTTTTTTTTTATTGTTACAGTGTAGACAAGCTGCAATAGACCCACATAGTGATCAGATTTTACATTTCAAAGTTCTTTGCTAAATAATTTCTTTAATACTGCTACAAAAATAAAACCTTTATTTGATAAATGTGCCTGCAGGTTGGAATCAGACCTTGCTTGTCTGTCCTGACAAAGGTCTAATCTTTTGCTGCCTTACATCTTGAAGAGACATTTATCCACGTAACAGGCAGGTGCAAAACACCACCTTTCGAATACAGGAAACACTGCACACCCACGTGCATTTGTCAGATCAGAGAGTCAACCTTTTCTCCCCATCACCTCCCCAACAGCATGAAGTCTGCTTTGCACTGATCTGGCAGCACAAAGCAGATTTATAGTATATATCCACATCACAAGTGAACTCCTCTCATACCTAACCTGTGCCATGCCAGCAGTGCAACACTGGCCCACAAAACCAACCGCATAAGCTAAGTGCTCGATTCATACCAACGTCCTACTCAGCTAGCCTAAAGTTAGCTCTGAGTTTCTACATTACGTACCTTCAAGTTAATAAAGACAGCTGGGGGATAATGCTCCTGAGGTGCCTTTCTCAGGGGTGGCACCATAACGTGTGCTGTAAAGGTGAATGGCCAAAAACTAGAACAATCCTCTTCTACTGCATTCATGTGTAACTCACAGTGGCCAAGCTGAGCCTCCGTGTTAAGGGGCTGCTCTAGACTGGGAAGAGCGAAGGCTGCATTCTCCAACTCCCAAAGAGCCTTTTGCACTTCAAGCCTACACCAGGCTGTCCTCAAATGACTTCAGCTATGGATTTCACCATGCCTGTGTGTATATGGCTGGACAGTGCACAGAATGCTGGGAAAAGGCTTCTTTTGACCTTCCTGGAATTGTTGCTGAATGCTTGTGGTGGTACTGAGGCAAGAATGGAGCTGATCACCTACCAAACCAGGAATGGGCTGTTCTCAAAGAGCTACTCAGCATTTCCATTTTCTGGAGTAAGACCACATCAAGAGAGTCATCAGAGCAAAGGACTAGTTGCTGCTTTTATGTATACCCAAAGTAACACAAGGGTAACTCCTTTTATTTAATAACAGCAGCAACATTAAGTGGAGCTGCTGCCAATTTATACCAGCATGGGAGGAAGAAGAATTCAATGAACTCAAATGGGATCAGAGGTCAGTGGAATTACCCCTTGATTTATTTTGATGTGAGAGCAGAACTGGTTCTGTCTCCATTGAGAAAATGCTGATAAAAAGCTGAAAATGCAATGGCTTGGAAATTGCTAAGAAATTAATTGTTTTTATCCATCCAAATCTTCATATACATAAGCAAAGTCTAAAGAAAAAAAACCCCTACAGTTGTAACACATTGCCTTTTTCAAAGCAAGCTATTACCCGTTCCTTACAGGCTTCCAAAGGCTGCACGCCAGACGACGGACAAAGGCCGCAGATACACATTTACACGTGGGTTAACTTTTCAATCCATTTTTTCATTTCAATAGAAATAATAAATCACTTTATCCTGGAGAAAGAAGCAGCTTGACACAAAACATACGGTGCTGGGCTGTTTTTATAGCACACCTAAGACATATAGGGATTCATTTATTTACTCAGCTATTTAAAAGTGGCTACTCTTACTCATTCTCTGGACAGCTAAATGCCAGGTTGCTAAGTTACTGTTACTTGACATCATCTCCTCCCCAACGTGTTCCCACATTTGACAGGTTCACATGATTTACTAGGCCAGTCAGCTCGTTATTCACTTGTCCAATGACGTCTGGATAATAATTTCAAATTCACATCATGTCCTCCCCAGCAAGCCCCCAGATTCCACATGAAAATATTTAAACTGCCTGTCAGCTACTAAGTGCATTTGTAACCACACTGGACAGTGTACCTGTATTTTTCAAATTACAATTATTATAATTAGGTTTAGCATCGTTCTTCAATGTTGGTTTGTATTTTAGAAGAGAAAACAATTACTGAGGGGCAAATAATGGGCTATATCTGTTACAGTCTAATTTTGCTCTGTGAACAGCTCACCTTAGCTACAGATGATACATATTAAATCCGTTAGTGCTTTCAACTGGCATGAGAAAGGTAATACTGCACATAATTTGTCCAGTCAAGGGCATTTTCAACTGCTGATCAATTTACATATTCTCCAATGTCATTAGACATGAGCTACTCATCAGAAGAATAGAAGACCATACAAATTATAGACTTCGCTCATTTAACTCCAGTCATTTTGATACTAATTATAATCTGAATTATATTTAGGATTTGTTTTCCTTCCAGACTAGAAAGCTTTTAATTAATATCACAGCTGTCTACATAACATCAGAAGTCCAACTAGTTACTTGAAGCCTTACTACAGCGAATATGTACCTACAAGAATTCTTTTGTTTCTCTAAGCAGGGACAGATTTTTAGACAGAAGTGCCTGCCCAGATGGTTAACAACACAGACACGAAATCTTTATGTGTACAGACCAGAGCCTCACTTCTGCGGGATTACGTCTAATCGATTGCCTAAATACCTAGTCCAAAGTTTCAATTTACACTACAAGTCCTCAAGAAAATTTAGTTAAATAAAATCTCCTTTCTTTCCTGTGTAATGTTGTATGCTTTATCACCTCTTTACCCAGAAGTAAACCAATGCTAAGGGAGACCCTGTCTGTGCTCTCTATAGGCAAAAAAAGGATGGCTGCTAGTTCGCACTCAGTGTCACACCACACCCCCCATGCCAGGACCAGCACGACGGTTCACGCAGCACAGAATGACAGCAAGGCTGATGTACAGCACTGGTACAAATGGCACAAGTAACGGCTTCAGAGTGCTGGTTTAAAATGTCAGTTCTCCTGCCCCATCTGCACTTTGTATCACAACATTTCAGTGAACTCATTTTTCAATGGCTGCACATAGCAAGTGACAATTTAATTTAAATCCATATTAATAAAATGTGATTTACATACATACACACTGTTGATTGCCTGTCTTCCATGTTATCTACATTTTTAAAGCCATTATGTTGGTTTAAAAAAATAAGCCACATTTTGGAACAGAAAAAAAAGTATACCAACCACCAGTGTATTCACCTTCATCTTTCAGTTTGTTATTAGCAACCTGTACTGAATGCAAATCTCCTGTACTACCTTCACAGCTTGGCCTTAGTTATGCAAGGGAGATTTTAAATTTTTTAAAAATTATTATTTTTAACAACCTTCTCAGTCATTCTGTTTAGAAACGCAAAATCAACAGGAGACTGGTCTGCCATTAACCTTTGGTTGTAGTATCAGGAACAGTCCTTAAAGTATTTACACAAGATGACATAAGTGGCTAAGTGTTTCAGGAAATTTGAAGGACTGTGAAATTTTGTCTCTGAAGACTCAGGGGTCTGAACAGACTCAAGACCTTTCCCCTCACTTGGTTGGAAATTTTTGACCATAAACTCAATTAAACCTTTTTTTTTTTTTCTCTAGGAAAAAAAAAAAAAAAAGAAAGAAGACAGAGATTAGGAATTGCAAACCTCTACAATTACAAAAAACATTAATCAAGTTCAGCTTGAAAAAAGAGCTCTGTAAAATCAGAGGTCACAGATGTTAGCTTAGGTCCCTCTTCCTTGTAAAGTCTAGCAAAAAAAGCCTGCAAGAGTTACTGTGCCTTTCTGAGGGGTGAAACTGAATTAAGTCACTTTATTCTCTGACTTAAAAAGAAAAAAAAAAAAGCAAGTTTCAAGGCATGAAATGCTCTCAAGGTAGGCTGGCAGGGCCAGGGCAAGGCAGGTGGCAGCACCCATCCTCTGGCACTTTGGGGTGTACAGCTCGGCAGTGGACATGGCCCAGAGCAGAAATTGCCAGTTGTTGCCCAATGGTTTGGCTGGTCAAACTGCACGCTATTACAGCCCCATCTGTCCGCCTTTGGGACTTGACTGTCCTCTAATCCTTCTCGTTTACCTCTGCAACATCCCTGACAGGACAGAAACGTTAATAGCTTATTTTTTTACCTGGCGAAGCTGCCATCAGGGAGCTGAGGCCCACACTCCCAAATGCTCTTCAGAGACTGTGAAAATGGCCACAAAAGGCCAGAAGGTATCTGTCAGGGCTGGGAACTTAATCCAAGCTCTCAAAGCACAAATCGCTGCTGAAATCAAGGGTCATCCTTTCATCTGGAGCAGACAGCCTGAATCTCCTGACACAGGGCTTCCATGGGGAGCCTGAAGACTGGATTTTGACCACTGATGGTCATCACATTCTCTTACTTATTTTCCCTCCATTGCTGATCAAGTAGAATATGATACTCTGTATGCAGCCAAAGCACATTTCCCGCTAGCTTATTCTGTATTATAAATTTGAGAACAAAGTCATTGACAAAACTCAGGTACTTCTACTTCCATGTGTGCTTCAGCACCGTACGAAGTTGAAAGCCTAAAACGCTGTCACTGAAGGCAACTAATTGGGGCTGGGGTTTGCTGGCCCTTTGACAGGCAGCCCCAGAAGCGGCTCTGTGATCTACCGCTTTCATACGCTCAGGGCCTTGCTGGCAGCCTGCAGCCTGCTCGCAGACACATTACAAGAAGGCCCAATGCACACAAACCTCCCCAGCTGCGCACCCCAGACAAACCACGGCCACGTGGCGTGCCCAGCCCACACCTGCTCCAGCACAGGCGGTTTCATATGCTCAAGATGGCTTCTGGCTGTGCCTGCAGCTCCGGCTGACAGGTTTGCTCCATGGCTGGATGGCAAGGCTGGGCATGGGGGATGTCTCCAGGCCCCTGCACCCGGCAGTCAAGACAGATCTACTGGTTTATATCCCTTTTTCGGGTACCCATTACATGCCCTTGTGAGACAGATCCCCAGAGACATGGAAATCTCCCATACCCCTGCTCTCTCCACCCCAAGAATCCCCCCCCGCCCCGAGTTTAACAGCCTACTGGTGGCAGGAGGTGCTGCCTGCAGCTGCAGGGACTCTGCAGTTCATCCCTGTCCTTTGAAGACAACAGAAAGTCCTGCACCGATCTCAGCAGGTTTCAGAAGGAAGTGCGGGCCATTCTGTCTCTGTTGACTCAGATTTCAGTCGTGGGGTAGGAAATAGAATCACCTCCTCTTGATTAGAAAAAAGACATTTCTGCTTCCTGTGATTTATATGCACTGTTCCCACATTAAAACTGTCACCTAGATGATTGATCCCTGAAATTCACTACATCACATTTCCTTTTGATGCTGTTTACTGAAAATAACTGCTTTCCCCAGCTAACAAGTCATTCATTTCAACTACAGCAATGAACCTAATTGAAATATATAAACAGGGGAAGAAGACGTTTAAAATGTACCCAGTATTTCGCACAGCCTTTCAACACTTTCTTTGCTTTTGCTTCCTTAGTGTTCTATAGGTAATAAACCTCTGCTCACATTGAAGGTTGAAACTAAATTTTATTTATTTCCTTGTGTTCATTGCTGCTGGGTGCACATGCATGTGCACACTCCTCCGTTACTGCAGGTCTGCACATGCATGCTTGCCTGCTGGTTCAACATACTTCTGCAGCAACACTGGCAACCCATAAGGACATCAATAGTATCCCAAGATAACATGTATACACAAAACAGATGCAAGTTTCCCAAACTATTTAACTCTGGATTGCAATGAATGCTGTGAAGCCTATTTTATTTTACAAGCAAGAACAAGTCCATGCCTTTGCTAGCAAGATGGTATGACTGTTACACATGACTTCAGGTCTGGGTTAGTTTGCACCAGTTGCTCCTAGTGATAAGGACATGGTAGCACAAATTCCCAATGAAATTTTATCCCCTCTATGCCGAAAACCGGCAGGTTGGCTGGAAATCCCAGGGAGGTAGCTCTGACAGATGGGAAACTCAACCCATGAGTATAAAAACTTAAATCCCAAATAGGGACTGGTGGGTTGCAAACCTGCCCCCAGACAAACCTCACTGCCAACAAAGGGACCCCAAAGTTGGGGTGTCTGAGGAACAGATCATCTTACACTTAGAGTAAGGCAGATTTAGATGTATACAACTTGTTGTGCACACTCCCCTTTTTCTTGTTATATGATCTTGTTGAAATTAAGCCACGCTTAGTTTGGAGCAGTTGTTTTAATTTTCTGTATTCAACCACTGACTAGAGCTCCCAGAAAAAAATGTCTGTAGGTTTTTGACAAAACCATGAACAATCTGTAGTTTGGGGGAAGAAGGAGGAACTCTGTAGGTTAGCCTGTGAGAGAGAGAATTAAGGTGACTCCACCTCAGGGTAGGAGAGAAATGTGTCCCAGAGAGACTTGGAGAGACTGAGACTTTCAAATTTAGAACAGGAACGTGTGGAAATCCTGACTGAAACAAGCTGGCAGATGCAAAGTATTAGGTGAACTGACCTTACTCACTAAGGAGCACCCTAGGCCTACCACTTGGCTGTGTCTCTTTAATACAGACCCACTAACATGTTATTATTTATCTACAGTGTCAAAGAAAGCCATATAACCCTTTTTCATGAAAGATGAAATAACAGCACCACAATTATACACAAGATACAAAAGCAAAGGGTATTACTCACCCGTAATATTTCTTCCACACAGTTGGAGTCATTGGGAAGGGTAACCTGGGTTTAAAGAAAAAAAGAAATGTTTAGTCAGGTGCTGGATGCAAAGTTCAGTGACTAGAACCACACAGGTGAACAGCTAACAAGCAACTGCCTCTGTTTGAAGACTGCTGTATCCATGCGTGCTGCCTACCAAATTTTCCAGTTCAGATCAACATAAATCATCAGCAGGACCCATTTTGTCAGAAGTTGTTTTTTTCTTCCATGCTGCTTTGCGATACTAACAACACTTCTGAAACAATAAAATACTCTGATTTCCTCACAGTTGAGAACTGGCACTAGAATTGTCTGAAACTTCTGTAATTGAAGAAGATCCCACTGTTACTCCTATCGGCAGCTTTCAGAGAGAAGGCGAGGTTTGGTTTAACTTGACGCACACTGCAGCAAAGGACAGAGGTGATAACAGTTAGGAGAAAGTTGTTATCATCAACTATATTATCCTACAGCTTAATAGGCTAACAGCCAAGACAGCTCTTAAACATATACTGGAGTAAAATACTGGTTTGACTATAAGGGTGGCTGCTGATTTTGTTGTCCCTCACTTCCTCAGCCTGTTACAGGTTAAATATCCTCTGAAGACTGAACAGCACACGGGAATCCACTTTGAGAGGCTTAACAGATATTCCTTCTCCCCTCAGAAAGACGTGATATATCTATGCACGCAACCATACCCCCTTCCCCCCCACACAGTGGTGTCCTTAATGTCTTCCAACTGAAAATACTCGTTTAAATGGTACTTGCATCATTTGACACAATCCCTCATTCCAGGGACATGAAAGAGCACAAAACCTCAAAATACTGTGAACAATTGCATAAACAGGCAGACATGACCCATACGTATAACCATTCTGTAGCACCTGCAGGTAGTTATGATGGATTCTTATCAAGGGGGTACAGCAGAAGAGGAAGAGACAATATTCAGGAAGGTACCAGAAAACAGGCAAGTGCTTCGTACCATAAATATTCAGTGAGACTTTTCTGCCTAACGCTTCTACCTTATTGCTCTTGGTAACTAGTTTAGTAAAAGACACTCATGACTAAACTTAAAATCCCTGTCATCCTAATCTGCTATAGAGTTTGACCAAAAGCACCAACCATAGCTTTCCTCCTATATTTCAGCCAGCACTAAGCTTCAAGAATAAATCCACACAGCCACAAAAGTTGAAGACCAGAAAGACCGATTAGATCACCAAGTTTACGCTCTGCTAATGTAGCACATTTTCCCCATTATCTTCTAGTACTGTGGCTAGTCTGACTCAAAAACTGTAAGGAAATGGGTCTCCCATCCCTTCCCTTATTAAAATATGGAGCAGTATTGTAAATTATTTGGTCTTTTTTTGGTGATACTTATTAATATTTTGCTTTCAGTGTCATCTCAGCCTTTCTGTAGAGCTCTTGCCACTACTCTAAGTAATTAATTACTTGTCTTCACATTTATACCACACACAGACATGCAGAATTATACTCCACTTCTCTCACATACTGTATGTTCAACTTTTACCTTCTTTTCTGATAAACTGATTTTCCATCTCTTTTGCTTATTTCATCACTGTTCTCTGAATTTCCAACAGTTCATCAATATCTTGGTAAAGAAGTACTCAAGTGAATATGAACACACTGAAGGGATATTAGTGATTTTTATCTACTTCGGCAACTATAGATTTTAATTTTCTGTAGTATCACTTAAAAACATTCAACCAACCAGAAAAACAGCCTTACCTTCTGTCCTCAGTTTCTACTCAGCTCAAATTCTACCTAACAAACCTAGCCTGAGAACTTCCAGTGGATGATCAGCATTAACTGCAATAGGCATGCAGTCCGCCCTCATACCACATGACTTGATACACCAGCACTTCACTGGCCTTCCTTCATCCCCTTACTTTTCACTTCAATCACTCTTTTCCCTCTTAATACCTGTACATTCTTTGCTAATCTCTGTTTTCCATACATCACACCGACCCTCCATTCAGCGAGGAATATAGCTAACTTTAACCAAAAGATTAGCAAGCACGGGTATTACTGCAATGTGCAGTGGCATAGTGGGAGTACGTATGCCTGTAATACACTCCCGACTTTTTCTATTGAAAAATTACTATGTTGGAATACGAGAAAACAAAACAAGTACTCCCCCAATGTGCTTGCAGTGTACACACCAACCACAAAATCTCTCACAGCAGGTAACAGGAGCAGCCCAAAATCCAGCCAAGGGAGTCTGACTGGGAAGAGTGAGAGCAGTAAAGGTATGCTGCGTTATTTCACACCCCTCCCTACCATTACCCATGCCATTTTCAATGTTTAGTCGAGATACCATGTGTATTCCTTTGTTTAGAAGTGTCTTAAACATGATAATTGTGTCCCTGACTATTAACACAGGGCAGAGCATGTTCGTCCTTGTTTCACAGTCCTCTCCCAATTCACAGCCCTGTTTAAGTTTATGTTATTTCAGAAGTAATGAAGATAATAACAATAAACATAGCATTTTACTTTAATAAAGCCCACTATATATTATGCAATCACAACCAGCTTCTGCTGGCAGCACTTGCTAATAACTTTAAATGCTCATGCATCAATTTAATTGTGTTAATGGCATAGAAGATTTTAATGGCTTGACAGAACTTTTGTTCCCTTTGGCATTGCTTTTGTTTTGAATCCCTAGTATTAAAGTAATGCAAGATGTCAAAGTGCTGTGATTGTCATATAGGGAGATCCAAGTAGGAGCTAGCACAAAGAGGAAAACATTTAGATTGATGCAAACATTAAAAGAATAATTATTACAACATGGCTATCAGAGAGAAGATCAATGTAAGAGTCTTTCAGCACATTACTATTAATGGAATTCTAAAGAAATGAGATCATTTTTCTAAATTCATGCTACAGTTGCACATTCTAAGAGACTTGAAAGGCACAGATCTATTAGAAACTTAGTCTGTGCTGGAAAAAAAAGCCAACACCTTCTCAACCTTTCGAAGTGTGAATCAAAAATTGCAAGTTTAATTGTCCATAAACACTTGCATTCAGCTAACAAGTGCAAGCAGGCCCACATGGAACACCATGGCATCCATGCATAGATTCATCGGGACAGAATGAAACAGAGCAGATACAATATTCATCACCTTCTTGAGTACTAGTGCTGCAACAAATTGTTATTAGAATTGCCATTAATAAAATGCCACATTCCTCCTGTAGTTTAGTAAAGATTGGGCATCCATCCCATAGTAGTACTTTCTTCATTGAATAAAAATCAAGTCGTTTAGGACCCATCATGTGACTCTCCACGCCTTCTCCTCTTCAGCTTTCCCCAGTAATCAGATTCTAAAAAGGAGGGCACAGCTTGCATTTGTGCACTGTTGGTGCTTTTCTTCCATTGTGAGCAGCATGGCCTAACTCAGCCAAAAGGACAGATTCTGGGAATTTGGCCCCCGTAAGACCGAGTCGTTGTATTTCACATCATGAGCTCTTCTCTTAGCCGGCAGTGAATTCATTAACCCTAGACTGAAGAACAGTGAATATTACATAAGCTGCAGATAGACATCCCAAGGTAATAAAACTTCAATCAAAACAAAAAGATTTCACAACAGCTACATGCTACACTGAACCCATCTTCCAATTTCATTTTAATCTGGCAAAACTCTTTTGCATCAAAAAGCTTCATGTTAATTTTTAAATATTACTTGCTAAAAAAAAGAAAGACAAAAAAATGAAAGGTCAGATGGTGAAAGTATTCCACCTAATACAAGCCAGTAATATAGGCTCTCTTCACATTCCAGTCTTACAAGAGAGAGAACAGAACTTAAATGATGTGGAACCAAAGGTTTAATGTATGGCTTGGATGGCTCAGTGCTAAACTTTAAAGGAGAAGGAGGGAAGAAATCTAAGAGAGAGGCAATAGTAGCCTTTAATGTTATGCAGATCAAATGACATTGGGTGAATGGTTACAATACCTGATGAGTCATGTTGATCTAACCTTCCATTTATTCGTTCAAGAGTTCCTTGACCACTCTTACCTCCTGGACAATTTATAACTTGCATGAGATCAGATTTTGTTTTTGTGGCACCGAACAATCATATAAAGTCTCTTTTCCCTGTAATTTACATCCGTCAGCAGGCATTTCTCAGAAATGTTAGCAACAAAATCTTCCAACAGGCTTGTCAGAATAGTTCTGAAAATTCAAATGTAACGTCAGAAAGCAGAAATACACAATGGATAATGTCTTTGCCAGAACTGACCGATTACATTTTCATCTGGATAAACTGTTTGTGAACAATCCCTCTGGTTTTACTGATGCACAACAGCCATACAACAAGTAATCTCTTCTTCCTATCTTTGTTTTATTGGAAAGATAAATGTAGCATGCTAAATGAACATAGGTACCCACTCTAATTTCTTGCATGTGAGGACCTATGTACTTACACACCAAGAGCTCAGCTTTCATTGTCATCTCCTTTATCAAGGAACACATTTTGACTCTGGGGAGATGAAGCTCATACTACTGTTTACTCCTTTGAACACAAATTGATTTTTCACTTGCTAGCATAGAAAGATCCTGTGCATGAACCTTGACTGATCATTTCCAGTGCGCACCATACAGTGATAAGAGGAAAACACTTAGATAACCAGAAGCGGCAAAACCAGGGCTTTTAGCAGTAGCCTAGTCCTATGAATGCCTTCAGCTCCTGCCAGGCTTCCCTTTAACAGAGGGTGCTTCATTTTTTGATTAATACAAGTGGGAAATGGACTGGGCAATACTAAGAATAGCAGGGTTTCCAGATACAAGAGGTTGGACTAGATGACCTTTGAATGTCCTTCCAATCTAGATGAACCTATGATTCAATTTTCACAATATATTCACTACAAATCCGAGAAGATGCGATACTTCACCTGCACTTGAATGGAGTATACACCCACGCCTTCCCAACGCCAGCTTTCCTTTGATTGCCATCAGCATTTCTTTGCATGCTCAGCCTTCATTCCTCTCTTCAGTCATTCCCTACATCTCATCTGGACTTGCCCCTTTTCAGACAGCAGCCTGCCCCTCCGCTGCCATCTGACTACACGTTTCTCCTCCTGAGGAAGACTGTTTCACATTTACTTGAGGTAAGCTTCACACCACTGCTGAGAGCCCACTGTTCAAACCTCCTTGGGTTGTTTTACATTTCATGCTTTTGTCTGTTTCCTATCTTGCTAATATTCCATCCCAAAAGGGTCATTCATGTTAAAGACACCTGAAATAGATGTCAAACTAATCTCACTAGCTGGGAGGATCTTGGCTCTTCCTTACTAACTTCAGTGCAAATGGGTAAGAATGGGAGCAGCAAAAGAGCAAGGAATGAATATTGCAACCTGAGTGCTATTTTTTTTTCTGCTGTATTTGATATTCATGAGGTTATCACCAACATATATTAGGACTGTATGTTTGGGCTCTGGAGGAAACTGAATGAAGTCAAACATGGTGGTATTCAAAAAAACCCAAATAAAATTGCTCCCTTGGTATTCAAATACAGATATGTGTTTTTCACAGGGTTATTAATTCTCAAGGGAGTAATTTGTGGGTTCCAAATAACGTATATCCACTGTTTTCTTTTAGTACCTCCACCATCCTGGAACCAAAATACTATGAGAAGACTACATTTCCCATTATTTCAACCCCAAAAATATCTCCTGGGGCTTATTAAAAGGTCTGTGAAAATATATACTTTATATATATATCTAAAAAATTAAGAGAGAAAGAAAAATTATTGCCTAAAACAAAATACAGAGAACTGCTCCTCTGTTTCCCTTTAATACAAATACTATAGAAGCAGTTGTGTCAAATATGCATTTACTGGAGTCCCTGAAAGCAAGAAAAAGTTTTAAGGAGTGGACTGAATTAATTCATTTGTTAAGTTAAGACAGCCTGGCCTGCAGTCAGTGCTGCTCTTCTAGTGGTGGATGGAGAAGTTTATGCCTCTTCCCTCGAGTAAAACACATAAGCTAAGAAAAACAACTTACTAAGTGTGGTCCAAAACACGCCTGAATCAGACTCCCACTGACTTCAGTGAACTTTCCAAAAGGTCTCTAGTTCAGAAGCCAAAACTGCCCACAAAAGCGTACCTTTAGTTTCATACAAAAGCCAGTGACTCCAATATGCTCCTCTCCAGTCACCAAAGAGCTAGATAAAATGGTGCAGTGACACCAGGCTGGGGCACTTGGGTGCTTCTCCACAAATCAGAAGGAATTATAGTTTTATTTCCCTACAATGAACTCAGCTTACAACGACCTCCCAGTCAGAGTAACCCCAACTGCAAGGACATTTTTTCACTGGCATTTAGTTCTGGTACAGCAACTTTTAAACCAGACTGACCTGCATGTGACAATTACAGTTTTCTTGTTCTTGCCAGTGCATGGTGTATTTAGCCCGTTTTTTCTTTTTCATTTCTTTGATGTTTTCTTTTAACAATACCATTTCAATGTTGATCAGCATGAAATAGTCTCCATGAAAGCACAATATGCTGATGTTCAATTTAAACTCAATGGTTCTCCATTATTTTCATGCAGTAAATTGCCAAACTCTATTAGAGAGAGAAGTCTGATAAAGTAATCTCTCACTTCAAGGTCTCCTGGGAGTTTTTTAATGTAGGTAAGGCTGCACATTTTACTTATGGAATATCCTGAATGTAGTATTTTAGAAGCTCACCATGATGATAATACCAGAGTAACTGGTAATGTCAGTATTCAGCCAGGCCCCAAGAGAAATGGCATTTGCAGTACTTAATTTGTGATCAAAATACTGGCTTGCATAAAGGCTGTTACAACCATTTAATACTGACAAAGAGGAAATTTGGAACTCTACATTTTATTTTTTTCTTTCTTCCTTTATACCTTCCTTTCTCTTTCTCTGTCCCTCCTCCTCTAACGACTGCAAGTACTTATTTACATATAAAAAAAGAAGTGCATTTTCTTATGTGCCTGGGTATTTTCACCTTATTCTGGAAGAGGGTACCTTATAAGTTTCCATTAAATTGATGATAAAAGGCACCCTGACCTAAAATGCCACCGTGCAGTTGTCCACTTGAAACATCAAAGCCTGACTAACACCCTCTGGTGTGGTGAGATATATGGTGTGGCAGAAATAAAGATCAAGTGTCTGTTTCTTGTCTTACGTTTACCAGTGTGAATGAAATCTAATTCCTCTGAAGACAATGAAGCGGTATAAAAGGAGTGTGAAGGGAGTTCAGCTTCCAAGTCTATTCACCCCCAGTTAGGGGGATGTAAATTAGACGCCATGTTTATTCTCAGTGTAACCCTTTGAGTAGAACCTCTTGGAAATCGTTCAAAATCCCTTTACTATACAGACATAGCTGTCTAAATTTAATACAGCATGGAATCGGATCTCTTTTAAATCTATTTCACATTAGTGGAATCTGGTGTCTGTTCCCAGTACAGGCCTGCACGAGGGCAAGCAGCATCAGGTAGGAGTTGTGCACCTTACCGCTAAAATAGTAGCAAAGTCACCAGGTCAGACTGTGGCCTTGGTGACATGACCAGAACTCCGCTGATGTCAGTGTAGTTGCATCAGTGTAACCTGAAGCATTATTTGACCTCATGAATTCAGACTGTAACATTTCTTTTGAGGTTTTAAAGAGGAACCTTTGTAAGCATCTATTTACATCTGACAATACCTTTACTGTAGCTACAAGAATACAGCGGGTGACTGTGCCAGTTATCTGCTCCACTTCTTTTTTAAAGCAGGTATAAATGTCCTCACTGAAAAATGTACTCCTGGGTTTAATTTGTACAGTTTGCACAGCTGCAAGGCCAACGCTGGGTCCCAAATTAATTGCTCAGAGCTTGTTTGCAAATTAGTTGTTTTCATACGTCCCTCCACCACAGTCACAACTTGCAGATCACATCCTCAGACTGTCTGAGGGCCAGAATTCAAAGGGCAAGGACATGGTCTTGCCCCAGGGAAACAAAACAAATGTATTTGAAATATCTTAGGGTTTAAATACCAACACCACCTGTTAGCATAACTAGTCCATACAAACACATTTTTTACATAAACTTCAATCAAATAAATGAAGTTCCTACGTGAAATAAAAGCCATTTTCCTTTTACTAATAATAACAAAATAGCACAATTAATGATTATGTCTTTATTGGGATTGGATCCAAATTCAGAGTACATTAAGAGCCAGATCTTACGCTCATTAAATAGTAAGACACACGATTATCCCAACTGCCACTGAATGTCACGGTTATCCTACAAATGGGGAGCTAAAATAACACTTTCTGGACAGTACGGAACTGAGAACAAAGAAAATCTGATTTTGAATGGGATCTTTATGGCCTCTCTTTTAGTTACATTTCTAATTAAAATGCTTTGATCTATTAATGCCAAGGGACGCTGCTAAATGTATTCAATGCAGAAGTCGCATACTTTTCCTGAGCTCCCAAAATCTCTCAGATCTGTGTGCACTTACGCTGCGTGCAGTTAAACCGCTCACTAAAATGAAAAGATATCTAAGAATAACTCACTTCCATTAGATTTATAAATCACATTAATTAATTCTACATCTCCAGTGGTGTAGAGACCAAACTCTAATGCGATATCTAATTAAAGAAAAGGGGAAAAAAAATTGGAATTGAAACACAGAAGTAACTGTTTAGCCTCAAATTAATGAGGCGCTATGCTAAGCAAGAATGTCCATAAATCCCTAATGAGGATTTTAAACACATTAAAACTTCCTAATACAAAGTGTTTGCCTTCCTTTTATCCAATAACAAATAAGCCAATAATTTTCTGCCTCTAAATGACACTATTAACTGTCATGGCATGTTTTATTTGACAAACCCTCCATTCAAATACAGTAAAACCAATTAATTTGCCTGCTGTGAAATGTGTTTCTTGATAGCTTTTATGTGATTTTTCTTCTCAAAGAAATGTAAATAGGAGGTCAATGTAGGTTCCTGATTTTGCTTAAAAATATGCTGCAATAACTATAGATTTTCTAGTCAGTTTGCATTTCAAATGAATTGAAAGATAACCTCCATTTTCAGGTCATCAATCACATAATGGTCTCCTGATAAGTAAACAGTTACAGAGTAATAGTTTTATTACTAGGGAAATGGTCCCATATTTGAGCCCTGATAGTTGCAAAATTACCACTTTGTTCTGTTATAAATAACGGTTTGCAGTCAGGGTGCTTGGCCTCTCTGCCTTCCTCGACGGCCCGGCAAGGGCCGCGCCGCCGCACCCACCAGCGCTCAGAAAAGCCCTGGTAGTCACGGCCGCCGCCTGGCCTCGCGCCGCCGCCAACGCCACCTCTCCTATACGTGTGAGGATGGCCAGGCGCTACCTTTTTTTGTTGGGTCAGAGAAATCTACAGAACAAATAAAAGATAATTTTGTGGTTTCGATGGCCTCCTGGGCCCCACTTCGTAGATTTCAGCAGAGAAAAGCAAGACCATGTTACGACCGCCCCACCATTAAGACACATCTGAATCTCTGAAGATCAACCTACTAAAAACTACACATTCTGTACTTCAGCAACACACTTTTTTTCAGGCTGTGCCCACTATGTGAACTGAACCACTCTGTAAATTGAAGGCAAAATAGAGGATAATGCATGGCATGCCATGCTTTATGGGGCCTAACTGAATGCCAATTAATCTTTACAACATATGTACAGTTCCATCAGCTCTTGCATTGCACCATGATCACATAGAGACTGTGGTTTCTTTGCCTTAAGACGGATACACAACTTGAAAAAAAATCCATGACACACCACATACACATGCACAGAGAAGGAACAGGGAATTAAATAAAACAAAGATGCCTTCCCGGGCTGAAACAGACTTAACTGCTCACTTACTTAATCGTCTGCAATAGATTACCAACCAGAACCGGGTAATTAATGTAGCATACCATGACAGCTGATTTCCAATTTGCACTATCTTGTACGTGTGTTTTTTATTGAAATAAGGAAAAAAAATCTGCAACCTCACTCAGAAGAACAGTGCCAAGGCTGCCTGACACGTGAGGAGGGCTGGTGAGAAGCGAGGCTGGGACAAATCAAACGCAGCAAAAGTGCTCTGCAGCTCTGTTAGCCACTGTCTCCGTCATTCAGACACATGGCCCCAAACCCATATTTATTCCTTTTTTCCAACACAAATTCCTGTTACTATTGCTAGAAACTCTTGCTGTAGGACCTTTCCGCAGGGATGTCTGGAAAAGCAATTTATATATTATTATCATATAAAATAAGTATGTATCCAAATAAGACAAAAATTCATTATGAAAATATCTGCATTTTGCTCCTTAAGCACAATCCTATTTAATAAGCTTAGGAATCAAATTCCAGTGGTTTCAAAAAGTAAGTTGAAGAGACCCCTAGGTTGCCTGAACAGTGAGAAAAACATGTTCTTTCTATATACTCTCAGCTAATAAAAATTCCCAAATTAAACTTTAAAAAATATTAAAGTGAGAATTATAGTTGACACAGTCAAATATTAGGAAATCAATTTCTTGATGGATAAACAATTCTGAGCTTAAGACACCACCTGTTGTAACCTGTATTTTGGTCACTTTGCAATACAGTGTTCCTGAAGTCTGAACTAAGCTCCACCTCTCCAGAATGCAGATTTCTGCATCTAATTTTGCTGATAAAATGTAAATAAAAAATTACTTACATTTTTGCAAAGGATCTGATATGATATTTCACATCAACAACTTTTACATCTACTTCTTAATCGAGACATTGAATTGGGCTAAGACCACCTGACATTATTTCACTTCTGACCTTTTCAACTGTCAAAGCAGACAGATTTTTATCCTACAAGATTCAAGCCAAAGCCTCAAAGGTGCAGTGCCAGAGCATTAATCCATTTCGCTAGACAGTCATTGAAATTATAATTGAAAGTTCAACTTACTTTAGCATTTTATGCTGAAATACTTCTGGCAGCCCAGGGCAGAAAGTCGAAATCTGGTTTCCAATGGAGACCATTTCCAATGGTTTCTAAATGTTGGCAGCAAAATTCCTTATTGTCAAAGAGATCAGCAGATGCCGGCTTCCATTATTTTACTTTCTGTGACTGCTGCTCACTTCAGGAAGCCTTTCTTTACCTAAGGATGCTGACCTGCTGCCGGATCCCATCAGAAACAGACTAGGACAGACACTGATTAATTAGGAGACTGGGACACATCAGGAAAATTCCCCCCAGCAGCTGAGGCAGGTCCCATCCCTCCATTTATTCTGACTGACGCCATAAGCAGAAAAACAAATCTGCACAGAAGACGTAACGCAGATCTGTAAAAGGTCCAAACCCAAGCTAAATATACTAACCCATGTGATTTACACTATCAAGAGTAATTCCAGAATCTGAAGGATCGTTAGACAGCTTTTCTTCTTCACCAAAAGGTTGTCATAAAGGAAAAAAGGAATTTTGTATCTGAAAATAATATCCCTATTTTAAAGTAGTCAGTGGGCTGTAAATCCTTTATTCTGGTATTCTGGAGCTGCCCAGAGGTCTTTGGCCAGGAAGCTCCCTATAAATAAGAGTTTATTACTCTTAGACTAATCTCAAAAGCTATCTAAGCAAGCATTTAAGTTAACTTGGAAGACATGTTTCATTAGAACCTAAATGTCTTTTTTCTTCATTTTTAAAGTTGGGGCTGACGAGTAATTCTTGACATCTTATCCAGAGGCTAAGAAGTTTTCTTCTGGATAGCAGGAAGAGGAAACAGGGCACATGAGATCTAATACCTATTATGCAATGATAGGTCATTTTATCAATGTTCTCAAGACTACTATTGTATTTGCTCTATAAATTATACTGTCTATATTTGCACAAGGTCCCCTAAATCCTTAGTCCCAGCATATTAGCTCCTTAATTCAAAGCACTGAGAAATAATGCTGCAGCAATGCATGAGCAATGGGAAGAAAACAGCCCTGAAGACCACATTAACTGGATGTGTGTTGGGTCTCCTTGAGGCACAGAGATCTCAAGGCTCAGCTCTCAAAGTCAGACAATTAAGGCAAGGAGAAAACAGGCAATGCAAATCTCACAGAAGGACACCTGAGACAAATATCAGAATTGCACGATACCTTAGGGACATCAACAGTGACATTAGCAAACCTCTGTACCCTTGGAGAGGGTGTCTTGGCTCTTACTGCTTCAGCACCTTTAATTACTTTGCTGTTACCAGCCCTATCTGAGATGTCTGTCTCCTACTCTGCACGTGTGTCTGTGCACCTGGGTGTATGTGCGTGTAACTGGGTGTGTAGGTATTTCTCCTTCCCTTTCTTCCTACTTACATCTTAATGCCAAAGATGATCTGCTGATCTGTGGATGGCTGCTAGAGTTATTTCCCAGACAGTGTGACCCCTCCCAGGGTAGATCTGGTTGTGCCCAGGTCCTGATGCAGCACAGACAGCAACGGCTCTTTGCATCCCTGTCTGGACTATCACCTTCAGTTTGCTTTGCTGCACTGTACTCAACCCACACACCCTGTCAACGATTCAACGCACAACTGCTGTTGCCTACAAGTGGATTGAGGACACACCCTTTAACAGTCAGCTAACACAGAAAAAAAGTAGTTCATTTCAAACAGTTTTAAAAACTTTAGAGTAAATAATCTGACAAAATGTAATAGAGTAGAAAATAAAATAATTTTGAAACCACAGAGACAGGATTTGAGAATTTGTATTTTCGTTTTGCTAGAGGTGTACTGTAGCTTTGGGCAAGTTAATTAACTACTTCTGTGTTTCTTTGTTTAGGCATCTGTGTAAAAACAATAAGCGATATATAACTAGCCACCACCCAGTCATCGCAGGAAAAGCAGTGGTTTGGAGATCCTCAGCAGGATGGTGTCATATAGGAGTGACATATATACACAAAGCTGTATACAACTGGAGATTCCTGACCGTTGTAAATGTCAATCCTCAATAAATGGTTTGACCTTTTTTATCTATTATTTCCATTTTATAACTGAAATCAGGTCTGACACACTGAGCATTTCAGGGGAATAAATGCAGCTTGGCGATGACTTTGCAGTCTCATGTCTCACATCACACCCTTGAAATGCAATGATCTCCCCAGAAATACAATGCTGGCTTGGTACTTAAACCCCAAGGACCTCCCAGCATCCATTTGCTGGCTGACCTAACAAGCCAATGAGCCCATTATCAGCATGTGTCTATAAGCCAACGAGGTTTCTTTTAGTGGAACTGCTTTAGTGGATCAAGCATATAGCAGCTTGATCTTAGAGAAGTTATTCTTTACACATTTAACTGAGATCTTCCATGGGCAGAGTCACCTTCTACACTGACTACACAGGGAGACTAGGGTCACCACTTTGCTTAATCGGGGCATCACAGTTAAAGACTGAAAGTTAGGTGAATTAAATATGGATCACAAAACCCACAACTGTGACAGCTCATGTGCCAGGCTGAACTCCCCGTGTAGAAATAGAAACAGATGGGGAATAAATTCCCCATCAGACAGTGGATTGGCGATCCAAATGCAAGACTCAGAGTCAAGCACTCCTGTCAAGATAGACAATGAGCAATTTCTTGTCCAATGATAATTTTGAATTGGAGAGAGGAAAGGGAACTGCTTTGATTTGGACTTAACATTTAAAAAACTTTTCAGAAAGCTGAAAATTTGAAATTGTTCATTTTGTGTTAATTTATAAAAAACTTTACTGTGACAAAAATGGATGTGTCTCCTCCTGATTCCAACCTGGTAAAACACTTTCATTAAGAAACCAAAACAAAACAGTGGCATGAGCTCCAGAAAGAAACAACATAGAAGTTGTTTTAAGAAATGGAAATGGCAGTTAGGGAAATGCCTAAATGTCTGCTTCTGATTTTCAAAATTTGTGGAACCCAGTAAAATAAAAAAGTATTAATAGAAGTGGCAGTTCTGCTAAATTTGATCTTCCACTGTAGAAACTGGGTCCTCCAAGTCACAGAGTTGTATGGCTAGATTTCAGGCTTCCCTCATCCAGGGGGATAACAGAAAATTCAGTTTCCCTTCCGTATACAAGTCAGTTCATTAAAATCACAGAATTGTTACAGGGCTAAGGTGGGGATTTTTTGGACACAGATACTGCTGTTTGTGTGCTACCAGTAAGCTCAACAAAATGAAATGAAGAAACTCTCAGAAATTATCAAACTGCCAAATTTTTCTCATTGGGTTTTACAGAGTACAGCCCTGCTTTAATTGGCTGAAGGGAAAAAAGCTGTTGTATCTGAAATGGCCAGAAGAGAGAAAACGCTGGCAGAATGATGTCTTCCGAGGTGAGGGTAGTCCAAGACTTAATTCCATGTGTCAGGGCAAGATAACACAGAGTTGTACGCATATGATCTCATCAGCCCTTCAGGAGACAGGATTTTACTTGCTGTTTGGCAATATTATTTTAGAGACTTTCCTAATATGTTTGCAGAACACACAAACAAGGAAAAAATGCAAAGGAAACCTGAATCTAGATACCACTTAAAGGGATATATAATCATCACAATCAGAGTAATCATGGCATTATTAATTATAAGAGGGAAAAAAAAATAGATAAACAACCAGTAGGAATTCCACATGTTGGCAAAAGCGTTTGCTGTCTATCATCAGTTTTTGCATCTCTCCCTCCCTGATGCCTGTTTGCACTTCCATGTATACATGTGTGCACCACCTGGGCCCCCAGCATACCCAACATGTAGCAGCCTGAGGGTATTATTCAACCTACCCAGGTGAAAAATATCCCTTCTGCCACCCCTGCCCTGCCACTGCGAGCTGCCTGGGGGACCTCCTGCTGTCCACCCTGCGTCTGGCCTCCAGTGGGCAGGCGTTTTAGTGTGATGGTCCCTGTTAGAACAACATCGGTTTATGTTTTGCACAAAGTCATTCCAGAGCTTCGTACCGACTAAAAGGGAATTCAGGGTCAGTTACCGGATCACTTCCCATTTCTTGAGAGGACTGCAGGCATGTTCAGTGCTCCTGCCCTGAATCTCTCTCTGCAGGGACCCCAGGCAGGGGTTCCCCCGCAGCCTCAGGGCAAAGCTGACCCGGTTCCTGCTGCCTTGCCCAGCACCATCCGGGCTGCAAGCAGAGCAGTAGGACCTGAGCCGCCTCCAGCGAGTTGCCCTTTGGCTCCAGCTTCGGCAACCTGCCAGCCCTGGGATGCAGGAGCTGGCTGCACCAGCAAAAGGGGTCGTGCAGGTTTGGAAAGTTTCCTTCTAAACAACAAAGGCTAAAAACTTAGGCCTTGATTCTCTGTTGTAACTTGGCAGCGAGATGGGAGGTATAAAACTGTGCTGGAAGACACTCCCTTCTCAGAGAGTGGCCTGGCCAGCTAGCAGGAGTGCCGGCTCTTGCTCACGCGTGGGTCCCTGTCCCAGCATCTGCAGAAAGGGGCTCCCACTGCCACCCCAGCCAAGCCCCTGCTTGCTCCCACAAATACCAGACACAGCCTGAAGCCCTCTCAGCCTGCCTTCACACGGGGCCAGAAAAACTAACAGAGCTTTCTTTTAAGCCATGAATGCTTAAAATCTGTAAACCTCGACAACAACTTGCACTCCCAGCTAAGCCACCAGCATTTTCAAGCCTTAGGGAGATAGACAGATACTTGTGTGTTTTTATATATAAAGTCATCACATGTATTTGTAAATACTCAGATGATTTCCATACACACCCACCAGCCACACAATGCAATAATAAATTATTCCAATAAATGGCATTACTCTAAGAAAGCAACAAGGATAAATATAATTGCACAAGGTTTAAACAGGATGTAAATCAGCACTAAAAAAAAAAAAAAAAAGCAAGTTAACATGAAGCTGTTTACTCCTAGAGAATCTCCACTGCTCTAACATTTCAGCAATAGCCTCCAGTCGTGAGTGTGCTGCAGGAAGTAACAGAGAGCAGTTCAGCAGATGAAACAAAGAGGACCTAATTACCATGCGAAGCACAACATCCTTCAGATGTGATGAGAAACGTGACTGCATGAAAAACTGGTCCTGGGGAAATTTCAAAATATGACCACCCAAGCATAAAGAAGAGAGTGGTGAAAACCAGAGAAACTGCAACATGAGGATACAGTATTTCTATACAAAGAATATTAGTCTAAACACATGCACATACAGATACTGTGTACATACACACATCTATATGCAGACACACCAGTACAAAGAGCTATGTGATTGTGGATGAAAGCTATAAATGTATAAAAGCTTTCAAACCATATGCTATATATTAATAATAATAATAAAAAAAAAAATCACATAAACTCTTTGTATGTTGATCCATGGAGATTCTTGAGGGAAAAGCAAACAAACAGCCAAATTGCATGAAAAACAATCAAGCAGCCTGACAGTCCAGTGCTATCCTTCCATTTTCATCATAGTTGGTCATTTAATATTAATTTTTGCCTACAATTCCACAGTCTGAATTTAAATAATTCATGAATATTGGTCATAAATTATTTTGGGGGTTTTGTTGGGGGGTCTTTTGTTTGTTTGGTTGGCTTGTGGTTTTTTTTTTAAAGAAGAGGAACGCAGATGATAAGCACTAACATCTTGGATCAAGGGAAATCCTGATCCTGTTACAGGTAAAGAAGTTGTGTTGTTTGCAAAAAAGTTCAAGGAGGTATTTAAGGCTGCAATGGACAAAATCCTGGCTCGTGCTGTGGGTGGGCTCAGCACAGGGGCCACCGACTCTGCAGTTTGCCTCTGCCAGCTGCACAGAGCTCACACTGGGTTGGCACCGGTGCAACTGGGGGACACTGAGCATGGTGTGAGACTGTGCTCAGGAATGGCCACCATTATTCTCTCTGTATTGGAAATACAGTGTACCATTTCTAATTTTGATCTGCCAAATAACGTGCCCTTCTGGACAAGAAACTGCTAAAATGCTAGCATCTGAACACCTTTTGCTAGAGAACATCAGCAAGACAGATGTCAGCCTATTCATTTATTACCCCAGGCTGGCGTGGGGGGTGGAGGGGTGTGTGTGCAGCTGATGGTGCATCTTGAAAGGCTGTTCAAAGTGTGCAAAAACTGAGTTTGCAGATTCCTTGGCACAATCAATACTCTCTCCAGCTCCTGATTCCCTTTATCGATGACAGCCTCTCTTGTTGCAGTGATTAGAGATTCTACATCTTTTAATCACAAAGAACATGACAACTACACCCTATCTACAGCTTTGTGATTTACAGCAACTGATGCACTATCATAATTGCATTAGTGCAATGATAGTTTTTGGGTGTTACCCAAGCAGCTGAATTTAAATATGGTTGCATTTGTGACAAACTGACAAGGAAAATCTGACATTTGGATCCAGCACTGATTTTAACCCATTCAGCTTCCCTTGCCTCCCTCTGCCTGTTAGTGGCGGGGATGAACCATTCCTTTTCCTGCCTCACCAATTCTAACCATAAGAAAATAGAAAGCTGACCACTGGACTAAAAAGAAAAGCCACATGATGAGGTTGTTTTATGTATATGCTAACAGACAGAATATAACTTTTGGGAGCAGCATCCCATTATTCTAATAACGTATCAACTCCTGTTGCTATGAGTGGGTGGATTTCAGCTTAGCCAGTATAGCCCTTATTTTGAATTTTTTTAGATGACTCCTCTGTTTATACTATAAAGTCGTTTGAACACTGATGCTTCTTTTTAATTTCAGGGGATTTGTTTGTTTTATTTTTAGCCTGATTCCTGACTGAAATGAGACACCCACAGACTGCAGTCATGGGAGTCTGAAATAATGCATGTGTTTGTGCTCTTACACAAAAATGGTGTTCAGCTCACCCCTGCTGTCCAGCATCAAGGTCAAAAGATACGTAAACTCTTCAGAGTTTGAAAAGATGGCAGTGGGGGAGAAGAGAGGGACCCTACTGCTGTCCCATTACAGGAAAAGCTAATAAAGCTTACCCTTTGTAAAATATCAGAGGATCCGCATGGGAGACAGACATTACAAGCCAGGCTTCATTAGCTCCTCCACTCACAGAGTGACTTCTTTTTACAAGAGAACAGAAGATTTCAGTCTCCTGAGCTGAAAGAAAGCACAGGCTGGCAGGGAAGAATGGGACTAGATGAAAAGCAGGTTCTTCTTACCTCTTTCTAAATATTATCATACAAAGTATTATCTTGCGTCCCCCTGGCAGTGTCCCACCTAACAGCACTCAAAACAACGATCAAGTGCCAGAGCTGGTGCCAGTTACTTGCAGGCAATGGGAACCAATTCAGGACAACTTGCATTTTTTCCCAAAGGCTGACCCAATGCCAAAATGGCTGTGGCATGTGTCACGGGCTTCTTGGAAAACCTCAGTTCAGCTCGCTGCTCTGCCAGATGCTTCTCAGGCAAGCCCAGGAGACTGCATTCTCTGACCCTCAGCTTCTACCCAAAGGCCAAGAGGATGGCACAGGGACTCTGGAAAGACCACATCACACCTGACAGGTGGAAGCCATTTCATGATCCCCCTACACCAGCACCTCAGTTGCAGGCCCACAGCCAGCCACACAGCATTTCCTTGTGAGAGCTTTGGGTTTACAGCAAGAAACCAAAAGATACAAGCCTACTAAGTCACGAGAGATCAAGGACACTACCGATGGCCTAGATCTCTGTAACAGAAGTATCCCAGCACAACCCTGCGTCACCTCTCAGCGTCCCCGTTTATGCAGTTAAGTGCTGGCAAGCGCAGTACTGGCACCAGATCTAGCACTCTCTGCATTTATCAGAACAACAGGCAGGGCTGGCACCGCTTCTCTCACTTTGAACACAAAGCACAACGCCCAGAGTGACCGGCTCGTTCACCAGTCCCGTGGCAGGGCAGAGGGGGGGGAGACACAGGGAGAACTGAAGAGCTAATTTCCCTTACATCAACATGAAACCTCAGAATTCATCCACAATATTTTATTATACAAGTTAATTTACATACAACATCCTGGTGCTGTTTCTGAATATTCTGAATCACTGAGGATTATGAGGGCCTCCAGACTGCAGGCAGGAGTCCATGAAACAGAGATACTTGCTCTCTCCCCTCCTCAGCAGAGAACCCCCTGACACGGACAGTCTGTCCAAGCATGATGTTCAACTCAGCCACTGCATTCTAGGCAGGGCTGCTGAGCAGGATGCAGCGAGTTGCCTGGGATCAGCCCTGTTAGTCTGGCTGTAAACTTGGCTTTGCTGCTGGATCTGATCATTTTCTCCTGATGACAGAGCACAGGAATGAACTGAACTGTGTGTTTAGTTTGGGAACATTTAAATAGCTGGAAGGATGCTCAGCGCCAGTGTGTGTAGAGTGTTTATTGTTCTAAATCGAAAGCCAATATATAAACACACATCTTTTAAAAAAATCCGCTCTTTTCCTTAAAGCCCTGAAAACCCACCCAGACTATTAAATTTCATTTCTGGGATAAAAATTGTCTATCATCACTGCATGCATGGCGGGACCATGGCAGTGCTTGAACACACTAATTTCTTGCGCAGCTGTACCACGCTACTGCCTGTTCCCTCCACACTGCTTGAGCTGCAGTTTCATTAATATCTAGCTACACACTGCGAGGCTCAGGGTTGTAACCATGTTGTGACCCAGCTGGGTTGGCGTACTTGCCCAGTCTGTTGTCTTGAGGCTCTACTGACAAGTATCAACTGAGCCACTAAGCACAGATTTAAGAAACTTGTTTTAGGCAGCTGCTAGATATTCCACTCAATATCCAGTCTGGATATTCTGCTTCTGGATACAGTTCCCAAGAATAAACAACTGTTGTAATCACAGTAAAATAAATACTTTATTACAGTTGAATAATGTTGGTTCTAATTACAGTATCATTGATGTATTTTCCTATTAGAGGAAGATTTCCACTTATTCTTTTTTACATTTATTTACCCAAAACATAATACTCAGCCTGATGTTTGCAATTGAGCTGCTGCTGGTCTCTTCTTCTGCCAGTTTTACAGCTGGGTTCTTAGGCAAAGTTCATCTTACATCCTTCCAAATATCAAACAGGTAACATCTTAGCCCAGGCAACTGCTCTCAAAGAAGGGCTCTTCCTATGCCTTCTAGGAATAAATCCCCTACAACTGCTCTAGCATCTGAATGGGAGTCTTTTCCAAGGAATTAAAAAGCCTTCTGGATCGGACCTAACAAGCATTTAGCTTTGTTCTCAATGCTCAATTGGCTGTGTTAGGAAACTCAGGTTGATATTTTGGTATAACTGGCTCTTTTTTTGCCAAGGAGATACCCTACGGATTAGCACTTAGTAGGAAGAGAAAATTGCTACGAGTATTGTTCCTCCAAGTCATTTTTCTCATTGATGCTGCAGGGGAAAACTGCAACCGCTTAAATACGGGACAGGCCAGGAGTTGAATGAGCAATAATTTATTTCTGAGTCTATGCTGCTGGTTACCTGCAAAATCCCAATAATGTGCGACTCAGCTGCAATAATATTATATACACTGGTAAAGGTAAAATAGCCAATACCCCTGCTCTTCCTCCCCCACGGTTCCCTGCATCTTAAGCCCCTACCAACTGCTCCTTCTCACCCAGATCCTGCACTTGGTTGTGTAGATGCTCTCCAAGGATGTTGGTAATCCAAGATTATAACCTGAAATCTTTACAAATACTGCTATGTCAGGGGTGGGCTACAAGGGAAAACAGAGCAAGTGTTACTATTTATACAGACAGCCTATAGTAAAACTAAGCTCAACAAGATCAGGGTGATGATAATAAAACTCAAAAGTGCAGTTTAACAACGTAACTCCTTCAACAATGATGACACCACACCATAACATCAGCAGACAGCTGCAAAGCTAGGTTGGTGAACCATTATGCTACAAGGCCCATCCCTAAAAACATGCTCAAAACCTGTCAGACTTTTATACAAGATGCGAGTTCATAAAGCCTTAATGTCTTTCCCCCACACACACCTTTTCTTGGAACCATTGCTGTACACAGAACCAAGATGTGAAGGCACTTCCTGATGCACAGAAATTATGTATGAAAACACTCCAAAGACCGAAGAAGTTTGCCTTGTGCTTGGACTAGACTCCCAGCAGACATCAGCACAGAGGGAGAGCCTGGAGGCACTGGAGTGTGGCAATCGTTGATCCATAGAGTGGGGACAGTGACACATTCAGGGATCAGAGAGGACCAGGAGTTTTCTGGAAGTTGTATGGGAAACTGGGAACCGAATCCTGGGTCTGACACCTCCACTGGTGAAATTGCCAGTGACTTCAAACACCATTGACTCATAACAGCTACAACAATTTACACCGGCTGAAGACCTGCCCCCAGGAGTCCTGCCTTGCTGCCCTCTGCTCTTACTGCTAGAGATCGATGACTCTTACAGGTCAGATTTTTTGTTTTGTTTTGTCAGGCTTAGATTGCTTCTTTGTACACTGCTGAGATCAAATCAATTACTTTCCACTCCAACCATCTGACCAAAGTAATTCTAATGGAGCAGAAAGCAGAAACTCAGATAAAAGAAGGGACAACGTATTTTTCACTGTTATCTTTGTGCTGAGCATGATAAAGAAGGAATGAAGGCTGAAATAAAGATCATTCTTAATAATTCCCTCTCACGTAAGAGTAATGATCTTAATTCCCACCCTTTGTCTTTGTTGTGGAGATTGGGGACATGAGTTTAGATGGAAGATGAACCCTGTTAGTCTTCAAAGGAAGAGCACTTATAACAGAAATCCTGTTTCCCTGATAATCATACCCAGGAAAACTATTATTTTGGAACATGATTGCATTTTTCAGCTACCTTAATACCATTTTTACTGTTCAGCTGCATGAAAAATTACCTAACCTGTTGGAATGGATTTCTTGACCCACACATAGCTACATTAAAGGGTGTAATTTAATGCAATCTAACTAAATTAGCACCAATTAGACAGGCTAAATTAAAGGGCATGTCACTAATAAATTTTATGCTAAACATATTACTGATAATAAGCTCACTAAAAATTGCATAATGAAATAAAATATTCTTTTTAACACAGCTCAGTCTAAATATGAATATATAAAAAGTCATGAAATAATGAAATACAGTATGCTAATTCCCAGTTGCCTTTCAGGATAACATCACAGCAATATTAAAATGCACTCATTACGGTGGTGTTTAAAAACAATCGGTCAAATCCTACAGGGAAGCAGAAAGCCAGGCCAAATTCCATGCAATATCTAGAGTCCTGATCCTGCAAACATTTACACGTATATGCCCAGCTCCTTTGAACTCAGCAGGTCTGCTCTTGTACATGAAGTTGTTGGCTTGCTGCTGTGTCTGCTCAGAGACCTGAATTGTAACACGGAGGAGGGCGTGAGGGAGGACTGCAGAAACTGGGTGGATTTGCATTCAGACACTTTTCCTGGAGAATATTTTTCCAAGTTTTACTTTCCAAACTACCAAATACCAAAGCTTTACAGTACACTCTTCCTAAGTCCCATATGTAAAGGTATCCCACAGTATAAAAACTAAGGTCGAAGAGCTTACTCAAAGCTTTAAGCAAGCAGATTTTTGATCAGTGCAAGTAAGGCTGATTTCCTACATCTCTCTGTGTGTGTGCATCTGTCTGGCCTCTCTTCTGTGACTGGAGATGCTAATATCTGATGAGAGTTGGGTTCGTATTATGTCCCTTTTCCTGACCACAGCCTCACTAGGCTCTCTCTTCTACCTGACTGCTTGTTTTGACAAAACTTTCACCTTCGAGTGCTACTATCTCTTCCAAATTTGTTGGAAATTGGTCATGACGTGCTTGGTGGGCAAAAAGACACACTGAGACCTCCCCAGCTGCAGAAGCCCCACTCCTACCAGCAGGTAGCGGGAATTTGCTGACTCAGCTATAAGCATGGTTTAAGAATGGGATGTTTAGCAGACTGACCGCATTGGTGTCCACGTTTTCAGCTATGCCCCAGTAAGCAGCTGGGAGAGGCATAAATAAGCCATTTGTGGCTCCATTCATTTTCATCCTCAGGGAAGCTGAACACTCCTGGATGTCACTCACTCCCAAGGGCTATTAAGGTACTAACTACTACTGCCAGGCAACCTGGTTGCATCCCCACTTAATGCACATGTCCTCTGCTGGGTAAACTCAGAGGTTTATGACCCTTCTGCATCTTCCTTCTGCCACAAAATGATCAAAAGGCCAAACAAGCTCTGGCACTCTGTGTACAATTCATCTATCAGATATTTATTAATCAGTAATAAAGTAAATCAGGGATAGTAAAGTGGAAGTGACATCTTTATTAAGGCAGACTAACATGTCCTGAATAGTAACGAGAATGGGCTTCTGGAGCACATTCTCTGCATTCACACATTACCAATTAGGGCCCTCAGCAGGGTCCTTGCTCACATGAGTTGTCTTTTCTCACACAGCTAGTCTAAAGTTAATAGGCCCATTCATGTGAGTAACATTTGTGAAAGCATGTTCTAGCCTCAAATTCCCTGTCTTCAGCTCCTCTGCAAAAACCAAAGATCCCAAAACACTTTGAGGCAGAAACAGAGGTACTGTTCTAATAAACACAAATAATTCTGCAGAAAAACTGCATTAAAGCCCATCTGGACAGTTTTAAACAGCTTCCTGACACCCTGTGCACAGGTTGTGTTTGGTGCTTGATGCAGGATTGACTCTCAAACCAGAAAGGAAGAACAGAAATGTACAAGTAACACTATATAGGGAAATTTTGCAAATTAAGAAATTAATATACGTGGACATTATCCATGTTTTGGGACTGCAGCCCCTTCTGAGAAAACAGGAAGATTTCATATCAGAGCATGCCTTCCCCCCTCCCTTTCATAAATACATCCTTTCCCTCTCATAAAAAACCAAACAGGACTTGCTGGATTCTGCTCAGGCCATAGCCAAGAAAAAAAAAAAAAAAAGCATAATGACATTGTGCAGCATCCATTAAAAAACTAAAAAGTGCTAAAGGCACCTGCAAACTTGTCTTTTCCTGCCCTAGTGCTTCCACTGTTCAAACAGATTTTTAAAATAGCTAAGGAACCATGCCAAATGACCACTGTTAATCAAAGACTCCTTTCAAATTGTATGAAAACAAACCAGCATCAAAAACAGTGAACTGCCATCTATGTACACTTTACTACATGAGAAACTGAAAAATGACTGAAGTCACATTGGTGCATATTTTGAGGAAAAATGCTGTCTTTGGAATAAAATGGACTTACTCGGGTTTTCTAGGAGTGCTGTGGTTTTGTTTTAAGAAAATGCATTTCTGAATTCTAGATTATTTTTTTTTCCCATCTATTCTTTAGGTCAGCACACGTGTGGACAGAAATTACCATCATTTTATTTACTTCATATCAGCTTTCAGGGTATTACCCTCTGCAGGATCTGGCCCACGGGAGGCAGGAGTTCTGTTCCAGGACACTTTTGTGCATTGTGTACCATGCAGCATCAAGCTTCAGATGGTGGCTGCCTCTCTGAAAAGTGTTCCTGCTAAATCAAAAGCAGCCTTCAAAACATACAGCTTCACTATCATTTCAAAAACAATACACAAGTGATTTATTCTCTTTAAAAAATTATCAGTTTGGTTCATTAACCTATAGCCATACAAAAGCAGGAGTCAATTACGTTGCCACATCAGATGTGTGTAAAGATAATTACCCTGAAAAGAAGATGTAAAGGTGTCCATAAAGGCAGTGAAATGTGACCTATTAAATCAAGCTGTAACCTATTATGGGTCAAAAAACACATTTGTAGGGCCAACAGGCTCATGGCAATGGCCAATCTAGCATGAATTCTGCAGGTGTCTTTTTCTAATAAACATGAAATCTATCCTTTTCATTCCTGCAATGTTACTGTCTTCTTGCCTTCCATACACAGTTTACTCAACACACATATACAAACGACACACACAAATGTCTCTTCAAAATTATGTGGAAGAACACACCGTGTATGAGCAGTTAAAGAGCAAATAAGACACAGAAAATACGCAACAGAAAATTCACAAAGAGCACCATTATCCTGCTGGTTTACCGGGCTTTTCATAATGACATTAGTCTCTCTGTCATCTTCCACAAAGTACCCTATCCTTAGTAGGGTAAATCTGCATTGGAGTCAATGATCCAACTCAAGACCTGACCCAGCTGCCTATGAAGACCTATAAAAATCTTGTAAACGTCCTGAAATTCTTGTTTTGTGAAATTTTCTAAGACTAACATAAAGTTATTTTAAAAAGAAATAAATTAGCATGCAAGTGTGGTTGGCTGTGACTAACTTCTGAGTGATGTTCCTTTTGATTGATTTAAAGCACTTCATTTCCAGTAAGCACCTCTAATATTTGAAGGACCTCATTTAACCAGTTTAGATTATATTTTGCCTCATTTGTACTCACTGCAACAAATTGGTTGGAAAAAATCTGCTTTATGTCACATGCTAAAATATATAGGTATCACTGAGACTTCTCAGAATGCCTCTCCTTTGCCTCTCCTTTGGGATAACTCAGATTAACCTTTTGGGTTATACTGGGCTTGATTCTGCTTTCACTTGCACCAGAGGTCTAATCAGAAGTAATTAAATGGAAGTCACCAGAGTTCTTTCATGGCAATCCCAGTAGAACTGAACCTGTAATTAAACGTGCAAATTTTTAAACAGAGGTATTGCATTAATACGGGTGTACAGAACTGAGGCAGAAACACTGATGGCTTGTAAACAGTTTCACCACAGTGCTGAAGACTACAGCAGGATTAGTATGGGAAGCAGATGTATTTCTGATTTATGGAGCTGCTCTGTCAATGGTCCTAACTCCAGTCACTTCAACAGAGCTAGGCCAGATGACCACTGTGAAGGGTCTTGCTCTTGAAGGGGGCACAGAAATGGACTGTAATCTTTGCAACAGAGGAATAAATCATCAGAAACTCTTGCTAAGTCACCAGAGTTAACAGTGTAAAATCCAGACATTTAGGTAAAGAACCAGGGCCAAAGCATTTAATTTTTAAACGTATTTACATTATTAAAAATATGATCTGATTAAGCTACCCATCAGGGAAAGAGAGTATACTCTGGGAAAAACATCTATACACAGATGCTTTCACCCTGGACTAGGCAGCTTTGCAGGTAACACACAAAACCCCAACTCTGCCTCCTTCAGAGTTCTTATATTTTTATTCCTATCTAATATACTCCATACCCCTTTATATCCTTCACGCTGCATAGCTGGCTTTTAACTGTTCTAAAAATAACAGTCATTAAAGGAGGCACAAAGATGTTCCAGTCTCTTTGTTGAATCTGAATCCACACCAGCTCTGTCAAGGAAGGTTGGCCACAAACCTGTCTGTAGCAGGTGTGAGGCTGAGCTCCTTTTTGGAGAATTAGTCTCATCTATCATATACATTTGTTTTGGGTTAACCGGTATGTTGCTCACAGCAAAAGAAATTGAGAAGCCTCCCACCCAGTGCAGGAGAAGTTTAAAGTATTGGTCAGTAAAGTAAAGTGATTCTGCAGAGGTATCTGTGGAGATAAATTGCCCACTTATCTCCCTTAATTTGTAAGACACATCAGGTGTCATATAAGACATTATTCCTAAGGGAGTAAGTCACCTTCATAATCATCATAGAGGTGAGAATGTTGGGCAAACACTAACTAAATCTAAAGAAAAAATCACTTTCTTCAAGAAAACAGTTTGTGTAACACGGAAGCCCAGCAAATGAAGGCTTAGCAAATCCAGTATCTATTGTTTGCTTTCCTTTGCTTTTCTATATCTGCATACATGTTTTTGAAGAAAACCACACTTACTATGGTTATGATGATAGCAACGTTATTCTCTGTGTTCCTTCTTTTTCTTAAGCAATTCCAGAGAAGAAATTAGGTATTGATTCTCTCCCTACCTATGTCATCTTTTCTCTTTAAAAGATTCACGGCTTTCAGGCTTTAGTTCCACAAACCAGTAGGTAGCATCTAAACAAGACTCACTTTTCTGAAAAGAGTCCTGATTGCTATTAATTCTTCTGGTTTTCTTTTTTTCTCAAAGTATTTTTGAAGTGCCTTTCTAGAGAAGATGGGAATTAAACATTTTCAAGTTTCACTGGACAAAGCCAAGCATTGCTCCTTCGCACTCACACCAGACCAGCCAGTGATGCTAAAATACCCTCCCACGTTAGGCAACTGATTTCAAATTCCCAGTCCCAGATGACACTTAATTAACCTGCAGAAAGAGAGGTTCCAACAGACTCGGCAAAGAGAGACTTGCACGAGAACAACCAATATAGTTACAACCATCCATATAGTAAACACCAGACAAAGTATGTGACAGATTAAGTGTCAAGCCTCTGAGTTGAGTTCAAGAGAGTGGGAGCATGAAGCTTTGCCAAACACATCACAAGTGAGTGCTCTGATTGCTGCACAGGGTGTGGTTCCTCACCATTCCCCACCAAAATGGTGGCCCCTCCTGTCCAAACAGGAACACGTGTTACAGTGGAAATTTCTGAGAGCATGCTAATTCTTCAATTAATTTCTTCAAATTTGTTAATTCAATTAATTTCTTCAAACAGGTCACCGTCACTTTGCTGATGCAAAACACCAAAGTGGCCTCGGCGGCTGGAGTCTCCAATTTGAGACTGAACGGCCAGAATCAGCCAGAGGAGTGTGAGCAGGGGGGTAACAAGTCTTCTGGTTTGCCATAATTTTACCTGCAAATAATAAATTTTAATCCCAAGAAATTCACTTGTGCTATCAGGAAGTCCTGTTCTGCAAAATGAATTCCATTGGGAATAAAGTTCATTATTGAGGCAGATATAAACCGGAGTATCTAAGCCAACTTGAATGGAAGTTGTCTGATTTATGACAGCTGAAGATCTGCCCTTGGTTCCATTCAAAAAAGACAAAACAGACTCTTCAGATCAAGAGGTAGAATCTTCTAATTCACTTAATGAGTAAGAGCTGAAGTCCATAGAGACACTAATGGTTAATATCAGATGTGTCAATCAAAATCTATTAATGTTAATTCACTAATTTGATTTGTGAAATACTGTAACAAAGATTCATATAATTTTTCCTTAAGGGATATTCATTGGATATTAAATTAACCTAGTGGATGTTTGTCCTGTTTTCCAACTAAGAAATGTGTTCACAATAGCTTACTACACAGGGCAAAGCCAGTGCGTATAGAAAGAAAAAAGTGCTTTGGTTTAACAGTCTAGTCTTTGTTTAAATTTGTCTTATCTTCTTCAGCTCTTTATAGGATACCTTAAAATATGGGTTCCTGGCAAGGTTAATTTGAAGAGCCAACAAGCTCAAGAGTTCTGCTTTAAAGAAAAGTAGGCACTTAACAGACCATTCTGACCAATGAACTCTTTTGCTGGCATAAGGATAGATACATTTTGGGTAGCATTTGTAACTAGGCTTATGCTTTAGAAAATTGCAAGATGACTGTTTTATCAGAAATATGTTGTTGTCTCTACAGTTCTACACTAAATACTTCAGAATCACTCTAAATCTTATGATTAAACTTCTCTATTTAGGGTAACAATAAAAGGCATTGAAAATCAACAGATTAGTATCCAAGTCAAGTACACTCAGACATAGACTTAAATTAGGTTTTACGGCTACTGTAAATTTCTGTATTTGGGAGGAAAATATAGGGAAATGGGCATTAACTGTAACAACACCCCTTCTTCAAGCAACCGCATGTATTTATGTGTGGCCATTTCTAGGCTTTGGGCAAATGGATATGTATGCAAGAGTGAATTTTGCTTTTACGCAGAAGACCAGAACTAGGGCTATGCTCCACTGTGCCTGACAAAAGCCAGGCTTTAGGTGAGCTAATACCATGTATGCTTTGAGCTGACCTCCTTGAACAAACCAGCCTATGGCATCAGCTGAATGAAAATCCTAGTTGCTAGATTATTTCCTTTAGCAATGCTGTATCCAAAATTACAGCAGCTCGTATTTATCATTTAGGGACTACGTTGGACAATATCTGTACCAAGTGCCTTTGCACTCCCTGATTTAAGTGGGACACGCCCCAGGAGAAAAAAAGCACCAATTTACAGCAGTTGTGGCAGCGCAGGGCCCATAGAAATGCTACAGTTCAGATTTATCTTAACCACAACGTCTATTTTTGTAACAGCTAACATAAAAAACTCACTTCTCCTTCATATTTGTCAGTATTTTGGTTTTATGTAAAATAATAATCATCATGATAATAATAATAATTCCAGATGTTTGTGTAAAGGCAGCTCATTAAATCACAGTTGTGCACTCTTCCATGTTGTAATTTTCTCAGATAAATTTCCTTTTCTTTAAGCAGGTAATAAATACATAAAGCTTTTCCATCTATATATCTTTTAATCGACTGCAGTCATTTAACCTAGACCCTCTAACCAGATTAATAATAGAAAACGTGTCATAACAATTCCTTACCACAGGATGAATTATCATTATTGTTTTGGCATTGAAAATCCTTTCTGCTACCTCAAATTACCCTTCTTTTCAACAGTGCACAATACATGAATCACTTCCCTAATCCTACATGTTACTAAAAATCACATCCCAGTACAATAGAGCCATCTGACAAGCTACTTTCTGACAGCATGCTAAACTATTGTGGTGGTGAATTCCCAGAGACCCTCTGGATCCGTTTCATTAATAAAAGTTGCAAGTGAAAGCCAAAGGAGAAACTGCTCACAGGCTGTGAGAATCCACCCAAAGGCTGAACTTCACATCCCAGCTCTTCCCATCATCCTTAATGTCATGGAAACGACTTCCCTCATGCCAAGGAGGTGTTAAGCAGACAAACAACGTTAGAGCTCCAGCTATACCTCTTCTGAAATCTAAAAATCTAAACATCTGGATTTTTTTACAGCTGGGGGCAATTATAGTGCTGTTTCCAAACACCATAAATGGGTGTGTATCCATAGCATTATACATACACAGGCTCTGATCAGCAGCTGCCTAGTAAATCAGTCAAATTTGACAATGTCAAGTGCGTTGTACTGGATCCAGCCTGAGAATCTAGCCCTCCAATTTCCAACCATACATAAAAGGATGAGTGATCTATAGAGCAAGGATATAGTTGAGAATCAACGAATGAAAATTTTCAGTGTTGATTCTTGTTCTGATACTGGCACCCTTCATGGTTTTAAGCCAGCTCTTTCTTACAGCAACCTCATAAAATATATTTTCTTCCCTGGGGATTTGACGAGCCATGAACCCTGCATCCACAGTGAAGCCAGGGGCAAAACTCCCAGCAAACTAAATGAGCATCTTCCTTGCAAAGGGGACAGTTTTGTATATGTAAAACGCTTTCAAGGTGCATATATTGAAAAGTAAAAAAGTAGGTTGCATGGGTATTAGATGGGCACAGCCCTCCCAGGTGCTGGGCACCTTTAGTTTGCTGCTCCGGATTGCCAAGAGTGTTCTTCTCAAGATCAAATCCTGGTGTGGCAAATGCTTTGCTCAGTGACTGGTGAGCCATTCATAATGCACACTTAGAATTTTTAAATGACAGTAATTAGATGGCTGGACTTAGGCCCTGCGTCAAAAATCCACACTTTCAAAGATCTAGAAGACACAAGACAAAATGTTACCGAGTCCATTTCTAATACTGTTTTTGAAAAGCTATTAAACCATCTGCCCTCTTTATGATCTAATCAGAACCAACTTGTGCTTCTACCAGACGAGTGTTTAGGCAACTTTTTATTGCAACAAACCAGCATTCATCAAAAGTGGCGTATTTTTAACACTAATTCTAATTATAACAAGCAGTGCATTTTGCGTGCTTTCCAATTATGCATGAGAAAAGTCAGCATAAGTGTCCTCTCTTATCATAATTATCTGTTTCTAATTTCAATTTTGGCTATGACTTTGCACTCAGTGATGTAAATGTAAATGTTCCTGTCAGATAAAGATTAATTTGATTTAAGCCCTCTTTGTTCTAATTATATATTCTATTTCTGCTCACCATGCAAGTTTCGTTTGAAGCCACATCTGTATTTTATCACAACAATGAAGAAATTCTGTGGTATTTAAAAAGGTAACTACAGGATTTCAGCTAGTCCTGTCAGGCACTGTTATGACAGTGTACGCTAGGACTGTGCCAGATGAATTAATATTTTAGCTGACTAATTTACGGATTACTGTAATTATTACTTGAATATTAAAGTATGTGAACTTCTATCAAATGAAATAAAACTTGTTGCCCTAATTGCTCCCTTTACTCCTAAGGAAACATGACCTTTATGGGCTTTGAACCTGAGCACACTGAAAATACTGAATGATACCCCGTAGGCGGAATAGGAAATTTAACATGGTGAGAAAGATAATTTTATCTCTGACTAACATGGAACATATCTCCCTGATATTTTTCTGTCTGGAAGTCAAGGTTTTGGGGATAGTCTAGAGAGATTTCTGTCACGGAGCAGACTAACACTATGTGGGCACTCTGGGAAGAAGGTAAGGTAGAAATAAAGGGTAGGTAATTCTTCTGTATTTGTCCAGACTTTGAGTGGAGTCTCACACATACAGGCATTTAAAACTATTTAAATTATGAGTTTAGCAGGGCCTGCACTGCAGGGAAAACTTCAAGACATTAGGCTGGTCCTGGCTTTGACCAAAATGGGATGTGACCCTCCAGCCTTGTCTTCTGACAAAGCTCTTCTGGAGGTAGCAAGACAATATGCTTTGGCAGAGGCATGATTCCAGTATTGCCAGGAGCACTGTGTCTAACCTTGCTTGCATTTGCATCCTGGAACGACATGATTTTCCACCAAAACCATGACGAGTGAGGGCTAGTTGGCTGTGGAGTCAGGTCTCCAGGCACAGACCAGAGGGGCTTCTCATATGTCTAACATACACTGAGTTCATACTCCAGCCCTACTGCTAGTAGGGCTGGTAAACAGTTCTTTATCCAACTGCTTTCACAAAACTTACAGCAACTTTAACAATATTCAAGAGCTTCACTGACATTTGGTTGAAATTGCCCAACAAAATCAAAAGCCTTGATACATACGGACACAACCACATACATGAACCCCTCCTTATTTAACAAAGTTCGACTAATAAGACTTGAAGCTTTGAAGGTTTCTCTGAAGCATTTAGATGTTGCAGCAGTTCCTTTTCTGCAGTTTCAGAAGTCTGGCTTTCCATCTAGAATCTGTTTCTAGCTCATCCTCTCAGCTGCTCTCTCCTCCCAGACTTCATTTCCCTCCCCTGTCTCCACAGGAACAGCCTCACATACCTACCTGCTGTAGGAATCGCAAAGAAAAAATGATTGCAAATAATTTTCAAAATATAAAATCTCTAGGCTTCATTAGAAAGCTAAAAAAATAATTTTTATTATATTAGAAAGTAAAATTTAAAAACACTTACGGAAACTTTATGGTTGCAGTCAAGACTCAGCAAGGCTAACTATTATCCAATAGCTCAGTGGTACAACATCTCTTTGAACAGTTTCCTCCTGACATTTCTGACCACCTCAGGGGGCAACCACTCAAAATAACAACTTAACGACTTGAGAGATCAAGATTTAGACACTTACCACTCACTGACATTTAGACTTCCAACTTGATCTGCGCCAACTGCTGTCTTAGATGCTGACTTCTGAGCATGTCAAGGCTGCAAGCTGGCATGTAAGTACTTCTGACTGGCCACTGTCTTCAGAATGTATTTACAGCATCTACTGACTATTCTGCAGTGTGGAGAAAAACTAAGCCTAAAAGTGTTTTTACACAACATCTCTTCACTCCATTATTTATAAATGAGAGACGGGATGCACACAAAAGCATTGTTTGGGTTGGTGCTGTTATAAACAGTTTTTAATTTTTTTTTCGTTTATAAGAACATTGTTGTTTTACTTGCCAAAACAAAAATACACTGCTGGAATATTGCTGTGATCTCAGCACAGTGTTTCTGGACAGGGGGTGACCTTCTGTACCTTTTATCTGGAGGAATTTGGCCCAGAGAGGCAGAAATCAAACAACATGTGATTCAGAGCTGCTGCAGAACCCGTCACCTCTCATCAGCTTGCGATTTAGTGTAACCTGAACAGGGACAGCCCTGTTATTTCGTATAGGAACCAACATGACATTATCCAGAGCCAGGAGGTCATTGGTTTAAATCACAACTAATCTGATGTGTCAGACCAAAGGCTCAGATTAGGCAGTTGGAGAAAATGGAAACATTCCTCTGCAATTTAATATCATAATTAACTATGGACAAAGGATACAACTACTTCAAAAGAAATAAAGCTTTAACAACAAAAGATAATGGGTCAAATTCTCTGTTGGTATAAACTGCCAGAACTATGCTGATCTCACAGATCTCTGCCAGCTTTCACTAGTGGCAAATTAGGCTACAATTAATGAATTTCAGTGATCAAACTCCAATTAATTGTTCATTGCTGAAATAATCCAGCTGGAGATGTGTGTGTACAGACAAACACTTTATAATATCATTGCAGCAGTTATCGAACAACAACAGACAGTAAGAGGGGAATTGCAGCAATAGTTTGGGAGCAATAGGTAAATTTACCTATTAATTTTGTTTTAGCTAATCTTTTAAAAACAGTCAGATGCTTACTGCTACCAGAAAAATATTCTGCAGACTGAGGAGACAGTAAGGATACATATTGTAAGGTTTTTACCTACAAGTCCAAATATTCCTAATAAATGAATGACTTTTTTATTGAAATGGGTTGGACTACATCCATCTACAGATGAATATTGGCTGCATGTGCCTTCCTGGAGAGCATGCAATAAAATGATTGAGCCAGTGATTAAAAGAAACACATTAGTAAAAATGTCTACCATAAATTTATAATGTACATTTTAAAATTGAAGTATCTCTGAATCGTTATAAACATCATTAAAAAATGAACACTGGGAGCAACTTCGGGATACTTGCTACCTTCTCCTGCAGACCTGATTACCTGAGCTCCTGCCTAATCAGAACGGCCATTAGAATACATTGGGGATTATCTCTCAGAAAACAGATTCTTCGAAAACGCGGTCTTCATTCAGGAAAGCATTTAAACAGAGGCTTGACTGCTCTTCCAAACAGATGCGGTTTCTATGTTAGGACCTTGATTTGGCAAGTACTTGTAGACTTTTAACAAAAATATAGTTTGCTTGACTTCAATTCAACAGCTTAAACACTCCAAGTTAAGCATTTATGTCAAGTGTTTGACTGGAGAGGGGTCTGACATGTATTTTTTCATTCTGGAAATGTTTGTTTTTTGAGGACATGAATAGATAAATAAGAATTGAAACTTTAGTAAATGTGTTAGTCAATTTGTATGACAAGATAAAATCCAGTCTTGTATAAAGCCTTCCATAAACCCATAATTCAACAGCAGGCACTTCTGTTCAAGAGAGTACCTCTGGATTGATAAGAATGTAATGGGAACAACATTGACACATTGCCCCTACTTCCTAAATATATTTCGAGGGGAAAAATACCCACAACAAAAGTATCTGGGCCTGACGAAGGTTGATTGCTTCTGAATGACCTTAAATGCCTCTTCCTAATTCTACAGCATTGCCCCCTGCTCTGAACTACTGAGTTGCCTCTTAAATTCATTCTTATTATTTGCATCAGCAGTCTCCTCTGGCAATTTATAACCACACTTAAAATTTACCCCATAGTGTGTAATTTTCTGTGCAAAAAACATGAACTACAAAGCAGCCAGAGCTAAAACAACTAGCGAAATAGTTTCTACTCATAGTTTCTCCTGAAGAATTTAAAATAGTGTCACCCTAAGGCAGCTTTTTTTATAAAACAAAAAGTAAAATGTATCCTCCATGACTTCCACATACAAAAAATATAATTAAAAATGCACAGTATGAAAACTGTGGAAACGAATGAATTTTGCCAATTTCCTACTTATTAAATCCTTATTATCCCAGGAGCAAAAAGCTACATCACCACCACCTCCCTGATGTAAGCTAAGCAAGATGGCAGAGTTACTCATTCCCTGAACTACTCCATCTCTACCTTTTGTGGATTAATAAAAAAAGGAGACTGTGCTTTCCAGGTAAATGGGTGACAGGACAATTGTTCTTGAGATGAATGATATTAACTGCAGCACAAGGCAAGGAAGAAAAAGTGGATTTTAATGCTGTTGAAAATTATGGCCTTAAGAAATGTAGTGGATGACTAAAAGTCCTCTATTCAATGAAGAAATCATTGAGAACTTCTTGGCAGGATGTCAAAAACTGCATTTAAGAGGACAATTAAAACAGTATAATGCAAACGCTATAATTAGAACCATATCTGGTTGAGCAACATACTATTTGTCTTCCAGGCTGTTAGAAGAAAAATTCCCCATGAACTGTTGCCAGTGTTTATTGGAGTATTTACCAAATAATGCAAGAAGATGAATTTTGTTACCATAAAGATTAAAAGAAAAATTGCATACACCTTTGTACCTTGAAAGATTCTTCTCTGATCCTCATTACCTCCCACAAATAACTTGGCTGACATATCCATATATTTATGTTATTTTACAGGGACAATGACCGAGGTCCCCCTTCCGATTATGCAAACACGGGCCTGCTCCCGTTAAGGGGTCAGAGTTCTGTGCAGTTTAAGCCAGCACAGCTTAATTTGCACCAGTTGAGAAACAGCCCAGAATTTAAAGTAGAACATGGGAAACCTGCCAGAAGTGCTACAGGGAGCCCAAATTTTATCTATAGAAAACGAAATAGGGCATCCATATCATGCATTGTGATGCAGAAACCATGGAAGTAGTGAAATGAGAAGAATTTGCTTCAAAATAGAGTTTACATTTCCCAGTTAGTGAACACAAGCTTTAAAAAGGGGATTTTCATGATATAGAAGACATGTGAGAAGAACAACATTAGAAATCAAATGCAAATTACTTTCATGACAAGCCTCTCTCTTTGGGAGCAGTGAAGCCCTGATTCAGCACGGCACATGAGTTAACCAGGTGGCTGAGCAAGCAACTAAATCAGGGACTTCCAAACCCGCGTGCCACGTGAGCAGCATCAGCGCTCAGGGAAGGACCTTTCTACCTGGTCCTCTGAGTCGTCTCCTGCAGGCTGCCATGAGAGGGGCTGGTGCTGACAGAGAGCGTGCGGCAGCCACGCATGGTCATCTCTGATGGAAATGAGCTGAATTGTCCTTTGACAGCCGACACTCTCAGAACAACCCCGGAGCATGGTGGCACTTTCTGATTATTGCCAGCCCAGGCGGGAAGATCCGTTACACACCGCAACGTGTGAAGTACCTACAGAAGCCCACAAGCCATTGACAATCCATGTGCTCGGGGGCATGACTAATAAGAGACTTCAAAGCTTTGAAAAAGCTGAATTTCTTGACGATTATCCGAACCAAATTTCAGAATCTTTTGAAGATGGTTTGTCTCCGCTCAGGGGGTCCGTTTTACAAGGCACTGGGAGAAGTTGCAATTGCTTAACCTCATTTTAGCAAGCAGAAATTTTACAGTACGCTCTCCCTTTCTTTCTTAGTGCTCTTGTCCCAGCCACAGAAGTTTGGAGTCCCAAGGTGCTGGGTATCCAAGATGAGGGGAACATGAGAAACCGCAAGGAAACCATGAGGAGGCCCTGGTTTTCCATCCTGGGCCTGGCAATCCTGCAATTCAGATACACTACCTTGTGTTCGATACTGCCTCTTTGTGGAAAAATGCTGTTATACATTGTGAAGTTCAATTGTACAGAGAAGCTTCTGATCTAGTTTTGGAGGATAGTTGCTCTGAATTTAAAATAAAATCTCATGGAGGATCTCCTAATACGGAGTTTTATTTCCTGTGGGAACACTTCTGTGGAGGAATAGGCAGGGGAATACATAAGAACTAGATGCAAATTCCAGTGGTACAAATAATCATAATGTTCAGCACAGTGATTATACTGTGCACGATGCAAACTCCAGCAGAGAAAACCCACACATATGCATTTCTCCTACTGAAGAAAAAGTAAGTGTAACAGTGAAGCTTAAACCCTGCTGGTTTTCCTCTTTCTCCCACACTCTGGACTGCATAAATTCTACAGCATATTTTACTTTTCTTTATAGGTCCTGATTAGTCTAGGTGAGATAGAGGGTTTTTTCCTAAGCCCAAGAAATCAGATGTTATTCTCAGCAGTAAAACATTACAAAATTAATGGATAGCCTATTAAGACTACATCTCCATCATAAATAGTACTACCCTACAACTCAGCCTACAAAGAAAGCAGGCAACAAATTTCACAGATACTGTAACCATCAAACTACATAATAAGTCCATTATCTTTAGCAATGTATTACCTTATACACATGAAATATAGTAGGTATTAGTAAAATGCTTCTCCTTGTACATGACAGATTACTTCAGATTATTTCAACGTTACTGAGACCTCTGGAACATCACACCAGTAAAAAAAAAAAAAAAAGAAAAAAGAAAAAATAGAGCCCAAATTTGTAAAGGTCAGCAAGTAATTGTTAACCTTGGAGGGGAAAGAAATGACTATTTTTACCGACAGCACTCAGAGCCTCTTGTAAATCATATTCATATTCATACACTTAAGCATTAATTTACATACTTAATTTCTGACAGGTTGACAACTGAAGTCCTTCTATCCTCTTGGTGTAAAGTAAGAAGTCAATTGTTATTCAGTGTATCAGTTACAGTGGTAGTGCCACTAACTGTATTTTATATAATGTGCTATCTGCAGAAAAGCAGATAAGAATTTGATTTAACATCCAATTAAAAGCCGTCATTGAAAAATTACTTCAAATAAGCCTTTTATTTTCTTTAATCAGTCCTCAATTCAAGCCTTCCTTGGACCTACTGAACCAAGCATCAGGACTCATGAATTTTGATTAAAAAATTTGAGCCCATTTCTAACTTAAGCAGATTTTTTTTGTTGCACTGTTTGATAGAAATTTAATAAATCTATGAATCCTTGCCAGCGTCATTTATCATCTTTTTTTCCACAAGACTGGCCTATTATGCCTCGGCAGTAAATTATGAGGAAGCCAGCAAACCAAAACTTTTCAGTCCGATACTGAAGAAGAGATATAATCACTTGCATTGAACCATATAATTATAGTAGAATATGAATCTCTGAAACATTAGGTCCTGTTTTGAATATGTAATGCCCATGCTTTGAGAGCCTACAAAGATTTCTAGCTGATCTAATATAGCTCAGTTTAGCATCATATTGAACAATTTGCTGTTAATGAAAATGACAGCAAAAGCCATAAACAACAAGCTGGAGACTCGGTGAGAATTATTAGGGAAATTTCCCTGTCTTTGGAAGAACAAATCAGAAAATCAAACAGTCACCTTTTAGGATTCGGAGTCAACCGTGTTGATCCTGAACAAACACAGGCAGCTTAACCCAGGGCCACGTTACTGAAGTTCTGCTGGTTTAGGGCTGAAGTTTGAATGTGATTGAGAACGGGAACTTCTCGAAAGCCCTGGTGACGCAGCTCATATACGCCTACAAATAGGCCTTGGTTATCACTGCCCCTCTGAAGGGCAACTTTGCCCATTCTAGGCATATGTAGCTCTACTAAAAAGGCAGAGAGCCACGTGCTTGGCTGCAGTGTCCCATCAGGGTGCTACTACGGTGTAGGAGCATTCAGCTGAAGACCACACTTTGGTGCCTTGGTTTGGTGCTGGTCTCTCCACCTTCCCTAGAGAGTTGTAAGGATGAATTTGGATCAGGAGCTGAACTAGCTGCTCCAGTTCACACCGTGGAAATGCCCATCTCTGTTGATGCCGATCTCTGGGAACCAAGGAGACTCTCTTCCTAATTCAGCCACTAAATTAGGGGTTTAAGGCTCAGCAGTGTGAATGCCCCCACTCCCAGCTGCCCAGCACTTTAGGCTGGGATCTCTGAGTTTACAGCAGAGGACTGATTGCCCTGGTAACACAAGGAAACCATGTATACTCATGTGAACAGAGACAAAAGACAGAAAAGAAGCAGTGTTTTGGAAACGTGTCCAGCCTAGGTTTTCCATTATTTTTGAAAGGAGGTTCCTTCTTTGTTCAAAACTTCTTTTTCAATCAGAGCAAGTTCCACAAGCTGTGGAAATACCAAGGGCTGGTTTTGTGCCCAGAATAGTCCAGTAGCCCCACACTCATTCTGGCCAGACAGGGCACATAGAGTACTGTGCATGGACTAACCTGGAGCTACACACACATTGCTCAGCTGGTTAATACCAAATGTGTGCTACCAAAGACAGCACACAACTGCTCCAGTCGGTTGGGTTTTCCAGAGGGTCCGATAGTATCTCACCTCTCCCTCAGGAAAGTTAAGCAAAAACATCTTTAATTTCTTCAGCCATCAAAAAAGGTTGGGTTAGGTTTGGTTTTGATCTTACCTAAACTGTTTTTTTCACCATTGCTTGGAAATGGAATTCTCAAAGACTATCTTAAGACTGATGTTGTAAAATAATCACACTTGTCCAGGCTTCAGTCTTTTTCCAATATGAAAATGATCTGGACTCTAGTCCGGCTGATGCAATGAAACACTGTGTCAGAAGTGCTGTTCTCTGCTCTAAAGAAACATCAGTTTCTTATTTTACTTTCAAACCACATTGGAACTTTTGTGTGAGAGTCTGATGATATGAAGTATTCATTCAAAAAAAGAAAAAGGCTTGAAAAGGAAGGTTAGGCTGAGCCATAAAAAAATTAAGTACCAATGCACAAACAAGGACGGATATTCGAAGGGGGAAAACAGAATTTTAAATGAAAAAGCCTGTCAAGTATTCAAGAATTAATTAAGAATAGATCTAAAGTAGATGAATATTCTACTTGAGTGACTGTAGTATCATCAAACTTTTGCTAATAAAGCAGCCATTTCTTCTGATACTATCTCCTAAAGATTGGTATTTCTTACATTCTAGCTGCTTTACCACTTCTTAACTGAGGAGGTATTTTGTGATCCTGTAGTTAGGGGTGTGCAAATGTGTATTAATTCAGTACTGCCCTATAACATAACTTTGCTAAAATTGATGCGCTTCATTACAGCCTGGAAATTCTGCAGACTACCGAGTTGTAGGAGACCAAAAGGTGCCATACAACAGCTGGTTTCACAAATTTCTATTATGACTTCTTTATACATACGTATGTCGAGCTCCTGGACAGAAGGCTGTAGGTATGAAGTTAGTTTGCAAATATATTGCTTATAGGCAACCAAGTAAATCTTTGCAAATTCAGCTGGTGTATGGACACTGAGGGTAACCAGATCCAACCATTCTTATGGGCCTCCTGACACAAATCACACCAGCTACCAGCCTCAGTTTATTTTACAGTACTTTCTGATCCCTCTCCATCAGACAGAGCTAGACACAACTGCAGACCTTCAGAGTGTGTCTTAGAAAAATAGTCCAATGGTTCCATATTTCACAAATACCTGTTCAGGAAAGCATGCAAGTATCTGGCTGGCGGAAAGCTGCCAATCAGCTCTGCAGTTTTAAATATTTTAAGAGCTTCTTAAAGTAAAAATAATGCAAATTGCATTTCCTCTGATCCGTGGCAGGGAACAAAACTTTTTTTTTTTTTCTTTTTTTTTTTTTTTTTCTTTAATAAGCTTGGTAAACGAAGTGTAACCATACCTGCTAAATTACCTAACTGATGATCTCTTGGCACAGAGAAAAATTTCAGTCTAATAAAAACAAAACTGCCCATTGTGGGACATTTTGCATTAGACTCAGAAGAGCACAGGGAATAGAGTTTCCTGCCCTGATTTTGATGCTCTCTACAGGAATTGCCCTCTGGCCCCTTGGCAGGAACTCCATGACCCAGCTGAGCTTTCTACTGAATAGCTCAGCAGGGTGCAGGAGCCAGTTGCATGGCTTCACATGGTGCAGAAAGCTGTGGAGCTTTTCTCCTGAACAGCACCTCGGCCATTTTGAAACATCTGCAATAGCTACTATTCATGGTACAGAGGGAGGGGGGAAGAAATTCTCCAGCTGTTACATCTTTGCTGAATCTCTTTTATTCCCGTCTACTGCCCTCATGATGATTTTGAAGGACACCAAATGGTTTCCATTATTCAGAATGGAATAACATCTGCTCAACAAATATTGTTACTCCTTGGGAAGCACCTCACTCAAGCAGCAGCTTTCTTTACAGCATTACAACACACTTTATTTTATACAGTATTCAGAAGACGCAGTCTCACAGACACACTAGAGAAAGAAAGGGGAGGAAAGTAGAAAGAGCTGCAAACAAAAAGAAAACTAACATAGTGTTTAAAGAAAAGATCTTGTTCTGTAGTTGAAGGGGGTGGCTACACCATGTCCCATACTTGTAGGGTGGCTCCAGAGGAAAAATGACCTCTCTTCAGTGCACCAGCTCATATACCAAGAAGGGAAACTGTCACAGGGAAGTGGCCATGCTGGGAGAGGGTATGTGAGCAGATGGACATGAGGTCAGTAGCATGGAATAAGTCCAAAGAGATCAGTTTTATTTAGACTTGAACTGAAGGCTAAGAAAGAGAAATGGAAGTTACTGAGCCCCGCTTTCTTGGAGCAGAAAAGAAATCAGCTCGGAGCACTGAATTCTGAAGATCGGACTTCACATTTCTGATAGGCATGTACAGGGTAGGAGCTACCAGCACCAAGCTGTTGCAGAAATCAAAATGTCCTTTTTGGCTGCTTGTTCTTTCACAACATATTTGCTAGAGCAGACTAGTTCAATAATCCCAAAACTGGGTGGCATTTAATATAGGAGCTTGGGTGCTGACAAACCACAGCCCAGACACTTGCTGGACTGCACCCCATGACTTAGCCAAACACACTCACATATCTCTTTTAACAGTTTAATTAAAATGTTAAAAATCACACAGAGATAAGAATATGCCTGCCTGCCTAGCACATGGACACCTATATCTATTTTCATTTTGCTGCTATCAGCATCATTGGGATGAAGAATTGAAGAAAGAAATATGATCGTATAGAGGCATATTCCAGCATTAGAATGATCTAGGGGCATAATTTTTTAGCTTTATAATTTCTTTTTGTTCAGGGCACAAGTGTATATAGCAACATTGCCAATGTTTCAATTTACTGAGGCTTCACTAATCCTGCAATTCCTCAGCACCTGTCAGAAGGGCACCAAAGACTTCCCAGGACTCTGCCTATGGAGATGCAGTCATCAAATTACAAGAGAAAGTACAGACATCTGTACAGCTGACCTCAGAAGAGATCTTTGTAAGAGATAAACCCAGGAGTTACTTATCGTACTTCTGGCAAATAACTATTTGACCAGATTTAGGGTAATTTTTGGACTAGAGATAACATCTATCTAATGCTTATACATATAATTTCTGTCTGATCTCAAGTTGTATCATTTGTACGTATTTGTACAGTCATTATAAAGCTCGTATGTTTAATGTTATCTACACCTTCGTGTAACGTGCCAGATGACGTAACCTGTAGATTTTTAAGACATCGTGACATTTAAAGGTCTATTTCCACAGCTATTAAAAACTGTTTAGAGGCACATAAAGAAATCTATTTAGATTGTTAAAAAAGTCTTTCAAATTTTATGTTTTTTAAATGTTGATGCTATAACACTGTGCCAATTCTTACAGATTTTGATTAGTGAACAGGGGACTAATAAGTATTTTACTTGGTAATTCATAGTGTTTTCAGCCTCAAAAGAAAAGCCGAAGACATTCTCAGCTGTTTGAAAATGACAACATTTCTATCAGGTAGTCAAAAAGTCAGATCTTTAACAGTAAACTCTAGCTTTTGTTTGTTTGCACGTCTAAATTGTATTTTGAGTGAGACAAAAAGCTTCAGAAGCTATGTGAATTCACAAAAGAATACTTTTAAAATGTTCATTTTACATTTCTGCTAGCATCTCATAGCCATATTCTACTTTAGATTACATTAGAGTTTATCTGTGTGCTTCATTACTTCAACATTACATATGTGTTTAGAGGAACAGCTTAAAAATTATGTGTTTAAGGATATCTTACTGCAAAGGAAGAAACTCGGCCCCATGAACACATAACAAATTAGGCTGCTGGCAACCTCACATTCAACACCTAAAGAAACTCGTTGGCTGGCCGTATCAGGAAGGCGTGTGCCTTTATCAGCTTCAGCCTCTCCTCCGTGTAATGCATAAAACAGCAGCGGAACCTCATTAACAGCAAAACCTGGGGACACTGTCGCCAAAGTTCATCCCGTGGCACCTGCCTGTGCCTGTACGCATCCTTTAAGTTGCATACTAAAGATTTTTTATGGCAAATGAGTGTTTCAGGACAAGACAAAACAGAAGAAACAATAACTAGAGCGAGGGCAGGAAACACAAAAACCCCGCAGAGCAGCGGGAGCAGCAGGCACAGCAGAGGTAGTAACAGACCAACGTTCAACTCTCCAAGTCATTCAGATTAATGAGCTCTAGAAATGTGGGGTCCCACTGTATTAATATCCATTACATAATGTGCTTCTTCCCCCAGTAAATAGAGGATTCAGGATGCCTGGGGTATAGACAGTCTCTTACTGAAGATAATGGGCCCAAACTGATTTTAGACACAGGTCCCTTTCCCTGGAGACAGTTCCTAATGATCTCCAATCTTACAAAGGCATGACAAAAATATAAAGCAGTCACATTAGCCCAGATAGATCTTTTACAATTACCTTGACTCCTGAAAGTAGTCCATCATATCTTATTCATAAAATTTGTATTTTTCTCTGTTTGCACTTACACAGCCTTTCTAGTTTAGTCCACTGTACTATAAATGAAGTATACATTTATTTTTCATGGGCACACCAAACTGTCTTATATAAAAGAAGCTAATGCTTCTCAAAGGCTGTTCTTAATTTTAGTTTTCTTTCCTAATAGTTAATTGTACTACGAGTGTTTTATCAAATTATACTACTGGAAAATGCTAATATTACAAATGCATAATTATAATGGATGTGGATGTTTTCTAAATACAGGTTCCAATCTGATATTTACTCCTGCTGGAAAATCTGGAAAGGCTTTGCTTCCTATTTGAGCTTGTCTCCACGCAACTAGGTGAGGGTCTGCCCCAAAACAAATTAGTATTTTGTCAGCCATACTGTCAAATTAAAACATTTCTTTATGCTTGTGAGACTGAAAGCCACAATTTTCAAACATTAATTACATTCACTGGTGGTAGGGAGTGCATACATACATACTGATACATTAAGAAGATGGCAGCTTTCCAAAAAAGCCTAGCAGCCAAAAAAATTAAACATTAGTAATTTATAAAGAATGATCAAGTTTTAAGAAAATATGAACTTTTTGCTCAACTGTATTCTTTAAATATAGCATGAATAAAAATAACCATGCTTCCTGGCAAAATCTGAAGATGGAAAAAGAGCTTTTGAAACATCCAGGAATGCTCTGGTTTTGATGGCTCTCACTGAAACCATCAGTGTCTGATAAGAAGGAACGCAACAAAACCATTACGTTTTTCTCTTAAGGACCCATGTCACCCCTGTAAAAGTCAGCTGGAGCTTTGCCACCTACCGTGGGGGAAGCCAGTGACGCTGCCTGTGGGACACCCGCCCCAAGATCTCACGGACACGCACCACCTGAGAAAGCTCAGGCAGAAGCTCACCCCAAAGCAAGTGCACTTCCCTACACCACATTAAAGAGCGCTAAACGCAGTCAGCAGATCCTCTGTCCTCGCTCCTGGTTGCCTGCTTATGCCTCCACCTGCACGTTTTTCAACAGCACTTGAATCCAGTTGAACCAGTACAGCCATGAAATAAATAGGCAAAGGGGACTGATGGCTCAGGGTGATAGGAACAGCAACAAAATCTGTCAGGTTTCTGCTGTTTAACTAAAATATTTGGTAAAATATCTGGTAGTCAAGAGGCAGGACAGTGAAATAAACTAAGAAAGCCATGGATGTGGGGCGTGTACGGTGCTGAGCTGTTTTGCTGAGTGATGGGATGCTAAAGATGCAGAGATATATTTGCTTGTAAAGATCTGTTCTCCAGCAAGGAGGACCCTTTCCCTCTTGACATGAGGGCTTCCTTGAGCCAATTCTCTTTTGTCCTCTTTTCCGCTAGGCCACATGTGAGTCTCTTATTGATAACTTCATCCCCCTGCTCGCAGAGCCCGCCAGCAGCCACACATCTTGCCCGCTCAGCCCAGATGCTCCGCGGGGTTTGTCTGCCCACAGTGCCAGGCCAGGGACATCTGACAAGCAGTAGATGAAAACTTCCTTTTGGACCAGATCAACAGAGCCAGCTGTGCGACTGCAATACCAGCCAGTCTCAGGGGTGTGAGAGAGACTGGTGCTGTGCGGGGAGGAGTGTGGCTGTTGAATATATGGCTGTTCCTGGCTGCCTGCCTTCAAGCCGCCTCTCAGCCAGTGAGTCCGGCTCAGCCTGTCCCCCTGGAAGGGCGCCCAGGGGAAAGCCGAGCCTACCTGCCACTTCCCCTGCTGCTCCCAGTGTGCTGGGCTCGGTAAGGCAACGGGGGATCCACAGGCAGGACCTAACGGGTGTTGCAGCTGCACCAGGATTTTGCTTTTTTGTTCCCTGTGTTGCAGGCAAGACCCACCACCAGCAAAATGATACCTACCACATCAGTACTGGCGTCTGCAGGGAATTAATCGTCACAGCAATTACTCTTGGGCCCTAATGACTATTTGATTGTGAGGAAGATCTGGATTCCTGGCTCAAGCCTGATTGAGTCAAAGGCATTAACATCAACACAAAAAGATTTGCCCGTATGTTTGTATATTTTGTTCTAATAATGCTCCAGGACAAGCTGAGAGGAACGACATCTGCAATATTTTCAGTGACAAAGTGCTAGCATAACGTGCCTCTCTCTGTGCTGAACAATTTGTAAATGTCTCATTAAAATGTAGGTTTTGTTTCTTCCCTCTTCACCTTAAACTGGTTCATCTCCTTGGTTTTCACCATTTCCTGGGAGGAAATGTCAAATTGCACAGTATCAAAACAGCCACTCTAGTTTGGGTTTTTCAGGTTTTTAAGACATCCTTATCTGCATTATTCTGACACATTCTGTGATCAAAGAAAAGGTTTTGAAAATCACATGTCCAGAATGATGTGAAATTTCCATTTTATTTTGTTTATGTCTAGGACAGGCTACTTACAGCAGATACTAAGTCTCTAAGGACACTAATTAGATATAACTTAATATAAGCAAATATCATACCTACACAGTTCGCTGTGGTAACATATTCTACTATTACATGCTTACACTTAGAGCGCAGAAATATAGGTGAAATGGATCTTCAATCTATTTCAAAGCAATGATAGGAAAAATGGTGTCAGATGCAATTCTAAACAAGCTCAAAGAGTAATTTAAAAAGTTATGGAAAAGAAACATATATGTCTGGTATTACATGTCCAGCAATACCTTTAAATGGCTTTATTACTTGCCATCTGTTTTGCCATTTTCCCTTAGTGTTTATATACTTATATAAAAATTCTGCTTATATATATGCAATGCATTAGTTTTTACGGGAACGAATCAAATATAATAGGCAAAAGGTACTTTATTTTTATATGAAAGGTATGACCAAAAATAGAGTGTAAAAAAGGTAGGGATTCAGGACTGTTTTGTCCATTGAATAATCCTTTTTATATGTTCAATAAATTGACCAAGGAAAGTGAGCATGCCTCCAGCCAGGCGAAGTTTTACTATTCTCCCATGGAACATCCACCCACTCTGTTCCTGTTACATTTCTTTGCAGCTTCTGATTGCAGGAGAATATAAAAATTGTAACTAGGTAAGACTGAAACGAAGCAGGGATAGAGCAAAATCATAAAATTGGGATGCAAACTTTCCCAAAGTTTGAAGGTGTTTGAACCCAAGATTTGGCTCAGACCCATCCTTAATTTGAAGCAGCATCTGGCAGGCCAAATGCTCTGCAAACGCTGGCACTATGAAAGATGAAGTCTCATGTGACACAGCGTGTTGGAAACACTTCCTCCGCGGAGGAAGCCGGGTCACACAGGAAGGGTGAACGCAGGAGAGCTGGAAGTTGCAGCTGCATGGAGGGACCCAGCTCCCACCATCCCTGTGGTGCTCACTTCAAAGGAGAAAAGACCTCCTGCTTTGGTTCATGCAGCGCTTGCCCTCCCTGCTGATCCTCTTGTTCTCGCCCCTATTCTTTCCCTGAGACTGAAACCCCATCCCACTCAGAGACACGACTGCCAAGAAACTGGGTCTCTGGTGCCGTGGCCTGTGTCGCTGCACTCAAGGGCTCGGCATCTCCCAAGCCAAGTGCTGTGTCCTGAACTAGCAGAGACCATTACAGGGTCCCAGGAGTCTCTTCACACGTGATTTTCAAAAGCATTTAGGTGCCTAAGGATGCCTAGGGATGCCTACAGGGATCTTCCTCAGGAACAGAAGAAATTTCAAGTGTACCTTGAGTCTGCTGTTCCTAAGGACTTGGAAAATCCTGAGCCTTTCTGAAAACCTCATTCAGTATTATCTACATCCTTACATGTATGCACAAGCTTGGTCTTCTAGCCTTAAACTCACAATTTTCCACCCAAAACAGGCAGATGCTTTATCCTGGTATTTGTGCATTTAGTGTTAATTGATACTTAATTATAACTGGAAAATCTATCTGTGTATTTTAACAGTTTGGACGTGGCTGAAAATAAGTGGCTTATTAACTGCTGTGAGGAACATTTCACAATAGGATCTGCATTTTTCTAGAGCTTTGTAATTAAAGTATGCGCTAACGTGACCACAACATTTTTAAACAGCTGGCACATGGAGCTGAAAAAATAATTAGTTTTCAATAAAAAAGTTGCTTTTTATTACCCAGGCAAAGTTCTCCAGTGACTTTTAAGGATCTGCCAAGTGAAATTCAAAAATGAAAATAGAGTCTCTATGCTGGCTGTTAGCCAAGCTGAATGAAACACGAATACGCTGATTTGTGCCAAGTATTAGACATGCTGAACTGAGGCAAAGTGGTTAAGTATCTCCCCAGGTTTAATGTTACACAAAACAGTGTATCTGCCCCCAAAAACCCTGTACTCGGGGGCCCACCGCTGTGGCTTTCACTCGTTTTATCCTTCTTCTCCCAGCAGTCAGGAAATGAAAAAGTGGTTCAGAAGACAACCGAAATATTTCTCTACGAGAAGCTGAGACCTTTGGCAGCAAAACCTACATATCTGGGTTTAACTGTTACATAATTTGGGGTAGGGGAAGGAAAAGCCGGTAACAAATGGGACGTTGCAGCCTAATGGCACTCTCTGACAGCAGACTCGTGAAAGCTGCCCTGGGCTCACCCCGCTGTGCAATGCGCCCACGGCTCCGGGCATCCTCCCTGCCCTGAGACGGGGCCAGAGCACAGCTCCTGCATGGCAAGAGGCTGCAGGATTAAGCCTCAAATGAAGTGTCTCTCTATTTTACTACCATTGCTTTGCTGATAAAAAAAGAGCTTGGGAGACTTTTTTATTTTATGTTATCAAATCTATAATCCCCACAGCTGTACCTGAGAACAAGCCTATGGATCTCACTCACTCAGATAATGGCTTTTTATGTGGTTCTTCCCACTACTAGTCCAGCAAACTCTCTTTGCATTTATATTTATGATAATGTCTTTAAACACAGGCAACCTACACAGAACAAGGGACCCACTGAAAGCAAGTGACCTCACTGATGTGTGTTAAAACAAGAAGCTCTACAAGAAATTGAGACCTTTGGCAGAAAAACCTGGATATTTGGTTCTAACTATTAAATAACTACAGGTAGGGGAAAGCAAACCCAGTAACAAATAAAAGATTGCAACCTAATGGCACTCTCAGACAACAGGCACAGGAAAGTGATAGCAATTTATGGACATACTGAAAGTCCTCTCAAATTTCCCAGGTGTCTTCACCTTCCTCATCACTTGACAAAAGGTGAAAAGATAAAAATTAAGAGAAGTTGTGGTTTCTTCCCATCTCTCATTTTATCATCACCATTTAATTCCCAGATACTTAAAGAAATGATCATGGGAAAGCTTATCATTTATCATTCACGGCTATTGGGAACTCACAGTGCCAGTTCTCCCCAGTTATACGGTGGAATTACAACTGGCAACTGAGCACTTATCTGAAATCACCAAATACTCCGTAATTCAAGCCGGGACCTAAAGGTACTTTGGCCCACTGCACTCCACAGCTGCTCTAAGAGTTATTTTTATCGTACAGTTTGTCTACTGATTTACTATTATTGTTAAATGAATTCTAAAATTTGCTTAAACATTTGTGTTTGAAGTTGAGGGAAAAATAGCTTCATTAGCGAAGGCTGAGTCTAATAAAACGGAAATAAGTCGTCTGCCCCCCAACCCCCACCCACTAGCTCTTAACAATTAGGCAAATTGTGGTAAATGAGTTCCAAGGACAGAAGAAAAAGAGGCAGATTTGTATTTCATGCTCCAATAAGGATAATTACCATGCTATTGTTAATTTAATATATAAATAAAAGCAGGGTGGAAATATATTTTGGAGTTCGAGTATTCTATCGGGTCCCCTCCCACAGCACAGTGCTAGGGCAAGCCAAACCTGGAACCAGTTACTTCAAAATATATTTTAATTAAAACACATGGGCTACTTTCAGGTGGATAAAATCACAGTGGATTCAACGGCAAGCGGCTGACTGAAGCTGCATTTGCCCACTGAGTAACCTGGTGTTAAATCACTGCAGCAAAGGTGCTCTGTCCAGAAGGCTTTCAAGTATCACAAGTAAAATAAGTCTGGGTTGCTTAAGTTCTTACAGCTGATCCCCTTTCATGGAAAAAGCCAATTACAGATCACAGATGTCTAGACTAATCCTTTTAAATATCACAGAGGCAGGAAATAATGTGAAAGTGCAATAAATGACAATTTGTATAGCTTGGGTAGCGGTGGAATAAGACGGCACATGAAAAACAAACACAAAAAGGCTCAAACGTACAAAGGAAAAATAAAGGCTTATATTAACACTCAAGCTCGGTATGGTAAGACTGGAGACCACGGGCTAGATTCTGTTCTGATTTACAGCCTGTAAATCCCTTTCAACTGCATGGAGAAAAATTAAGCACAGAATTTCTGCCTGAGCTATTGAGTTACTTGTTCCTCCTCCTTTCACCTCCTTCCCCTTTATTTCAACACTGCATTTTATTCTAACTTTTGTGTAATTTCTGAAGTTTATTTTAATCAAGGGAAGGGAAAATTCTATTTTCTAATAGTGTCTGCATCTTTCCAAGGCATATGCCTGGTAATTAGCATGGTGGGATCATTAGCATAAATATACAAAGATATTTGATTTTAGAACACAAATACCATTTTTGCTATGGAGCAATACAGGACAGGTGACAGGCCCAGCTGGGAAACCTCTTTTTCATTTTTCTGTGACCACAAATCAGACATCTTGGGCTCACAGCAGGACAGGCTCTACTGGCAGTAATTGGCACCATCTGTAGCTGTCAGAGCAGTGCCTGGCATTCCAGCATTTCATCTTTCCAGTCAAGGCATTCATCACTAGTCCAAAACTCAGCCAGCTGACACTGAAAGATTAACTTGCATTGATTTGCTTGGATAAGCTCGCCTGTGCCTCAGTTGGTACTGAACGTTCCTGTTTAATAGCCATCACCATCACAAGATGTTTACAAGGTGATTGTCTACTTAGCTTTTTCCATTCCCCTTCTTAGTCCTAATGTGTTTTCAATTATTATAATTTAGGAGATAGTGAATTAAAAGAAAGGAAAGTGAATGTAGCCAGCAATCAGAGAGCAAGACTTAATGAAACGATTAGAAATTCACAGCAGTGGCTGTTTACTGATCTTAAATGAGCAGCTTCTCCCACCCCCATGTGTGTCAAGAGACCAAACTTGTTGATTTGGGGGTTCGGCAACAGACCGAGTCTCCTCCAGCTGTCAGTCTGCATGATAAAACTAAATGAAACCGTTATTATTTTCAAATGCAATTTTCCAGTACTTGGGTAATTTAGTTTACATTTTCCAGGAAAGCTTTATGGTAGCTACACCAGATGCAAAATTCAACCTCTTTCTCTTAATCACCTGACACTATATCTACTTACCAGTGTTTTTAAACCTCTGATGGTTTCAAAGCCCAGAGCTTAATCTTTCACAGTCGTACAAGGGTCATTACTATCTCAATTTAGAAACCTCATGTGTTCTGTAGAATGTTTTGGGGTGAACAAATTGCAATCTGAAAATTAAAAATTCATGTCTATTTTAGCAAATGACAGCCAAATACAAGGACTTCCCAGGCAAACCTAAGACAGTGAATATTTGAGTCTCACTCAAATGACCAACCTCTTTCCTGAAAATGAAAGTACATCAAATAAAGGGGATTATTGGAGGGTTTTTTAATCACCTATTATAACCCTATCAAAATCCTGCTCAGAAATCCCTATTACTTCTCTCTCCTAGGCATCTTCACATTAACAGCTTATTTCTCACAGCACAGTGGATGTGTCACAGCCCACAGAGCACGCCCACAGAAGGCTCGTTAGTACTTTTAGGGATTTGGGGGCTTCAGTATCTGTTTCAGACCAAAAGCTCTATCATCTGGGGCCTCTTTCTGCACCCATTTTGGGATGAAACTGCAAGGGTTGACAGGTTGGAATTAACACTGAAAAGCACCTGTGGTATCAATGTGGTGTATCTACAGAGCACGATAAAAGACTAGGCAGAGATACCTGCCAATGCCAGCTCTATGAATCGGCTCGTTGGAGCAGTGGGGTACCTGAGCCCAGCAAAGCGCGGTGTTCATACAACCACATGGCATCCAGCACCTCTGCTACCTCCCCGGGTGGGGAGCTGTCACACTGCCTCCCGCACAGCTACCTGACACTCTGCACGTGCCTCCAGGATGTCCTGCTCACCTGGGGCCACTCACAGAAAGAGAAGTTATAAAGCAGCATGCTCACAGAGAGCAAGCATTGGGAGTGTGCACCAACAACTGGGACTCCATGGAAAAAAATGGGTCAGAAGGGGTTGCAGAGCCCGACTGTGAGGTCAACAAGGGGAATGGGATAGCAGATCCATCTATCACAAAGCCCAAGGTTCAGCTTTGGTGATGGCAACCTCACCTGGACACGGGAGCTCTGCTGGGCCAAGAAATACCAAAAGTAAGTTCAACTTTGCATGAGGTACAGAATCCACATGAGAAAGTGATGTTGTGTCAGGGAGCATGAAAGCAGACAAAATGGAGGCTCAGTCAGGGCCAGTGGCTCCCAGCAGAGCTGAACTTGAGCTGCTAAAGGTGATTCCTTTTGCCCCTGAAAACTAGTTTTTTCAGTTAAAAGGAAATATTGTGGCTATTAGTGGTGCCTATCCCAGCTCTGACATGGACTGCTCTGAAAACACCTCCTAACCTTCGAGTCACATGCTAAACTAGGTTTATAACTTAGTTGGTTTTGTCTTTTTTTGCACACAAAAATAGCAATTTTCTCTCTTACAGTGAAGACAGGATGTACAGTACTCCATCAAACAGAAAATAACAGTGGTATTTAAAATAGCTTATATAAATTACATATATTTTAAACTATTTTTGTTAAAAGCATTTCATCCACTACAGAACACTCACAAGTGTTTGCAACACATCTGTGGAATAAAATGAAGAAAGAGTTAAGCATAAAAGAGTATTAAGTCATCTGGTTTGGAGGGATTTTTGTATTAGATCTTATTCATTTATTAAGTGTAATGTGATAGTGGCCAGATGATTAATACAGTGTGGTGAGAGTGATGTAACAGGAAAGATAAAAATGGATATCATAAGCGGAGAAGAGGACAGAGATGTGGAGGGGCTACACAGGGAGGGTTGGGATAAGGAGGTTAGTGTTTACAGTGTCCAACTGTGACAGACTTCCTTTGGAAAGGCCTTCAGGGAGGACTCACTCTTTCAGTTGGTGATTATATTCCAGAGGATGGCCCAAGTCAGGGAAGAGAGCAGCGTTGCTCTGTTTTGAGACAGGTACTACCCCCTAGCACCAACACCTCCACGCCAATTTTCAGCATCTATGGGGAGTGAGATTTTGGTTGCTTCCACCTGTGCTGAACGGTGCTCACTGGGTCACCCCACTGCAAGTCTGGCAGGGACTTGGGGCAGACGAGGCAGAAGGGATGTTCTGTAGGCAAGGTGCAGCGCTGAGAAGGGAGCGACTGGAGGATTTGAAAATCTGTGCTATTAATTAATAGGAACAGCTGCCTTTGGCAAGAAATGCCTGGAGAGCAACCTAAGCTATCGACAGTGATGACTGACAAAAATCTAAAAAAGGTGGAATTTATCCAGAAAGTCTCACTGCTTTCAGATACGTATTCTAACCATGGCTGTTGACACCTCTCACATCTGACTGTATTTGGGATGGATCCTTTATTTGGCTTGAACCAGAAACTGTAAAACTTGGTGGCTAACCAGGTGTCTCATAGGACAGTGCTAAGGAATTTAGTTATACCCGTGCTCACAGTGTGACCTGGTGGTCCGGACAGCAAAAGAAACTGCCCACTACAGCACCATATCACAGAGTACTTCTACTCTAGGGCCTGTGTGTTTCTCGTAGGAGTCAGATTTTCAAAAACATTCAGCATCAACACATTTCACTGGGAGGCCTGGCTAGATTTTAAAAAAACCCCAGCTGATTACCCAAGAACATCTCTTGAGTACCTAAACCTGAGGGAAATATAAAGGATATTATAAGTTGGTTGGATATTAAAATGGTTGGACTAGGTGATCTTCAAGGTCTTTTCCAACCTAGATGATTCTGTGATTCTGTGACCAGATTGTTCAACTGCAATTTTTACGGTATGATCACGCCAATTCAAGTTGTGTAAGGTGATGTCAACACACAGCAGAAGCAAAGAAGAAGGGAAAATGTTCAAGGTCGGCCACAGCAGCACAGTGCACTGATGTGTTGAGAGCCAATGGTTTTATCTCTAGTAAGCACACTTGACAGGTTTCACCCAGAATGACCAGGAACATAAAACCACTGCTGCTTAGAAGGAGGCTTTCTCTCCAGAGTGGGAACGGCTCAGGGGAATCAGATTTCTGTATCAACTTTTACATATACAGAAGGTGACTAAAGGAATTAGGCCAGTCTGGATTGCTCCAAGGGGATAAGGCCTGTGGTGAGATGGAAGTGCATGTGGATTGTTCTAAACCGCTCTCTTTCTAAGCATTTTCACATACTATTAAAACAAACTGTACTTTTGTTTCCAAACAAAGGCTGTCTCGTCACTAGAGGCACAGCCAGGCAGGGACTCACAGCAGGAGACCCGACACCCTTTAACTCCCCCACCACGCCAAACAAGCACTGTTACCCACAGAACTCAATGCATGAGCCAGAGCGCTGCAGGATGTCACCTAAGAGGAGCCACTGGCTGAAGGACAGCCACTGCCCTGCCTGGGGACGAGAGGAGACGCAGAGCCCGAGCCAGGCTCTCTGGCCACAGGGCAGCACAAGAGAGAAACCAGCAGAGCTCAGGACCCAGGAAAACTACACTGACCTTTTCTCTGTTTGACTTGGCTGGTACACTACTGGTAGCTCAAGACTTGTAGTAATTTATCAACTCGATTAACAACAATAATGAAGGTAGTATGACAATAAAGCCTACACAGATGAGGAATTCCAGACAGTGTGTAGTGGTGGGAGCTGTCAGCATTTCTTACAGTCTTATCAACAATGTCAGTAGGTATCTGCAGCATGCTCCCTCTTGCATTACAACACAGAGGGCTCTGCTGCTTCTGCTTCCCTCTTCTGACCTTTCCAGATTCAACAAGGCAAAGCCAGGGCCCTGCTTTTAAAGCCCATGAGCAGTACTCAAGAGAACTCTTGACAAGAAGTCAGAGTTATGTTTAATGTTTCGAAAGGATTTAAAAAGACGCAATTCAGTGAGACACTGAAGAACTAAGTATGGGCTCTGTTTTTATGAAGCTTAATATTTACAGGACTGAAAAGCTTTATCCTCAAAATGTTTGTTTCCATTAAACGGCAGCTTCTTTCCATACTTTGCCCTCCGAAGTCCACTCTGTACATGCATGCCAGTTCCTTTGAGAACAGTCCAGTTTATAACAGCTTTACACGGTAAAACAACACTGTATTCCCTGAGATTGGGGTAATTATAGAAGAGAGGCATTCTGAGACCCTTTATAAAACAAAACATCTTATTTATGGAACCAAACAGTATGTGTTTGTTATTAGACTGATGACAGGAGTAAGGACCTTTACATTTTTAAGACAGCAGCATTTTTTTTTTTTAAAAGGTATTTAGCTTTACCTAGCAAGCATTTGAATAAATCTACCAACTTTGAAGAAACAGTGCTAGCCCACCAAATTTACATAGAGTTCTGAGACATTTGGTGCTTCTCCTAAAGCCTAAGCTACTACATCATTTATTCACATGAAGAACTTTGTTTCAATTTATTTAAGAGCTTTCTAGCTTACACAGTCTGGGAGAAAAGCTTCAGAACGTTACCCTTATTCATTTGGAAACCAGAAAGCAAATAAGAACACATAAGACCTTATTACATTTTTAAATGTCATGATAACTATGCCAGTCTCATGATTTTCTGAGAAAGAACCTTCTTCTGTCTTTTTTTTTTTTCTTTTTCTTTTTTTTAAGTGCTTGCCAGTGACAACACTCAGTTTGATAAATGCTTGGTTGTAAATGCAGGATAGGACTTGTGGCATTACAAACCACATTTTCCAAAATTATTATTGGTCTGTGTGGCGTAATTAGAAGGCGGCCAACATGAATTTCAAAATTACTGAATGTTTTTTGTGACACTCGTGTTCTTTTTAGGGTCTCTTAACTTGTTCCACTCCCTCCTAAAATAAGCATTTGAAATTGCCCAGTGTACCTGAATACACCAGATAGAAGTGTGCATTAGAGTGGAGCACTGCTCTCAGCTACACAGCTCTGAAACTGAAAAAACCCCAAAGATCCCTGGAATTGCTAAATTCATCTATTTCAAGTATATTCTGGAATAACATAACAGAATTTGCTTCTCTTTCAGCAGTAACTTTCTACCAATAAAAAAAAAATATGGAAGGATAAATTAGGAAAATGCATAGCACAACCCTAATTTATAAGTGATTAAGACCTTGTCTATGTTAAGCACAGTAATAATGATAGGAAAATATTTGAAAACAGCGAGTCTGATATGGTGTTTTAAGTGCTTCACATTGCATAACTTTTATTATGGAGTCTTGTCTGCTTTTCACTACATGCATGTTGTCCTCATTAAAGTCAAAAGGATTTATGTGTGCATATGGAGGGAAGAATGTATGCCTATGTGTCTGCAGTCTCACCTGTTATCTTTCTCTTGTCATTATCTAGCAACTTCCCTTCCAAAGGACAACATTTATAGCTCACTGGTAAATATAAGGCAGATAAATTTTATGTACTGAAGCAACATGAGTATGAAGTTGGTCTGACTCAATTGTATCAAACCAGCTGAAACAGATATTGTGTACACAACAGATGCATCTCTGGTTTCAAAGTTTTCATAAGGAAAAATTCCTCTGGGCAAAAGAAATCAAAACATTAGGGTGAAATACATTGGATCTCAGGAATTTCCTTTGCAATTATGAGGATTCTCCACAAAAATGAACCATTAAAAAGCAATCCTTATTTTTCAATCCTATCAGCTATAGCACATCATCAAAAGTTTACATAATTCTTAAAACCAGATACGAAATGTCAACAGACTGCAGCTGAATGCATCATAGATACAGAATACTCTTGCAGAAGGTTTCATTAAGTCTAACATGATTTACGGGACTTAAGACACATTGCTTCAAGATTTTTATATCACTGCAGTAAGTACTCCAGGGATGTTTCGACCCACTCGAAATTGTTTTAGCTGTGCTATTACCTGGGTCAGAACTGATGGCAGCATATATCAATTAGATTGTAGCAGTTTAATACCTGCTCCTATGCATCTGGTCACTCAGAGATTCACATCCTAAGATTTCCATAACCTAAAAAGAATATTAAAACAGAGCTCTGGAATGGGCTAAGGCTACCTCATCTATTTAAGAAGCAGCCTTAAGGAAATGACACAGGGAGACTATACCCATTCAGATTACAGATAGATGTTCATTCCCTTCACCACAGAGACTGGCAATGATTCTTTTTTCTGATTACTGCTAAATGTTTGCCTTGCCCATATTAAAGATTATGGTCCAGCACTGTAACTAATTAGGAACAGCGGACTGTAGACTTTTTGATAAACTGAACTAGTATCACTGACATCGATTAACTCATTTAGGATCTGATCTCTCATTTTTTACTATTTTGATCACTATTAAATAGACAGCATTTAAAAAATAGTGCCACTTCAGTATCTTCTCATAGCTAGAGCCAGAAATATATGGGTGTTACTTCTGTACAGAGACATAACTATAGCTAATGACTATGTCAGTGTTGATCACTGAGTATATTTTATATGACATGGCAGTAGGGCAAATCTGCTTTGCTGCAAGTTGTTAATAACTGATTTGATTGGCAGTGAATTTATCCTCAAGCTGAGTAAGTTTCAGGGACAAGTGCCCCTGTGACATAATTTTATTATTCAAGACAAATTTTATCCACAAATTTTTTACCAGTGCAGCACAACATGGTTAGAGTTGCCTTTTTAGTAACACCTGAGTGGCTTAATCTCTAAGGTAAGGAACTGAGCCTGGTGTCAAAGGGTGAGGCATTTGACGAACATCTGTGCTTGCTTCTCTGCTGTACGAGTGTGAGGTTTTTAGATTGCTAGAAATACTGGGTTTGGTACCTACTCTATGCAGCGAGAGACAGTTTACAGCCAAATGACTTTTCAGTGACTTAGGGAGAAACCTACGGTCACTAGTACGTTGTTTGCGGTTATGCCCTTATGATCGATGTGCTGCTCTGCATGTTACTACATGCAGGTGCCATTTTTAGCATAAGAAAAACAGGACATCAGCAAAAGACAGCAGAATCAGTCTCTGCAGAGCTCTTCTCTGTCTCTTCTTCAAACACTATGCATGTCTTAACAGAGTGCCTTATACTAGCAAAAATAATATGAGCTTTCAAGACCTCTTGCTCCCTACCTGCGAGTGCCAAGATGTGAAACAGGAACAAAGACAATTCAGCATAAACACTAAAAATATGGTTAAGCCTCATGATCAAGAAAAACATCAGGCTTAATAATATTCTCTTAGTGCAAAGGACTGCACATATAACAACTTAAAATCTAACTTGAATATTATGTGGCAGTAGCATTTTTATAATACAGCTGTTAAAAGCTCTAGAAAACCTTACTAAAAGGAGAAAGGAGGGCTATAAGGGCAGAAAGCTACAGGATTTGCCCTCCAAACTTTCCAATGGGGGAAGCCCACCTCTTTCAGCACAACTGCGTGCAGTTTTACAGTGGTCCTGCTTCTGCACGAATTTCAGAATACATTTACTAGAAAATTCATTACATGAAACATTTATCCCATGAATAAATTAGAGACTCTGAAATACAGTGCAATAAAACTTTTGCTGCTAGAAAGATTTTTATGGGTGAAATAATGTGAAAATTAGTAACATTAAATATGATTCTCCTTAACCCAGAATAGTCACCACACAATTATTTTGACATGTTCTGGCATACATCATCATAGATCTAGTCAAATAGTGTTACAGAACAGATTTTGAACCCTTTTATAAAGCATCGAGGAACACACAAAAAAGGGCAGTGGAGAGTTTTCCATCCTATACTGCTGAAGAAGCATTTTTTGCCACTATGTTCAAGAAAAGCAAGATGACTTTTTTTCAGGATGGTTTTATTCAGTCATTGAGTGGATGAGGCAGTAGTTTTACTTTTGTCTCTGTTAGGTATGATACTCTAGCACAGGGTAAATGCATTTCAGGCAAACCTTCAATATGCATTAAATGTGAAGTCTGCATGCTGTGTCGAAGCACTGGATCATTTCTCTGATAAAAATTCAAAACTTAGTATGTACACAAAGCTGCTCTGTGCCGTTAGGTTAACCACAGATAAAGCCCACTAATGAAGTGTTAGTTCTAGCCTTTTGGGGGCCAGATCCTGCGACCCTTCATCATGCAGAACATATAGCTGCGTGTGTTGGAATAAGATGCCACCCACACATGAAGAAACACACCTGAAACTTTAAACCCTTATTGGAAAGTATAGTACTAGGTCAATATACACTGAAATGTAGTTTCAAGCCAGACTGACAGGGCAGGTGAAATCTCTCACCTACTCTTCTCACCTGATTACAGAAGATAACCTAATCTTGGATGAAATGTCTTACACTTTAAGTGACTAAAATCTGGTGCGATGAAGCACACTGGGAGGATTTAAATCGATCTTCAGATAGCAAAATTTCCTTATCCTATGCTTTCCCAAGTCTGATGGAATTGCCACGTGTCGCAGAGCTGCCATACGGCACTCAGCTGCTTCAAAACACTAGTGCCAGGTTTGCAAGAAAGGTGTCTCTGCTTTGGGGTGCTTGTTTGTAAAAGAAAACAGATTATTTTTGCTTGATTGTGGAAGGTATTTTAGGAGAAGAGAGACAGAATCCATGTATTTTCTTTGGGCATTTCCCTATTCATAGATTTTTCTCTAGTTAGGTGGATCTTGGGTTTTGGCAGACTAACAGCAGACTTTGTTTATTGCCTGTTCTGAAGAACAGACATTTGTGTGGAGCCTTTCTGGAGGTGCCCCTTTCCAGACTCAAATGATTAAATAAATGTTTATGAGTATTAAAGTATGTCTCTTTCTTAGGAGAGAAAAAACACTGATGCAACTGAAAGTGCAAGGCTGCAGAGCACTCTGTGCACACCAGCTATTCCAACCTAGAGTGCATGAGCATGACTGTATTCAGAGAAGTTAAATCAGACACCCTTGAATGCTTTATCTCCCTCTCTCTCTGTTTGGTTTCCCACAGCATAACTTTACACATTACCTCATGACATCTTTATAGTGGTGGAGAAAATGATTAGACTTCAGTCCTTGAAAAATCGCAAACACAGACTCATTTGTAGCATTTGGCTGCTCTAATTAGCACATCACTGAGGGGTAATGAATAGAAGTCTGTGAAGAAACTTAAAAATTAGTACCACTAGCAATGTTAGAGTAAAAATCAGAACTGTGAGTAACAGTACTCAAAGGATTTGGGTAATTACTGGATACTCCCAATATAAGGTCTGTCATTTGATCCTAAGGGACTCTAGGGCTTCAATATGCCCCAGAGGCCCAATATTCCATCTCAATAAATGAGGCTCACAAAGTTCACTCAGAGTTAAAGACAGCATCACAAGTCTGTTGTTCCTGCTTTCTTTTTTTAAAGGTGGTTCTTGAACTGCATGGAATTAGACAACCTTCTTTAGTAAGTTAATCACTGGACTCCTCCATCTGTAATGAGATATTATAGTTTCCATGTGTGTTAAAGCATGGAAATTACATCATTCCAATAACCAAATGTGCAAGGATGAATGGATTCCTAAAGCCCGACAAACAGCTGCAGGATTTGTCTTAGACAAGGTCTTTTTAACATTTCAGTGGTCTCCAGGCAATTGAAAGGTGCATTTTGAGAGATGATCGGAGGGGAGGGAAATGTTAGTATTCAGGGGACAGAAAAAGATCTTGACCACGTGAAGAAAGGGCAGTGCCTTCACCTGATCCTGCCTGAGCACCCAGGCCACCCGTTCCACCAGCCCGTGAGCAATGACAGCAGAGGGGCAGATGTGCAGCAAAGCACGTGCACTCCACTCTCCAAAAACAGGGTTACCACAGGCCAGGGTACCCCAGCCCACAACAGCCAGCCGTGGACAGCCTTCAGAGAAGACCAAGCTGGCTCTTTCCAGTTTTGGGAAGAGGTGCTGGCCTGGCACTCAAAGCGCCCTCCCTCTGCTAAACAAGGAATTTCTCCTCTCTCACTGAGGGAAGCTTTCAATTCTGACCCATTCCCAACCTGATGTAAAGGGGCTCCAGCCTGTAGTTTATAACATATTTTTAAAAAGGCCCCTTAGGATCAACAACTTTTATTGCAACTTTCAGTTGCACCATGCACTTGTAAAGCTAGATTAAGCTGGGGTCTAAATGTCATGACCCTTTCCTCTTACCTTCTCCCCTTCTTTCCACCTTCCATCATTTTTTGAGTTTCTCTAAGTGATTTCACTCTTAAGAAGGACAGAAGGAAGGAAGGACGAAAGAAAGAAAGGAAGGACGAAAGAAAGGAAAGAAAGAAAGGAAAGAAAGAAAGGAAGGAAAGAAAGGGAAGGAAGGAAGGGAAGGAAGGAAGGGAAGGAAGGAAGGGAAGGAAGGAAGGGAAGGAAGGGAGGGAAGGAAGGGAGGGAAGGAAGGGAGGGAAGGAAGGGAGGGAAGGAAGGGAGGGAGGGAAGGAGGGAAGGAGGGAAGGAAGGAGGGAAGGAAGGAAGGAAGGAAGGAAGGAAGGAAGGAAGGAAGGAAGGAAGGAAGGAAGGAAGGAAGGAAGGAAGGAAAAGAAAGAAAGGAAAGGAAGGAAAGAAAGGAAGGAAAGAAAGGAAGGAAAGAAAGGAAGGAAAGAAAGGAAGGAAAGAAAGGAAGGAAAGAAAGGAAGGAAAGAAAGGAAGGAAAGAAAGGAAGGAAAGAAAGGAAGGAAAGAAAGGAAAGAAAGAAAGGAAAGAAAGAAAGGAAAGAAAGAAAGGAAAGAAAGAAAGGAAAGAAACAAGAACCAAATTCTGTATATAAATGCTGGCAGCTTTCAGGCTTGCTTTTCATCCTGAACCTAATGGGCAAAGAGCGTCAGTGCATTTGCAAGCTTTTCCAAGTGAGCCTAGAGGGGCCTGTTTACCAGAGATCGAATCTCTGGCAAACAGTTCATTGCAGCTCTTCAAACAAGCTGAAATTATGACCTTATGTTATTGTTTCTCAACAACCCAAACCTTTGATGTAAACTAATGTTGACCTTTCCAGCATAAATTTGACATGAAGCCACTTTTGTTTAAAACGCCCTATGAAAATTCAGCTCCAGTCCTATTGGATAAAGCCCTTTTATGGGATAATAAATAATAGATAATAAACAACTGGAGCCAATTTAGTCATTGAGGTATTTTCTTTTCCTGAATTACTATCATAATGGATCTTTTCTACCTTGGCTTGTATAGGGTTGTCTCACACCACACTGGGGGCCAATCCAACATAAGCCAAACCCTAAGTGAAGTCAATGGGAAAACTTCTCAACAATTTCAGGTCTTCAGCCTCTGGGTGAAACCTAGATTACAACTAAATTAAACTGCAAACTCCCATGGACCTCTGTGGATTTTATATATTAGGAGATATTCTCACCACCCACCTTAACTGTAGGTGGGTGTCCAAGGTAAGCAGGTGTCTCCAGAAATGAGATCATAAAATTTGGGCAGTCAGGCTCCTAATTCAGCCTCAGCAAATGGTCATTTCTGTCCGCTACAGAAAGCACATTAGGAGGTGGGCTCCTAATACAAGCACCTATCCTCTGCAGAACTGGTGACTACTCACTCTTACTCTACCATGCCCACCAGTGGTGATCTGCACACCTTCCCATGCTGCCCAGCAGCCACTGATGACTGGTTTGTGTAGGTAAGGGGCATATTCTCTTCCAACAATGTATTTAATTTTTCATGACTAATCTCTATCCCCTTATTGTTTTGCTTATTAATCTGTAAAGTAGTAAAAGGGAATCAATAGACAAAAAGGAAGATAATTCTGTTAATTTTTCAAAGTGCTGCTATTAGTATTTAGTGCTCTCCTCTCCAGCTTAGCAGTTTTAAATACCAGAAATTTAGTTGGAGAATCCAGATAAAAAATGAGCAACCTTTATGTGGAGTCCATTAACTAATGCTAAATTAAAATGGCATTGAAATGGAATTAGAGGGATGTGTATAAAAAAGAACACGTGACAAGCACATGGATATCACATGAAGCCATTATGATAAGTATCCTTCCGGTAAGAGCAAATGAATTCACACTGACCACACTTAAAATAAAGCCAAATATATATATATATATATATATATATATATATATATTTTTTTTTTAAATAACTGTCAAAATATCATCTCACTGTTAAAACTAAACATACTATCTCTGCTGGGCCACAAGAGCTTCAGTGTTAAAAATATAATTCACTATATACCACTATAATTCACTATATAATTAGTATATATCAAATAGTAAGAGCCTCACTTTCTCCTATGGATTTTGCACTTCAAATTGGGGATTCAACCCTTAGCTGAGCCTGTTACAGTAATCCGCTTTGCTGCACGACACGCTCTTGAAGTGTCTGAATTCACTTCTACAGAAAGTTTGTGTTGCATCCCTACATACCAAACTGAGTAAATATGAGCAAGCCGCAAAACAAAGGTAATGAACCCAAGCACTTAAGGTAAGCTTCAGTGACAGCACCACATTGCCTAATCTAATAACCACTTTCAGAGATGAGCATAACTATCACTTGAAATAACTACCCCTTAATATTAGAAATATTAAGCCTTGGGTTACAGTTCTAGTTTGGGGGCCAGACTAAGAGGCCATGCATTTTTTTGGAGAGCAGAGATACATGCAAATAACACACACACTTGTGAACTTTACTTGCTAATCATAAAGCAAGGCCCATGCAAATCACAGAAACAGCAATGACAAATTTCATGGGTTGGTCATGGCAAAAATGGCAGATTTCACAGCATGACACTGATTAAAAGACATGGACAGAAAAATCACAAATAAAGACATTTAAGCTGCCAACAAAATTAGTATTTAAGTACTGAATGCTTTCTTTATTAATACAGTTCTCCTGGATGGATATTCTCCAAAGCAGCAAAACTGTCACTAAACCAAATCTGTAACACAAAAATAGTCCCAATTTTAGGAATATTTTCCAAAGGAGATCAGTCTCCCTAAGTCTTAGTTTAGCTAACCACTGAATAATGAAGCAGACAACAATCCAGGATGACAACATGAACTTCACAAAAATATATTTTCTGAGGATAGGCTTCCCTGAACTGGCAGCTTGAGTCTTCATGCCAACATTAGTATAAAGGTTCATCACACCTTTCCGCACAAGAAGAAATCCCAAGGGAAGCCTAGTGTCAGATAATAAGGTCCTACTTCTCACTGATAGACTGACTTCCCATTTATTTTTAGAGGCATTGACTAATCAAGTCCTTGCACTCTAGTTCCATGTCCAACTGCTTGTCCAAAATTTAGTAAAAATTCAAAGCCACACATAAACCAGCTACTTTAGGGTTTGCATAAAGAAAGGTTAAGTAGCTCAGTTCAAAGCAAAATACCTCTGTTTTGGTTTGAGGACAGAGTATTCACCTAACCTCAAGGCTGAACCCAGAGACAAACAGTTAAAACTCAAGTCTCTACTACAGCCCAGAGACTCTGGTGGGAGCCCAGAATTTACACAAAGGAAAGTGGTGGTCTCCTGCCCTGTCCAGTTCCTTCTGCACCAGCAACTCTTCCTGCTGTTCTCCTCCATGCTCTGGGAAAGAACCTGGAGAGGGAAATGATGATTCTGGAGCAAAATAACCCAAACTGCTTACTGTAACATTATCCTGTGCTTTGTGACTTGGTTAGGAAGCAGAACTTGCATTCCATGGAAAACTCTGCTTTTTAAAAAGAAAAAAAAAATGTTTCTAAGTTAGAAAGGGAGAAACTTAGCCAAGGTCAAAATTCCAGGGAAATATAATTATATACATTAATTTAAAAGATAAATTCATAAATACTATGATATTACGTTCCAGAAAAAGATTTAAGAATGAGAAGTACTCCCTTCTGAGAAGGCCATATGTTTCGTTTCAATTTGGAATAAAACAGTATATTCCATTTCAATTACTTACTAAACTATGGATATTCCAGTTCATTTATTTACTATATCAATTCTTAAATTTTGGCCGTTCAGTCCCTTTGGTGGCAATGTCTGAACAATCAAAGGGGAATACAGCAGCGTGGTTCCTACAAGCACACCATGTCCCACTGCAGGAGGAAGGTAAATCTCTCCACAGTATGTTTCCAGGGCTCATCCGAACACGGTCCTCTACTGCAGGTTTCTTTTAGGGCTGGAAAGGGCAGGGTCTCCTATGGGAGCTCAGGACTGCTCAGGAGCATAAAGACAATGCAAAGGCTGTTTTGTGAGGGGAACCTCAGGGATCTTTTCATTTCAATATGGAAAGATTCACATGGATCCTTTGAAATCAAACATCATATAGGGCATCTCTGAGCAAAGTGACACTCAGATGTCCTACCCTCCAAGGAATGTGGCACTATCCCCTCAGTCAAGGAAAAGTTAATGGCAGCATATTTGGTACAGTGAATTAACCTGAGGCTTTTGCATATAACTGAGGCCCAGAAAAGTACAATAGTCACAGCATGCCAGCTACTGTTTTTTTAATACAATCTCTTCTTAATAAATAGCAGCACAAACCAAAGAAAACTTCATAAAAATGAATGGTTCTAGCACTTGCTGAAGAAACATAGACAATCCCTCATGCAGAAACAAAATATGACCCCATCATTCATTTCTCAGAGGGAGGCAGCAATTTCACGGGGTAGTAGCCATACCAGGGACAAAAACTAGGATCTTCTTCATTATTACCTACCTCCCAGTTCTGCTTATCTGTATCTGATCAGACAAAGGTGGTGTTCAAATTTATTGTAAACTTTAAACCCTTGTTGAGGTTCAAGACATTAAATCAACAGGCTACTGACCAACAGTGGAAAACTACACCAAGTTAGTTTATGGTCAAATGAGAAAAAAAACATTTCTAAGGATAGTTTCTTACACAAGAACAAAGATTAATTAGTATCTATTTCAGATTATTATTTCATCTGTCAGTCTAATGCTCTGACTTTTCCTATGATGGACCTTGGCCTGTAGCAAGGTGGATGCAAAATCTCTTCCAAATATCAGCAGTACGCGTATGGCATGATGGACATTTTTCAAAACCTACTGCACCCCTACATTTTTCTTGATTGCTCAACACATTGGTAGTCATTACTGTAGCAACTTATTTCAAGCCAAGAGATATAAATGTCTCTCTGTGCTGACTGGCAGGGTGCTGTAAAACAACGCAGCCAGCCAATCCAGCACACATACTCTCTCTTCCTCTGTGGGGAGACAGCAGATATTTTCAGTGGTATAGCTGTGACTGATTGCCATCAATCAAGACCTGGATTCCCAGTCCATCTCCACATATAAATATGCGGAATGAAAGGCCAATCTAATTCACGAGTATCATTTGGTAAACTCCTGAAACTTTATTAGATTAACTTTTCGGACAAAACAATAGAAATAATCACTTCATCAAATCAGAAAAAGATCTCAGAAGTCGAAATGCTTCCAAAATTAGATCTTCTCTGCTTTTAAAGGTAAGCAGATGGAAAACATTTGATTCTTATTTATTACCAGTTAAATTTATGTCCCTTATTTCACCATAAACTACAAGACTTCACAAAAGTGTATCTTATTTCACTGATCTTTAATAACCTGAAAACCGGTAACAGAAACCTATAATGAAGCACCCCATATACTGTAGATTAAAAATAAATAAGAGACCTCAAAGAGGTTTTCTTCAAAAGCTGCTTCAGTTTAGTGTTTCATTTTATATACACATTAAGAGAGAGACATCTGTAAACATTTCTAAAGTATAATGCAAAGGAACTAGCTATGTTATTATCTATTCTAAGCACATGGTTCAACATTTGTTTATGCAAACCATATAATTGGAAACTCTGTCCATTTTCTGCTTGTGCTAAATATTCTGTGTATAAATACTTTTCATAGTAGATAAATAGGGTTTTTATTTAGGTCTTATCACCTTCATATTACATATTCATTGATTTCTAAACTGCCTTAAACAGCTCTGTAGATGTGAAACATTATGAATTCAGTTTTGGCACCTTGGTATTAAATTTGCATATCAGGTCACGCACCGCTTGACATACATGCAAAATTGCACTGCGGCTATTTTATTACAACCCACAAAAGATATTCAGAAACTGCATGCAGCATCAAAATAAATTAAAATGGATAAAAGACCCAATAGTGAGCCACATTTTTTTTATTGTTTAGTAGTGCCTAAAGCCATTTATATGTTCTAGTCAATAAACAAAAGTTAGGCTAAAACAATTTTTAGTCTTTCTGTTATTATATTTTAATTGCAGGGGTAAATATATTTCTTTGTCCCTTTACCAACTCTATCGTACTTAAGGCTTGAATTCTTTGAAATTGTATGCTGTAAGTAATGTATATGGATCACTGGCAAGCCTTCATGTTTCTCTGCATATGTCAGAATGTATACAGACACCGTGTATCAAGAGTCAGACATACAAAGCAATATATTTGTCTAGTTGATTTTGTATTTGAAATGTTTCTGTAACTTACCGTGTATGCCAAGACTGCATTTGCATGGAGACTCTGCGTTTACCCAAAGTTAAAAGTGCACCAGCCAACATTGTTCAGCTATTATAGCGCTCTCAAAATATACCAACTGACTACATTAGGTGGTTTGTCTGCAAATTATCCTCTTTATATTCAGTAAGCTGCAGCAAAGACATTAGAAAATTAAATAGTAGGGGACACATTTTCCAATTGCCCCTCACTAGGGCACCATTTCAATGCCTACAACATTTCAGGATAAATAATTTGGCATTTCCATTCACTTGTTCCCAGGCCACGCTCGCTTGGCTGCTTAGGTACCTCATCATGCTGCAATCGGGGACTCAGGTGTCCTACAAACTCTCAGGGGGGCAGGACGGTGCCCACAAGGCAGCTGTGCCAGGGCAGTGCAGGTGCTCTCCCAGCCCCACGCCCGCTCCCCGCGCTGCAGCCAAGCGATGGGCGGCGAGAGGAGCTATCATCATCGTGGGGCTGGAGGGAGCTCCCGCGGAGCCAGCCAGAGCTTGCACTGGGACCTTCTGCTGCACAACCAACACCGCGCTTGCTTTTATCACCCTTTGAAAAGCCACAGTTCCCTTCCATGTAGAAACAGGAGGTACAAGCATCATTTTGGTCTATTTTGGGTAACAAGGACCTGTGAGCAGAGGAATAAGCCTGTCTTCCTCCAACAGCTTAACCCCAGAGCCTGCGTCAGAGCACTGGGACCAGCTGCATCCCCACAGATCTGCAAAGGGTCAGGCTGAAATATGCTCCAAGACCCACAGCTGTGCACACACCATCATATCCCCCCACTTCTCCCACACATGTCAAGGTACATGGCAAAGGTGACTTTGCCTACATGCATTGTACTTGACCACTAGCGACCTTAACCTCGGGAGATCCGTTAGAAAAAATGGCTGCGGAGGGTTGTTTAAGAGATACAGCAGTACCTTCTAAATTGCGCATTCCATCAAACCAGGGCAACAGCCCAAATGAGGGAAATCCTGTCATTAACACACAGCAAATTTGAGAGCGCATTTTACTGACCTGGTCTAACTCAAGCTAACTTGAAAATTAGATGGCAGAGCACCCAGATAAAGTCAGCAACCAACTTTCACCCACACAAATGAAGCAGGTGATGCCTGCACCAGTTGGTATCTGCCATTGGGCCCTCAATCAAAACTTCTGGCTTCTAATTTTGCTCTGTTTCTTCTCAAAACATCACAGAAGGAACATGAACCCCTACAATCCTCGAGAAAAACACTCACTGAACTCAGGGGAGAAGAATCAGAGCCTCATCTGTAGTAGTTGGCAGAGGCAGAAAGACCTCTTAAGAAACCTGCGTGACTGCAGCAAAAATCTAAGCTAATCAGGATCACTATCTTTACAGTAGAAACCTTAAAAAATCGACATAATATAACAAATTGGTTCAAAGCATTACTACAGACCACCATGCTAAATTCCCACATCCTTAGCAGTTTGTAAAAATGTTTAATTTATGTTTATGTATTCTTATTCAAAATGTTAGTTAACAGCCTGTAGGGACCTGGTAATAGGATCCTTTTTTCTTTTTTATGTTTATTAGCTACATTAATGACTGTTTCTGCAATTCTGCTACAAAGACTTGCGTTAATGAACGCCAATTAATTCTGAAATGATTTTAAACAAAGGGTGATGAGAATAACCAATCAACCATGACAGTGTAAAGAGCAAGCAAGCTGCTGTGACCTAATTTTTCTGTGTTGATTCTTTGCTGTCAGCGTGTATTGTTATTCATCAAGAACACCTATAGATTTTGCATATACATACCACAATATTATAATTTTGGAAATGCTTTGTTCCTATTCAACATGGGAAATTACTTCATTTAAACTACATGTTTCAATAATATGGACTCACAAACTGCAAATAGTTCAGAGGTCAGGTATATCACCATCAACATTAGAAGGACCTTCCTAATTTCAGCTTCTTAAAATTTAAGATACAAGGGCTGGCTCAAATGCTTGGAACATTTGGCCTTCCAGACAGAAATATAACAAAGAACCTTCTCTCCATTTCACAGTTTAATTAGAGGTATAGTATCCATCAATCTATTTATTTTTTTTCTTTTCCACAACAAATTAATCTTTTAGCCATTTAATTCAATTCACAAAGACCTGAGTATAAAAAAATTCCCTGAAACCAGCAACAAGTTGAGTGATTACACTCCTGAAATAACACATATATGTGTCAAATCTGACCTAAAAAGTAAATAGACCATGCAGGCAGATATGACTTATGTGCCTATTGAGTGAACAGACATTTAAAAAGTCATCCAATGCTATTCTAAATTTAAACAAAATGAACTGAAATTGGGAAATTCCATTTGCATTTTCACCTGGTACCCACTTAGGGTATGTGCTTCCACTACAAGAGCCTTTCTAATAACAAAAGCTAGGTATTTGAAAGTTAACATGTCTATAAATCATGAAGTGTACAAATAGACCAAATTCTACCATTTAATTTTGTAATGGACATAAAGTAGGGAACGGACCTTGCTTATTCATGGTTCATTCACAAATGTCCTCTTTAGCCCCAACATACTAAGTGATGTTAAATTTATCACACAGTAAGAAGTTGTGTTTATTGGCGGGTTTTCAACTGGCGATAACACCATTATTTGACAGACCTGCAGAAAATCATTAAGCCCATGAACAGACAAGGCCTCTGCTGAAGAAATCACTAGTTTGTCCCATGAGTCTTACCATGACTAGTGCTATGGAATCATATTATGGAAGACAGACGAATATGGCATGGATTACGAAAAGGCATTACTAAGTGACAACGTAGTACATAGAAAAAGTTCAGCAGTAAAAACACACTTATGTGAGTGAGTTTACTAGCTGGTGTCATGGACAGAGCATAAAACAGAATTAGTGAAAGTCAGCAGAAAGGAAGCCCCATACCCTAAGTGACAACATAATTTGTATAATTGCTGACAGGCGTATATATGTGATGACTACTTCTTAATGGAGGGAGCATCTGTCCCAATGTCTATTGATCTTTGTTATTCATCACCCTCTGTTGACAGGACCCACAGCCTTTCTCCACTCCACCTGCGCAGTCACGTCTTTTGTGAGCTTGTCTTCAGATCTCCAGCCATGCTGGCATCACTTCTGAGCTTGTAACAGGTACTCCAAAGACGGACCTCCAAAAGTCTAAAGCCTGATAAAACCTAAGTCAATGCAGCCAATTAAATGCCTTAGGTAAGGATATTAAGCTTTGGTGCTGAAGCTGAAGGAATTGCTCCTTCCACCCCTTGCCTTGGGAAGAGGAGGAAGAAAATGTATATAGGGTGCTTAGGGATACAACATAGCGCTTAGGAATATGGTGTAGTTGGGAACTATCAGTGCTAGGTTAACAGTTGGACTAGATGATCTTCAAGGTCCTTTCCAACCCAGATGATTCTGTGATTCTGTGACTATACATGAGGTTCTGCTCTTGGAGAGCTACACCTAGAAGGATTCTTCAGGTGTCTGACAATGTACTTCAAATTCAAACCTGAGACCAACATTTAGCCTCCTCTTTGCAACAGAAGATGCTCTCACTTTCCCATGGGGAGGTCTTTTATCCCTCAGAGAAGCACAGCTGAAGTAACTTCCATGGAAAGAAAGGGCAGGAAAAGAATGAGACAAGAAGCTCTGGGATACAAATCTTTTTGTTCAGTTCTCTATACGCAATACAGAGACACTTGTAATCTCAACTCAGTATGAAAAACATCCTTCTGAAACAGAGCACAAAGGGCTGTATCAGTTTTACTGGGAGGCACTCATATTTATTGCAGTAGGCTTCACTTGAGTAAAGACAAAGGGCTGGATCCATGACACCACAGAGGCACACAGTGAGACGGGCTTTGGTGCCTGTATGAAATAGAGGCACAGATTAAGGCTGTGTTTAGAAGACAGCAACCCATTTCAGCCTCCTTCCCTCCAAACACAATAGACGCTAACCACTCCTGACCTATGGCACCAGCTGCTCTGAGTAGCATTCCTCCCTTGAACAACCAACAAACTACGTTCTCGACTCATACCGCCCTTGGTAAACATTTTGGTGGCACGAAGTCAGGGTTTGGAGAGCCACAGTATCAGCATTCAGCAAATCAGGTTTTCCGATGTCCATTTATTGAAGGCACTCCATATTGTTGCTGACTGATTCATATTTATAATGATAAAAGATTTGCATTAACATCTAGCCCTCTACAAAGGGTTTATTACTGAAATGCCAATTCAACCATAGCTGTAATGACCCTATTTTATAATGCACACATTTCAGGCACTTTTGCAAATGGTTTAAAAAAATGGAGCAGTTAAATTATGCTGCTAACATAATATGAATGTGTCATCACACCCTATCAAGCAATTTCATATCACACAACAACGTGATACGGAATTTTGCTGTTATGATACAAAAGGAGGAACCTGAAGAAAAAAGCACAGTACTAGAACAATGATGCCCTACACCACCTTACGTTCCGCAACCTGGAGTATCTGTCAGTTATGAGAAAGTCTAGTGGACAGATGAAAGATAAAGGTGGACTGACTCTTATTAGTTCTCTTTTTCTTTGGTTTGTAAATATTAAATGAAGGGTCTCAAATTTACCATGTGATTTCAACCAGAAAAATTGCTGTGTGAAACAACAGATATTTCAACCCTAAGGAAGCTTTATTTTCAAACTCTGAGTCTTCAGGCTTTTCATCGTCATATTTCTGTATACATTATACCACTAACAATGCAATATACAAAAAGGACAAAATGTCAGCCCTCAATGGAAATGAACTCACCACCCTTCAACAGTCAGACCTTGCTTAATTTAAATGTGTTAGATCATCAGTCTATTATTCCTCCAGCTTTTTATAATGATTTCTAATACTGGCCAGACATTGTACACCTGGCTGGAAAATGTTTCTTTTTAAACAATGCAAGAACTAACCAAGATGTAAACCCAATAATTAAATTACATTTAGCCGATGGCCATTGTTATTCTGCACTACTTTCCCACCGAGGGAGCTATAGTGATCCGATTTAAGCAGCAATCTAGCAGAACACTTTTCATTGCCCATGATTGCTGTGCAGAGTAAATTGGCTCACACCAGATTTGACTCTAATTTGGGTTTTCAGAACAGTTCATTTAAACTTAAGCACCTATGGAAGGGCTGTTAACAAGAGGTGTCTGCACTGGAAATCTCATAGCTGTGCTGTTTAAATCCAGCAACAAGAGCTCCTTATAGATCATATATGCTTTCTAGCATGCTACTTGCAATATTGTGCGTGGCAGAAAACAACTTATCAGATATTTAACAATGTCAACGGAAAATAACATGGATGCACACAAAGGATTCTTGCTATATGCATGCTAAGCAGAAGTAAACACAGTTCTTTTCAAAGACGTATCTACCTTGTGACTTAATCCTCCCAGGATTAAATGTACTTTAGTCCTTTATTGTAGTACTTTGGTGTTTTAGCGAAGCATGTAGGGTCAAATTCTGCTCATTCATAAGTTACCAAGAGATCCATGGAAATATCTACAGACTGAATTTCATCATCATTAGCTATTACATTAATAGCACTAATGTCTTAAATCTTAATATTCTGGCTCATTAGCTTAGGTAACAGACTATTAATATAAAAGGTGTATTTCAGCCAATCAAAAGAATGTATAAAGGCTTTTGTTTTGTTTTAAAACACTCCTCTCTCTTGCAGTATTAGTGGTTAGTACAGACACTAAATCATAATAATTATATAATTAATAATGATATAATCTAACAATATAAATATGAGATCTACTATCACTTTGGCTCAGACAGAGCTTAACTTAATTTTACTCTATCATAAATCAATCCTGTTATCCATACCCAGTTGGCGGATGAACTTTGTTTCTGCACCAGAAATACCACAAATTTAGAAAGGGCTGAATGGAAGCTGTGGGGTTTTTGGGTTTCAAACATACATCAAGGAGCAAATTATTCTAAGAAAGGATCAGAAATTGCTCTTTTAAGTGGCAGCGCTGCCTACAGAAAACAAAATTAAAAGTGCACAGAACATATCTCACCACCAAGATACTCCAGTGGTCAAAGGCAGAATCCCGATTTTTTGGATTCTCATTAGAGATCTCATACTATCTCTGATGCCTAAATGCAATCACAAACAAGCGGTACAGAAGAGACTGCTAAGCAGAAATTGTGCAAACAGGCCATTAGAATGGAGGTCCATTGTGACAATGTTAGAGATGTAAGTAAGTTCGATTCATTAACATACAGCGAAACAGAGTCAGGATCCACACTCAGAACCCAAATGTAAATTCTCTATGGTTATATACAGAAAACACCATTGATTCTGGCGGAATTGAGACAAATCTGCAAATGCCATTTCAAGAAGATTTTGGCTACAAAGTCAAGTGTCATTAGAGCATCAGTTACAGACACATCTGTTACATGACTTCAAATTCTGCTTACGCAGTTTGGCGGGGGGGACGCTTTTTCTGTTATTAAGAATAAAGAGTCAAAATGTGTCTAGAGTTGTACTTGAATGATTGGGAGTAGAAATGCCTAAATACATAGTAGATGCATTATTAACTCAATTTTGTTTGAATACTACCTTTTTGCATCTTGCATTGAATGATGAACCATATTTTTGAGTTCAGATGTATTTTAAATAATTAGCAATCGCAAGACCAACATTTTACTTTACAATTAAAATATGTTCCTTACTGTTTTTCTTGTGTACTTGTTCATTTCCCCCCAGACTTAAGTAATGTGTAGACAGATACATTGTTTATTTACGACCCCAGTGACAGTTAATGTGGCATATGTGCCTACAGTGTTTGACAGATAAAATGAGTTATTTACAGAAGCTGGGTTTATTATGTATGAATACTGAAGCAGCTATAGTATTTGGAAACTTCTCCATTCATTTTCCCAAGAGCTTGTTTCAGTGAAAGTTGTGGTGTTTTGAAGTGCTACATAAGAGGATAGCACAAATACTCAGTCCAGTCCAATCTATAATGCAGTCATCATCTGTATGTGCCAATTTCAGAGTGGTTCTTTCTGAATTTGTTTTTACAGGTCTTGATCCAAACACTACTGAAGTCAATGACAAGTTTTCTATAAGCAACAGCAAGGCTGGAATTCAGTCCTTAAAAATCAAACCTCTGCAGAAGAGTAGGTTCATGCCTGGGTCTCACTGTTTGGCCTGTTATGGAGCAGGTATGGATGTATGGAGGGAGGAAATGGAGAACACTTTTAATCTATTAACCTTAATTATAAAGGGCCAAAAATTGTTTCCATTGAAGCCAAAAATAAAACTTATACTGACTTTGGCAGGAACACAAATTGATCCTCCTGGAGAAAATGCATTGATTTTTCATTTTTAGTAAATAAAAGCTTAGACACCAGATTTTGAAATAATTACTTATACATCTTTTACTTAAAGCCAAATGTGCAAGATGGACGTGCTGTGCGGATTTTTTTTTTCTTTTTCCCCAACAGTGTCCTTTACTCCATTTGCTATCCTTCAGTTTTGGAATGGTTCGGATTATTCTCACAAAACACTGCAGAGAATGTCAGAGGCAGTGATCACTGCTTACTGCCTTGGGTCTAAACCTGCTGCCTATGGAGTGCAGCGCTTGTTGTGCAAGCATGTTATGCAAGATGCTGCAACTTTAAGAGCCCAGTGTCAAAGGTAATCCCTAAGGAGACTTGCATAACAGACACATGCAAAAATGCCAGTGTTAGCTTTTTGTTGGTCTTTTTTTTTTTTTTTTTTTGAAAAAAAAAAAAAAAAAGGAACTCTGTAATTTTCCAAATATTTTTTTCCAAAGCAATCTCAATAGAGCTGAGAGCACATTTGGCTTGATTTTTGAATGGCTTTATACACATCCTATATGGTGTATATTTTTATACACACATACAAACTCTTGCTGTAGTTATCCAGGCCTTGAAACTTTTGGAAACCTTTCAAGGAATGTTTGTGCTGTCTATCGTGGGCAGACCTGAGTTATCTCAGCCCATGTTGCAGGCTGGAAAAAAAAAAAGTGTAAGTCTGAGCTGAAGCTCTCAGCACTGTTTATTAGCTCAGACAGAGCGCTGTGGTAAAAGCAGTCCTGTGGCTTTTTTTTTTTTTTTCTTCCTCAGAGCAGAGAGAAAGCAATCATTCACAAGGGAAAACTGTTTCAAAATATCTGCTATGCTCTTTGCCCAATGTGACACTCAATCCAAGGTGAGGCTTTGCTACAAGGATGTAGGATTACTATAATCCATATGCAAAGTCCAGCCATCACCACTGATGTGGTGATGAAAAATGGTGGGAGAACACATTTAAATACCTTCTCTTGCACACATACACAAATACAGAAGCTTCAGTTCTACACCTTATACATGTGTACTATAAGGATTAAGAGCAGTTTGCTAACTCAAAGCTTCGTAACAGAAGATACTGGATTGTTTCTCAGGTACCAAGGACTCACTTAAAACGTTCAAGTTTTTCTACAACAACAGAGTACAAGCTGGTTGCTATCACAGCCACAGCTATTTGCAATGTGCATCTGATAGTATATTAGAGAAAACTGCAGTTGGGCAAGTCTCATGCAGAGCTTACCTCTCCTTAGAGTGGATGTATTAGTGATCTGATCTAAAAACATTATTGCGGTCACTGCTACTCCCTGCAAATGGTGCAGACAAGTCCTAGAAAGACGCTAAGACAGTTGAGAAGTCAGCCAAGAGAATGTCCTCCAGGTTTTCCATTTGTCCAGGTGGGTACTCTTGCTGCTGCCTCCTCCAGGCAGCCAGAGCCCACCACCCTGATGTGGATGAATACTTTGCTCTTCCCTTGCACCTTCCCCCTTCTCAGACCCTTATCCTTCTGTTATGTCCACTAAAGTACACATTGATGCCTTCGCTTTTCTGGTCTTCTACCTAGGGATTGCAGTGTAGTCCTCTCCACTCCTCCAGCTCGTGAGGCACATAGCCCTGCTCCCTATATCGTGGGCAACAAGCCAAACTTTCCTCCTCATTCCCTCTTCTGGCTTCCAGACCGCAGACCCGCACCCTTCCCCATGGCAGGGGAAACAGTAAGTGCTGGGAGCCATGGGACACCAGTGCTGTGGGCAAAGCTGACCTTGCTTCATTTTGAGAGGGACTAAGTGTGAAAGTAGCTGTGGGAACAAAGAGGAATTTAAGAAGTAATTGTATGATCCCCCTCAGCAAGAGACAAACAAGCAATGCCAGTAAATTTAAGCCCAGAACAGAACAGAGAGCATTCAGCTGAAAACTAATTCTCCTGGGTCTCCCTTTTGGAGGGAGGACCAGAAACGACAATTGTTAGGGCCTGTGATACTTGTATTCAGGGCCAAAATCAGAAACCAGATGCGGTGAAGAGCTCCACGTGGCTTTATGTCACAGGAGAGGAGGCAACAAAATATGTAATTCCTTTCCACTTCTGTCATGTGTGATCTGTTGTGAAACCACAGCACTGTGCCAGGGAAAGTCTTTTCAGCCTCTGTATTACAAGTGTGGACGTAGGCCTAAGTTGTCATATGACTGTCTACGTACTGCTTATCTATAATTTTACATCTGGATTTGTACATATGCACACACACAGAGAAAATGAACCAGTATAACGGACAGAAAAATAATCGTCTGTGAAGTCTGCAAAAGCTCAAGTTCACAAACAGTGCAGAAGTCAACTTTACTTCAAGTACCAGGTACCCGCAGAAAGGGAAGTAAGATGAGATGTGCAAGAAACGCACAAAGAAGAAACAGCCTGATCCTGGAGAAGCCCAGACAGAGGCTGTAGCAGTTGGAACAGTCATATAATGCATCTCTAGCACATTTTAGTGTTCCCCCATGTCCTCTGCCACAGTCTCCTACTGGAGACTCAGGCCTTTAGCTCCAGCTGCTCTTGATCAAGTCTCCTGCTTTGCCAACAAAAACCACCACGTTTTTCCAGAGTTACCTTCAGCCTGGGCTCCAAGTCCACTAGTGAAAGCAAACCTATTTCCCTTTCTGTGCCCAGCTGCTCCCATGCCAGCTCTCTGTCTGGGACAGCCACAGAAGTCTCCCCGCTACGCTCCACTGCCACAGGCTTGTTCTCTCTCTGGACTTCTCTCTCTCTCCACCATTACAACAAAATACCACGGGTAATCCTGGAGAGTGCCAAGTAAATACCTCTCACCATTATACACAGGTTTGCTATCATAAGGGAGTTACGTTCAAGCAAACTTTTTATTAAGGGCATGCCACAGAGATAGCATCTCTTCTTTCTGCCTCTGGCTGTTGACTTTAAACCTGGAAATCCCACTCAATAAGGATTTCTGACAGCACCAAAGTCCAAGGCAGCTTGCAGTAAAGCACTACACTCTATTGAAATAGTTTAAAGCCCAGCTCACTGCAATCACATCTTTACTTACCAAGCAGTGCCCCATGTTAGCTAATGGGAAAAAGAATGAAATACAGGGTTTTTACATAGTCAGGATCCCAAGTAAACTTGGCCTCATTAAAGGACAACCCTTACAATAGTTTATCTGTGAACAGAGTTTCCTATGTGTCTGACACAAATAGCCTTTTCTTCAGCATCAGAGCTGCACATCTATTCCAGCTATTTGTTCTTGAATAAACATATTTATTGTGGCTAATGAAAGGGGAAATCCCTCTCTGTTGATGCCTCTCTTCCCTTCTGTCCTTCGGTGACCTGACATGTGCCTCACCCTAGAAACCAAAATAACTGGAGCAGCCAAGAACATGGTGAATTGTTCTGGGCTCCTACTTCTGAACCACATATAAGATTTGCTATGGAAAATCTCCCACACTAGGCTGTAAAAATCAGCTCCCTTTTAACATGCTTAGTTATGGAAGCTGCCTCCATCACTTACAGAAGTTTTCCCTTCTCAACGAGCTTGACTTAGGCTATCCCTGTATAGGTGCAGCCCGTGGTGAGGAGAAGGCAGTCTTCTCCATTCTTGACACCTGCTCATACAGGTGTTTACAGTTCTTATAGGCAAGCTATAGAAGTCAGTCACCCTTTCTATAACACTATGACAGTTATTTTTATCGCAAGTCACTACCTGTCCTAGTGCCAGAGAATAAAGCTGTATCTACATTCAGAAGCACAGCACAATAGGAGAAGATCTGTGGAGAGAAAGAGTTGGTGCCAAGAAGCCTGTGAACACAGTCTTGGGGGAGAGGAGGGCAGAGAAGGGGCTGCATGGCACTACTCTGACTTCTCCTGAGCACCAGAGAGCATCTGGAGCACGTTATGGGCATCACTTCAGTGCTTCTCCTGTTTTCCCTTCAACCTAAAAAAATTTAATTCATGTATCCTGAGACCACTCCCCAACAAACCAAAAATCAGCAACCAGGGAAGACAGGATTTGTTTCCAAAGTGTGCTTCTAAGATAAACTACAATGTTAACAGAAATGCACCCTTTTTCCTTCTAGCACTCAGCCCTTGTAAACAAGCAAGTCAATAGTAATATGATATTCCTGACTTAGCTAAACATCTGAAACCTGCTTGCTTATCCAAAGTCTTCATTATAGCTAAAACACTGATTCTGAAAAAGTAGAATGAGAATTATAAGTAATACACAGGCCATCTCTCACAAGATCTAATACTTGGGATTAGGGACTTAAAGTATGTAGAATACTAATAAAACCAGAAAAAAATATTATTATCAAAATAAATCAAATATATTTAATATATCAAAGTATATTAAAAAGTGCAGCAAACAATTTTCTTGATGAAATGCAGGTGCAGTTACATCTTAATAAAAGTGTGTTTACAAAAACAGCACTTGCAAATCTTAATTCTTCTCCTCTGAAGAGCAATAATTCTGTATAACTCTGCGACATCCTACTCTTGCTGCTAGTCCTAAATAAGTCTTATTCAGACTCATCATTTACGGCCCAATTTTGTTTCTTCTATTCAAAATTGGAAAGCCTTAGTCCTCACATGGAATTAGCGGGATTACTTGCACAGCAATGCCAACACCAAAGGCTAAGACAGGCCTAACCTGGCTCTATTTTACAATCACTTCTGCACCCCTTAGAGAAGGCTCCGCTCCTCAGTCGGGTTTATTTTGTTTATCTGGAGTCCAGTGAATCGAGTATTTTATGTTTTAAGGAACTGGCAAGAACTAGTTTATGACTACATGGAGGGGAAAAAGTAATAGCAGTTTTAAGTGGGATTTAAACGTATTTCTTTGTATCCACACGCAGAAACTTTTTGAATGCCCGCCTCTACTCCACTCTGCATAGTCATTTTCTATCTGGTGGTCGAAAAATAATTTATGACAATGAAAAAATGTCAACCGTTGGCACAAATAGTGTATATCCTTTCACTGGCTTTTTGTGACTCCACAGACCTTAGGAAACTTTAATGGTGAAGTTTTGCTGTCAGAAATATTGGCAAAGCCCTAAATCCCTGATTTCCAAACTTGGATCTGCAAACCATTTGTGGTCCATGACACCACAGTGCGTGGACCTCGCCGTTAAACCATGTTAAATGGTGACCTTTGTGATCTTGGTATTGTGCAGCAAATGATGTGGTTGCTAGGATAATTGCTTTGGTAAGAATTACTCTTTTTAATATTTCCCTAGCTACATTTGTGCCATATTTCATGTCAGTGTGTAACTGCATGCGTTGGCGGGAAGGGAAGATGTTACAATCCCTCCTTCTTCCCAATGCAAAACATACTGTGAAGTTTTACAAGGAAGCTGCTTAAGAAAGCTACTCCTGGATGTATAGAGAAGTTCAAAATTAAGCATATTCAAGTGTCACTAGCATGTGCTAGTAGGAATTATATATTTTTCAAGATTTTTTTTAGTTTCTGATGACATGGAAGTTAGGGGTTTCTGGCATCAAAAAGGATTAAACCCCACAGACGTAGGTTACTGGCCAGGACATGAAGCCTTAATTCAGGGTGAACTCTAAGTAATAAAATCCAAATCCTGACTCCTTCAAGTGACCTGAGGATCTTTATTGCTTTCTAAGTTTACAGAGGGTACATGTGAGTACTTTAACATATTTAAGAGAGAATTATCTCAATGTTTATATTTAAAATACTGGCAAATGTGAATGGGTGCCTGTATATTTACAAACTGCAGAAGTAATTGCCAGCTTGTCTTGTGGATTTAAGTGTTACAGCTTGCAGCTCAGTGAAATATAACCCAGCGAGTTTACACATCTGGGGGATATAACAATGGGAAATTATTCTGAGGAAGCGTGCTAGGGAAAGCAGCATGTATTAGTTGAAATATGTTTAGCCTGGCAGTATTAATTGGCAGTATTAATGGGGATTGAGGTTTACACCTACGATAACTGACTCCTCTCAGAGACCTCTCAAATCCGAGCAAGAACAGGCTCATTAGCCTGGAAAGTGACTGAATCTGTACTTAGACTCTTCCTCCCTCTGCTCCCCAAACCTTTTCTTTATGCTCAGTGATATTTTACAAATGGCTACTTGAACAGCAACCACAGCAAAAATTAAAATCAACACCTACCTTCTTAAGTTCCCCGCACTGGATGTACACAAAATCGACCCCACCAGTGTGATTGTGGGAGATCAACCCCGGGATGCAACTTCAGGAAACCTCTTGGAGGTGGTTTCTACATAGTCTTTTGTCATGGAAAAGAATGGTCATTCCCTTCCTAGGAAGAGAAATGGGCCCTCCCTGTGTGCCAACCATGGCCTCTATCTGCAGTTAGGAGTCAGGTGCCTATAATGCTACCATAGATCTCTCTACCTTCCTTGTGTGTATTAATTTAAGAATATGAATATACCCATTTGTTTAGTCTCATTTACATACGTAACCAAATTTATGCTATTGTGCTGCTCTCAAGACTCAGCATGAGCGAATGGGAAACAAACTTTGCAGTGACCCAACAAAAATACAAAGGCAAAAGTGAATTCTTCTACTCACAACAGGAGACCTGATGTTGGTACTTGCTACATCATCATAATTTTCAAAGGAGAAATTTTAAAACTTCCTTTGGCCTGAGATGAAACTCTTAGCATTTTAAAACTGTTTTTCTCTTGCTTTATTATGAGGGAACAATTTAATGTTTCTTTTAAAATGGGAAATGGTATCACTCTCTCTGCCATAATGAAAGCCTGTTTTAGATTGTTTTATTACACAATTTTTAAATGCACATTGCCATAGAATTTTATATGAGTGTATTTACATTTACCTTTCTAAAACACACAGTATATTATGTTGCAATTAAAAGCCCACAAACTCAATCTGATATTTCTTCACTAATTTATTCCCAAGCCAATATGTATTTTAATGTTCCAAACCGTTGCTAATTAACACATGGAAATATTTTAACATGGATTTTGATTAATTCCATTTAACAGTCTAACCAGTGCTAAAACATATGTGGTGTGTCATTTCTTTCTTTTGAGGAAGGCATTGGCATTAAATCTTTCAATCTTCCTGAGCACCAAATGCTAATTTCAGGAAGATTAAATAACAGACTGCAGCTACAGTTTCCTTTCTTTACTTCCCAGAAGGTGAAATGAACATATTTATGTGGGAGGAATTTCTTTACTGCACAAGCCAAAATACAGAAATTAGATTTTTTTCTCCCAACATTGCTAATACACTAGCAATCGCCTGCCAACTAAATAACTTTAACCTATATCTGCAGTTCATGGAGAGTTGCCAAGTTATATGTTCAACTTTCTTTCACTGGGTTTTTTTTGGTTTGTTTTTTTTTTTTTTTATTAAAGTATTCCCATATGATGTTTTCACTTGCAGCTCCTAAATGCTTTTCCATACTTGAATCAGAGACTACTAGCTTATAGTGGGGGGGCTCTGGTCATAAAGCTGGAAATGCTCCTATAAGACCCTCCTCTGATTTTCACACTTTGAAGGTATGTTATAGATATGATTCATATGGTATTGCTTGAATGGTTTAAAATCTGAGGAGAACTCTGCATGTCACTGAACTAAGCATACAAAATACCCAGAGGTATGCATGCGAGCAAGCATCTTACAAATGTAAAAATGCAAGAACTCAGAGCAGGAGGAGTATGCCTTCTGCATCATGGGTTAATTGTTTGCATAATTGCAAACAGCTTTTCACAAGATGGAGTTTGATGAGCTCAAGAATAGTTAGGCATTTCTGCTCTTGCAATTCCCACCAGAATGCCAACCACACCTGAGGACTCTGGTTCCTCTTTCCCCTATGGTGAGTCCAGTTTCCCTGTCCTCACTTCTACTGTCCATCCTCTGCTTCATGGTCAGCGTGTTCCTACCAAAAGCTGAAGCAAAGTCTCACTGTATGTTCAGATCACACCTACACCTCCTTCGTGTCTACCACACCTCTGTTCCACAAGTAACCTTTTCTTATTATTATTTCCCTAGGCCTTATTTTACTTGTAATATTCTTCATAGAACTTCATTCAGCTTGACAATATATGTTACTAACCCTCCTCCTTGACCTTTCGCTAGCTGTATTTCAGTCTCAGATGCTAACATAGCGTTTGAATAGCGGTTTGTGTTTGGTTTCCTATTACCTCTACAATCTCTAATCACACTGCCCAGATGCCCAGATTCCTGGAATCTGCAAGAGAGCATTCCAGCATGTTTCTTACTGATCTATGCCTACCAGATAAAGCAAAGTCAAATTTTCTACTTGACTACCATTTTCATCAGGATTAGAACTTTCTTCTGTAAGTCTACATTCACGCCCACTGATTTTCTTCTATTTTCTTTATGCTTCTTTTTATACATTTAACAGGTGTGTGTCGGATGTAATGTTTTCATCATATTCACTAAATGAGTGGCCCTGGGAGAAAGTCAATTACAGCTACTAGCAAGAGTCCCCACTCTTGTTCAAGAAGCAGAGGCTGTCCTGAGAAGCCCCAGGTTCAGTCCCAGCGATGATTCATTATAGCTGTCATTGCCCATGCAAAAATGTGCACATACTCTCTTGCCTGTACTAAAAAAACCCACGACTTCTGTGTTCTCAGACAATTTAGAACCATAATTCCTGTGCTCTCTACAAAGAAAAGAACACAAGATTTTGTGGAAAAAATATCTGAAAGTTATGACAGGAAAGAGCAGCAAATATCTAGGCAGGTTCTATCCAACTAGCTGTATGTGACTTTAAAGGTTTGCATCAGATAAAATAGTATTTAACATAGCTGATGGTAAAGTTTACAAATGGCCACTGATTCTAGCACAGAAGGCCAAACACCAATACCTGAATACCTGCCAAAACTGTTCCCAGTAAGAAGCATGCATGCTGTTCACTCGAGAGCTGACCATAGCCCAGAGTGAAAACACACATCATAAAAAATTCAGATACCTGGAAATGGCATTTTCTCATCTTTTCTTACATGAGCATTTTTTGTTTTACAGTTCACAGAGAATGTATTTATTAAAGCAGGTCATTTGTTCCAACAAATAGTGCAAAGGCTCCAACGTGGATACGCCTGCTAGACTGGTCCTAGAAGAATGCCCTTGTTACCTGACAGCTAAGCAGACTACCAAGATCCAAGAGCATCCTTCCATATGTATTTGCATGCCAGATAGATGGAAGAAGATGCTGAAAAATGAGCTCTACCAACTACTGGTTATTATTCAAAAAGTTCATTACCAGTCAGTGTGAAGATATCACAACACTTAACACTATTGTTATATGGCTTGTGATGTTTTCCTTAAATTAATGTGAGGAAGCAGAAAAGATGCAGTTTTAGTTATGGAAAAGCAGTTATAATGCTTTTACATCAAATATCTGAAAAATAATCCTCTAAGGGTGAAGAGTAAATGTTATAACCTCCTTTTCTAGTTGATCCACCAAAGCACTGAGGACCACTCATCAAAATGAAAGGACTGAAAGATTTCTGCCTTATGTTTGATTAAAAAACCTCTACAAACTAAACTGGCTAGAATGACTTTCAGAGGTACCAAAGTGACTGTCCCATAGTCACACAGGAAATCTATTGGCAGAGTTATGAATACACCCTACAGACCCCCTGCAGCCATTATATGATGCCTCCACATCTTTGCTGAAGCAAAACAAATTCTACTACTGCTCTCCTCAAAGCCTTGAGCTCCTTTTACTTTGAGACATTTCATATGACACCATTTGAATAACAGTATTTCTTACACTTAACTTGGACCAACAACAAGTCACTTATAAGCAGATACTTTGGCACCAGAAATTTCAAAAAGGTTAAAAAAAACCCCAATTCACTTTTCAAGATACCATGAGACTGACTCTTCACAAATAGAGGTACTCTAATTTCACTAAGATTTTTTTTCTTCCTCACAGCAAGAAAAGATTAGGAGTAGCTTAAAAAACAAAACCAAAATCCACTAACAAATGCACAATAGAAAACAAGCTATCTAGCCCTTCCTTCCCCAAACTAAATATACATGGTCAGTTCTTTTAACCACACCAACTGACTTAAAGCACCTTGTTCTGCAGTCTGATGTGAAATGCTAAGTTCCCATTGGTCACAGTGGTTCAAAATAAGGCCCTAAACATGCTCGTTTGTGTTTGATTTGAAATAGGTAAGCTCTCCTCCTGCTATCCCTACAAAATAGGTTTGCTAGCTGTTGTCCAAGAGATCGGACAGTAGCCTTAGAAAGGCCACAATAAGAGGTCTTCAGTCGAGTGGTGTCATATGGTCTTCATTTAGAAGTATCACAAGAACATTACTTCTCACAGAATTTACAAATGAAAAACATATGGCTGTAACCTGTAATACTGCAAGAAATACTGCTCTTTGGGTTTGTTTTTGGCCTCAGATTTTTGAAATATGAACCGAGCAAAGGGATTTCAGCCTAACGCGTGATTCAGTCCATTCTTCTTCAGAGCTCAAAGTCTGGGGGACAGCTAAAGCTTGCATCTGAAAAAAGTGATTTGCCCACAACTATGGTAATATATTATATCAGGCAACTAGAGTAACATGTATATCAAAAAGGGGGGGAGATGGTTAATTAAAGACATCTACTTTTCATTTAATTAAAAAAAAAAAATTAAACTGGCTTTGGTTCCTATAGAGATTTATAAGTCATATATAAAGCCTCTTGCATTTACTATTTAGGTTCAATCAATATGGTTATCTACCTGTCAATTTTTCTTGCTCTTTAATGCAGAAAGAGAGCAGTCTTTTTTTATAGGTAGCTCAGAAAGTACTAGGCTAATCAATACATGCAGCGATAACAGAATGATTTGAAACACGTAACAGAAGCTTATCACTTTACAGTATACTGAACCCGTCAAAATATTTTCCTAGAAGTAAAGAGAAAATAAAACTTCTCCATTTTTCACTGCTTAAGTGGGTGGTGACATAGATGTTGTAGGCCTTTTGGATTTCTTCCTAGCTTTGTATTTTTGCAAAAAATTGGTACACATGCATTTGCTACTTTGTAGGAACGTGAGGCCAATTTTGCAGTGAGATTTAAAAACTCTGCCTTGAGAATCAAACATTATCTCAATTGCCCTTGATTTCCTATCCCTTAACATTTATTGGAAATCCATGCATTGTTCTGGACAACTGCACATAAGATTTTCCAGGAACGCATCTTCTGATGTTCCCACAGACCTTAAAACCCTTTGCTTTACTCTGTACTCTCAGTAATTTGTGTTCAAGCCCAATCTGAAAAGTACAGGCTTTCTTCCAGCTATCTCCTGCTGAGTTAGTGGATTTGAAATAATTTGTAAGCATCTGATTCCTAGAGGTTTAAATATACATACATGTATCAAGAGTCTGGATTTTAATGCAGCAGAGAGAGGATCAGCTGTTATTGTGGTCTCTAACCCTTACTTTTTTGAAGAAATACATAGGATTTAACTATGCAGTTCTCTTTGAGTGGTAAGTAACAATCATCTGCCATCACACAATTTAAGTAGGTGGAATTCTACATAATACCAAAGTTCTTTACCACGTCCCAGGCCTGCCACAATTTACCAAATGTTAAACGTAGGCTCAAAATGAATATATATATGTATTTAAATATGTATGTAAATACTGATTAAAGGGATGAGAGTTAAAAAGAAAGGAACAGGCAATAATGTTTACAGCTTGAGACTGTGTCATCATATCTGGTGAATTTCTGCATATTCCCCTGGAGTCACACAACGGCCTTAGGGCCTCTCAGTTCTGAAAGGTCTGGTTCACAATTTCTAATTCTCGGAGGCTGGCCAGCCTAGTGGTTACACTGGCTTTTGCTCAAGGCACCAGACCATAAAAGTTTTTACCTTCATCCTTAGAAAACAGTACTGATAAGTAATACAAAGGAGAATGATAAATGAAATCAAAAGGATAACAAAATCATAAAGAAACCCTTAGAGGACATAACTAAAAGTCTACCGAGGCTCTGCCGTTCCTTTTTCTCTACCAGAAATGGCCATGCATGGTGCAGACAGGTCTGAACTGACTCTGTGTGGTGAGTCAAGGTCTGGAAATCACACGATAGCATCCACTCAGAGACAAGGATTAGTCCATTAGTAAGTGCTGCTAACACTGCATTCTGACCCAGTCTGGTAAGTCTGTGTGAACTTACCATGAATCTCTACAAACTCAGAAATCACTAAACCACAACCCATTGCACAGTGGAGACATGCCAGCAGCAAGGCATTAACAATGTTGTCCACTCCAGAGGAGCTGAAAGATGGATGGGCATCTCTGAGGGCAGAATTGGGCCCAGCGAACAAGCAAAGATTCTTAGAGCAACACCTCAAGTGACACAAATTATGTTATAAAATTGATCACTTCCTTACACATGGCAGAATGCTTCCAGGGCACTCAGCATCCTATTCCATTAAGCCGTGATAAATGAGACCATATTTCTACATCAGTCTGAACTCATCTTTTAAATCTGCTTGTTCAAATATTTGGTTACTTACTTCCCTCCCCCTCCTTAAGATAGCAAAAACTGTCTTTTTCCTTTCCAATTTTGCACGGCTTAATAGATGCCATTATTGCAGGACCATCATCATCTAGGAATTTTATTTCTTCACAGAATTCCTCATCTTAAGAGGATGCAAAATTTTGAGAGAAATCACTGAAAGACTTTTGGTATGCAATCACTACGTGTACACTCAGCAACTTGAAGAAATGGACTCAAAAATATAGTAGAGCCACAAAACGAATTATGGAGAAATGCCCCAAAAAAACAACTCTCCTACTGCTAGTTCGAAGAAGATCACCACTACCACCTGGAATCATGTTGGGATGGAAACCTGTGGAGCAGGAGCAAAATTGTTTCAAGCAGATCACTACAGCTCAAGGTGGCTAGGGAAGGTTCATAAATTGATAAGCACCACCGAAGGATCATAAGCCTCCACATCAATTGTATAAAGATTACAACAGAGCCACTCGCTGCAGTCATTCTGAAAAGGTTATGGGTTTCACAGGTGTGCACTGTCAGTTCTGATTAAGCTTAAACTAAACCAGTTATCTATAACGTTGGATTGGAAGGAGTTTTATTGCTGAACGCAGGGTAAATCAAATTCAGGATACACATCTGTGGAAAAACACAGAGGGCCAAAGTTCACAGTCCTGACACAGGCAAAAAAAAAAAAAAAAATCCAACCCTCCAAACTCAGGAGGAGATTTGCCTGTAAAAGATCCATCAGTCTGGCTATTGTCATATGTTCTGTATCAGAAAGCAGAGTTATTTGTCACCTTAACACAGCTTTGAGTTTTCTTTCCCTCTTCAAATTATTGTTCGCTCTTATAACGCAGACTGATTAAAGATTATTATCTGCATTCATTTCTAAAGTGCCTAGAGTTTACCATTTATCTGAACATAAATCAGATTAATTATACACCTATACTTTTCACTACACAGGATATAAACTGAAGCAGCTATAGCAACAAATTCACAATGTAATTTTTCATCTGTGTGACTAGGAATCTTACCAAAAACAACAGTTCATATCAGAGGTTCTTAGAGCTACGCAGAAAGACTGTGGGTGAAATCCTGTGCCCAAAAAACATTGCTAACAACTCAATTGATTTCAACAGTGTCAGGATTTCACTCGAAAATTAAAGAAAGAAAAAATGCATTCTTAATAGCTGATACAGGCTGCAAAAGGTACTTTTCTATTTCCAAAAATACTTCGTATTAATGCTGCACTTTAAAATGCCTCCATTGACTCAAAGTGCTAATAGATGGCAAAAGTAAAAAAATGTATTTGCTTTTGCAACGTCATTATTTCCTTTGCATGCAATTATTTACTTGCCAAACAATGCTAGCGACAAATCGCAACAGACTATGAAGCCATCTACATCAGCAGATTTTTAACCTAAGGTAAAAATAAACAGAAACATCTGTAAAGTAATCTTGTACAAAGCTACGTTTATTAACAAATACATTTTCTAATAAAACACCATCTGCAAGCAACCCTCAGCTTCCACTTGATATAAATAGGCCTTTTACTGTTTTCAGATGCAGTTCCCAGAAAATTATTCCAAGCTCTACTGCAAAACACATCAGTCTTTGTTGCTGCCTGGAATGTTAATAAATAACATCAAGATTTTAAATAGTCAAACAAATTATTGGCTTGAAACAATTATTCCAATAGAAAAAGCTGACCTTTTGCAATAAAGTGGTTTAAGAATGCATTGCTCCTCATTCCTAGTATAAAAATATTACCAAGCAGGGAAATATTTGGGGGAAAACAGAAAACTGTGAAAAACCCATATTGCAATTCTGCTCATACATACAGTATAAACCTACCTTGCAAAGGTTACTGCTTTAGAGAAACTCAGAATAAGAGAAAAAGCATACAGAGTATAAATAGTTCAATTGGTATCCTTATTACACATCTGTGCTTGAAATGGACATGAATACGAACCAACTAAAATGTTCCTCACAGGGCTACTGTACTGACCAGTGATACAAAATTCAACAGCTTGAACTGCTGGTAGCAGAGATTGGGACTGAATCCCAATATTAAGAGCTCTTCAAAATGCATAAGAGCTTTAATGGGACACATTTTCATAAGCATTACTCAGAACTTAAGCCACATTAATTCCATTAAAAGCAACAGGAATTTAGCAAACTCTGCAAATAAACTCCTCACTGGCAGAACTATTCAGTATCACTGAAATCTGAACACTGCCATTTTTCCTTAGAGTTTAAACCAGCACTCCTTCTATCAAACTAGCTCCTAACTGAAAATGCGAGTGAAAACTGCAGATGAACTGATGTATCAGAGTTCTCTGTCCAGAATTCTAGCTGGTATAAATATATTACACCCAACAGAGATCTAGACTTTTAATATTCATCAGAAACTAGCAGTGTTAGTATCCCAAATTGTGCTTTTAAAACATCATTAAATATTGCTACTGGGAGTATCATAACAAACTTTGCCAAAAGTAGTCATGCACATTCTAGAAAAAAAGGAATGTTTTAGACTGTAATTCCAGGAAATGGAACTGCATATTTCCAGAGAAAAATATTCAGTGCATGAAATACTCAAGCGGTACTAGAGAGAAGATACTTTAAACTACTTACTTCACTAACAGGAGGAATGTTGAGCTTTGGTACTTTATTCTTTGAACTAGGTGTGTTCACTTTTCCTTCCAGCAGTGTTCCAAAGGACTGATTTCCATATCCACTCTCAATTTCTACTGGAGGTTTCAGTTCAGGTGAGTCATTGGGTACCTGGTCCTGACCGTCCATAGGCCTGACATATGCTGTAGGCTTTTGCTGGACCATGCTGTTTTTACAGTGAAGTCCTGGTGGGAAATTCTGGGTCGAAAGACCATTGTTTGCAGATAACAAAGAAGTGGAAGGAAGCGGAGATCCCGGACCATGACCTACAAACTCAAGCTCTGCGGGTGACTTCGAATGACTGTTTTCTTTGTAAGTATGTTCTCCAGGTGCTGACTTTGAATGAGTATGCCTCCTTGAATGGGAAGATGCTGCCATAGAATTTGCTTCCTCAGTTCCTCCACTTTTATGCTGCTCACTCTGGCAATTATAGAGGTCTTCATACCTGCCCTGTGGCTGGTCATGAGAAGAGCTGTGCTTTGTCCGACTCTGCTGACTACTGGATTGGCTTGGCTGGGCCCCACTAGAGTTGTGACCACCACGTGACCAGTCTGTCCTCGACTTCCTGCTGCTCTGGTGACTGTGTAGCAAAGTAGAATTAGATGACAATGAAGAAGGCGGAGGCATTGATGTCGATGAGTGGCCACTGATCTGATGAGATGGAATCATCCTGTTTCTTGGTTCTGGGAAGAAGTTCTGTTCATTTTTGTCAATGGGTGTCTGTGGGACAGAATTCTTTGGGATTCCTACAAGGTGGCTCTGGTTGGAATGGTTGGTTAACAGGTCCTTCATCTCATCATAGTTTCCCAGTGTGTTCTGGACACGGTTTGCAAGGGCATCGCCTTTATTTGTCTAAAATATCCAAAAATAAATAAAGGAAAAGAGTGAGTAAATTCCTGATTACAAGTTACCGCTCAGAATAGTTGTCTTAGAAGATGCCAAATGTTAGCTGTTTAATGGTGTCATGCTGACATTTAATTTAATTTCAATTACATTTTGCATATGTTATGTAAGAAAAACCTATCAATAACTGTGTTCAAAGAATCTCTTGAAACAGGCTTGCATGAGTAACACTTATATACTGCTTCCCATTTTCTTAAATATGCTCTCAGAGAAGTGTTTAAATTGCATCAGTTATGGACGTTAGGAGCAAAATAAGCTGGTTTTATGTCAGAGATGTCGGGCTTGTACATTTCATATCGTGCAAAACATGAACGTGCAATTACTGGCCACTGAGCATTTGAATTGCAATCACACAGTTTATTTAAGTATGTTATTGCTCTATCAGCCCCTTGACCCATAGTCCTGACATAAATAGAAGCTGGGTAGTCTGTAATAACCATATAGCACCAAACTCTTCACTCCAGTGTAACTTCAATTACTTTTCTGTAGAGGGTTCAGTTTGACCTGAGGTATCTACTGTCTGAATCCAGAAAAGAAAAAGCTTCTACCCCCTCAAATTCTACAGTAGCTTCAAATAAAAGATCATTCAAAAATATTTTCTTATAGAACGTAAATAGACATGACTGCCACATTCTTAAGTATTGGGATTCTTCTGTTGTCTGCGGGCTGGTTGTATTTGTGAATCGTGCTTTTCTTTGAATTCCAGTAATTATTAAATAAATACTGACTCATCTGTGTTGCACTGCTATTATATTTTTCCTTTTGAAGCACGCAGTGAATTTTTTGGTTTGTTCTTTTTTTTTTTTTTTTTTCCCTTTCACTTGTAAAAAGCTGGACAAATAAGCTGGAAGCTATAATTATTACGCAACTAATTTCCTCTCTCTTCGTGTTCTAACTCACCCCACAGAGATGCAAACTACCAGCCTTCTTACTGACCTTTATGTCCCATTGAAATGGCCAGCAGAGAACTTATTCCTCATGCCTATTACTTCACAATATTCAAAGGATAAAAACAAAGCAAAACTATAGATCTTGTTCAAGCAGATAGTTAACTTCTACAGTCTGGAATTAAATGAAGAAATTGCAGCATATCTAAGATACTTCCAGGATATAGCCAACTATACTTTTACTTATGTGTAGGTTGGTTTGTTTTGGTTTGGTGTTTTTTGTTTGGGTTTTTTTTTTCACTTAAAACAGCAAGTAGTGCCACACTCCAAACATGCCTTAACACTGGACCATAAAGATGGGAAAAGGCAACACTATGATCTTGTGCTTGGTTAGAGAGTGTTGCTCTTCATTCCTTGACAAGGGATCCTACCATGCCACTGATCCCATCTTCCTCAAGTATTAAGAAGTTTCAGTGATGAAAGAAATCCACACATGGATTTCTCCTGAAATACCTGCTTATATTACCCACTGCTGAACTAGTCAGGAGATGAGAAGAATATTGCAGAAAGATTTTTTCCCCCCTTAGTACTGCACACGCCATAAAAAAAATGTTGAAAAAGAAGATAATAAATGCAAATTTCCTTTTGCTCATTCTCACGGATTGTAACATATATTACCACTGCACTGAGGCAGTGGTTTAAAAATTAACTGTTCAATGCTGTTCTCATCTATATACATTTTGCCAGTGCTCCTAACTGACACAGTTAATAACCCCAGTTGTGGAGAACCACGAATCACACTGAGAACCACGTATCACTTTTATTCACTAACTAAGTCCCTAGGTTGGTCATTTTAGTGGCAAAAATTATATTCTAGCTAAGCCAAGAATAAGCTCTTTGTATATGAGCAGTCTCCTTCAGCTGAGTTGCACAATGAGCTGTTTGGGCAGCAGCCAAAACTAGGCTCTCTCTGTTCAACCCCCAAATTTAAAACAAGGAGATTCCATTGTGCTTAAGGGCCCAGCAGGAATTATGATGCAAAGCCTAAACACTTACATACTTGTTCTGTTTCCTTCTTCCCCAAACACTTTAACTCCTTAAGGGATAGCTCATGGGAAACAACTAAGTATCGAAAAAAGCCTGACCACCAACCTTCACCTTGGCTCAGCTACACTTCCAGAGTGCATTTAGCTGACTTTCCAGAAAGCAAAGGTTTAAAAAAAAAAAAAAAAAAAAAGAAAAAAGAAAGAAGTACTGACAACATATCATCACTGTAACACTTCAATATCACAGCACATTAAATGGCTCTTGTCTAGATCCTCACAGAGGGAATCAATATTTTAATTTGAATGTAGAGCTTTTCAATCATTTCTGTTTTGGAGGTAGCTGATTCTCTCAACTTACTTTCTTTTACATGTCACATTATGATAAATATAATTTTGCTTGATATGAACTCTGTTTTATGCAGAACATTCACATCCTGGGGATAAAAGGCACTGTATAAATGTTAGTTATTATTATTTGTAGTCATTTACTGGGAGCATTAATAAAAATATATATTTCCTGAAAAGCATGGAGATTAAATTAATTTAAACATCCTTAGCATATTTTAACTGCACTAAAGCTCATATGCAATAGTTATTGAAGTCAATGGAAGGGTTATTACTCCCTTCAATGACCTTTGGACTAGACTGCAAGGTAAAAAACACATAGTCAAAGTGTGTGGTAATTTGGTTTATGCTTAAATAAAACTAAAGTGCACACAACTAAGACCAGACATGGTAACGAGCTCAGGTGCATGGTACAGCGTATTACTTGCATTTAAGACATAAAGCATAACATTAATGTTTTTATTTTATTTCCTCAACAAATTCAGGGCTCTTGTGAGAAGGAGAGTATTCTTGACAAGCCTGGATACCAGCAAGACAAACACAAAATCCAGTCACAACTTCTGGTTGCTCTTTGTTACTTCCAGACTGGGGACAATTTCTACCTTCGTATTCTGGATAATTGGCTGATTTCTTAAAGGAAACCTCTGTATATCTTATTTTCTGAACAGCATGTTGAATCACAGTTTTCCTACCATCAAGGAAATGCAGCATTTTTTGAGTATTCCAAGGCATAAATTATACATCTGGTTCATGACTCATGGCTAGTAGCCTTCCCCCTCATTCTAGGCTCTCGTTCATTTAGGAAATGTACACCTTTCTACATTTGCTTCTATTGCTTTCAAAAAAGATCTGTAATAGAGTCCCATTGGAAGACTAATTTGCTAGCTAGCTATTGCATTATAGTTTTACAAAGAAAAGAACTAATGCACTCAAACTTATATGCCCAATTTACAAGGGTTTTGTGAAAATTTGTATGAAACTTGAGGTTTCGTAATTCATTCGCTTTCTCATGCCTCATAGTTAAACTAACCTCCATGGATTAGAAGCTGAGATCTTTTTTATGCTAAGCTTGAATAGCATGGAGGGGCTTTACCTGAAAAAGATAAATGATTTAACATTCACCAAAGGCTCCCCAATGGAAATGCTGCCCATTGGGTTCTCTTTCTCAAGTTGAACTCTTCTGAGGCAATTCCTTTGAAAAGTAACAAAAATACTCCTACTGTTTTCTCTAAAATACTCATCTCTGAAACTCTTTACTAATTCAAAACATTAAAAGGTATCAACAATTCAGTAGTAAAATTGCAGCTTCTCTCAGGAAAACTCTGACACTGCTTTTTCAAATGTCTGTTGTCATAACACTGCAGGCTCTTCTCTGATCACTTCGGCAAAATCAAGCATTAGCAGGTTGCACCAGAGTTTGAAGGCAAGACCTGCAACCCGCTTGCATTAAAGGGCAACACAGCCCTCACTGCCTGAACTTCCCAAAATATAATGATGCATGTCATCACATTGTCAGAGGTGTTGTTTCCCCACAAGACAGCAGAGCTTCAAAAGAACACTTTTATCTTTTAATAAGCAAGTACAAATGTATTTTATACACCCAAAGAAATACCTCTTTTTAATATGTGTATACATATATATACTACAAAGCATCTATGTAGAAACATGCACTTGTCCAAACCTATCATGATCACCTCTGTTTTATTTGACAGAGGATAGAAAGATGCTCTAACAGCTAGAGCAAAGAGAAGATAGATGGTGGCAGATACTCCACACATCTTGTGATATACAATGTCAGTAAGCTCCATGAGAAAATTCGGGCTCCTTCCTTTCACCAAGTTTTAATACCCCCAACTTCAGAGAAATCTTAAAACAGCTGCCAGTTGTTCAGCGGTGGTATTCTCTACTCCAGCAGTCCCTCCTCTGGGTTACTGTTGAAGCAAATGAGGAAGGCATCATAAACAAGTAAGGACACTAGGTCTGGGAATAAAAGAAAGGAAAAGAGACATTTTCTATTTCCTGAGACCTGATATTCCCAGCCTTCCCTTTGCCACTGTAGTCTCCATCTTACCTCGCACCTTCAGATCTTTCAGAAATGTACCAGTAATCCCTTGAGCTGACGCTCAGTAGTAGAGCTAGCCCAGCTGAGGATGTGGACCCTATACCCATCGCAGGCCACAGCAGTTGACTTTGCTGGGCAGCGTTTTATCTCATTCTACTCCCACTGAGAGCAACCAGGAGAAACAAGATGGATGCAGCTTGTTGTGTGCACCAGGCCTTGAATCTCCTCCCCAAAGAAACATCTGTTCATCTCAAAATGGAAGAGGAATTCAAACTGAACGTGCAGCACATTTGTTCTCACCTCATGGCCTCTCCATTTTGTTTTAGCATAAACATGAACAACACCCTGAATTTAGTTTTACACTTGCTTAAGAATACAAGTCGCTACACATCCACTAAGAGTTAGATCCAGCTTTCATTAGGTTCTAGGAAACTGTACCGTGGCCGGTTCTTAGCAATGCAGTACTTACAAAGGAAATACCAGCCAAACACTTTGCCCTTTTTTTCTTTCTCCATAGTGTAAAATATAGGCGAGACCTAGCTTTCCTATTCAGTCTTGGTTCTCTTTGTTTTGCAAATTTAAGACAGATATAACTATTTTTTGCATGCAATTTCCTCTTAATTTTTACCTTTCACAATTTATAATTACACTGCTTTTTTAGATTAGTAATAAATTATGCTTTGCTCAATCCCACAGACCTGACAAACTTCTCTGCCAAGCAGGTGAAAAGCAATTAAAAAAAAAAACCAACCTCAGGAAAGTCACAAGGGTAATTCTTTGCTTTTCAGTTGTTCAGTTTTTGAAAATAAATATGCTCTGTATATGCTTGGTGCAAACACGTGCACACTGAACAGATGTAAAATCAAGTATTATCATTCTTATGGTACAACAGATACTGGGGGAGGAGTGTTTAGTTCCTGATGCAGCAGTGATTTGCATATTAGTCTACTTACTGAAATCCAAATGACCAGTTACATGAACAAATTGTTTGCATGATGCACAGGAAGACTCAACAAAATCAGTTCGAAGTTACTATTCCCATAAATAAAGGTGCTAAAATGTGGTCCAATGCAGAAATAGTGCATTGATTAGATTTTTATAAAAACAAAAAGGCCCCACAAACTGTCCTAGTGCATAGTCCTTATGTGGCTGAGTAAGCCTCTGTCACAGATGAGTGGAATACACCTCACTCAAAAGAGAACAGCAGCAATATGCTTTATTGAGGTAAAATAATAATTTGGCATAGTTCAATAAGTTTGATGGAATTTAACACAGTTTAACAGTGGCCTGACAAGGTTCAATAAGTTTGATGGCAAGGTTCATCTTATTCATTATGGCAAGGAAGATGTGTACAAAGGAAAACTGAGTTAGAATGATTCACGCAGAGACCAGAGACGCAAAGAGTAAGAACTCTCCCACTGAGTCACGAGGTTCAGAGTGGGCCCCCTTGCTTTCTAAACCTTTTTTGGAGACTAGGTGCAGCTGGATCCAATCTTAGTTTCCAACTTGGTCAACGGTTTATGTCTAATGGAATTATCCATACAATATTCACAATAATATTGATTAGCTACATGGATTACTAGTGTTACACCGTATCAGTTCAGCATCCTATCAGTCACTTACCGAGGATCTGTCATGGGTAAGGGATCTCTTTGCTGTGGGTAAGGATGGATGTTTTAGTCTCAGGTAAGGAATCTCTACCCTTGAGAGGCATCCTGGCTCAAGGGGAGAGTCACCTGGTGTGCAGAACAGCTGCAATTCAGGGAGAGCTCAAATTGGGCCCATCCTAATGGCAATATTTATAGGGTGAAGTACTTGGCTGCTAGTCAATAATACAGACATGATGTCTTCATTTTAGCTCTGATATCTTGTTCTGTACTTCGGTTATCTTGCACTTCTGAGTTTCAAAACCATCTTTTGAAATACTTTTCAAGACGCCCTCACTCCCTTGTATGTGAGCCAGGGGCTTTCCAGCATGCAAGTTCATCCCAAGGACGTGAGGCCTGTTGCTCCCTAGTCAGCCTGAGCCAAAGTACAGCTAGGAGTTGAGTGTTATCTGTCACACTCTCCCAGTCTATAATTATTAGACACCATTTGATAATAATGCCAGTCTTTCCTCCTCCTTTTCGGGCAATTTTCAAAGAGCCCTCATCCTCCCTACAGCTGCTAACAATGTAAAATGGAAAGATGAAGTGGTGGCCTTTCAATGGATGTCACTGATTGGGAGGAGAAAGAGATATGGAAATTTACATTCTGATGAATTCTTCAGGGAATGTCTTACTGAAAATCAAAGCAGCAGAAATCATAAAGGGGGACATCCCTTGGTGATGAAAATCTCAGGCAGCAAAGCTTCTTAGAGAGAATAAGACTTGTCATAAGTCCCTTTCACACCCTTGTTATGCTCCCCAAAGATTCAGACAGTCTCCCAAAAGACTTCTTTGGATGGGTTATGATTGCACAAGAAAGCTTATGGACTCATTACCTATCGAGAGGACATTAGTTTTAACAACTCAGGTATATTTTCGTCTTAAAAATAAAAGGACTAAGAACTGCTAGCTTTGTAGGTATGAACCCACTTGTAGAGATATCAGCTGCACGTATTTCTATTACAGGACTTTGCTGTGAGTTTAGAGGAAGAAATCTTGAACTGGACAGTAACCAAAACTCCTGATTCTGTCAATGCTACCATGCAGTGTTGGGCAGAGCATTCAGTTTGCTCTGCTGCCATATGCTGACTTAGATAATCAGTGTATTCAAGAGTATAAGTACCAAGGCAGATGTGACACTTTCATTTCTTACAGGTGATGAGAAGTTTTATTTGTATTTGTAAAATATATTCAGGTAAAAGAAATATTCTGAAAATGTAAAGCATAACAGTGCAATTTACCTTGTAGGGTTCCCCGAAGAGGTTAAAACCTGAAGCAAAGAGATCTTCATCTTGCTGGACTTCCTGGTTCCTTCTCTCCCACTCTTTCCGCTTAAGTGCGCTCCGGTCTTGCTCATAGTGACTGAAGAACAGAGAAACAAAAGAAGACAACACGTTATTTTCCCCATAATTTAGCTACCTGTTCATTGCTATCAGTAAGAGCAGCAAAACATCAGAAATGATGCAACTCTGAGGACAATTCTCAAAGCAAAAAGCAGCCATTGAATAATTTTCCCAAACTTAAATTCAGAATTAATAATACTAGAAATTGGACAGTAGGACTGTCAGTACACTTCTAAAATGAAAATAGACAAAAATATTCTTTTCAAATTAAAAGAGTATTATGCAGAAGAATAAAATACATGTTGACACATTTGTCTGAACAGTCTGTAAAATACATACGCATGCACACACACACAAACGTACACACGTGTGCCCACAAAGAAGGTGTCTGTGCAGAGGAGGCAGATGTGAAGTAAAGGAAGCAGAGCAACACCTTCAAAACCATTTAACTGTGTAACACTTGTCTCCATCCATCCCAGTGCTCCAGTTCAGCCTCGTGTAGTTTAGACCATCTAAATCTGACACATGTGCTTGTTAAAATTTATGTATGGCTTCACTGTGGGGGTCAAGGGGGTTTTAAAAAGTGTTTTTGTAGCAAGCTCCCAGAAGAGACTTTGGGATAGTTGATTCCAGTCCAAGATAATTCTATACACAAACAAACAAACAAACAGAAAGGGATCTAGTGCCTCAGTGTAGCAATGGCGAGTGGCACTTATCTGTATGTCAGCTCACTCTGTGCACCTGCCAGACCTACATGACAAGCCGAGAGACCACATTCACTTCTCCCCCGAATAGTACTGAAGTACTTTGGTCTCTTGGCTTTGCAAACTAGCTCCTGCTCCTCCGAGGGAAAAGATAGAATTAAAACCCCAAAGGAGAGGGAAAAATAGGAAAGAGGAAAGGAAAAGTTGCATGCTTCAACTTGCACCGACAACCTCTCATGTGACAAGCATTAAGGGACACTTCTGTGCTTTCAACCCATATTTGATTTGTTATGAGGCTTTTGGCTCTGCTTTGTGTCAGTTAATTAGCTACCAAATTCCAGATTGCGATTTGATTAGCAGATTCAGTGTACGAACTGATGTTATCTACTGTAAGCAGTATTTCCCTGATAGCCTCTGGACATGCATGCACACACCCATGCACCCTCTATGTGCAAATACATACATACAAACATACGTACTGCATATGTAACAAAGAACAGTTAATTCTCCTATTTCTGGCGAGAATGAATTAAATCTCCATAGAGCTCCACTGCACTTGGAAGATAACCAAATATCTACAACTTTTGCCTTTTTAGCTCAGCATGATGTTGTATTGAAAGCTTCACACCGAGAGATATAATGAGGAATGAACTGCACAGTGATGAGGCTTTAACAGTGTATAAAGTCACTGATTTCTGAGTGAAACCACAATTACTAATTTGAAGCACCAGCTAATTAAAACCACAGCTATGTATTTAGCCTCTTGTTATACCTACTGCAGTTTATAATTATGAGGACCTCTTTATCTACTCAATTAAAGTTCTTATGATTCAGGCAGGTTGTGTTTGAACCTGCAAGCCCTGCAGAGAGCACAGGAAAGCATATGTCTGTTGCCTGATGACTCCATGTATCCTTACACTCATATACTTGCTTTTGTACAGGGAAGGAAAGAAAAAAGAAAGACTAATGCCACAATGAGATCCCTAAATAAAAAATGAATTAATAATTGGTTGAAGCAATTCGAGATCATTCAGGCTTAGACTGAATAAGGCTTGAGTATGGCTCATAAACTGAATGAAAAGCCACCTACATAGGCCCAGCTGAATGATTTCCATCTACATTTTCCTTTTGCAAGTTAGAAGGCTGAAAAGATGCCACATTTTATTTATTTATAACACCTCCTGATATAGTGACATCACTGGCACCAACATCAAGCTCCAGAACATTGTTATAATCATTCTTGGTATTTTTGCAGGAGCTATAGTACTATTTGCTGGTTTCCTGAGGGAGACAGAAAGGAAACTGTTGTAAGCAACAGTCACTTTACTATACTCTACGTGATCATGTTGCTGACATAATACTGCAAACCACAAGTGACTTGTTCACTAAAAGGTGAAGGGGGGTATAAGTCTCCCTTCCTTTTGTGGTCTAAATCAAGATTAAAATCCACAGGTATGGGAATAAGTATGTACAAACTGTTTCCTGATCTGGTACATGAAGATGAGGACAAGGTTGATTTCACCTCTCCCCACAAGTCTTCTGGAGTCGCGGGCTGGTTTAGCCCAGCCTAGGAACAGTAGGAACATGACGTATTCAGCCCCCTCATGGGAAGCCTTTCCAGTGACTTTGATGGCAGTTTGACCCAGACTGTGTGACTCTTGCAGCAAGATCAGATTATTATGAAGTTATAAGCCCTAGTCCAGCAGAGTGGATCTAGTGTAAACAGGATTTTATATACTCCATAAGTAATCTTTGCTTATGGAAGCAGTCCTATCTCTGGCACTGCCAGCATTCACTTCAGAAGGAATTATTCATGAAAGTTAGAGCTGCATTTTATAGCTTCCCAATGGAAACCTTGGCCTGGAGTTTCAGAGCGAAATCCTGGGCCCATTCAAATCAAACTGAATCTGGCCACTGAACACACAGATCACAGAATCACAGATTACAGCACAGAACAGATCTCACCCTTCATGTGAGGTTCCAGCACTTCATTATCTAGGAGCTGGCTCTGGTCTCAAGTATACAAAGTATTTAGGGAACCAAATGAAGCATTATGATCTATCTGATCTGAGAAAAAGCAGCAAAGGCTCTAAAACTATTTAGATATGTCTTGTGACACATTACAAAACCACAAATTCAAAGATGGTGATAACAGCAGTAATTCCAAATGGCAAAATCACTTTAAAAGCCGTTAACTTAAGCTAAGACAGTATATGCAGTGTTAACAGTGAAAGGTTGAAAAACCAGCATTTTCCAATATGACTTAGTGATGCATTTCTCTTTTAGAACCTGTGTTTATGAAATATTCCACGCACCCAAGAGATGAGCACAAAGGCGCATCTCATGCCCGGGACCTCAGTGATGTTTACAGACTACCAAACTGCGAGCATCCATTTTACAACACAAGCAAAGCCCTGTGAATTCCTACCTTTGCATCAATCCAAATCTCTGTCTCATATATTCTCTTGTGAGAGCAACAACAACAAAAAAAGGTTCATTTTTGAACTTTCCACTCACACAGTCAATGGCAGCCTTAAGTGTACAAAGTATCTATTCAAAAGGAAGTGGTTACTCATCCTGCCAGGTCAATTACTTGGCTTATTTTTCTGCAAATGTATTTTTGCTATGGGAATACTTGACAGGGCGCTGATTGTGGCTGCGGAAAGTCAAATATTATAAGATCATACACAGATTAGGATAACAACTTCTTTGGGTTCCTTGTAATCCAAACAGGGATGCTGATTAGATCTTAAGGCTGCAGTGCACTGAGAACCTAATGGGATGCTCTCCAGAAACTCTTAATGCAGCCACAATGAAATCTCGGGGACTTATGTTTAGTAGTTAGCTTAACTAATGTTCTGTGAAATACAGATATGTGATTAGTGGTGAAGGTGTCAGTGAAAACTATAGTCAGATACCATGAGGAACACCAGAGTTCAGTCTGTCTCATTAGTATGAGAAATACTTCATGATTCCTCTAAAGTCAGGAGAGTAGGAAATCACAACTTCTGCAAACATTTTGGAAAAAAAAAAAAAAAAAAAGAGATTTAGAAGAAAACAGCTGCAGGCCACGACACTCCCTGTATCTGAGAGAGGGCCAGTTCCCTAGACACAGCTATTACATGACAATGTAGTTTAAATACATGAGGTTTATTGTTTTGTTACCACTTATTAGATTAATAATTGAATTTGAATGGGGAAGTCTGTACATAAATCTGAGAAGATCAGGGATAGTGAGCAGTAAGTACTCTACAAGAGCACATGAGACCACTGATCTACAAAATACCAGTGTGCTAGATATGGCAGAAAGAATAGTAACCATAACTGTATTATCATTTTGGTATGTTTAACACTGAGGCAGGCTGCAAACTCATTCTGAATAACAGCATTTGATCCTTAATCCTTTAAAATCAGACCAGCATACATCCATTTGTCATTCTTCTCAGCTACGGACACCCTGAGGGCAGCGGTGAGCTGATGCACTGTGACAGGCCAGGTGTTCAGCCTGTATGAATCCGCAGAGTGTCAGTGAGGCCTGTGGAGCTGCACCCTTTACACCCGCTGTGGCCCATGATGGCTGTGGGGACAATCCGGATCAAGCTGAGAATGGAGAAGGTGGCTGAGGCAGGAGGAGGTTATATCAAAGCAAAAGGTAACAGACATGCACGTAGGTTTCGGATTGGAAACTAAAAATGAGGATCTGGAAATAAGAGATGAAAGCCAGACATGCTGTGTACAAAGAGAACTAGAAAAGGAATAAAATTTGGGGCACTGGACAGGACAGTGCAATCATCTGTGGTGAAAGGGACAGGATGTGGTGCAAAAGAGCTGGTGGGAAAAGAAAAAAAACACTTTTAGGACATACTGCAACAGAGCAAGAGGTTAGAGGGAAGAGTTAAAGAAAAGCTGAAGAAATAAGACCAATAGCTAAAGGCTGAGACCTGGCATTTGGGGTTTATTTTCAAAGATGTGCTAACTAAAGCCACAGAAGTAGTCTCCCAAAGCACGGAAGACTAGGCAAGGCTGACAAGAGCCTGAAAGACAGGAGAAGGAGTAGAAGAAAGAAGTCAGACCAGACAAGTCTGAAGAAGTTGTCACTGTGATATCAAGAAAGAATAGAAGAGAAAAAAAAAAAAGATCAAATACCTAATGTTGCAGAAGAATCATGAATGAGAACAGAGCACTACTCTGTTGATTCCCAATAGGGAAAGAATCAATAAAAAAGCTGGAGCGGAGAGGCTTTATAGTAGTGACAGACTACATCCACAAGGATAAATGAACAACATTCAAGAAAAACAGCATTTATCCACAAGTTAGGGAAGGAGTTGCTGTTCTTAATAACATGTCTGAATACACAAAAATGCACACTATGATAAAATCAAATATCCCCCTGTACTAGTTCCACCCCCCCTTAAAATATCGGATATGCCTAAACGATGAAAGGAGCTCTCAAACGGAAATATTTGTCATTTGTGGAAAGAAGAAATAAACACAAGCTTCTAAACTAAGACACAGTAGATATAAAATTATATAAATTTGAGAACTGAAAGTCCTTTCCCAAGGTTATTTCTTCATAGTTCTGACTTTGGGACAGAATCATTGCTCTGCTACAAGCACTCAGGAAGTTGGTGAGGTAAATTCAGAAACTGGGTTTTCTTGAAAGCTAACTCATATGCCTGCACAAGGTATTAAGCATCCCAAATCAAAAACCACTCATGAACATATTTGACTCGCATGAGAAATCCAACTCAGGTCAATGTAAATATTCCCATGCTTGCTTTTAGACATCAGGGCAATTCTTTTTCAATGTGAATAAAAATGTAAGGTGAAAAGCATTTCACCTGATAATCAAACTAGGTAAAAGACTACTTCTAGCAAATACATTACAATGGAAATGTACCTCTACATAACTCCAGATTTATCCCACCATAACTCCATTGATTTAATGTAAAAGCAGTGTAGCACAATACTGTACAAGGGAAGGAGAACAGGCTTCCTTGGTATATCCAGATTCTCCTAGTATAAACTCTGGTATTTCAACACATTTATTCCAAAAGAAAAAAAAAAAAGAAAAAAAAAAAAAAGGTAGCCTCAGGCCTTAAATTTCATTGCAGGTCTTAAAATGTATTCAATAAATAAGGGAAATTTCAATACCTGATCTTTAAGCAGATATATGGCCAATTCACCATATCTTCCCTGTTCATCTGAAGTCTTCGTTTCACATAATGATAAACATCATAAGCAGCACCACACTTAAAACAACACAATTCCTCTTCCTCTGTTTATCACCATTGAACTTGCACCTTTGTCCTGGTAATTTTACTACTTGACAGAGACCAATCAAGCTATGATAGAATAGCTTTACAACCTCTCACTATCTCTCATATTTAACATTTACTTCAATGTTTTGTTCTTCTTCATAGCATGAATACTTACTGAAAGTATCTAGGACAGAATGTATCTATCACTGCACTTCAAGATAAATGATTTATTTGAAAATATAGAATATTCTGTCTTTGATGTTCAACAGTTCTGTAGAGAAACACTTGAGATGGTCACTGGTTATCTATCCACATGAGCTAAATCTCTTAACAATTTGCATTAAAAACAATGCCATTCCTGTAGCACATTTGATAGAGAATACAGAAGATTAAAGCCTCCGAACAAAATAACACCCAAGATACCCCTGGGCAATTTATGGAAATTTAAGCTAGGAGGCTAACGGTTTGGCTTATATTTGTCATATTCTTCCTTCTTTTTAGTTATTTCCCCCACACACCAAGTACCTAGAAAATGTTATTTTCACTGAATTTCCCCCTCTTTTTGGTATTATGCAGCCCCAAACATTTCCTTAACGTGAATTTGGAAGGAACGATTCTGGAGGAATGGATGACAGAGATAAGCTCCTGAATAGTAAGTGTATAAAGAATAGATGAGGTTTCAAAGGGGAGCATTTATTGTTTCCTGTATCATAGCACATTGTCTTTCAATATGATTAGTTATCAGTCTGAGTTATCAAAAACTGGGATGAAATAAAGCGCTTACGCAGTTATGCTTCATTGATGTCAGCTAGGGGAGCATGAAAATCTCCATGAAGTTGGGTAATTGATGTGTAAATCAGAGCTCAATCACTCTGTAATAGAAATGGTCCCACTGAAAGTATGGTGGTTGAACAGTATTGCAGAGGGGTGGGAAAGAAAGAGAGAAACAGAGTCAAGATAAGACTTATTTATTAAAAATTATAATAACTGGCAATTTAGACAATTTTCTCTTCAAGAGAGAAGTGCTGTCAGATATATTTAAATGCATGCCGCAGACCACTATATTTGGATATCCTTATTCGGCAATAATTAACTGTTTCTGTTTTATTAAAATGCTTGGGGACACTGTTATGGATATTTAAAAAGCAAATTAAATGAACATGTTCATCCTTTGAAAAGCAACATGTGTAAATGACATCAGTGATTGTAATTTGGTTAACAATGTGTGTTCAAGGTATGTTTTGGAGTCCTATTACAGTCTTCTTGTCAGTTCAAATTTGCAGTATGAGAAACAAAAGCAAAACTGAAGGAAAAGAGAGGAGGAAAAAAAAAAGGAAAACTAAAGAGAAAAATGATTATAATTGCAGCTCCAAAAGGACATTAAAAGATAAAGTCATTAGAATATCAGTCACATAACTTTCCAACACGTGATATTTCCAAGAGTAAACATCTGCTACATAAATAAAAGAGCTAGTTAAGATAACATCATGGGGTTATTTTTGTTGTCATTTTTTTTTTTTCTTTTAATAAATGAACACACATTAAGGCATTGATATCAACTTCCCAGAAACACCTGGAAACCGGTATTCTATTTATGACTTACACTAAACCACTGATAAACTGTAACAAACTTACATAAATGTAAAATTATTGAGCATTTTTGGCATCAAATGAATTATATTCAGGACACAGGAGCTGGAGTAGGAAGCTTTATTAGGTGGGTAATGTGCTGTGACTGTAAGGGGACTCTGATTACTACAAGGGGGTTGAATAGGGAAGGAGTTTCAACCTAAATTCTGGATTGCATTGCCCTTATGAGTTTAACAGGATATGACAGTTTCTTATTTTCTATTTTTTTTATTTATTTTTTTTTTAAATTCTGCTGATCTCTCCTGGGATTTGAAGTTTTTTCAAAATTCACTGGTGGCAGTGAATCCATTAAGTCTTTGCCAAAGTATATACTATAATTCAAACATATTTCACAGCGTATCTCCTAATGGCTTCCTAGCTGCCATCATATTTCATGTGCCCATCAGCACTAGCATACTATGTATTAATGTGTTACAGATGAATATACTTGTGTGTGATTGCATGCTGTGCATTATTCTTTATACAGATCAACAACAAACATGGCATAGTACCGCTACAAAGTGTGTATTTGTACATATATTACTCCCGAGGCATAACACTAATTTGATGCAATTAAAGATCTTCTAACAATGCTTGTACAGTCTGTTCTTCCTTCACCTGGATACCTCGAACTATGACAAATTTATTGAAAATGTCCAAGCTTCTTTTTTTACATGTACTATTCTCAAAGATTAAAATGTATTTTAATATATAGAAACACAGAAATCTTTATTATCACTTAATGTGTACAGATTGCATTCTTATATCTGAGCTGAAAATAATTTTGGAACTCTACTTTTGTCTTTACTTTTTTTTTTTTTTCATATTTATAATTAAAATTTTTGTTTAATATTGCTACTGAGAACTTTCCTGGGCACCTGTAGGATGCTTCCTGAAAAACAGAGTCCACATATTTATATTTTGGCAATGATCTGCAATAGACAGCTAACAGAAATAAATCTAGCCTTTTAAAACACATGAGAAAACAATCATTGATTAACACAACCTTCTGGAGACAGATGAATCAGAAGAGTCAACTGCTTGAGTATTTTATCACAGAAGTGCTTCCATGTTACCCCTACAGCTCTAATAAATACATTCATTTACTAACAGGCACCTCTACTCCCTTGAGCATTTTCACACGCTGTGCAGCTCTTTAACCACACGTTCTTAAACTTAACATGTGCTGAAGAATACCACCACAGGAGAATTAAGAATTCAGTAGGATGACTATGTCATTCATTAGTTTTTAGACAGGAGAAGTGCACACAGGTCTCTGTGTGCAGTGCACACACAGAGGCTGATTCAGAGACCCCACTGCCCAGAAAAATAGTACTGTAAGCCTCATATAATTTAACTGATTGCTATTTAGGACACTGTTTGGCTAGAGAAATTATCTTCCCAATAAATTATTCTTCTCTCAATTGAAACCCTATATAATTGCCTCCATTTGTTGTAGTACTATCTCTGGAAAGGAAAGACACGATCAAATAAATGCAAGGTGCTCTCGTTTCAGATTCAAGTAAACATGCATCCCCTTTTCAGTGCTGTTGTGAAATATATTGCCCATCCTGGGCACTAGCAAATTGCAGGAGATTCAATGATTTTGTAGCTTCATGAGACTTAATGGTCATCAGCCTGGAAAAGAACCTCGAATGTTTCACACTACAAATTTTAAGCCTTCTTCTACTAGACCTTAAAAGGCCTCACAGCAACAAGGTCCCTGTTACACACAGCTTAGGAAAAAATACTGATATTTTGTACTTGTTTCTCCTAAACAGATTCAGAGTCAGCAGGTCACTAGATTATCATCATCATTGGCTTCTAGTGAGGAAGATAATCTGTAACAAATACTGCTCATGTCTTCAGCAAACATATAATGTTTATTCTTCAATTATAAACAGAGTATAAAGTATGACAAAATAATTTAACCAAAGCAGCACAAAGTTCATCAGCATTGCTGATACTTTCTAAGGGCATAGGTTCAACTTCAACTGATGCTAATGGCAATTTTCCCAGTGAATTCAATGAGGGTTGGATGGGACCTAGCCATTTAATAATGACAAAAAAGCCAGCTCTCATAATACACCCAGCTCTAAGCAGCAGCAACTTACTGGTATAAACTGGCTTTTCTGTTATATTCCTCATGCTAACAGAATTTTTTTATTCGTTGCTGATATTTTAAGAAGTTTTAAGTACAAACTAGCATATCCCAGAGCTACAGAGTTTCTATGGTCATTATTTATAACAGATATGGACTGCACAGATTTCCTGGTTGACAAATGCAAATCAAAATTAATTTAGAAATTTCTTTTTTAAAAAATTTTTTAAATAAAAGAGATACCACATGAGCTTCCCAATCTACCTTGCAGGCCGTTATCACTTTGATCTAAAGCACAATTTTCTGTTCTGTTATTTTTTTTAGCGATGTTATAGACTGTACACAACATCTCAACCAGCTGACTGGGAATAATCAAATTTGCCTCTATCCCACAGTAGGTACTGACACACACACACACACATATATATACCAGGCAGCAGATCACAGACCTTGTCACTGAGAAAAAGTAAAGCAAATGTACCACACTCCCTGAAAAAACAACACCCTGAGATTTTAACTCAGCATGGAAATGCTGTGCTATTAGGGATATGGCATGTAGGTGTTACTGACACAAGTTTGAAATGTGCCCTGGAATTTGAAAGCTAAAAATGAACACTTAAAAAAACCTGTAAAATAATTTCAGTTCTTTAGACAGAGCAAAATATTAACACGATCTTCTTCAGACTGGTCAAAACTACAACCTCATGTCTGAAATTATCTGAATTTTTAAGGTGGGTGTGACGCAAATGATTATCCCAGTACTGCAGTTTCCAGAGCCAAACAGAAATTATATCGGTTTCCTCAATTATGTTTTGAATGTGTTTGAAATCTCACATGTATAACTGACTTCATGAATGACAGAAATATTACAATGAAGAAAACATGGCCATTTAAGGCCAAATTCCCAGAAGAAAGTAAGACCAAAGCTCTGTTTAACCCATCCTGCCTCTGACAACAGCCAACAGCAAATGCCCAGTAAAGCCCCTAGGAACAAAGCAAATCACTCCCTAAAATACTGAGAAATTTTTGGCACGTGAAGCTATGTGTTAAGTACAAAGGCCCTGAAATCTTTATATTTAACACCTCTAGAAGACTTTTCTCCAAAGAATGCTCAAACTGAATACTCCGTGGCAAGGAGTTTCACAACCCATCTGAAAATTATTGCCTTATCTCAAACTAAGTTTACCACTCAATAGGTCTGAAAACCTGATTGATTTAACAAGATTATCTGCATTTTATTGAATACATGAGAAGAATTCACATGCATTTTCTGGGGGCACCCACACTTACTACAGGCAGACAGGAAGCTCCTGTGCTCTTCAGTCTGGAGAATCTCAGGTGTACATCCCACGGCACTAACTATACCATGCGTTTTCAAGATCAGACACATGGATTACTGCATCCTGAATAATAGTTATTTACACTCTAAACCCTCTATATTTTTGTCCCTTCTGCTGTCAACCAGCAAATGAATATCAGTTATTTTCATAACATGAACACAATGTGTTATTTAATAAAAGTGCATCCTTTTTAAATTCCCTACCATCAACCATTTGTCTAATAGAAATATTATACTATGTAACATGCAAATATTAAAATGCAATGTAAGTTGAGTCATATTCATTGGAGGCTGGCCAACTCCAGCACATTCCAGTATTTAATAATAAAATAGTCTAGTGTAAAAATATGTAAACTAGCTTCCATCCTGCTTTAATACTCACTTAACATGAGAAGAAAGTGAATGCAGTTTTGTTTAAATATTAAACATTTCATTTCTTCTTTTGATTATTAAAGTATTATTAAAGCTAAATGAAAATGTGTTTTCAACCTCCTTCCTCTGAAGTCTTAGGTCACTGTTATCACTAATATTTTGCCCTTGCAGCTGGCTGCTTTGGGGGATCTGAAAGCTCTTTAGAATCAGAGAAGTCATGCCTGATTACACCTCTGGGAAGGAGCAACTACTGTCAAGCAAAACAACTGAGGGAGCGAAAGTTTAAAGCGAGTTGATGACGGCCATTTAAGAAGTACGAGATGGCTGTGAGAAGAAAACTGAAGAGTCCCGACTCTCAGACATAAAACTTCACCGTAAGACCAGCTGTAACTTGCATCCATTCATCCACTGCTAAACTCTGAGATGACAACCATCAAGCTGAAATTTAAGACTATCTAACAATACCATATAGCAAGAAGGAATTATCTTTATGTGCGTTTCCAGAACATTGGGTCATACACCACAAGACAAGTTTTCTCCTGCTGAATGTCACTGGGAGAGGTCAGCAAGGATGTTCTTATTACATTTGCTGGAAGGATGGAGTGTATCAAATGATTTAATTTTGTGTAGTGCCCCACTTACTTTGACAAACTGATACTGCACAGGGCATAATGTCATTAGGTGATTAAAGTACAAAAGCACTCAGCTTCCCACCTCCTTTCATCCTAAGGCCCTGCAAAAGTGCTACTGCAGCAGGCTTGAAACTGGGAAAAGTTGTGGCTGCAGAGGCAATACGGGCCCAGTAAGATAAAACACCGATCTCTTCCTCTCACCAGGAACTCCCATCCTGGCAGTGACCAGAAATAAGCTTCACAGTCCCCCTGAGAGAACCCACCTTCCCCTCGACCTCTTGAAGCACTTTCAGAACTGGCAACAGCCCAAAACCGCATGTGACCTTCAAGCATCATGGCCATGGTCCTCTGACCCCAACAACAAAAGGACTGAGTTAAGCTGTACTGACAGTAAAGTGACATGATACAATCATGAAAGTATGATGTACTTCCACTTTTCAGCTGGTATTGCCTTTGAAAATAACTAACGTTGAGCTCTCCTCATTATGCCAAATGTATTAAATCCTCAGTACCCACGGTAGGAAATGTGTGTTTTGTCACACACACTCTTTAATGTGACAGAAATACAAATTTATGTTTTCTTTCATACAAATACCTAATGGGGTTTGAATAAAATAAAATAAAATCTGCACATTGCCATGTGGAAATTAATTTTAAAGAACTGTTTATCAATTTAATTCCACTGATAGTAACAGACAGATTTATGAGGCAATTAACTAAGTATTTGTTTTTTCACATTTCAATTCATTATAGTAAATTAACAATTTTCCACTTGAAAGTCTTGCATTGCAACACTGAAAGACTAAAAAAAAAAAAGTGTATATTACTGTCGGTCTAGGAAGGATTCTCTGACTTTTACAATGTGGATTATTCTCCTCCCATTAACTTAGCATACTGTAATTCAACCCCCCCCCACATTTCTGTATTACCCCAGAACCTGTCATTCTTTAAATGCCCATTTCAAGCAACCAGACATAAATAAAGAATAATTACAGCTCTAAAGCCAATGTAACATCTGTTCAAGCAAACAATCCTACATAGTGGATTTTATAGCCACGTAACACCCACCTATGGTTAAGACAAGCCTGAGAGACAAACCCCAAGGGCCTTGACAGATCTAGCCTGGCCTCCTGAGCCATGAAAGCCCACCATCAGACACCACCACCGAAGGAGCTGATGGAGGGAGCAAAATGAACCAAGCCTAACATTAGGTTAAACACCAAGTAAGAAGTTCTCACAGGGAGGGTCAACCTTTACTCTAAGGTAGCTCGCCTCCGTGGCCAGCACAGCCCAGACCCTCAGACAAGGGGGTCCCAGCGAAGCCGCCGCCCTGCACACTGGGAGAGCACAGCACCCCCCACTGACAGCCTCTACAGCAGCTGGCATATCATTAGCTACGAGCCCCGAAACTGCAGGTGTATAGCCACATTTCACATCTCCCTTAGCTTGACGATTTAAACATTTTAATTCACGATTTCAGCTTCAAGGAGGTCATCAGGCCATGGCTGTGGCCATGTGGATCTCTTCACCGTGGCAGGCCAGGTATCAAACACACTAAGCAGCATTCAGAAGACAGAACTACAGCTTTATGTTCTTTTAACTGGTATTGTACCAAATTAGTATCAGGAGGAATATACTCTACAAATATAAAAGCATCTGCTTATATGACTCCTTGGATTCTTTTCTCCTCTGTGTCGGTGTTTCACTACCTGAACAGAAACAGTCTGGCTCCTCCATAGCTCAGCTTGCCCTTATGGAGAGCAGGTCTATCAATACTTACTGATCTCATAGGTTTCTGCCAGGTCAACTCATCAAGGATGAGCCCTCATGAGGAAACTGTACCAACTACATTCCTGAGTTCCGCTCAGATTCTGGCTAAGTATTTCCTGGAATAAAACAAAATATAATTTGCCTACTTTTTAAAAGTTGTCCTGTTAATTCACTGGATTACAGCACAATCATGTCAGAGCATTAGTCTAAATAGGATTTTGTAGCCAGATCTGATTTAATGTTTTACAGGCCTGCATCTCATAACACTGACAGAAATCATCAGGTAAAGGGAGAAGATAGGACTGCCTGCCACACTGAACGATGAGAACCTGGGGTTCATCAAATAGATCGCTTTTTTTTTTTCACTGTTAGTTTTTACAAATTTGGTAACAACAACAGGGAACAAAGGCTCTCCTAGCAGCTATTAATTCAAAAAAAAGGGTGCAAACTAGTTAATCGGTTAATTGTCATTAGGAGTGTGCATTCTGAATTGAGGAACTGAGGCATGGAGAGACTAAGGGACTTGCTCATGGCTACAGGGTGAACCAGTGGCAGCAGTGGGAGTGGAACCACCTCCCATTGCCCATGTCTTAGTCCTGTAACCTACAATTCAATTAACCTCACTTTTTAATGGTAAGGAGCTAGTATTACAGCATCTCTACTTGCACTATTTACCAGAAAATATACCCTCCACGTATCATGCTGTAAGGGATTAAACCTAAACTGAATGTTACTACTAATACTCTATTTATAACGTTTGTCTCTTTCTAGTCGTAATAGCATCACAGCCACCACCACCAAAGTAAGAGTTCAATTTTAGCACTTGGGAGGCTAATAATTATCAAATTAATAAAAGACTAACAAATTTTAAAAGTACTCCAACTGACTAGTAGAGAGGCATTAATTCTTGATAAATTCTCCATACATTATTATTTATCAAGTTCTTAAGCACTGCATAGTATGTCATCCTATCAAACCTACCCGGTTAAAACATTAAATATAAGCACAATATTTGAGCATCATTAAAAATGCAGATAGCAAATTGGTATTGCTCTTTATCCTTTTTACTTTTAAAAAACCCACCAAACAAAACAGTAAAAGAAAATCAGTACATCAGTGACCTCAGTACAAGGCATTTTCTGGAGACTAATGATGGGCTGGGATAGATGGCCCTCACTTGTACTTTAGGTTATCGGCTCCTCCCATCTGATCATTAATTCCCCAGGAAATGCCTTTTGCTTCAATAGCTTTTGCTTAAATAGATCACCAGTGAGGAAAAAAAAAAAAAAAACAACCCATGCCACTAGAAATTAACTGCTGTAGAGCCTCCGAGTTGCATCTGCCATAATTTGCAGATAAAGACCTTACAGGTGACTTGCAAAGGCCTTTTTAATTGTATTTCCAACTCCTCCTTTTTTTCTCTTAGCATGGTAACAAAGGCAGCCAGCAGGCAAAATTTGTGATGCTTTCTATAAGCTTGCAGAGAATGTTTGGAAAGGTTTTTTAAAATGCTTTCCACGAGCTCTCATACATTAAAAAGTGGAGGATAGCAAGCCTTAATTAAGAGCTTCTTTTTAACAGTGTGAATTTCCAATACATGAAACAGCATTAGGCCCCTGTTTTATCTTCGGGGGAAGGGAAAGACAGGAGAGCAGGAGAAAACAAGCTTTCAACCCCTACTTAAATAGCAAAAAAACCCCTAAAAGAGCATATGACCAACTCCTTATTTTGTTTGCAAGACACGTATAATATCAGGATGCTGTGGAGAGGCCCTGCATCACTCAAGTTTCATTATCATTACAAAATATAGCAGAATGCCTCTACTCAGAAGTTTATTATCATAAATAATTAAAACAAAACTATCCTTATGGTATGAAATAAATGAACAAAGTACATTATAGGATACATTTGTTCTGGGTTTTATAGCTGTTTGCTGGCTCCCTACGTCAGAAAATTCTGGAATTTGCAATCACTCTCCTGATCATTAGTGTGAATCGGAAAAATTTTACTGCAGCTGGCTCAAACGACTTGTTCTGTCAAAAACAGGACCATAAGTGTTCTTTACTAGTTACACATGCAACATATATTTTTGTGATAAATCAGACTGTGATATGCAAAATGTTAAAAGAAAATCAAAGCGTAGGATTGATTTCTGAGAAAAACAAAAAAAGGAGAGAAAGAAATTCTAGCTCTAAAATTAAAAAGATTGTTTGATTTCTAATTACAAAAACGTGCTAAAGTACAGATGAAACGATTAAATCTCCACAATACTCACGCTAACAGTATATTGTTCTCATAAGCTTGAAAGTGTTGGGCACACTCATGTTCTTTGAAGTTTTGCTTTGTTCCTTTGACTTATTTTATGCAGGTCAAAGATCACCATCACTGCACATATCTGTCACTGAAGGATAATAACGCTACAACTCAGTTTGGAAGCAGGCTAGGCTGGCATGTTAAACTAGCAACAGACACATCAATCTTACTGTTCTTGAAGACCGCGCAGTTCAGCGCCGGGAGGTTTGAACTCAGAACTAATGATAGTTACTAGTTTCTGCATCTTGATGCACCACGTTAGGTCTCTCTTCTTTTGAGCAGCCGGTCCCTATGGACAAGCAAAACATGCCAGGAAAGCAAATTATCCTGCTAATCCAGCAAACACTGACAGAACCCAACTGGAGAGCAGCAGGATTGTAGGGAAGCATGCAGAGACCTATAGCAGCAAAAAAGAGCTTTCCAGGGAAGAGACTAGGAAAACAGAACAGTCATCAGTAGTTGGGTAATAATCATAATTTGTGAGAACTGGAAATACTATGTTTATTTGTGCAGTAGCACAGAATGTGAAATATTGGAGTGTACCGATTGTCAGCCAAGTGAGTGATAAACACCAATCAATAGGCAGGTCAGAATATAATCCCTCCCTCATCAACTGGAAGTAAATGTTCTTATATATTATTTGACCATGATAAACTGGGAGTCCAACAGTTGGGTTTTTTACCTAAGAAACCAGTGTCCAACATGAATACTTAATGCATTTACCTGCCAGTCCTTTGCATACAGCAAGTTCAATCAAACAAACCCAAAGGGGTGTGGTACCCGATGAAAGATCAACCTGTTTTACACTTACAAACAAATGAAATCAATGTATGCCTATCACAAAAAGCAGCCACATTCCTGTCTCAAATTCATCTGCCATGACAAGCGTAAGAGTTTTATACATTAAGACCATGGTGTTTCTTAGTGCCAAAAGCAAGGGGAGGAGAGGTGAAGTTTCGTGTTCATACCTTCGCTCGTCAGCACAAGGCTCTGGTGTCAAACACCAAAGAGGATGTCTTTGCTAAGGATTTTTGGTTAAGTTGAGCCAAATTTCAGAGTAGGTACATATGTGTAGATGTGTTTACCCTGCACCAGTTTCTTAAATGCCCCCATGTTACACTTCCCACCACCTCAACTACCAGAGGAGGAAACTGAGAAGAAATGTATAATGTAAAAATCGTACATGTAAGTGCTTGAGAAACCCAGGAGGCAAACAGGTATCTTTTGTGTTGAAACTGTTGGAGCATTTTAAAGCAAGGAGAGGAAAAGTGGCTCACAGATGAAGCAGGGAGTTTAACGGGCTACAATTTTCTCATACAACATGGAAATGGAAATTGCAAAAACGGCAAGAACATATTTGTTTCTAGTTCCACTGGGTCATCATCTCCTCCAGGTGCCTAAAGGCAAGTACCACATTCCAGTGTGCAGTTTCCGTTCTTTCTATCCCAGGCACAGCTCAACAGTCTTGTGGATCAGCTTTCCCTCTTTGTGCACCAGACCCAAATCCCTTCAAAATGAAGTGGAAGCTCTCTGCTGACCTCAGCAAACACCAAATCAGGCCCTAGTGCATTCAAACGATGCCTTTACTTTGCAAACAGATCGAGAGTGTTTATCAAAATCACATCAAAATACATAATGTCACACACAAGCATAAATTATTTTTAAACATATACACATACGTATATTGTACCTTCTTTACATAGATATTTCCACTGAATCATTGTTAAGGAAGGGGGCAGAGGAGGGGGTAGGGAGGGAACGTCTTCACCCTCAAAGCACCCGTGTATTCCTATTCCTTGTGTAACTCTGCTCCGAGAAGTACTCTAGGGAAACAACTACGGCTGCATTACAGTACAGAAACTGCGTATAGTTTTATATTTACAAAAACAAATTTTTTGCACTTAAAATGCAGAACTGGTGACAGAGAAAAATATTAATATATGGAAGATATTTTATTTTAAATGGGAAACTCTGAACAGAGCCATCATCAGCTACTCTGTAATCACAGCACATAACTCAAAATCATTACTGAAGCAGCACAAACTGGAGAAAAAAAAAAAAAAAGAAATAACACTGAAATTATTAAAGTCAGTTTGATGCCCAGTAATACAGTTGACCTCAGAATCAAACAAGCTGATGGACTGTTAGGGTGCAAGATGAAATACCCTACAGGAGTTTAAATTCCAATCCTAGCTTCGGAGTTTCTCTTAATATCAAAGTAGCTTCTTAGGAAAGCAAATGAAGTACATTACCTCTGGTAATGGTAACCATTTACTCCTTGAAAAGCCTTGAGAGAGCTCTCACACAGGGTAGCCTATGTTTTATTAAATCTTTTTGCATAGTTTTATTTTCAGGTCATATAACCTGAAGGACAAAGGATTCGCTTAAACTTTTTAAAGCATTCTGATTTTACCAAGGATTAGTTGCTCTGATTCTTCAATAATTCAAGCCTCATCCTAGCAATGTACCATGTTTAAATGTGAGCAGCATTAAAGCAGAACGTATTTACAACATATTTCTATTGAATCCCAAATGCTCAGCACAAACAAACCACTGGCAATACAATCAATATGAAGACCTCACTAAGATCTTCAATTATTCACATTTGTTGTTTATACTAAATAGAATCTCAATGCAATAAAAACTTATTTAATTGTATGGCATGAGAATATAGTCACATCTGCCTATAGGTAGTTATTTTGCTATTTAGAAAATGAGAAACAGAAAGAGGGAGACAGACGTTCCCTCTTAACTCACTGTTTTTACAGTTATATCAAATAATAAACTATGACTGCCTTGTGCCCTGAAGTTGGCCAGAAAAGCCATATTAATGGGTCAGCTAAGCTGTGCATACAGATGCCTTGTTTCGCAGAAGTAGATCAGTGGTCCACTACATATATTTAAAGTAACAAATAATATATCTATTATTTTTAAATAATTCTTAATTCAAATCATGCAATTATCAAGGTGCTTCTATTGGGAACCTCTCATGGTGATTTTAATGCTTATTTTGGCATTATACAAAGCAGATATAGAACCTTTACCCCAGACATTGGGTAGGATCAGAGGTCATGAGACCTGATCCACACAGGTCAACACTGGGACATGCTGGGTAATACATACAACAAAGAGACCAAGAAGGAAAAACAACTACAGGTTTAGTTTGAATTCCTGCTAATGACTGAAAAAGATGGGTCTTTTTAGAAAAGTGACGCTTGACATAGAGCCATGACTTTCCCTCCAGTTGCCAGATGAAACACACTGGTTTTATTCTTCATCATGATGTACCTCTCGGTCTTCTCAATAGGAATGAACAATTCCTGATACCAAACTGCTCAATCAAATAAAAGTGTGCCTCCCCTGCATAGCTGGTTTATTCCTTACCTCTTCTAACACTTGGAAAGGATTCAGACAAGAGCTACAAGAGCTATTAGAGTGCCTGGAAAAACTTGCCTTACAAGGAGAGACTACAGCTCAGTCTATTTAGTTCATAAAGGAGAAGGTTAAGAGGCAACCTGATCACAGACTATGAATACTTACACAGGAAAGAGATTGCTGGGAGCAGATGGGTATTTAATCTAGCAGAAAAAGGCGTAACAGGATCCAGTGCTTGGAAGCTGAAGCCAGTCAAATTCAAACCAGTTTAATGCAGCATCAATTTTCAACAATAACAAAATAATAACTATTTTAACAACTTAACTAGAAAAGCAGGGGAATCACTGCCATTTGCAGCCTTTAAACAGGCATTGGAAGTCTTTCTAAAAGACACGCTACAGCACAGGGGGTTTGGCATAGGCCCTGCTAGAGGGATGAAACAAAGCCTTTTGCAGCCAAGCAGCACAGCTCTCCTCTGCAGCCCAGTGGGGGGGCTCCATTGGGTGCACTTCTGGGGTCTGAGCTGCTGAGAAAGCCAGACCTGTTCCTAAATGGCCTCTTCCAACCCCACATTACTCATCACAGGAGCACAACAAAGCTGCACAACCGGAAGTTTCCAGGATACACACTGACAGTCACAAACTTGTGCACAAAAAGTCATTGAAGTTCTAAGCCACAATACAGAGATTTGGAAAGGATCTGAGGTGAAAAACATAAAACTCAGCCTAGCAGACACAAAAGATACGAAGCGATGCACGGGAGTCCATCACTGTTATACTGGTCCACAAGACAGTAGTTATTTATGTAAGTTCTGACCCACCAAAATATACCAGGCCGTTCCATCGCCTTCCCCCAGACAGCCCCTCCCGCAACAGCAGTAGTTGCCCATCTGCAACTGGACCACAGTGCCGGTACATGAGGCCTTGTGGAAAGCTTTGCACTCCACCGCTTCTTTCCCAGTAAGCACTGGACTGACTTGTTTCTGGCAGCAATGTAATAGTTAAATATTACTGAGTTGCTAGGAAAAAACACTATCAAACCAGTTTATATCTTACTGTATTTCCTTTCCATTCAAACTGTATTATGCCGCATACCATTTCATCACTCCACAATGCCACAAACTACCTTTTAATGCAAAACAAAGCTTTTCAATGTAAAGCCCCATATCGTAATCCAGAAGAACTTTTCTTATCTATTTCGACAGCAAATCTTTAGTGGCAACCACATGTTATTGTGTTTTAGGGATTGAGACTTTTGTATGAACATGCTGATTGTCTCCTTGAGACATATATAATCAGCATTTTGTGCCAAGAAACACTTAAGCCAACAGAGACTTATACCATTCTGAAATGTTGTTGGAATTGAAAATGTATATTTTGGCTTATTTCCTTAAGCCTGCAATAGCAGGAATTTCTTAGGGGTTTTTTATTATTTTATTTTTAACTTCATTCTCTTCTCAAATTCTCAGAGGTTGAACAGAAAGTCAAAACACATGTTCTGAAAGAAAGCAGCAATACCAATAAAATAATTCATTCTGATACACCAGTGCTACCTAATACGGATCCCTCCTAGAATACAGACATCTGCCTCAGAAACTATTTGGTCACTTCTGCCTCTGTCCATGGCTGAAGAGCTGTGCCTATACACTGTCTACTCAGTAGCAGGCAGCTGGGAAAGTGGAAAGGAATGCGGTTTTTTAGATAAGTGAGTGGGTGACTATGAATCTTATACATCAGAAACAGAGCAAACACAAAACCAAACAAGTGTCTATTTGTGTATTTCAGCAGTTCCCGAATGTCAGTTTACTGCTCAGAGGAATTGCAGGAGTAACATGTTCAGTATTCAGAGAGCATCCTGTCACATTTGCTGCAACAGATATTTTTAACTCCCTTTTGCTCCATATGTAGAATGTGCAAATACACAAAAGAATGTCTTAATTGGTCCTGCTTTATATAAATGAATAATGGGCTAAATGGGTTGAAGTGAATGCCATATTTATCTCTCCACTGAGGAAAGACATGATGATTCAGAAACAGTGAAGCCAAGAGGATTCAGAGCCTTACTCACAAGTGGAATATATATCTCCTGTCAATACATTATGTATTCCATTTCTACTACAGCCCCCTAAAGGCACAAATAGAAAAAGAGAAGCAAAATCTAAATGTTTCATTTCTGCTCAACATACATTCATGGATGTGGGAGGTTTTTATACTTGCTTTCAGGACTTAGGAATCAAATCTCTAGAGCTCTTTATTTTACTGAGTTTTTGTAAATACTAAACTATACAGTTTTAGTTTCATCATTTGATATTACCGTTGCCAAAAGACATTTTATATTCCGAGGAAGAAGAGGCACAAATATCACAAAAATGCCCTGAACTTGCCCTCACTCACATGAGCAATTCCACTCAAGCCAACAGCTCTACTTGGCAGCTGCAGCATCTTTCCAATTAAGCAGAGATACTTCTTAGCAGGCATTGAAAAGCACACAAGCAAATAAAAAAAAAAAAAAAAGGAAAACCCACCCTAAAAAAATTTATTTTTTTCCTGCTTACATGCTCCCACATATGACTACTGATTAAAAACCGACAAAATCTGCATATGAAAACTTCTTTTAAATGCCTCTCTCAAAAATACAAGCATCACCACAGAGCTCCAAGAAAAATGAAAAGTAGGATGTGCAAGACTGGATTGGTATTTTGATTCTGCTGATTCTGGAAGCTGATATTTTCAAGTGCTGCTGGTCTGGTTGGATTTTATAATTACACTAAGCAGAAAGCAAGTCTCCTCTGCACTCGCCCCGCCAGGCAGGGAATCACTTTTAGGGCTGGTAGAAAAGTGGAACATCTCATTTCCATTAATCTGGCTCATAGCTTCAGATTCATAGATGGCATTAGCAGAGCACCGCTTTCAGCCAGAGTGGAAGTTCAGCCTTGTGTTTAACTCTGCATTAACTTGAGCATGACAGAGTGAAAATGCAGGAAGGATGGCAAAAAAAAAAAAAAAAATCATCTGGTAATATTTTTTCAGCAGAAGGAAAAGCTTTACAAAATGTATAGGTTCAGTTATTCCCAAAGCAGTGTTTTGTTAGTAGCATAGTTGTGCATACAGTGCCATGGCTGGAGGATTGCCTTGCCCACGGCAAGTAAGGTAAAGCCTCAGGCACATGTAATTTAAAATTCATTTCTACTCTAGCAGACAGCTTCAGACCAGTACCTATTTTTATTTTATAAATACAGCGCGCTCAATTTGCATTCCTGTGGTCCCTAGGAGCTAACACTAAAACCATCTTATGTTCTAGGTGTGTTTTAGAAAATAATACACAATTGTGTCTTTAAAATCCATCAGCACAGGTTACAAAGGATCCCTCTCCATGCTCTCACATCACCCCAAGCCTGCAGTCATTTCCTGCTGGACACTGGGGAGCGCCTCCCATTAGAAAGAGGCATTGCTGGCAGAAGGTATTTGCCAGATTGCACCCAAGCCAATAAAACATGGCCCTCACACTGTATATTTCAAAACTGTTTCTTAATTAAAATTAAAAGAAGGTTCCCCAAACTTCAGTAATTCTTGACTCTGCAGACAGTTACTAAAGATGAGCTTGGTATTTGGGGGTGCAACACAAAAACAATGGGCAAACATTTCATTGTCACATCTCCCTCCTCCTCTGTGTCCTTATTCAAGTACTTACAATAATGGGTAACGGGTGTCAGTAATGACTGTTCTTAACAATTTAAAACTATCAGTTTGTACTAGCAATTAAATTTGGCGGGCCAGATGGGTACCAAGCTGACTTATATCTAACTCTTGCTAAAACAACAGACCAAGTGCTGCCCTTAGTAACTGATGGGCAAGTATTGCTAATAACAAAGGACTGCCATGTGTGCCAGAGAACAGAGCTTTGGCCTAAACGCTATCGTCCTGGCCATTTTCTAAACTATGCCATTCAAATACAACTGAGCGCCCTCAAATCCTACTGACTTCCCTATGAAGCCACAACTAGACCATTTACCTCATCATGACTTACAGAAACTTTGATTCTCCCAACTTTGGCATTTTAAATAAGTCATTGTATGTTTGTTTTTTTTGGGAGAGTGATGGTGTTTGGTTTTTGTTTAGTTGGGGGCTTTAGGAGGGTTGGGGTTTATTTTGTTCTGGGGGGTTTTGTGGTTTGTTTGGGTTTGTTTTTTGGTTTTCTTGTGTTGTTCGGTTGGGTTTTTTTTAATAAGGATTATACAAACAGTGTAAATTAAATATGGTTCTTATCCGAGGAGTCTGGAGCTTTACCCTGGCTGGAGATGGCAAATCACAAGCATAAATATACTCCACATTCTGGGTTCAGGCTGCCCCACTGGCAGTATTGTACATCCACTACAGAAATTTCATACCAGTTTCTGCTCAAAGCAGCTAACAATAGAGCAGCAACAGTATTTGCGAGACAAATAAGCAATTTCTATGTCTAATGTTGAGCCATAACTATACCAAGTTATATCAAACCCCAGCTTCCTGAGTCTATATATGCTGTCAAAGGGTTACTGTAAGAAGTAAAGAAATGTCAACTCTAGGGAACTGCTTATTCAATTTACCATAATATCAATAGTGAACAAACAATTGTATTGACATTTTGATTAATTTTTTTTTTAAATATAAATCTTGGATAAAAATATAGAGTAGGCATCTACTGATCTCTACACAACAGGTTAGTAAGTAAATCGAGTTGGTAAGTGTAGAAGACGCCATTTTCCAAACACCATTTACAAATGAATCTTGATTTCTAAATGAAAAGAAATGCCTGACACACCACAGTAACATACATTATCCACTAGATCGCCCCAGTTGGGTTCTTAACCATAAATAGTCAGACAGCATGAACAAAGGTCAATGGGTGAATTTACTGCTGGATGACTCCATAAATTACTAATGCAGAACACCTAAAACCCAAACTGTACCTACAGGCACTTGAGACAAACAGAATGTCAGAGTCTCAGTAACAAAAGACGACAAGTGATATCTGGTCTGCTTGAGTGTTTGACAGAGACACTTCATTTTTTGAAACCTTAAAAGTATAAATACTATCACAGAATATGAAAATTTGCAGTTATTGGATCAGGGACTAATAGTCAGTATTTCACCACCTACTGCAAAACTGTTTAGGACAATTCATCACAAGTAAACACCTCAAAGAGCTCAAAAATTAATTTGTGTTTTCACCTAAACAGAAACTCTTAGGAACTACAAATAGGGATTTTAAGAAGTAAGCTCATATATCTAATATCTACTAGAAGCCAGTTTGCTGTATAAAGGAGTATCATATAAATGAAAAGAACAAGATATCAAATAATTTATTGTGTCCCAAGGATTCAGACATGACAGTGAAGATTTCGATAAATCCTTAATTGGCTTTTTCAGCCATAGCTCGGGTACCAAACATTTTCAACTCCAGTAATATGACCAGCTCTGCCGGACATGTTCTCCTCAAGCATGCACTAGCATGAGACGTACTTGGCATAAGAAAACCCCTGTATACTAACTCAAGAACAGGCATGCTTGGCATTCAATAATCACAAGGATTTAAAAGCATCTTTCTTTTTTCTTTCTATAGCTACACATTTGCTGAAGGTGAGACAAGAGTTTGTGGTTTTTTAATCCATTTTAATTCCCCTGCCTTCATGAAAGCCAAGGCCAAATTCAGAGGGTATCAGTCAAACTGCTTTACTTCTGAAGAACAAGGCAGGAAAGCTCAGATTGAAAGAGGAAGCCAAAAGAGGAAACAGGAGAAAGGAGATTCAGTCAAGGGTGGTGTACAGCAAAGAAACTATTCAAATTTCCAGAATAATATTTGGTTATTAACTGTACTTACATTACAAGAAAAAACATTATGTATGATGATGTGACTTAAGATCCCTTCTAATCCCCTGGAAAAGCAACTCTCTTTCTTCAGCTATGCATTTGGCAAGAAAAGAAGATATAAGCAGTAGGATAAGACTGGCTTGTACTCCTAGTACACTGTGCAATATTTGCTTTCACTGTTCCACAATCAGTTAATAGTGGGATTCAACTTCATTAGTTCTAGAATTACACTCAGAAAATGAGGTCACAGGAGCCTACACTGAACACATAGGCTTCCCCTACACTAAACAGCAATGGGGGACACCAAAGATGAATCATTTCAGCCTGAAATGCATCTAATTGCCTACATTTTTCCATGGAGGGAGTCCACATGATCAGACATTCGAAAATCAGCATGAGGAGCCATGTCCTAAGTCTAAGGAGAAATGTATTCTAAGAGATGGAAGGAAATACTCATCTTGGAACATCTGTCTGTGCATAGCTGCATAAGTCCCCATGTCCATACACACCTCCAGGTGCCTGCGTGGTGTGACAAATTACTAGACCAACCACTTGATTCAGCTGTGGGTGGAATCAAAGGTTTTAAAACATGTAAAACACAAGTGGACAACGATGCACCTTAGGTCATACCCCTCATTGTGTGGAATTCAGGCATTAGTCTCCTTCTCTGCTCTGGCTTCATCAGGCCAGAGCCTGTGTGTATACTCCAAACACATGCATACACAGCCAAACCAAAGGTTTTTCCTAAGCAGCACTGGCTCTCCATGAATTAATTCCCATGCTGGGAACTGGTGCTGCAGGTCTGTTTCAAACAGAGAGACGTTTCCAGCGGAGTCCAGCTGCCACAATCTACCTCGTGCAGATGGACTAATACATTCCTTCATGGGTATTATCTGAGTTGCAGGCCAGAACGCAGAGGAATGTGTAACAGACTGAGCTCTTGCCACATTGTGAGAAAAGGTAAATTGTCAACAAACATTTCCTACATCTGATATCTTTTGTATGGAGAGCTACGCTTTTAATAAAGAAACAGCTGCCACTGCTGAACGATTAATCAATACTGGTAAGCTGACATCTTAAGAACTTGCTGAACTAAAGCTTTTCTTTTCCTCCTGCATTTACAAATAATGTGCTCACTATTTGACTAAAGCCTGTCTACTTGACTGGAAAATATCAGAGTCCTATTTAAATGACATTTGCAGAGAATGAGATTTTATCCTGGTCGCTGCTCCTTATCGCTAATAATAACATCAGATTAGTGGATTTAGGCCAGCCGAGTAGCAATGCCTTTTCTGATCCCTTCTTAAAGCAGCTCTTTCCATCTGTCTAGCCAAGCTTTCCTCTGCTTGTATGGGCCAACGATTAGGTCTTAAATGGAGCTTCAACTGATACCATGTGGGATATCTATACAGAGGTTCATTGTGTTGCTAAATTCCAGCCAAGACATTTATCAACTCTGACTGCTGCTTACTTCAAAAGAGCAGAACACCTAAGATATTTACAGGTATAAACATTCTTACACCCTGACGTCTTCTTGAATAACAACAATAATTAGACAATCCAATTTTAAAAACCACACAATTTGCGCTAAGATGTATTTTTCAAATAAGATACTGGATCAGACACTAAGCTCATGTCAAGTAACACAACTCAGTTGAGTACTGCAGAGTACTTGATGCACAAGTGTCTGCACATTCAGAATCTGTCCCACAACCTGTCAATTAATGAGTGACTTACACTTCAGCGCAGTGCAGCTTGTTAGCAACAGTGGTCTTCAATCAGGGATTTAGAGGTAATGACTGAGCAACGTGGGCGCAGACAGAAAACACACCGCGCACACACCCCCCCCCATACACTCACAGTGCAGTAAAATGTTTTTCTAAGAACGATTATTGCTTTTGTCATCATTGTTTTTATTAGTAGCTGAGTTTAGCAGCATAAGTAAGACGTAAAATCCAAATGCCAAACACTCGCAATAAAAATACTAAAGCAAATTATAAAGTAAATCTACATTTTATTTCCCCTCCCCTTTTTTGCAGCTTTTAGTTTAAAGGTCATTTTGTATTTCTAGCTAGGCCACTTACAGTACGTTAATAACCGACATTTCCTCTCTTAATATATAATGCAGGCCTGACAACTGCTGTGCACTAAAGATAAGATGTGAAACCAGTAGTTCTCATAAGAAAACCAGTGTTTCTAGATCATGCAAATCTCCTAACTCCTGTGCTTGTTTAGTTTTTAACAAGGTCTTGCTCATTCCTAACCTTGACCAAAAAAGTGTTTCCACATGGCAGTCAGACTCATGCCAAGTACAGCTACACACAGAAAGTTGCCTGACTTAATCAAGCAATGCCAGAGACATGAAATGAATATTTAGCAAGGTCAAAGTCAGACTGCTCTTTGAGAAGCAGCAATTGCTGACAGTTGAATGAACAGCACACAAATCTGGGATCCTATTTTAATACCTACACATTTTTACTATTTGTCATCCTGTTAACAAAATTGCATTAAAACACAGTATTAGAAATCTAAGAACATTTTTATAGAAAGGATACAATCTACTGTATATTTATGCATGTCATAAAGCCCATAATGTATCTTGCATGAGACCATTTATCTTCATTTCATAGGGTCACAACAAGTACACACTACTTTTCCTTCAGGAAGCCTGTGGCATGTTGAGCCAGGCATCAGTCATAAGAAGCAAAAAGACAAACTTATTTCATTAAAAAATAGTGCATGAAGTAAAATGGAAAACTCCAAATTTTTTAATTAACAGGATTGTGAGCATCGCTTATCTTTGAAAACAGCAAATTGGAATTAATCACATTTCAAGACCAAGTTAATATTCTCTCTCTCTTCTACAAAATGACTGTGATTGATCTAAATCTAGTTATTTCATGCAAAACTAGGTTAAATACTGTGGATCTTTATGACCACACAGAAAGCATTATCATGAGAGACTACACTATTGTATTTCTGTTGCTGGGTAAGCCACAGTAAGTCCAACCGCAAGCTATCAAATCAGGAAGAAAATCTCCAAGCCTTAAGTACAAAATGTTTGCCCGGTGAAGTTTTCACAGGAACAAATTACTGAATTTGCCTGGTTGTTTAAGTCCAGTAACAACATTGTCCATCACACACGCCTCTTCTCCTTGGCGCACACGAGGGCACAGCAAGCCAAGGGCGACCCACCCAGATGCCAGCAGCACGGCTCAGAGGACCTGCAGGCTGCTCCCACGCCTCCTGCCACGTCCGGCCGCAGAGGGCAGCTGGAGCACAGGGTGCTCCAACCACACGGGCTACAGAGCTCTCAGGGAGCACAACAGCAGCCTACCACATCTGCACCAGACACGGTCAGGGCTGGGAGACGCCAGACATGCTTCTCCCTGAGAGGAGATGCTAGGCTTTAGTCTTTAGGAGCTACCCAAGCATTATGGTGTCTGAGTCTAGGCAACTCTGCTCATGTGCACGTAACTATCAGAAATTATGCCTTTTTTGTTTTTTGGTTGTTTTTTTTTTAAATATCACAGAATCACAGAACCGTTCAGGTTGGAAAAGACCCGTGGGATCATTGAGTCCAACCATCAGCCCTACTCTACAAAGTTCTCCCCTACACCATATCCCCCAGCATCTCATCTAAACGACCCTTAAACACATCCAGGGATGGTGACTCCACCCCCTCCCTGGGCAGCCTATTCCAGCCTATATATAGATTTTATATCTATGACTTACCATGTAAACATACTGGTATCTCAGTATAGCTATAAACCATTCTAGCTCTGTAACCATGCAAAACACTGTTAACGTCTCAGTCATTTGAGATAATTAGGAGTAATAACAGCATAATATATTATGACAAACATCATTGTAAATTCATATTCATATGTTATTTCATGCACATACATATACCAAAGCTTCTTGTTTAACCATGGAATAGTTAAGGGTTTATCAACTGTCTGAAGCGAATGTGAACAAAGGCCATATTTGTTTGCACATCAGAAAAGAGCTAAATACTGTCAAAGACAGATCTATACAACATCCAAAGAACTGGCAGTAAATGCTGGTTTTATTGAGAAAAGGTTGTGACTGGGTATTTACAGGTTGTAAATTATATCTGATTTGGTGAGCCTTGCAGTTAGATGCTGAGACTACAGCTGAGTATTTCTCTGATCAGACTGTGGCAAGATTTTCCCCCCCCCCCTAATTCAGTTTCATATAAAATCTTAAAGAACTTCCTGCTAGCAAGAAGGCAATTGCAGGGTATGTGGTTATATGAAGATAATCAGATTCCCAGGGGAGCAGTAGTCCTCTTGTGTACCTTTTTTTTTTTTTCTTTTTTAAAAAAAATAATCCTCAGGGGGGTGATTTTCTCACAACACTCACACAACCCCTATCCTATTGTGCCTTATTGCTTAATTAGCTACTGGATGAAATGTAGTTCTGCTTGCACCAACTTTATGTCTACTGTAATTGCTCCGAGTTGCAGTTCCAAGAAGAAGAAAAATGGATCAAATAACTACATATATTTTGTTTGATTAATCATGAAAAAAATCATTAAGGGATTAAAGTGAAACCATTTTACTCCTGTTGATCATGTTCAGCAATTTGAAATTATTTTATGATCCTGATCAATGTAATTAATGGGAATGGCTGTTAATTAGTTACACTAGCAGGTGGGCCATGAAAAACATATTCACTTAATACCATAGAATATCACACTATTACAGTTTGTGTTGATTCTGTAGCATTCACAGAGTAAGAGTTTAAGAACTGCGCAGGACCATGGCCTTTGAATTTTCAGCACACCCCCCATACATACACACATGCACACTAAGCCACACAAAATTACTGTCATAAAGGCAACAGAGACACACAGCTGTTTGGAGATTTAAGACCATAATCAAACATTCTTCTTTTTCAGTTGTCTTCTTTATGACAAGTCCCTACACCAGCTCTTGCAGCAAACCCTCCTACTGATACATCAGGAACAAACCAGGTTTCAAAGTAACTGGGGCTTCACTCTCAGCATCTTGATAATTCAGTCACTCTCACCTGGTCCTTTCTAGTCTCTCCCCAAGGAGAGGGCTTTCTGCAAGAGAAATAACCTCTTGGGTGTGAACTTGAGACAGACAATAAAAGTGTTAACTGCTCAGCAGTGCTATGTAGCTAATTAGCAATACTAAGTTTAAGAGTGGATTTGATTATCATGGGGTCTATGTGGGATCCCCATCCCCAAGGAATACAGGCAGCTTAATACTTTTTTTTTTCTTTTAGAAAAATAAAAACTGAGTTGTGGAAAAATGTGTGTATTTATATAGTGTGATACAGCTCAAGATGCCTTTCCTGTAGGACCAGGAGTAGACAGTATAACCTTACTCAAACTGAGGGGGTGGCACAGCTCCTAGAATTCATCTCCAACCAATTTACAGATTGGGTCTAAACACTGCAGCAACTGGAGAGAACGAACAGTCTCACAAAGGCAGAAACCACTTCTGAAGCATACCGGTCCACTTAAAAGACAATGCAGAGAAAGGGAGGCCTGGGCATATGAACAGACTGGGCAGAACAAGGGCAAGAGGAGGGATCCACCTCCTCTGAGCATAAAACTTCTGCCCCCATTTTTCCCAGCTAGAACCTGGTGAAAGTCAGTGATAGTCGTGCTTGGTCTGCAGTCTGCTTTGTCCAGACATCTTCAGAGGTTCTTCCCCTCCTCCTCCTCTCTTATGCTATTCTACAGTCTACTCATAATAGCTACATAAGCCTATGGATAGAACCTCTCTATATGACATGCATTTGGCTATACCTTTTAGTCACACACAACCACATTGCTGTACTAAGACAAAACTACATCTGATAACCATTAAACTTAAAATATTCCCTTACAAAACATATGGGCCTGGAGTTAAAACAAAAACCAATCAATCAAACCTTCACAGGTCATCCTTAAATGTCAACATGACAAGTGCATTAGAAATAAAGATTTAAACTTACTATTTGGAGATGAAGCCATTCAAGATTAGAGACCCCAAAGGCAGATGTGAGTTAAGAGGAGAGTTCCTAGTCCTTGCTGCACACCTGAGCATGCAGCCAAGCTGCTGTGTTTGCTGTTGGCAGGGAAACTCCAGGTGAGCTTGAGCTCCTGATCAATCCCTGACATGCTGGGTCAGTCCATGGCTCTGAACTACATTGTTTGCAGATGGCTTTTTTTACTATTAGCTCCAGAAAAAAGGCAAGGGCTGTCTCCCTTTGAAAGAGACTGACATATCAGTGAATGAAGCGACAGCAGAGCAAAACTACTATTATAAACCGTAGGGGTGAGCAAGCCCGCAAGAGCCCATTTTTACCAGGACTCAAGTTTAATGAGCTCTTTAATGGCTGTGACCCCACATCACCAGGGACATCTAGGTGTAAGAGGAAGGGCTATGGTTCAGAGAAAGTGCTCCCTAACAAAAATAACAACTTCCCTATTTTAAAAAGGAGAGGAAAAAACCTAAACATACATCACCATTGTTTCTATAACATCTTAATGATAATCCCAGTGGACTAGATCCAGATTGTAAGGAATCAGCCTCAGTCTTACCTGCTGGTTCCTGCACTAAATATTCCATGTACATAACTGTCGGCTTGAGCCAGTGTATATTGGCCTCTTCAGATGAAAGAAAATTGGTGTCGGCAGCCTCCTGAGCACATTTTAATAATCAGCCTGATCATGGGTGCATGGCAGCTGCTCGATTGATGGTGTTAGACAGCGAATAAAGAAAGATGCCAGCAGTGCCCTCAGATCTGACATAACGAGGGAAACATCAGTCATTTGGCTAAAAGGCTCATAAAGGCTCCATCAGCTGTGACACAGGAGTCTGTCTTATGCAAAGCTAATGAGGAAATGTGGCAGTGTTAGCATTCTCTTTAGACAGTAACAAGTTGCGAGTGAGCTGCATTTTAGATGAAAAATCCAGCTGAAAACAGAGCAGTTTTCATGATCCTTGCCTAAATATTATGCTGATGTCTGGGAAAGACTGCTAGAAAAGATTTTGAAAGGGTTTTAAGGCAGCTGTGCCCCATCCCAGTAGCCTGTATATTGATTCCCAATTGATACCATGTGTATCAGTACAGAGGGCTTATCTCATCTGACCAGACTCTGACCATCCTCACCGTGGAGCTCACACTCACACATGCTGCTCCTCCTCCCTTTGATGCTGGGAACTACTGGGTGTCCAGTGGTCACCAATTATCAAGGTCTGGGCACAAACAGGGCTTTCTAATTGACCTGCGCAGATCTGAATGGGAAGTAGCGAAGACACAGCTGCATAACCTAGTCCTGCACTGGTCTGCTGTTTTACTCCCCTCAGGGCTTTGGAAGCAGTGCTTTGGAGTCACCCGAGAACAGTGCCCATCTCTACTACGTGAATATTTTAAAGCAGTTGTCCTCCAGGAGGGTGCAAGCAGCTAACCCTGCCTGTGTATTGGGTTGCAGGTCGAGGTGTGAGAACAGTACACCCAGGAGCTGTCAGAAGGGTGGCTTTGGAGAGTAAGGTAACAGAAGGGAAGTGGGGAAGAAGCGACTCGCAGATGAACTTTCACTTTCAGTCAAATTTCCATTTCTAACAACTTCTTCCATTTCAGTTTCCTAGCATGTTGATATATTACACTAATTATAAAAATGACCTTCTCCCCTTCTACATTTTTTCTTCCTACCACTGCTCCAGTCGATAGATTTACAGTCTAATGTTATTTCTGTGTATGCCATGAGAGCCATTCCAACAGCAACAGGGCATTATGAAAAAAAACAGTCAAAAGGTAATTAGAAATCTTGCTGAAATGTTATGCTTGTTACGTGAGGATTACAATGAATGATTCAATGAGCCTCAAAGTTCATCCTTAACATTGATAAGTGGGTTTCTGCCAAGAAATGCACAGCTGGTGACAGCGGGGATTCAGGGTTTGGGAGGGACACACGCTTCTAAGGTGAAATTGGAGACAGGGATTAGAATCAGAGAAAACAAAGGAGGTCTTTATTCCTGGAAATGTTAAAGTCATTTTTCAGTGGCAAAGGAAATGCCATTTTTATAGCACATACCTAATCTTTCCCTTAGTTTTGATAGCAGATGTTTCGTTATATAGGTAGAAAGTGGTATTCCAGTGTTAGAACAAAGAAAATGGCCATGGGGTTTCCTGACTTTGTTCCTCAGTCACAGCAGTACTGCATCATGCTGTGCTGTGGCCTTGTGTCTGCCACTGTCTACCTGTACCTCTAGCTTCATGTGAACAAAGCAACTAGAAAAATTAAATTATATTGATAAGCAGGGGTTAACTTGGTATACAAAGAGCTGTCAAAACAGAGATCCCAGCACACTGGGACTATAGATGTAGAAGTTTCCCACAAGCCCTGACATAGTATTCTAGTCTGCTCCTGCCCAAAATTACACTGCTAATCGCAAGAGTAATATACAATGTAACCTCCCCGAAAAGGCAATCTGCTTAAACAACTTCTTCTCCTAAGAGGTTGTTCCAGAGTACTCTCAATTGCTATAAGTAATGTTTCATTTTTCTTAGAGGTCCATCTCAACTGATTTTTATCAGTCCTCTGAATGACCATTTACAACAAGTTTCAAAATAATACTCATGGACTACAGCTGCTATTAAGGTTAATTAATTAATGTTTCTGAAGACTGTTGAGATTCTTGAATGAAAGGTTACACGCCGTATATCAGTGCTTCACTGTGTATTAGAGGAGGAAAAAAAAAGAAGACGTGTTTTCTTACGAAAATTAATTCTCTGGACTCCTTTTAGACCTCGGTGCTGTAAGTTAACTTTAACTGTTTTCTTTGTAGTAATACCTTTCCTGGGAAGAGACTTTGGAATTGCACCAGCACTTTGGAATACCCTTTCAGCACCAGAGAGTTACACTGCAAATGGTCTAAGTGCATAATTTTTAACAATAGGGCTTTAGTTCTGCTGAAACTTAGTATCAGTGAGGTATTTCACTTTTATCTAGATCCATTTGCACTTATATTTGCCTGGTAATGGGGCTTTGCCAAGTTATACTAATATAAATTATAGATTATTGTTTTGGGACACATTCTTTTTTCCGCTTGTATTTCAGAGCAGCACAATTTGTAGGCGGTATTCTCCTCAGTTTACTTTCTACAATGTATCTGGTATAACCACATTGCCATTTAGTACAATGTATTAGGTTAAGGGTATATAGTGCCTAGTTTGTGAGAAGCCAGTGAAATTTTCCTGAGAAACAAATGCATGCCCTAAAGCCTTTTTTGCAAAATACTAAATGGTAAACAATTACAATGCTTATGCTAAGCTCCATGTTAACAGCTGCATGTATTACAGACTGACATACCGAACATTGATACAGCAGTGTCTGTACAGAGCGTATTTAAAGTCGTATTTCAAAGCTTGTAACATGCCAACATGCAAATTAATAAATTCTTCTTTCCAAATGTCACCGGCATGGTGATTTCCTGCCAGCCTGAGCGTCATTCTCCTGAAGCAGTAAAAGTAACACAGTCAATCTCCTCTGAATCCTATCTCCCCTGCTTCCTGCAGGGTCCCTGGGAGTTTATGATTCATATTCAGAAAGCTGTATGCAGTAGCCCTTTGGGGATATATATTAATGAAGAAATTTTCTCACGCCAGAGCTGCCTCTTTATTGGAGTACGAAGGGTACAGTCTGTTCTGAGCGGCTTTTTAATTTCTCATAATTAACCCTGCCAGAATTAACATCGGTGGCATCACTGACAGCAAATTAAAGAAGCCACATCAGCAGAGTTAAAGCCATTTCTGCCTTCCCCTCTCCCTCCTTCCCTTTTCAGCCCCCCCCCATTTTGTGTGTGTTTAAAAAAGAAAGTTCTCAAAGTCTGTCAAGACGATCGTCCTGTCATTGCACTAAGAGCCCTGCTGGGATAGGTATGATTAGAGCATTTTCAGACTTCCCTGCCGCTAATACCAACCTATTTCAGCTCTTAACTGGCCATGTGCCATGGAGATTTGTGGCAAAGCTCCATGGCTTCAGTTTCTTTCGCTCTATGAGGTACAGCGGTTCACCTGATCTCCACTGTGAGCTGATGGAACCAAGATCTAAAGCCCACTGCAGCATTCAGACAGTCTCTTCTACTGACAGTGTATTAAAAGACAGATCAGCTGTGCTTTGAGCCTGTTTAATCTAGCTTCATACCAGCCCTTTACACAATCCTGGACAGATGATGAAAACAGACTATGAACACCAAGATATCCAAACAAACACATTTTTTCTTCTGTTATGCCAGAAATAAATGTGTTAAGTTTTGATATTCCTGCAGCCACTTAAATGTAGAATTTCAAAGAAGGAGAAAAGGGATGGGCTATCACTCTCCTACCTGATTTTCTCCACTGCACATCTGAGAGCAGAGAGGAATCCCAGAGAAAGTCCAACACGGTGAATGCCATTGTAAGAATTACAGTTCAGGCCCACCTGCCCCGTGTGAGTGCTCTGAGAATCAAGGCTCTAGAGGTCAAAACCTAGATTGGCTAACACAAACATCTGCCCCCTTGTTGCAACTTTTGGTGAAAACTGACAAATTATAAAGTTTAAAGGTCTAACAAAGGCGAGATATAATAAGACTGCTGCTGTTACAGTCACAGGCGAAGCACCAGTGGATGAACTAAAAAACAGTGCTCTTCATTCATCTACCTACCAATTTCTGTGGGAATCAGATTTATTGATCCTCTTATTCCCTCAGTCTAATCATAGCCTTTCTTTAGCAATGAATGAAACTTGTGATCATGGTCACTTTGCTTTCTGCAGGAGAGAACCCAACCCACACACATCTTTCCATGGGATCATGCCAGGAGATGATGATTTTAATAGCCCACAAGGAGAATTTCCAGTTCTACCCCACTACCCTCTCACCTGCTTCTTCTCACACTGCCTTCTCCCCAGGGGCCTGGCATTGCACCCTACTTAAAAATTCCAAGTGCTAGAACACCTGCCTGGACTTCAAAACGTCCCTGTAAAGAAAGATGAAAATTTGGCAGAATATGGTATGTGGAGTATCTTCCACCAATCACCTGGCATGATGTTATTGTAACTTGTCAATCTAAGAAGCCCAAATCCACAAAGCCAATAATGTTCTCTAAGATTTGATGCTTTCAGAACAAGAATAGGGATTTCCATCAATAGGGGGTAGAAGTCAGGAAGAACACAATGGTTATGAGCAAGCATGTGACAGCTAACAGAGGTGCACACACACTTCCCCTGACAAACCACAGATTGCATTGTAAAACATTGCAGTTGGTGTAGCATTGGAAATACGCCAGCGCAACCAGAACGATGATACGCTTCTTGCATTGTCATCTGACTTGATAGGCACTGTTCGAACACAATCTGTGAGTAATTTTAGTTTGCCACAGAGACCACCAGAGGGTAAGAATCTGATTTACATTCAGCGGTCTGAAAGGTCGTAGCAATGATGGTACTGCAGATTACTTGCAGATATGACAGCAGCATCAATTGTTTGAGACTGTAATATAAAGTGTTTGTGTGTGTCTCTGTATATGTGAATACATGTATAGTTCCGTGAGAAGGAAACTAAGTAACTGCTAAATAACTTTCCACATTAAAACCGGAAGACAACTGGATTTTTGCAAAAGCTGTCATTAAGGCAACTTCTTAACAAATAGTACTGGTACCGTGAATATATCCGTTCACAATGGAAGAAGGAAAGTACATAGCACTAACGTTCTGGACTGCTACCTGAAAGGCAGCAGAAAATGAGGAGAATCAAACACGCCCAGAAGACCAGCTCTTCAGCTGGTTATAATTCCCATGTGACCCAAGCTGCTTTTGTGGGAATGTCAGTTTGGCTCATCAGTAAATTGTCTTGCATGCAGCTACAGCCCTGGACCATATTCTTGTCCCCCTTTAACTTCTCTAATCACTCTAAAAGGCTGAAGGACACAGCATTTTAATTAACTGCCTTGCAACTCTTCCCAGAAAACACAACAGTTGAGAAGATTATCAACTGCATGGGATTTCTGGGGCAGAGCCTTGAAAGTCCTCGGGTAATTATAAGACATTTCCAATAGGCACCAGATATTTACACATCTCTCTGAGTTGGTCCTCTTGATTTTATGACTATTTCCATCACTAACATACATCTTTTTAAAGGTCTACTGATGAACAACTTAGCTGGGAGTGCTGTAGCGTAACAAGCCAGGAAAGAGGGAATACACATGAAAAGGAACAGCCAAACAGTGCTCAGAGCAACTGGGAAGGTATTTAGAGCTTAGTGAAGAAAAATCTCTGAAGCCATTTGTTCTGTGTATGGCTGCAGTAAAAGAAAAAGCAACAAGGACACAGAGATGCATCAACAAAGAGCTGCAATACAAATCATAGGAAGTGAGATGATTTCTCTAATAACTACTTCCCAACTGGAATTCTGTCCAGTTTTAAGCATCACACAGGTACGTTAGTTTCACTGTAGAGGGGGTGAAACATTAAAAACATTGAACGACCTTGGATACTTAAAGATTTGTTGTCAAGACAGGCCAATGTGACTGCATTTATTCTTATTAGCAAAGAGATAACTTTTAAATGGCTGAACAAAAATCTTTCATTTCATATTAGGAAAATTTTAAATCCAGCACAGAGATGTGTGGGGAGAACCTGTTCATTACCAGTTTAAATAAAACAACCAAAACTGTGGGCATCATTTCACATTTGGAAATAAAGAGACAGTATCTGCTATCAGTGACAGCTATAAAACTCTCATTGACTTCAACGAAAACTGCAAGTGTGCATCTAATTGAGGAATCTGGATCACAAAATGTAAAGAAAAATCATTTTGCTTAGAGAGTAATGAATATGCCATATTACACTGCCAAGTAATATTATTGCCACAAAGTCTCAATGAGTTTATGAAACAGATTGATATTTTTATTAGTAGAGAGTAGATTGAGAGAGAGTGACAAAACAAAATGAGGATAAAAAAAGGTAAAAGAAAGCAGCCTTACTGGGCCAAATGGCTTTTTCATGTCCATAAATTGCTAAATGTATTTCTAATTAATTTCCCAATTCAAACAGCCAGAAATAAAGGACAGAGGCTTTTGAGCGTGCCGTGAACTCAGGAGAGACTCTGTAGACTTGGACAAATAATAGTATAAAATGGTTTATGAAACCAGAGGGTTTATGGTCTATAAATAACTTCCATGTATTTTTATTCTTTACACGTACAATATTACTGAGGACTGGATGATAGCTTTTCACTGCTGCCTGGTTGACTTCTTCCACATACACACCCAAGGTAATGACGATATTGATCCTGAAGAGACATTTTTTGAGACAGATAAAAAAGCCACACAACTGAACTAATAGAAAGGGCCTAGCAACTTAGTGGTAAAGCTGTGGTCCTTTAAGTGAATAGCAATTGGCTATACAGTTTAAAACCTACATCCTAATATCTTCAGGGGTCTGGGATGAAGAAGAAAAAAAATAAAAAGGAAGAAAAAAAGAGTAAGAAAGACATCTAAAGGAAGACTTATGGCAGTTAGTGCCTTTAAGGGCTCTTTAGAGAGCTACCATGTAAATTTTAGGCATCCAAATATTACTTAAATCCAAAAATATATGAGATATGTGTATTTGTCAGTGTAAACAAGAGACTCACTGAGAAAATGCTTCTGATCTCTAGGACTTACAGCATGCTCTTTTTTGGCTAAATGTGCAATTCAAAACGTGCCTAATTCCTAAAATCCATATATGTGACACTGCCTGGGTTTCCATGACTACTGCTCTGAAAACCATATTAATTATTCAAGAGGTCCATGCCATTCTCCCTGTGTTCCATAAGGAATGCCGGGAAGCACTGTCTGCCTTTATAGAGCAATACAGATATTTAAAAGGACTGCATCGCTGGCTCTAAATACCACAGGTATTTTCTTACAGCACAATGACATCTGCATGATAGGTCCCATAAATATTATTTAAACACTCCAGTATATCATTAAAAAAACAACAACAAAAAAGAAAAAACACAAAGCCTCCAAAACAGAAAAACTCTCCTCTTTGCTTTTTAAATTCTGTATTTCAACAATATTCAAAAAGGTGCTTTAATTCTAGTGTCTGTTTATCATCTGATATAATCCTATTTTAAACAAAGTCAACTAGCTTGCATGCAGTAGGGATTAATTGCCTGTGTTTTTCTAGAGGATATAGTTTCAAATTGTGAAACTTACATTAAATCAAATTCCTCACATCAGCTCTGACTAAGCAGCTGTTCGCCATATCTGAGTTGATCTCTGTATATTTTAATAACCATAATCAGTGCAAGGAACATTCTTTACAGATAACGTTATCAAAACACACTGTAACAAAGTACGGAATGTCAGTGTTCAAGCAGTACATACCACCGCCGACGTCCTGTCACAGCGAAACGATCAGTGCCAATCACAGGAGAGCAGCACTGGCGCATTACGGGGCCAATTACTCAAAGGCAGAGAAGAAAGGAAAGTGGGCCAGATCCTCTTCTCGGTGGAAGCGAGACAATAGAGTTACCCCAGATTTATACCTGTGTGACTGAAAGCATAATCTGGCCCAGCATCAATCTTCCCGACACAGAGTCGCTTGGGATCCCAGACTGGCATATATGTAATACTCAGGCAGCCCTTATGGAAAAAGTCCATAGAATGCAGGAGAAAATGACAGCTTTTCTGCAGGATTTTGTAAGTCAAACCACTATATAACATGACATTGCTGAGAAATATTCCAGATCTCAATTAAATGCTCTATATTCCTTCCATATTTTAGCTGCAAAAACAATATTCTCTGTTAATGTCTACATGTTTAGGGAATATTTTTCTGTTAAAGATAATTTTCTTTTTTTCCCAGAACCCCCAAGTTGCAGCCCTATTACATTTTCCACTAACATCTACAGAATATCTGAATGTGCTGCTGACCTTTTACCTAAAGTGGGGATTTAAATGATAAAGTGAATCTGAATTTCCCCAAAGCATGGATATAGACTTCTTTTAGTCCTGTCACCACATAAAAAAGCCAAGTGAACAACAGGGAAAACAGAGCTCCAAATTCAGAGCCCAGTGAATTCAGAACAGATCCCAGACTGACACTCCCTGAGCATCATCAAATACACAATAGTAAACAAACCAAAAAGTGCAGAAATAATTTTAAGTCTCAGAATCATGGCACACACATCATGCCTGTGCATGCCTTTCCCAATCTACTGTCTCTTTACAGTACTCCTCACACTCAGAACATTTTACAAGCTGGGCTGGAGCCAGGCGTGGGTCATAGTGTAGCAGTGGTGAGGAGCAGGACCAGGACTGAGATGGCAGTTTTGTTGGATAATCTCACGCATCCTGTATCACCTACTTACCCTCTCTCAATATCTGCTGCCTCTCCTAATGCTTACTGGATGAAAATCTCTCCCCCTCTGGCTATGTACAGCACCTAGCACAATCCTCATCCTCCCTCACTTTAGCTGGAACGTCAAGACATTGTTACAATACAGCTAATATACTAGAATATATAAGAATAATTTCCAGCTGCTTATTTCCAGGGTTTGTTTGTGGGTCTTTATCTTCCTCCCAAACACATTTCACTAACAGGGCACCATCATTACTATTATTATTTACTATTCAGATTGCAGCTCTAGCGCCCACAGTGTGCATTCTTTATTACTCCCAAGTTCTCACTTGCCATACAAAGTGCTCCATCCAAATACAGATAAAAAGTAATTTCCTCAAGAGCAAGGTGTGAACTGAGCATACTTAATTGTGCACTGTTATATCAACTGTATAATGTTGCAATAAAATTCCAAAACAATGTGATTAAAAATTATACCAAATGAGGATACCAAGGTGCCATAGCCAGTCAAAGCGCATTTATCCAACCTAAATTATATGCTAAGCAAATAAAATAAACATGCAATTTGCTAATTAAAGTGCACTCTCATGTATCCTGTAACCACCATAAATTATACAGCAACATTTAATTTTTTGACTGTTTAGCAACGTTTATGACTGCTTTACTAAATTAAACACAGAATGAAGGGGGCAAACTAGTAGGAAAGCACTGCCTTCCCCCTCCCATTTCCTTTTAGATTTATTTTTTCCATTGTTGTTTTGTTTGTTTGTTTGTTTTTTAATAATTGCACCTTCTTACAATAGTATTCTAATTTTACTGTGGATCTTCTCCATTTTTATTTCCCCACTTTTACTACATATGTATGTTCTACCCAATTCAATGACAGCTATATGAATAACCCTTTAATAAGAACTATATGCTCAAAGTCCCCACATTTGGTCAATGATAAGAATGGAGGGTTTTTTTCCCCCTAGATGAGATGAAGATTTTCAGTCCTTTCATTTCACCCAAAACATACTGTCCAAATCACAAATGGCAGCTGAGCGGGTTCTAGCCGAAGCTGTGAGCCTTCCATCATCTGGAGTCAAACGCTGAAGGCATTCCTGTATTCCACTCAAGGGGAACTGTGAACAGTTGGAGTTTGTTTTCTTTTAAAATATAAGAAAAGTCTCAGACTCTCTGTTTGCCTGGCAGCCAGGTCAGCTGTGTTTTAGACTTCTCAGAAATAATGTTTTATCCCAGAGTATCCCAGGTAAAGCGAAGGGGTGGGGGCTGGCAGGGTGGAAACCACTGTTCAATCAAGGGACCCTATTGTTTTGCATCTCCTCTGAAAACTACAACAGGATTAGTAAAGGGATCTGACTCTTACCCCCATTTCTCCCTTCCCCATTTTTCATACCTCTTCTTCCTTTTGCACTTGTATGAAAGGCAAAATGCCAATAAATAATAGACTATGGAAGCAAAGTGGTTTATTTTCATATTCATGCTCAGTACCCAAAGACTAACATTCCTCGAAATTGTCCATCTCTCTGAACTTTAATGTCCTCTTGTAAATTAAAATGAGAACATCAGACCACAGGACCTTTGTAGTTGGCTAACAATAAAACAGAAATTAACATTCAGTGGTACTAGCACTGGAGCTGATGCTCTGTACCCAACAGTTACCTGCAAACTCCGCCAACCACTGCATACCACTGGCACACTAAACCCTCTACAAACGTGGACTTAATCCCAGACTATTTAGCCTTCCTAGGTAGCAGTGCTGCTGAGACAGTTTGGCAGATTCTGATGCATCCTGCATTCTAAAGAAATGCAAATCCAAACCAACACACAACTGCCAAGACAATGTAAGAGTTTTATGCAACTGTAAAGATGATTAAGGGCAAGAAAATCTTTCATTTGAAGCCCACCATCACTCCAGAAAGCCACAAATGGCTGTATCCAAACAGGGTACAGAAACTGCTGCTGTCACAACCTTCTTATGGAGGCCAAAGGTGCTTTGTGGGAAGCGTACAACATTAACAACCTAACGTCAGTAAATTCATCCAGTCAGAATCTTTGCAGAGCTGTTTTTTCTACAATATCTCAGAAAATAACGCCTATGCTAGAAAAAAATCTTTTGTCTGATACTATGCAGAGTGGGGCTTCTTACAACAAAGCAACTGAGGAACACTTTCTCCAAACCTTTCAGCCTCACTTTAGAATAATAATACTGTTTCATACATGTCTCCCTTTCACAGCAACTGAGTATATTTGTACTTTGTTGGTTACGGATGCATTTTTAATTGGTATTACTTTGCTGGGAGGATCAGTGAGTTAGCTGTTTTATGCACAGGGCTGCCCAATTTGCAGTTTTACTGCAAGACCTTTTAAAATACTCCTAAATTCCTGTCTTCAATGAAAACCGCTTCTCACTAGAACAAGGAAATAGTTTTGCTATCTAATCTGCCTCCAGAAACCTTGCCTAAAGACAGCTCCTGTTTCACTGGTAATTTATTTTTTGGAAAATGGGGGGAAAACACATTTCTTTTTGTCTTTTGGACCATCTTTTTTCTAATTTTTCCTGCTGACTGGCATTTAGTAATATTGCTTCTGCAATGAACAGAAAGCAATAGATTCTCTTGAAAACAAAATGTTGAATTTTTTTTTTTTTTTTAAAAGACGATTTCTTCTCACACATGTACAGAGATATGTTAGCTAGAAAATATCCATTATGCCTTGCCCATGGGGGCGGCGGGGTGTGTGACACCATCTCTCAAACCTCTGTTTATGCCATATGATGTAAAATAATTTTAAGTACTAGACAAAAACAATCCTTGCAATCCTGCAGGTTCGCGGATGAATCATATTTTCTGCTCTCTGAATTACGTCTCCATCTGCTTTGATTTTTGGGAATGGAACCAGATCTTGGACTAAGAAAGTTGATGCCAACAGCTTGTGAAGCCAGTGCCCATCAGAAAGATGTGGTGGTTTTAAACTGAATGGCCCGTGTCAGTATTGTTAGGCTAAACGCTCCGATGCAGAGACATGATGTGCTAATTGAGAGGAAACAGCAGATGCATAATTCAGGGATTATAAAATGGATTTACTTAGTGTAGGTGAGGTTCTAGACTCGGTAATATTTGGTCCAGCTGTTTATGAAACTTGGCACATTTGCATATGACCTTCTTCAATCCCTCCTCCCCTCCTGCCCGGCTGAGAAAAATCAATCGTGCACTGTTGTAAGGTTATGAGAAATTCCAGAAGTGCAAGATAAGCTCCTCTCTCAGTTCAACCCTAATAGCCAATGGAGCTCAAGGGAACTCACAATTACCAGGGCAATGCTCACTATTGCTGTGTCGTTGTGACTTAAGGATATTTTAATGGTAGAAAAAAAATAGTTGCTGTTGCTGTCATTTCCATGTTTCTTTCAGCAAGATACTTACACATCACGTCTTGGGAAGCCTTCCTATGAGGTATGAACTCTTGGACAAATGGAACCAGAAAGTCCTCCACCTCTTCCTCCTCCTCCAAATGCATAACAGCAAACTTATTTTTGAAGTAAAAAACAGTGGCAGAAAGTATTTTTAATTAACTACTAAATTAACTACTTTAATTAACTACTAAAACTACTAAAAAGAAGAGCCCATTTTATAGGAAAAAGCAACTAAATTACAATACAATTCAAGCACCTTGTTTGTAGAGTGGGATTCTTCTGTTTTATCTTTGTAAAGCCGAAGTAACACCACAGAACGAATTGTATTACACCAAATTTCCAGAAAATAAAGGAGACCACAGCCCTGCCTGTTGACCTCTGTGGGATTTTTGCCTAAGTGATTATTGCAAGATAAAGCCTTTTGACATGAAGAGGAATGAAACCGAATTTTAAAAGAAAAATGTGTTACAGAAAATGCAAGGCAATTATCTGATTACTAATAGGAAGAGGTACAGAGCCACGATGTATAATGTTCAAGGGATTATCCAGCTTTGAACAATGCTTGCTTAACAGCTGCTACCGAACTGTGGTTTGTGTACTTGGCAGAGAGTTTCATTAATGATAATCTACAGTGTTTACAGCCCATAGGCCTCTAAATATGTTAAGAACCTTTTTTATTTGTATTTTATAATCCTTTTCCCTTATGTTTTATGTTTTTCTTGATATTTTTGAGATCTGAGGAGGTTTATGTTTCAAAATGATTCATTCTGCTCTGACAACTGCAGAGCAAGATTGCAGTAAATGTTCCCTTGTTATCAAGACTATGTATTTATAAACAGAAAGGAAAACCATCTAAATGCATACCAGGGTTTGGATCACCACCAGCTAATACATTCAGATGCCAATATACAGTGCTCCATTGTTTACATGCGAAAGTAAATGTCAAACAGAGGTGTCTTTGCCAGTTACTAGATATTCCTCAGTCACTTCTTGGATCTGTCAGGTTGCAGCAAATTGAAACTGCCTTATTTTTGACATTGCATTTGACCTCAACTTCATTTAGAGGAATCCTGCAATTATTTTAAAGGTACGGTATTAAGATGTAGATCTGCTTTAGAATTTGGGTTTCAGATGTTTCCCTGATCTGCTCTTTATGGCAACATTTAGGTAATATTAGGAAAACAGAACATAATTAAGAATATAGTTCTGTTGTGGAGGGGATTGGGTATTACACAGTAGACTAGGAGGAAGCCCATGATTCAAAAGCCAAGTCACTGAGTCCTGGCTGTAATCGTTTTGACACACGGTAGTTCAGTGGCCATGATTCTGTCATGATAAAACCAAAGGAGATTATTGCTTCAAAGCAACTGGCATAGTTAATTTTGACACAGGACAGCACACCTCTCCTTCAGTATTTCCCTCTCTTTTGTCCTCTGTTCCTTTTCAGCATCCAACTCGTGCAAGTTCCCGTTGCGGCTGGTTTCCCAGTCTCAGTGATGCTTCGCTGCCAGGAGCCCTCCTGCCAGGCTGCACTCCCTGGGGGATGTGGCAGTGCAAAGAACTCCCTTCACCCACAGCAGTTCGAACCAGAAACTCTCTGCGACGTGTTATCCTCATTCCAGCTGGTATCACAGGGGCATGAATACCGCATCTCAAGCCGCTAGAGGGTTTTTTTTACACTGGCCCTCCAGTGCGCTGAGCTGCTGAGCCAGCCTCACTAAAATGTACACTTGAAAGAAATCCTCTCCCCTCCTGATCACTATTGGTTTCTATAGAAACAAGAAGGAATCTCTGTTCTCTAAATTTTTTCCCCTAATGCTTTTTGCAGTACTGTATGAAACCAATTTTTTTTTTTTTTAATTTTTTAGACTCCACAGCCCTCCATTTATAACCTCATTCATCCAATTAAAGAACAATAGATTAGATAAAAATGGGCATGGGGTTTAAATTTTAAGCAACTCAATCCTATGCATTAACTATCTGTGGTCAATCCATCTCTCCTGGGTCATTTTATGACTCAAGCATTTCAAAGTAAATACTTTAAAACAACGGTACATCACAAGAGTTAAAAGGGGTCAAGAGGATATTTACTTAACCACCAGTTGACTTTTTAACTTAGAAATATTTCAGCAGTTACTGTATTTAAATGAAATCCATCTCCTCAGCATCCCCATAAATTACTCTAAAACTCCAGGGTTCCCATCCATGTTGTGAGTCACCACCCCAACGCCTGCAACTTCTTGTTATTTAGATAACTGTGATGTTTGCTTGCTTTGTTATTGTGCCCTTCTCCGGAGACTGCATTTGCACAGGAATTGCTAAGGCTTGTAAATATTGTATCTGCCTTGTTGTAATCACTAGGCAAATATACTTGAACTCAGTCATATAAAAAAACTAAGAGCTGTTGAGCCACGAAAAATTGCTCTAACAGAGGTTCGACTTCAAAAAATCAGAGAAGAAAATCTTTACAACAAATAGACCAACAGAGACTACACTAGCCAGAAGTGAAAGCAGTAATACTAAGATGCTATTTGGGATCTACTGTTCTCTCCTATCAGAGAGCAATAATCATTATTCACACCATGATGATGCAATATAATGCTTTTTTATGAAAACAATAATGGGCACTTATTTTCAGTGCACATAAATAACCTTCTTTTACAGTCAACTCGTATTTACTCACATGTTTACTTGGAAAGTTTAATATTCATGCACACACAAATCACTTACTGTAGGTAGAGAGCTGAACTAAACAGAATAGAGGTTGATTATATTAGGTGATTGCAGATGGGACCAAATTGTTTCCTGATGTTGTTCTAACACAGCAAAGTGACACGCAGGACAGCTTCTGTCCAGCGAGTATGAAGGAAGCACTCAGTACAAATTCTGGTTTTGCTACTGCTACTACCACACCAGCACTGTCTGTTTATCAGAGAAGATGACAATGGGACAAGCGTGGAGTTGCAGTCTGTGAAGTGCTATTTGGTTTTGAACCCTGCGTCAGCTTTGGTGCATATTTGCTTTAAACAAATTAAAATCCTTCTGCAGGTGCTAAGACTATTGTGACAGTTGTAAACTGAACAAAGTGCTGTGTCAGATTCATCCCTACTTAAACTGTAAGTCAGCACACAGTTCTTGTACCAATATATATATATATATATAATGTTATGACTTTCAGCATCATCTTTGAGGACCACAGTAATGTCACCCCAAAGCCCTTGGTGGGTCTGGTTAAGGCTTCTACTCAAAAAGGTATTTTTCCTCAAAAAGGGAAGAAAAAAAAAAAGCACTTCTTGTTTCTTTCAATAAATAACCTCACATTTTTTATCTATTTTCTTGTTAGATTCAAGATGGCAGCTCCAAATGCAAAACTCCTAATTCAGTGCAGAAGAACTGAATAGAGAAGCATGCCAGTGCTATATTTTTTTTTTGCAAAAGAGTTAGTCTCATCATTGAAACAGCTGTTCAATATTAATTGTTTTACATTGCCAGAGATAACTTGTCCCATAACTAACATATTTCCAATTTCTTAGAAAAATAATTACCAAGTGTTTGCTCCATGGGCACTAATCACACTAGGAATCATCAATTTGCAGAGGTTTTGTTCCATTTTACCAATAAAAAATATTGTGTGTCTACAAAGAACCATTTTTAGCATCAGATTTCATTCCACTTTGGAACATTCATGCATTATGACAAAAAAGAAAAAGGCAAAACTGAAATCAAGCAAACAAAAAACCCCCACCAGTCCCAGCACAGACTGGTACTCCTCAAAGGCTAACATGAGAAAAGAGGTCTATGACCGGCTTGCTTATTCCGGTGCTCAGCAGTAGATCAATGATACACTGATATTAACAAGGACGGAAATATCGAATGCCTGGTGATGTGCCAAAAAAATTGCATGGTACCTACTATGCGTTTTCTCTTTGTGTCTCTCCAGGGAGAAAGAGCTCTGTACAGCTTCACGCACAGAAACCTATTTTAAGGGGTATGCTGGTCAAAGGGGGGGGGCCTGAAAATTTCATGTTGAGAACCAGGAGAAAAATGTGTGCCACAGCTAACTTTTATCGTCCTATCTAGAAAGCATTTAATACATGCCAAATTCAAAGTCAACAGATGTATGGTACAGAAGAGTGCAAGACTTACATTATTAACTAACTCTTAGTTCAGAAAAGCTCTGTGAAAGTACGAAAGTCTCCCTCTGCTAACATTAGACTATACTGAGGCCTACTCATCCCTAATATGGCAGTGAAGGAAGAAAAAACACCTTACTGAAATTATACACTTCTGAAATTATTAACTTCTAAAAGGGAAAGAAAAAACCCACCCAACCCTTTATAAGCAGATACTCTTTATTTTGCTAACAGCAGAACATACATTCTTTATCTTATTCCCGATTTACTCTACATATAACCCCAGGTCCCACCTGCATGTGGCCATCTCCAGCTCTCCTGAGCACAGCTAACTGAACCCGCTGCCTATTTGCTGTGGCCACTATTACGAGATTATGTAGCAAAACAAGAATATCCAGTTGTTGGTCATTGATTTATCTATAAAACAGCAACTGTAAAAATGATAGAAGAGGTTCTGTACTAGACAGTCTTGTGAAACAGTTTATTACTTAAGCATTAATGACCCGTTTAGAGGTCTTTACTGGTCAGGTAATGACCAGCTAAAGGAGTTAAGGGCCCGAGGCAAAGCACTCTAATAAAACCCTGCATACAGCATATGTTTGGCTCCTCCAAATTCTATTAGGAAAGAGAAGCGTAAAGGGTAATGAAAGACATGTCCAAGAGGCACTCATATCAGCCCTCTCATTTTATATTTGGCATAACATACATGGCCTTATTCCAGTGGCACAAATCATTCCTTGTTTATACTACCACCTATCACGGAAAAGAGCAGTAACTACAGCCAAAAATGGCCAGTCGTGATGTTAAGGACCCTGCTGCTTGGGGCAAATAAACCTTCCTCCAACTGAAGGAACCGGTCCTACTATTTGAACACCCAGTACCCTTTGCAACCACAGAGAACACATGCTCGAAAGAAAAAGAAGGGAGCCAGTATGCTGCCAGGCATCTCAGCCAGTCCTAAATCCTACTCTAGTACTATCAAGGGTGGAGGGATTAAGTGTTTTCCGTATTTCTATGCAAGTCGACTCGAATATGATTGTCCACTTGCTTTTCACTGTTCGCGTTATGAGGAAAGGCATATTAAAACAGGAGTTTAGTGTTGATATCGCCACTCTTAAGACTGAGACAGAACAGCTGTATATATAATACTTGCCAGTAAATTAGAAGCCAAGGGCTGGAACAGTACCCAGGGCCTCACTCTTGGCTTCAGAGGCAGGTAAAACTCTCAGGCCCACATAACCGCATCTCGCTATTACAGCCCCACAGCATCATTGATTTTGGTCGTGATTTATGGCATCATTTGTTCTTGATAAGAGCCACTTGCCAGCACTACTCAGAAAAAAGTAAAATACAATCTAAGAGTGGAAATTAGAAAGAAGAGAGGATAAGAGACTAAGAACTGCTAGAAAAATGTGCAGAGATTCCTGTATTTGCAGGATGAGATCTTCTAGGTACAAGGAAGTTTATTTACTGTCTCATCAACTGTGAAACGAGGATAAAGAGCATTCTGATGACTTAGTCAAAAAGTTTCTTAATTTCACTGTCGCTTCTATGACTGTAGTATATTTTGAATGTTTATTTTAAAATCACTCTGTACTGTTTACATGACCAATTAGAATAGCTTCTTTAAAGTATTTCCAATTTTTTGTGTAAACAGCCTTTAAAGCCATGTTCAAGGCTTATTTCAGACTTTAACACTCCTTCAGAGCCATCGCAGCTAATCATACAAATACACATTAAACCAAATTTAACTCATGTACTGAGTAGAAAAATAGTGGCTTCATAGTTACATCTTCCAGTTTTCAAGGTCAGAAATCTCAGTGCTTTATTTCAGACCATCTGAAGTGATCACAACACAGTCTAGGCATTCACTGAAATTAAAATTTCCATTCAAAAGTGGGCAGAGTAGAAAATGGACACAATATTAGATATGATTATTTCCACACCTATACACTTTGAAGGGCTAAAGATAAAAAAAAAAAAAAATAAAAATCAGGCCTTAACTAAAAGTTGTTCCTGTGCATGCAGCACAAAGCCTGAATTCAAACCTGAAGATTTATTCATTTTTTAGAGCTAAATTATAAACTTTTGCAACACAGGGTTAACAGCAGAAGTGCTGACACAACAGTAAGTATATAGTGGCGCCTGCAAGCAGCGCTATAATTAATCTAAGTGTACTGTCATTACACTAAACGCTGCTTCTGCAGGATCATTCCAAATCATGAGGCACTTTCTCTCTTTCTCAGATAACATGCAGTTTATTTCCAATCATGTACATTTCCAGTCGTGGCATGATTTGCTAAAGGAACGTTAGGTCTTGAAGCAATATCTTAATCAAATCAGAATTTTCTTCTGTAAAACAAATCTTTGACTTTTGGAGAATTAGTAACATCTAATGCCTTAGGATAGAGATGTGAAACTGTGAGCTGAAAAATGCACTGCTGGAGACCATACTCAGCCTCCTTGCTTCTAGCCATTTACAAGTACATCTATCTAACCTCCTACCTACACACCTACACTTTATATGGTCATAAACCACCAATGCAATATCTAAATTATACCCTGAAAACTCCAGGTTTGAAATGGGTTGTGTGAAAATTCACCTCATGTGGTTTATTCATTTCTGCAAGAATAGAAGGCTCTGATTCCTTTTGGATGGAACTCATTTAAACAAAGCCCAACAGCAAACACCCATAAATTAAAGCATTATTGGTATTTATGCCAAGAGATACACGTAAACTGAGTGAATTCTGTGTAAAAGGCTTAAAAAAAGAGAAGTAGAATCTTGCATATAAAACACTAACTGCATTTACAAAGTTTTTTAAGTACTTTGTTTATTAATACTTTGAAATACATACTACAAGGGAAGAAAAAATTGTATCCTGTCTGGAAACCTGTTTATTCACATGCATTTAAGATTTTTCCCTACTGCCTCCCACAACCACTGAAGTCATACTGCCTTAATAAACTAAGAAAATATGAAAACGGAATGAATTTAAGTATTTCACTATATCTATCTGTAGCTGTTAATTTATAATGGATAGACATCTATCCAGAATATATTCATTTTACTTCAACATAGGCTATATTTGAAGTAATTGTCCGCTTCAGGAACTTTATGACCAAGCTACTATGATTATGTATACAGAATTAAAATATATATACCAGAATTACTCATTCTTTACTTTTGATATGCAGGTCATTGATTAAAGACCTATCAAAATTCTACAACAGGGTTTCTATAATAGCAACATTAACACAGAATTGGTATGTTATATTAATGTAAATCACTTTGTAAAACTGTTAGACTCTTCAATGCAGTGCTGGGTAAATTCAGGTATGGAAACTGAAAAAATACACAGTAAAAGTCAATGGCAAGATTAGAAGCCACGGCCACTGGGCCAGCACAGACCACCGAGTTTGCAAACAGCAAAGTTGCAACAGTGAGAATTAGATAAAACATCTTCAGAACAACATGCGCTAAAAGACTAACACCGTCAAGCAGATGCAGCATAATCATTCATGTTAAGGCTACTGTGGTGCAAAGTCAAGTTACCATTTTCCATCAATAAATGTATTTCATCTAGTAAACAAAGAATAACAGTACGCATACACATGCATATATACTCAGAAAAGCCACAACACATGCCTGATGACTACCTCACATTTCAAGAGTGAATAATGATTACAGACATATGATCCTAGCCTATAGTGTGTCAAAACCTAGAGCAAAGTAATATTAACAAAGTAATTGTACTTATTCTTTCATATCTAAAGATGGCAGTCCACAACATTTTAATTTAGCAGTAATTTTGCTTCCCTCCTTGGGTTGGCAGCGGCATTCATGCAACTGCACAGGCAGATAGACCAGGAAATTAATCTGGCTGCAAAGTAATTTCCCTCCATACCATTCTCACCCCGCCCACTTCCTCCCCCTACCCCCCCCCCCCAAAAAAAAAAAAAAAAGAAAAAAAAAAAAGAGAGAGAATGCTTTCAGCAGGATCATTTGCTTGATCTGATTCACAACATGACATCCTAAAAGCCAGCACCACATAAGGCAGACAGAACAAATACATAGCTGGGGTAAGACTGGAGGGCAGGACAGCATTTGTCCTGACAGCCTGTGTATGTGTCAGATTTAAAGTGAGTGAAGAAACACACCTACAACTGACAGCGTCCAGGCTGAGGATATTTTACAGATGCTTGAAAAAAATATCCAGGGTTCACTACCCGCTTTGTCTTTTCAAGCTTTCCAATCTTTTCCAATCATCTCTGGAAATCCAAACTACCTCTGGCTCAGACAACCACATATAAGACATTATCAGTGTAACAACTAACAACGTTACCACGGCCTCTTGCCAGGCAGTCTTAGCACACCAGGCTATTACTACAGAAGTGGAATGGCCAAACTATGCCAGCTCTGTTATAGCCTGTAGATGTACCTGTAGTAAGGAAAATTAAATAACATCCATAGGACATACTCATGGAGTCCACCAATTTGCTTGGTAAGGTAATTCTCTGAAGTACAGAGATCGCCAGAAAGCTGCTGAGGAAGAACATCTGAGGCCAATGTCCTAAAACATTCAGGAAAGAGGTGACCAAGGGTGCAGTGTCCCCTGTTGACTGCAGAAAGACTTCAGCACTAGGAGAGAAGGCAGTTCAGTTGTGCGGCAGGTCATATTCCACCGCAAGCCACACCTGGCTAACCCTGACATCACCGTGTCACAAGCATGCCTGAGAGCACAGATGGACGCAGCAGGTTTTGGGAGCCAGAGACCAGTTCTCAGCTACTGCCCCCACATCTACTTAATCCACCTTCACATTTTTTACATCCTTTCCTCAGCAGCGTGAAAGATCTGCTAAAACCAAAAGCAGCAAATGACACTGGGAAGCAGCTAGTGCTATGGAAGTCATGGTCACATCGGTCCTGCTGAACCTCACAGGCAACACGTACACTCCCATTTTACAACAGCAGCTCACATCTGTCAGGCAAGGCTAGAAGCAGTGATCCTGGTTATTTTGTCCAATTCCTACCTGCCAGAAACACATAAATACTTTAGACCAAAGACCAAACCAACCCCCTCCAGGTGAATCCCAGGCCACAAGGCTACAGGATCAGACTTACTTTTGGTGATGTGATTGCTGCATTTTCAGTTGTGTAGTAGCTTATCTTCCAGCAGGTGCACAGAGGCTGGTTTCTCCAGGATACCCTCTCCCAGGCAAGGGCAGCAGGCTCTGCCCCCTCAGGGTGCTGAGAGCCCCAGAGCCATGCTTCCTCTGTCACCAGGTTGTTACAGAAAAGCCACCAAGTACTATTAAGGCAGAAACATTTCATTGAGGGTTTTGCTAGTTTTAAGGAAACAAAATGGGCTCAGATATCTCGCATCAGAAGAGGGCTGTAGGCACCAGATCATTAGTGGGCAGATACAACCCTGAGTCAGAGCCTTATGCCAGCCCTAAAAGGCAGGAGCTCAGACATCACCGTGGATCTTGCATTTGCTAGTGGCTAAATCCAGTGATTAGTCAGCACCGAGAGCTGCTGAATCACTCTTCAAAGGCACCTATCTCCCTGCTTACATCAGCTAGGCAGCCACTGCACTTCACTTAAATAGTCTGGGCTCTACATCTACCGCCAGGACCCTTTTTACTAAGCTTGCACAATGCCGAAACTGTGGTACATAAGTCTGATCCTTGACCTGCCACAATATACTTGCTAATAAAATAATAATATTGACATGCATAACAAAAAGATGCAAACTATTTTGTATTCACTGTTCATGTAATTTTTCTGATAAAATAATTTGAAATGCAATGCAATATTTATCTTCTGTCTTAACAATCATTAATATATTTAAACATCTTTTAAAGTTCTTTTCAATTCAGATTCTATCTCTCATTATTAATCGTTTGGATAGTAATGATTTTGGATTAAATGAATGTAGACATTGATAGTCATAGAAGACAAATGACATACTAAGCAGATGAGACAATTAGCATGAATTACTTCAATAAGCCAGAACTCCCCAAAATCTCTGCATCATTAAAATCTGCCTTTGATTTAAAAAAAAAAAAAAAAAAAAAAAATCACAAGATGAATATCGTATTTTTTTACTGTGATTCTTTAACATTTTTACTGACCGTGACAGGCTTCACCTGGCTAAATCTGAATTCTGTCAACTCTCATCATAACAAAACCCCGTCTTAGAGATAAGGTGCTCTCCACAGGGGCCAAACAAAAGCAAATCAATATTTTCTAGCTAAAGGACAATCTTTGAGTCAAGATCTGTGTGAAGAAAATCTTTAGCTAATTCTTAGAGGAAACTAACTACTTAGAAATACATAATAAGCAATTAATTTATTGCTTCAGAATTGAACAGGAGTTTTAAAAACAGGGGCAATTATTTTCTCACACTAGTGGATGAAAATAAGTGCTAGCAGCACTTAAAAATCATGCATACAACAGAAAATATTTGTGAAATAAACCAGAAAAACTAATAAAGACAAACTTCTGCTCTTCAGTGATAAAACCAAACAAAAGACATATTGGTGTACAGTGGCTTTGTCCATGACAGAATTTTGACATTGTTCTAATATCCACTTTGACAGAAAATGGCTGTTAAGCCCTGTGTAAAGAATACCTTTGAAAATGTTCTCCTTTTTTGTTCCCTTTTTATATCTGAAATCCATTTAAACAATAATTAAGAATTGACTTTGGAATGCTTAATCCTGCACAGTTGTGCAATTTTTTTTTAAATTGGAGTTTGGCTTTTTTTTGCTTCTGGGGAGACTTAAATATCATTGAACAAAATCCTCGGGACTTTTCTTACCAAACAGTGGGATTTATAACAGAGAGGCAAATCCTACTCTCCTTATTTAGAGGAGTGCTCCTATCAAAGTCAACAACACTGCAGCATCCTTTAAAAGAAACAGAGCTTACACTGTATCACCCACTGGAGTCAACAGAAGTGCCAGGAGGATGATAAACAGAGCTATGTTTCAGAAGTACTTTAACACCTAAACAGAGACAAATTAGAAACACTTAGGGGAGTTGTGTATAAGTAAGGTTAATACAATTCCACAGAATGTCGCAGTTCAGTTCAGATCTTCAATCTGTCCACTCACAGTGTGGCAAAAAGTCAATATATGTATTTCAAGATCTATCAGTAACTTCCCCTCTAAACCCTGGTTGTACTACAAACACAGGAGTCTTCCAAAAGATGCAGGTTACATCAAATGAACAGAAACACCTAATATGTCTGTACTTGAAGACTGTGAGAAGAACCTCATCTGACCACGAGAGGGAGAATTGAATCATACACGTTGTTTATTCACATATATTTCCATCTCAAACCAAACTCACAAGGAGTGAATTTCTTAAGTTCAATATAGCCGGGTGACCCACCCCACAGCACTGAGACCCCTGCCTACACACGCTTAAGGGAGGGGGGAATAAAACCAAATCCCAGAGCCTCTCTTTTATTGAGAGATGTTGAAGCACAGTCAGTAATGGTAGGGTCATGAGGGACAGACCATCTGATGACAAGCAGGATCTGAGTTTGCAGAAGGATCTCAGGAAAAGCTCAGGAAAGCTGTAACTGAGATTTTTTTCAGATTCATCCACACTTTGTGGTTTTCACCTCAAAATAACATACTGGTGTACGCTCCTGGGGCTACTTATTTCCGTCGTCCCACCTTCACATGTGCCACCAGTGCTTCAAAGTCTGTACAGGCAGCTGACTAATTCTGACATAGGCTTTTAGATACCGGGTTTAGCTCCTAACGCTCCTGCCAGTTCGAATTTTGCCTACTAAAAAGTCTCCTATTCCTCATATAGAAGATGGCAACAATTACGACCAGAGCCCCCCAAAAATTTAGAAGCTTCCCAATGACAGAGTATTTTCCATGAAGAATGTGGGACACTGAAACATGATCTTTTCCTCAAGTCTGCAGACCCAGAGTTTGCTGATAACCCCTTTCAGGCCCTCTGCAAAGTTCATCTATTTTTTTGGCCGCTGGGGAAGTCACAGACTGAGGGATGTATGAGGCTGTCGTGAGAGGTTTATGTTTATTACATTTATTGCTGCTGATAGCAATAACTATGAGCAGTCCCTGCTGTACAGGACTTTGCAGATCTGCAATAAGTTCTTATGTTCTGGTTGTGTTTCAGTGCTTGGAGAAGTGCAGAGTAATGGAAGTAAATAAATAAATTACAACATGTGGGTTTTTTCACCCAGCTTCAAAACACAGTCCTATTTCTCATTTTTCAGGATCAACCATTACTCAGGCTTACTCCTGAGAATTGGCTTTATTTACAAAAGAACTCATAACCATATGACATAAAGTCTATCTCAAAGCCTCCCTATGTTATTTGTGACTGGAATAATCACAGACCATTTATGAGAAATTTGAGGCAGTATTAAGTATAGAGCATATTTTGGTTGTTGGCCAGGATGTCTGGACCTTTTACTGTACTCAAATATATTATGCTAATCTCCAGCCAGTGAAAGGAGATGGGAAGAAAGCTCTGTTCAAGCAAAGAACATCACAGCAGATGTGACTGGGTCCCAAACCTTACTTGTCAGCAGATAGATCTGGAAAGCCCATCCCAGACCAACAGTAGTTTCTTCATCTACTGATCTGTAATGAACACCTACTGTTCTCATCATCAGAACAACAATACACGATTTACATTCTGCTGCTTCTGAGGCACGGAGTTCGTTTTCTCCCTTGACTCTTGAATTCCTTTTCCTTTTCAGAACATGGCTAAAACCTAATCATACATATGGAAACTACTTACAAAAGCCAGCTTGTGTCTGACATGCAACAGTGATACGGGAACACCTGAGCCACATTTCCTATGCCATTGCAGCTGCAACAAAATTAATGAGCTGACCTATCTGAGAAGGGAGTCAAAACAAACTTTTCCCACACAATAGCAAAAGCTTTGTTCAGAAATAGGTCTATTCTGATTATTTCATATTATAAATTTATATATACTTAAGCACAGGAGAGGGCATTTTGAAATCCAAGACACAGAAAACCAATTGCTATTAAATTACTATGCCACGGCTATACTGAAACTACAGCTCACCAGCCCATTTTCTAAGTGTGTAGGGAAACCAGCTGCAACTGCATCATCCTGTGTGATGCTGCAAAGAAGCATCTTAAGAACATACAGGTATACTGTACACACGTGATGATATACATGCCATACACCGTGCATACATGTATACATAATGCATGTATGTATCACCTGTATTATCACATCATATTACCAATACCAGCACCTACAAGGGTGTGTATAGGCATATATGCACAGCTATACATGAGTGCTCTACAGCCTGAGAACTCTCCCCAGCGCACACTCAGGACTTGCTTATGGAGGCTGTACCCTAGGCAAGTGTGCAGAACGCACTCAGCAGTGGTGGAGCCGGTATGTCCCCAGAGCTAAGGGGCTGGCACATGTCTCCCCTGTCCCTGAGCGGGGCATCCAGGACAGGGCTGGAAGGCACAACCACCACTCCACTCCCTGATGACAGGGTTTGTACACAGTCAAAAGGGGAAAGGTCCTGCCCTGATAGACTGCCAGCACCAACACAGCAGAACTGGTTTATTTAGGTGGGCACTTTCTGGAAGCTTAAAAATCTGCAAAGAAGTTTTAAGTGAGTGTTGCAAGTCCTGCTGAAAGCAGAAGTTCTCAATGGACCAGTAAAGCCGGCCAGTGATACTAAAAAATACCGATGCCAGCACTTCTGATAAGCAGGTTAACCTGTAATGCTTCAGCTACTATCCTTGGTGTCACTAACTGCTTCATCCTGAGTGTAATTGACTCCAGGGGAAAACAAAAGAGGGGATTTTGTTTTGTTTTGACAAATCCACTGCAAGGCACCACACTAAGGTGCCAAAGGCTACTTTGTATTTACAACGCTGATGATACGCACAACTCAGAAGTTTCCTGACCTCAAGTACAAACACAACATGAAAGGTGATATATCAAACTGACACTATCACAGCTAGGGAAAAAAAAAAAAAAAAAAAAAAGAAAAGAAAAACACCTCAGATTTATACCAGGCTTGCCTGCCTAGCATAAATACTAACATCAAGCTATGCAGGCTTTGTTATATCACTGCTTAAAAGTTCTGTGATAGAGCGCAAGGGCAAAACAGTCCAGAAGCAAAGAGAAAGTGTTTCCAAACATAAAATTATAGGGAAAGGAGGAAAAAATCTGATGATTCTGGAAAGAAACTTTAAGTTCACAGAAGCAACAGCACATTCAGGCCTCCATTACCCTCCTTTTATCATTGTGCCTCATCTTACTTCCAACCTCCAGGCTGTTGGCACCCCTCTATTTATTGTTCCTACACCTTTTATTCCACCATACCCTTGTGCATGTGTGAGCCTTATCCCTAGAATGGTTTCAAAAGATTTCAAGCAAGCCCTTAAAACATGCACCTTCCAGAAAGTGTCTGAACCCCAGGCTTCTTTTAATTGAGGCATTAATAAAACCACTCTTAGAAAGCCCAAAATGAAACAGGCTTTTTTCCCCAAAAAAAAGTTCCTGTTGGTTACCAGAAATCAAATAGTGTTCCCATACTCAGGTTTGAGGTCACTCTGTCTGTACATCTGGGGTATTTGAGCTGTTAAGAAAGAGCACTCATCCATTTTGAGCTGTATCTCAATCAGTTCCAACAGCACAGGCCAAAAGCTGCTTACTGTGCTCCAGGACGCTCCAGTACAGCTGAGGCGAAAGGGAATTTTTTTTATGAGAAAGTAGCGACAGATAAAAATAGCACTCCACAGTATCTAAACGAAAGTAAGAACAAAGAGAAAATTTTGCAGCTGTAATTATATATAACGTGTGAATGACCCATTAGAAGAGAGACATTAAAATAAGTCACTTTACAAAAGATAAAAGCATTGATCATAAGTGAGTATATAGTAAAAGCAGACATTTATTTATAAAAAAGTTTTGTAGTCTTTTCTATATCCTTTCACACAAAATAGACTAATAATGAATATTCTTAAAATATTAATGTTGATAACATGGAGGTAGTATTGCATTTCCTCCAAAGAACATACATTTGAATAACAGAATTTATAATATGAGCTCTGTATCGTAATTTAATTTAACCATGAAACCAATTTCTGCCTTCAACATTTTATGTTTTACGGTATGAAACAGAACATTATTTGCTGTAATGTAGTTTATTTAACCTTAACCTGATGTGGTGCAACAGTGAATACAGATACACTCAAAATGTTAATAATATGACACGCTGAGCTGATTAAAATTTCAATTGTGTTTCCTCCATCTCCTTTGGAAAGTTAATGAATTAATGAATCTTTAAAGGACAGTCAGGGAGGCCTTAAAAAGAAGATGCCTTTTTGAGTAAGGAGAGAAAGTGGCAGATTACAACTTAATGGCTTCAGAATAATGGTAATTTCCCTATTTTCTTCACTTGCCTTAGCTCAGCTAATGGCTTCATTAGTGTCCACACTCTCAAACGAATAATAGAGGACCATGTCACATTCATCTTAGTCACATCACAATAAAACCGTTAAATACAATTCGGCTACCTGCCTTCTGCCAGTCTGTGCTACGAGGCAGAATTAGCAGCACAATCAATACAGAAACCTGTTATTAGATTCTTTTTCTTTTAAAAAAGAAGTGTATCATCAGGTATAATCGTCCATTGCTATTTAACTGTAGTGCAAATTTTATGCTGATTAGATAACTAGAATTACTCAGAAAGGACATAAAATGAAGGGGAAAAATACTGCTTACTTTACACCTATTGATTAAAAACCCCCAAATTCCAGCTCTTTATTTGATAAAATTGATGGATTACCTCAAAGTCACACAGATATGTCAAATTCTTCCTGACATGCCCTATACCAAATCCTTTCACAAACCAGGCTAATTAAGCGGCTAAAAACCTCCTTGGCTTTAGCTACTTCTATCTTGGGAGAAGAGATTCCATTCAACCAATTAAAATTTTTGGAACAAGTTCAGTGTAACTGAATACAGCTCCCTCAAAAGGTATGAAGACTGATGCAACAAGTTCACAACCTGATCTTAGAACTGTGAAAACAAATGGGAATTACGACTTTTTAAATACTTTAAAGGCTTTTAATTTTCAAAAGAGTTGAATTTCAATTATTTTGTGATCATGAGTTTTAAACTGGATTTAGGCAACGTTGCTCCTTTTTACTCATTATACAGCTTGGCTACTCTATGCAACATGAAATCTCTGTTCAAGCATATTTTTTCTTGCTATATACATATTTTATACAACAAACAATATGCAAGCTCTTTAACAACAGTGGCTGAAACATGCACACTTGGCAAAATCTAATGCACAAGTACTATTAACCTCTACTTTTTATCTGTGGAAACCAAAGGAGCAAGCTCCAACTTCTACCTGGCTGAACTGCAGCTGGCAGCAACACACAAGTAATAGGAGGAGGAAAATGGCCCATTTAATATATAAGGAAAATCTCAAATGCTTCAGGCAAAATTCTGTTCTCAGATCCATACCACAGATCCTGACTCCAGCGCTCTGCCCCTTCTTGACCCAAGTATCTAACGCTACCAGAAGCTGCTACAGACATGTAGAGGCAGAGGTTTATTGGATCATACCAATCTAAGGCAGGATTTTGCACAAAAGGATTCCTGGACTGATTCCCCAGTTCTCTACATAACCCTGCCATAACCACATCCAACTGACGTCCAGGAAGAAACTGCTTTGTAAATCTTAGAATACACGACGTGCCGGGCATCTGCACTTGTCAGCTGAATAAATTTTTCTGACAACATAAATCTAATCCCACTGAGAAACCTTTTTTAAAATACATTATTGACTAAAAATATTTATATGCAGCACTTTTCCTGTTAGCAAAGGTAATATATTAACTGCTTTGCCATTACCGCAAGTAACTTTAGGCCTGAGAAAAAATATTTTTGTATGCGTGCTATATATCCATTTTGAATTAAAACATGATGCCAATATACTAAATCACAGCTGAAGTCTCAGTCTTAAACAGATCTTGAGTGACACCTGCATTCTAATTTTTTATGAGCAGTTTGTCAATGATGAGACCTTAATGAGAAGTACTGCTTTCACAATACGTAGCTATGGGTAAATATGAAATATCCTCTTTTCATACTAGGACTGTTTATCATTTTAGTTCTTAGTTGTTATTTTACGTAGGATTAAGTGAATTCCAACAGATGGGTAGAGGAGGCACAGAAGATCACCTACTTCTTTTCTACGTTAGGATACTAAAACCTTACGTATAAAAATAAACTCATACAACAACCACAAATCAAAACCTCTCAGAGTCAGGCTTGTATTTCTCAGAAGACTAGTTCATAGCTCACCGTGGAAAGATTTATTCCCAATGTCCAGATATGCAGTCTCGGCCTAAGCAAATTCCCATCAGGATGAAGGGGGAAAGCTCTACAAATACATTGGCCTGTCAGACCTCAGAATTTACTTAATGACATCATGGTAGACCCCAACTCTCTATTATACATGTGCCCATTAGGGCCCTAATTAATTCTATGACTGGGCAGAGAGCTTCATCTACAAACAGGGCAAAACCAATGGGTCATAACTGTTATAGCACAGCATTATAGCATTACCAAGCACACGCAAATCCAGATGTAACATTTATTATTTGACATCAAATGGTCACAGTATTGCCAATGTTTTGTTTTGTTTTGTTTTAAAAAAACAAACAACTGAATACATCATTGGAACAGAACATTTTAAAAAATGCAAGAGTAATTTTAACATTTACTTTTATAGGCATCCTTAGAAGTTCAAAGTAAACTTTTCTGCTCACCGTCCCTTTAAGATTTCTGCATCACCTTCTCTTTCACTTAATTGCCTGTAGGAAAAATATCTCACTGCAAGGTAAAAGATGCAGGAGGGAGAGTACTATTTGTAGGTAAATTAGGCAAGAAAGATGCATTTACAACTTTCCTGCTTAAACTACCACACAAACCACTTTTACACAGAGTACAGGTCCCCTCAGAGTTAGCTTGCTTAGCATGCAAGTACACTATCTGCCTAAACTCTGCTTTTGTGATTAAAGTTTTGTATTTAATTAAAATTGTCTTTAATTAAAATGCAAATATTCTAGGACTTCAACAATAAATTGTTTACACTAGACTGAGAAACAGCCCTCAAAGGCTTTGGGAAAAAAATAGTTTCAATTGCAAGCTGTATATTCAAACTTCACTGCTCAGTGAAAATGGGTAAAGATCCTTTTTTCTCCTATTGGCCTAATCTTTTTTTTAAACAAATGGAAAGATATCCCAGTTTGTATCTAGAATTCACCCAGAAAACAATTCCCAAAGTTATTGGCTGTTGAGCAAGTAATTAGGCCAGTTCAAAACATCTTTTGTGTTTGAAACAATTCCTTTACCCAATTTTGCTAGGAAATGATACTGATACCAGAAAAGAATTGCCAGTTAAATGAATGATACGCATAGCCCCTTCACCGAGTGATAAACACGGGTGTGCGCCTGTGTGCACGCAAGGATCCATCTGCACTATCCTTTCACCAGAAACATCCTGCTAGAGGTTCAAAAATAGCCGTTCTGTTTACAAAAGAGCACAGTTTAGATACAGCAGATATATAGCCTGCTCATTTCTTTCTTTAAACACACACAGAAAGACTCTACACCCTAGGTTTTGATTTACTGCAAGGCAGACTATATGCTCTGCAGCATCAACAATACTTTTCTGTATGAAGTGCTGCAGCTCAAAGGTGAATTATGCTTATGACCAATTCACAGCTATCCTCCATTGGGAATAAAATTGAGCCCTTGTAGTTAATCTGACTTAATCTCCCAAAAATACAACTTTAAGAACTTGAATTTTCTTTCCAGGGAAACTTTAAATTGGGCTCCCGGTACTCTAGTGTAATAACAAAACTACAGTTATGCATGGTTTGGAAAGAAATCCAACAACTTCTAAACCTTCTACACAAAAAAAAAAAAAAAAGTAAACGGTGCTTGGAAGGTTTTATGGTTCATTAGCAAAATACTGCATTATACACATCACCATATCCCTGTTCAAACACTGAAGAGCAGTGATACAAGTTAAATGAGAAAATGGAAGCAACATTTAAAGTTTGAAAAAATCCACTTACAGAAGCCAGTGGAACAAAACATACATGGGAACTTTCTAACTGGAAGTCCTAGCTAGAATAATGGTATGAATATGACCCCGATGGAAGTTCCATAAAGTATCCTCATTCTCACAGAGAAATTCTTACAAAGACCCACTTGCTATAAATTTGAATTTCCTAAATTCATTGCAGATCTGAGAAACCAAAACGAAATAAATTACAACAGTTTGACACCATCTCCTTCATCACAGTAATTCCAGATTTCAGTATAAAAGCCATTACTTAACTCGCACGCCATAATTTACACACTCTTTTACACAATAATTTTTGATCCAAGAAAAGATTCATTTTCCTTTTATAATTATCTTGTGTCGAAGTCTTTAACCTTTTCATCTGAAAAGCTAGAGCTGGATTCCTTCTGGAAACATATGCCCAGAGCTCAGCTCTGATCAGCGTGCCACCGCAGGAAGACGCTGGACGTCACCAGACGACAGGAGGGGCGAGCAGCCAGTGGCACAGCGAGGCAACACCGAAAACCAAGGTACAAAGGCAACTACTGAAAACTGCCCCACTTCTGTACAATTCAATGCTAATTTCACCGTTTCCTAAACCTGAGGAAAGACAAATAAATTACCTATTTTTAATAGAACACATGATGGCATAATGTTTCTACAAACATCTCCCTACAGAAAAATGGCCCAAGTAATGCCGGTTCAAGCCATGTACATTACTGAGCTAAGCTCACCAACCTTCTGGATTTCTCCACTGAAGAATATATTATTAAATAAACCTTAACAGAGTGCACCAGTGTCACCTACAACCAATTACCACCACTGGCTGTTTTTCAAACACTCTACAGCAAAACCATTTATTGTATTGAATAAAACCTGTCTCAGTCCAACGTGAAGTTGTACATACAGCATGAGATCCACCTAAACCACAGCGGTGTGCAACTGCTGCTTGATTTGCATAATTTATACAAATTAATGTAGATTTGATAATTAGCATTTTGAGAGGGTTTCCTGGAGCCCAGAGAAGGCTGGTGGGAGCCCAGGCAGCAGGAGCACGCCTCACCCACCACGGTGCCCATGCCATGGAAGCCGGCTTCTCTCCCAGGCCTGGACCCACCTGGGCATCATGTCCTTCCCGTAACGCTAAGTCAAGATATTTCAAGCTGGTGCTTCTCCAGTGTTACAATAAATATAGAGCAATATTCTGTCTTATTAAAACTTAAAGAGTAACTTAACCAGACCCACACATACTTGCCTGTTCAAAAGGACACATTTTAGTCACGGGTCAGAGGCCTCAGCTGGTTCCAGCAGCTGTGGTCTCACTTTGGGGCAGGCAGCAGACAACACCCCAATAAGGGAGGTTTCCTGAAAAAAAGCCACTCAGACTCCACCTTCGCCCCCAGTTCAGGTCCCCGCTGTGGTGCTGGGCCAAGGCCGTCCCCAGATCCCTCATGCCTGTGGGGCCACCCACCGATGGACTCCTGCCCGGGCCGGGCGTCCCCTCTCCGCGGAGGCAGTGTCAGATGTCTCCAACTTTACTCCTCCCGGCCCATTAAGTGGGCACTGAAGGTGAGAAACAATTTGGAGTAGGAGGGAGAGCGCCTCAGACCATTAAATACATCACACAGGGCTCACTGCCATCTCACCAGCGTCTAAGGTAAAGCTGTTCTGGACCTCAGTGAGAGCACGACCAGGCTCATACCAGCTCGAACGCCGCAAAATGGCCTGCCTTCAGGTCTACCCCAACAAGCAATTTCTCTGGTGCTGAGGGAAGAGGACGACAGCTAAGTCAGGCAATAATAAAAGTCCGAGCCTTAGAGCAGTGATCATGATCTACAGCGAGGGACACCAGCATCCCTGACACTACTGCACACTGATCTGGTTTCACCTGCGCTTCAGATTTCCTTCATTTCATGGGAACGCACACCACTGCATCAAGGGAGAGAGAGGTGATTTTATACGACTATATGGTCTGTGTGCATTTTCTTCCAGCTCAAGTTGTCCAGTAAAATGAAAAAAACTATTTTAAGGGATATAACAACTACGTTCCCAATCCCTAAGAGAGTGCCACTCCGTTACAGGGTCAGCAATTAGCTCTTACTTCAGGCACCTTTCCTGCCTGAGGAACAGACTGTTCGTTTTTATCCTGTTTCTAATTTACCCACTGGCAGAGGTGCAGAAGTCTCTAGCAATGAAGCTGCAAACCCACGTCACTGTAAGTTTCCTTTTTGAGAAGTTTCAATCTTGTTTTATCAGAGACCAGCGGCTGTGCTGAGGAAAGCCTATAATGATTTTCTCTTTTTCAGGCTTATTCTAGAATTGCATCTATTTTAGGGTTTTGTTTAGATCTGTCGCAGCTTTCATACCGTTGATCATGTTGTTTTTCTAACCCGCCCTGAACATCTGTTGGCTCTTTCCGAGGCTGCATAATCCTGGGGGTTTTTTCTCTTATGTATTCCACTGCTATCAGCTAGCTGTTATTCTTGTTTTTATTTTTCAGCGTACATTTTATTTCTTTTAATTTGAAAAAACCCCACAATTTTTAAAAGCAGCAATTCTTTCTGGCCTCATCTTATCCTACACAACAAATTCATACCTGCCATGCTTTTGTTCTGTTCTGCTGGTTTGTTGGGTTTCTTGGTGTTTTTGTTTTTTGTTTTTTTTTAAAAATGCATCAACGTAAAAAATCAGCTTGCAGCAGACCTAAAGGTGGAGTGAGAAGACGATGAAGGATCTTGTTTTCTTACTGATAAAAATCAGTACTTATAAAAGATGCCAGGGCTGGCAGCCCTGCAGAGAACCGAGTATACACCGTTTAACCACAACACTCTCAGCAGGACCACTGCAAGCACTGAAAGGGGAAATAACAGTCAAACCTTGGCCTCCTCGCCGGGGCTGCCAGCGAGGGCAATAATTAGTGCCAAGCGTGGGGGTGGGTTTTTTGACGTTGACACTGGGAACCGTTTGGAGACTACAATTATTTTGCATAGCCTAGCAAACAGTTATCAGATGGTAACAGCTTTTGGTCACTACCAGGCTGGACTGCAATCAAACCTAAGAGACACACATATCTCCTCAGCCAGCAAGTCTCCTTACCCAGTGATTACAAAACAAATAAGATTTTGAGGTTGACAAGAGTCCCTTTTAGCAGCATTTGGATTATAAAATTGCTCTGACTCACTGCAGCGTATTGCTCCCTCTTAATTAACAGAGCTGAACTTTGTACATGTCTAGACTTCCTCCTGCAGAATGGCAGATTTTGGCCTTCATGAATATCATTTGAAGTCATATTATTTACAGAGCCTTTATTCATTTCAGTCATTTGTTTCAAACATATTTTCCACAGAAAGGAAAAAAATGCACCAACTGCTGGGCCATTTAATCCAAACTTAACAGTTTAGATGTTTTATTCAGCATTTTAAAAAGGATTGTCTTAGGGAATTTTATGTGCTGCATTTCTAATGTTAACTTTACAGATAGTAAAGTGCCTTGGGATGCACTAGCATGAAAGGCATTAAGGTATTGCAGGATTTAGCCAAATGTGTATTGCACTAAAAAGAACCTTTTATGAAAGCACATAGAGATAAAAAACACAGTAATGCTAGTGTTTATTAAGAGATGCTCAGTTTTATTTCTTAAAGCAAAACAATTTTCCTCCTCCACTGGCAAAAATGATCTGTTTCTAAATTAAAAAATTTTCCACCAGTACTGACATAAAATTGCTGAAATTTTATACTTTATGGCAAAATATATTTTCCCGTATGAAAGTTGAGTCTTTAAAAAAAACCTGGGATTCACATTAAAAAAAAAAAAAAAGCTTTTTTTTGTTTGCTTTTTTAAAGTAGATAGACTTTAGGATTTCTGGTTTGTGAGGTTGGGCTTTTTCCCCCCCCTACTAGTTAGTAGTCTGAATGACTTAATTAACTATCTTAATTAGCTTGGCTATTCTTACAGGATTTCAGGATTTTATGGGTACAAAAAAGGATGGATCACACATTTTGATGCATGCTTCCTATTACTATCAAAAAGTTGCATTTCAAATACAAGAAAAAGCTTGTACAGCTAAATCCCTTGACATGCCTGGAAATCACAGAGTAGGCTTGCACACCAATCACTTATGAGAGAGGATTTAATGTCAGTGGGTGAAGTTCACCACTGGTGAGGAGGAACAGCGTTAACACAGACAGAACAGCCTTATCAAGAAGAGGTGGGGTACTATATCAGGCCTTATCTCCACCCTTTAAATGGGAGGGTGGATTTGATCTTCACCACCTCCCTCCCCATATTCCACCTTTGTAACACTCAAGTACTCAAGCTTGGTGGTCTCAATCCAGAGAGTATTACAGTCTGTTAAAAAAAAATATCAGTGAATTTTAAAAGGCTACAGATAAAGCCCAAATAAAGTGTCATGGATTTTAACTCATAAGACTAAACGCAAGATCAAAGTTTAAGTGCAGAATATATATTTTATTATTCAAAAAAAAAAAGTAACAGTGCTGGAACTCCTATCACTGCAACATCAGAAGAGAAGCAACAAACAACCACTTTATAATGCCAGATCCACCTTTTCATTAAAATTACATTAAAAATAAAACATGGTGAAGAAAGTTAAAAAGCAGCATATGACTCCTACCAAGGAGGGAAGGATTAGTTGTCCTTTGCATTCTGAGTATGAAAGTTAATATGACAGTCACAATACATACTCAGAGCTTCAGATCTTTTTTGAATGATAGCAACATTTTCTCAAAGGCTTTCAGTTACAAAATAGCCCTCAAACAGATTTGTTTCTCTAGAGCATCTGTAATCCAAAAACATTTCTTACAAATACAGCTGAAAGCATTCATTAAGTTTGTAAACGAAAACTTTCAGATGACCGGCCTGAAATCCAATAATATTCTCCTGTTTAAAGAAAAACAGTGGAGCTACGTCCTCCAATTACAGTGGGTCATAGTAGTGAATTAAAGGAAGAAGATACTTTTTCAGCTAATGATGCTTTTTAACCATCTCTCTCTCATGCCTTGCAAGTACAATGGCATTTTCACTTACACATTTGTTACATTTTCTTTCCACACAACTATCTTTTCAACCCAAGTTCAAAGCAAAATCAACCTATACAATTTAATTTAAATTTTCACTGTAGACATCACATCCCCATCTCTGTTCCTCAGAGATGTATATCCTCATGGAGAAAATCCATAGGTTAGTAGAGTAACATTTGCCAAGTCACAAAGACTGCATTTCAGTGCCTGTAAAATAGAAATACCACTGTCTATGTCTTTTACACCTGGACTCAGCCATATTTCTCAAGTGTTCTGGGCATACATTATTGAAAAGACAAATGGTTTTACTGAGCAACAAACTGCACGGCAGGATAGAACATGCAATTGTCCTTTTCCTGTGATTGACCTCAAAATAGGAAACTTGCAGCTTCCAACTCTTGGTTGCTCCCATAAACTGCGCTTTAAGCACTGTTAAGATCCTGATACAGATCTGGGTCTTTTGAAATACATACTCATCCACCTATCTACTATCTCCTATTAATGAAGATGTCCACCAAAAAAGGCTGATGGAGACATTTCTCCTCTGTGTCACTGGACGTGCTGATACGCCTGTTCATCAGGCTGCCAATCGAGGCATGACTGCAGTTGGTTAGTTTTACTCTGATGTGGTGTAACGTACAGTTGTTACTACAAATATGGCCCCTTACTTAAACTCAGTGTTTTGCAAACTGTGCACCTGTGTAACAACAGAACAGAAGATCTGGGGACTCCATGAAGAGCAGTCTGGACTCCCAGATCTGACTTGAGCATCACATAAAATATCGTTGACTGAAAATGCAGCCACGTACAGCATCTTCTACCGCAACCTCTCTCTTTGTCTATGTGTTTATTTTACACTAATCACTAAAACATCACAGCACAAAGTATTGTGTTATCTCTGTATCTATCTCCATATCTATAATTACTTTTTCTTTTGTAAAAAGTAGGACAGGGAGTTGTAGCCCTCAAAGATTACAGATACCCATCTTCCTAAGCCTGACTAAGCCTAAACACACAACAATTATAAGATGGTAAACAGCAGTAATTGTACACTAAATGTCTTTTTAAAGAGCCAAATGTGCACTTAAAGTTTAACTCCCACTCACTGCTGTTCTAGAACAAACAGTAAATTAGTGAATACAAAACTAAGGGAAAAAAAAAAAAAAAAGCCCTGCAGCATGTTCCTCAGGCAGGAAGTAATTGTAATTTTTTTTCCTTTTTTTTTTTTTTCTTGATGAACTTTGTAGACATAATGCAGGATAGCTTCAATAAAGCACTTCATGTAGTAAAAGCATGTGATGATCTTGCAATCCAAAATAAAGTGTAACGTCTGGTAATTACCATGCATTGATAGAAAAGCGAGCACCCAGAGAAATAACCCACCCTCACCCTGGAAATGAGTCCAGCTACATTCCAGTTTCTCAACAGCCAATTTATTACCTCACATATTTTAAAACAGGGGGTTATTTGCAGTGTATGTCTCAGTAAAATGCAGCTAGTTTCGTGCCCATTATAAGCAACTAAGGCTTCCTCTTTTCACTGGAGCAGGTGGCATGCACAGGGCAGAAAGCACACAGCTATTTCTATCCCACAGACTTCAAAACTAACTCTGAGGTACCACTCCAGCCCCGTTCACACAGAGACTACAGAGTCCTGAAACTGCACAAGCCTCACGATACGTCTGCCTTTTGTTGGGTTGGTGGGAGATTGCTTTTTGAGGGACAGTATTACATAGCAAGAATGAATACAAAAGTCAGTCCCTAGCAAGCATGTTTCAGATTACAGTGGGCATCAAGTAGAGGGACAAGGGAGACTAAAAAAACCCCCTTCCTTCTGGAAATGGCCAGACCTCAGCACAGAGGAAGAACCTCGTTGTGCCAATGCCTCTTGGTAAGCAGAGGACACCAGTCGCCAGAGCTGTCTGCCTTACTATGAACATTATGTTTACTGGAGGGAAAAGGGGAAAAAGAATTAAAACATTTTAAAAAGTAGCAAAATGTAGCTGAGAAATGACAAAAGCCAATTGCTCTTGTAGCATGCAGTAGCATGTGTTACTGTGTGACAGCTCTCCTGACAATTAAAATGAAGAGGTCATGGGTACTAATGGCAATGCCTTATTATGGAATACATAAAATATACTATAAAAATTCCGGCATTTCCAGAGAATGCGTGTGACATTTAACACCAGAGGTATCATGTTTGTATCTTCCATGTCCATTTCCACATCTACACTTAGAATACTGCGCAATTAAACACTGTAAGGCCCGAAAGGCCTTCCTCCCAAGCAAAAGAAGAGCATTCTAATACTGATACTGTTCTGCTTGGACGTATGAAGGATATTTGACAGACCTCAAAGTATCTTCACAAGCACTAGGCATGCCCTAAACCGCCTCTAAAGCCAGAGATACACTACAGAAACCATTTTGCAGATGTGTGGAGTGAGGTAGAGAGAGGTGATCTGCCCAAAAGCCAAACACAGGCCACCCTCTAACTGGAACTCTACATCTAGTCTACAGCTATCAGATCGGTTGTTGCTATTTATTATCCAACATTTACTACTGTAATAGTGTCTGGAGACTAAACAGTTAGGCCACACTACTCTGTGCCATGCAAATATGTGACAAATGACTACACAGGGATTTTACTGCAATACAAAACCGGTAAAAACTAATTGCCCTTGCATAAAGTATCACATGACATGGTAGAAAGGCAGAAAATACTCTGAAAACACTAAGCTTTTCTATTTTAGGAGTCAAATCTGAACATTTTAAGCCTCCCCAAAACCTAAGGGTTAAAATATGGATATTTATTTTGTTTGGAAGCATGCCTTTACTCTGAACACAGCAGCTAAGCAAACCAGCACCTGTCAAACCTACTAAACTATTCTCTATTTAACCAGAATTTACATCCAGTTCAGTCAATTAATATAAGGCTTATCAGGTTTATGATAATTAGCACACTTATTAACAGCAGTAACAGCAGCAGAAATGGTGTCAAAAGAAGAGCTTTGTTGTAGTGCTGTTGTTACCACCAGAGACCCCTATCTGATCTTACCTGGTGATCTCGCTCTGGCAGTGCCAAGGAGACCCAACAGCTTTGCCCTTAAGCCAGACAAATTACTGTGACAAGAAGCAGACCTAGGGTAGCTTCCATTCACAGATCACGTGCTATTAAACTACTTGTTTTACCAATTTCTTTTGGCTTATCCAGGACTAAACTGTTCTAGTTGGAGGAGAAGGTTGGGTTTTGTTTTGGTTTTTACTTCCTTCCTTATTGTTTTATTTTAACCATGCACGTGCCGTAAGGTTTGTTGTTTGCTGTAAAGGGAAAAAAACAATCCACTTTTCCATTCCTTTGCTTTACAGATACTGTTAAAGTGGACGTTAACACATGTAGACTTCTTAAAGCAAGTATCACTTGGATCAATCAATGAGACCACTTTTGGATAATTTTAAGGTAGTCTTTTAATGGCATTAAGTGGCAGGTACAACTTAGACCCTTCACATAGAAGATGCCCTCTTGCCTGTCAGCCCAGAACTTTAAGTATTTGGACCAGAATTATCAAATCCCAGATCATTGTTTATACACACACACACACTTTTTTGTGACTTTCTCTTGAGCTGCAGGGTCATAAGTGTATAATTTACAATGCAGAGTAGTGTTTTAAGAAAATAGCAACTCAAAGCATAATTGCTGATTTTTTCCCCCCATCTTGAACTAAGCATTTTCCTTTTCTCTTAAACTCAGAAACATTAAGCCACATCATTAGCCCAAATTATTTTGAGAATAAGGCTAAAAGTTAACATTCTTTGATATTGTTAAAGCAGCAGCTAATTTTAAAGGGAATATTGTGCTATCCTTCAGTTATCACTGTTCTTAACTATTCAGCATTAGACAAGACCTGGAAAAAAGTAAAATCCATAAATTGTACTGCGTGGCATATCATACAGGCAGGCGACTTTATAAAAGGTGAGACAGTGCTAGAAACTAAAAGGCAAATCAGAATTTGAACCTTAATTTTAGATTCCTAGGCTTTTCAGTGTTCAAGGCAAACTCCTAACATTAGTCTAACGTTATCTGGTTTTGTAGTAGTAACTATAGAAGCAGGGACCATTCGATACAAACCGAGTTGAACTGCAGTGAAGGTTTTCCAGGCTATATTTTGAAGAACATACTTGGAAGACTGGCAGAACAATCCAGAGCTCTGATATTTTCACAAATTCAAAACAATGAGATACTTAAGACTCTATTCACACACACAAAAGAAAAAAAAAAAAAAAAGACAGGAAAAAAAATAGAAGAAAAATGGAGACTTAAATGTTTCTAAGTGGAAGAAACATACATTTTCCATTTCAAGTGAGAACTTTAACACTTTACTCCTGACACACAATGAAAAAAGTGCTTGTATATAACCCAGCCATGTCAGCAGCGAAATGAATCTCCAGGCTGTGCAATGATCTAAGAAATTCTGAACGGGCATATGGGAACAGCTCATTTTGCAAGACCTCCAAAACCAACCTACTGATAAACACCGGAGGGTGCCTGACTGCCTGCATACTCACATGCCTATTTGTTGTTATTCTTATTCATTACTGAGTCATTATTATTATTTAAGTGCCGACAATGCACTCGTGAACCAGAACAGATGCAAAATATCCTGTGCTAATGAGAAAATCAAAGCCTTTCTTATACTAGCAATTTCATATTATAGGACCTCTTTATTTTTGCCAATAAAGCACAACAGTAATTAATACAGCAATATTTTCTTATTGTTCACTAGTAAAGCAAGTAAAACTGCTCAGATTCTGCTTTGGCTCTCCCCCCTACCAGCACAAAATACAATAAATACTATTGAAGAATTCCTATTAAGACAAACAGCTGCCAAATAAAATACAACAAAAATCTTCCATAAAAGGCTGTTGTCTGTTTATTCAGAGATAGTATTCCTCACAGAAAATAAACAGTGTGGCACTGCTCTTTCATATTTAAATACTTATGCTGCATCTTACTGCCATAACCATCTCACGGGATAATTTGTTAACAGAGTGCTGGAAGGTTGCTTTAGTCCTCAGCGTGTTACGAAACTGTGGGTCCAGCATCAGTGCACATTCTTGAACGGCAACTAGAACTGTATGTAACCAGCACGCGCCTTCACCCCTGAAATTATGCTGCTACGTATGTGAGAAAGCTGACAAATACTTCCATTTAAAGAGTTGTGCATACAGAAGGTGCCAGGTTCGGACATTCTGCGATAGCAGTGAGAGATGAGTGCTCAGCCGTGTGCAGCTCCAGGATGACCCCTCCAACAGGCCAGGTTTGCTGGGGAGGAGGGTGGCTGGGGAAGGCTCCTTGGCTCCCGAGACACCTGCAGTACCCACCTCCCCCAGTGCCGCTGGAGCCACACACCAGTGCACACTGGAGCTGTGTCTGCTTCTTAAGGCTACCCATTTTTAAAGCAAGGCCAGAGATATTAGAACTGCTTCATTTGTGTAGGTAGACCTGCTAGAGAGGATACTTAAATTTAGCTGAGAAAGAGGGCACTGTTCATTCAGTAACGCCAAATGGAAACTACTTGCCCTCAGCAAACAAACCCGTGCATACTCCCCAGATTTGGCCCCAAAAACTGTAACATAGGGTGTATCTCCACCTCAGCAAACATTACTGCCCTTTTGAGGGGCGCTCTGCATCACGGGAATGTACTCACAACCAAAACCACTTTTGTGACAAGGGTTTTTTCCCTCAGTTTTGGTAATGAACACGATTTAAGCAGAAAATGACTCAGCTGTAACTGCACGGCTCAGTCAGGGAGTGCACCACTGCTGCAGAGAAAATGGCCAGCGCGGAGCAAACAGCTACGTCCCATTGTCATTCCTCCTAAAACAAAGTAGGCTGATGAATGATATGCGATTCTTAAAGCCTTGTTCAAGAAGATTGCTGGAGTCAGAGGCAGGCCCAATCCTGTGCTGGGAGTCAAATTCATATAATCCTGTATTAACACTTTAGCACCCCAAGGCCCTCTGCAAGGGCAGAGCCCAGCATGAGCCTCCCTGCCCACCCAGGCGCTACAGCTGCTCCCACTGCGTTGCAACCGAAGCTTGCAAGCGGTTCCCTGCTCTACAGAAGAGGCTGACTACACATTTTATATCAAAATACTCCTACTGATTCGAAGTATGTGGGAAAAGGAGCCAAGATTGAAACGCCAGAGCCAGTAAAACTGCAATGTGTATCAACAAATGAAAAAGTGAATGAAGAAGTTTCATCCTCAGCAAGTCCTCAGAAGGGAGAATGAAGACCCTCAGAATCTGCTTTTCTGACTAAAAAGGCAACAAAGAGAGCTGGATACTACCTCTCCGCTCAACATCAGAAACCAAGAGGACCTCACGTTCAGAAGACCAAGCCTGGCCCTATACACTTAATGGGATTAAATAGAAATGGTAAGAACCTTAAATACAAATAAGAAAACCTCTATGAAAAGACCATCTGCTGCTCTGACTTTAAAAGTCTACGTGAAAACAACTGCCAGTTGTAACAGCAGCATCCTGTCAATGACACACATTTAAACAAAAGGAATAAAATACACAAACAATAAGCCAACATTCCAGCAACAATGGATAAAAATGCCTAAATTTGTAACTTTACATTAAATATTTATCTTAATAAAACCAACAACCATGCATTTGAATTAAAAGAATGTTTTAAAACCCACTAGAATCATGACAGATGAATGGCAGTTGGTCAGTTTGATCACAACTGACAATTCACATTTAAGTTCAGAAGCCCAACCTTCACGTCCTCTGAAACCAGACGTAAGTCAACACGTGCCTATCATTAAGCATGCGCTGGCGTCCACTGACACTGGCATACTCACAGCAAAGTGCTGCATGTACTTATATACCTTGCTGAACCTGGCAATGCACGCACACATGGCCGTGCCACTAAAAGCTATCATCTTCAGATTTTTGACAGTCACCCCATCCCTCATTTGTTCCTGGCTGGGTATTTTTTTTGCCAGAACGTTTTTATATCCCTTCCCCCCCCCCCCCCCCCCCCATTACACGCCCTCCCCCAAGCTGTGACACAGTCTTAACCACAACTTTGAAAACACTGACATTATAATATACAAACATGTACAGAAGATATACACACTCAGACACACCAGGGGATACAACAGACTGGGAGGAAATGAGGAACTTTATGTTACTGTCTTTTCTAATGAGACAGAAAGTGGCAGATGTAAAGATTTCATTCAACCGACAATCTCTTTTATGATATGAATAAACTACTAAAGCAGATTTAATCCTTTATAAAAATCAGACTATAAGAAGCAGACAAAATCACAACTTTATTCAATACACCATTTTATCCAGTGTGACTAATGCATTATTTGTATGAAGTTAAAGTGGAGCGTTGGAAAGCTATGAAATAAATCAAATGCTCTACTTTATGTAATCTTAACAGACAGATCCCATTAGGATTCTACTATGCATAGCTGTTGGTTAAAAATCATTGACCAGTATCCTTATAAATTAATCAACTGAGGTAATGCTGCCTTGGTTGTCATCATTTGCTCCTAATCTACATTTAGAATTCACTTCAACTTTTCAAGCCCTTTGGAATAGGTTTATCAATTCTCTTGCCCTTGCTTCAGACATCCACCTAACCGTTAATTGTTTACAAAAGACCTGCTACAATGGAACTGTATCATTTATGTTCCTTTTCTTTTCACAGATATTAGAGCATATATTGACACTGCGTTATAATTAGTTAGAAAGATATTAAATCTTAACCAAACATTCTAGCCTGCCTCAATTTTTTTATGAGACCTTTTATCATTGAAGTTGAATTTGCAGGCAGATTGTGTGAGTTTACACAAGCGAGAATCATTACAAAATCTAAAATAACCCTGATGTGGTTGAAATGCAGCTAGCAGAGTACTCTTGGTTATGGATATATGGCAGAAAAAAAAAAAAAAAAAAGCCTTCTAGATATCGGGTTATTTGCGGAGCTCTAATGTGTTTTCAAACATATGACTTCTGTGTTATGTCTGTGTATTTTACGCAGTTTCTAGTCATGTTTGTTAGATGTCTGCACGTCACGTACTGGAAGATTCAAGAGCAGTCTACAACCAGGAAAAATTCTCACACAACAGCTTGTCTTTGGTAATGGGGAAAGAACCAGGCAAAGTGAGGTGACAGGAAAGTGTATTATCTATTACCCTGATAAGGGTAACACCTAGTCATGGACTACGATCCAGACATGCTCAATGTCCTGCTGATGGGGCTGTACAATTCTGAATGAGCACACAGGTGCTTTCCAAAACCCTCTTTAATTATGTTCCCTTATCTATGATCCCTCCATGTGCACATTAAAGAACAGTCAGTTTGAGCAAGGGCTCTTTAAAGAGAAAAGGAAAGACTGAGCAGTAACAAAAATATTGCAATAGATTGCATAATGTTTCTGGAGCTCTACCACAGAGTAGGTAAAGGTCAACTTCTCCAGAAACTGAGAAAGAAAGCAAAGGAAGCTCTGGCTAAGTATGCTTTAGAGTTTACTAAATCAATTAAAAACTTCAAGTGGCTGCAGTGGCCTTCGGCTGAGTCCTCTAGTACATATTTACTGGCCAACAGACAACTATCAAAGCCACAGAGACAATACTTCTAAGTATGTATGCTACTAATAGTCTCCCTAATTGCCTTAAAAGGATACACAGGATTTCATCAAAATCCATTCTCTTCTTCAAAAGTCCATTGTTAATTTCAGAAACATATTCCACCAACATATTAAAATACATATGTGCAAATACCTCCTGCTTTTCTGGGACACAAAGACCATCAATTGTTCTTGCTGCCTGTTTTCCCTTGAACCTTGAAAGAAATGCCCTTCAAATAAAATTTTGACTCTGTATTTATTTTTTACATCACAAAGATGTACTCTTCCCAGTGCTTGCTAAACGCAACACGGTAATTTGTATCCCCAAGTGGTATAAATAGAAAATATGTTCAGTCTAATAACATATGTGAAGAAAACTCATGCCCAGGGTTAACCAACAAAGCAGCAGTCTACTAGAAACAAAGGCAGCTGGCTAAAAGAGCAACAACGCTTCTGAAAAAGTGTGGATGAAGTATTCGGTGAAGCATCCAAGACATGACGTTTACTTAAGCTACAGCTGCATATACAAAGCTTTGCTATAAGACCCGGGAAATGACAAGTCTTCTGCAGTAACAAGATTGTTCTGTCTCTGAAAGGTCCATGGCCTTCACTTTCCAGCTGAGAGCATGGTAAATTATATCAAATATGCACACCATAAATAAATGCTGCCCTTTAGAAGAGCTTCTCTGCTTTGATTACCTTTTCTTGCAGATATGCTCTGCCCAAATCCTACCATATCTCTTTACGGGCTTGCCTTTCCCCTACTAATATATCTGCCTAGGATCCTGTCTTGCTCTATCACCGTAAACATTCATAAACATTAAGGGACTTAACCTCATCACACCCCTGCAGAATAGGAAAATATACCCATCAGAGTGGGCAAGCAGTGAAGTGGAACTCAGCTGACAGCAGTCCTGACCAACGCTGAGTCCTTCTGCAAGTCACTTTGCTCCTCTTTCCATTCCCCTGGGCATGAGAAGGGGTAATGACAATGATTTCTCTGCAAAATGCCTCGGTCTACCAGTAAAATTCTGATATGTTATTCTTCTCACTTTACAAAAGGAGGTAAAGCAGAGAGACATAAATCAACATTGCTTTAAAGGTCTGTGGCCAGAAATGTCACCCCATTTTTCTAAACATGTGTCTGGTATCATCAGCACAAAAGTTGCATCCAACACAGGATCTCAATGCATGAGCTATGCCACAGACAATCTGCATCAACACTGTTTGCTCTTCTTGGGGGAATGCAGTAGAAGCAAGCTAGCGAAGGACTGTACAGCTAGAGTGAAGTTCAGAGTAGAGAAAATGTCAAAAACAGTTCCCAGCAATGAACAGTTCCCAGGAAGATGAAAAAGTAAACAGAAACACCAGATAAATGTAACCACACAGCTGGCCCTTCTCTCTCATGCTTTCCACCTGAACAAAAAGAAAGGCAAATTACCAAAGATGTAAATATCATTACCCCACTTTGACAGACACAAAGCGACTTTCCAAAGGCAGTAAAGCAGCTAGTGGCAGAGCCAGTAAGAGATTCCACGTTCTGTTCCTAAATATATATTCACCTTTATTTAGCAAGCCTAAAAAGGATGACAACAACTCTGCCAAGTATTACCAAAAAAAAAGCAAGGCAACTTAGCTCCTTCTCCAAGCAACCGTTACTCTCAGCCATTGGCCAATGCCTCAATCCCTTCACCTATCCCTCTTCAAAGGCTTGGTGAAGACAAATGGGCTTTCCAGTGTGCAACGAAGCATAAAGCCATGAAAATCAAAGGGCTGCTTTTTCAGTAAATATGAGCTCCAAAGCCATTGTCCTCTCCCACAGAGGAGATCTATGAAAATGCTTACTATAGCATATGCACAGTATTCTTTACAGCTCTGCCTCCCTGCTGACCACCAGCCCCAGGGCCCAGTCCGCTTCCCATTACAATCAGCTTCACCACACCCACTGACTTGTATTGGAATTCTTTCAGGGACCCTAACTAATGAGTTTTTAAACACTTGTAGACAGAGAAGATAATTCCTCATCATTATTCTTCATAGGAAACACCAGGAAGAATGTCATTCCATTGTTCTACAGAAAAGAAACTGGAAGAAAAATCAGCCCCACATTCGAAAGAACAGCCCAAAGTTTTTGTACAAGAATTGGCTACCCCAAGCTATGGGTGTCTCACCTGAGAGTTCAGGACACGGACTTAAAAAGTCTGCAACCTTCTGAAATTAAGTCCCCTGAAATCATCTCACATACTGGCCTCTATGCAATGAGGTCCATAATCAATGGGCATATATTTTTTTCAAGTCTTGAATACTACATTCTCAAATAAAAGCATGGCTACTGACAGCAGCATAGAAACAGACTCACCTAAACACCTGCAGGATCCTAGTTTCCCTCACGACATAAGACGGAAATATATGGAAACTGGCAGCTTCAATGACATTTTGTATTTGCTGATTTTATATTTAAAGCTTTGGATTTGCTTCCTCTACTGACAGTTGTTTGCTTTTTTCCTCTCACGAGTGAAATCTTGACCTAAACCAGTGGTACAATAAAGGATGAAAAAAGAACAAGTAGACCTACATAATGGATTGTTACCCTCAGACCTAAAAATATTTTAAATTAAGAGCATTCCACTGTGAAGCCACTTTCTCAGCATAGATCGCAAGCCACCGAGTACTGCTCTGTTTTCTACCCAGTCTTACTTTTAGGTACCTATCTACTTTGTAGGACACGGATACAATCACACATCATAAGGGCCTAGACTTGAATGACCAAGAAGAAAACTTTGAAATTACGGTTGAACCCTGACAATAGTCCATGCAAAGTGCCATGAGGTAAAAGCACCAGTCTCAGTAGTAAGACATCTGCAGGTTTGAGCCCCAGGCACTGAAAGCAATGTAGAGCTACAGAATTTACTTATTCCACAACACCATGTACACCCACAGCAATACAAAAATAGCTATTATAAATCTTGTCAAAGGAACAACTGAGTGATTTTTAACTTGGTGCTCTATCTCATTTTCTTCTTTGCCAGTTGTTAATACCCCACCCCTATAAAACCATATAATTATGAGTGGGCTATTTGTGTCTTACTATAACTGGTAGCACCATGCAGAATTTGAGTCAGGAATCTGAATTGCTGACTACAGCTTCTCACTAAACAAGACTTACACGCTGTACATAGTGAATGGCATGCCCCGTTCTCGGTGTCGCCTACAGTGAAAATCAGCTTCCAGTTGTGGTATCATCTCTAACTCTTCTGAAACCTCACCACCCCAACTCACCTGGAATAAGGACTCATCGATAATCTCCAGTGAAAAGACACAGATTAACTGCTGAGGTCACATAAAGAAAAAAGTCCCACAAGTAAGAGTTCTTTTCTCTCAGTGGCTTGATTTGAACACATTCATAACGTGTCATTAAAACTAGATATAAAATTTTACAGAAGAAGAAACTACTGACTAGACCTTTGTTTAAAAGTCATAATAATTTATGGCGTGGATCTGCTATGTAAGAGTTGAAAAACAGTCTCTTTATGATAAAGTAGTTTATATCGGCTGGGAAGTTAACTGCAGGAAGTTTTGGTTTATTCCTTTACCTCAGCCTTCTAGTTCCATATGATTTTTTCAGCACTGCGAGCCCAACCTTGTAAACCCATCACATTGACTGCACTCAACAGCAGCCTACTTGAAATTAAGGGGCAATATGAAATTATTTTCAAGTCTCCGTGGACTGGACTCCAGTACAGAGTTTCTGAAAACAAACCCTCCAGTTCATTCCCCAAAATCTTCACTCACAAATGCAGATTGAATATCACATACCCTTTTGTGAGAATCTTTGGCCAAACAACTGTATCATTAAAAGTTATTCAAAATGGAGCTTAAAAGCTGCTGGCATGCACATTGCCATCCTTCCTCTCATTTTTTTTTTATCTCTACAGCAGTTGTCCACTAGTTAGGAGTAAGGTACCTTCTAATATTGAAACCCTTAGAACAATTTAAACAAATATTTTGATTACAAAGTATCAATATAGACCATTCAGTAACAATAAAAGGATGAAAGAGCTGTCTTTTCAAGTCCCTGTCTGACTTCCTGACCATATTATGAGTGGTCTGGAAGGTTATATTAACTTAACATATTACTGGATTTACTATCTTCTTTTTCAATGCTTAAGAAAGAATTCGTAACATTGCAAAACGCAGAGTTGTGGCAGAGTTTCAGTTTTCACTGTTAATAGATGTTTGATGGCTTTATAAAATCCATCCTGTTAACTGCAACCAAGAGAAAAGATTCAAGCTTTCCTCTCCATTTTTCTTTGCTTTCTTCTCAAAAGAAAGGCAGTAAATTTGAATTAGACATGTTCAGAATTGGGCTCTGTGGAGTTTTTCCACATGCATAGTGTTAGGTGTGTGCGAAGTGCCTTGCTGATCCTCGTCATTAGAGAGTTGCTCCACATTTCATGGTCTGCCTTTTGGCTAAAAACAGGGTCAAGCCCGGTACCCTCTGAAGTCAACTGGAGCATCTCAATTCACGTCACTGGATACTGGCTCAGGCCCAAGCTGGAGGAAGACATGGATACTTTATGGTATTTATTGATTATATACATTTAACAAGCATCCAGGAGCCCAGTGCTTCAAGTTCTCTACACAAAGAAATTCCATTACCTCAAACTAAAGGCAGCAGCGAAATACAGGATGGGATCTATCTGTTTAGATGTTTATTCCACATACTTCATGGGTTCACTGTATAAAAGGTTTCATACAATTTTTTAAGGGTTTTTTTTTTTCTTAAATGAGATTTAATATTTACATTCTTTCTAGCTGCCCAGTTATTTGTGCAATTGTGTAAAACTGCTGATAGATTTCAGGCAAATGGATATGTACTATACAGTCAAAAATAACATCAGTTTCCATTACCAAATACATGGAGAACTGGGGTTTAGTCATTAGTAAAACACGTTAAGCATTTTGGGAGTGATCAAGAACCCAGTTCAGTAAAACTTTACTTGAAATCCAAGTTGTTTGAATAGGACTGCCTTTGTGCTTAAAACTATGTACCTGCCCATCAATCCTGATATATTAAGGGCCACATGCTTTCTCTAAGTCTCAGAGCCAATTTTGTCCCATCTCACATGATGGTAATTTTGCTTGACACAGAAAAAAACAGAATTTGGGCCTCATAACACAAAACCCATCACAACACTACTTCCATGATGCTGGAGGATGCTGCCTCAGTCCTAAGAAGCTCAAAAAGACCACCAATGTTCAGCCATTCTTTCAGAGATCATTTAGTATATATTTTAACTTAATATTTTACAGAATGTTGCATTTTCCCCTTAAATTATTTCATTAAATTCCAGGTTGCAGTGACAGTCTTGTCAGACAGACAAAACGAGTAATTCTTCTTGACTGAAGAACCTGTATCACAACACCATCTTTTACTCAAAAAGAAAATCCCAAACAATATAATTGGCAGTCACATACAAAGTGCTTAAATGCTCTGAAGTTCTGCGTGGCTTCAGAATAGCTGAACAGTATCTGAAGTATCTACTCTCCGTCCCAATTTGTATATTTTAAAAGTCATTAAATTCTTGAATGAATCATTAGGAAAACAATTCAAATGCTGTTAAACTGATAGTAATTTTGCCTCATAGGATAGATGTGAACTTAATGTTTGCAAACGGCCAAATTCTTTTAAGATTTACACTCCATGGAGTTCAATATCAGCCGGGGAAGAATTACTAAATCAGGATGTGCTTCAAGTACAGGTTTTGGCCCAAAACTATTTTTGGTCTTCCTCAGCTGCTTGTTTTGACAGCATCTAATCCCCCTCACCCACCCACCAGCCACACAATCCATCCATTTACACTTTCAAAGCAAATTCAAAATGAAACATTTTCAAATAATTACTCAGGGATGTCTGTAATACAAATCCAAAAAGTAACTGCAATTCAACTGTAATATTTCTTAAGGAGAAGAAAGGGAAGGGAAGAAAAACCTTACACAAATCCATTCAAAATGTGACTTTCTCCTCTACTAATGCTCTCACCATCACCCCCCCAAAAATTTTTTTAAAAAATTTAAAAATCAATCTAATTCCCAAAGAGCCGATCTACTCTATTTCACACATTCCCATCAGAAACACAACACTGTTTCCACGTTCAGAAGATGTTTAGTGAGCTGTTACAGACCCGGGTGAAAAGAGTAGTAACCAAGGTCTTCCGCAGAGGCACAAGGCAAAGAGGGAAGGGGGAAGGTGGGTGAAGGGGGGGGAAATACCCAAGGCTGGAACTGAAACAGTTCACCTTTGTCTGGAGAGCAGGATCACCCCCTCCAGGTTGAGGACTATGTTGTAAGAACAGGCTGCTGTGGCATGCAGCATGTTTTTGCATTCATACAGGAGAGGAACCTGGCCCACAGATGGCCTGTTCTCAGCTTTGTCAGCCACAAACAGACCTTTGAACTTTCTATTTATATAACAGTTTAGTGAGTTTAAGCCTCTTCCTGTATAACTGGCAGTTTGCTGGTTTTGCTGTAATTAGGCTACTTGTGATACATAATATAAAAAAGAAAAAAAAAAAAAAAAAAGGCTTGTTTCACTGCAGTGAGAAGTCTTCCCCATCACAACCACACAGCTACAATGATACTCCTACATGCTGATCTTACTTCCCTTTGCCAGGTTTTATTTTATATACCTCAATATGCACTTTCCCGCTAAGTATTTTCTCAGCTTCCACTTTTTTAAAGATTGGAGGACTTAAAAAAATAATAATACCACCAACAATAAATATAACATAAACCATGAATCTCTCTGCCTCTGTTTTTGTTAGCGAGGAGCTATATATTCTGGGGTGGTTGGTTTTTTGTTGGGTTTTGTTGTTTCCCAACTGCTGATTAATGGCACCACCTTACTCCGTAAGCAGGTTCAAATCTAGCCACATGGTCCCAGGACACCTCACGATTTCATTTACTTGGTTACCACAGACAAGCGTGGAAAGTGATTTAAAAGATGAAATTTGATTTTTAACAGCAAGTGGTCCCCTTGGTGCACACAGGCATTCAAGCTTTTCATTATATCCATCTTCCTTCCTTTCTCCCTCATAGAATGGCTCATATTAAATGCAAGCCCAGGTGAACGTTTCTTATTCACCCAGGAATCACAGCAGACTTTAGCTTTGGCCCTTTCACCTCGGCCAGAGCTTAGATTCATTTAAATTGTTTTGGGGTTTCTTCAACTTTTCAAGTCTGGCAAAACGTCCACTGGGATATTTGTGGCCTTATTTTATACATTTTACTCAAGTGTTAACAAAAAACCCCACACCAACCCTCGGCTACCCTCCCAACCACATTCTCGAGGAAGGTTCAGTGAAACACCTCATTCTTATACTACTGTGATCTCTCCTAACATGGGAAACTAAAGGGCTGATTCTGCCATTTGTATCAAGGCAAAACTCTCACTCATCATTCAGAATACCGGGTGAGGATTTCAGAACATGTGCAGTGGCAGGGCACGCTGTAACTCTTGACACTTCTTGACAAAATATGTTTCAAGAAGTGACACAAAGTTGTGCCTCCATTGGAGGGGGGAAAATAATTAACTGTATTTTTCCCATCAGCCCAAAACTTTTGGGAAGTTATTTCCTGATATAATGGCAATGCACAGAAAGTGTTACCTTTACACATCGGAATGAAAAAAAAAAAAAAATCTCTGCTCAAGCTATAAATATTTTATATTTATTTCTCAGGCTAACTATGTTTCTGTTGTACTTCGTGTAGAGATAATACATACAAACACCCACACAGAAGCTGTAGGCCTGAGCTTGCCTTCTTGGCGATTGCAGCACAGATTAGCAGAAGTTTTGGGTTTGCAAGGAATGCAGAAGAGGGTCTCTAATTGCCTTATAAATGCTTGTGAAACACGTTTTACAAAGCCCAGCTTACAGACAGAAGGCAGGAGGACAGTTTCAAAATCAGAGGCAGCGATTCACACATCATGTTATACATACTTACTTGTAAATACTATAAAGTAACCACACCATACTGGATATACAGACAAAAATTACTAAATCTTGACGGCTAAGCATGCATATTTCTGGGTCTGTAGAGATGATGCATGTATAACATATTACAGGTACACACATGCACATATTTATGGATAGATGAGCTGAATTCAACTCTTCTTAAGCAACGCAACTTGCCAGAGACAGAAATCTTTCCACGTACAATAAAATACACGTGTATACACGTAGATCATGTACCTACATATTATTTACATGTGCACTTTCATATAATAATTGGATTATTAACAGCTAATTCCAACTTGATCTCTGCAATAAGTAACTGCGTGTGAACGCCTGTGCCATATAGTTGTGTAGACATCGAACACTTTGAAAGAGTCAAAGTAAAAATGTTCTTTCCTCATGGACCCTAAAAAACTAAAACTAGTAAATTTCACAGTATGAAAGCAAGTAAATGGAATTTCTAGAACGAGTAGCAATATGTTCATATTTTATGGAAAAACAGAGGCACAAGAGTTCCTTTCTTACAGATGCACATCTCTAAATCCACATAAAACCATAGTCAAATGAAAGTAAGTTATTAAGCAAACATTAAAACTCAATACCTATAATGTGCATAGTATTTGAACTACACCCACATATAGGGTTGTAACAGCTTCTATTAAATTAATGATGTTACCCACACTATAAATTAGGCAAATTGTATGCAAATATTATTTGAGTAGTAATACAGTGGTTATCAGTTGTCTGCAAAATAAATTAGTGTAGCAGAGTAAAGATAGTGTGGTAGAAGCATAATATTTAATTGAGCACTAATTTTATTGTGATTATTACTTTTAAATAACAACAGCATGGTTATTAAAAGATACAATACGATGGTTTATGCAGAGCTGATAAAACACGCACATGATCCAAAACGCCTGCTTACAGATTAATATTGATATAGTGTAATTTACGCTGCCAAGGATTTACTCCAAACTGCTGTAAAATAGAACGTGACAGGTATTTGGTTCTGATTATCTTGGATTTGCAACCATAGCTGTTAGACTGTTTGGCAAAATGATAGTTATTAACTAAATACATTATCTTTTTCCTAGACATACCTTTATATTATCAACAAAGTAAAGTAAACCCTTCTGAGGGTCCCTGTGCACATGCATACACACATATAATCTGTGTGACATTTAGAGATTAGGATCACAAAATACAGTATTTTAGTCTCCTCCTTTCTTGCCAAATTGCACTCCAGCCTAAAAGCATTTAACAAAGCAGTAACCAACCACTGAATCGCACCGTGCACAGTTAAAGAATTGTAACTATATTTGCTAAATTGAAAAGTAAAGAAAGAACCAATAAAAACAGTCAAAGAATAAGCATAATCTCATTAACCAGCCGGGAAGTGACTAAATAACCTATCCAAATTCTAACTTTCCCAGCTACTTGTCACCCATCGAAAATTCCTTAGCATTCACTTGGATAACAAGTTTACGATACACTTAAACAGATGCACCGACCTTTTCAAGGTGTGCACCTATTTGCAGAGCAATATAAATCTAAGATTGCACTCAAAAAAAAAAAAAAAAAAAAGAAAGAAAAGAAAAAGAAGAGGGAAGGGGGAAGAGAAAAAAAAAAAAAAAAAAAAAGAAGAAAGAAAGACCTGTTACAATATCGCGGGGACTGATCTTCCCACTCCCAAAACTAACTTCAATAACGCTTCACCCCGAATAGGAAACCAGCAAAACCAGCGACAGAAGCCCCCGCACTGAACAGGGCTAGAGCTGAACTGTGCCACACCGCAAAACTACAGTTGCGTTTCTCCCCGGGAAAGGAATATTGTCACTGACAGCAGTAAACACATCAGCAACGCCGCGATCCCGGGAAGCCGCGGCTCTCCGCGCCGCTCCCCGGCTCGGGCAGGGGGGCTGCAGCCGCTCTGCCAGCCCGCACCCCGGCACGTTTCGGCGCTCCCCCGCCTCTCCTCCCCCTCCGGCCAACTTCGCCCCCCGCAGCCGCCGGACCGCGGGCTGCTGCTCCCCACCGGCGCGGCCGCGGAGCGGGGCTGGAGCCGGAGCCGGCCGGCCCCGGCGGCGGCTCCGCGCCCCGGCGGGCACCGGGCGCTTCGCCCCTCAACAAAGGCAAAGGCACCGGGGGAGCGAGCGGCGAGGAGAGGAAGGAGGCAGCTGTGGGAAGGAGCAGGGTGGAGAGCCAGAGCGGAGAGGGAGGGGGAGAGAAAAAAAAACAAAAAACACCCAAAACAAAACAAAACCAAAACAGAAAAAAAAAAGAAGAAAAAAAAAAAACCAAAACCACAAAACACCCAAAAAAACCTACCACTGTTGCTCTAAGTCCCAGTCCCTGAAAAAGTCGAATAGGTCCATAACGATGTGGTGGGGAGACTCAGAGAAGTGGTGCCCCCGAGCCGAGCCGAGCCGGCGCGGTTAGGGCTGCCCGGCCGGCATGGGCACAGGCACCGGCAGGGGCACGGGCACCGGCACCGGCAGCGGCGCCGCGGGGAGCGGCGGGGCCGCGCGGCGCCGCCCGGGGCTCGGGGAGCGCCGCCGCCGCCGCCCGCTCCGGCCGCCGCCAGCAGCGCGGCTGCTGCTGCCTGGCTGGGAGAGGCGGGCACGGCGGCGGCGGCGGCCCCGGCGCGCACACACAGACACACACACACACACACACAGACACACACGGGGCCGCGCACACACACACAGACAGGCAGGCAGGCAGGCAGAGCCGCGCACACCCCCCCGCCCCCCCGCAGCCGCGCACACCCCCCGCACACCGCGAGGGGCGGAGCCGGGCCGGCCCGAAGCCGCGGCATGGAGCCGCCGCGCAGCACCGCCGGGATCTGGCGGAGCCTCGCAGCCCCCGCCCGGGGTGCGTGGGGAAGTTTTTCTGCAAAGGAGAAACAGCAGAGGGGGGGGGGGGTGTATCGCGCCTCGGGATAATCTGAGAGCGTCCAGCGAGCGGGGGAAAGAAGTGGGGGCAGGGGAGAAAAAAAAAAAAAAAAAAAAAAAAAAAGAGAGAGAAAGCACTTAGAATGTAATTGCCAAAGCCAGCTCCTGTGAGTGACCAAACCTGCGTCCCACGGACACGAGCCGTGGCACGGGCAGCGCCGTGGATCGGCCGCCCCGGGGCTGCGCGCGGGCGCGAAGGGACCTGCCGAGCCCCCCGCGGGTTTTGCCCGCACCAGCGGGGAGGGCCCGGCCCGGCCCTCGGCTGCCCCACGGGTGACAGGAGGGGAAAGGTGCCCGCTGAGCTCCCCACCCCCAAACCAGATTATTCTCTACCCACGTCCACACACCCTGCCCCGTGCCTCTGTATCCGGCTGCCCTCCCAGCTAGCATCTTACAAGTTTCTATTACGTCCATCTTACAAAATTCCAAATCCAAGCGCCCGCTGAGCACACGAGCACGTACACTGGTATTGCAAAGACAAGACCAAAGCTACGTTCATTCTGAGTCCGGTTTTCCACAGGACCGGCCACACGCTGAACTGCCAGCAAGCCTCGGGGACTTTGCGTTGTCAAAGTTGGAGATGACCCTGTGCTGGTGGGGTCCCATCCTGCAGCCATGCCCGGCACAGCAGCCACAGCCACCAGGCTCCAGCCAACCCTCTGGCAGAAGCATCTGCATGGGCTTCCCGAGAATTAAGAGACAAGTCCAAGATTATAAATTAGATCAACGGCAGAGTAGCTAATGTAATCTGCAATTTTTTGCCTTCCTAAGGAGTACACAGTTGTTTTAGAAGCGCTATTGGGCTAAAAATATTGCTGAGGAAAAGCTGTGGGACTGTTATCAGTGGAAGTCAAACGTGACAGCCTTCATCATTTTAGCTGAGGCTTCCCTGCAAGATTCGCATTTGCATCGTGTGTCTTGTGGGCCCCCAAAAGGGAGGGAGCTGAGGCGAGGCTGCGCCGCTGACACTCTGCGCTCACACCCAGCAAACCCAAAGCGCTGCTCTTCTCCCTGCTGCGGGCAGGCAGGTGCACACAACATTTCCTTTCTAGCATCTCTGTTTTCTCCACAAACAGGCTTAAACACACCACTCTGGGCCTTGAGCTTTAAAATATCATGAGTCAGGCCCTTCTCTCTTCTGTTTCTTATTTTAGTATTGTAGTTGGTTTTCAAAGCCCCATTCAGAATCATAATTTGTGGCCAATACGTTGAACCAACACATTTTCAGAACTTTTCTCCAAAAACAGGTAGAGGGTTTTAATAGTACAAGCTTAGTCTGTCACCTAATAACTTACATTAACTCACCTATTTCATTATCTTGAGCTTGAACCATTAAACTCAACTAAACTCAACTAAATAACTTACTAAAAACATTCCGCACTGAGGCTTGCAGGAGGTGGCAGTTCTGCTCCCCCTGTTTTCAGAGAGGGGTCTGCTGGCTGCCAGCGGCCCCCCTGCACCAAAAAGGTCCACAACCAGCAGTCGCTCCTACCCAGAAGAAAGAGAAAAACACTTCCCACGTATTAGTGCCTTCACTTTCTCAAAGTAAACCCTTTTCAATTCTTCAGAAACTAGCAAAAGCTGCACAAAATAGTTCCTGAAAAGGCTGTCAGGGCTCATTCTAGCAAAGATAAGGGGTGAGAGATCCTGCATGAGCAAACAAAGTGCTGTTCCCATGAAGGGCAAGAGTAGAGACAATTCCTCTGCTCAGAAGTTACGTGTTTGACACCTGGAGCTCCCTCCCCAAACACCCCGTGCCCTCGGCTGCCACAGAACGTTTGTGCACGAGCCAGCTTTTTGCAGTCAGGTTTCAAGCCGCCCAAGGACGCGCCCGAGCGTCAGCGTTGCGGGACCCGGCGAAGGCCCCGCTGGTGCCCAGCACCGGGCGCGCTGCCAGGGAGATGGCGGGAGGGTGCCTTGGCCACCTCTCTCCCCGGGGACACAGCCCAGCCCGCTGCCAGCCGCCACGCTCGGCCCCACACCAGCTCAACGCACACCAGCCGCAGTCCCCGGCCGAGCCGACCGCCTGGAGCCCGCGGCCAGGCGCGAGGGCCGGCGGGGAGGGAGCGTGGCGGGGGCCTGTGGTACAGGGCTGCCGGCAGCAGGGAGCAAGCAGCCTCTGCAAACTGCCGGCTCAGGGGCAAGCGCAAGCGTGAGGCTGTCCCAGCTCCGGCTTCAAATAGCCAAGGGTTCATTTACCCAAACTCCCAGGAATAGAAAGTTCAACTGCCCTCAGCGTGACCTCTTTTACAGTTACAGTGAAAAATACAACTGCAGTTCCCAGCACCTGCAACAGCTCAGGACAGGGATAATAAGATCAGCAAGGCCTCCTGGCCCTTTTACCACCGCCCGGCCCCACAGCCTGCTACAAAGCGGAACGCTGGCTCAGCACGGGTCAGGCTCCAGTTTTGCCGACGAGGCTGCAGGCTCTGAGTCCTGCTGCCATTTCACCCGCCCCTGCCCTGCTCCAGCCAGCTCTTCCCCTGCCCATCCTGCTCTGCAAGCCCAGAGTCAGCTTTACAGCAAGATGGTGGGTGGCTTCGGCAGTCGTGCCTGTTTAGGGTTAGAGGAGGAGGAGGCTTCTTGGGGCGCCCCTCTGATGAAGGCACAAATGCCTGGCCCCCTTGGGCTCCTGCTGCTGCTGTGGTCGAGAGCGAGCGGCCGTGGGTGGAAGCACAAGGCTGAAGGCAGCCCAGGCAGCTGCTGAGGTTGCCCCAAAGCAGTCGGACTTCTCACCTGCTCCTTCAGGTTCAGCAGCAGAGAGCGGGGTACAGAGTTTGAAGCAGGGAAGGAGCATCCCAGCCTCATTCTTTCTCTTTCAAACCTACACACATCCCACACTGACTGTGTTACCCAAAGGCTTTGCACACATGCGCGGCATACACAAAGGGAGACACAAAGGCGATGAGGAAGACAGGGAGAAGCAGTGTTGAGGGCCCGTTCAGTGCTCTGCTCTGAGGGCAGGGCTCAGCAGCCGGGCCGCAGCCGCCACAAGCCGTCTCTTGTCCCTGTTCCTGAAGGAGGAGTGGCAGGACTGTGGCCATGGTGGGTAAGGCAAGAGAGGCCGAGGCCAGCGGTCCACAGCCGCAGAGGCAAAAGGTAACGGAGCTGCAACCCTTGTGAGACAGCACGGAAACCTTTTCTGCTGAGAGTACTCCATTTGGTCCAAAGAAAACCTTATTTTTCCGCAAAACAACAAGAATGAAATCACAGTTTTCTATCCAGAAAATGTTAATGGAAAATTTGTGCCCAGCTATGCTGTTGAATACAGATTGGAGATATTTGGATTTCTGAGGAAAGGAAGGTCAAGTCATTTTCACAGTGTGAAAAATGAAGCTAACAGAGTTCATATTTCTCTGTGAAGCAATGATTGATTTTTCTTTCTGTCTCATTCATACTGCACTACACATGTATAGAGAATAAACTTATAATGCCTTAGATAAAGAACATAGATTACATTAATACATTGAAAATTAAGTTAACATTAGCATCTGTTTGACAGTAGCACAAGAACATTTAGCCCAACTCTGTGAGAACAGGCCGTTGGCACAAGTGCATAAATCTTATGTATCCTAAAGCTGCTATATCAGAAAAAGAAATCACCATTGAGATGTACATATGCAAAGTTCCTACCCATCATGTGCTGCCTCTGTGGCTAAGTTTCCCATTTGGAAGTACATAAGAATTTCAGTCACTAAAAGCATGTTGTTACTCAGTTTCAAGTGCATTTGTATACATGATCTTTCTTTTCCTGCCATCTTAATTGTAATTATCATCTCCGTGCTGCCTGAGTGATTTATTTAACTATTCTCTTATTAGCATTGTATTCCTATTTTATGAAACAAGAATAATTTAATACAATAATCACTTCTGAAAATATATTGATAAAGTTTTCTTCCTGTGAGAAGGAAGAATGTTTTCACATCCTGCTGAATAATCCTTCCTTCAGCGAGTTTTTGTAGACTACTTTAGGAAACATGGTGTTTTGGTATTTTTATTATCTTAGAGTTTACAATGGCAAGCTCTTACGTATCCTGTTAAGAGTGTGTGCACAGCTAACTGCAAGGACACACCAGGTTTCATCATGCTTTGCTCATATAAGGTGAGCAGTGGATGTTATCAGGTCCCCAAACAGTTGGATGCAAATTGGCCATAGTGAATTTCAGCTCCCTCTTTTGGTACCTCTCACGTTGACCCCATGTCAGCAAAAGCCCCAAGAATGCCATTCAGGTGGTGAGAAAGTCCTCCCTAATACATGTTGCAAACTAATGCTTTCAAGAGTTGCACACAGTTAACCCAGCAATCACATTAGAACTGCGACACTGTGTGACCCTACCTGACCAAGGCACAGCTTCACCATGATGTTTTGCCACTGTCAGAAAAAATTAAGGGGGGAAATAATAATGAGATTCCTATTTGTTATTTTTTGCACATTAGTCAGGCAACTCTTATCACACTGTCAGAATAGTCAAAACTTTTGAAACTAGGAGAGACAGATGCCATATCCAAAGGCTACAAGAATGTCGCTTTTCAGAAACAAGTAACCAAAAAGATCTACTGGAAAACAGACGCGAATCAATCGTGAAAAGCAAGAGGGAAGCTCACAAGACTAGGAATTTGGAGAGCCCCAGTGGTCAAAAGTACAAAAGCTCTAGGAAAAAAAATAATGAAAACTATTCAACTTTCACAGACATTTAATTAATTAATTAGGATCATCACAATTTGATCCTTCTCTCCCATCCACCCCTCTCTTTTTCCTTTCTTTTTTCTTGTTTTAGTGATACTAAATACTTGGTTTTGCAGGTTTTAAAGCAGCTGGCTATCATCTTCTAAGATTGAAGGAACAAAATTTTATTTCGTGCTTACCAACTGATTGTAAAGATGAGTCGAAGTGAGCAGCTAAGGAGGAGGCCATCTGTTGCAATCCCTTCCTTTAACCAAAGCAATTGCTTACAGCCTTAGCATGTCTCTTACCCTCTCCTAGCCTGGCACGTAGAAGCAATCCCTGTAGTAGCTTTTTAACCGATCGCATGGCCATATGTTCCTTATGAGTGGAACCAAAGCTAGCACACAGCGTAAAACAAAACTACCATACCAACTTTGAAACACAAACACAGCCAAAAAATCTGAAGTGCTAAAGTATGGTAAAAAGGCTTTTCACATCAAGTTTCCTTCTTTCTGCCATGTTGCTTTCAAAAGTCAGAAGCACTTTACAGCGATGATGTCTATATATAAGCTGCTGAAGTACTGTCTTGTCTTCAGTGATTTTTATGATGATATTCTCTAATGCACTTTACAGAAATGTAAGACTAGGCGAAGCTTCCTTTTTATGAAGGAAACAGAAAGAATAATATATGGCAGATAGCATTAGCACAGAGGTGGAATATCAGACAAGAAATGTTGATCTCTTGTTCCCTTTCTCTTTCCCCCCTTTCTTCTGTTATTCTGATAAAATTACTCTGTTACGTTCAGCCCCTTCAACCTCAATTGTCTGGTCACACTATGTCAGGAAAATAGACTTTCCTGTCTTCTACTAACATTAGAGTGTGGTATCTCTAACAAATATGTTGAGAGCAGATCTGTAGCCATTCAGGATTAACTATAAGGAAGCAACATAATCCAAGCAACAGCTTGAGTATTTGTCTGGATATCCAATATCCAACAAAGGAGTTTGGTGATAAATATGAAGCATTAAAAGGTGCAAATACAATCCACGTATATGAAGTATTCCATGCACGCAATGAAGAGGTCAGACAAAATTGAAATTCATTTAAGGAGAAACTTTCCTCCAAGAGGAGGTTGATAAATACTGACAAAATGTTTCTTTTCTAGTAAAAAGCATTAATAAATTATGTCAACTTATTTGCAGGATCACTGTGTTTTCACAAATGCATACTCAGCTGGAGGGATCCGGAGGTTTTGTTTACAAATTTAATCAATTTCACAGTATTTTGGGAGCATTTTACCGGTGCATGGGGAGGCCAGTAGACTTCTTTCTGCCTGCACTGCAAGAGAAACAGAAGTGTCTGCTTTCCGTGGGCAGACACAGCCAGTCATCCAGACACCGGGGTCATTAATGGGTGGATCCTATAAACTTATTACATCCTAGCTGGCTGTGATGTAACAAATGTTATGGTATAAAATATACCTTTAGAGTACCATCCCACATATCTGTTCTTTGGCAAGCACAGAGCACTGCATGAAAGTTAGTGAGTCTGGGTGTTCACACCCCCCACAGCTTTTGACAAGAAACAAAAGCCAGTTCTGCCTTGAGAAAAAGATATTCAGGCCCACCTACATGACAGTGATAGAGATGCCTCCTCGGTGGAACTCCGTCCAAGCCCTGGAAGACCTGGTGAAACTGATACTCCATACACAAATAACGTTAGGATTAGAGCATCTGAGATGGTCCGTCAAAGGCCTGTGAGAGGTCTTGGAAAGGTTGTGCCAACAACAGTGCAAGACCATTGCAGCAATTTCTTTTCATTCAAGAGATGAATGTCTGGCATATTTATTTCATAAAGTGAGAACCAGTATCCCAAACAAATAACTAGAATGAGCATTATTCAGCCTTTTTCCTGGCAACCAGCTTAAATGACCGTGTCTTGCTTTTCTGGGAAACCTGCCAGGTGAGCTTTGAAAGGATTGTAGTGCTGACGGCAAAGTCTAGAGGGTTCGCTCGGTGTGCTAACCGGAGGTCTGTTAAAATAATCAAGAGGAGGCGGCAGAGGCCTTCATCCCACACAAGAGAAGAGGGTCAGAGCATAACGGCATTGCCGGGGGGAAACAGAGAGGGCTATTAAGCTTACTGGGGCATGGACTGTCTTCTACCATGTGTTTGTACAGCTATAGCACTGAGGGACCCCAGAGCAAAGTCTTTAAAAGTGGTTAAATGACTTACGCTCTTAAAATCTATTTCCAAAAATGAGTAGTATAACTTCCATTTACTCACATCGTTGGGTCTGGGGTGCAATTCCTTTCCCACTTTCTTTTTTTTCCTTATCCCTGATGAAAACACGCTGCCTTGTCACTTGTCTCGTTCACTTGTGTTTACAGTGTCTGTGCCTCGTGAAGTCTAGAAGAGCTAGAAGAGGCAGTTGGCACCAAGTGATGTTATACCATTTTGTGATGTCACCACACTTACTGAAAATGACATTTTGAGGAAAAAAGTGAATAACTGAACAGAATTCTTCAATCAGAATTAATCCAAGCTACATAATGAAGAGCTGCCAAGTGAAAAATTTGCTACTGTGACTTACATATTGAACTGATTTAAATGACCTAATTTATGAAAATGCATTTTAGAATGCCTTTCTGTCATTGTGGAAAACTAGTCCTATAAGAGTCAGTAATCATCATCCTTGTGATAGTATTAACATGAATTTTCCTATTATATAGTGTAGATTATTACTTGTTTCATCCCTAAGGAACACACTGATATTGACAAAGGCAGAATTTCGCTTTCAGTGAGAAAGCCACACTTGGCAAGGAGTTTAAAAACGGAATAGTATTTATGTAAATATAATGAGAAGACTATAGCTGATCTCCTTGATGTTATTCTTCCATAAAATGATGAAAACATTAGACATTTATCTGAACTATGCTAAAATAACTAAAAATTGAAAGGAAACGTTGCAGCCAGCTACACTGAGGGGACACCTGAAAAGCCTTTTGTCCACTCTGTTAGGAATAGAAACTTCTTTGTATACTATAGGTGACTAAACCCAAACAGTGCTTGTTACAGATAACAAAGCAAATCTCTGTTTAGAGCTGCTTGACTGAAGAGCTGACCTAAGGGATCATGGACCCTTCTATTGCTTGTTCACTCTGTTTTACTTTTAAAGGCCCAGAAGTAATAATTGAGGCCAATAATGCATCTCTTTAATGCAATTGAAATATGGTATACTCATTAATACCATTTTTATTTATTTTTTTAAAGGTAGAAGTTGAATATTGCATCACTAAACCCAGCTACAAGAGTAAGTCACCGTGTCAGTGGTCACACTCACAAGTTAGTTTTAGGCACCTGCTAAGCATCATGAAAAAAATAAATCAGTCAAGAGCAGAACAGCCAACTACGGCCTGAGGATATTGAAAATACTATATATACACCTATCTATCACCTACATTATTATTATATATATACTATATTATTATATATATACTATGTATATAATATCTATCACCTCAATTATAACCTTAAAACTGCAGGACAAATCAGTTGTTGGAAGAAAAAAAATCAACCACAGATCAATGTAATCAAGAGACTGATTGAGAAAAAATTAGTATCCGATGCATAATTTCTTTCTGGATTACAGTGACAAATGCTTCCTGATCTTTCTAAGACCTGCATGCATTTACTTGTGGTTCATTCAACAACTCTTAGAAGAGGCAAAGATTTTCTTAAGTAGGTGCTTGAAATAGCACTGGCATTTTTAGAGGAAAATCAAAACAGTTCCTTTGGTCCTGGTTTGTGCTGTTAAGAAAGTAGTTTCAAGAATAAATTTTAAAAATCAGCGCAGGAGCCATTGGGAAGGCTGTACACAAAAGACATGTGACACAGTAAGCAGTAAATAAACAAATTAAAGCATCCCTAGGTCGGGACAGGTGCTGTTATTTCTGCATGTTATTTAAAAATTATTCTTTATTTTAGATATTCTTTCTGATTAAAGTACTTTACACCTCACATTTCCTATAATAGCAAAGCCATGAAGCAGCCGTGAAATACTAAGTACTACTGCCATTATGCAACATGAGAGAGTAATTTTAGTGGTCTGGCTCAGGCCTTCAATTTCTGAAATTCAGTTTTACCACATACATTTCCTGACAACTGGGTTCCATTTTCCTTGGTCAAAATACAGAACTACTTGAATCTATTCTAGAATTAGTTGTGTTAACCTGTACTTTGAGAGCAGTCACAGTATTAAATGATAGATACCCATTAGAAGGAACAAGTTTGAGTCATTGAATCCTTTATACAACATTTGTGTAAAAATTTAAACATCATTTTGAGAAGTAGAAAACGTACCAGTCCAGTGATATCTGTCATCACTCATTTTTCATATACTCAATGTGATTATTCATTACTCAAAAATGACATAGTTAAATGCTAAGTCTTGCTAAAATATTGATCATAATATGTAGGGGCATATAATTTATCCGAATCAAGTGAAATATGTTTTCCTCAGCGAGATGATGAAAGCTTGTCTCATTACAGCATTATTTCTACTGAAGTTTCCACCATTAGTTAGTTTAATGACTCTGCGAACATTTTAATTGAGAAGATCCTTATGTAAGTTGCTCATTCAAGACACGTGGATGGGTTTAGACTCGGGAATGAGAGAAATGTGCAGTCGGCTGTGCTCAGCCTGAGAGCACAGGCAGAAGGCAGAGAACCAGATACAACAAAATACCCAGATCAGGAGGGGCAGAAGGAATGGAAAGGGGCAAGGCAAAGTGCTACAGGCTAGAAGATATGAGAGGACATCAGTTGCTGGTGAGAATACTTGGGCTGGCAATGTGGTGTACAAACATGTGTTTGCTTAAATTGTTCTCACCCCCAAAAAAACAACCACCGAGGCCAGTGGAAAATTACACTGACCTTTGAGAATCAAGCCTGATAAGAAAAGATAAACATTGCTATTACAAGCCTTGGTTTCACTCCTAATATCTACTTTATAAAGGAGAACAAATTAACCAGCAATCTTGCATCATCCTCTGCCTGCACACAACGATTCACATGCATTCAAAGGACAAATCACATTAAACCACTATATGGTCAGCAGATCTGTACGAGGGGTGCTCTGCTGTCCTCCCTGAAGATGTGAGCTGGGTCTTCATCAGCTCTTCCATGAAGTCTTCTAGTGCTGTCAGTAGTGTGACACCAAAGTGCTGATACCAAATTTTTTTGTGGCTAATCTTGTCCTTGTTACTAAAATACTAAGGAAGGTGTTGCTACGGGAGGCTATGCTGCCTCTGTATCAGTGGCATAGAAGTGGGGTCATTCCCACCTGTATGTGCACTTCTCTGAAAATAATCTAGGGTAAAAATGGACACAAGGAACCTTCTTAATCAGAAAAATATACTGAGGATGGAGAGAGGCATTTTTATTTCTGCTTCCCAGCTACTGAAACAGAAGCCAAGAGCTTGAGTGATTTGCCTGAAGTCATGTAGTTCTACATATTTTAGTCTGGATGACAGGTCATAAGACTAAACTGTAAGCTTGGTCTACTTGCAGCTGCTGCTGCTATCAGGAAACCCCACAGGATTTATGCTCTGAACACCCACATGTTACTTCAGAACACGCAAGACAGGGAAGTTGGAGATCTTTGAGTGTAGCCTACCTTCTTCAGTCATTTACTTGCCTTAATTGAGAGATCTTTAACTTGGGACCATATCTTTTAGTTGCGATCTACCATGTCCCACATAAGAGTCCATGATTCTGGTTGTATTCTCAGAGAACTGTAATTCTTGGATATGAGAACTAGTGTCTTTTGTAGCAGCTGATCCAGGGCACAGAACAGCTGATTGAAAGCAAGTGTGTTACTGAGGCATAACTGGTTACTGTCACACTCACACACACACAAAAAAAAAAAGGCCAAAAAAAAGAAGCGCTTGGGAACACCATAAAGGGGTCAACAACTCAAACATCTCACATATAGTTTTGTGCTATATGCACCACAGATTGCATTCTCCTTCTGAGGGCTCTTATGGGACAGCCTCGGATATTATGTGCTGAAGCTACCAGTTCAGGGCCAAATATACATTTGCCCTCAGCAAATGGTTACCCAGAGAAATGCAATGGGACTAATCGAGCAGGCCAGCAAGATCCGACTCCACGGGAACATTGCTGCCACAGTGCATCCCTAATTTACGAATAGAAATAGCAGAGAAAAGCATAGCAGTTTAAAAATGTCATTTCTATTAGGAAAAAATGAAAGAGGATGAATCTTTGAATATTTCTCAGAATGCCATTTTATTAGATGCATCCAAACCTGGAAAGCTTAAGCCTAGAAAAGAAAAAAAAAAAAAAAAAATTAAACATGATTGTTTAGAATGAATCCTATCTCACATTTTACATAAAGAAAATGAAGTGTTTGACATAAACACTTCATGAGCAAGATGATTTACATTATTTTCACTTTGTTTCTGATTACTGAAAATAAAAATATATAACCCTGCATTCATTTCTTACTTGTTCTGTAGCACCTTTGCTGAACCTTTCTATGAAATCATGCACATGCAAGATCAAAACAGAGAGATGGGAAGTAGAATGTGCTTCATTATGGCAAGTACAGCTCATATCCTCCTCCACAACACAATTTATTAGTATCTAATAGAATTGTAATGTTTCTCGTTCTACATTTTTACAGCTGCATCAAAATATTAAAGTGTGAATTGCAATTAAACTCACACAGTGCTCTTAGCATAATTTCCCTTGTATTAATACTTAGCAAACCAAGTTATTGGTGTAATATTACTCTTGATACTGGTTGTCATAAAGGGATAAAGCCTCCAAATAGTAATAAAGTATATTTTACTGTAGAGAGCGCGGCAGTACAAAAAAACATTATGCTACTGGAGTTGTTAATTTCTGTGGAAGGGGGTGGGAAGAGAAAGGCTTTTGACTCCTTAAATTATAGTTTGCAGGTTAGTACACCAACTCACTTAATCTCTCTAAACAGGTAATTTACTTGCTTTCTGAAAGCACCCATGTGCAAGGAAATGCTAGTGCACTCCAGGGATGATTCTAAGACTGATTGCTCGGCTCTAGTCACCGATAACAGTATGCATTCTGCTAAGCTCTATTTTACATGCGTCTAAAATCTTTAAAGATTTTAGAGGGAAAAGAATGGAAAGGCAATATTTGTTTCAGATAACCTCAATTTACAAGTGTGTGGTCTGCCTGACTGAAGAATTTTGAAGCAGAAAGGCTAAACTACTACTTGCAAATGGCAGTAGGTACATTAACTAGGGATGGAGCGATTGCAGGTGTGATACGCTTGTGTTATCCATCAGGAAGGTCAGAAATTATATTTGTGTTTTTCAGCTGCTCCTTAGATCTGCAGTTGGCTGTAGCTTTTTGTGGTTTATAGCAGACTGCAAGAACATGCTCATGGAAGTAATGGAGAGCTTTAGTGCTTGCTTGTGGAGGGAAAACACAACAACAAAGCAGCTGAATTAAATGCCATTAAGTGGACATGACTTTGGTAGTATTGCCTGGGCTCTACAAAAGCATCTGGAAATAGAACTTAAACATCAAGGTTGAAGTCATTGCTGCTTCTTTTAAGAACTCACCAGGTAAAGCAAACCATTCATACTCTTAAATGCTGACCTATAGTGTAAACAGAAATGGAGTCTGCAGTATGGGTCAACATGTTTGATCAGATTTTGCCTGATTACTCAAGGACTGGAAACAACAAAGACTTGGCCACACAGGCTGCAACCAAAAGCCCGGTGAGCTTGTGCAGTCTATCCTGTAAATTATGTCACGAAAGCAAAAGACCTTTTTATTAAGTTAACAATAAAATCCCAGTCTCAGTGTGATGCTGAAGGAGGCTCCTAGTTTTGCTAACATCCACTATGCGTTATTGATAAAGTACTCTCTTAACTGTTGGCCTTTTAATTTGCAAAGTCATTTCTGTCAGTGGGGATTTCTCTTCCTTCCAGATCCTCCCAGGATTTAAGACTGCTGGGTAGGGGAGGGTGGTAAATCTGTGAATGGACCCTCAGATTCTGGACCAGGCACAGTGCCACACATCATGGAGCAAAATATAAATAAAGCAAACCTTCCAAATCTGCTACAAGCTCCAGTCCCACCTGCCACTGATGTCAGATTGTTTTTAACAGCATAGGCTTCTGTCTGTGACAATTACTGGTGATAGATCCTCTGATCTGGGTAGACTGAACATGAGGAGTCTGTATCACAGCCTGCAGAATTAACACTGTTTGTAGTGTCTGGGATTTGCTGTGTCATTCATGAACTGCCAAGATAACTGCATCATTGCAATGTGTCACACATCTCATATTTTTCCTCCCCTTTCCTTCTCCCTCCCTTATATTTTATCTCCCAGAAGTTTAATCTCTCCTGCCTAAGCCACCAGCTACCAGAATAGAGCAGAGTACTTGAATATGATGAAAAGGCCATTAATTGCCACCAGCCTGACCTCCCATCACAGGCTGCCTCCCTCCTCACTCGTCATGGGGAGGTTAATCTCCTAACTCTGTGCAGCTGTACCCGGTACAATAATCGCTCCTGAGCCACAGCAGTGGTGACATTACTTTTGCTCATGCAGTTATGAGAACTTGGTAAGCTGAGGACTACAGAAGTACGGTGACAGTCTGTATATAAAAAAAAAGATGGTTAAGTGTTCAAGGGTCTAACCCAAAGCCTATTTAAATTCAGCAGAAGTTTTAAATGTGGCCCCTAATATCTTAAGCACATTTTAGAAAGACCTTGAGCACCGAGGACTGTGGCAAGGTTTACTCATCTAAGTCTGGCTGAAAGTAAAATTCTCTGTTCCTTCCTCTATTCCTCATGGTACGTTTCCTAACAGTATAATTTACAGGAAAATGATCAAAATATCATTAAGAAATGTCAGTACTCTCAGTCAAGCTCCTTTCAGAAATGTAAGCAGTGTGTGGCAGGCATAATAAAGTCGTGATTAGGAGTGTCCTTTAAATCACAGGAAAGGGAGTCAGAGTAGATATGCCCTATTCCACCTCCAAACAGGCTCTTTGCGTGACTGTGAGCAAGTACATAACTAGCAAATGCCCAGGCATAACTCAATTCTTTAATGCCTGTAAGGATATTAGTACTTCTGCACTACCCAGCAATAGCAATAACATCATCATTTTCTCCCTGCACATCGGAAGCCGCTGACGATCCAACCCGGAGAAGTGCATTGCAGAAGCTGCTTCCCTGCTCAGCCTAGTTTTGGGGCCAAGCAGAGGCAAAGCAGCAGCTGAACCACACAGCGTGAGAGCAGAGACTGATGTGATCCTTGACATTAACAACGGTCACGGTTACCCTAGAGTTAGATTTGGTTTTGCCCTCAGAAATGAAGAAATGGTGAGGAAGGGGCAAAGGGCCTAGAAGAGAGGCACCGGAGCAAGAGTCATCATGCTAAAGAAATGAGTTCTGCATGAGCACCACCAGCTCTCCTCAATCTCTCCTCCCAGCCATGTTTCTGCTTGCAAGCCCACACACACAAACCAACGTATGTGAGAAGTAATCCATTTTTCCTATAGCTTTACTCTAATTAGCATTATATCCTTGGAAGCTAGGGCTACATCTGAAAAGAAAACAGCATTCTTCATTGTTTGCTCTTTTCCTACAAAGGAATAACAACATGGCCTCTGTGGAAAATGCGCTCAATAAATGAGTTTGAATAACACCAATTTTGTTAAAGTGTTTAATAGTGTGTCCAAAAGAAACTGAGAAAAAAAAATTGTATGCCAAGATAATTACACACATCTCTGTATGTAGCACTAGGTTTCTATCTTGATTACTTCACTTCTGAAGAAAAAAAGCCCATGAGACAACAGAAAGGGGTGAGCCCTCATGGGGACATTATTCCAGGGAGCTATTCCTGACTCGCTTCAAGAAAGGACACTCCCCGGACAAATATTTCTATTCTAGAACAAAAAAAAATGTCTCATTTTGGATTCCCTTAGCCTTTCTAGAAACAATAGGTCACCTGTTATATTTGACAGACTCTGCCAAATCCAGTTCACTGGGCAGACACCCTTTTTATTGTATGGGACTTATTCTTAGATTCAAGTAAAATGTTATGTGACCAATCTAGATAAGAAATAAAGGAAAGTGTGTGTGTACTGAATATATAGCACCTGTCAGAGATGCTGTGGAGTTGGAGATCTTAACTACAGCCCCAGTCTAGGACCAGTGGATGGAGAGATGCCAAAGCTTCAGTTCAGTTTATGGCAAGACCACCATGTATCCACATATATCAGTAGCAAGTCGGTCACAAAACAGGTACCAGAGAGTGTTTTGGACAGGGAAGCTCCTGATCTTCAGACACTGTAAAGGAGTGGGGTCAATCCTATCAAAGGGTTCTCTGTGAGCCTGGTTTCTTTCTCAAAACAAGCCCTGTAAATCCTAAATCGACCTATGTCTAGGTTGCCAGATTTGAAGCAGATACCAGATTGTTTTACTTCCCAACTTTGGACATAGCAAACAAACAAAAAAACCCCAAACAAACCCCAAACCACAAGATAATACACATGGGAGCTGTGAGCTTTTCTTAAAGCTGAAACGATTCTTTCATGAAACAAAATATTGCTGTTAACCCACTCTTGCTGTAAATATAATCAGTGCCAAAAGGTACATGGGCTTTCCTAGTCCCATTTGTCCAGTTCAGTCATAAAATGGTAAAGAAGCTGAAGCCTACATGCCAGCTAAAACTGTGGTAAAGCCAAAGGTGAAGACTAGATCCGACTGTTCTACCTGGTGGAAAGAGCACATAAAAGCACCCAAAAAGAATTTGACTTATAGACAAGGTGACAGTATTTCTGAAATAAAAGACTGGAATACTTTTGTAGTGACTTTTTTAGGGTCATAAAAAAGACAAAATACCCATTTACAAAAGATGCGTGCTGGTGTTGTTATTGCCAGCTTGCAAGGCGATAGCTACACTTGCATATTACTTACCATGTAGGTTTATTCCCAGATACTCAATATTTTGGAGACGTTTATCATACGCTGCCAAACAACTAATGTTAACATCGACTTTGAACAAGGGAACAGCTTTAAGTGTCCACGTTGATCCAATTTTTTCTCTCTTCACTCCTCTGCTCAGCAGACAGAACACTTGTTCCGCTGGACTGTTTATTCCTGGCAAACATGGAACAAATTCTTCTCAGCCTTGGAAAAAGAGCAGCATGCAGTTATTAAAACAGGAAGAGAAGCAAAAGAAGAAAACTAGGTCACTGACGTGTCAGAAAAAATAAATTTCTGGGATGTCATGAGAGAGAAAAAAAGGGGAAAAAATAACCAAGATTGTCCCAAGTTTTGTTATAGAGGAGACGAACAGGGAAGATCTTCGAAGACAGTAAGGATTACATTACAGTGCTATACCATGACTTCTCTAAGCTTCCCAAAGGCTGGCAAATCCAATAGCTCATGATCAGAAATAAAGAGCAATTATAGCTGGGCAATGGAAAAGTGATGCCTCTATACGTATAAACTCTTATGCTGATTCCTCCCAGCAAAGAACAGAAGCTGGACTGGTGGGTTTCCAATGTAAACTTCTATTGTCTATTCAGTTCTGCTTTTATTTAATGCCTCTGTCCTTTATGTGGTATTAACTTTAATGTAATATTGAAGGCTTTGTTTTTTAATAGCATCATAAGTGTAAATGTAATAGTTATGTAATAATAATAACAATAAATCAAGAATGTGCTAGAGTCCTTGCAATAACTAATAATAATGTTAAGATAGTCTATGATGCATCTAAAGTGCAGTACCTTAGAGAGTTAATTAAGTCCTAAGTTAATTGGCAATGATCTTATTTCTAGACAGGAAATGTAGCCGATTATCTAGTTTATGCTTAAACAAGTAACCGAGGTCATAACAAGACTTTTTGGGGTATTACTGATTGATTTGTAATTTCTTAATTAATTTTAATTGACTTTTCAAGTATCTTGCTTCTTGACTTAATTCTTTGCTTCTAGGGAGCTGAAGCTACTGACATGAGAGGTGGCAGTGTAAAGTCACAGTCACCATTTTCACTGTATGAAAGGTGTAGTTTTTGTAACTCCAGATGCCATACTACTACAGATAAAGCTTTTGCAACAGAGTGCAAATCAACTTACTCTTTTTATAACATCGTGCCTCCCTTTACCTGCCATAAGGTACATCCAGTAGCATCAGAGATGCCAAGTTGCATTTAATCATTCAGATGAGCACTGCTACGTTGCTTCATATGTTTCTACTGCTAATTGTACAAACATTACTATCTTATTGCTTCAGGAAATTATTACCTTTTGAAATTAGTTAATGGATAAATATATGAAAAACAAACCCAGGTAATGTTTCCCAGATTAGAATTATGGGGAAGAAAACTGGTCCTCTACGAGGCAACTTTGTTCCGTCACAGCCTGCTCAGCATCTTGAATCTTTTTCAATTGCAGGTGGCTTCTCCCATCACAGCCTTATCCAAAACCATCCAACAGTACATCAGTTATTACACAGATTTAGAAAACAGCATAGTGTTAAAATTCATCTCATGGGAAAGAGCAGGCCAAAAAGGACCTTTAGCTCATGGCATCTCCAGTGAATAAATTCTTTAGCTGCACAGTCACATAGCACTGGGTAAAATTAACAACTCATTTACCTTGCCTTCTGCCACTTTAGACCAGAAAATAAGTACAGAGTAGTAAAATGTCTGCGGTGAAGATGGGTGACAGTCCATGGGGACACATCTGACCAGGAAAGTCAGAAGGGGGTGAGTTGGGTAGCGGTGCCACTGCTGCTGTAAGTTCCTGTGCCCCTGCGGGAGACCCCCTCACCAGCACTGCTAATGCATCTCCTGCCAGAGCCCAAGGGATGGGTCGTATGAACAGGACTGTCTGTTCCCTGCGGACTGGTTTGGGTAAGCGAGATGGCCTCCCTGTAAGAAGGCAGATTAACCCAGAGATAATTAAAGGCCACAAATGATATGCAGGAAATTAATTTCTGATAGAATCAGAGGGGACAAATCAGTTTCAGGAGGACAAAGGGTTTGAACTGAGGAAAAAGTAACAAGACTTTTTTAAGGACAGAAGTGCAAACTGAAATGATAGCACTTTATAAAAGGCCAAAGTGCAGCTATGACCATATTTTAAATCACCACCACCCAGGCAGCAAATTATAAAAATTGAGACTGCTTTTCTGCTGTAGATACAGAGCAGTCCCAGAATGGTATAAATACTTTCCTTCTTTATCCCCACTTCAAGTTCAGTCCCCTCATTAACGAAAGAATCCCACAGTTCAGGAATTAATTGACAAACCCAGGATTTTTTCTTTCCTTGTGTTAATGAGCCTGTTCTCACTTACAAAAAAATATTGTGGCAATTTAGAAATTATTCTTTACATTGGCGCAAAACTCTTCAACTTGATTATGTTTTATTCCATTGCTGGAGTCTCCTACTGCCTTCAAGTCCCTCTTCAGTATCCCTTGAGTACCACTATTTCATGCTATTCTGATTTTGGGCCATGTAATTCATAGCAAAGCATAATTTTCAGTCTTATCAGATATTCAGTGTTGAACACTGTACCAAGCACTCTGTCCTGTCCTCCTTTGTAGCTAGCTCAGTACTTCCCCAGCATCACCAGTCTCTCCAATAATCGATGGTGGAAGTTATCCTTTGGATAAACACTTCCCTTGTAAGAACTGTATGAGCTGATTTGCCACACTCGTCTCCTCCTTCAGAGCTATCATTAACTTTTTCGATCAGACTGGTCCCAAAACTCGCAGCATTTTGGAGGCAACCACCCCAACACTGAGGGAGGACATTTATTCACATACACTGAGATTTAGTCCAGGGCCTCATTTGCATTGTAGGTGGTTTCACCTCCTGAGACTCATAGGACCAATTCTAGTTTGAAACATGCATTTTGACACTATTTTATGTGGAAAGAAAGTCCATCCATTTAGGGAACTAAACCAAGATATGATGGCCCTAGTAGTGTTGTGGGATGTTTCAGGAATAAATGAGAATTTTATGAAGCAAAGCTTATTTTGTCCTGCTTTCTATCCCTTTCCTTACTCTTACGCTGTACCTGTCACAATGGTGTCCTGAAGCCTGAGAATCTTCTACGAGCACTTATCCTTTCTTTCCACACTTGGAGTCTAATTTTTAAAGTACTCAGGGTGAATATTTGTTTCATTGGAGAGTGCTTCTTTGCTTATGTTTTCAGATCTTGTGGTACAAACACCTTCCTCTAGCAATCTTCTCACTACCCACCTGACACAGGGAAATTCCCCTACATCCAAGTATCAACTCTACACCTCTCCCCACTACCACACTTCACCAGGAATTCTGCTTTTCCTAGAGTTCAAAGCAAATTAAGCCAAGTTAAAAGTCAAATGTTTTGGGGTGTAACTTAATTTTGTACTGAGACAGCTCAACCTCCTTTACCTAGGCTGGAAAAATATAATCTTATAAAACTCTCATTGTTTAAAAATCAAAATGACTCAGTAATCTACAATTTTAAGAATAAAATATACTTTAAAAAAAGTAATAATAGTAATGTCTTCTTCATGCTAGGCAAGATATGGGACACATAGATAATGAGTGGTCATCAAGATTTTATTTTCATATGTATTGATATAAAAATTCAATACATAAGATTTTTCATAGAATCATAGAATGGTTTGTGTCAGAAGGGACCTCAAAGACCATCTAGTTCCAACCCCCCTGCTACGGCAGGGATACCTTCCGCTAGAGCAGGTTGCTCAAGGCTCCATCCAACTTGGCTCTGAACACTTCCAGGGATGGAGCATCCACAAACTCCTTGGGCAACCTGTTCCAGTGCCTCACCACCCTCACAGTAAAAAACTTCTTCCTTATATTTAATCTAAACCTCCCCTCCCTCAGCTTCCACCCATTACCCCTCATCCTAGCATTACAGTCCCTTGTAAAAAGTCCCTCCCCAGGAACTTTTTAAGCAGACTGAAATAATTCCTTAAGTAGGAATGACTAGAGAGAAATCCTTCTCAATTTTATCCACAGCCCTAAAACCTGACCTGGGGTGTACATGCACCATGCAACACCTAGCAAAGTGGAGGAGCACAGACTGGCACAGGGAAGCCAGATCCCAGCAGGACCAACCCCATGTGTGAGGCGACTCATTCAGGCTTATCTGCTGGGATAAAGCACTCTGCCAGCACAGCCACAGGATGCTGGTGTTTCCACTGGTGGAACCGGGATCAGGTTTGGCCCAGTGACTCCACACGCCTTTGGATCAGGCTTAATTTAAGTTACTGCTGCTCCCCATACACCATTTTAAGGATATTTGGCTATTTGTATTCTTGAAGGCAAGGGGCTAGCACAAGGCCCAGCTAGCACTGCTGGGGAACAAATTAAAGCAGTTCGATGAATGGAGAAATTCTTATGAGCAACCTTTGCTCTCAATGCCAGGCTAGCACCTACACCATTCTCTTTGGCACAGCCTGGGCAAGACAATGCAATAGAAACTTTTGTTTTTATTACCCTGCCCTGAATTTTATGGCCTACTTCAAAATGTATCTTTAAGTTATGAAACCATTATGCCTTTTTTTTTTTTTTTTTGATGCTCTGTGGAAAGAAGACTGCCAGTAGCATTTCTGCAGAGTAAACATCTCTTTTTGCCTAGTCAATGTATTCTCAATTAAAAATATATTAATAGCCACAATCCTCAGCTGTGCTCATTTACATAAAAAGAGTGCCAAATGGTACAGAGCCTCCTGTGCTGCCGTTTCTGAACAGATATAAAATGCCTGGAGAGCAATGTAAAGATCTGGTTGTTTCCTATACAATAGTGAATGCACTGAAGCTAACCATCTCCAGCACATTTCCGTTTGCTGCTGTTTTTCTTAATCACGAATGGGACTTTAAATAAAACAAATTAAAATTCTGATGGGATACACAACTCTTAACAAACCTAATACCCTGCTCACAAATGCCATGCAATTTATGAGTAGTGTCCTCTGGGTAATGACCAAGGCAAAGCACAGAGGTACAGATGCATAAGAAGTTAAAGCAGATTGGCCCAAAATCAATTCTGTTGTCAACCACGTGGTATTTAATAACTGGGACTGATCATTGCTCTTTGTATAAACGTGGGGAGGAAAGGCAGGTTTATCAGGGTCATCTGACTTCATCAACGTAAAAATATATAGATAAACTCCCTATCAAGTACAAGCAGTTCCCAGCGATCATCATTTTATAAACTTATTGCAGCAATTTCACTTTGAGCAGCCCTTTACCTGTATTGTGGGTGAGAGGGGCAGAAGCAGCACATGTTAATTCTGCCAAAAATAAGTATTACCCAGAACACAAGATGTGCAGAAGAGTCATCAGCTCCAAACAGTGGTCTCGTTGATGAACCCTGGACAAGGTTACAAGTACCAAAACCTCACACAGCTGCAAAGAGCTTCAGCAGTGCACCCCATGCTCCCAGGCTGGGCCTATCTGTGTTGGCAGCTCAGATCAAGGCAGCTCTTTCAAAGTGACTCTGGATCAAAACTGAACCACATCTCAGTTTCCACCAAAAGGAAGCCTGTTTGCCTACTCCAGGCTGGCTCCACAGTGCAAGCCAGGACATGAAGCCTGACCAGGCTAGAGCTGATCCTAAACACGACTGCCCAAAGCCCTCAGCACCAGCCGTTTGCTCAACCTTCACGGCAATAGTTACAAAGCTTCATGTGTACTGTGTGTGGGCAGAGAATTCAGCATGTGCATACAAGTATCCTTTTCTATGCAGAGAAATATTTCTGGGTTTTAGGCTGAGGGTTGGAGTCTTTTTGTGACTTTTTTTTTTTTTTTAATTAGAAAGGTCTTTTCACTGTCGCGCTAACTTTCCAGCCATTGTCTCATAGCTCAGTTCCCTTTCTCCAGCCATAGCTTAGCCAGTTCTCCTCTCCCACCCCTCTCTTGGTTATGGTTTGATGTTTTGCTTAATTTCATCAGCTTCTCTGGTTTCTTTGTTTTGTTGAGGGTTTTAGTTTGGGTTTTTTTGGGGGGTGGGGGTCAGAGAAGGCACATGAGTTCAGTTTATGAGTTCCTGATCTTTATTATCCAACACATTTCCTCCCATACTGTTTTAAGTTGCTACAGTCATATACAACTGCCCTCTGCAAATTAATATTACCATTGCTATGCTTCAATGCTTTGTATTTCCAGCCCCTTTAAACTTCTTACTTTAGAACACTGTTGTGCAATAATATATCGAATAAATGAGTAACCACTTCATACTGCTGTTGTATTTATGAATAACCAGAGACATTTCTTTTTTTTTTTTTTTTTTGGCAGTGAATGAAAAATTAGATGTACTTTAAAGGCTCCTAAAATGTGTTTTCAGTAGCTACCAGATGAAATCAAAGAGACAAAATTACTTTTTTCTGCTTAAATATTTCATTGATTTTTCTTAGAACACTATCCTCTCTTTTCTCTTAATCCAAGGCATGCACAATGATTCCTGGCTATACTGTAAGGCATTCTTTATAGATCTAGACCTGACCTGAGTGTTTATAAAGAATGGCCCACAGTAACGTTAAATGCATTTTAATGCACATATTCTATCTGTATAGACTAGCGCCCAGGAACTTCATAACAAGTGAACTGAACTGGACTCTCTCTGCCCGACATGCCTGTCTACAAGTACTGTGTCTGCAGTGCTAAATTACACCCATATTCTAGCTGCCCATGGCTTCACACAGCCCGTGCACATTAATTGTTCCATCCAGAAACGAAATTGAGAAAGGCATGCGGGACTGTGGATGGAGAGGGGGGCACACTGATTGAAATTCATGTATCGCTCTGCTTGATTCCCCAAGCCGCACGCGGGAACACTCAGCCATAGGCGGCTGCGTCACTGGCTCGGGGAGAGGGAAGAACTGGGGCAGAACTGTTCCACTGTGTGGTTTCCCTGCTGGTCGCAGCTTTTCAGACATGCAAGGCATAAACTCAAGAACCTGGCCCATTGGGTTTCAGTGCCTGAAAAGCCAGAATAAAAGTACTCCTAGAGCTACTGCAGTAATTGTGTACCAATTTATGTGCATTTAATCAGACCCCAGATACTTTCTGAAGATAAAAAAATAAAGCCTTATAACTTCTCCTCACACAAACGCAAAATAAGCTTATGTGTTCTTCCAAGCTGAGATCAAACTGCTTCCCCCAGATGTGCCCAACAACCTGCTCAGCACTTTAGTGACAAACTTCTTTAGTCTCCCCAAAATAGAAACAGTAGAACACGAGCATCTCCAAATCAAAAAAGGAACTTCCTACTGCAGAGAAAGACCACACACAACTACAGCAGCACCCACGTAAGTCTTCATGTATGCTTTGGCTCTCAACAAAGCCATGCACAGCCCTGCGCTGGTGCTGCTTCCTTAGAAGCATTGGTTATTTCAGCAGGAAGCTCTGCACAGGGGCCATCCCAACATCAGGGCAGACTTGAAAAGAAAAATGCTTTGATTTCAAAAGCCCATTTCTTAATTCTTAGCAACTGGTGTAAATCAGGAGTTCCACTGCAGTTGCTCCACTGTAAACCCACTCTAATTTAGAGGGCAGATCCAAGTCTAGTCTTTCAACTTGCAGAAGCACCTGGACCCTGTCTGGGCTGGGCAGGTGGGCTTTTTACACAGTTTGAGGCTGAAGCAAGGGCAGAGTTGCATTTCATACGGTTCCACTGCTCGTCTCTCTGAATCTGACTTCTCTGCACAGAATCTGACAGAACACAGCCCACAGGGAGGGATACAAGTACAATACATTTCTTTCTGGTTAGATTGAGTTTTGCAAGTGCAGATAACTTTTTAATATTTTAAAATACACTTTGAATTACAATTGTAATTAGGCAAGGAGCTTTTTTCCCCCATAATCACATGAAATGGCCCAAGCAATTTAGTGTTCCAATTTTCATATTCATAGAGAAAATATTAGACTGTCCAGTTACATTATTGAACAATAGATAACAATCCTAGGTCATGCTATATGTTCTTTTTAAGTAGATATGTAATATGGAAGATTAAAAAAAGTATTTTTCTAAAATTACAGGGGTTTCTTGTATAAATTTTTTCTGGCTTAGAATTGTAATTCTAACTGGAGAAGGAGACAAATTATTTCTTAACACTTTCAAACCACTGCTTGCAGGACACTGCAACCCTGAGCTGAGACAACTGGTTGTCTTTAAAGTCGTCACTTAAAAACATGAGCCCCTTTATGTCAGACCCCTGTGAACCCATTAGTCCAAAACTAGAGGCATGGCACAAGACTATGCATAGGGGTATCATCTACTAATTGGAAAAATTAAGCTAATTAAATACATATTTGCTCACCACAAATTAGGTAAAAACGTCATTCTGCCACTCCCATGTCAGATCTCATTTCATAAGCAGACCTTAGAAACAGTGATAACTCGTGTCTTCAAGGATCCCAAAAATCCACATTTTCCATAAATATGTTTCCTTGAGCTCTCCGTCTCAGTTCTATGTTCATACCCAACTGGATGCTATCATACCGCATTCTTCAGCCACGCAGCTGCTTTTCTGTTTTTGGTGTTTTAAAGAAAATTAAAATGAGACTTAACACTTTTAATTAGATGTTTAATTCATGCTTTTGTGAGCTATTTCCTTCCAATCTGAATTTTGTCACACAACTATAACAGTCTTTCCACTGTCAATTTTTTTTTTTTTTTTTTAATGCTAACTCAGTGTCTCATAAAGAATGTGTATTGCACAATTTGGTAAAGAATTTGAAAGTGAAAGTCTCATTTGTTAGTAAAGTAGGAACGCCTAGTAACTGTCACAAGCTGTGGCTGCAAAAATATGCAATGTTCAGAACAAAACCCCCTCCAAAACCAAAGGAACAGTTTAAATTCATTTTATGGGGGATACAGTAAATACAATGTTTAAGAGACTAGTTGAAAGAGGAAGTTGAGCAGAACGTGGTTCTTACCAATGAGATGCAAGTTATTTTACTACTTTTGTGGTTTTATTTTTAAAGAAACAAATGCAGAAATACTCCTCTGAAAACAAATGCAACAGGAATCCACTATTTGAAGAAGATAGCAAAGAGCAGCCCAGCTTTCAGAAGGAGCTTCCTATTTGCACTCTCACTGGCATTCAGTGTATTCACAGCATTGCTTTCCAAATCCTTCGGTAGCAGCTGAATGTCATTCAGCCAGATGATGTTCACATTAAGAAAGCAACACATACCAGGCTAAGTCCCATGCCTTTTCCTCTGCTGTCAGTTACTGTTTCTCATCACAGGATGAGGGTGAGCAGGATTTGGCCTGTCCTCGGGACCACATCATATAAGCTGTGTCTCAGCATGTGCTGTGCAAGCAGCGCTCTCCCCTTCCTCTTTTCCCTCCAACACACCATCAGTATCACCTACAGGTTGGCTGTTTTATTCATTGCCCTGTTGCACAGTGTGGGAACCATCTTTGTTGCTGCAGGAACAGACCACACAGGTTGTGGAGGCAACACCAACTCACATGTTTCTAGGTGAATCTGTAAAAGCATCTGTTCGTACTTCCAAAGGTACAAGTACTCCAGCACTATCAGTATAATAGACTATCTTTATTAATAATGAGTTATCTTGTGTAGGCCAAGATTCCTGATTTTGCTGCACCTGGTATTCATGGCCTAAAAGGAGCATCCCTGTTGAATCTACTTGTACATCCTCTTGCATGCCTTCAGCTGACCTGGCAATCCTGCTCACAGTTTCCTGAGCATGTTGTACCTTTACAGCCTCACTGTGCATGCTTGGGTTAGTCTCTTCAAGCTGCAGCCTTCCATTGGGCTCAACAGCAAACCCCATGGCTTGCCTAGACCCAAGTCCTGAGCCAAAGGCAGCTTCTATTCTGATAGAGACAGAGTTTTGAGGACTTCCCTGAAATATTTAAGGTTGTTTGAAACTGCTAGTTCTGTCTGAACACTACCATTCTACTTTAGAAAACGTATTTCCATGTATCTTCTTGTATAGGCAGATTAAATAACCTTTGGATAGATTGGCTGAGAGGCTTTGCTCACCTTTTAAAAGGGACCTTAACATCCAAAATTCAGGCAGGCTAAGTAAAGTACAGTTCTACCCACAGCATATGCAGTGTCACAATACCGTTTGTCTGAAAGCCCCATCAAAGCAACTGTGATAGAGAAGTTACAGTCACAGTCTGACTACCAGAAGCATGTTGACCAGCAAAAGTTATTGGCCATGCTTCTTCACCATTCCTCCCCTTCTACAGACCCTGTCACCTGTACTGCAACCACCAGCTTTTGAGTCTGCACTTTGGATGTAAAATTATGAACTGCTCTTGCTTGTGCTACAGAACTAACACAACAGGCAACAACTGCAGAAGAAAACCTCCACTGTGTCTTGTACCAAAGCATCCACCATTGCCTCGGCTGCTGGTAAATATTCCCAAAATAACTACCAGTTGCTATTTGTCATTGTGGACATTCACAGCCTAAAGGTGTCATCGGATTATCAGAATCACTAACTGGAGGAAGGAGAAACATGACAATGCAGCCTGGATAGCCTGAGAACACACAGGTTCATACCTTGTCTGATCCCTTCATCTCCTTGAAGCAAGACAAGCAAGTCATTACCTGAGTGGTTGTATTTGCATTGTTTCAGGTAACACATTAGGTCATGATTTGAAAACACCCCAATAAAACCTCTATAAGAATCAAACCCTTAAATAACCAGAATCTGGATTTCACTCCTCTGCAAAGACCTATTGTATCAATAATTAATTTACTTCAGTCAGGTTCTTGGCAAAGCAAGGTCAAAACCCCAGCAGTTGGTGGGGGACATGCTGCAGAGCTCCCGAGCTCCCCAGCAGTGACACACGTGTGCGCAGGTTGACAATCCTGGGGGCTGCCGGTGTGCCAGGGCACATTGTGCACACTCATAGACATTTTTAAATCGCGCTTTCTCATCTGTGTGGCTGAATTCAGAAACCACTCCAGACCTCTCTCAAAGTCTATTCTCAACCAGGAACCTAGTTAAATCACTTAAGGGGAAATTGAAATCAAAAATGGTTTTCTACATCCAGCTGAAATGAATTGTTTAGTGATTACAAAAATATAACCTTTCAAGTGGGCTGTGAAGAGGTAGAAAAGCTGGGAGCAGTCTGCATGAAAGAGAGTAAATAGTTTTGTGGGGGGAAAGGCATTTTTCTCTTTTAACACAGCTACTAATGAAATAGCAAGAGTGGCTTACAAAGAAAACATGCAAACATTAGACTGCTGTGAATTATGCAGTTTGGTAAGAGATAAAATAATAATCAGCTCACCATCAAGACCAAATCCCCAAGCTGCTTGTAGGATCATGATCGGAGTGGTGTTGAGTCATCTCTTTTGCATACCTCTGCGGTACACAGAATTCTTAGCATACCGAGAGCTGCATCCAAAAGCGGGCTGAGAACCCAGCAGCCGCTGCCGCCCGGGCCCAGGGGAGCAGGCAGAGGTGGCCTCCATGCCAGCCAACCGCTCCTTGGAAGGCGCATCTTCTGCGATCAACAGCTTTTCCCTCTGCCAGCCAACAGCCTTCCTTTATCTCCTTGAGAGACACTTCCCTCCCTCCGCCTCACCCCCCCACACCTGCAAAAGGCTGAAGCTTTCAGCCAGCCGTGGGGACAGTTAGTGGCCATCTGGGCCACTTGTTAGTGTAAGGAGGTGTCCTTAGCACTAGGAGCCCTCCCTGGCTGGGTGGATTTAAGGCACTGTTGCAGCAGTTCTAGACTGCCTGATAACCTCGTTGTCACCTCCCTAGGTGGCTGTAGTAAAAGTGCTGCAATTTTCTTTAGAAGGGCAGGAACCTGTAATATAATTAAATATGTCAAGTCAGTTCTGATCCAGTGTGTGGAGACCCCAGGGTAATTTGTTTCCCTTTATAAACCTGAACTTGATTTGCTTAATTTCTTTCTAGATGAACCTGAACGCTGGCTTTCAATTCTCATGGCCTCTTATTTATTATTTTTTAGACAGTTCATCCCTCCAGACACAAATCATAATTACCAGAGACTGGAGGGAAAAAAAAAACACAAATTCAAATGAATACATATATACATATGTGTGTGTGCACGTGTATACTAAGCTGCTGCCTGTCAAAGGCAGTTTAATGAAGCTGGAGGGAAGCTTTTAAATAAAGTCATGGAGAATGTCAAGCAACGTGAAGCAACCTAGTTAAACACAGAAAAACCTGTCCTCCCTTCCGTTTGGCTCTTGATTTATGTCAAGCTGAAATAAATGATAATAACACAAGGTTATTAGAGTTCTCTATGATATAAATATGAAGTGTATGCATTTAGAAATCTTAAGACTATAAAACACAGATGGAAGCACACCATCCATAAGTTCCAAACCATCTCATTTAAAACACATGCAAAGCACACCAAGAAGAGAGAGCATGAGAAATAAAGACTGAAGTCTCAGAACACTTCCCGAAGCACAAATTTTCTCTGAGAGTGATATTAGCACAAAACTGTTTGAAGGTAGAAACTGGCTGCTATACAAAAACGCCAAGATCATGTTTAATTTTCATCAGCTCTTCAGCAAAACCTCCTGCACGTATATTTAGTTTTATGGTTGTAAAAAGACATAACCCCAGGAGGGCATGGGAAGGTGGAGTGTGAACCCTCTCAGGAAGGCATTGCCCACCCTGCTGCCATGCTGGGCAGTGTGGCAGGGGAGAGCTCTGACATTGCTGGCGTGACATGGCTGTGTATATCCTGCGGGTGTTTCTTTCCCCGTCCACATCCCTTGCACACACACACGCACACGGGATGCTGGGGTTGCCCTGTGGGCAGCCAGCATAGTTTCCCGTGGCCTAATCATTTTCCTCACTTTCTGGAGTGGGAAATCTCTAAAACACTTCTCTGAAGATACCTGCAGAACATAAATTTCCAGAGAAGTGGCAATGCTGATAGTAGTTCTGCCTTTTCTCAACCTCTTTTGCAGCAAAGCGTTCTGATAGTGAATATATTTGACTATAAATAATAATAAACTTTACAGAAAGGAAATGAAAATTTTTATACATCTCAGTTCAACAGACTCCAGTTTAATTCTAAGCCCTTCATTTGAGAAATCAGTTGTGAGGTTGATTATATGTCAAAATATCCAAGCCAATGAAGTTATGTTGATGCTATTTCAAGAACAAGTAGAATGTGTAATTTAAAGAGATAAGACCAGCAAAGAACAGAGCATTTGAATATTTTCTCCTACAGGTGACTAAGGATCTAATTACTGTTAGTAAAAGCAAACCCTTTGTGTCAGAAAGAGTGCTTACTTCAGTGCCTGCAGATTAAAACACTAGTTAGTCCTTTTTATATTCAGGAAAAAATATTAGCCCATAAATTCTTTTATATTTTCAGTGAAGATATTTTTGGAACTGCAATAAATTTCTCATTACATATAATACACTACTGTCTGACTTTTTTTTTTTATTTTTACCTTAAAATTATGTCTAAATGGGACAGTCCAATTATGTCTGATTTAATGTTCTAATGTAATCCTGTGTGATTACAAGAAAGGTCTCGGGTTATTTAACAAGTGACGTTTTGGTTTTATTACAAAAGTGATATTGGAAGTATAGGACCTGTGGGGAGCCAATTAAACTTTCCTGAACATCATCTGCTTGTCAGTGTCCTCCTGCCACTAATCCACCACCCTGCCCACAGAAATAACCAACTTGTTGTGCAGTGGCTGTGAAAGTGGACTTTAGTTCAGGGCTGTATCCTTTAGGAGAGCAGAAGAGGAAGGCAAAAGAAAGATTTCAGTAGTGGCCATTATTGACCTTGTCAAAACTACCACCCTGTGGAAATAGCCTGGTCCATGGTATCCCAAAGAGTCAACACCAGGGAGAGACTGTGCCCAAGGAAATATGTAAATGAATAAATCTTAAAGACCAGAGAAGAGAACTGAGCATGTACTCTGTCACCTGAACCAGGTTCCCTCCCTTTTGTGCAAAACTGATATGAAAGGCAAAATTATGCCCCCGTCCATTCTGACTGTTTCAATGTGTCCGTGTGTGAATCCAGTGTGAGGCAGGGCAGAATTCAGCTTGCAAAGTCATTCTGACTGGTGAGGGTACGTGAGGAAGGCTAACCCTGCTGGCCTGCCAGAGCTCGGGTAGAGAGCTACTAGAGCTGGCAATTAGAAAAACTAACTTTTAAGTGCAAATGAAGCAGATTTGTTCAGTGGTGGACATGGAACTGTGCGATGACTCTGTTACAACATCATTTTCAGGAGCAAAACTTGCACGTGAAAATGGATTTATTGGAATATTTATAGCTGTACTTTTGGTCATGAGATATTGATTTTACAGCTAGATATAAATGACTTAAAATAAAGAGGAAAAAATCCTGAGCTTTATCTCAGTGACCAAAGCGATGTCTGCTATAGGAGCCTTTTGTTCATACAGGCATGCTAGTATTGCTCAGTCCTGGCACAGCAGCCTTTCCGTAGCTAGGCCATACAAGGAAAGTTTCATATCATGCCAGTAAAGGCACTCGCAGAAGTAGAATAGGCTTCCTAGGAGAAGTGCAATTTTAGCAGAATAATTCTGTTTATATAGCAGCTTTCACTGGTGCAATTATGATGACTAGATATTACACTCCTCTTTCTCTGCACCTGAGAGGATTCATTCCTCTGCCAAGAAAACCTACAGACCAGGCCAGAAACAAAAGTTGAGTTAATTAGAATACAGATAAGCTTATGACTTACCTCTGTTTTGCCACTCTTATTACAGAAGCAAAATGAAAGTCATCTCATTATTCTAGAAACTGTACCAGCACTCAGCTTCCTGCTACTGGTTTCTAGCTGGAAACCAGCTACAGTGATGGATGGAGCAGAGAACAGGCAGGTACAAACAAGGGTAGTTCAAGGGAGCAGCCAATCATCACAGGAAATATGATCATCTTTTGATCTCTTGCTGTATCCAAATAATTTAAACATTGCAACTGGCAACAACAGCGTCCCCTGAAAACCCTCATTCCGCCTCAGTGTGCGTTGCAACCATCTATATAGTCCCCTTCAACCCTCAGAAATCTTATGCTCATGTTATTTCTTTATTGCTTGTTTGTTTTTCTCTCCTTTGCTGCAGACCAGCTCTGCTGGCCCCACTGTCTGGCTGTATTAGCACTCATCAAGTATAAAGCAGAGCGTGTGATACGCTTTTTCAGGGCATTCAGGCATGAACTATTTTTCACTCTGGATTCCCTCAACCCTGTTTTGCTCCATAACTTTTCCCAGTGCAGTGATCAACCCATCCTCCAATCAGCTTTACAACCTCACCAACAATACTGCTCCATACATCAGCCCAGGTTGCTGCAGGATGATGATGATTTTATGCCTCCAGCCTGCCACTTCACACTGCCCCTAACTACCCGACGAGTGGAAGTCCCAAGGCTGTTTGTAGACTGGGGTGTCTAGTACAGCCAGCAGACTGGCCTGGGTTGTAAATTTGATGTATTTCATACTTAAATAGGAGTGTCAACTGTTAAATCCATTCCTTGCTAAAAATAAAAGCTACATAATAAGCCTGATACTGTAGATCACTTTAAACCAGATACTGTAATCCCCACTTGAGACAGATACATGACCTATTAAATTAAACATAGATTCCCTCAAATTGCATGCAGAACCTCTCTCAGATCAGACCGACTCCATTACTTTACCTTGTAAACAGAAATATTGAACTTCTGTATATATTCAGGCATGATGTATGCAGTCAGTTACCAGGTTTTGTATATGCATGCTGTATTAGCAGATGTGTGTTTTGAAACAAAAACAATGTTGACATTTTCAAACGGAAGTACCTGATACCGTCTTCCTAAATATGCAGTCAATTTTGTTAACAAAATAGGTCTTTATTTTCTGAAGAGGTGACTTCTGTGGCTGGTGAGGAAAAAAACCCTTCCATCTATATTAAGGTGCTGATAAATTATTTTGGGGACCCACATTTGGAAACAGGTATTAAGAACTGGGGAAAAAAAAAACAGAGCTGACAACCTTGGGAATGCCCTTGTATTTGAATAATTCCACTGGCATCTTCTAGATTTTTTCTGGGAGAAACACACATTTCTGTAGAATGAGCAGCTCAGTAAACTCTGTTGTTGCAGTTGTATTTTACAACTTTCCAGCTGTCTTCATTCTGACACTGAAGGGTAGCTTTGGCAATTTATGGAAGGGAATTGTTGAGAAGAGCACTAAGATGACACCAGAAAAGAATGCAGCGCTGTGACCTGGTCTGGCAAGAGGTTTTGATCACCACAAGACTTCAGCCTCATCTTTTCATGGCTCCCGAGATGGACAGAAGAACGAGTACTGGCTTCATGTGGATTACTGCAGAACGAAAGAAAAAGGTTATATGTATTTTATGCCTGTGTGGCACCTACTTAGTGTGCTTTACCACTTACTGAGCATGGGCTGGACGTTGCGTTATATCATTATGTTCAGGGTTAAAACAGATTACTGCTGAGTACCCACACCCAGCGTTTCACAGCTGCTCTCTTGCTTTGGCACACAATCAGGGCTTTCTTCCAACATAGCTCAGCAAAACTGCTACCTCCATGTCTTGCAGCAACTCTCATTTATTTATTCAGATTTATCACCACACCTATCAAGCTCTTTGCTTTTACATGTTTTTTTCTTTCTTTTTTTTTTTTTTTTTTTTCTTCATTTGACTTCCCAAGCTTCATCACCTCAGCTGTTTTTCTAAGGGATCACTAAAAAACTGGGGCTCTTTCTACTCTTTTGGAGTGCCAGAGCCGCTCTGATATTCCCACATAAAGCTACAAATTGGGAATGTCAAACGGGATCAAATGCATCTGAAAAACATACAGCCAGCTGACCAAACAAATGAATAAGCAAAAAACTAAGCAGGTTATGTGAGGCCACCATCCAGGTGGATGCAAGAAATAATGCTTGCACTTCTAGAACGAGGATAAATCAAGATGATGCTGTCTGTAGCAATATTACAGGGGTAGTATTTTCCCACACACTGAAATGAAGTTCTCTTGAGCAATTCCTGCAGTGGATGAGTCACTGTCTGTCTTGGATGGTTTATTCAGAATTATTTCAGTTCAGCAAGAATGGAGGAGAAATCTTATTCTACACTGTATGTGAGCCCTCATATTTGCCAGTACCGTGCGGATGCAATACAGAGTTCCACTCCACAGTCACACACCAGGTATAGTAAGGTGTCTCTCAATAAGTCTGCAGTTTTCCAAACAGCATATCCATGTTTGGAAGCAAGAAAGCTGAATGTACTTTATTTTTTTGCAGGAAGATCTGCTCCTGAGCTGTGTGTCGTGCATCAGACACCGAGGCTATGAAGGTAGTAGTGGTAGTTCCGTGGATGGGGAACGCCAGCTGATGGCAGTGGGAAGTGTGACAGAGGTCACAGCGTTGGAGAGTAGCTGTGACTGGGGAGAGCTGAAGCCATTCTTCTATGAGAAAGTGTGAAGCCAGCCTATATATTGGTGAAGCCACTTCAGGGATATGCTTCAGCAATAAGACATGACAAGCTGTGAATTACAGTGCATTAATTCAAGCCTAGCATATTGTCAAGTATGGGGCCAAAGGGCTAAGAGCCATCCATACAACTAGGTGTGAATTAATTCACACTAGTTCACACACTGAAGTGTCTTATTGTGATAATAGATTTAATACTCCTAAAATGTTATTTTAAAATATCTATATATTATTAATTAAGATATAAGACTTATGCCTCCTGAACACTGAATTATATCTCAATGAAACCATTGCTCAAAATTCTTATTAACCCAGAAGGTCACTCAATTTCTTCTGCCCATTTCGTAATAATAAATAGTATAAACTATTCAGACCATTCCATCTCTTTGTTACAGGAACTATCACCATCAAAAGGGAAATCCCTCTTCCTGTATGTAAAATTAATGCTCAAGTATGTGGTTAGATAAATGTTTCCTGCATGTAGATGTTCAGCCATACATTTCTGGATTTCTCTTGATAAGTAAGTGCTAGCTACCACTGAGTGATTATGTGCAAAAACCATACCAGGAGGAAAGGTGCCTGTAAACAGGCTCTAATCAATGAACTTTGCTACCCATCAATTCATATTTCCAAAGTGCTTGCATTAAAATGAAAGTCATTATGGATGTGCCAATTAGTAAGAAAAATACATTGGGCTTTTGTCTCTTGCCAGTGGAGGTCAAGGTACTCTAATTTTAATAGAGTGTCATCCAGAGAAGGGCTAAAAAACAGATTGGGTGGAGCCCAGCCCTGAGGAAAGTCTATTAAAGCTGATGGGAATTGCCCAGAGTGGGTCAAACTCATTCAGTTTTACCAGGAACGAGTCTGGTCCCCTAGGAACAGTTAAATACTAAATCCATTTCTGGTTTTTGTTTTGTTTTGTTTTTAACCGAGTCTCGGGCTTCTGAGCTGTTTATAAGAGAAAATGATATAGTAAATTATGTAAGATAAATGATACAGTCTGGCAGTGTGAGAAATCTACTATTCGTAACTAATTCTAATTTTTTAAGCTACTGTATGTCATAGCTAAAGCAGCACATGCTATCACTGAGCTGTCTTTGAGATTTACTACTTGTGTTAGTGTTTCATCTCTGGTTTGTTTAAAATGTTTGGGGGGCTTGAGTCTATGGTGCTGTGCTGAGGCTGTGAGCTGCATGTAAAAGGCTGAAAATGCCCTTCTGCAGCTGGGCGGATGGCTGGAGAGGTCTGCTGGGGAGGCAGATTGAAGTAAATGACCAACGGTCATTTAAATGTTACTGTATCAGAAAGAAGCTCTGTCAACGGCTGACACTGGGAGGCCTTGGCATGGGTGAAGACAAGCTTTTGGGGACCTGAAGGGAGCAGAAGCAGTCAGATCTGAGGCTGAGTAAAAAGGCAGCTATGAGAGTATTCGCCCTTCACACACTGGCTAAGCAGACCTGTCTCCTCTTAAGTCAGAAGGCTTCCAAGTAAAGGTTTTTACATGTTATTGATCTTTGTCTTTTATCTTCCTCTGCAGCAAACCTTTCCAACAGCACAAACATTTTATTAGACAGATACACCGTTGTGGCTGCTGCATGTTCCTTACAGAGTACACCTTTTCTATGCCATGCCATTTTTGCCTTACAAAGCAAGTTAATAAATTATATACTGATGAGCTTTGATTGCATCGCTTTCAAAATGCTCTCTCCGAGAGGCCATGTTACCCAAGATGTTAGCAGAGAGTGCTGCTCTGGTCTCATTTACTGGGCAAGCAGGAGCGCTGCCGAGCTGCAGACCCTGGAGCATAGTGAAACCGTTGTCTCCGTCCAGGACAGGACACGGAGCCTGAACCACAGGAGCGTAACCTTGGATGTCCATTAGCGGTTCAGGCTGTGTTACGGGGGTAAGCAGTGAAAGGAGACAGTATCTAACCATCTGGGAGTAAAGTCTATGACAGGTTTATTTGATATTTTTACTGGAGACCATACAATTACTGGAATACCTGGATTTATTTGAATGGAAGTATTATAGAAATATTCTCTCCAGTGGTTTCCTGCATGGAGAGGAAATTTCATTTTGCAGCCAAAATTTTGTCAGAGGGTCACAACCTCTTTCTCAATGCTGAAAAACTGTTGGAACTCACCCTCTAATAAAATGAAAATCTTCTAAAGAGATTAACCCCCCTCGGTCCCGATGGAAGGTCCCTCTGCACCGTGCGCTGCCTGGGGCCGGGGCAGGAGTGGCCAGGCCAGGGCAGCACGCTGGGATGCTTTCTCCTCAAAACCCTGCCAAGTGTGACATCCTCACCAGGACTGTTCTGGGGCTCAATGCTTGGCGAGACTCACAAAGTGGAAATACAAACAAGAAATGTATGTTAACCCTGTTTCTGAAGGCAGCAAACTCCTGTTGAGGAAATATAACTCTAAGTCCTGCACCAGCAGGCACCGGGGGTTTCAGAGGAAGAGCATCACAACCACGATTGAGGATCTTGACTTCTGCAAAATCCAGCCAGGTTGTTTTTTTTGTTTTTGTTTTTTTTTTTTTCTCATGGAATTACTTCTGGTTACTGACTTCTGAGTGAAACCTTTTAAACATGCAAAGCATGTGGCTAAAATGGGAATTCAGAAGTACTGGTTTGCACACTTTGAAGTGAAACTGAAAGTTTCATTTTGGAAATCTCGATAGCCTGGTACAGCCTTGCTCTGCAACGTTTCCTTTCTGTGGAAGCAGCTGCAGTGGCCATCTCTGTGCTAGTGTGCATAAAAACCACAAGCTAGGGACAGAAAAAGCCTGTCCCCTTCTTTTTTCCAGCATCTGAATTGCCAGACTAGATCAGAGTCCACTTAGTCCAGTTTCCTGTCTCTGATAGCAGCCAGAACCAGATGCCTTGGACAAAGGCATAAGAAATCTCAGTTTTGGCAAAAAAAAGAAATAATCTAACCCCCCCAATGGGTTCATCTTAATCTCTAAGAGTGGGAAAGTGTTTGAAACTCTGAGGTATGAGCTTTTACATCCTTTCTACAACTCTCTTAGCATTAATTATCATAACTCTGGCACCTCTAAAAACTTGTTGTAACATTTGGCACTGTGTCGAAAGTAAAGCGTGTTGAAAGAAGAGAACAGGACTTCTAAAAAAGCTGAGGCACTGCTGGGATTATTGACTCAAGGACCTCAGTGAGGGAACATAACACAGGGTCATGTTTCCCAGTAATAACATGGGTGGTTGACTTCCCAGCATAAGGAAAAACTGGAAAAATTGGAACTTATGTTGTTTTGGACGGAGCCCAAGAAGTTACTGGAGATTTACAATTAGATCATGCAGAAACTGTGGGCTGATTTGGTTTCATTTTTTCAAACAGATGTTGGAGAGGTCCCACAAGAGGTGGTGTGGAGGGAGGCTATATTAGTAACTGAAATAAGTGTAGCTAATTCCAATTTAATACTGTATTTTATGCGTTACAATCACTTTCCTAAGTGTAAATACCAAGCATATTAATTATTCCATGGCAATTTTCTAGCCTTATAATTAAGTCGTTTTCCTTCAAAAGAACCTATAGAGTTGTGGCTCAGATTTTCAGCAGGCATTTCTCCTATTGGCAGCAACATAATCTATTCCATTGTCACTGATGAGCTCTTCTGACTAGAGGGAAAGTGACAGTAACATCTATATCAGATCATCTGGAATGGGCGAACTGCACATTGCATTAAAATGTGGAGCGCAGTCCCGTGGGGCCAAGGTTAACAGTTCCTTTCCATCTGTAATTCCTGTCATTCCTGGGTGCAGTCTGTAAACTGTCACACATCACAAGCACTTGCAGAAGATATGTGAATTTCCAAAAGCTGACCACAGCAAGACAAATACAAGCCGTTCTGGGACTATTGGTCAGTGTGGGTTTGTACAACAGAATTTAATTTTCTTGGGATACTGGAGACTGTCTTGAGCTGGGGGATGGCACATGGAATAGCGTCTGGTAGACTTTCTCAGATTGGTCATTTTGTTTGCTGTATCAGGTGGTTATTTCTGCTTTCCCATGCTTGGGTACTGATGTCACCAGTCTGGCTTTACCCAATTGTCCTTAAGAACAGTTACTTTGTGTGGTTATATCTTTAATTATATTATACAGTACCCAGGAAGCAAGCAGACTATTTTCCCCACTGTCCACTATTAAGAAAAAAAAATCCAGTCTCACCACCAGCACTAAATACTGTAGTCAGAAATCATATTACTTAGAAAACAATCTCATTTTCTTTTTCCCCAAAAAAACAAACAGAACAAAACCAAACAGAACAAAACCAAAGTATAGTTTTGATGTTCTCTGGTGTTTATTCTGTAAATACTGGAGGACACAGAGAGCCTGAACAGGGAAAAAGCTCAGCTGGACAACTAGCCCCTCACAGAGCTCCCTCTGGATTCCCTGGAAGTCCTGCATGCAAAGCACAGACCAAGCAAATCCCACTGTGGCTGACCCTCTCTTCTTGTACAGGCACCTACCAAAAATAAATTCTCCCCATGCTTTTGACAAAGCACAAATAAGCTTCTAGAAGTTTTGCAGTGGTATCAATGTCCTCTCTAAAAATAGGGCTTCAGCTCTTACTGAGTGTAACATCAGGAAACCATCATCACATAATAGTTGTTCAACCTGCTGACATGGTGTTTCTCCCATACTCTCCGCTGAAGATCAGCCAACCCTTTCTTTCCTCCATTAGTCACCTGTCATATTTAGAAGACAGTAACCATGAAGCAAGCAACCTGGTGACTCTTGTAGCAGTTTGGCATATTCATACATCACAGCATGGCTGTAAACTGTTCGTATTTGTGTTTCTAGAGCACAGGACTTAGGTGCTCCTGACACATTGTTCCTGTCCCACCTCATCATAGACAGCTGTGCTGCATAGCATCCTCTGTCTGAAGGTGATTAAGGGTTGATGCTTAATCAACCGTGGTTCACTTTTATAAAGTTCAGTGGGAACTGAATGTACTCACAGCCTCGAGGCTGGAGCTCGAAATGGCTCCGCTAACCTTTAGACACCTCTGAAAGTCTGCTCTGATCTGTATTTAGTAAAGTGCAATGAAGACTATAGAATAATCAATCCCTCTATCCCGTGACAGGTCAATTGCTTATTTTAGAACTGTCTTGGTTGGTTGATTATTTAATTTCCTTGAAAGCAAGAAAAATAATCATTCTGAAAGTTGCTAATGTACTCCAGGTGAAATGCAACTAAACCGTTCATTCCAATATTCACATCAGCCAAAATATGCTTGCAGTTTTGTATTTTGACCCTCTGCTCCTTCCATGTCACAAAATAATTATAAAAATGATTAAATGATTTTGAACTATTGAATTCTAATTTTTTAAATGACTGACTTGACATTTCAATTCATTAGCTTTCAACCTGAATTAAAATTTATTCCAGAGTCCTTTTCTTAATTTCTTATGTTCCAACTTTTCTGTTTACATGATTGTCACTAAATGAAGAAATCATTAACCAATGTTTTAATTGAATGTCACGCTTTGTATGCAGTGCACTACAATAGAATTCCGTGTGTATTCACTGTAAAACAATCAAAACATGTAGAATTTGACTTTTCTTCCCTCATTCTTCTGAATTTCAATACAATTTGGGATATAGCTTTTTTTGTAAAAGCACAGGTTCATGTGCACTTAAATAACGTTGATGGAATCATTAGAGGAAGCTGTAATTATACTGTCAAATTTATTTTATTTCTTCTGTGCATTTCTAGCAATATTTAGAGCTGCTTTCTCTTTCTGCTATGAGATAAACCCAACCTGATTGCAAACTGTGTAAATTAAATAATCAGTTACTCTCTACATGCTGTGCCCTTTCGCAGCTTCTGAGCTCACTTGTATTGCGATAAAAGAATACCAATTGCCCTTTGGTGTTACTCCCAGAGATGATTTGGGGTGAGTTATATATGTCAAATTGCCATTTCATGCCCCTATATCTAAACCTTACATGCTTTCACCACCACATTTCACCACGCAGCTGCTGAGGAAGGCTGTAACGTCCATTCAGGCTTCACCAGGAAAGCTCTCCACTGTCAGCAATGCCTCGGTCTTCCCAGAAGTGAATATATTTGTGTTTATCTCTTCCCTAGACCTCCCCGGGGTTCACAAAGCAGATGTCTGTCTCTGTCTCCCTTGCAGGGGACATCCCATGTCATGCCATGCCATACTGTACCACATCAACCACAGCAGCGTCTCAGGGCAGACCTGGAGGAAATCCAGGCAGCCCACATTTTCTGCCATTTGGACAAAGTAATAGACAAGACAAGCTCTCAGGATCATCTCTAGGCCTGTTTTGATGATAAGTATGCACAAGAGCGAAAAACACCCATGAACGGGGGTGAGCATGACTGCACGAGCATCATTGGTGAAGTGTAGAGACTTGAACTCTGCTTTTCACTGCCTGTTTTGGGCTTTTAAAGCACCGGCCCTGTATTTCTAGCAGGACTGTGCAGCCATCTAATTACACACGAACCAGATTTTTTCAATTAGTATTACAGTCAAGTGCTTTCTTTACCTGTGGATTGAAACAGGCTTGTATTTTTCAGCCCATGACTGCATCGACACTAGTGTTCCTGCAGCATAGGGTACAAAGGCTGAGTTATTCAAAAGGAGGGGTGTGGCCATGGAAAGGATCCAAGCTAATCAAATGGAAGCAATTTCAATTATATAATCAAACAGTTATATTTTAATTATAATTGTTGCCACAGGGCAGCCCAGGATTACTTTGTGTGAACCTCTACTTAAATGTTTATTTTTGAAGAAAGATATTATAAGGCATCTATGGCAATTTCATTATTATTAAGAAACTAAAAAGAATCTATAGTTAGCTAAGGAACCAGTGCAATTACCTACATCATCCTTCAGAACAGTAAAATGTAATAATAAGCCACAATGAGAAACTGGAGCCTCAGAAATGAGTCAGATGGCACTAAAAGAGATTCACTGACAGGGAGCTCAGGGCTTACTGAGCTGTTATTTATTACAGGGCTAGATTTTTTAAGCTACACTAGTGAAAATAGAGCAACAAAAAATATTACAGCAGAATTAATTGTACAGATTCACTCTTCAAGCAAAAATAGTCTATCAGGAAGTAGTCTTAAAATGAAGTTCGGAATACAGAGTTTAATTCATCTCCCTAAATCTCCAGGGAAACCATCATTTCTCTGACAGAGGGCTGAACACAACACAGACCCTGCTCCTCTTTACAACCCACATCCCACTCTCTTCTATCCACCCCTCTGGACAGTCAGGGAAGCTCTTCTGGAGTCCTTTGACCTCTGTTCCTACCAGAGCTGAACAAGTATGCTTTAATGAATATCCAACTCCAAGCTTTTCTGATCCATAAACCAAGCTTTTTGACTTTTACCGAGGTGGTTGAGTGAAAGGAAGGCTTTCAGTGAGAATCAATCAACTGCCATTGCAATTCCAAGTGAGCAAACTTTTGAATATAAATGGGAGGTGTGTTTAATGTGATTTTAGAGTTTTGATGGAGTTTTGTTGTCACTAGGGAGCAGAGCTCAGGCCTTCTCCAGCCCTCACCCTGTTTGCCCTTTGGTGCAGCCGACATGGGTATCAACAGGCATCTTGCAGGCTGGGGGCCATGGACACAGGCTTTGCAGAATACTCTGAAAACCTGGCCACATTCCATACCCTATCACGTCAGAGTACAAAAAACCAGGCCTTCATAAATTCTGCATGACGACAGAGAGGAAACTGCAAGAATGCACCCCATGGCTTGCAGAGGACTGTTTTTGTCTCTTTGAAGTCAGATTGTGCTCCACAGATGATAAGGAACAAAGCAACTATGGCCAATATCTGAAGAAATTACACCCTTTCTGAACATGGGTTGTATTGATTGGGAAACTAGAACTGCACTGGAGAATGTAGGAAAAAGAGAGGTTTTATTCAGTAGCAACATAACTACTTTGTTTTGGATAGGAACAGTGGAATAAACCTCTTGAGAAAGCTTTTGTTTTATTTTTAGTGTGGCTTTTTGGGAATAAAATCGGTTCGGAGGAAAGTACATTCTTAATTTTCTAACCCAAAATGTCATCACTCCCTATACACTTCTGCATCAGCAGCACGATTTGGCTGTTGTTTGGTCAGGCTTTTCTCAACCCCAGTGACTCATCTTTAGAACTGACCCATCACTGAAAGGCTTCTGGCCTCAGGGAGAACATTTCAATCTAAATCCTCGGATTGGAACAGAATTTTCCACTCAGTGATTCAGACCCCACCAGGACAGTACTTTAAATCTCCTGATCACTCCCCTAGATATAAATGTTAAAAAAAAAAAAATAAAAATTTTGAAGATTCAGTTAGATGCACTATTTATGCAGAAGGGACATTAAAGGAACCATAATATGGATCCTTAGTGTAAATTTTACTTGCTTTCTGCCATAAGTAAAACTTAGAAACCACCGAAAAATACTCTAATGGCAGGTTGAGGCCAGCCTTTGAACATCTCATTGCCTTAAGAAAATTTACATTCTGTGTTCAAAAATAATTGCTAGCCTGAATCTTAACATGTCCTGGTCTGTAGACTAACCTATGCAAGTGCTTCTGCTATTGCTGCTGCAAAAAAAAATTATTCCAGGAGGGCACTGGCAAAATTACAGGTGGAGAAGGAGTTTTCTGATGGTTCTTAATATGTTATTAACACTCCTCAACCACTGCGTCTGTCTTCCAAAGTTTACTCACACTGAACCCTTAGCTGCAGACTCTGCTTTGCCTCTTACGCAATTGCTATTAGCTTTACAACTATTGTTTTTCCTTGAACACAGACGCTCAGAGAAGATGTTTCATGTGTATAATATAATCTGTTTTTAAAAAGTATTTCTTGCCTGAACCACTGCCAAATAGTTGATAATTTCACTTTATAGTTTCATTTAACATTGGCTTTATATCACAGAAAGCACACCAAAAAAAAAGAATCATGGAAGTCTTAGGGTAAGATTTTGCTCATCTTCTTCATATACAGGCTTATATGAATCCAGGACAATCCCACTTTGGAAATGTACCATATGCAACAGCATCATTTAATTACCAGATAATTACTGCCTTCAATGAGAACCTTTTCTGAACAAGATCTGCTCAGCCTGGAGGCCTGGGGGAATAGCAGCAACCAGTTACAGTTTCCCCATTTCATAGACCAGTCTGTGCCAGGCCCAGCACAAACCTTGGAATGATTTAAGGAATGTCACTGTTGCCTCATTTCTGACATGCTACGCTGAGAGCCAGCGCTCAGCCTTTCTGTTCCACCCCTTTCCCCAGTCTTCCAAAACCTCCTCTGTGCACAGAGCCACACGCAGGAACCTGGGTACAAAAGGATTTGAAAATGGTCCTGTTCAAATGTCGTGTCAGCATCATGGTGGTCCCATAGTCGGTTTTGTTGTCACCGTCCTAATGTTAATATTACGATTAATGCCACAACATTAGACTACAACGTTATGCTTCTCCTGGGCTTGTAGAACAACAAACAGGACTTAGCAGATCAGCCTTAAACACATCCTTGTTTGCAAACTTTCTGTAAGATGTGACCTTTCCTCTGGAAATAATGCTGCCTCGAACCAATCATCCCACATGCAGGCAGAACAGGCACAGCCAGTTCATTTACATAACCTCATCAGAAGCTCTCTTTCAAATGTTTGCATCAGATCAAACTGCATTTACAGCATGTTTTTATGATATAATAAGGGACCATATGCAGCACAGGAACTATAGCTCTGCATACATTATCCAGATATCATGGCCAGTTCAAATATGTTAATTTGTTTTGGCTGGTGGCATTCTGGTAAATCTTCCCATGGTTTGGTGGAGTGGCGGCCACCAGGACTATAAATCATCTGCCACTCTTTAGTGTTTCTAACCAGAGTCAGGGCACACATCATTTCAGCACTGTAGCGACGGCAAATTTTTTGACGGACAGATACTTAACACTTTCTGAAAACTGCCTCCCTTTTGAGTCTCTCAGGTTAGGATCTCTAAACCAATAGCTGATTTATTTCAGTCAGCTCACTGAATTACACATTGAGTAATTTTTTAAATGTATATATTTTGAAGCACCAGTACCAGATTTTAAATTTTTAATTGAGTCACATTAAAAGACACTGAGAAAAAGACCAAGTCACCAGCTCTCTTTTATATCCTCTGGTCTCATTGACTGTGGTTAGAGGAGGTCTGTGGTATCCCAGAAGTGCTGTTTTACCACTTACATTACTTTGCCCTCACCAATAAAAGCTGAGTCAGCTTTGATGTTCTGATCTTAATTGTTACAGCACACTGTATCCCACAAGACAGAATATGGCACAACTGGTACATAATTAAAAGAAAAACACCAGGACACTTGAAGGACAGGTTGATACAATAAAAGGGAAAGCAGGTAAGTGAGCCACATCTGCTCCTGACAACTGGACACTTTGATTAGTGATTAATATATACGATAAATTTGGCATAGAGTTTGAATAAACAGATAATTAAATAACAGTCCCTCAAAAGATGCAAGGCACAAATGTAGTCCAGCTCACCAATGGAAACAAGGCAGCAACACATCATAAGGCACCTGACACTTGCAATGCTTCCTTTCTGATGTTTCCCATGTCACAGGTTTCAAATAAATCCATGAAATGGGATGAAGTTAAATTGTCAGAATTGTTTTCTAACTGAAAACAGAAAACCATTAATCTGATTCATCTTAATTCAGTATTTTGATTGCAGTCTTTTCTTTTCCTTTCCTCCATTCAACCTCTAAGTTTAAGTAAAACCCCCAAATTTCCCAATAGAATATCAGTAGTACAGGCATATTTTGACAGAAAGGTTTTCAGTTCTGAAATTCCATAAAATTGAATTTCTTTCCAAAACATTTTGGACCTGATAGATTGGCATCTCTCAAAGATGTGAAATGAAACAAAATGCTTTATGGAAAACATCTACGCCATACAGTCCCCCATAAAGCAGAGATCAGTGTCTTCAGGACCACAATTGTCCTGCACAGGGATGCACCATGCAGACACCACCCCACCTCTGTCCAACCCACCAGGAGACAACAGCAGAGGTTTCAGGGTAAGAAGGAGACAATACGCTCAGCTAAATAGTTTTGCCCACATCTTGTTTTTCTCAGCGGTAGATTGGATCATCCCATCCTCTCTGAGGATCTTTCTTGTCCCTTCACAGGTCTAAGCTCATTTCTGATGAGGACTAGAAATATCCATTTGCATCTGTGCCCCTAAAAGCAGTGCTGTGTGAGCCAGCACAACCACCACCCCAAACGTGGTGCCACTGTATCTGCTGATCCGTCTCCACAGCCCACATGCACAACAGCCCTGTGTCCCACAGGTCTTTTATCAACCCACAACCCCATGCTGCATTTCCCAGCCAAATTCTTCTTCACCTACAGCTTCAAAAAAATCATAAAAGAAAACATCTGCAATAGTTCAGCCTCCCTGGCATGACACAATCGGTAATGGCCACTGGCTCCTAACTCATCAGAGCGCACTCCATTTCCATGTAATTGAGAAGCAGACTAAGTTTGCACAGATTATATGGCTGGTTTAATGAAGTTTAGTAAAATGAGCTCATTAATGCAGCTTTCAAAGGAACTTCCATTTTCTACATCGCAAGGCATGATTTTACAATCTTTCAGCACTAACATTAAAATCTCTCCAATTCTGCCATGCTGCCAAATCACAGAGTGCATGTGGAAACTCCAGAAGTTCCTCTAATTGCTTGTAAAATGCAATTGCCATCCTCTACTTATGTGAGATGGGGCCACAACTGGCATTTCCCTAACTGTGGATGAGATCTGCTGCTCTTGCTCCTGTTGTTCGTTTCAGGAATACAGTGAGGAATGAAGAACTTTAAAAAAAAAATTAGGAAAATCAGAAAGGGACTCAGTTTCTAAGGATACCATATACATACATGCACACTTTGATGGTTTTTTAAACAACCCCAGTTGAGTACTAAGTGTATGATTTCTAATTTCTATCACACAGTTGTTTTATCACACCGTTTGAAATCTCCCAAGGTGGTTTTGAAAAGAGGTGGTTTTTTAGAATGTCAGTGCAGCACTTCAGCAAGCAGGTGCTGCTGTGGAGGGGAGCATGCGAACCACACACTGGAGTAAAATATCTAGCACAAAGATTTCTCATGTCTCTGTAAGATACCCAGAAGTCAATTAACCTGCTTATAGCTTGTCGTACAAGAAACCAATCCATTGTCTTGGACAGAATGGAAATTAATTTTTTCTTCACTCTCGGTGGCATGATGGCACTTGTGAAGTTGTTGTTATCAGAACGGGAAATGCCCATTGGAATGATAAAATGTGTCATCAGATCATTGGCCCAGGTATCTGCCATATTTTATTTGAAGCATGAAGCCTGCTGGAGGTGGTTAAATCTCTCCAGATGGCTGTTTTAAAATAAAGCCCGCCTAGCAGCATAGAATGTAAATCAAGATAAGGCAGGGAGTTCAACAGTTTTGGAGATTGCCATTGTAGGGCCTCACATCATGCCAATATGGAAAACAACAAAGGAAAAGAATGAGGAAAAAGGAAAAACTTGTATTTGAGAGGAGTTTATTTTCTTGCTGACAGCAAGCAAACAGATGGACAGAGATGGATGGCAGAAAGCATGCTCCTCGTCTTTTTCTTATTTCTTTTTGCCATAAAAGTGGGTCATTAACACACCTGTGTATTAATGCAGAAAAAAATCCAGCAATGGTGAAGAGGCTTAACAAGGTTCCTTTGAAGGAAATGGTAACAATGCTCTAGCTTTTAAAAAATTTGAAAGTCACTTGTGAAGAAATTGCATGTGCAATCCCTGTCTGACCTTATAGCCACCCAAACACATGGCAGAAGCAAAAGGCAGCGACAGGGATGTTCCTTCTCTCCTCTCTTGAAAGGGGAGCAGGCTGTAGGCAGATCTTCCTTCATCTTAAAGCATCATCCAGAAGCACCTTTTCCCCCTGTTTTGTCCCATAGGACCCAGGAGACCCTCCTGGCAGGGGAAAAAAGTCTTGTTCTGAGGAACAAAACTTACCAAAGACAAGAACAGAAAAGAGCAGTTTTTTCTTTAGCATTAAAAAAGAACTGTACTCCCCACAACATTCTTTGGCTAAAATACTGAGGTCAAATAGATAGCCAGTTCACATCGGAAAAGGTGGTAATTATCTTTAGCTCTCCAAATAAGCATCAATCACTGCTTAATTAAGGCCACAATGTAAATGAGCAGCACTAGACTTCTCTAGAGAGGAAAAGCTCATGTTGTGTGTGTATAGTTAATTCCTTTTCCTAACATGTGCTTTGGTTTACATCCACATACAGGGGCTTGGGGTGACAAATAACATCATTACTGGAAAAGAGTAAACAGCTCACAGAGAATAATTTACATGATTTAATATAGCTTCACTTTCTGTTCATAGAGTATATGTAAACAGGTTGTGATTTTCTCCAATTATTCAATTGAATTAACTTGACAATATGTATATTTATTAACTTGTTTACATTCTTTTATTGTGAAGATCAGTTGCAAAACACAGTATCTGAGATTTAAACTCTGTTGGTCCATTGGTCATTTTAATCATAGGAAAGTATTTCTATCCCCTCTTTAGATAGACTCACACTGAGGATGAGGAATCACCTTACCTATGTTTGTTCAGCACCCAGAGCAATTTAGTTCCAAGCCTCCCTAGAACATGTGCATGCTGCCATAACTCGAATTTATGAGGACAACTATGAAACTGCTATGAATTTGAATTTCACAGTATCCTGGCATTATGGCATGGATCTATAACCATAATAGAAGTGTTACAAAGCAAAAGGTAGAAGTACCCAAAACACTGAAAGGAGCCAATGCCTCCAATATTCATATTCCTCTTCACTGGTTAAATGGAATAAAATGTGGTATTGTTGTTGGAAAAAATAAGTCTTTCTCATAAAGAATCATTCTATCCGTCACTGAAAAACACATGACAGTCAGCCATCATAAAACAAAATAGATTTTAAATTATTCTCCAGTGACCAAGACAACTAGCATTTTTATTTCCTAAAACATTTTTGACATTTGTTTGTTTTTTAGAATTTAGTTATTAAACTATTTTTCTAATATTTTGCTGATCTCTTAAATTTCAGAGTCATGGAGAGAAAGAGTTGCCCAGCGATCTTAGGTTCCCGGATTTCTGCCAATGGCAGAAAATCAATGAGGATGGAAAGCATAGTGCTAAAGATGACTCCCCCCCCCCCCGCAAAAAAAAAAAAGTTCATTTGTATAACCTTATATGCTTGTTACTCTCACTGCTTCTGCTTAAGATCTTTGAATAAATGGTGGAGGAGAAATCAAGAGACAACACACTCTATAGTGCTGATGGCATTAAGCCTCAGAGATTAGTTATAGTTTATCTCAGCACAGATGGTGATCCCCCAGAGGAGACTTGGACCTTAGTGCATCTAAGTGTTATGCAAACACAGAGCAGAGATGGTGACTATCCCACAGGGTTTACAGTCTGAGTAATTGCTTTCTGTACAATTACCCTCATTCAAGTTCATTTGTAGCTTAAAGCGTTCAGCGTGAACTAGAACATCAGTCTGAACTTCCATGTAGTGATGAACAGAGTTCTTAGTTTGGCAACCACATTATTACTAATACTGTTACTATTATTATTATTTCACTAGATTAAAAAAGATGAAGAGAGATGTGGATTGGCGGGAAAGTCACTCATGATCTAGGTGTTCCAACCCCAATTCAGCACAAGCTGGCTACTGCTGTAATTGCAGGCAGCAACTTTCAGGAACAGTGTAGAGTGGGTAGAAGTACACACTGGATGGTGATTTCCAACTGCAAAACTTAAGCTGGACATTTGTGTTTGGACTATATCTGCTTCATGCCAAGTGGTGGGTGAACATTACCTGTGACCTTGCTGTGATCGTGGCCTGCTCTTTCCATTGAAATGGGAATCTCCCTTCCTTGTAAAATGTAAAACTAACCTGGGAGGAGGTTCCAAGTTTTCACCTCATTAGCCATTTTGGTGGAAAGCAGCTGTATAAAGAAGTATATATGAAATCCAGGTGTGAAAGATTTCAATGTTATAGACCAGTTTCTGACTCAGCATTCATCATGCATAAAAACTGCAATTTCAAGATTGCTACCAAAACAAACATCTTTGAGTGTGTGTATTTTAATAGCCCATGCTTCTAGCAAATGTTGTCAATGTTTTTGAGAGAATGGACAATTTTCTTTAAGTCTTAGGTTTCTCTTCTCTCTCAGCTTCTTCTTCTATTGCTCTTTCTATTCAGTACCAATTCAGTGATTTGCAATCCCCAAAGACATGTGTTTTCTTATTTGATTCCAATTTTGGCTGGACCTCAAACCAAAGCCTGGGTGTTCTTTGCTCAGAGATTCATTATTAAGTACAGCCTACTGGTTCTTGCATCCTGCCTTTTATTTTCCCAGGCCTAAATCCACAGAGGGACTAATAAGCTTGAAGTGGAACATGGATGGAATTTAGGCACTTATGTAGAAGAGCATAATTCCTAAAAAGTCCTACATCAAGCTTAGCGGCAGCCCCCAGATATCTAAATTTGCACTTCTAAAGTCTGTAGGCATTTAACTCGCCTGTCAAGAAGTGTTGCCCTCCCAGAACAGCACAGTAAGTTAGTGCATCACCTGCTCAGGGGCTCTCCAATTTGTCAAACCACAGCCCAAATCATTGCAGGAGCCAGAGCCAGACACCCAAACCAAGCTTAGTGTGCACAGATGTGAATGAGTTGTGCACAAAAGCGTAGCAGTGAGGGCAGCTTTCATTCAGCTGGGTGGTGGTGCCCATCTTGCTTACACTGGTTCTGCTCAGTCTCTTACAGGAGGTACAGGCTAAACAGCCTTTCAGGAAAGGGAATCTAAAACCCTCTCTCACATCTTCTAAGAGTACCAGCGATTCTTCTGGGCTCTGGGACTAGCCATTCTTAAAATTGAAGTTGCAGCTCCATGCAGGAAAAATTTCCAATTCCCTGTTCTAGAGGAAGAAAACTACAGTGTGACTCAGATACCCTAAAATGGGGTAGGACTTTTAGTCTGCAGTCCCAAATTTTCAGAAATTTTACATTAAATTATCTTTGGAGAGGGTATAGGACTTGCTTGAAGCACAGAGCACTTCCCATCACCTTGGGGAGCTAAGACACACTCTGCATCTTAGTTGGGGGCTGGCATAAGTAGCTTCTGCTCAATGAACACTCTTCTGAGGTGCTCATCTTTGTCCACACAAAGCAGTTTAAAGCCTTTAATTCAGATTTACGGTTTCCACAGATAGTCAGACCCTTAAAAGCTAGGTGCAGTGTTGACAAGCATCCAAGACTGGTATCATTTACTTAAGCTTCAGTAGTTTCCTTCTCCAGGTGAGCAGCATTTTTAGCGTTCTCAATCTACAAATCAGAAAGCAAAATGTAGATGTTCTCTACATTGATGACAAGATGGACAGGAGTCTCATTTGAAAACAACAGGCACTATGTGTCTATCATTAGATGGGCAGACGTCTGCTTCCTGAGTACAGATGCTTTGGGGTGCAAGGACTGAAGAGAAACCTCAAAATGTTTTGAGCACATGCCTGCCTGATCTATATGTTCTGGTGACTGGGAAACTAAACTGTACTGTGTGCAGATAAGGACAGATATAACTAGGATATTCATTAATGCTCCCCCTGAGAATATGACATGAAATAGGAAATAAGTAAATTGCCCTCTGACACAGTGTTGAGTTCTAAGTACTCAATCCATACATTTTAAGAGGTTGTTGACAAGCTGAAAATGATCCAAAAACACTTCCACAAAAATTTCAAGACCATGGAACCCATCCTGCGTTTGGAGACTCCAGAAACTCCAGCTGTTTAGCTAGAGAAGGTTGATGGGTGATTCACTCATGATCCATAAATAAGGAAGAATAATTCTTATTAGGAAAGAGGCATTAGTGAAAACACAGAAATTAGGTTTTCATGTAGAGAGGAAAGAAGCTTTTATATTTTCAGTAATAAATAGTGACAATAATGGAGTGATACAACTATGTATCCACAGTTGGAATGAATTTCTCAGCACTTGGATTCTTTCTATATAGATTGTCTGTTCTCTGGGACGTGCTCTCGGACAATATGAGAGCAAAGACTGGATACAGAAATGAATGGGGACAAGTCTATGGCTCTGTGGTGCCAGTAATCTTAAGGTCATCAGAATGGTTGAAGCTATTTATAAGAACCTATGCATCTTTTGGGAGAAATCCTCAATTATTTGCACCACTATGCAGTACTTTTTCTGTCACAGTTTTACTTTGTATCGTTCAACAAAACATATGATTTTCCATCTCATTCTCCAAGATTGTCTTTTTGGCAGGGATTGTCAGAGTTTTTTATCCTCTAAGGTTGTCAGAAGGTTCTGTATTTTGTCAAACTTTGTGGTAAATAACTCAAACATTTACTTTCCTATTTCTCTGGCTGCTTCAAAGATAGAGTGCAGGACCTTTTCTCCAAATCAGTATATCACGCTCTGGATCTGTAAGGCAGTACTAGAAATAATTTGAATGGTTTCTATGGCACTGAACAAGACATTATTTCAATGAGTAAGACTGGTAAAGTCATTAGTGACTGCACATAGGCAGCATGGTGGTCAAACAGTCATTCTGTGCTCAGGATTTCTGTTGTACTGCCTGTCTCTGGTGCAGACAGCACGTCACATCTCTGTACTCTGCTCAGACAGCCATCACCTCTGGCTACTTTTATCACCACCCTGGTAGTGTGATACCTGCCACTTCTGTTTTACTAATTACACACGTGTGGCTTGGTTACACGATACAGATCATATGTACAAATAAACAAACAAACCACGACTGTAGCAGTTAAGGGGAACGCCAATGGTGACTTAAAAGATGGTAGAAATCTGTGTTATAACGTATATCATTGTCCCCAGAATTTCTGTTCTGGAGGCACAATTGCAAGTACCAAAGGATCAGTTCCTGAGCAAGAAACACTGCACTTTCAAATGACTCTGCAAAGCAGTAACGAAGAGAAAATTTAATTTATTTCAATTAAGGAGGTTTATGAGTTATTACTTACAAGCTTTGCTAGCAGCCATAAGAGTGACTGCCACTATACGGGGTTTTTTTTGAACTCCAGCTGAGCCACAGAAGCAGAGGGTTATGAAAAGCTACCTGACTGATGTGTTGAGCTCCTGGATTTCTACCATGCTAGGACTGAGTGATCTTACAGCTTAGTAATGACAGGAATGATTACCTCTCAGGATGGATGTAATGCTACATTTCAGGGCTTAGGTGCATAACTGCTTTCCTCTTATTATATCTCCCTTTTGTACTCGATGTATTCCAGTCAATGGCACTGTAATTTCCCAAGCAACTCCTGCTTTCATAAGGAGCCCTCCTAATGACTCTGCCTTGCCTCATTTTCTCCTCAACAAAATGAATAGCTCCCCTGCCCTAAGCAAAGCCTGTTTTTATTTTCCCTCCTTTATTTTCATGCTTGCTGTGATGTACCTTAAAGATCTGGCCATTTTCAAAAGTTAATGAATTCAATGCGGAGGGAAAGCTCCATGCCATCAGCCGGGGATGCTGCAATACCACAGCTATCCGTGGGACCCTGGCGCTGGCCTCCAGGCTCTGCTGCCTGCACCACATTGCCCCAGCAGTAACTGGAGCAACCAGCCAACACGAGGGTGGCTGATTTCTGGCCCCTCTGCCTAATTGCAGCATGTTGTGGGGATTTTAAGCAGAGCATCAGGCTTGCGGACCCCTGGCCAAGAGAGGAATGTAATCTGCAGACCTCTGTAATTTGGGACAGGGTACAGTCACTAGCCCAAAACTAAAGACTAAGTCTATGTAAAAGATGCAGTTATTTCAGACTCGGATGGTCCCTTGTCGTGAAACACCCTCTAGCTCAGCCGTCCTCCAACATCAGATATTTCAAATACACTGATATTGCCTCCCCGTTTTTGGTGGTTTTTTTGTTTTTTTTTTTTTTTTTTTTTGCTAGTCATTATTTTAAACGTTGTCTATGAGACTTCAGAAAGTAATTCCCATGCTGATTCTCCACAGATATTTATCAGATACAAAACGCAGTATCAGATCTACAAGCACTGACAGGTGCCTCTATACCAAGCTGGTTTGCCCTTGTTTGGTAAGGTATGCAAGATTTATTCCTTGAGCCACTTGTTATACAAGGCAGGTATTGAAAGGCAGTCAGCATTCCTGGATACATTCATGATGATGAGGAAAATCCTCCAAGTCACAGAAGCCAGACAGTGGAAATCAAGCTCTTTACTCACTGCTTCATCTTCAAAAATCTCTTCTCCTGTATTTTACAGCACTTCATTATTTTCTCTCTTTCTCTACTGTGCAAATCCATAGAATGTGATAGCTGCTATTTTCTTCCCCTGTTTTCCTCCACTAATCATTATTTCCTCCCGGTAAGTAACATTTTCAAAATGCTAGTATTTGTTTTGTATTAACTGGCTTTTTCTTTTTTAAACATATGTCCAAATAAAGAACCTGACAGTATAAATGACACTTGCAACCTCATTTTTGCATTCACTTCATGCAGAACATATTCATACTCACGGCACACTTACCAAAGCACAATATCCCTTTAAATCACTCTGAACATAGTATCTTTAAAGCACTGATTAAGTAGTTGCCCCTATCAATGTAACTACTGCCTGCTAAGTGTGCTGTTAAATCAGCAGCTCATCAAATGGTCTGATGCTAGGATGTAACAAGTTTCTGATGGAGTTGTGCTCCTTCAAAGAACAAGCATTTTTTTCATCACCCTCTTAGTCACCTAATTTGACTGAGATCTAAGATCCTAATGCATCAATCTTGTTAATTCTCTTGCCAGTACATAAGAAATTGAAGCAATAAACCACAACCTGTTTGTAGTGGTGTTAACATTATTATGTAGTACACCAGCTGACAGGAGCACTGCTTTTCCATTAAACTTCAGCCAATACAACAAGCCCGTAGCTCTTGGGAGTGTCTATCTTGTCATGTCTTTTTTCTTTTCTTCGTCTTTCTAAACCACTGATGACTCACCCAGAGTGCTGACCCTACATTCACTCTACTCAGTGTTAGGTTTTGCATCGTAAAACACAGACACGGTCTCTTATTTCTATTGTACTTTCTCTTTGAGTAATGCTGTCATTTATGTATCACTGATGTTAAGACTCCAATTCAAAGCAGCAGGTGCTAAACATTCCAGGACAACTGACAAAAAGATTTCTAATGGGGTTAAAAAATATTTTTCCTCTCACCTGACTCCTCTAAATGGTTGAATCTTTTTGTTTAAACATTAAAAAAAAAAAAGGGGGGGCGGGGAGGGGGAAATAACTCAGGCAAATAGCATCTGTTTCAAAATGTCAGCCGTTAAAGCTGAAGTTTGGCAAAGTTGTATATACAACTATAAATATAACACAGCATATGATAACATGCAGTGTTGAAGAACTGTAAGCATCACTGATAACAGCTCACCCTTGACAAACCAGCTCCATCATAAAGAAGGAAGTTCGATCTCAAAATTGGACACAAAAGCTAATGTAAGCAAAGTGCCCTGTAAAAGCCTCAATGAAAAGTATACAGAATGAAAACCATAAGACAGGATTTTAATGGCAGCTTTGTCTGAATAAAGGCTACAGCATTCCAGCCCTTGGGAGTCATGGTGGTGCTGATGCATGGGAACAGGGAGAGAAGGAGTTCTTCTGAGGGCTTTTTTTTTTTTTTTCCACCTCTTACATCTGGGGCAAATACCGAGTTGTTTCTTCCTTTCTGCAACCCGGTTTTCACATCTTTAATTATAGTGCATTGTTTCCTCCTAGAAAAATACACCCTTCTTCATTTGCCAGAACATGCGTATTCCCTGTTGGTGGTTGTTAGAGATACCCTACTAGTATATAACTTTCCATGTGAGGGCTGCCATGGTAACACAATTTACTGTATACCAGGGTTAATATGTGCATAGACACAGAATAATGTGCAGACACACAAATTACTGTTTCCCTATGGACTGCTTCTCCTGGCACGGATTTTGTTGCTGTTGTTGGACACATGCTTTATACATTAAAGACAGAAAAAAACCTCTTTGCATTTGATCTTGTATGCTGACTGTTAGGATGTATAACAGAAATGTGTTCTTTACACTGGGAGGGGGAAGAGGTTGCAAAATCACAAATGCGTTCATGCTCCTGAAAATGCTACATGCAAGTGAAGTAAATTCTGAACTGATCTGTAGGCATTTTTACATATGGCAAACAAATGGGCAACTGTTTGTTAAAGGTCCAGTCCACTCGCAATGGTAAAAAGTTTTTTATTCTAAATAAGGAAAGTATCATTTTGAAAAATAAATGAATGAAGCAAAATAAAAGCTTTACAAAATAGCAATGGGATTTCCTACTCTGCAGCTGTGTGCTATTACCAGCTATAGTATATCACTCAAATGCTGCTTTTAAAGGGGTAACTGTCAGCCTACAGGGATTAAGATTGAGAATTTGCAATTCATCATCTTTATTTGGAAGTCTGGTAGCTTGCCTGCCCAAATTAAATACTTTCTCTATCACAAGTATACTTTTCAATTAGTTCGAAACATGGACTGCATTTGATTTCAATAAATAAACAAATTATAAACTCTTGAATCTTTATTAATTTAAATCAACAATTTAAAATTCAGTCTTGCAAAGTACATGACACTCTGAGATATCTTAATATAATTATGACAACCTACTTTTCCAATTGTCAGTGTCTCAAACATTAACTCAATTGCTTCAAACATGGCGCATTTTATGCAGGCTGCCAGCATCAAGCTCCTTTAAGATTTTGCCACAGAAATTTTTCTAAGAGTGACATTGAAAGCAGAATCGGGCCCACATGTTTCCACTCCACCCCCTTTTTTTTTTTTTTTTTTGTCTCACAAGTGCAGATTTGCAGTTAGGACTAACATAATTTTTTCTGTTTAACAGAGTCTCAGTAATTTGCCGAAGTGAATTTGCAACCAGGGTAAACTGGAACTCTCACTGCTGTTTTCAGTACTGTTTATAGCATTGAAGCAAGACGAGGCAGGAGAAAAAAAAAATCCCCAAATATATGAATTAAGAAACTATCACTTTTATCCCAGGTTAGCTGACCTATGCATAGACAGGGACACAAAAATACAATGGAGGCTGAAGGAGTGGATCCTGTTGTTTAGATTATGCCATTGATGCAGATGCTGAGATTCTGGCTTGGCTGTCTGCACTGCAAGACCAACTCATGCATTTAACACACATTCAGCTCACTTTTCTATGTGAAGAGAGGTGCGCACATAGGTACTCAGTTACACAGGCACAGAGGTGCGTTTATGCATCCATATACGTCTGCAGATCCTGGAGTCTACAGGCCAGGTTAAGTTGCAGTAGGTGTCACACATTTGAGTGGAGAACACACTTCTTGAAAGGGTTTGAGAAGGTACAAAAAGTAGCAGTATCCTTAATTCAGCACTATATTTCTAAGATGGTTATTGACATTATTGGGTGAGTGGTGTGGTTAATAAAAATTAATACAGTGCAAGCCTCATCTGACCGCATGTTTTCTGGACTATGACATGGAGGCTTTGGCAGTCCTAGGAACCTTTGAAAATTTTGGTTGGCAAAGTTGCCATGGACATTACAAGAGATTGTAAGATTCCCAGGAGTGCAAGACAACGTACCATGCATCATCATGATCTTTTGCAGACAAGACGCTCGTGGGTGTTTAGAAGCTATGTAGCTGTGAGTGTTCAGTGTTGGCCCAAAGCATAGTAATTCAGGTTCAGTGCCATGCTGGCAATAGCTACCTGGTTTTCACAGCAGATAGAATCTTAAAAGTATAAATAACTTTTGCTTTGAGTAGGATTTAGTGTTTCTGGAAACTCCACCCATAATTTCTACTTCATGGTCATACAGTACTTCCAACCCTGTGGCGAGACAACAGCTCCTGCAGAGGCCTGCATGAAGCTCTTTGCTGTCTGAATTCTCCCATCCCCAGTCTCCTAAGGAGATCACGGGCCCCTTTGTTTTCAGTACTGGATTCTCCATTAGAGCCATGAACACTAACGGCTTGAACTCCAGTTAATGAAACATAACCACACAACTGGAGGTATTCAGCTATCGGCATAAAGGAGAGAAGAAATAAATCCAGATAAAATGAATAAGTGCTATATTGCAGCACTTAAATGACTAAACCAGCAAGGACTAACTGCACATCAGACTGTTCTTCCTTTAGTGAAAGGAAGAGTGCTGAGATGAAGTCTCCTTTGGTAACCATAAACACGAAGTAAAAGCACACATAGGATGCCATGTATTATTCGCTAGCTGTAATTGCTTCCTGTCAAAAATGGACAAACAGGCAAAAGTCATTAATCTGACTTCTCCCTGGGTTATACGGAGGAGATAGAAACTTCATGTCAGAGGTCAAGCATGAACCTACCCGAGGAAAGAGGCAAAATGAGAGGTGGCTGCAGAGGAGGCAGGCTGCCCCGACCTGGCACTGCTCCAGGGCCAGCGACCTGCCAGGGCACTGCTGCCCAAGGGCAGGAGCGAACCTGAGCTGCACCTGCAGCGCAGAGCGTTATGCAAACTACACCCCAGGTGACACTGTGGTGGTCTTTCTGTGACTGACTATTTGGGTCAAGCCCCACAAGCTTCCCCACTCCGCAGCCCCTCGGCGCAGCCCAGCCGCCGGGGCAGGATTTTCTGTGCAGTGCTGGGTTCGGCGGTACAAACCAGCATATTGACTTGCAGCAGTTTGGGAATACTGTTAATCTAAACCACATACAAAGAGTTTTGTCCTTTGTAGGTCTCCAAATGTTAGGTAGAATTTAGTCTTAATGAAAGATCATCACTTATTTAACCATGCCTTTGTAACTTATACATAATACATAGACACAATTTGTTCCCTTTTTGCTTACATGTAACATGACATGATACCCATCTTCAAATAAGGAACAATAGCAACTTCTTATATGGTTTTACAAAATACCACTTTTCCTTTGTCTGACACCAGCCCCCAAAACCAAACCAGAACCCAAACTAACAAGCTGACAGATCAGTCCAAACTAAGTCATATTTTTGTGTGCAACAAATTGGTTTCTAATCATTAATCTAGTCGAAAGTTCATAAATACCACAGAGAAAACAGGTTCATTCTTCCTTTTTAGTGCTATAGAAGAATAATGTGATGGCTCGATTCCATCAGTTACAAACAAAAATCATTGAAAAGTATGTGCTTTCTGTATTTTATTACACAGGAGAAATATACTCAAATGCATCAAGAAACCCCACATATGATGGATAGTTCTAAACTGAAATTTTTTTATTGGCGTGATCTGCCATTCACTAGGCATTTCAGGAGAAATTCCATGCTGGTCTTACCTCAGTGGCTGAGGTCAAGTTTTGTCCAAGTTGTGGGAACTTCTCCCTGGGTGTCTCTGAGGAACGGTAGTGACAGTGCTGGGGGGGCTGGTGCCAATCCTTCTAACAAACAGCCACATTTGAATCTGACAGAAATAGGCCAATTTGTATTTTCAGCTCAATCTGTGGTTTTTAATTAATTCATAGTTTTTTTCCTCCCGGTGAGTTTTGCAAAACTCTATCCAGTAGTTTCTCTGGAATTTATAAAATACTCCACTAAATGAAAGGGGACTTTTCAGGACATCTCTGCTGTATATGGTAGTGCATGTGTCTACCTGCAGACACATTGCTGCATGGTTTATCTAAAAACTGAAACAAATGCACTGAACACATTTCAGATTTAATACGATTATTAATTTTTCCCTTTTCCCATATTCATAGGGTTCTTTCTAAAAAGAACAACTTTTACCAGTAAAAGAAGAACTTTCCCTTGCAAAGTTGTGATCCAAGAATCTATTAAACTTCAGGATGGCTTTGGTGCCATTCAGTTCAAGGTTAGTAAGTGATATGTGTAGTACCCGAGATTTTGTTGTGATGCGTATCACCTCAGAGAGATAACTGAAAGTAACTTCTCCTGCAGTTGCAAAGCCTAATAATAGAGAAATGCTTTCACAAAACAGGCAGGTGACTTCAAAATAGAAATCAAATTCAAAACTCATTAAACCCAGGACCAGTCCCTAGGGGAAAAAAAAAAAAAAAAAGAAAAAAGGAAAAAAAGCACACTGTCTCTACTGTGTGGGTATTGTACGTGTTCATCCAATTTTTGAGTGCTATAAAATTGGTTTAAATATAACATGCAGGTTACATTTCCAAGCTGTGTTTCAGGAAAGGCCTTTTCAATGTGTCCTCATGGGAAAATCATGCCACAGTTTAAGTGGTGACATTTCAGAAAGCAGAAAAGTTGCACAGTATGAAATTGTCTGGCTGTGGAAGAGATGAATATGCTATTTACTATGATAAGTACTAGTTATGTCCAATCATTCAGAATTTACTCTTTAATGCATGCAAGGGGAATGCAAACTACTTAGATTGCAATTAAATGCACCTTAGGCTACTGAAGTGATGAAGAAATAGTAGGAGAAACATAAAAGAAATCTTACAAGTGAGCGATGAAAGGAGCAGAAAAGCAGCTCTTAATTTTTTATGACAGACATAACAAGGCAGGTCAGAAAGCACAGAGATGCTGTAGACCTCAGGTTCTGGAAGAATAAGGTAATGAGTTAAACACCAGCAAACAGACTGGTCAATATTATTTCCAGAAGTATAAACTACACTCTCACAATTTCTTCTAGGACTACTGAGAAGAGATCAAAGCCCAGTTTTAGGGCTTTTATAACTCTTCTCGTGCAAAATCTGACTCACTTTCTCAGGAAACTTAAATGTTTCATACTAGAAATCTGTTTAGAGGGGGACCCCGGCTGGACACCACTCAGGTCTGTACTCCCCCATGTAAATCTCAGAGACCGGCAGGAAAGGATGCAGGAGTCCACAGAAAACTAAAGCTGCACAGACCGGGCCAACGGGAAGCAGAACCACCCAAGCAGCAATACCTGACTCTTCCAGCTATCCACCCAATAACAAAGGGAAAATAGATCACATTCACTGTCTGAAAAGATTACAGTAACCTCCACTTAGAAGTTTGTAGATCTTCCCAAAAGTCATACTGGAAGAAATGAAAGTTTCAGGCTTCAGTTTAAACATGCACATTTGCAAATGTGCCCACACTTACAGCCAGTGATTCTCCAGATTCTCACTCTTTTATAGAAAGGTGCAAGACACGCTAAGCCAAGAAAAATAAGCTTGCCTGTGATTCTTCACTCTGCTGCATGGGTACAAAATCCTCAGAACCTGAATAAACAGCATCACTTCGGAGTTATGTTATGGTAAGATCAGTCTGAGTCCAGGTAGACGTGGTTTTTGAAGCAAACCTGTTTTACAGTCATTATTTTTAATGACTATACCTGAATTAATTTCAACTGTTTGCAAACGAACCCCATCTGTGAATTTCAGAGAACACTAAAAGCAGGTGACGGAACTCCGTAGGTTTCCATGTCATTCATGTCATCTTAAATACTTGAATCTTCCACAGACACGGGAAGAGGACAAAAGTGACAACGTCTGTACCTAAACTTCAGTGGCTCTTAGTTTTACATCATTCATAAAGCTTTCTTACTCCACACCATCTCACTGACTATTAGACTGGTGATCCGAGCATAGCATTTGTGATTATTGCATTTGGCCTTAGTATAAATCCATTTATGTAAACCCCTGTACAAATATCAGATTCTCGATTCAGCGTGCCTGAACTTAAATGGTGCTAAATACTTTCTTTTGACATAACAACATGGTACTGAACTTCGAGAAACTCACTTTCCAAGCTATGCTTCTCGGTAATAGCTGGAAGTTATGATGCATCTCAGCTCCACAACTCTTGAGAATAAAAACTGAGAACAAAGCCTCTGTGTAAAACAGAGGACACAGCCAGATCACAGATTAAAATAAAGAAAAGTGATTAGAACACTAACAGAATGTAAAGCTTTTCCTTATTCATTACTACATTATACAAACTGTAAGCAACCAAGTACTGCATGGTCGCCAATAATAAATAATGATGAGACGTTCAGTTTTCAAGATGTATGTAATGCTGAACATTTGGCTAATAATTTTGCACCTGTGTACTATAATTACATGTTTCCTCTTAAATTTTAATGCAATTAATTAACATATGATTATTATATTTTTATTTAAGGAATGGAAGAAAGGGTAAGTTTTGCTTCTTTTGGATTTGGAGGAGACTTTACTAAGAAACAGGATTTCTGTTGAACGCTCCTGCAAAAATACTGTCTATATCACAACTGATATGGTTCAAAAAGGAAGTGATGTTTTTAACAGGTGTGACTCCAATAAGACCGAGTATCAAGACTTCCATTACTTTTGTCTAATCAGTGAATACCTAGTTACAAGTTATTAATATACCTGCAACTACATCCATAAAGCTTCAACAGGCACTGACTATTTTCCAACAACAGTTTAGATTGCTTAGAATAAATTATAAATGTAACATTCATTAGCTAACGCAGATTCCCAGCAACATTACCACCAACAGTGCTAAAAGAAACCTCATGAAGTTTCGCCATGAGATACAGCATAGTAACATAAGGAAAACAGAGGCGAGTATTTCATTACCAGCTGAAATATAACAGATAAATTTGTCAAGGTTTGTATGCTAGAAATAGTCTTCTCATTTATTTATTTTGTTTAGCTATATTTAATGGTTACAGTAAAGAGTAGTTGAGTGGCATTTCAAAGAGGAGGAGGAATCATTAGAAATAATAAGCTGCACCTCAGATAGTGGTGAAAGCCAGCATTCAAGCTTAATTTGTAAAAGCATTTAGTAGACTGGATGGTGCTTAGAAACAAAGGCAAAATACATCAGTGTCCAGAAGCTGAATGCACTGTAGACAGTTATTTTAAAAGCGCAACTCTTCCTCTTAGTTGAGTTGATAAGAGAAAAAAATACTGTGGTATCATAGACTCATAAAACTCTGTAGTTCTGCAAACCCAAATGCTTACCTTGCAAAGCCCATGAAGAAAAGAAAAAGGGTTGTATCTGAAAGGCTGACGTTGAGTAAGTTCAGTAACACCTCCCACAATGGGCTATTCTGCTCTTTGCTATGTACTTTATGTGTTCTGCTACAGGTTTCTTATGGGATCTTCTCTTTCCCTATGTATTTCCATGATTTTTTTCCTGCTGTATGCTGCTCTCTCCCACTTATTTCTTCTGTGTCATTTGTTTAATCCACAAAGGTGAGGGAAGGGGTGAGGAGAGACAACACATAGCCAACAGTGGTTTACTGAGAAAAATGTATTATAGAAAAGAATAATCAAAAAGAAATTGGGTTATAGTTTTCAACATATTGAAATCCATGATCATGTTTTCCTCCCTCTAGCAAGTATTCCAAAGGTTTGGTCAGTTCTCAGAAAAACTCCCTCATGTGCTCATGAATTTATGGTTATTTTTTAAGATTTCAGTGCCCAGTGGAATACAGATACCATGGAAAATCATTACTGTAGAGGGAGAGACAGGCAGTCTTTCAATCTACTCAGGGTTACTTACTTGGAAGACTGAATTAATTTGTCCTCTGTATCAACAAAGATGCAGTGAAAGAAGAGCACATGAAATTTGCTGGAACTCATTCAAGACATGCAGTTCCATTTCTAGGCCATATGCCCTGAAAATCACTTAGGCAATTTTCTCATATGTAAAAGGGGTTGAATTAAACCAATCTTTCCCCCAAAGACATTGTGAGGTTAAACACAATATTCTTTTCATTTTAAAAATACATCATGCATTGAGAAAATGTTGTACTTTTCCTGCAAAATAGTGCATTTCTAATGTGACTAGGAGTCCTAGGAAAAAAAAAAAAAAAAAAAAGTGCAGCAGGAATAATCTTCTCTTGATAGTTGTGCTTATCCCATAAAATTTCATGAGTAACACTTTTCTCCTGGAGTCATAACTCCAAAGGCCTTTGTTCCAAATATTATTTCTAATTATTCATGGTTTGTAAATGCAACCACAAATAAAGATGTGAAGAAAGCAGGCTTACTGTTCAATGAATTGAATGGAAAGGGATATGAACACTCATATCTCCCATCTAACAATTAGATTTTGTCAGAGGTAGGATTTTCTTTTGTTTAGTAACAAATTTGTGTAAATAGCTTTACGCAGAGTGTCTTTACTCACAGTGAGTAGAATAAAAGGTAAAAAAGAAAAGTGCTGTGAAAAATAGAGGTGAAGATGCTTATATTTTATGGACTTTTCCTATTAACTCTGTACAGGATGAGCACTCACCAGCAACCCCATTGAGATCTGTGAGGGTGAAATCCAGGTTAGGTCTTGGGTTACAACTGCTACTACGTATTTGCGCACCAGCAGAATATGTCCAACTTCTCTCTATGTGAAGAATTAAAGGCTAGTTAAATCCCTGGCCTTCCTTGTGTACAGACTGATATGAGCCATTTCAGACATCCTGTGCCCAAAATCCATGATGCAAGTGAAAGACAAAGGCAGGACTGAGTAACTGACAATTGTCAAGGTGGAGAAACCCCAGATATCAATTACCCAAAACCCAGCTGATGTAAAACACAGAAGGATGGGTATACAAAACTAGATAGACTCTCAACTCTGTTGTTATGGCACCATTTTGCAGATATCTGGACAGGCTTTATACAGTGAGGTACTGACAAGCAAGAGGAATTCAGACAATATATGAAAGCATTCACATTGTCACTGGCTGGTGATGTTCTTTAGTTTACAGGAAAAATCCCTGACACCTGGTGTTAGAGTATGACACTATATTTCGGGTGTAGCCCTCTGTAAGGTTATTGCTAAGCCAGAAACATGGTGTCATGCTCAAACACCTGTTTCACGGGAGGATGGAACAGCATGGAGGATTCTCTTTAAGTACATCCAGAAAAACACAACACAAGGAAAAGTCTGCATGGAACATTTGTCCAGTTTTGCTGTATTGGAGAATTAAAAACAAACCTAAAAATTAAAGAAAGAGCTGTCTTCCTACAAAGTTTGTCCTGCCTATGTCATTAGACATCATAGCTGTAATTTTACCAGATCTAGTAACATTTTCTTTTGATTATTTTTTAAATTGCTGTGGGAGTGCTACTCTGTTTATACCATGCCCATATTTCACATGTTCTTTAATGTAGACACATTTCTATAAGTATCTGTAATGTAGAACTCCCTGTACAACTACTGGCTTGTCTGGATTTAGCCACGCATTAACATCATCACACTTTACTCAGCTTTCAGTGTGTTGCAAAGAGAAAAACAGATACATGAAGTGAAGGCTTGAGGAAACGCCAGGCAGCCATCGTCATAGATACCAAAGTGAGATATGCTATATTAGGGTCCTGCCAACTGAACACTAAAGCAACAGACACATAAATTTACAACATGAAATACATTTCAGTTCTAAAGCAGAACTAAAGCCTCAGCTCTTCTGTTACTCCAACAAGTTTTACACCAGAGCAACTACATCTGCTTCTGAATTACTTCTGTCAGAACTAGATCTGGCCCTGAAATGCATGGAGAGGTTAAACAATATGTGGTGGAAAGGAACGCCCAGACAGCCAACACCTCCACAACTGTCTTTGAATACTAAACAATGCACAGCAGAAACTAGAATATTCCGTGTTTGTCTTTAATCACTGAGCACCACTTTCTAAAATTTAAATTCGTGCCTTTGAGTCAGTTTTTGTTGCCAAAAGCAACAGGTCTTAACAGATATAGTGTGAAACCTATTGTTTAGAACTGGCACTAACTGTTCTTCCTCCCTCTGTAGCAGTAGGGAGTTTTTCCAGGTATGTGGGAGGCAAGCTGCTTGGAGCCATTATATTGCTTGTTCTCTGCATGATCTCCTTCATTAAATAATCTTTTAATGCAACATTAATAGTAATTGCAAGATTACAGTTCAAAATATTTGATAACATCACACTATGCAGTTGAAAAGCTACCGATCTCTTCTCTAAAGCTGGCTGTGGGGGGCAAGCCTACTGCGAAACACCACCAGTCCCTTGAACTGAAAGCTTTGCAATTCCTTTGTTATTTCTGTTCCAGGTCTGGATGTCTCACAGGTTATAAGTGGTACAACCCAGCAGCAGAGGGCAGAAGGAAGGAAAATAACTGGTTAATTTGGTTTTTATTTCCAACTTTTTAAAGAACATGAACATAAAAGGGTTTGGGTTTTTTTATTGATTCACAAAGCGAAGGACTTGTCGATCACCTATTAGATGATATTTACATACTAGTACTTGAATTCATCATGTTCGAATATCCATAGGTATTTCAGAAAAGGAAAATTATTCAATTTTACCTATATTGAGCCATCTGCTTCTTTTGCATATTCTTCATATATATATATATAAAAAAAAGAGTATTAAGGAGTTTGCAACCTCTGTAAAGCTTTATCAGAAGTGTGCTTAAGTCTACTATTCTGTCTGAGTTAAATATCCTTTCTACTGTGATTACTATTGACTCTTTTTGACTGGCAGTTCCTTCAGAAGAAAGAATAAATTGTAAGCTATTGCTTACATCAAATATTTAGGTGTAGTTAAACTCTATTCTTCCATTCTCTCACATCTAAATATCCATCACTGTTCTCAAAATAAGTCATCTACAGGCTAAGAACGGGGGGAAAAAAAAAAAAAGTGTGATCTCCTCCTCCTCTCTCATGAATATTAATTTTCAATATGAAGCTCTATGTTGATTCTGACTTTGAATATCAGTAGTAGTACTGATAACAGTAAAAACATTCCTCACCTGGAGAATTAACCTGGATCGCAGTTAAAAGAAAACGCTACCAGTTCATTGGTTATTATTTTTGATGTATACAAATTCCTTAACACCAGACTCTCAGCTGTCCTTAGGGAGAAATAATCAAAAACTTTACATCAAGGAGCATGAAAAGATGGAAGAACCCAGGAAGCACGTAGAGCAAGCCACAATTCTCACTTGCACAAAGGTGTTCTTCAAGAGCTTTGCAACAGAACGGAGTTAACCAGTACTAAAAGGCCTAAAGTCGAGACTTTGTACGACTGGCTACATTAGACCAGATGAACTGTTTAAGAGCCACCAGAAAGCCAGGCTGAGGATTACAGTATATCTTCCCTACAAATGGGCAGAAACATCCAGAAACTCCATAAAAATGCATGGCCTAAATTGACTTAATTCAACATAACTACCTTAGTTCAGCATAACATAACTAGAATAACCTTTCAAGCTCAGATTTATTTTGCAGTAAGGTAACCAAGCTTCTAAACTCAGCAGGCAAAAGGGAGGACAAGAATTCTCCAGAGTCTGTGGAATGTGATCCATCCTGGACAGACATCACTGCTGACTTCCATTTCTGTGAGGTGTTCAGTCTTAAATTCTGAAAAAAAGGGGTTTTAAAAGCCATATTATGATAGAGACTATTTGTGATCACTTTCTCTTAGCAGGACAAAGCTGCTGTTTCATTGCTAACATAACCTACCACTTATCTGTAGCAGGCTTTTAAAAAAAATCAAACGAAACTCCAGTTTTTTTTCTGATTCCTTATCTTGAATTAAGAATATGTGAAAACAGGCATGTATGTCCCAAATTTTCAGAAAGGTGGGATTTGGCAACATAGCCAGACTGTTCTTCTGTGTATATCTTTCAACACTCACGGTTAGCATAAGGAAATATACCATCTGCAACATGAGAGAACATACACATAGGGCATGATAGTAGAGCTATGAATGGCATTTTCAACCAAAGATCATTTTAGTTGTCAAGAACATGCAAAAAGCCAAAAATATGGATGTGGGTTCAGCATGGAATGACCAGTCAAAGTTGGATTAGTACAAGCAGTTCCATGAACCTAGATGAAGTGCCATTATTGACAGGAATTTGTCAACATGGAACAGATTTGTTAACCACAGGAGAGAGGCTGCAAAGGAGCCCAACAACACTGCAACAAAGACTGTAAAGTCACAGAGGTACAAATTCCAACCTTAGACCTATGCTGAAGCCTAATCCCAGTCAATGTCGTCATATATAGTACTTCAGCACTTGACTGTGAGGCGAGAGCCTCGTCACACTCCTTGAGCTATCGTTGGCCATGACCTTGCCATATCTAAGCCACATTGGCACTACTAGGTCATAAACACCGAAGCACTGCTAGGCACGGGCAGGCTGTTAGCATTGTATAACAGGTGAGGACATTCCAATAATTGACTTACTGACAAATAAGAAGTCTTAGCACTGCCATTAATAACAAAATTGCTATGAAATGACGTACTTTAAATAATAATAATAAAAAAGAAATAATTGAAAAATGACCGGCAAGATTCATCACAAAAAGAAAAAAAAAGTCAAATCAGAAGTAGCCAACCACCTATATCCCAGGGAACTTGTAATAACAGTGTTTTCTGCAGGACATATTAGTTAGAAATTCAGAAAAACTGTAAAATATTTTATAATTTATATGGTATATACATACCGCTGAGTATGAGGAATTCTTTCTGCATGAAAAGCCAGCAAGTGGCACCTCATTAAACAGGACCTAGACTTAATCTAACTTGGAACAGATAAAAAAGAAAGGATTCATATGAAGCTATCCTGCCTGGGGGTTTAATCTCAAAGCTTTTGAGTATAATGAATGAATTAAGTAGGGCAAGTGATTAACAACAAAGAAGCGATCACATAATAAAAACAGAAATAGTACTGAATTTAGAGCAATGTTTCCATTGTTTATGGACAAGACCATGCTGTGCTATTTTTATTGTTTTAACTCTTAAAGAATAGGCGAACCATATGACAGCACATGTTCTCCAGGTTCAGATGGGAAGATGTGGGAAATGGCTGCGAGCAGAATACCTAATGGTGCATAAATAATGGACGGTTCAGATATCAATATTTGTATCATTATGAGAATAAAATTCAGTCTGTAGGACTCACCAATATTTTAAAACATATTTCTTTTAATGATGTAAGCATGGAATAAACACCATCAAAATTATGATGCTTTATATTACTGGCGTGCGGTACAGCTGGTTTGCCCATCAGCCGAAGCGGCATGGGGCACAGTTAGAACAACGCGATGCCACTCAGAGCTCAGCGCCTCGGCCTCCGGCGGGCCCCCCACGCTGCCCGTGCGGGCAGGGGGTGGCAGGCAGCACTGCCTTTCCTCACGAGCTTCCTGGTGGAACGAGGAACAAACACACACTGACAGATCACAGGGCTTTGTTTGGGCTTGTGCTTTTATGGATGGCATAACTCAAATTAAGCTGACTGCCAATTAATGCAAGCCAATTCCCATCAGGGTAAATATGAGGTGTAGACAGGTACAAAGCAGTGCTCCTCTCCCCTCAGCTATACCTGGAGGTAAATCATGAAATGCTATGGAGAGTCCAGGCTGTAAGTCCTAATCCTGGTATCTCAACCGCTCTGCTCCAGACAGTTCCGTGCATCACGTTCTTCACTCGCACTCGAGCACTGCTCAGTCCTGCTTAAATTACTTTACTCATGCTAAATCACAGGTTCTAGTTTAGGGAGATCCTGAAGGAAACCCACTGAGCAGAGGTCAAGATAACTCAGGGCCAGCAGTGAGAAGACTCAGGAGATGTTTTCCTGGGCTAGCAAACCCCCAGGTTACCTATGTGACACGAAGGACAAATATCCCGTAGACTACCGCAGGCACAGATGATTGCTCCCAAAAGAGCTAGACAGCACTAAATCTGCACTTTGCCACCTGTCTTTACCTACACAGGCCTGATTTTCTTGAAGCAAGAGGGCTTAATAGTTCTTCCTGGGTTGTTGATTCTTCTCATAACAAGTTTTGAGCAATATAATCTCTGCAGGTTTCACACACAACAGAACAGGTATCACAGTGGCCAGCAGATTAAGGCTGGTAACCTCTTGGATGCCTAAGTGAAATTTAGAACACATAACAACCAAATAGTATATTTTCTTCTACTAAATGAAGGTACCAGTCCAAATAATGCTTCAGGGTCTAACAGGTATCAGACGAATTACACATAATCCTTCTCTCGTGGTATTAAGTCAAAGGAAAGAATATACTTTCAGTGTCGTGTCTTTTGTTGCCTTCACAAACAAATCTAGTGTATACTGAAGTATACAGAGGGGTATAAACACAAGCAGCTTGAAATTTGAGATTTCAAGACAGAGATCACTAGGGAAAACCCCAGATTTTCTCAAGGCACTTCATTGGCTCATAAATTTTGCTTTCCATTCACTAAAGCTTTCAGGAAAGAGAAAGAGAGGATAAAGGCTGTAATTGATGGTACAATGCCCACAAGCCTCAACAGATGTGATCCCTCGTAATGAAGCATGTGGGCCTAATTTGGCATTACTTACTACCAGGAGGATCTTATGCAGGGTATCTTTCTAAATCTATGTTTGGTTGGCACCTGTGCCTTGTTGAAACTGGCATAGCACCTTCTGGGTGGGCATAATGCCATTCTAGCAGATGGGCATGAGAGCAGACAGGATGCCAGCGATCTAGTATTGCATTCGCAACAAACTTAAAGTAGAAGGTCTGAGGTCTCATCACAGGACAGCTGAGGTGGGAAGACACCTCTGGAGATCAGCCAGTCTCACTCTCTGTTCAGAGCAGGATCAGCTAGAGCAGGCTGCATCCTGTTGGGTTTTGAGTATCTCCAAGGATGGAGACTCCACAGCCTCTCTGAGCAATCTGTTCTGTGTTTGACCACCCTCACAATAAAAACGTTTTTCCTTGAATGGCCTCAGCACCACTGAGAAGAGACTGGCTCTGTTCTCTTTACTGCCCCATCAGGTATTCATAGACTGGTAAAGTCTTCCTGAGCTTCCTCTCCTCCAAGCTGCAATCCCAGCTCTCTCAGCCTCTCCTCCTATGACAGATGCTTCAATTCCTTAATCATCTTCACAGTCCTTTGCTGGACTATCTCCAGTAAGTTTTTATCTTGTACTAGGGAGCCCAGACCTGCACACAGCATACCAGATGTGGCCTCCCCAGTGCTGAGTAGATGGGAAGATCACTTCCCTTGACCTGCTGGCATTGCTCCTCCTTGTGCAGTCTGGGAGGCTGGTGGCCGCCTTTGCCACAAGGGCATATTTCTGGGTCATCCCAGAGTAATGAACACAAAGTACACAGCTACACAATTCTTAGACCTAAAATGATTCTGAAAAATCTAAAAGTATCCCCTGTGCTTGGGAGATCATGGTCCTATCAGGAGGGAAGATGAACAAGGAAAGGAGAGTGAGCCAGAGGGACACTACACCTAGCACAATCTCCAGAAGGATATACCAAGAGGTGAGAGGAGATGCCAGAACTTAACCTGCTTCCCAGCTAAATACATTTCATATGAAAGCCATGAATTACTCCTCAAACTGGAACGTTTCTAAACAGCAGAACTGCAACCTATGGATCAGACATCACTGAATAAAAATATCTCAGCTGATGCCAACTTACAACAGCTGACAGCTAGGTCCAGTATTTTGAAACAGCCTAATGCTTTCCACTGGTTCTTCAGACCATTAACTGATTAGCTGTCAGGTGCAATGGCACCTCCCTGTAGTGCCCATAAAAGCAATTTAGTCCACTGGGGAAAGAAATACCAGATATGAGCTAAATCCCATTTTGTTGGGAAGATTTAACAACTGAATTAATACTTTATAGTAGATTTTCTTTTTTAAAAAGTAAAACCAGGACTCCTCACTTTATTGGAAGTGTCTGAATCTACAGACAGAATATTCATGCTATATATGCATTTGTATCAACTGACAACTTCAGTGTGTTAAATAGAGTGATGCAAGTTGTGGACCTAGTCCTCATCCTCACATATTACTGCTCAACTTCATGAATAAGTGAGTAGAGAGCATTAGATTTTACTCTTTTTTTTCCTTGCATCAGTGTTTGCTTTCGTTGCAGTGCAAATGCCTGCTGAGAGATCACCAGAGTCCATAACTATTATCTTTCTGTTATTTTTCGGTTGTGGGTTTGGGCTTTTTTTTTTTTTTTTTTTTTTTTTTGTTTTGTTTTTGTTTTTTCTTGTTTTGTGGGTTGTTTTTTTTTTTTTTTTTCTTTTTTTTGGGGGGTGGGGGTGTTTTTGTTTGTTTTGTTTTTTTAAGTAGTCCTTGGTAAAAAGGACACTCCTGTGATTGAAATTCATCACCTGAAAGAGGAAATAATGCATCCTGGATGACAAAATGGTTTATGAATGGTATTCTAATAAAACATTGCACCGAACCCACAAATCACACAAACTGCATAGATTGAAGTGACCCTGTATTTTGAAGTACATGCATAGTGATTTGCATGATATTCATTGTGTTAAGGTTGAAAACATTATTAACATCTTTGCTCTAAACCTAACAGACCAATTTATTCTAACTGGCACTAATAAAATGTATCATTAGCAAACAGGGGTCAGTGTAAAACACAGCACAGAGAACATGCAGAAGAATAACAGATAGTTCAAGAAAAAGGATTAAATCTACTTCAGACTGGCACTGTACAAGTGGCTCATCAGAGCATTATTCTAACAAATGTAATCTACCACATACCAAAATTGTAGTCATCTATTATGCCCAGTGTTAAAGCAAAATAGTACTTAAGGAAAGTGATGCAGAAGAAAATTATATTAGCTTCTTGGATCATCTTTAGTGATATCAAATTTAAAGTATGATATTTCTGTGCTCATCTTATTTTCTAAAATTATTCTTATACCTATTAAACTTGCAAATTTTGAGTCTGTATTTTGATTTGCTAGAATTTTTCTATTCAAGATTCCAATTACTACCACTTATTTCCATCATAATGAGCTAATTTTGCTGCCTTTGCCTTTATGTCTTTAGTTATTTGCCTTTAAAACTAACCTGCAATGTTGATAATTCCAGGAGGGTAAAGGTTGCAGTGCATTTTGTTATAGTACAGGCTTGGTCATTCCTGTTGGAGCCAAGTCTTTTATAACTTTCAGTGGCTTTTAAGCCTCTCATTGCACCTTAAAGAAAAATATAAACCATTTCCCAATTAAACACACACACACACACACACACACTCACACGACACAGGGAGACAAAAATCAAAGATAAAATAAAGTTGAATATTCTGCAAGAAGTCCCTGGACAGCTTGGGAAGTTAGGTTTGTTGTGCCTGAACACACAGCATCATTTCTTCCTCTAGACCATCATGAACATCCCTACTCATCTTCCTATTTAACTTCAGTTTTCATATTTGCAAAGACACAAATATTCTAAGGTGGTGTGATTTCTAGCCTTATACAAACATTTTTTTTATATTTTCATATAAAAAAATCTGAACTGTCTCTAGAGATAACATCCAAAGATGTTATCAGCATTAATTTTATCAAATGAAGGTTTTTGTGTGGAGTATCTGGGAGGAAATAAAGTTCTCATAGATGGAATATTGAATAAATGAACATTCAAGCACAATAAATAACACTGAATGAGCCAGATTTTCCTGTACAGGTGCAGAAGTAAAAAGTTAGATGCTGTTTTTCTCTCTCCCTCTAGCTCAAGTGCGTTTATTCCATTCTTGAAAACTAGTGGACTTGCTAATGAACAGAGCCCTTAAGACGGTTTGGTTTAAATACCCTAAACCATGAGATAGTGTTTCACACTCACAGGGGAACAAATACAATGAAAACAGAATATGTGAGAGCTATAAGGAGTCAGCGGTCTACAGAATGCACTATAAAACCAGAGAGACAGCAGAATTTTGAAAATAGCAGATCTCCATTAGGCTAATCAATTTAATCTCAATGATAATTGTACGAAATATGGTAATTCTAGTCTCTAACTGTGTGTTTTAAGCACCCTTTTGAATGCTATGAAATGGAGAGAAAGTCAGTGAATTAAATCTACTGTGAGAAAAATGCCTGCTCTTACAATACTTGGCAAAAATCTGGTGCTGGATGAAAGCATGTTAGACTTCAGTTCAGCGTGGATAAGGCAGAGGTAATGCTGGTTGGCAGACGAAAGTGTTTTGAAGAATTGGCAAGGTCTAAGAGTACTCCCTTGGCTGAGAGCATCTGCTAACCCATGGTGAAAGCACTTTATAATCTCGGGGTTTCACTCTTCCTTGCTTCTGGGCTTCAGGTAGCAAAAGCAAGCAATCAAACACTGCTGTATGTCTCTAATCAACGGGCTGTCTCTTTGCCCCTGAGATTCAGCCTCTGTCCAGTTTACCTGTTGCCATTTTTGCCTCAAACTGGACTTCTAACTCTTGGCTATGGTTCAAGTCCTACCAAAAGACTTTGGCAAGAGTGGGTCAATGCTGCTCCCTGGGAGCAAGACAGCTTGCAGAACACAAAGCTACACCTGCATTCCCTCCTCCCCACCCCTGCACCCAGTAAAGCAACATTTGCACCACTGTTCACAACCAACAAACAAAAGCCAGCAAGAGCACAATAAAAACGAGCAGCTGTTTAGTATTGGATCCCTTTGTTTGAAGTTTACACCCAGCCACACACAGGCCTGCAGGGGGATGCTCTTGTGCCTGGGGGAGCCTGCTTCCTTGCTCTCCTCAGCCTCCCTCTCACCGGCCCACCGACCTGCTGAGAAAGTCTGAGAAGGGCTTGGAAATAAATATTTAGATTTTGTCAGGTCCACACCTTTGAGGAGTCAGTGCTCCCCTTCACCCACTCCCACTGGGCGCCTCACACTCTCAACACAACACAGACTGTGTAGAGGATACCACATCATAGCAAGTATTTAATAAAAATATATATATTTTAGGTGAAGTATGCATGCCTCAAATAATTTTGACCTAGATAGAAGCTGCTTTTATTAAGTTGCCACATCTATTACCAAGGAGAAGGAGTCAAGTAGGCTATAGTATTCCATGGGTTTCTTTTTACAAGCTTTGCTCTTAAAGGGGAACTTTTGAAACATTGTTCTCTCTCATCAAAGAAGATGAGAAAGAATAGGATTAAGGTGAAGAGAAGGATTTCTTTGAATAGGGAAGACATAATTACACATTTTCCATGACACATGCTGGAAAATGTAATATTGGATAATGCAAGTAACCTCAAATTTTTCATTGTATTTTAATAGAGAGTTCTCTTTTAAGATTTTTATATTATATACAGTATATAGTTATATGTATAGACATTTCTCTCACATAAAAAAGATGGAAAAGGATTGAAACAAGAATAAACTCTTCCTCCCTAACCACTAAGGAAGCACGATAAAGAAGGACAATATCAGATTAGCTACAAATTTTCCATCTCATTGTTTCCCAAAAAATAAAATTTTATAATGAACATACTCCATACAAGCTGTGCAGAGCAAGTATCTCTTCCAAAAATGCACAGAGCAGTAGTAAAAATCAAGCATGGACTCAACGACATCTGTTGTGGCATTGTTATCAAATGCCATCTTTTTTACACAAATCTATAACAGTCACTACATTTTTGTGTGGAAATATTAGTTTGTCTGCAGCATCTAGAAATTGGCACGCGAGGACCGACAGATGCTTTGGTTTTACCTCATCTTCAACTTACTTGGCTTCTCATTACACTAGCTACAGCTCGGCAAATTATTCCTCTGCTTTGGAAAGCCGACAAAATGCCATCTGTCTCTGCATGGTTATCAAAACTAATACTGTAACGTGAAAAAACTATGATCTGAAATTGTACCTGGCAACTACATGGTGAGGTCGAGTATCCTGTTAGATTACTCATACACACAACTTTCAGCTGGTGGACGCCCACCTATCCCGCTGTGCACTCAGCCTAAGGAACAGTTCGTCTCTGACCTTTCTTGCACGTAACTGTTTCTCATGCCATTGCCATTGACTGACACTAATTATGGCTTAGAATGCAAAATGAGGTAGCTTCTCACCAACTGAGACTCCAAGGTCACTATGATTAGAGTATGAGTAGCTTTTGTTTTTTCTTATAAAAATGAGAGGCTGAATGCATGGAGGAAAGAGGTGGAAAGGTCAAGGAAAGAGAAAGAGCAAGATTATATCAGTGTGGATCAGCATGTAATCGGGTTGGTCCAACAGCTACAAGATTCATCACTAAGGCTTTAGGGAAGAGAAAACATGAACAAGGTGTCATTAGATCAACCAGAAAAGAACAAAAAGGTATGAAGAGGCCTGACAGTCCTACCCTTAAGCTGACAGAGAAGAAGTAGGCATCCTCAGAGTTTCTCTTCCTTTCTAAATACCATGGAAATTTCTCCACAAACTGGTGAAGGGCAGCTCAGAATAAATACAGACATGTGTAACAAATCTTGCTTTTCTACACTGCAGAAATAATTAAATGCCAACTCCAGAGCTAGCTCCAGCCAAATGCATTTTAGAGGTAAACTGAGGTGATGATGCTATGGATCAGCAATGGGGAGGTGATCAAAATCCAGGCTAGTAGACACTGCCTTGTCTTTCATGGAGCTTCTGAACTGCAGGCTGCTAAAAATGAGAGAGCAGAGTATCATTGTTCTCATCCCCCTCCTAAGCATCCCCTACTGCCTGTGGTCAGAGATAAGATAAAAGACAAGCTGGTCTTTGGTCTGAAGCAAAACCACGTTATAGTTTGTTGCAAAGAGGTGAGGGTAGCACAAACAAGCCCACTCCTTGGTGTCTTTATTCAGCAAAATCAGTATCAGATCCTGCCATCCTCTAGGACCAATGGACTACTCCTACAAACTCTCTGGTCAAGAAACCATCCCCCGGCCAACCTTATTCATGGAACTGAGCAATTAAGCCTATCTTGCACAGAGCATACAATGCTAATCTTTATTTCATGTTTAAAACACTACAGAAAGAGCATCAATCTCCCTCTACCATCTGAGATACATTGAACTGAATATTAATTCTTTCTTTCTTAGTAGTATTTAATATGAGAAAGGCTTCCCCCAAAAAATCTCTTGTCCCGTACATATTTTCAGGCTGAAGTTACTCCTATCTTGCACTGATGTATGATGACAAGAAAGTTCCCTGTTCATACAAACGTGAGTTTATTTGAAACCAGTCAAGGTAGGCAAACATTCGCATGAGGAAAAAATGCTTTAAATAGCAGCTTAGGGCGTTTTTTGTGGAAAGACATTTTGAAGTTTAACTTCACAAAATCAAATTCTACTCCTGAGTTTCTATTGTTTTTCTTTATTGTATCAATTTCTGTTTATTTTTTTTTTTTATTTAAAAAAAAAAAATGTTCGTGTAAAATACATACCACCTTCCATGCAGTTCTGGAAATGATTACTAGAGTTTCCTTACAAGCATTCATTGTCTGCTCTAGTGAGCAGTCCTATGGCATATGCCTTAAGAATGGTGTTACTTAACGTTGTGCTCTGCTACCCCTTTGAACTGGCACCATAATGTAGGACTAAGAAATCATTATATCCTACTGGAATCCCTTTCTGCAGAAGAGGCAGTGTGCATTGCCTATCAGTTACATTCGCACCTCATCTAAATGAGTAGAAAAGAACAGAAAGACACAGAAAGCTCAGAGCTTCCTCTCTTCCTTCAAGGCTCCCTTTTTTCCTTCCATACAACATTGTCTCTTGTGTTCTTGGCTACGCCGTATTATCATGAGCTCCTTGGGAAAAGACCTCTTCTCCCTATCTACAAAGAAATCATTAAAAAACAGTAATGTCTTGTCTTCACTATGTAGTCGGTTTCTCCTTGTATGTTCTTGCTCCCAGCAGTGTTAAGTCCATGTGTAGCTCTTATTCACAGGAAATCCTTTTAGTCTTACAATGAGATCTTTGTAGAGAGCCTTTGGTGTTATTCTTCTGTATTTGCAAGGACTCTTGAATACCGGGCTGTCTGGGACACGGTATCTAGGGGAATAACTAATATAGGCTAAACGTAAACTAATTTTGGGGAACAAAAGCAGCCTTCGAGCTATATGCAAAGTTACTACAGGCTGTTCTTTCAATGAGGGTGAGTGGAAGTGACAATTCTTTTGCACTTAATGAGCCAGAGTAGCAGAGATTAGAGAAACCCTCTAAATTATTTGGCTATTGAATAAAAATCCAATTTAAATCTTGTGGAAAGTAAGAGCTTTGGTTCAGTTGTAGAATCAGGGTGCATAAGCAAGGAAAATAAGCAGTCTTTTAGATCCAGTCCCTAAACTCGTAACAGTTTATTATACAAAAGCCAAGCACAGATAATGAGAAAAAGAATATGTTAAGAATAAAGAAAAAAAAGAAATCCTTGGGAGACCAAGAGGTTTGCTCAATGTTACCAACTATTCCATGCAAAACAGTAGCCTTTCTAGAGAAACTGATATGCCTTCCTCTTACACCTCTTTGGGCCAGGGCCTCTGAGGAGACAGCAGTTCATGGTGAAGCCAGCATGGCAGCATCAGAAGACATTTCTGCTTACTGTTGCCCAGCAGCATCCATCATAACTTTTCAAACACCTAAGAGATACTCTGTGAGGACTTGGGAGAAGGAGAATGAATGCACTGCAAGGGAGTGAAACCAGCAGAACAGCAATAGAAGAGCTATGAAAAGATTTGGGGTATGGAGGACTTCAGTGAAGTATTCTCAGCCTTTTTCATCTTGGAAAGTCCCACTTCTGCACCAGCCAGGAAAAAATTTTTCATTTCTTGTTTTGTTCACAAGCAAAAACTGTAACTTGGCAGTGGTCCACTGCAAACAATAAACACCAACAGAACTTTGCCAGTTACCATAGTGGTTATACATCTTGGAGTCTATCCTTTCCTCTTTACTTTGGCTCTCTGTCTCTGCAGTCTGCAAGCTATTCAGGCCAAGGATTGTCTACTACTTTGATGACCACATATGCCACCTCAGTGAAAAGGAATGCGAAGCTATGTGTACAAATAAATATTGACTTTCGGCCTTCTTGAAAAGTATGATTCCCTAAATGACAAACTAGTCTTCAAAAATGAAAATACACAAGTTGCTCTCTTAACACAACAAACAAAAATAACACACACAATCTTCCCAAATACTACTGTAACTGTTAGTTTAACAGAACTAACAAAGACTGACTTCCTGTGGATTTGTCATCCTTAGACAGATGTAGACTTAAACTAGAACTGTCTTATCGAGAAATGGGACATTCACATCCCTCTTCTTTCTGGAAAATGTGTCATTGAAACTCAGAATCCAGATCCTGTTTTAAGGAAGATAATCATCATGGTCTTACCCAACACGTACTTTCATGAAACTTGTAGCCACACCTCATGGAGGGCATAGAATCACAGAATGGTTTGGGCTGGAAGGGACCTTAAAAATCACCTAGTTCCAACCCCCCTGCCATGGGCAGGGACACCTTCCACTAGCCCAGGTTGCTCCAAGCCCCGTCCAACCTGGCCTTGAACCCTTCCAGGGAGGGGGCAGCCACAGCTTCTCTGGGCAACCTGTGCCAGGGCCTCACCACCCTCACAGGAAGAATTTCTTCTTTATTTCTAATCTGAATCTCACCTCTTTCAGTTTAAAAACATTACCCCTCATTCTATCCTTACACAGCCCCTACCCCCAATTAAGAGTCCCTTCCCACCTTTCCTAAGTACTGGAAGGCCACTGTAGGGTCTCCCCAGAGCCTTCTCTTCTCCAGCTGAACCTCCCCAACTCTCTTGGCCTGTCCTCACAGGGGAGGTGCTCCAGGTCCATGATCAACTCTGTGGCCTTCTCTGGACCCACCCGAGCAGGTCCATGTCCTTCTTGACACAGAACTGCAGGGGGAAGTCTCACGAGAATGGAGAATCCCCTCCCTTGACCTGCTGGTCACACTTCTCTTGATGCAGCCCCGGAGGTGGTTGACTTTCTGGGCTGTGAGCACACATTGCCAGGTCATGTTGAGCTTCTCGTTAACCAGCACCCCCAAGTCCCTCTCTGCAGGGCTGCTCTCAGTCCACAGGTCTCTGCTTTTCTATTCTGTTTCATTAACATTATCAATACACCCAGCCAATACGAGGGAGATGAAAAGGCGGTTCTATAACATGGTTATAGAATCATCTAATTTCTAAAACAAATAAAGCTCAACACCCACCCACCCCCCAAAAAAACCACCAAACCAAACAACAACAACAACAAAAAAACCCCAAACAAGATGGTGGAGCTAGCACAGGTTATGACTGATGAGGTTTCCCAAGACAGCTAAGTTAATCTAATGCCCAGATGAGTCCACAACACCCTCTAGCCCATTATTAAATACAAATCTATAGAGCACATCATTGTGTTCAGTCCTCAGAAGGTTGGTCTTTATGGTGACTGTAAAATTCTCATTAGGCTACTGGGATTATATCTTCCCTTTATCTTATTTGTTTGGCTCTCTATAAATACTGAAGATAAGACATGATGAATCAATGAGTGATTCAGATTTTGCCTTCAGTCTTTATCATCAGGCATTTATCTACTTTTTGTCTCTGGAGTTTTCTATCCTGCAGTAAATTTATTGTAGTGCTTCCGAGTAATTTTTTTCCTTTTTCTTTCCCTCCCTTCCCCCAATACTCTATTGATTTTCTCATTTTTACAAATAAGCATAGCAATAAATAAAATTACAAAAGCTCAGGACAGAATCATAGCTGAATAAATACACTCATCAAGAATAAAAAATTGTTGGCTAGATTGGGGAAGTTACAGCTCCCTCATGTACATTCTTTATTATGAAGTGAAAATGCAATTAGTAAAGCAGAAGAATCTCAGAGTCAGGCTTCTATTTGCCATTTTGCTACTGATGCACTGTGGCCACAGGTGGTGTCCTTTAAAGTAATTGGGCAATATCACCTAAGATGGGGGTGAAATAGAGCTGTTCTAACTCTACTAACACCACCGCTTGACAAGGAGGTCATTGCATCACGCTTCTGTCACCATCACAACTCCACGCAAGATCAGTGTAATAAATAGCCATCTCTCAGGCTGGCTCAGAGATGTATAAATGCAATGTTGACAAGATGATTTTTAACTTCTTGGATTAAAAAGACCAGTTATACAGCACATACAGGAATGATGGATCAATATTCCTCTGAATAGCCAACATACTTTAGGATGCTAAGTTCTTGTTCCAAAGTAGTTTGAAATTATTTTGTGACCTTAAGCATTTACAAGATCACAACATTTGGATTAGATGCCGTGGCAGGACTGTTTCAGAGGGCAAGAGAAGGTCCATCTTAGTACTTTCTACTGTTAGGTTTTTGCTTTCTACAGATAGATTTCTACTAGTACAAATACCCTCCTAAGAGCTGAATAAAAAAATGGGTCTTCAAATATGTAATAATTTTTTTTCTGAAATCAACTGTTTAGATCCATTTCATAGCCAGTTAAGGTGCTGCATGCTTTGAATATATGCTTAGAAAATTTTTAAGATTCATCCTTTCGGAAAAAAATAAAAATCCGTCATTTCACTAAGTCTGAAAACCAGTTATGAGAAATATTTTCAAGTAAAATATCTAATACATCACCTGTTCTTTTTCTGCATAAATAGTCTCTCTAAAGAGGTTAAGAAAATGTGATGAAAAGTGCCAATACCTCAGTATCTCCGATGTACATTTTCTGACATGAAGTGATTTCACATTACAGTTGGGCGCCCACAGTGCAGCAAGGAAGCGTGGTGGCAGAGTTGTTTTCCCTGCAGGTGCCCACGGGTGTCTCGGCGCGGGGAAGGGGGGTCCCGTTCCCCGGGGAGCGGCTCCCCGCTTCAGCACCTCGGACAGCTGCCGCGGGCCGTCCCGGGTGGGCCGCTGGGTACACGTGGGGGGTGTGGGGGGACACGTGGGGGTGTGTGGGTACACCCTGTGCCCATGCTCAGCCTGGCACACTGCCCGCAGCTAGCCCAGAGTCACGCCGTCACCACGAGTACTTTTTGTGTGCCACCAGCCTTTCCCCACCCAGGTTTCCCTGCATGGAGCAAGTAGGAGGAGTGGGGGAAGGATGGGTCATCATTTTGCCTTGCTTCTGGATGTTCAGTGGTTTAGGCAGTATCTGCACAGCTGGTTTCAGCTGTGGCCTTGCTCAGAAAACACATTTTTCATTCCTGTCAGGAGACACATTTGAAAAACTAAAATACCGAACAACACAGGTGAAAAATGAACAACAAAGAGAAAGAAATGTCAGGGAGACAAAACTGAACGAAAACATAAAATGAAAGTTGATACTTGCTTTTTTGCTTCTCACACTGGCACAAGGACCACAACACAGTTTACTTGTGCCTTTTTTTTTTTTTTTAGAGGGAACACCAATAGGGCACAGGGACAAGCCACAAGGCAGCTGGAAGAAAAGTACAGTAGTACTTCATGGCAAGATGCACTTGCTGGGGGTGGGGGGGAAAAAAAAAAATAAATAAATAAAAATCTATAATCTCAGTTGAAAACAGGGTAGTCTGTGGTTGAGAAATTAACTGTGCTGGACAGCAGAGCTAGTAAATGAAAGCTCCATCTGGATCAGGCTGACACTAAAATAAGCTGCAATAAAGTCTGGCAAGTTGACTAGGCTGAGCAAAACTCCCAACAAAAATAAAATAAATCTTGGGGGAAAAAAGTAGTAAAAGAATTAGAAAACTTGAAGAGTATGGAGACCATGGGGTGTGGTAGTGATTTGCATCCCTGGTGTAAAAAGCAGTACAGGAATTGCATAACTGGAGGAAGAATTCGTTGTGCGTAAAAAGTACCTGAAACTGAAGTGTTGACAGAATTCCAAAGGAGATGATTATTGCAGAAGTTGCTCATGCAAAGCTGTGTGGGATGATGGTATGAACAACATAAGTGACCTCATCTAGCACCAGAGAAGCTGCCTCTGGCATAGGAAATAAAGCAATTGCTCTGAGCACAGACCTCATTTGTTTTTGATAAATATGATTGAGACGGACAAAACAGGGGAACTTACTTAAAGGTATTTTCAAATAAGGATACCTACATCCATATCTACATTTCAAGAAAGTTAACAGACAATATTTACCACTATATAAAACAGACAAGTATGCTGCATCTGATAGTACTACTACTACTACTAGTCACTTGTAGATTCTAGAGAGCAAATGTCACTTAATTTTATAGTCTAAATATAGAGAAATTTTACTTCTTCACAGTTGTTCAATTGCCAAGGAAGAATTGAACATTACATAATTAATTTCTAAATTCTGTATTTTAATTCAGTGAGGTCTTTAATTTGACAGACTCCTGTCTTCACAAAGATGGCCCAGTGCATGTCACAGAAACCTGCCACTCTACATCAAAAATTTCCAGGAGGCCCCAGAAAATGACAGTCACCAAAAGTTAAAAGTTAAGGACATTTGAAAGGGTAAAAAAAAAAAAAAAAAGTGCCAGTACAGAAGGAAGGTGATCCCACCCAAATTTGATTAAAGCTTTCAGCAAAGACTATTCGGTACATATTCCACCTTCAAGGCAAAAATAAAGTTCTTCATTTCAATCAGTGATACAGGATAAGTTGAAATAAATTTCATTAATTGGATGTATTTGAAAAGGTCATTTAAAAATCACCACAAAGTAGACTGCATCACTTTGGCCTAATCCTGCCTTCATGGAAAGCACTGGTGTTCCTAAGCTGCCTCAGCCCTCAAAAATAAAAAATATTGTTTAAATAAGGAGGGTGGAAGTATGTACTGACAGGTCAGAACAGGTTATAACCAGAAATAAGTTTCGACCCCACATTCCTTTTCTAAACAGGGTACTAAATTTTATTCAACACAGTGATAGATAAGAACTGATAAAAGAGTACATTTCTATGAAAAAATACTTTCAAATCAGAGAGAGTAAAACACGATCAGTGATGTATGAATAATAACCAGTCTGCTTCTCTCTATTACTACAAGAATCTTTTCTGATTTACTTGAACATTTACCTGGAGCAAACCTGATGCACTGGGAGGGAGAGAAATCTCTTGTTTTCCAGTAGCTCAAGGGTATGTAAGTGCACAGAAGAGTTTGGCCTCATCTTCAACATCAACAAAAAATATCATGGTGGAGGTATTACACTTACACTCAGCACTTGATCCAATGTATGCAGTACTGAACAAGGAACAGGTAAACCAGTAACTTCCATATAAGCAGCTCTCCATACTGTCTGGGCACCAGACTTTTGATCCATTATTATGAGTCAGCTTACAAGGTGAGCTCACAGACTGGGGCTCTTTTGCCCTATGTTCTCTCCCTGGACACCTGTAAAAAGAAAGCCATCTCCTCATCTTCTGTATTTGCTATTGCCTTAAATTACCCATTTCTTCAGGAATGGATAGATAGTTCCTTATTTTCCTCTATAAGAAGCCACATGGGCTATATTCCATGTTAAATAACAAATTTACTACTTACTACTAAGAATAGAAACAGCAGATTTTCCTAGCAAGATAACTCCTGATGTGAGGACAGGACTGTGAGCTAAGTCAGAGCTTGTCACCTCTGTGCCACTACCTCCCTCGTAATCTTCACCAAATCCATTAATCTCTCTGGATTCCCAGTTTCCTTTTCTGCACAAAGCTTTCTTGCCTCTGGGGGACATTGAGAAGACGAATTCATTAATCTCTGTAAAATGCTGAGAGGTCTGCTCACCACTGGTTTCAGAAAAGCATCACCACGAGAGTAGATTGGCTAGAATGGAAAGAATGAAAATTGTTTTATTTGGATTCCACATAAGGAATCTGAATTAACAGGACTGGGGAAGGACAAACATCTCTGGTGAAAGTGGGAAATCTGAGGAGCGAAATACCTGCTGAACTCGACCCAGAAAGAGTTAAGAGTCTAATGGAAAAATCCCTACGGGTTTGAACTTAATGTGCAGTGACAACGAGGAAATCCACGTGGATGTAAAGCTGTAAGAAATACAAGGCATCAAGAAAAGAGGCATTCATGTTTATGAGTTAGGAGTTATTGTATCCAGCATTTGTTATGATACCTTAGATAACATATAATTGTCCTCCAAAGGATTCTCCATAGAGCACACATAATGAAGTGGGTTTCAAAACTGCCAGCTTTGCTGGGAAGAGAAGACAGTGCCTCATGGCAAACATGAATGTTCCTTGCATTTCAAAAGTAGCCAGTTTCAGTAATTCTAATACATTCTTCACACTGGTAACAGGCAAGTGAACAGCCTAGATTGTATTTAATATCGGGAATATAATCAGAGCTCTTGTCCTGCATGCTTTTAAATCCAGGGCACTGGTCTGAGACTTGCAGACAACCATCTCCAGCAAGAGCTTAGCAGGGTCAGCCATAGTTCCTTCACAGAAGAGCGAGAACTTACAACAGGTGAGTCAAGAATCCAGAGTGAATGAATAAAACCAGTATGGAGTCAGGTCAAGAACAGCAAAGGCAAGGAGGAGGAATTACAAGTATTTCACTTTACTTGCAAACTTTTTGGAGCAGTTGACTTTGTACCTCTGATTTTGGGGGCAAAAAGGACCACTCCATCTTGGCTTGCTTCCAGAATGCAGGTGTTTGCATGAAAGGAGACAGGAGCCATCATAGAGCCAGCAAAGCACATGATTGTAGAACTGAAAAAAAAAACCCAAAACCTGAGCCCAGCTCCATGAAATCAGGAAAGTTTAAATTACATTGTTTGTAGGAAATGGAAAATACTATATTTAATTGATATTCATGCCAAGGTGATGAACTGATTATGAGGCAAGCTCGCAAAGACAGTCCTGCTGGACACACCTGAGGACTATGGCAAGTCATTTAGTCAGCATTGTCATCACCTAAGGGAAATAATCTTTTAGTGCCTCAAAGACACAGCGAACCTCCTGACTTACATGTTGACAATTGACATGCTCTGAAACTCTATAATGTGCTTATAACCATAACCTTCAACAGATATTTTATTAAACATGGTTTTAAATAGTGAAGTATAGAGAGTGGAATTAACAAACAAAGTAGAAAAGCAAAATCAAAATCACAAGGAGCAGCACACGCTGGTTATTCCTTGAGGCTGCTCATGTTTTAAACACCCTCTCTTAGAGCTGCTCAGTACTTTCCGCTGAGCGCGACAGCGTCCGCTGGTGATTGACACTCAGCCATTACACAGTGCAGTTTTGTCAGCAGGAACTCAACGAAAAAGTGAAGCTGAACACCTTTGGATAAGTGTGCACTCCTGAAAATGGCCATAATTTACTCAAGCCTCTTCCATTGATACTGATAGGAGTAACATTTTAAGATAAGCCTGTAGAAAAAAACTGTAATTTTCTGGGTTTTTTAAAAAAAAAACCTTGTTTTTTTCCCTACTGCTTTTGTGGGAAGAGGAAGCCCCAGGCATCTGACTGCAAGCTCTCAGTCACCCAGTGACTCTGACCTACAGAGCATAATACAGAGCAATCACACCTCCATGGGGTAGCTATTCAGAGACATTCGAGCCTATACAGGTGAACTGGGTTCCTTGCTTTTTGGGGCTGGGTTTTTTGGTGTTGTGTTTGGGTTTTTTTTGGGTTTTTTTGGTTTTTTTTTTGTTTTTTTTTGTTTTTTTTTTAATTCCTTGGTCTGGACCAGGTTTTTTCTTCTCTTTATTTTATTTCATTTTTATTATTTTACCTCCTCTTTGCCTTTGCCCCCCCCCCCCCCCCAAGGTATATCAATCACCACTACCAGCCTGAGCTGGGAAAGGAAGGCTACTTCAAGGTCACTGTGTAAAAAGCCACAGTGCTTTTCAGTGAAAGGGAAGGGAAAAGAGGCCATAAGTGGCTTCCTGTTTCTATTCATTGTTTAGGGAAACTCCAGAGGAAGGGGGAAGGGCCATACACTAAAGGGCAGTCCATGAAGATAATATCCCGCAAAGAGAAAAATACTTATTGGTATGCTAATAGATGGGTGTGAGTTGGAGAGAGATGGAGGAGACAGAGGAAATTCTCCAGAGACAAGTAGTTCCCTTGAGGCCAGTCGACCGTGAAAGGGGCTGGCCATCTTTGACAAGGACAGATACCACAGAAGAGAAGTGGGGGAACTGTTACAATAAATCCGGCATGTGTTTCTGCCTGGATTTTCTCCATGCTGCCGGAGGAGCGGGCTGCACGTAGCAGCTCCTCTTCAGCCCAGCGCTGACGTGAGCTCTTGAGCTACCCAGTTCTTCTGCTTGTGCTACTCAGGTGGGGACACAGTGGGAAAGGAGCTTTTGCCACAGAAGCAACTTTGTAACCTGCTTCCTCTTCCTCCAAGCTTGGATGTTAGTGATCTGCAAATGCGGTGCTGACACCAAAGGAGCAAAGGCAGCAGAGGAGTTGGCTGTGCTCAGCCACCAGGTGCCATATTTGTCTCCTGGCAGAGGCTTGAGAACCGAGTCTACTACCCCATCTCCAGAACTGTTACCCAGCCCTCTGAACTCCTGCCATTAACCTTGGGTTTACATGCAGTATTCATATTCCATATTTAAAGTACAACTATGCTAAACACAGTTCAACGTTGTTTTACAAGTGAGGAAATACCATATTCAGCCTCAACTGAAGGCTGGATTAAGATGCGCATACACAAGGGTAAAGCTAAGTCGCTACATACTATTTCTTGTTAGCAGAGTATTTTGTAACACTAGTTTCCCTAGGCTTAGGGTTTTATGTTTTCTTTGACTGTGTGGGCACAGCAGAGGCAAGGGAAGTGTCATATTTTTTATTTTTATATTGTTTACAAACTACAGACTTGCAATAGAGCCTTTATATATCATCTTTCAAAACACATTTTGAGTACTGTTGCTGCTGAAATATTAGGTTTCAATACCTATTCACCTACAGACACTTACAATGACACTATTGTTCTAGGTACCCTACTAGCACAGAATAAAAGGCAATCTCTATCTCCAAGAATTTATAATCTACAGATTACACATAAAATTTAGGCAAATCTTTTCAAACAGATAGTCTTATTTTATTGCTGGAGAATTTAGATATAAATCTTTTTTTCCTCAAGTGAGATTCCTATAGCATCTAGAGCACAACAGTGCCATTAAGAGGAAACTATTAAAAGAATACATTTTTTTTAAAAAAAAAAGAGTAAATATTCATGCAGAGCCATAGAAAATACAGATTATTTTTGTCAGAGAGAAACAATGAGAGTGATTAATAATGTGGACATTCTTGAACTTTCATTTCCTCTTGAGTGCTGTGATGTTTGCTTTCTGATTCTAAAGTATTCCTACATTATGCTACAGCAACAAGCCTCTCATCTGTAATTATCAATTCCCTCACAAAACCAGAGAGGTAAAGCATATCCAAGCCAAGATACAGAGTCAAACAATGCCCCCCAACTGCCCTATTGCACTGTATTTCAGGGAGTCTATGGAGAGATTGCAACACAACAAGAGAGCTAAAAAAAGACAACCCTGGAACCTGAGATAAGGAAGCACTGAGAAAAACAGCAACCACAAGTTCTCATGGGATGAGGCTTGGCTGACGCTAGAGCAAGAAATACATGAAAGAAACAAGTGAACCGCACCCATGAAGTGACAGCTTCTGTTCAGTGATAAAGACCCAGATAGGCTCTGGCAAACTGGGTCTCTGCCTTCATTATTTATATCATTCAAATAGGAAAACCTACTAATATATAAACAAGAAGTCTGGAATCAAAAGTGGTTGGTGATTATCTATTTAATCCTCTGTATAGATTTAAAAAACCAGCATACCAAGCACATTCTGTAAGGAAAGTTTAAACTATAGTAAACCAGTTTCTGACTAAAAGCTAATAAGCATATTAGTGCAAGACTATGGACACAGTTAAAATGTGCAAAATTTCAGTCTTGGTATCTCTGTTCCTCCAATACTTCTGGCAGCAAGGTAAAGAGGTCTTGCCATCTCAAGTTTGTGTTTACATATGTGTCAATTTACCACAGACAGAAAAATCAAGCACAGTACATCCTTGGTGCGCAGCAACAAAGTCCAAAATGATGGTGGGGCCAAATGATGAATTTTGACTCAGTCTGAAACCAAAGCCTTATTAGCACCCTTAAAGTTTGAGTTTTCTTTTCATTATAACTGTGCTCCTTTAGAATTTCATTGCCCCCTTAAAATTAAGCCACTTCCCAGTTGTTTTTCTGAAGACCATACGTAAAAAGTAAAATAAAATAATACGGTTCAACATGTCTCTATGTTATTCTTCTAACTGATGCACTGGGGTTCCATAGACCACCACAGCACAAATCAAATTCTCATTTCAGATTGATTTCCCTCACCATTTCACATCACCAAGTACATGAATGAAACACCCCACCCCTTTACCCTGAGTCTTGTAAAGACAATGTGCACTAGTGCTTGGCAGGCCATGAACACCTTCCATGGCTTTAAGGACTAAAGGATTCCATTTTAAAGAAGTTGTCATTATCAGTAAGATTTTATGCTTAGAAAGATTCCTGTAGACCCGCATTGGTCTGTTGATGCCTAGTGAAGTTGAAAGTAGGCTGAACTTTGTTGGGGAGGTCTTAAAAGACTCTTCAGCCACGAAAGGAATTGACTTGGATTAGACATTTGGAGGGATGGGTCACATACTTATTTGCTCCTACACTAATGAATATATACAGTACACACCTATTGTTTCATCTCACCAGAGACAGGTGTTTACACACTCAACTCAGGTCTGCTCCTACATGCTTTCTTTTACCTGAACCACATGACCATCCATATATAAACCTTTCAGCCACACACTTATTTCTGTTTTGATCCTGGGTCAGGTATATGGGAGTAAGTCTCAGCTGTGCTTTAGCTTCATTTGATATCTCTGCCCTGTGCAGGGAGGAGGTGGGTTACGCAGAGCCCTGCAGTTCCTTGCTCACCATTTCACTGCAGAGAGCAGGAGAGTTCTTGCCCAGCTGGCAGAGGATGACAGAACATCCTGGCACAGGGAACTGCATGGATGTCCAGCCATGCGACCACAAGAAACGGGCACAAGGTGAGGTCAGTCATAAGAGAGTGGCAGCCTAAGAAAAATAAAATAAAATAAATTAATTAAAAAAAAATCTGTTTAGATCCAGATCCAAGTATTGAGGCTTACTGTAGAGCATGAACATATCTTTCTTTGGATATGGCTAGGTAAGCTGCTGCTCTTACCTACAGAGAAACTAAACTCAGGAGTTAAAGATTCTGGAGGTTTACCCTTAATGGCCCCATCTGTCTGCTGGATCATGCAGTAACATTAGAGCTTTGTCTATGTTATAGGGTGAAACAAAAAACAAAACAGCATTTGGAAAAAAGTCCTTCAAGTAAAAAAGAGTGGTAGAAGACATGGTACAAAAAATGATGAAAACTGCAAGATGGACAGAATTGTAATGATGACATGATTTAGTATGTAGATTAATGCCTTCTAAACAGGACAGGATTGAAAGTCAATACTTCAGTTTATTGATTTTGGCAATGATTTGTATTTCTTACATCTTTTAACAGTATGAATGAAACACTGTGTATGAAGTTACTAATGAAAAACAGGCTTTATGTTTGTCATTTGAAAAATAATAAAAGTAATTTAAGCAAACTGAAATGAAGGTATCAATGTAATGCTCTACTCACGGATCATCAAGGGATACTAAGGAAAACCATGAACTGTAACTACTATTTACAACAGATCTGGTTTTAAACAAGGTAAGGGAAAGACAGAAATAGACCTCCAACAATCACATCTTTTACATTTAAACTGTCAAAAATACTACCATGTTTTCTTTCATTTTAGGTTATATTCAAAAGTTTCAAACATTTGCTTTTTAAAGACCCAACTGGCAAAAATAAGCTACGGTGTATGCTTAAAAATTCATCCGTTTAATTGTGCACTGTGTACTGTCTGTATGGCTCAACCATGATATTTTCCTCGTGCAATGACCAATATTAATTCTAATCTCAGACTGCTCTCTACTGGTAATAAATTATGTTAAAGCTCATTAAGTATCTGCAGTACCAGAGACATGTAAAGAACCACAGCTGGCGTGTATCCTATCTTTGAGTCCATGCAGGAATGAGAGCCTTAAGAAGGCAACATGGATCTGAAATGAAGAGTAAAATGCAAGTGCTTGAGCCAAAAGAGCATTTCACTTTATATTGACCCATCACGGCCCTATTCCTGCTCCCATTGAATTTAATACCAAAACATGCAGCTGTTCTAGATTATTTGGTAGGGGCCTGGTCTTTTGAACATAAATAATTCTTTCTGCACTCAACCAGGATGGGACTTGCAAGAACTAAACACATTGACTGCAAGTGAAGAACATGAACAGTCTGGTCCTTGTGCTACTTCAGCTTTTCTTGACAACCAGAGATGTCTTTGTGAAAAAACTCGAATTTGTTCTTAAATTTGAGTTTTGTTTGGTTTTGTTTCTTTTTTTAATTACAACTACTGGGTGCAAAATAATTCGATTTCTTCTCACAATTTCATACCTGAAATTGTTTCGTAGTACTGGAAAGCACTAAGCCTGTAACGTAAGCTAAGTACTACACACTAGAGCACTAGCATTTTTCTTTTCCCTATGCATATATGTAACACACTTGATAATAACAGTAAAATACACTGTTCACAGTCTGATCTTGCTTCCACTGAAGGTAGTAGTGAAACTCCTCTTAAGACCACCAGGAGGTGTATGTGCTCTGAACCTCAGGAAAAAAAAAATAAGACACTAGGTTTGGTTTTTCTCTTTCAAGTTACAGAGTAGGCAGACTTTGGTCTTGCTGAGGTCCTAGCTTTGAACCTCACTAGCTCCTGAGACAAGAGCTCTTGACATAGACCAGGCACAAATGCCAGCTGATCTGGTTTTCATTTATCTCAGATCAGCCTCCAAATTAAAAAAAAAAAAAAAAAAAAAAAGCAGCAAACCAAACCCCAGCTTTTCTTTTCTTTTTTTTTTTTTTTTTTTTTTGAGACAAGTTGAAGTCCTTTCCCTTTGTCTCCTTTTCCTACTTAATTCAGTGTCTGACCGTATCTTCCCGTCACTCTTTGAAACGACTCTGTCCTGGCACAGGTTTGCACAAGGAGGGATAGAAGTTAATAGCAGGGGTCATTCACCCTGTCCAGTGCAGCATGTGAGTGTTGGCCTGGATACCCCTGTTGTTCCTCTCGGTGTCCTATGCCACCTGTTGCTCATTTTGTTTTCCACATGTTCTTCAATAATTGCTCAGGCTTAGCTCTACTTCTTTACAGAGTCATAACTTACCTTCTGTATTGTTTCCCCAAGGTTTTTTTGCTAAAAGTTTAATTAACCAATTTTTAACACTGGTGCACATACTATATTTTGTTTTGTTCATCTATTGCAGTCATTAATATAAGCTGAAACTTAGGGTTGAAAAAAAAAAAAAGAAAAAGCAGAGAAAGCAGGTCACAAAATAAAGTCCCATAAAATTTGAGTTATAATAGAAGTACTGGTTGATTTGTTGCCTCCCTCTGTGTCAAATTAATCCAGTGTGATAATTGTTTGCAAACATATGGATCACATGAAAAAAAAAAAAAAACAAAAAAAAAAAAACAGAACACTCTTGTAGGTCTGGAGAGTTCCAAAACGTCTCTCATTATGGGATCTTGCTTCCATTGAATTGGATTCAATTCATTTCATAGTCTAGTAAGAATTTTAATGAACAAAATCTGAGCTGCCCCATGACTCTAGAATAATTTAGACAATGTTTGCGACCTTAAGCTGTGAGAACCTATCCCCAAGCACCACCCTGTTGTGTGACAAAACCCCTTCCAGCAGTACCGTTAGAAGGATGATCCCAAAGATGCCCCCCTACAGCTGGCAGTCTCGGTAGCTGGGCTAGAGGACCCCTCTTTGGGTGGCCCCTTACACCCCAGTGGTACTCTTAGCAGTGGTCAGGGAATCAAAATCAAGGCAAGATCTTACTACAGAATTGAACCGCACTTCCTAGAAGGGAAATGGCCTTCATCTTTCTGGCCACTGAATTTCAGAGGACTGATATACACCACCTATCACCCTGTTGAAGCAGCTTGTCCCAAAACACTTCTTTCCTCTAGTGCCATTGTAAGAAACTGATGATTATTTCAAATTTCATAGACAATGCCACATTATATACTGAGCTGTTCAGGAAACATGGCAATGTAGAGCATGCAGCTCAGCACTGAGTTAGACAGCAACCCATCACAATACAAATTAAAAAGAACACACTGATGGAAAATTTTAAAAATTTTAAAAAAACCCACACAAAACAACCCAACCCAAAAAGCCCCCACAAAACCAGGCATTGTTACAACCATTAGCCAAACAACTCAGGTTGGAGAATTTACTGCCCAATTATTACGTGACCAGTTATTGGATAGAGTTGACAAATATTTCCTCTCTTTCCTTTGCTTCAGAATTGGCACTGCTCTTCTGCCTTTTGGAAGAACTGTAGCTCTTGCCAGACTGCTTGGCACTGCTCTAATTGACAATTTTAGGGCAGTAAATTAGCAGGGTTTTTCATGTTGTTTTACTTCTAATTTTAATCAGACATACAGCCACTTGGCACACCAAGCCACACACTCTTCCGTGCAAGTTCACAGTGCCTCCATAAAAATACCCTCATTGAAGTGTAACTTAACTTTAAAAGAGTCACACAAAAGCAATGTGCTGACTAAATGCGCTAGTACGGTGCATTGAGAGACTGTGAATTCCAATTTCAGCCATGCCAGTCATTTGGCATTAAAATATGCACCAGCTGTGAGTGTTTGGATCTCGATAAGTCAGAGTGTGCTGGAAAGCTGACAAGATACTGCTGTGAAAATGTTTCCAGCCCCTAATCTTTGCTGTCTCCTCTTTTTCATATTTTGCTACCCATGTTGGTGTATAATGCAGGGAGAAATAAATGCAAAATCCAAGGAAGATGTGCATGGGGTGACACCAACTATTTATAGGACTTGTAAGATAGTGCTGCCACTCACACAGCTCTGGATTCTTCTTTGATGAGTTGTCTCTGGACAACCTTTCTAAACGGCTAATCTATTTTCCTTACACAAGGAAGAGCTTTGTATTAGTAAAACTGGGAGATGTGACATTGCTGGGAAAGGGAGGAATGGTGGCACTGAAATCCACAGAGCGCCCTCCAAACTGGGACACTAGCTGCTGCCAAGGGAGCTGAAAAATGAGTCTCGACAAGGAAGTACTTTTGGACTGATTTATTGGTAGAGCATATCATTCTGTAAACTCTGTTTTGAGCAAATATTTCTTTCCCATCTCTCTATTATTTATTCATATCCACATTAAATCTCACACACAAGCCGCCAGATTTTAACCTGCTGAGGAGGGCAAAGCGGTATGCTTCCCATCTGTTCTACTTAGCCAACAAGATGCTCCAGATCTTATCCTGCTTTTCTAGAAGGAAAATCCTCCTCCCTTGTCACAACCATCTTCCCAGCCCCACCAAAGGGGTAAGCAGGGGCAGGGAAGGCTGCAACTTCATTTCAGAGGCTGAACCTTTTGTAGCAGAAGGCTGAAAAAGGAGTGCCTAAAAGCAATAAGCCACCGTTTGGTTTGCAGCAGCTTCAGCTCCTTTCAGGTTGAGCTCAGTGCTCTACAGCGGGTAACCACACATCATCCTCCTCACTCCTCTGCCAGTTTCAAGGGATACAGGGAAGGATGACACACAGGAGCCGAGCGGGTCGGCAGAAAGCAGGAATCTGTCAGCCTGCACCACGATTTCCCTCGCCCGCTACTTTGCAAATGCCAGGCATAAAGGTGAGGTGAGGGCTGGCGAGTAGCGGGGTGAGAAGAGCAAGTTGTGACCCAGGACAGCCCTGCTCTGGCTGAGGGACAACAACCTGTGGAAGGACAGGGGCTGACGTAGGAGCTACAGCACTGCCCTATGCCAGAGGAACACATTCAAATCCTTTACTATCTAGACAAAATTCTTGAAAGCTGGCAGGATTTTAGCTTTAGCTCAAGGATGTTTTAGTAATGTAAAGACCTCATAAACCCTCCAGCCCGGGGAGAATTTCATCCATCAAAGTGAGGCAGAGAAGCATCAGAATCACGCATTTATCCAAAGGTACAACTACGTTCCCCCTCTGGAGCCATCCCCTGTTTTTTCCATGAATGCAGCTTCAGTTCGGGAACACCCCCCCACACCCTACACACTCACACTGTGAAATACCAATTAATATTTTACCAAAATGGTGAGAAAGTAGAAGGAGGATACTAATTACAGAACGTGGCATTGAAGAGGAACTGCTGCACTAGATCTTCTTTCCCCAAATGAGGACTGCAGAGGAATAATGTAAATTAAGGTATATTCACAAAACTCTGAGCTAGCCAAAGCAGCGTTTTATAATCAAAATATCATCCCACAAATGCAAAGGTCACCTTACATAAAACCAAGCAAAACTGAAAAGAAGTCATTTGATAAATCAAACACAGAAACAGATTTTTTTTTTTTCTCCTTCTCACAGAAATAAAGATTAAAATAAATGCCTTATGGCCAATGTCTGAAAGTAAAAAAGCAATCAGGTGCAACAGTTAAATCCAGAGGAATTTCCCGTTCCAAGTCAAGCTCACTGCAGGGAAAACAGAGCAAACTAATTATGATGTAAATCCACAATGAATGTTGCAGAAATAGTAAGCAATGTAAACAATAATTTTGAAATTCCCAGTTTATATCAGCACTGATCTGTTTTATACACTCCAGAAGTATAACTCAGAAAAGATATTTTTGTACTAATGAGAGACTTCTACTTTTTAATCAAAGAATAAATTAAAGCATTTTCAAAAGCATGCCAGCCTCATTAATTAGTTCCATTAAAATGTAAAAGATGAGTACATACATTTGCCTCACTTTACACTTGCATCTCTTTACCTTAAATATCCTATCAAGTATTATTACAGGCATGGCTGGAAATAACATCTATTATTAATATACCCTGACACTTCTCATTAGATGATCCTGTGTTCAATTGTTTACAATTTATGTCAGTTATAACTGTTTGGGATTAAGTTTTCACAGTGGGCATTTTAGAGAATTTCAGACAAATAATTTCTTCTTTTTCCAAGGATGAGATAAGGGGAAATCAAGTATTTTATCTGTGTCAAGAAATTCTAGGAATTGCTTCTTGAACATTACAAAAATAAAAAAAATCAAGTTAATCCATTCCAGAAAACATATTTTGGAAAAGGTTTGAAATCTGGGAAGGCTACTTCATGCTGCCCCTGTGAAAATCCACTGGCATTTAAGAAGTTATAATCCATTATGTTCTTCACAAATCAATTTATTCATCAAAGGCGGACGAAGTCTTTCAGCTTCATTTCTTAATTGCAACAAGCTAAAATTGAGAAAGAATGCAGATGGGGATACTGCTGACTGTCCACCCAGGTACAACAACTTCTACTATAGGCTCCCTCTTCCACCAGGTGAGAAGCTTCGTTTGCCCTTGACAGAGCTCTATGTCCCCACGGCATTTCCCCATGCAGTGGGTGATAGAATACCACCTGGCAACTTCTCTTAGCTGAAATAAGGGAGATATCTGTGAGTTTTGGGCACTTCAGCACTTTCAATCAACTGATCCCTCCAGAAGGTATTAGGACAATGCCTCAGGACAGCATTGCTACATATTCAGTTCTCTACGAAAGCTAGAAAATCACCCAAATCAAATACCCACACACTATTTTCTGAAGTGCCTTTGGATGGCCACACTTATCATGTAAAACTGAGGAAATGCTAAATTTAAGCTCATCTCTGCAACCATAAGTCATTCCTCTTTTTGTAAGAATTATCCTAGTCTTTCTATTTTCCCCACAGGGCCAATTTTATCCAGTGCACAGCAGGAATCACGTTCACTAAATGAGCAAAGATTCAATAATTTCTCCTTCTGTCACTGTTTATTAGGAGTCTAGAGCCTTATTTTTTTGCATACTGTTTAGACCAAGTTCTAAAACCAGCATTGTTTCTGTGTTTGCCAGTGCAGTATCAGACCGTTTCCAATACACTAATTGACTTATTTTCACAATTTGTCTGTGAGTTAAGTGGGTTTATTCTCATTTAGAAATGGCAAACTAAGGCATAGAGTCCTATTTTGTGTGTGGCAGAAGCTGAAGGAGGGGTTCTAAAGTAAATGTCGTGAGTACAGGGGAGGACAACAGCCCTGTATGTTTAACTACTGACCACACTCACAAATTGGAGAATTGGACCCATGTCCAGCACTGCATTTCTACACACAAGTAGTTGAACCTGCAGAGATTACCTGCCCATTGTCTGCAGACACAAGATGCCGGTAACACTTGCGCACCAAGCCTAACGGTCTTGTTTGAAAAGCTCTACCAGCTTGTGAGGACACATGCTCACTTGTAGCAAGGAAACAGAGCGACGTTACTAAGGGGCAGAATACAGAAAGCTGCACCACATCTACCACAGCCCGGCAGAGGGTGGCCTGACAGCAGACGCGCTCAGCAGTTTACAAACCAAGGCTCAGCTGAGCTTCCAACTAAATGGGCACCAGTGTGGTTTGGTCAAAATGTTCAGTGGCTTGCTCTAGTTCTAGATGCACGTCCAGATTCAGGTCGGTTTGCAAGGAGCCCTGGGAGCTGAGGACAAGCCTTGCTGCAGCTCCAGAGCCCCTCGCGGCCGATGCCGACGTGCCTGCTGCAGGCAGGCCTGGAGCAGCTGTGCTTTTCATGAGAAAGGCAATTCCATTAAACTAACAGCTGTGAATGGAGCAAGAATTTACTTTACTGTGACTTTATTTTCTGTGATTTTATCTACTTATCTTTACTGAATAAAGCAATTTGAGTCTGATTTTATTGTCTCATCGGTCAGACTAACAGGTGTCCCAGTTGCAGGAGTTACCAGTAGATGTGCGTTTCCTCTGAAACTGAAGGAACGACTTCAGACCTTTTTGGTCCTATATCAAAGGGATTCTTTAGAGAGGAAGAACCAGCGAACAAATATTTGTTTATTATAGTATTAGCACTAGACATAAAATGAAAAGAGTGGCGAATCCAGCCTATTGTTACTGTAAATGTAGAAAGTGTATAAAAATGGAATTTCTCACAGCGAGCGTATGAAACACTCTCCTCGTGATACTAAGCCCTAGTCTGTGTGGACTGACAGTACCACCACATTTACTGCAGGCTGACAGCTGAGTTATGAAGTGTAACACCATGATACAGAGGTGTCAAGATTGCTGAAATTAATACAGGGATGTGTGGTGTTTAGCTTGTTGACTCAGCTGACTTAGGTGTGTTAGGGAAGCAGTATCATACGACAGTAGAGGCACTGCAATTTAGCATAAAGTAAAGCTATTTCTTTTTGGAAAGGTTTCTGATGCTTTCTTAGAACATGTATATTTTATACTAGACTTTTGGTTGAAGGTATCAGTTTCCTGCACAGGCATATGTCTGTTATTACAGATGGGGAAAATGTAGCAGTGATGGAGCTACTCAGAAGAAGAGCAGCCAAGTGAATGATTTAGGATTCCGTATTATGATGCTCTACTCCCATTCCCCTGCTCTAACCAAGAGACACAAAGCCTTGGAATACAAAGGCCATTTGCTCTCTTTCACTGTTGCAGTAAGTGGTACCCTTTCAGAGCTCACTAGCTGTCACTGAGCTGAACAACAGGGCGACTCAGGCTGTAAGGCAGGGGCAGATTCCAGAACCTCCTTTACCAAGGGAGCCTGTGTCTACTGCTTGTTCAGGGGAGAGGCTGCTCAACACAAACAATTGAGGATAGGGTTTCAAATTGAGCAGTTCCAACACCATCCAGCAGAGAGAACAGTAGCTCCCTGCCACACGTTATCAAAACTCTTACAATAGTTTACATATTCTGTTAATCTCTCTTCAAGTATAAGGGTGAAAGTACCTTGAATCTTTACAGAGCATTTTATCTTTTTCCTTTTTATAAGTTAGCTTAGCCTGATGCGAGAGATTACTAGGCTATCTAGTCAGTATTGTCAGTGAACACACTTGAGTAACAAATCTGTTCCTCTGAACCATGTAGTAAAGACAAAATTGTCTTCTACTGAAATTGTTTCAGTACAGATTAATAAAAATTTGGACCTAGGATTTCATATTCTTCTTTCTGAGGGGAGAGGAAATGAGGAAATCTTTTACCCAGAGAACTGCTAAATGCTTTGCATTTGCTTTGCCTCAGGGACCTCGAGATCAGCCCAAATCTTGGGAGGTTAAGAGTAAGCCTCAGAAAATCATGACAATGAGCACACTGGGCTACTGTCATGGATATAATGACTTCCTCCATAAACAGTTTTCTTCACATCCAAGAACACTAAATTCTTACTGACTAAACCTTGGAGTAGGCTACATTTTAACACTAGCATGAATGCTGACCCTACTGCAATGAACTCCAGTGTTTCCTCATCAAATTCTAAGCACAACCATGCAGCTGCCAGATTCCCCCAGAACACCCATGTTTCAGTATAGCCCACTGTGAGCTGAATCACCTCAGGCTGAGCAGAAAACTGCCTGCAAGACTCTCATGGTCCAGGTATGTGCTGGCTTTTGTGTAAAGCCCTCTTCTCAGAACCTCTTCTTCTGGATATACTTTCAAACAGAGGAAGGGTGGAAACAATGTGTTGTCAGACTTCACCACTACCCACTGCTCTCTAAACAGCTCACCCAAAGTTTACGGAGTAAATGACAGTCTTTGCCTTGGTCCCAGTAGAATTAATGTAGACATGTTAAATTTTTGCTTGTTCTGTAGGTGATGTAAACTTTGCAGTTCCTTGCCGCTTCAAAACAAGGACCTTGCCCCCTGCTCTGGCATGCACTGGAGCTAACGACAGCACTCCCATTAGCCACTCAAGGACAGAGTAAGTCATTGTGCAAGTTCTGCATTTACAGTCTCCGTGGAATAGATTTCCACTGGAACAACCAACAGAACGTTACACAAGTGCAAACCATATGAGATGTGCCTTACTACTGTCAAACTGTTGTGACACACTTACTAAACGGAAATCAAGAGAACTTTTGAAGAAGAACTGGAACCACAGATTTTGCAAAATTGTCACTCTTCTTTCTTACTGTATGGAAAAAACACATTCTACTGAGAAACTCTTAGAATTGCCTCCAGAAAATGTACTTCTGTCATTCACATTTCTTAGGATAAGCTTGAGTCATTAATATAACCACCTAAGGAAAAGATGAGTAGGGCTTGCTCCTACTAAAATTAGGGGGTTACTTAGCCTGACCAGGTGGATCAGAAATGATAATACAGGCTTGTTAAAGACAGACACATTAACACAGGAGAGTTTTAAGTTAATCTGACACGAAGATGATAAATCATTATTTTGTTTCTACTCTAGACAAGCAGAGACATTATACCTTTATATCTATCTGTGCCTATATCTACATATCCCTACCTATTTATATTTAGGTTCAGCTTGAATTGTTCTTCTTGTTTTAAAAGTCTTTCACTAGGCTACCAGTTACAACAAAAGGAAAATTACCAAAACATCTCAAACATCCTAGGCAGCCACATCTGTTAGCTCATCATAACGTGCATATAGATATTTATGTTCCAGGCTCTACAACAGTCACATTATGGTTTTAAGTGCATATCTCCTACAGACAAAGAAATCTGAGGTCGTCAGTCATTACATTCATGTTACCTGAACATCTTGCTTTTTACTAAAGTTTCCACGCACAAGCAATATTAACATCTGTTTCAAGGATCTCTGCTGGAATTGTAGCTTCACACAGCCAAATTGCCTATGCTTCCACTGAGGAAACGGCTATTTATTTTATGCAACCATCTGGGCTCTAAATAGTATGTTTTGTCATTTGTGGTCTTGTTTTCCAGGGTTTCTTGTATGAAATTTGATTCCTTCATAACTTATTTCTTCTGTAAATGACATTTTTTTAATAATCAAACTTGTGAATGAATGTTTCATAAGAGACTTACAACGACAGTGTCAATTCATAAATATTTTGGATCTAGAGCCAAACCCTAATTGCAACAGCTTTGATGGTCTACTTTTTTAAAATAGTCTTTACGAAACCCTCTCCCAGTTAGATGAATGACATATGTTGTTACAGAATTTAGTACTTCAGGATGATACTTGTTTGCATGGTTTGAACACAGACCCTTGCAGTCTCAGAGCCCAGGCCCCACCTTTTTAAACAAAGGGACCGATGGTAATGACTAACAGCAGAAGTAGATATTCACAAACCTTTACTTATAGTCTAGTATTTTTGCTTGGATTATGATAGAAACGCAAATACTTCTTTCCTTCCCCATATCATACCTTCTCAGATTTCCCCTTAAATTTATTTTAGTCTCAGAGTTACATGTCACAGTCCAGAAAGCATCAGGTATCCTGGAAGGCCACTTACGGAAACGCTAAGATATCCTGAATCACAGATGAGGACAGCTGACTTCCCCAATCCCTGTTTGCTGTAGTCACAAACTGGTTTGTGTTACACCACCGAGCTCACTAACTGACACAAGGGAACCAAGAGCAGGACTACAAGCCCCCTCAAATCTGCTCATTGTTCTCTAGATACACAACCAACATTCCCATTTTATCCATAGGAGAGGTCTCTGTAACATAGACATAACACTCCACCTTTGTACAAAAGTGAGCCAAGAGATCTCTTCCTATAGAGATCTACCCTGCACAAGAGCCAACACCACAATAGTCCATCCTCTGCAGTTCCTGGTACACCCCTTCCCTGGCCACATCCTCCAGCAAGGGGGGGATCTCTCACTCTTCCCACCAACCGTTAGTTTTCTTCCCACTGTTACTTGCTCTGTCAAGGAGACCAGCCACACAAATTAGCTAATAGTAACCAAGCTGCCCTTTCCTCTTTGTGAAATGGCAAAGGAGATAAAGCAAGTAACAAGTTACACCACAAACAAATAATAAAGACTATAGGGAAGTACATGGCTGAGCTAGGCAATATAAACTCATTCAGGTTATTCTCCTCCTCCTCCTCACAGTCTAATCACTGAGCAGAAGAAACAGCCCCATTCTCTCCCCTCTTCACCAGCTATGCTATACGCACTCCAACAGATCCTAAATGCAGGTTTCAAACTTTATGAGATACAGAAGAACATATTTCTATCACACACACCCCCCTACCTTGACCATCATGGTGTATCACTTGTCTTCCTTACTAGCTTTGCACAATCCATGCTGTTTCTGCTCTCCTATCTTGTTCTCTACTTTCTTTTCACTCAGGTGCAGTGGCTTAACCATCAGCCACTAGAGAGTAAATGGCTGCTGGCAAATGTTTTCCATGCAGCAATCATGGAATAGCCAGTCAGAGAGGGACTGGGGGGGGGGGGGGGGGGTGTTGATTGACAGCTAGCTGAACAGGAGCCAGCAGTGTGCCCAGGTGGCCAAGAAGGCCAATGGCATCCTGGCTTGTGTCAGCAATAGCGTGGCCAGCAGGGACAGGGAAGGGATCTCGCCCTTGTTCTCAGCACTGGTGAGGCCGCACCTTGATCACTGTGTTCAGTTTTGGGCCCCTCACTACAAAAAGGACATTGAATGACTCGAGTGTGTCCAGAGAAGGGCAATGGAGCTGATGAAGGCTCTGGAGCACAGGTCATACGAGGAGCAGCTGAGGGAACTGGGATTGTTTAGTCTGGAGAAGAGGAGGCTGAGGGGAGACCTTATCACCCTCTACAGCTACCTGAAAGGAGGGTGCAGAGAGCTGGGGCTGAGCCTCTTGAACCAAGTAACAAGCGATAGGACAAGAGGGAATGGCCTTAAGTTGCACCAGGGAAGGTTTAGACTGGATATCAGGAAGTATTTCTTTCCAGAAGGGGTTGTTGGGCGTTGGAATGGGCTGCCCAGGGAGGTGGTGGAGTCCCCATCCCTGGAGGGGTTTAAGAGTAGGGTTGAGGAATCTGGTGTAGTTGGGAAATGTTAATGTTGGGTTGATGGTTGGACTGGATGATCTTCAAGGTCTTTTCCAACCTAGACGATTCTGTGATTCTGTAATCTCAAGTTCTTCCTCCAAGATATTTCTTAAAACCTCTTATTTCAAGAATACTTCTACATAATCAATATTCCTTCAGAGACAAGGTACCAAGGATTAATACAGAAAAGAAGAACATGTTGAGTAACCTAAGATTATATGTAGTATCCAGAAATTCCATAAAGCCTTAATTCAATACTGGCTTTTTCTAGAGCTGGCATGTGGTTTCTTTTCCTCCAAAGCATCAGTTCCAAACTCTTCCAATCTATCAAACCATGACTGGGATAGAAGGAGGAGGCTGTCACAAACCCAGAGAAATATATTAATAGTAGGTTTGCCTACACTGCTGTCAACAGGTCCACAGCATTTGTAAGAAGACAATCAAATCTGAAAGGAGACAAAACCCTTTTCAGCTGGTTGTCTGAATGAATCAAGAAATAATTATTCTTTCCTCCAAGACTAAACTCGGACAGATTGGCAGAATTCTCCACTTGCTCAGCAGAAGTAAATATGAGTAAAACAGGTCTGAGCAGTTTTGCTGCTTTAGGAGACTTGGCTGTAGGGGAAGCTCTACCTCTCTTCACTTTAGCCTGTGACAGAAACCACTGGTCTCTTAAGGGCCTAAGTACTTTCAGTTAACTGGAATCCTTGAGCTCAGGAAGGTGACAGCTAGGAGGAGGCAAACATCTGTGTGGATGATCAAGTTCAGGTGCTAGAAGACAATTAACAGTGAGATGCAGCTGGGAAAGGCACTGGTTGGAGGGGTGTGGTGCCTGCCAGCATGCCACCTGGTTCAGGTAAGGGCCCTTCCCGTTCACTAGGAAGCATGAGTAAATTCTCCTTAAAATAAAGGGAAGGAGCAAACAACTAGACTCTGCAGCTGAGTGCATAGGTAATTTCAGGCCAGGACTAGAGAATTCCTTTCCTACCCTGTAATGACGAGTAAAACCAAATTTTATTACAGATTATAGGGGTTTACTAAAGCAGTCAGACCACATGATGTACTAAGAATAATTACAATCTCCCCATCTTATTCACAGTAGTCACTAAGCTGTTATATCTGTAACAGGCTTAATAACGAGGTGAAGAGTGAATGGGAAAGAAAAAGTCATATACCTGTCTCATTGGCCTTCGCTTCCTATATTGACTAGGATGTCTATGTGGGGAGAACTGAGTAATGGAGAGAAAAATAAAGTACAGAAGATTATATTTAAAGAAGAGAGGAGTGAGGTCTGTCCTTGCATTACACTAAAGCAGTGGTCTCCTAAGTAGGGTGCATGGAGTATACGAGATAATCCATTGGAAGGAAGAAAATACTTTTCATACCATCAATACAATGAAAAATAATTAAACCCAGTGCTAATTCCATCTCTATATCATCCTTTTTAAATCTTAATTTTTGTGTATATTTTACAAGGTACATAATATATTAGTACAGTAGTAGGGGTACAGGCTCAAAAATATTTTATGGATAAGGGTGCATGATCAAAAAGTTTGGAAATCCAAAGGACTGGTCTTGCCAGTAGAACCAGGTCAGCTGTAAAACTAGAATTAGTGCTGAAACAGTAAAATAGCTGGAGCAGGTAAGTGTTAGAGTAGCTATTCTACCCACAAAACTAGTGCTAGGACCTGAAATCCTGCTCTGAACATCAGCCCATGGGGAGATCACAGTAACAATCCTCAGGACGGTGAAGATATGATCACAAAACAAGGAAAATTCAGTTACTTGTTATGCCTCTTGCTACTGTTGCAAATAAATGTGAGACTCATGCTGTAACAACTCTAACCTGTCAAGATGAGCTACAGATGATGTTTTAAATTTACTGTAGTGTTTTGTGCAGACTTTGAAAATTCTAAGCATGTCATTCAGTATTGGCTGTATGCTTCTTATTAACAGCATTAAGCAAATAGAAAGCAATTGTTCAAAGAAAAAATGCTTGTTGAAGTATAATAATATGAAAATTGCTGCAGTAGATTATAATTCCTTTGGGTTTATCCTTGCTTTCTTAACAGTATATATTACTTAATTGATAGATCATAACAGGTCATTTAGAGCTATTAGGTCTCTTGAAAAAATAGGTGGTCAAGAGCTCTTTAATGCACACCACGCTTACTGTAGACCATAACAGCTGCTTTGGAGCTGTCAGCCTAGTTTGTCACAATCTATTTTAATCTGAAAAAAAAATCTCAATTACTTTGTAGTTGCCAACGTGCAATTTAAACTGATTGTTTGGTGCCATCGCTGAGCATTGTTTGAGGATGGGAGGTGAAATACTAAAGCAACTATGAAGCACAGGCGGCGTTATCATCAGACAAATCACAGGGGACTCAAATTCAAAGTTAATAAAGGAGATGCTTGCCATGTGTTTACAGAGGACAAACAATGAGAAGAGACAGGACGGGATGTTTAACTCTGTACTCAGCTACTTTAAAAACCTACGAGGAACCATTAATCCTACACTTATAGTTAAAAAGCTGTATCTGCTTGTTGCCCCCACTTCCCAGCTCAGCTGTCTTCTGACAGCCAGCTGAGAAAGCTCTGCTGGGAAAGGGGGTGCAGCCCAGTTCATCCATTGTAGCAACACCGTTTAGATCTAACCAGCATGTTGAGAGCTTGCAGAACAGGAACTCAATGAGAGGAGTGACTCCTGTCTTTTGGCCCTTTGGCACATTACATTCCCTTTCCCCTGCCCTGTAAGTACATATAAGTGGTTGAGAAGGTCAGATATAGGCACATAACTTTGCAGATAAGAAATGTATGGAGTTCAGGAAGTAGATTTCAGCTGTTCTTAAGTGCAGGCAAAAGCTAATACAAATGCTCAGAAAACCCATCCGTCTGTCTCTATCAGTCTCTTTGCTCAGAATGTGATTCTCTATAATCATGTCATTCAAAGAGACTTTTGCTAAGTACTGAGGGAAAAGTGGCTTCCTTTGGTGAGGGGAGGAAAGCGCCTGTTGCTGCAAGCTATCCATCATCTTTAAAAAGTCCAAGATGTACTAAAGCTCCCCAAATTTTTATTCCCAACAGAGCCAGATAAGACCAGTGTTTTCTTGACAAGCACTGCTCCCATGTCAGAATCTACTTCCCAGTACAGTTTTGCAGACATCCACCTGCCTGCTAGGTTGGATAATAAATAAATGCACATCATGCCTTTATTTGAGAGAGATTTTATTCTTGCTGCTTTTTTCTTTTTCTTTTTCCTTGCACATTTGGGGAAAGATACCCTTCCCCCCAGCCAGGAAATAGCCATTTTGAGGTAAGACCTTAAAATTGATGATTTTGAAAGTTTTCCCTATTGCCATGCTGTTCTGCTCCTGCATTCCTGTGGTGCCAACAGATGAAGTTGTAAGCCTGCTCGCCTCCCTGCATCTAATCCTGATACTACTCAGCAGCAGGGAAGGTGGGCAAATGTTCACTAGCAGTTGTTGGCAAAGAAACACAGCAGGATTTAAACTGGATGATGCCACTGCATGTGTAAAACAACCATTTGAGCAAATGCTGCAAGTAGCATCTTTAACCAGTAAAACAGAATTTGCTGTTAACCTTTTGCTTCCTAGATAGCTGCACTGATGAGTTATGATTAATTGTAATTATGCTTTTTTTAAAAAAAAAAAAAAAAAAAAAACCAACAAGCAAGCTTCTTGATAAAAGATTAAGATAAATGCTTGTAGCAGTTGCTGTGACAGACTTTTATATGTGATCACACTAACAAAAATAAATTGCAAAAGCCAAATGGGAATAAGATTCTGTTGCATCCTGGTAAAACGTTCCACATCATTTTTCACAAGGTCATTTTTCCCATGATCTTCCTTCTCTTCCTTTCCAGCTTGCACAGCCTGGCCTTTACTTGTGTTCCAACCCCAGATGTTTCACGGTTTAACCATAGTCATTTTAGAGCATTGTAGGACTGTTATGAATAAGGAGGACCATAACAGTAATTTGCCATGCTTATCTGCTATTCAAAAGCTAGATCTTGGTCACCTACCGTATCACCAAAATAACTGGTCAACACCATACCAATAACAGCTTTTCCCCAGGCTCTCAGGTTTCCTTCCTTCTGATAGTTGTTCATACAGCCCATAAGAGCTCCCTCTCCTTCACACCAAGCTCTGTCATTCTTTGAAGTTAGCAGTTTGGTACCTGAGAATATAACTTGAAATATCAGCTAACAGTGCACCCAATGTTAAGAATAGGAATGAACTTTTTCCTGCCCTTCCTCGAGGATGATGGTAAAAGATGCATCACATAGCCAACAACAATTCTTATATGCTTAGCTACTGCAATTCATAATGTTTAATTGAAGAAATTGCTTTTCAGTACTACCTACCTGGTGCATTTAACTGAGGCAGGGCTTTCCTATTAGGAAATGTATGTGAGAACACTTTATATCTGTGTATTATCTCCCCAGATATCCTAACTGTGCCATGAGCCCCAAGCACAGGATGTTATCTGTCCCCTTTGTGGGCTTAGTTCCTCCATTCCACATTTTGATGATGCATGTTAGTGCTGGATCAAGTACCTGAGCAAGAAAACGGTAAAAGCTTGGAGTGTCAGTAAAAAACTTGGGAGGTTGGGCAAGAGTGCTGTGCTAAATGGCAGGCCAATCAGATGCATCAGAAAATTCCTTAACGCAGCCAATGATCTGCAGCCTTACAGACTGAAAAAAAAAAATCACATACTGGAAAATCAGGAAGATAAGATTGTCCTGGTTTCAGCTGGGATGGAGTTGATTTTTCTTCTTAGTATCTAGAATAGTGCTGTGTTTTGGATTCAGTATGTGATGAAGTTGATAATGAGAAGATGTTGGTAGATGAGAAGAATGTTGATAATATACTGATGTTTTCAGTTGTTGCTAAGAAATCAAGGACTTTTCAGCTTCCCATGTCCTGCCCATGTGCAGGTGCACAAGAAGCTGGGAGGGAGCAGAGCCAGAGCACCGGACCCAAACTGTCCAATCAGCTTTTCCATATTATATAACGTCCTGCTCAGTATTTAGAGAAGGGTCAGCTGGGATGGCAGGGGCGCGCTCTCGCTTCTGAGATTGAAGTTTTGGGATCTGTTCTCTGGGTTTGCTAGCTGGGAACGGGTTGGGCAGCTGGTGAGCAACAATACTGCATATTACCTGTTTGTATTTAATATTATTATTTTACTTCAATTATTAAATCGGTTTTATCTCAACCTACAAGTCTCCTTCCCTTTACCCCCCCAGTTCTATCCCCCAGCCCCTGGGTGGGGTAAGGGTGGTGCTTGGCTGCTGCTGGGTTTAAACAACAAGGATGCTGCATGTCCATACCATCTGTAGCCACAGTCCCTTTTAGAGGGCAGCTCTTTGCAGAATGGCCATCATCCTTCCCACACTGCCTGAATGTCAGCTGCCACAACCAAACCCACAAGGCGAGCAGGGTAATGATGGTGGTTGGTGCTACAGAAAAACAGCTCTTGCAGAATGAAGCTCTATTCCACTTACCTGTACACAGAATGGAACACACACACTCAAAGATTTATCTGCTTGGATAGGAGATACATACAGGATAGTGGATTCTGCAAGGAAGCAGTGCAGTAACCAACAGACCTTTTGTGAATGGACTTGGAAGCAGTACAACAAAACCTAGAAGGCTAGAAGAGTACAGCTGTGGACAGGTTTTCACTCTCACCTGGCAGAAACCATGTTTTGTTTGTTTTTTTTTTTCCAGTGTGTTGCAAGAACAAATAAGTTTTGGAGCACAAAGATGAGAAGAAAAACTGAGCTGGACAGAACCAGTTGCTCCACTGGGACCTTGCAGGAGAACATGAAACACTTTTTCCAGGGAGACCTTTGCACTTCATTTTAGATGTGCATCCAAGCCCAGGTCGGCAAAGGATCAGAACCACCGTAACGTTTCAAAATTTCATCTCTTACATGGAGCCAAAGGAAAACATTTGTTGAGCAATGAAGTACATTCTCTCCTAGATCTGCACTACCTGGCATTGCACGAATCTCAGCTGGGTAAAACAGGCCTCAGAACTGAACCTCAAGACTTCAAAAATATGAGACTAGTTCCCCAGTCACAGGAATTTTGCTTAAACACAAATTTGTATTTGGCTTTGGATTTTTGAGCTTTATGGTTCAAATCTGTTCTCTTGCTATAACTCTGAGAAGCTTGGGTTTCATTCTGTTGTTTTTATTTTTTAAGTTCGGTTCTCATGACTTTGAAAGCTTTCTAAAGGTCAGATGGAGAGAAGTACCAGGTATTGCTGCAATTGCCTGCAGTGTAATGCATTCATTTCATGTTGCTTTAAACCTTTCCAAAAATCATCTTGACTCTTTCTCTTCATCTTCGGAATGTGGTTAAAGGTGTGGGTTAGGTTTGAGAGGAACCAGAAGGTGAGAGAAACCCTTTGCCATTAGACATGGTGGAGGCTCCGGGTGATGTGATGAAAGAGCTGTACTACTGCCGAAGCCCTGTCATAGCTCCTGTCTCCAGGATAGCAGCAACCACCCTCAGACACACAGCTATTGTGCGTTGGGGCAGGTTGTTTAGCCTTGTACTTATTTAATCTTTGTGAAGATAAAGAGGGATGTTTCACTGAGAGCTCTTTTGTTTCACTCTGTATCAGTTCAATGGGAGAGAGAGCAGATCTAAAGCCACAAGCAATGGTTTGTATATCTTGTAAGTCTTCTAAAGCCTTGTCATCATATTCTGTATTATGTTGTCTTTTTTACTGAGTGACCATTGCTCTATTGTACACTATCTGCCTTTTTGTGACTTGATGAACCACATTGTAAAAGGTAGAAATCAATAAAGCTCTCCAGAAACCAAAACCACCGAGGGAAAAATGTTTTCCTGCAGCACCATCTTGTGGCCCCTGATTTTAGTACCGAAGGTATCTCTCCCTCTCCCTGGGTCTGGAAGGTGGAAGGTCTGCTCTGCAGATTGGGAACCGCACCCAGCCCTGAGCAGATGCTTTCACTAGCCACAAGTGCACTGTGAGGAGTCCTGTAAGAATGAATCCCTGTGCCGCCTTCTAGCTGACCTGGGCCCTAACCGAGATTTTTGAAGGGATAGAAAGAAGAAAGGAAAAATGAGTTTGGCTCAGCAACATGCAGCTTGGGTATATGATACACACCAGCAGTTTAGACATTAGGGAAAAGACATGTTACAGGTAGGTCTCGGGTAATCCCGTGCTGAAATTTTTCTGTAGGATGCTAAAGTCTAGGAGTACAAAAACAAACAAACAATTATTATCAAAGGGATCTAAGTATTTACTAGTGGAAATAAGCAGCCAATCAGCTGATCAAAACATCCACGTTTATGTGACAAAGTCAGTGCAGTTAGCATCACACACAGGCCTCTGAATGAATATCTGTGATTTGACCCTAAGGTAATAACCTTGACCTTCAATAATAATGAAATAGCTGTTATAACATTTTAGGCACAGATAGCAGTTATTTGTGCAATATCCATGCTTGACAGCTATTGATTCAATGACCTGTCAGGCTACTATAGAAATTAAAATTTAAAACCAGAGCTTCTGTCTCTTCTCCAACGGAAAAACAAAACTTCCAGCTTTTTAGAACATCTTTACAACAAAACTGCTACATGGAAAAGGGACAGGGCCCAAATCCATGCACTGTGCTCTTGACCACTGTCCCACTCGGTAGAATATAACCCTTGCTGTCTCTTTTTCATCTCAGCTCCTCCTCTTACAGTCTTATACTTTGCTTATGCTCATCTTGTTCTGGTGCTGCCAGATACAGTTACTGCAGATGCATTGACTGCTTACTGTTAAATACAGTTGTTTTATCAGTATGTATCCCTTTGTTAGAACGTTATGTGACACTGAAAGCAGCTGTGCTGTCAATGACACAGAGATGGAAGGAATTTATTACCCTTCAAATCAAAATCATGAAGCACCATATGAAAGCCTAACTTTCTCCAGAGCACAGCTCTCTCCATAATCACCATCAGCCACGAGGATCTATGTGATCTGTCACATGCACATTTCAGCTGTGACAGCGCCCCTAAATTCATGTAGCAGGAAGCTGTTTTTATCTTTGTTAAAATGTCTATATACATAACTTCACTATTCATAAAAATACTATCAAGAAACAGCAAATACACATCAGATTTGGAAAGCAAAGAGAGCTCTACTCAGTCTCGATCATTCTGCTGCTCCACATCAAAAATATCATAATACTTTTACTTACAAAATGATAACCAATTAATCTGTAATACAATGCTGCTTGCAATGGTTACAAAGTCAGGCTTTAAAGCTCCTGCATATAGTTATATCTGACCATCAGTAAGTACTTCGGCAATTCATGAGATCGCCCATGTCCATGCTCCTAATACACTTGGATTTTAAGTGAAACCTTTTTTAGGACTAATGAAATTAAGAAAAATGCGGGATCCTGAAAGTACACAGTAGAAACTCATAATATTTATTCTCTAGTTCAGGAGCAAAGTTCCAGTCCTCCCAGTTGTAGCTCTTGGAAATTCTTCTACATGGACTTCACAGCCCCAGAAGAAAATGACCAGTGATTGCATTATTATGGGTGATACTGATTTCTGTTGACATTCTTTTAGCTCCTCACTCTCACTTTGCACTTAGCTGCTGAAAACTGTTAGATGTTTGTTTGTTTTATTTTTGTTACACTACAGGGAAACAGAGTGAAATTGCATTATGAAATCACCTACCTTGGGAGGCAGGTCATCTAAAGATCACAGAGAGTGAGTCTGTGGTGCAGTGATACACTGCAGAGAGAAACAACGCCAGAGAAAACACTACCACAGTTTCCTCAAGCAGTTTGTATTTTTGTCAAGCATATCTTTAAAGCAACTGCCCAACAACAGATTTTCCCCAGTCCTCTGCAGCCTGGTAGGGAATTAGCCATCCTCCTCAGTAAGAGTAGCACTGCTGTGCTATGGCACCACCCAGTACTGAAACAGAGTCAGCTTGCCACTCACTACCAGTTTCATGCATTACAACACTCTCTTCTTAATCCAGATAATATTCTAAGACTGACCTCTAAAGTGAGATGGGCATGTAACCAGTATCTTTATATCCCTCCCCTGGAATGCCGTATTAATATGAGAAGACTGGCATTATTATTCAGGAGTTGCCACAAGCAGTTTTCACTTTCAGTGTTACCAGCTTTTTCGTATAGGAAATACAGAATGAGCAAAATCAATAGCTTTATTAAGGGTTGACAACACTGTATTACTTTGATACTATAACAAAACATCTCATTTTCTAGGGCATATTCAAGTAATCCTGGTCTCCTTCTGCTTGAGATCTTCTAGATCAGGTGGATGTTCCTCTACACCAAAGGGGAAGAAAAAAATAACAACAAACAAGCAAAAATAAACATCAGTATAATTACATTTAGGGACATCTTTACATTTTTTGCCAAATCAATACTCTCCCTGAAATATCTCCTTTTTGTCTAATGACCTCACTTTTTTATTTCATCATCACCTTTAGTAGGCTATAGTTTGTGGAGTAAATAGCATTTCACTCTCATATTACATTTATTTCAGCAGTCAACTGCTCTTCAGCATAGAAAAAGAATGCCAAGACATGGAGCTACATGACCATGTCAGCTGTAAAATACCCCTATCTGTACAGAAGGATGGATTTCTCAGTGCCTGGAAATGGATCTGCACCTCCTGAAAGCAGCAAAACCTTACGTTGCTTTTCCACTTTCCCATGCAGCGGTTTGCACATGGGATAAGGAACACTGAAATGGCAGAGGACTTAAACCTAGGACTGTAATACTGTCCATGGCTTGCCCTGATAGCATCACAGGACAGCAATCAAGTTCTTGCAGACTCATTACTTCTCTCACAATAGAAATTGAAGGTGATCCCTGACAAAGTTTACTGGACTGGGACACAACAGACATTTAGTACTGCATGTGTTTAGTATTCTATACAGAACCAATATAAGATAACGATCCTAAACTGAAAGAACAAAAGAATACTCCAAGGTTAGTTTACCTTTCTCTTTGTTCTTAGGGTCCTTAGAGTCTTTCTTAAGTCAGTCCAGTAAAGGGTCATGAACATCATCACCACGTTCTCTTTTCTTCCTAACAATTTTCTTTATTTTCTTGTTTGCACTTCGTAAAGGATTGAAGCATTGACTGCAACATATTAAAATAACAGCTGAAATTGTTTGACTTTCAAAGAAAGGATTTAGACAACATCACCTAATACTTTAGCCATGAAATACTAGTTCCAGTAAAAAAAAACACTACAAAGCTACAGTTGATTTCAGGGGCCATCACAAGATTTCATCACTTGAACACAGACAGATTAAGGCTAAGAAAAGCATTTCAATAAGTTTTTCCCATCTCTTGTATTTTCTTCATAAATTTCAGCTCACCTTCTGATTCATACAATGCAACCATGACCAGAAATTTCCCCAGTAGCTGGTCAACCAAATTCTATGGCCTGCTACTCACAACTGTACTAGGAATTCAGCAGAATGAAATCAAGACTTTTCTAATTCTTACTCTATTTATAAAATGTACACATTATTCAAATACAGCACTAGTTAAGTGCACCTGCAGCTTCCTGACCTTTAGTGTCTTAACTTACCCACCATTGCATGTGGTTGTTAATGAAGATTAACAAAACTGAGCGAAATAAGATAGGATAGCAGAGTTATGGACATAGCAGAAGTGTCAGAGAACACAGCTCAAAAAGAGATACACTATGTTGACAGCACACGAGAGAAAGTGACTGTTACCAGGGCACTGGCACATTTAGATTCTGCTTCCTGCATGAAAAAAAACGTTGGAAGGAGGCAAACAGAGTTCATCAGTGGGGATATGGAAGTAACAAAGCCTCACTGACTCGGGAAATTACTAGTGCTGATCAAGTGTGGCAAGAGGAGTACTCAGCTATCAATTTTACAGGAATTCCATGTCCCTACACGTTCGTAGTCTGGCCATATTATGGGATTACCTCTGCTGTCCTAGTCTTGGGCATCTCTTGACAAACAGCCGCCCTTAGCCACATAGCACAAGTGCCCGCAAAAGTTTTCCAGGGCCAGTCACCCAGGTTTGGTGTCTGTCTCCCTTTTTTTTTTTTTAAATATGAATACAGACTCCTATGGGAAACCTTGGATTTTCCTTTAAAAGAGGCCCAGTGGAAATAATTATCCCTAATTTCTTCAGCACAAGCCCTTTTATTTTTTGACAACTTTAGAGAACAATTTTACTCTGTTACATGTCCATTGCAGTACAGCTTTGGCATTGTACATAGGACCCTCTCACCAATGACTATACAACGTTGAAAACAAAAGAATTTCCATCCAGAGTGAAGGTTTTAGGCTCGCTAAAGGTATGCTTTTCAAAGCCATATCCTCCATCAACTGTCTCTAAAACTGGTAAAACTCAAAGTTACTATGTTATAGAATTGCTCCTTTCCAAGAACTCAAATGTATGATGTTGGAAATTAAAACCATTTAGCATCTGGTTAATCACTGCATTAAAAAACAAAGCAAAAAACAAGTCATAGCAGAACAGCAATATTCCTAGTTTCACTGGCTATGAAAAAACACAGAAATGATCATTTAAACATTAATGTGAATTCTCTCAAAACGAACACATATTAATTCATTTTCCAGAAAATTTATGATAATTTCATGTTAATTCTTTGCCTTCTGTTTTCAGAGTCACTGATGACTCAGTGCAGCTATCTGTATGCTGAACATCAGCTGTTGAGCACAGTGTAAGATGTAATGTGGAGATTTTCACAGCAGGTTTTGTCTAAATGTGGAACTCCATAGCAAATAGCCATCTGCTAAGCAGCCACATTAGTAAAGTCTACGTGTGTGTGTATGCGCATGTATACGATCCCACACAGACTACTAATATCTTAGTAAAGCAAAAGTTTAACACTGGGGGGGGGGGGGGAATCTTCACAAAAAAGACAATTCTGTCATGTTAACCAAGCTATAGCATTACCCATTCAATATGAACTACCACCTTAGAAAAATAAAGCACAGTTACATTAATACATTCTATCTTAGTTTAATGATTTTGATGTTGTGGAGCTTATATTTTCCCAACATAAGAACATACACACATGCCAAAACTCTTGACAGTATCAAATGCTAAACTGCTTGAATAGCACACACAGGCTGCAATGTGCCCTATACATTAAAAAGATCTCACTACACATTAAAAGCATTACAGATAATTTGTTTTTCTCCCAAGCACACTCCCAGTCCATCTCTCTTATTCTATTCAGACCTACTACTGTGTTCTTCTGTGTCTTACTGCACAACTCTAGGTCCATCCCACACAGAAACGTTTCTCCATTTTGTTCTTTACAAACCGCTTTTTCTCATTCCTTTTTCCCTATTATCTTTCAGTTAATTCATTCCTGCTTGCACATGTCATTTCCTGCACAGCAGTCAATTATTTACCGCAGGCAACGACACTTTTGTAGAGGTGCTTTTGAAGGCAGTGGTAAAAACTCTTTCTGTCTCCCTTCTCCCTGTGATTTCTGAGAGCTAAAGCAAGTGACAGGAAGTTTTGTCACTTGTTTCTCTTTAAACTTATGTTACAAAGTGAAATTAACTTTTCCTCAAAACTTTCCATTTCTTTTTTACTGTTTTTCGGAGGTTTCTTTGCACTCAGGACACTGTCCTATGAACCTATTCTGGGTGGAACAGGATGGACTCTGTGTAGCGTTGCAGGCTGCCAATAGCTTGATTTGCTCTTAAGTCTCATTTGCCATGTTTTTGACTTGGAGTTGGCAGTTGTTGGTGTTGCTTTCCTGCCAAAGTTAAAGGAACTTGGTTTCTATTCCCATGTATGGATATATCAGCCTTTGGTGGGAGCAGGGGCAGAAAGTGGGGGATGCTAACTGGACAGTCAAGGCAGCAACAAAAGTCTGGTCTTCCATATCTCAGCATATAGGCCCAGGAGAGAATCTGCTTCCTGAGGAGCTGCACTCAAGTGCAGGCACCACACTGCTCAAGCCCCATTCAGGGTTTTATGCGCAGACTTCTTCCCCAAGCTGCAGGCAGTGTGCCTTTGTGCTTTACATGCAACTTCCCAAGCAAGGGAAATAAGATTAGGTCCAAGTCCTTTATAGCTGGGTCTTTAGAAAGAGTACTGAGGCATGATCAAACTTTTTTTCCTTAAGCCAGATTGACTGTGTTTTATGTAGCTTCAAAGCAGGATTCATTTTTCAGGTTTGCACATGAGTTTCTTGCCTTTTCCCCCCGTTTTTTCTCCCCTCACTGACTTCAAACACGTCAGTTGTCCATATTTTCTACGTTTAGAAGTAGTACATCATAAATTTGACCTGGTCATGCTCTAATGCTTACCTCCTCTGCAAAAAGGCACAGCAACAGAATGGTAGACACCCCAAAATCAAAAATCCTCCTGCCACAAGGACAAGCACTCGAAATGCCAGTTGCAGATCTGTAGAGTCAGCAGAAGTTTGCATTAGTTATGAATCATTCTGAGATGTACATCGAGGTGTAGATGACAGAGATTAGCCTCTAAGACAGACATGTATGTATCTCAGCCAGCAACACAATGGAAAAGAGTAGGTGTTAGAAAAGAGCTCAAATGAGAAAGATCAAGTCTCAAATTTGATCTGAGTTCTCATAGCCCAAGTGTTTACTTAGTTTTAGAAGCACCTGGGGTTTGAGTGAGCCCAGGACACGGAGGGGGGTGGAAATCAAAGTCCTCTAGAAGCTTCTCTATGAATGGAGACAAAATCATGCAAATGAATGCTATTTATATGTTTCAGTTCACAACTTCTGCAACATTTTCTTAAAGCCTCATTTTATTCCTAGTGAAATTCAAGACAAAACTCCCAGATAAGAACCATTCAAGTACACAGCCTGTGACCATCTTACAGAAATGCAAGTGCCATGAATCTAATATCTGCTAAGTGCTTCTATTTTGTCAACAGATTGCTATAAGGCAAACAGCATGTGCTCCCGGGGCAGTAAGTGTTTGTATTTTCTTTGGACATATGTTGTACATCCAGGAGCATTCAAGTAGATAATTAATCTATGAACAAATAATTCTGTAAAATAGTCAGCCCTTGATATTTATGTCCAAACAACAAAAGCTTAACTGGAATGAGGAATCAAGCAGTCACAGTTGGACAAGCATATTTAATTTTAACATTTGCTTGAGTACGCGTCCTAAAAATGAGCAAAATTTTCACTGCACAGCTTTTCTTCTTGCTATAGTGAAGTGTCTTTTATATATAATGAAAGGGCTCAAGTGGGGAATGAATATTATTGAAACATTTCATTTGTGCAGGCCCCTAACTAACAAACAGATTCTGATGGCCTCACGTTGAGTGGCACTTTCTCCTACCAAGTGTTACCCAGCTCGTAGTAATTACAGCTGCCCTAGCACTGGAATGTGGAGCTGCTCAACTACAAGAAAAAATTTAAAGTTTGATCCTGACCTCCGCTTGCTTCTGAGCAAGCACAAGCAAGCAGAAAGTGAATTCATGTTAGCTTACAAGTATTCCCTTAGGGTTTCATATCAGCATTAAGTCAGCTTTTCCTGAAAACTGGATGTCATCTCTGAAATCAGTGGATGTATGCTGAATTGTATCAGGAAGACCTAAACCATCAAGTTCTAGATTATGATTTCTTTTTACCAACATGCATGTTTGGCATGATTGCCTGTGTCTGAGAACTCTTCCTCTTTAGCTTTTGGTGAAAAAAACAGTGTAACAGGAATTGTTGTGATAGAAAAAAAGTGGTAATATTTGGCTCTGTTCCTATTTAGGTTTTTGATGAACCTCCAAACATCACTAATATCTTGGTTTTCTGTCAAGAACAATGTCATGAGATACATATCTAGTGTCAGGGCATAAGGCACATAGGACACAATTTTCCATCTGAATGTAAGAATCTTATACTGGTTTGGGTTTTGGGGGCGTTTCTTTTTGTTTTTTGTAAAAACTATGAACACTGGAACCGGTTGCCCAGAGAGGTTGTGGAGTCTCTGTCCTTGGACATATTCAAAACTTGGCTGGACACAGCCCTGGGAAACCTGTTGTGGCTGACCCTGCCTTAGCAGGGAGGATTGTATGGGACTGTATGTTCTTGAGACATCCCTTCCACACCCAGTAACTCTGTGTCTAATAAAATGTGTCTAAGATTTTTGCATTTTTCAGTTTTTTGAAGCAACTTCACTGTGAAAAGCAACAACTCACTCTACAAAGCAAAGATTTAGGACAAACATTAAGATTTGATACACTTTCAGTAAAGCAGAGATTTCCACAGAGCTATGTGAAAAGGTAGGACATACAAAAATAGTTTACTGTGTTCTTTCATATGAGAGAAAAAAAAATAAAAATAATCATGCACACCTAGTCTTTGCTCAAAGGAAAAAAGGAAGGTAGAATATTATGTTAAGGTTGAATTTGAGAACACAGAACCACACAAATTCTGGTTGTAAGAGACTTCTGCAGATCATGTAGACCAAACTTCCTCCTGAAGCAAGGCTACCATCAACATGAAACCAAGTGAAGTTTGTCTTTGTCCAAGTCTTCAAAACTGCCAAGGATGGTGATTCCACAACCTTTCTGATGACTTGCTCTAGAGCTGTGCTGCTTTCCTAAAGAATTTCCCCCCTAATGTCCAAGTTAAATTTCCCAAGCGTCAATTAATGGTAATTCCCACTTGTTACGCCCTCTGGTTCTACACAGAATAATTTGTAGCTCCCTGATCTTAGTAACTGCCCTTCTAAACAGGCTTCAGTAGTTATTAAATAACCAATAAGCCTCCTCTTCACCACATTAAATATATCCATCTCCTTCAACTGTTCTTCACAATACTTTCACAGAGTCACTACGACTTTGGATTAAGACCCCCTTTCCACAAATAAAGCCTTCACTCCATTCTTTGTACTAATATACATCACTACATTTATTTGTATCACAACACTTGCTCTGCTTGTGCTGAGGTTGACAAGATATCCAGTCAATTCTTTATCAATGAATTGTTTTCTGTATTAATATATATGCAGAAATAAATGCAAGCTTACAGTTTGAAGAGAGTGACCTGAGAAACTAAAGAAAGAAACAGAAATTAAAATCACGTCGTCTGACCAGAAGCAGCATTTGGCTGAGGAAGTAATGTACAGAATATACTTACTGTCTTTAAATGGCATGTAACATTTCAGTTCATGACTGTTTTTGGAAGGACAACATTTATTTTCCAAGCATTCAGTTGTGTTAAGGCGCTCTCCTACATGACAAGGAGTTAAGGTTTTGTCGTCTCTGTAATGGCATGCTTTAAAAAAAGAAATAATATGTAAGATCTCTATTCCAGGAGCAATGCTCAAGTAGAGGGAAGTTATCATTTTGCTGTCCCTAGTATGTTTTGATAGGGTGTGTCTGTTAGAAAACAGTATCATTGACTTTCACGTATGTTATTTCCCCAAAACTAATCAATCTTTATATTACATTAACAGAAAAGTCAAACTCATGTCATACAAAATCTTAAGTAATTTGCTTTGTTTCAGTAAGAAACCTTTACAAAACCAAATCTAACCACCACTGTGCCACCTTTTTGTACTTAGGTTTGTAAAGTAAGCGGGAAAGACAAACTAAATTTTCAGACTGGACTGTTTCTAATTAAAAAAAATGAAAACAGAAATTTGAGACTTTTTTTTTTTTTTGAGGGATCCAGCACAGAATATATTGTAACTAACCAACTCTGTTCGGCATTAATTGCATGTTTCTACAAGCAGCTGAAAATCAGCTGTTAGGAACAAACTTCCAAGATATCCAGTTATTGAACAAAGTATTTAAAGAATTTTTAAAATTTGCTATTTAATAACAGATTTATTGATAATTATGAGATCTTCTGTGGGAAGGACTTAAATGTATTAAATAGTTATGAACAGCAGATGTCTATATATTTAATTCCTGTAAAATTTGGTATCACATCCCTAATGTGACACTTTCACAGCAGCTGAAAAGCATCATTTGGTTCCAACACCACTTCCAAGATTGGCTGCATTGTCAGTCTCATGTTTATCATAATTACTGGCAGCCAAATACAGTTTATTAAATGGAGGATCAGGTACTTTATGAGACCTCTGTGTTTACTTAGGGCTAGGTGGCAGTAATAGCAGTGGAAGTACACTGTTAGTATGCTTCTGCATTGCCATAGTAAGTGAAAAGTGGTATTTCTGCTTCTCCTGTTTGTCTGTGATCCAGTTACGAAACTGGGCTTGCAATTTTTGTACATGCCAAGCCCTTTCTGTATTCATAGATATAATTTTTCTTATTGACATTAGCAAATTAGCATTGCAATTTCCTTCTCAACAATTTTATGAAAGAATGTAGTTCTTGTCATCTAACTTCAGCGGTTCAGTGAGTGGCTTGGTCTAAGCTAACGGCCCTGGGGCCTTCCCTAGCCAGTAGAAGTGGAAAAGACAGCACTGTGGGGCAAAATCCTTCCTCACTTAGGATGTGCCAAGTTGCTCCTTTCTTCCTATGTGTACATGGGAAGACTAGAAAACTGTTCTGATCAGATACAACAAAGCTAGGCAAGGTGGGTCCCACACCAAACTGTCCAGCATTTCTAGCATAATCAGTCACATCACAGACAACGAAGGGTTTTGAAGTGGGTAGTAATGCAGTGGAAGCAAATTTATGATTGTTCCAAAGGGGCATTTAAAAATACTATTTTGAAGAGATCTAGTGAGTTTTACAGTATCAGACTAAGAGTTTTAAATACACTAAATGCTGATGGGTAGGGGTGGGAGAGTGGCCTGGAAGTGAGGCTGAAGGGGAAAGGGAAGAATAACAATACTGCAGTGATGAAGTGACACTTACTCACTGGCCTGAAGAAGCTTAAGACAGATTCATACGCATCTTTCAGCTTCACGTTAAGTTTTCTTGGTGCCACTTCACTTTTTTCTATAACATGCTGAGTTGTTGGTGCAAAACCTGAAAGCTCATAATGATTAACTCATTACCATCAAAATATCTGTAATTAAATGCAATGACATTTTCATACTCATTATCTTTCATTATGAAGGCATTTATAGTCATTATGAATTGCAACTACTGATGGCTAGCAAGGTTAAGCATAGATGTCTTTCTGTTGAATTCACTTATATTTCTTCCAATTGCTTCATGAACCACAATAAGTAAAGAACTAAAGCTGTGAAATTTAAATTAAAGAATCCATTCAGGTGGAAATTGTCAAGATAAAAAGCCTTGCTATTCACCTATAAGGTCCAGGTTACATGAAAACTCCTATTTCTCTTATGTATGCAAGCAGGACTTTCAGCCTTTGTTTTAGTTAAAGATCAGACCCCAACTGAAACACAGAAACATGCTGAAAGGCAGCTGTATCAGATACAACCAAACATGCATCTATCCCAAAATCATGTTTCAGACAGTGATCTGTAGCAGTCATGCAGAAGAGCAAAACATCCCTGAATATAGAGGTACAGGAGTATTTTCCAAACCATACTGATTTGTGGATCTGGGACTTCCCAATCACTTTTCATTTATGTTACCCCCAAAAATGTGGCATCAGTAAACCTTGCTGCCTCACTACATCTCTTTTTCATTAAGCCAGAAGTGCAAATCACAGTGGGACTCCACTGGAATCAACCACTCCACAACGAGGGGAAAAAAAAAAAAGAAACCCAGTATTCCTATTTGCTTGCCTGTTTTCCTTCCATACGAGAAACTTACACCAGCACAACTTGAATAGCTTTCAGTGATGGAATTTATTGAAAGCTGTTTCCTGGTTTTATAGTTCCTTGTGAACAGAAGTGAGATCATGGCCTAACCAAAAACTAAGGTATTGAACAACTTTAGTCTTTGAATGATTCTTCAGCTAGCAGCATCAGGAGCATAAATTCTCTATTTGTCCTGGGGCACAACTTGCCTCTTCTGTGCCACACAAAAATCCCTTGGGAAAAAGAAGCATCAGAGTAGGAAGAAGTGAACACATGTCAAAACAGAGAAACCCAGGTATAACAGAAATGTGACCAGCAAAGTTCACACTAATAGTTATGTCACAGTCTCCCTCCCCACCAATAATCAAGATAGAAGAACAGAAAATTTAAAAGATTTCATAATGATTTCAGAGGAAGTTCATGAGATGAGGTATCCAGCGTTTGGTAAGAATCATCCAAAAACATGTCCTTGGCTGTCCTACACATGACTCCTATATGAGTTTAAAGAGACACAAGCCATATACCTACATTTAATGGGCACTGCCGAGCAATACAAGCTGCGTCACATATTTATGAATCACATTTACATCTACGTTAGAGCTCACAAACATCTACACCCTGGAAAAATGTTTTTGCCTTTTTTTTTTTTTTTTTTTTTTTTTAGACAGAATTACTTTCTCATCCAGATAGTGCAGCTGCTTTTTACAACGACACAGCAACCGACAGCTGACAGTTCACCAGGATCTGTAAAGGTAAGTCTCTGCAGTTTGGTTTCTCAATGCATTGGATCAAATCATGATTAATGTGTGGGCTGATCCTTTACATGTGTCATGTGACCAAATTTAACTTCTGGTGTGAGTGCAAGTTATCAGCCAAAAATCTTTGCTTATTGTTTTGAGCCACCTGCTGTAGTAAGCAAATACATCAAGTCTCAACAGATTTTAAAAACACCATTAACTGTACATGGGAAAAAATAAAAAGTCAAAGTGGGGAAAAAAAACGAATAATCTATAATTAAAGGTAAAATAAAAGCAAGATACACTGCCAGGGATAAAACAAGCAGCATGTGTTTCACATACAGATGCACAGAGGGAAATGGGAACTATAGTTAGTGGAAAAAACATACCCTGCTGTATTTGTCAGGACTGATCAGTCCCATCTGGAGTAATTATCTGTTTGCAATATTTTTCAGTATTTTTCAATCATTACCAAGACAACAAAATTGTAAACTTAACTTCTTGCTAGTAAAAGTACTCGCTGCTTTTGTGAAAATGCTTTTCTACTTCCAATACTCACTTGAATTGACGGTACAAAGCAGTACGAGTACCACATAGTTCCACGCTAGATGGGTGCCAATTAGCAGCATTACTGCAATAAAACCAAATGTAATAACAGGTATGTGGTTATGCATGAAAAAAAAAATTGATCTTAACTTCATATTTATGGATTAGAACAAACATGACAGCAGATTGCTGCACAGAGCAGCACTGCCTTTTTTTTTTTTTTTTCAGTAAGGAGCAGGCCAAACAGTGAAATATTTTTTTTGCAATAAGCAATTCTGAAGAAATTTGTCATTTAAAGAGAGCTTAAAGGGAGGCCTCTTTTTAACAGAGGCTAGTTAAAAAATGATCTTTCTGAAGTGTCCTAGAGCTGGACACCTGACACCTTAAAAAGATAACTTTTAGCTAAAAATTTTAATCCGTGTTTAATGAGCAGGATCAGGACTGAAGAACTACAAGTTGTTAGAAGCTTACTACTGAATTCTAGTTTAGCTCACTGAACTCTTCAAGCTTTTCACAATCAGTCTGTGAGATGCTTTTGACAAAAACGTTTCAAAAAGGTGGTTCAAAATTATTATAGATAAAAATACTTTTAGAAATCCCCGAGTCATTCATAGTGATTTAACATGAGGTTTAAGCTAGGTTTACTGCCTCCAACCAATCCCTGAATATTACTTTGCCAGGTGCTATATTTCACTTTGCCTGCTGCTCCTGTTGATACCCTAAAAAAGGTCTTTTTCACTTTTTACCACATATACTAGAACAGCTTAAGCCTCGAGATTTTGTTAGTATTGGTAAGGGAGGAGAACCCTATATTCTGAAGTGCTATACAGGGAAAAGCAAGACTGCATTTCATACAGGTATTAGCCTTTGAAGGGTCTGTTCTCCCCGCCCTCCTGCTGCTAAATGAGCAAAGCCTTCCGGAGGTTAGAAGGTACCTGCTCTGTAGAGTAACATACAGACACCTTCTGTCCCACAGAGACATTGCTTTGGCAGTTAAATGTGAAATTATTTCTTGATAGGAATCATGTTTTCCAAGATACCTATTAAAATCTAATGCCATCCAGGACAAATTGGGAAGAGGAAACCACTTCCCGGGAGAAGGAAAACAAGGGAGATAGAGACAATTCCAGTTTTCCCCATTACATACTTGCTTTGCTGACTTGCCTGCTGCTGTCAGAACAGGAAGGCTACAGCTGAGCAGGTTACTGCAACGACGGGCTTGTTGGTTACGCACAACAATGCGGAATCCAAGCGCATCACCACGGGCTCCGTTACTAGGACGCATCTCAGTAAACAGATGTACAGATGTGATCAAACTGCATCAACAGGGGAGCCAGAAAAAAGCCGTATACACAGTTTGAAAAAAATCAGCTCCCCCAAAGACTGTTGCAAAGCCTCTTAGTCTTCTAATTCACTAAGTTAAAAACCTAGTTTATGCTATTTATCAACCACACTTCAGTGTGTAACACAGAACCACCAAACGGGGCAGACCAGGTAACAGATGCCTCAAGACATCAAAATATAATCAAAACAGACAAAGTTTGGCCAGAGTGATTAAGTTAGAGCTTCCCAATCATCCATTAAATGTGAATTAATTAGGTAACAGGATCATCCCACAGATTCAAATATATACAACACTTGAAGCAAAAATCTGATATAAATCTTTTCAACATTTCCATTCCTTTTATTAAGGAAAGGCTCTTTGAATAAACTAGGAAGTGTTTTAAAAAAAATACAGAAACTTGAGGTAAATGCAGATGCCCCCAAATCAGTACTCCAGAGCTGAGCTGCCTAAAGCTATTTGTTATGTTTTAGAAAAAAACCACATGCTACAACAGCCATCTGAACAGGTAACTGATCTTGAAAAAAGTTGTATATTCACATGCAAATGTTGTGGGTTTTTTATTTCAGTTAATTGAGTAATGAGATTAAAAGGTGACTCTTACCTAATTTGTATGCAGCATTAGCTTGCTAATATAAGCAACGATATACAGTATCCTCAATTCCATTGTTTCGTTCTATAATCAGACTAGACACAGCCACTCTCAATAGTGCAGGAGATACTTAGAAATGTCTAATGCAGAACAAACATTCTTCGTTTCCTGAAGCATGTGATTTCACACGCAATTAAGATTTTCCATGTTGACTTCTCTCATGGAACACTGCAGATAGGGTGATGAGTTTCTGATGCACCAATATGGGACTTGTCAGACTGCTAAGAATCCAAGAACACTGACTCCACATTTTAAACTGACCACTTGATTTTCTTTTTATTAAATTTAGAACTGCTGACTCTCCTTGCTGCAGCTGTAGTCTACACCTAAGGCTCACCCTGAGTCCACTAGCCAAAAAAAGCACCTCCAGCATCCCAAACCACCCCAATTTTTGCTATACCATTTCTGCAACAGTCAAGGTCCTAGTTATTTGTACAGACTACACCCATGGGATTTTTTTTTTTTTGCTTTAAATTAAACCTTTTATTGGAAACCAGTTTCTTATATTCAGTGCAAACATTTAAGAAAGACTTGTCCTGTTGAACCCTCAGTAGAAACACAAAACAATCATCTCTGCTTTTTTTATTATCCACTTCTATACAGCACTCAAAGCACACAAAAATTACTACTTTGAAGCCTACTGTAAAGACATTTTTAAACATAAAAAAGTAATAGTGGCAACTAATTAATATTTATTATTAATTATTTACCTCCAACACTGCTTGCTCGAGACAGATGATCTTCATAATCACAAAAAGCAGGAGTGGCAGATGCGAGATACATCAAAAAAATGTGAAGTAGAAAAAAGACCCATCCCCTAATGCAGGGAAAAGATCCACAGGCCGCTCTAAGAGACTCACACTGCTGAAGAGTAAAAAGCTATTGTAGTAAATCTAACCCTTTCACTGTGAAAACAGCATTAAAAAAAAATGTGATGTGAAAGCTACAATGTGCTGAAGCCTCGTGAAACTCTGGCAAAGAGAACCCTGCAGAACAAACTGCAACCTATTCAGAACACTTAGAGGAACTAACCTCACTTTTCATAATATATATATAAAAGCTGTCTTACACTGTTAAGGTATTAAATGTTGTTCTTCTAGTCACCGATTTTCATGGATAAATACAGGTGGAAGGCTCCTTGACTAGTGTTTTTTAGGATGAAACGAGTACGGTTACAAGTTCAAGTGGACAATGAACAAGCTTATTACACACTACCACAAAAACTACATCAAACTAAGCCTTGTCACTTTTTAAAAAATTGTTTGAAGTAGCCACCAGAGCCAGTATCGACATCTCCTCCCACCCCTCAACACAGGTGTTCCACTGCAAGTCTTGCTGTTTCTGGAAACAGACAAAATCTTTAACAAGACACAGGATAAAGAAAAAAGGACCCACCTTTCCTCTTGGAGAACACCATTACAAAGTAACACAGAACACTGTTCACCAGCACTACAGAGCAGAGCTCCTGAGGTGACTGAGGAAAACTCACTGGGAGCTAATCAATCTATTCTCTTTTAATATTCAATACTGAAGGGTTCTGCAGAGAAACTGCAATTCAGGAAAATAAGTTGTATTTCAGAGTAAGTGCTCCTACAAAGAACACAGAGTCTACACTCAGTATCATGCAGTATTTAATTTTGTTTCTGGATTGTTGAAAGGAAGCATGGTACACAATATTTGATTTTAGAGACAAAAAGAGCTGAAAAAGCTCATCTATAAGTAATTTAAATAATTTCTGTATTCAAGAAACTAAACCTATTTGCTTCTTGAACTCATGAATGCTCAGAGATTTTTATCTATGCTTCAAAAAAGCTGTGTAAAAGGACTTTTTTCTTTGATAAAGTTTTATACTAACTTCAAAAATCTTGACTTCCCACCATCATTAACAAAAATGCATTTAGTAAAGAAACAGAAACTTTCTGTTTTCATAAGCATTTGTTAATTCGTAGTTTAATCTTAACCCTACTGAATTTAGACTTTGCCATCATTCACAAATACCTCTCACTCTTTTTAAAGAACTTTATTTTAAAAATAATTTTAATTCATTAGACCATACTTTTTAAGTTACCAAGAGGATGGACCTGGACTCAAGCATCAGACATTCGTTGCACTTTCAAGTTTTGTAACAACATGACTTTTCAAAATAAAATTGTACATTTAGATTCACAGTTTAATTTGTTGAAATTTAATAACATTTAAAAACACTGGAATTTGAATTGAAAGGGATACATGTTAAGCACACAAATACTGAAAAAGGTCATAACCCCAAAATGCACTTGAAAATGGAATGCAGCTAATTAGTCAGACTGTAGTTTAGTAATTTCACATTTAACCTAGTTAGCACCTTAGTGAACTCAACCACTGAATGCAAGAAATACAGTGCATGTACTGTGACAACTCAACAGGTACTGTACCATTTCATAATGAGATTGCGTTTTCTTGAGCATTATGTGCCATATTTTTGAAAACCGGTATTATTTTAGACGTCTTCTAAAACGTGTAAATAAACAATGGCTACAGCTAAAGTCTAAACAAAGAAATACTTCATCTCTACATTTTTGTAAGGTGAGATTTTTAAAAGCAATCATTTATAAGGATTGCATCAACATCAGTTAGCAGAGGAAGATCAAACTTTATTGAAACTGCTTGCATACAAAATATATTGCACTATAACCAAACAAATGTCAACATAAAATCCAATCTGTTGTAGCTAATATGTACAGAGAATATTGCCCAAGAGCAGTTACATTACAAGGTCAGTCTACCTTGGTTAATTATCTACAGTATTTTAAACCAAACAGCTTACAGATGATGTGTGCAAGGTACCAATTTCTGTTTTCAAATACTATACATTCCCAAAATAAATAACTAGAAATCAACATTAATGTTTGGCAATACTTTTTAAGACATTTTTATATTTGTTAAATCATGTGCAGTTCGTTGCCGTTTTTAGTATGCTCACCTGTATGCAAGGAAAAAAAAGAATGAAAAAAGCAAGGAAACAAAACTCACAAAATACATCAGAGGCAAGGTCAAGTTTGTACAACTCTGTACATAAACAGTGGCTCTCCTTCTGGAGTAATCTGAATAAAAATGGTTTAAAATGAAGGTCCTTATACAGTTTTGCCCAGTAAGTTTAATGTGTGATCAGAAATAAATGAAAGCACAGTTCCTCCCACCGCTTCCCACCCTTCCCTGGTGTACAGCTGTACTTTGGATCAGATTCTGCGACACCTTCAGGTTGGCTGGTAATTCAGACCTTGTACCTCAAAATATGAATTTTTGTTCTACCTCCAGGATCTCCCAACGATTATAATCTGTACTTTCCAGGGCATTACACATGGTGATTTTCTTCCTACCTCTCCTGAGATAGACCCCGAATTAAAATAATCAAGTAAAAAAATTTGGGGAGGATGAAAAACATCAGCGCTTTGAACTGGTCATCTGGCCAAATAGCAGGCACACATTACTAGCTTGTGAACACGTTACACTTGTTCCCTCAGTAACAATGAGTTTTTTTAGTTTTCCTCAACGGAAAGGTTTTTTTTTAATTTTTTTTTTTTTAAAAAAAAAGCTTCTGTACTGCCTACAAAGAAAAAAATTACACCCCTTTTTCAATAACACTATTTGCCAAATCTTCAGTGCAAAATAAATTTCCTATTCTTATAACTGCCTAACTCAATGTTTATGTAAGGAAAAAATTATGGAAAGCATGCACTTGTCTATAAAGTACTAATGTCTGACAAGGATTGCTACATATATTTTACATTTAGTGTTACCAACTCATCTTCCCTGATTTCTGCATCCAAATATAATATTCCTACCTGCCAAGATATAAAAAAGGCACAGATCATACAACTTTTTTGCTAATGAAAATGACAACTGTTACATCACACATATTTCAGGGTCCACTAAAATATTGAAAAAGGTGGACCAGAATGTGAACTGACACAGGACATAAAACGACATAGCATTTCATGAAGAACTTGTAAGTTAGATTGAAAACAGAAGCCAATTTGATTACTGCAAACACTATTTATTCTGAAAATTGAAATTGAGCAGTGAATTTGACCCGATGTGTTAAAATGGTACAACTGAACAGAAAGTTTACCAATGCACAGCTCAGTATTTTTAAAACAAACAGAAAAGAATCTTTCATTGTTGGAACTGCAATATGTACTTGAAAGCAATTTTCGGAAATTCAGGTATTTTTATGCAAATATTTGTGTAACTTCTTATTCTGAAAACAACTGCATACTGTTGATGTTAAAAAAGGCTAACAGAGAACATATGTTCATTTCATGCCCTGCGCCATCTTGCCTACTATTTGTCTTTGGCCTAACAAGTTTCTCTAACATGGAATAGGAATTACTGAAACAGTATAGGAAGTATGACTTTAGAATTATGCAGTTTAGGGTACTCCATTCACCAGCGGCTGTTGACCATCTGCGCTGTCCGTTTTCTCTTTCTTCTGATTACGTTCTTTACCCGTGCGCAGCCGACTACCTTCACTGGAGGTATTCTGTAATGTTTTAGTGTGGACACTCCTTTCATTATTGCAGTCAATTCTGATCTGGAACAAGTCAGAGTTATATAAAGCATTCTCTTCCTTTCATCCACCCCTTACGTATTCACTACCTTACCAGCCTGGGAGGAGCGCTATTTATTAAACAGTCAGAAGACACAAATAGTGCCATACCCTTACAGCTTTGTTAAATGTGCCCAGCTGAAACAGAATCCTTTCCGGTTCAAAAATGTCACACACTCGTGACTAAAAATAAAAACAACCAACCTCCCATCTACCTAGCCTTGGAAAGTAAAAAAATTGTTTTCCTTTGTTAAGAGAAAGTTGAAAAACTAAGAGCAGATGGAACTTTGAAACATCATTTCACTTTCCGTAATTCAGCTTTCTACTTGTAATATACAAACATAAAAAAAAAAAACATAGAAAAGCTGCCATGAAATGATACTAACACTCAAAAAAAGATCTACTCAGCAACCTTTAGAATTTGAAGTTTCATTTAACCCACCAAAAAGGTTTCTGTGCCTTTTTAAGTGGTCACAAAAAAAAAAAAAAAAAAAAAAATCAAAAAAACATTCTGAAGGCAAAATTCTAATGTTTGTAAAGGGGTTAAGCCTAAATTATGAAAAATGTTTACAATTTTTAATTCAGGTCTTAATTTTAAGTCAGGTTTCAACAATATGCAAGTACATATTTTCATATAGAAAATTATCTCATCCAAATCGGAGAGCAACAGGAAAAAAAAAAATCATGACTTAAGTGCCTTAGTTTCTCTTTCAGCACCACAGTTCTCCACTTCAAACTTTGTATGTTAATTAGATTAACTACAGGAGTTTTGTGGCCATAATTTTTTTTTTTTTACATGTTAATTATTTGCATTTCTGATGTGTATTCAGGTACTACACCTTCAAGTTCAGCACTCCAACTGGAAAAACTAAGCATTTGGTCACTTGTTCCATTTTTTCCCCTTCCTTTCTTAAACAGGCCAAACCAAGAGTCATCTCATTCTCCCCTGGAACCATGACTCCTGGTAGCACCACACAGAAGGCAGCAGCTTCCAGCTGCTAATTATTTCTTCCTCCCAACATAACTCATCCTGTGTGATAATAGATGGTAAAAGGTTTGCATGTTACCATTCGAAGCAAGAATGGTTTCCATGTGGGGAAACTTCACATATATCTTTAAAATAACCTGAATAACTTTATGCAACAAAACATATTTGAAAAAAATTGTAGAAATAGCTTATAAAAGGCTATAAAATATTTAAGGTTATAGAATATTTCAAAGTATGACTTGAAGAGTTTCTCGAGGTGCATTTTTAACTTACTTTCTAGATTGCATAGCCTTCAATTGCAAATGTTTCATTTAGTGGTGAAGGTAGTTTCTGAAGTTTAATCTTTGTTACTCTGTAGATTCTGGCTACAACACACTTTCTCTTTCTATAAAGCCTTAAGGATTCTCCTCCCTCGGGTACAGAGGTGACAGATAACAACACACAACGCAGCAAGAAAGAAAAGCTAAAAACAAAAACCTAGTAAGAACAAACACTGAAATCAAGCCAGTTAGTAAATCCCTGGGACTCATGATAAGAGTTCCAACCAAACTGAGAGCTAAGCTAACATTATAAAGTTGCGTCTTAACACAGCTTGATATATTGAGATTTCTGCATATGTTACAAAATGACACAGAACTCTCATAGAACTAATTAGGGAATTAGGATATAAGGAACCAGAAGGCTACTGTGTCGCTTGCAGTTTTGAACTCTAAAGTCAGTGTACGACACAATGCAATTTTAAACAGTGCAGACTTCCAATAAAAGAAAAATTACCTCAAGAGATCCATCTGCTGTTCTCCCTTTTGCATCTCTTGAGTTACGCTGACGGTTATCTGTTCGTGACTGTTCATCATTTCCTGCAAGAATTAACAACCTTATATAATGCTGGTGCATGAAAAACAAATACAAGAAGGTGGGAATATGGACAGATGAATGAGTAACAGATTATAAAGGATTTTGCTACATCCACTAACAAACTAGAATTTGATCCCTTGACCTCCATGTGTGATGGCACAGCCCAGAAACTTGAGTCAGGATGCACACTAGGAAAGCAAATGACTGAGAATGCTATCCCAATTTATTTATATAGCAGAGAGGCTTTATATAATGTACAGACACTGGCATGGGATGCCTCCTCAGCAATTCTGCAGATGACACCAAACTGTGGGAAATGGTTTGATATACTGGAGGGTCAGGGCTGCTCATCACAAGGACCTCAACAAGCTGAAGGAACAGGCTGACACAAAACTCACTAGCTTTAAAGATGAATCTCAAGTCCCACAGCTTCAGCAGCATAACCCCATGCAGTAGCACACCCTGTGGACTGACTGTGTATGCCGCAGCTCCACACAAAAGGAGCTGTCCTGGTGGACAACAACTTGAGTAAGGCATGAGTGTGCTCTTGCAACAATGACAGCCAACTGAATAATGGGCTGTGTTAGTAGGAGTGTGGCCAGCCGGTGAGAAGGGAATATTTCCCCCTGCTCAATGTGCAACACACCTGTAATAAAATCCTCAAGAGACTGACAAAGTGGAGAGAATTCAGGAAAGCCAACCAGGATGGCTAGGATGCTGGAGAAGATGATAAAACAAGAAGCTGACAGAAGTGAGTTTGCTTATGAATTCTAACACTGACCTCTCTTTCAAAATTAAGCCTACATTTACCTTTGAATCCTCCACGACCCCTCCCTCCTTGTCCTCTTGCGCCACCTCCACGTCTTCGCCCATCTCCTCTACGAAGGTAGTTGTCTCGCTCCTCTTCTGCTGGGGCTGCTGACCAGTCACTAAGTTCATCTCTGTGATCAGATTCTGTTTCAGAAGCATTTGATGCTTCAGAATTAGTTCCTATCAGGAGGATAAAAAAAAGAATCCAAACATGCCAGTGTAGTGTAGCATGAAAATACTATAATAGAATGAAAAGAGTGTATCTTTTAAAGTTTTCTTTTGGGTTTTTTTGTGTTAACAAACAGTTCTGGGATTTTTTTTGTCTCCCAGCCTCTGTAATTTATGTAATACAGAAATGTGTATAAAACTTCTTCAAAAAGTCAAGGCAGACATAAGAGTTAGAAGCGTGTTTAAGGTTAATTATTTAAGGGCACCACAGGTTTATAGTTACTCAGTGTTATCAGCCTATCCACATATTATTGAATCTACTATGCGAATGTAATCAGTCTGATAAAACTTAGAAAGTCTAATAAACTAGACTTTCTATTTCTAAAACTGGAAGTTCTGAACATAACCTGTCCTATCTCCCCTCACCACTGCAACTCCTCTCTGAAAAGAAAAAAATTCCATCATGACAGAATCTGTAACACACACGACAAAAACAGAGAAAAAAGTTAGAATGCTAGACACGTACCATATCCAAAATAACTGGCCATTACAATTTTTCCAGTTAACAGATCACCTTCACTAATAAAAGCTGGTTCTTTTCCCAGTAGCCCTCTTACTAGCAAGTGAGCTCACATATTCTAAAAATGGTAAAAGGGCTTCAGCAGAAAAACATCAATTTTGTATTATGTAGAATGTAAGCTAAGACTGTCTTATCAAACTCCTACTACAGGCCTTTCAGTCAGGACAAACACCAGCTGATCTACATTATGGATAATAAAGGAAGAGATTGCTCTGAAGAAGCACAACCCTGAAAACTATTCATTAATGAGTTACACACAGTTTTAAAGAATTACATTATATTTTGGTGACTATGCTCTTCCAGTGAAAACACAGTGGTTCAATTCAATATGAAAACGACAGCCTTTCTGCAAATTTAGCTATGCAGTATTTTCACCTATAAGTGTTTATATTAAAGTAGTCTCTTACAGGCTCAAACGAAAACTGAGGCTTTATTATTAGGAATTGTTCAAAATATAGATAAAATAACAAACCTCGCCCTAAAGAGTTCATAATGTAGAAGACATAAGCATGCTGTAAGAGATAGGAACTGCATGGAAATAAGTTTAGATTACATAGCACTACATTTTACTTCAAAGCATTTTCTACAGCATACAGCTCACTAATCTTCAAATACTAATATTCAATGTTAACTGGATTTCTGTTTTAACAGCTGTTTCCAAGTCTAGTCTTTTTCAAGAAATCAAAAGACCAATAGGTCACTCTTTAAAGTAAGTGTACTTCTAGTTACCTACCTGAAGCATAGCCTGGACCACGCCTGCTGTGCCCTCTGTTTCTGTAAGGTCGACTACCACGTCCGAGTCCTGGACCATCATCAGTCATGTACCCTTTTTCCTTATCTGTACGATTTGGTGGTGGCCTAGAAGTAGCTCCAATCTGTCGAAGCTGCTCATCAATTTGCAATCTTTCCAAACGCAGCTGGTCCACTTCCTACACAAACACAAGCATAGCAAGTCATATGTAAGCACTATTTAATCATCTGAAGATAGAGACATGCAGTTCTCAGAAAGGAAGAATGCTTAAGTATTGTAGCTAATAATCTATTTAAACTGAAATAGTAACTCAGCTTTGAGAATAATTTGTTTACTGAAAAAAACCTTATGAATGTTCAAATCTGTTACCAATACAGTTCTCCCTGTGGCACAGTTGGCAAGTTTAGGTTTGTTTAAATAGATCTCTCAGATCAACTGTTTTCAGGAGATACATTTAAAGATCTCACATTTAATAGTGAAGAATAGTTAAGGAAGCTAAACATTCTTTAAACAGAGAAATTAACATTATTTTTGAAAACAATAATATCATCCATTCATAGCATAATTTAAGCATTTTAGATTCCAACCCAGGCTTCTTATACTGCTGCATGTTGCAAGTATCGAAATTATTAAACAATTATGATGTAATAGTATGGCTTCATAGAAAGGACTAGAGGTTATACTGCTGTTAAATTCTACTTCATTATAATGCAGAAGAGTACTTTTGTCAGTTTGAGATGTTGTCTAGCTATCATCAAAAAGTTGCAACCATCTTTTTTTCCCTAAAAAAAAATTCAGGGAAAAAGCTGTTTATGGAAGTTTCAGTGTGATATTGGAAGGGATCTCTGTAGGTCACCCCAGACTTTGACAAGATGCCTCAGCACTCAGGGATGCATCCCATCAGGTCCTGCTGATTTGTGTATGTCCCTTTTTTCTTTTCAGATGTTTCCTAACTCAATCTTCCTTTAGGACATGTCAGTCTTCATTGCTCCAGACTCTCCCATTAGTTTCAGGGGTCTGGAATCTCTTAGGACGTATCCATGAAAAAAACAAAGTGACAATGACATCCAGCACCTCATCCTTTCACTTTGTGATCAAGTTCCCTACTCTGTTCAGCTGCAGACCTGCATTTTCTGTAGTGTTCCTTGCTGCCAACATACCTGTAAGAAGCCCTTCTTGCCGCCCTTCACATGCCTTGCCATTTTCAACTCTTGATGGACTTCAGCTTTCCCAAACTCACCCCTGCACAGTCAGATCATGTCTTTATATTCCTCCTGTATCACCTGTCCTTACTTCCACCCCTCAAATGATTCCTTTTCGTGTTTCAATTTTGTCAGAAGGTCCTTGTTCATCCATGCAGGCCTCCTGCTATTTTTGTGTGACTGCCTGCATATCAGGTTGGGACTATTCTTGAGCTTGGAGAAGGCAACTCTTTAAATATCAGCCAGATCTCCTGGACCTGTTTTCTTTACAGGAATGCATCCCATGGGATTCCTTCAAGCAAAACCCTGAACAGGCCAAAGTCCACTCGCCTGTAGTCTGGGGCTGTGATCCTCATACTAGTATTTCTTCTTCCTCTCAGGATCCTGAAACTTCACTACATAACAGTCACTCCAGGCAAGTCTGCTTTCTTCTTTTATAGAGAAATTCACTACTTTGAGTTCATGTAGCACATTCGATGTCAATGCCCTATTGGGTATCTTTTACAAAAAGTTTCCTTATTAAACTTTGCCTGGAGGCATAGAAAGACAGAAAATCTTAAAGGAACGAGTCAGTTCCACTTCTCGTTCGTGAACTAGAGGCCATTATTCTGGAACTGAACCATAAGGCAACAGGCCACTAAGATGATGACATTTTGTGTGTACATTAAATGGGATGAGAAGGCTGAGATCAAAACCTCCAAGGTAAGAATCTATCCTCTAGCTGTTATACAGACTGATGAACACTGTTGTACGTGCCCTTCTGTTCAGAAAGATTAGAAGGACAGTACTAAGAGGTAGTGACCCTAACTGACAATGAACTGAAGAAACTAAAAAAAATTGCCGGGCTGTTAAGCACCTTCCACATGGCAGTACCCATTTAAGTAACAACTCACATGCAAATACCCATTTAAGGTGGCCAAAGTAAAACCAAAAATATCTTCTGAAATAACAGTGAGCATGCAAGAAAGAAGCTTGATTTTTAGTACTAGTTTTCACGTGGTCCTTTCTCTACCTCTACTACCCAACAGCTGCAGAGCTGCTGTATCTCTGCTCCAAAACATGGATAAATCCAAGTGCTCCACAAGCAGAATTACAAGGTACAGCTATTGAGTAGGTAAGGGAACAAGTCATTTCTTCAAACTCCTCTCATACCTGTACTGAGAAGTTTCTTTTAGGTATACAGAAATTTTAGCATTCTAGAAGATTCAGTGACAGCTACTCCACAGACTGAACATGTAGCAAATTCTGAATGGTCTGGAGGTTTCAAGAGATGCAAGAACATTATTTAATTAAATGAACTCAAAGCAGTCCCTACTGTTAGCATCTGGCCCTGCCATCAAAGACTGAGCACCTGGCCATAATAACCATCAGCAAAAGTAACTATAAGCAATAATGCAGAGCGTTTTTTGCTCCCTATAACAGTCAACCAACACTGCAGACTGCTGGAGAACTTACGGAGCCAAGAGACAAACACAACCCAAAGCTGAATCGCCCACAGAACATCCTCAAGTATGAAATGTCAATTAACTACAGAAAAAGAAGTTTAGAGTTTTAGAGTAAAACGCCCACCATATACAATATCTCTGCATAGAATGCTGCTTGCTTTGCAGTTGTGTGAGGGACTGACTATTCCTTATATACAAAGTTGTCAGCATTTTTTGAGATAGATTTTCAAAAAATTGCTCATTCCTTTGTATTCTGCATTCTGAATAAAATTATTTTTTCATCCTATCCTTCAGATAAATGATTCTTTAATAAAACATGGCTTTTACAAGAAGTCTTTTTAGACTGAAAAGAAATTTTTCAACAGCCTTTGGGGCCCAAACAGATTTTGATCATCACCTTATTGTTACAATCTTAAGTAATGCTAGCAAAATTTCAGGGGTCAAGCAGCATCGTTTTCCTCACCTTTAAATAATTAAGATGATAATCCAGAAGAACAGTTGCATTAGTGATGCTATCCTTGGTTCCCACAAACACAAATGGTACCATTCCCTAAAACATAATAACAAAAGTCCTACGGTTACTGATTAAGCATCAGCTACTGAAGAGAATGAAACATCACTGTAAAACTTGAAAACCGTTTTTACAACATGGACAAGCATAATTTAAAAAAATGGGACAACAGCATATTTAAATTCTGATGTTGACTAGATCACGTAGATCACTTCCCTTTATGCAGAGCTTTAATAAGAAAATTTAGACTGTATGCATCACAATGTCAATTTTTTTCTATGAATAAGTACAAAGAGTAAATTAAAAACACTTCAGGTTTCCTCCCTTCAATATTAATACCACCTTTGCCGATCACACATCTACTCTCTCACATGAGGTTACTTTCAGGTTACATGTCAATAAAGAAACCTTTGATCTTTTAAAAAAAAGTAGATCAAATTAACACCGTGTCATAAAACAAGGAGTTCTTGATTTGTAAAAGGCAAACAAAAACATATTCAAGAAATAGTACTTCAGGTAATGATTGCTAACTTACATTTCTTTTACCTTTCAAGCATTTTGTTTAAGTGATGCAATAACTGAAAAATGTAAAGCTGGAAATTCTAATGCCTGAAATTATGACACTTGGAGATAAAATATCTAAAGACTAACCTAGGTGGCCAAGGCAGGCTAAGAAATCTACCTAAAAGGCCCCCCTGAGTGCTGAAAACAACTAAACTTTAGCAGATGCAAGGATAATTTCCACACTAGAATTTCTGACACTAAAATAGGTCCAAGTCGAATTTCAGAGGTGTGATTGCAGCCCACGCAGATCCGATGAGCTACCTTTAAACCACTTGACTTTAAACTACTTGTACCAGCTGCAGCCTCACCATGGCAGTGTAAGCTTCTCTGTGGACTACATAAGTCAACCTGGAAGTCTAATAAACACTCAGCTGCTGAAACCTCTGCCATTGCAGACCCAGAACTTGGCTACACCTACTGAATTAATTTAAATTTTTTTTTTGGTAAATCATCATGACCTCTAAAGACACCTTTAATTTTCACTGCACAAATACCCTTTACAGGACTGCATTCCAAGGGAAGGGTTTTTTCAGAAGTGAAGTGATTTGAGACACAAATGTCTTTAAAAATACAGGCACAGGTTTAATACATGCTGAGGTTCCCTAACAGTGGCAAGTCTATAACGTGTCTCTGGGTTTTTTTTTTTCCCCTTTTTTTTTTCTTTTACACACAAACAACTTTTGTTCGTTCTTACACATGTGCATTAAATAGAAGGAAAAAAATTACACAGTCCTCTAATGCTAAGAAACCTAATGCTAAGAAATCCTTTAGCCACAGGCATCACTGACTGAAGTGTTTTATTATCTGGGGTATTTTAAGTTTCATAAATATTTAATGCAACCTGATAAAGAACAATGAAATTTCTACTAAACTGGCATTAACTAGAACATAGTATCTATTATTAAAAGATCACAAGGCAACTAACTTAAATGCATTTAAGGAAATGGCTTGTTGCTTTTAGCAGTGGATTTTAGGTATAGCAAAGCCAACTATTAAGAATATGAGCTGGTAATGATGTCAAGTAATTTCAACCATACAAAAGCATCGAAGTGCTTATTTATTGAACCTATTTCTACCTTAAAACAAAAGTACCAATCTTCAACTTAGTTTCAGTTGTGAATACTGAGCAGACCTATGCACATAAGAAATTCAGAGATAAAAATAATATATACTACTATAACAAACATCTCATTTTTAAAAGATAAAAAACCTAAAGATCCTGTTATAGTATTACAGGAGTTATGAAATTGCACCTGAAGTTTACGGGCAGTATTCTAACATCTCAGTCATAAGAACCCAATGATGTATTAAAATGTGAAACTGACTGTTCTTTACAAAAAGAAGGGCTGTAATATCCAAGTTCATACACGGGAAGATTAACACACATTTATTTCAAATGTGAAATACAAATAAACTTACAAGAACTAACTCCTACCTGCCAAGATAGCACCTCAGGTTTCTGTGTTGCTCCTGGTACGACACAACTAACACATGAAGCAGCGAAAGCAATGCCAGTGTTAGCAATGTCATTAACAAGTAACACAGAGCATAAATGCAGAGCTTGGCAGGTAAAAAAGGCTTTCAAGTTAATCTTTAAAAGCTGCATTTTGGATTGAAGAATGTCAACAAATAAGCTTTTTCAAGTCAGAAGAAAAAAAGAAAACTTGACATACTAATTGCCGCCATGACTACTTACTCTTTTACCCTTCTATTGTTCTGTAGGCCAACATTAAAAATGTTGAAAATTTTAGCCTGCAACAATAATAGCACCCTCTTATTTATTAAGCTAGTTCAAGAATTATGCTGCAAGAACTTAACATTTGAAATGGAAATATGACATAGGAGTGAATCCTTTAAACACTGAGTATTTTAACTTTTCAGATATACGTAAGACTAGTAAAGTAGTAAAAAACACCCGATACAATTGCTTAGCCATCATTTACAGAAAGATAAAAATTGGATTGTGGGTCTTTAGTAGTTTTATAGTGATAATACAATAGACGAAATCACTACTCAAGCAATAATGTAAAGGTTGCAGAAATGCATTTTGTATCTTACTCAAAGTAGCAAAGGTTCCTTACCTGGCACATACTTAGACTTCCAGGTAAATTAGAGACGGTTCAGTTTTCTACAAGCACATTCACATTTGAAATTGTAGGGAATCTTTTTGCATTGAGATGTTAAAAGCTTCATGCCTGAAGCTTTCCTTACAAACTTGCAACCTTTCCCCTCAACACAGCCCCACATAAAAGCACCTCAAATTACAAAGTTCAAGACTTCATTAAGGCTCTTTACAAGGCTGATTGCTTTCTGTGCAAACCTGGAGTTTCACATTGTTCATGCCCGTTTTTTCTTTAGGTTACGATTTACAGGTTACTGTGCATTTAGGTAGTATTTAAAAAAAGAGAGGTTTACACATAAAGCACAAGCTTTTCATTACAATATAAGAAATTACTAATAAAAATTTAAACCAGATAAAAATCCTAAGAGATCAAACTCAAAGCAAATTAATGAATGGCAACAGTGAGTTTCATATATACTGATTTACAGCTTAGCAAGCGGTGGGAATCGGTGTCACTGCTTCGAACATGAATAAAATGAAATCTCTAAGGTGCATTACCAAAAAATTTCACAAAACATTTTTCAAACACAGATAACAAGCCAAGTTTATAAGAAAATGCTCCTCAGCATTAAAGGGGAAATATAGATACTATCAGAAAAACACATATTAATCAAACCTTTATTTTACCACTATGAAAACACAAGGAAGAATTCATCACTGGGTAGAATATAACCACCAATTAACACACAGAGAAATCATATTAACTGAAAACATACCTCTTCTTGTGGAATATTTTTGTCATTTTCAGCCTCAATTCTCACTCTTACAACACCAGATTTGTCCACTATCTCTTGAATCAGTTTGCCATTTTTTCCTATTACTTTTCCTACGGAAAGAACATATAGAACATTCTACTTTTAGTGTTTTCCCCCAAACCTGAGAGTATTATTATACTTTAATTAAACAAGAGTATTTAGTACCAGTGCAAGAACTTAAATGACTTAATACTCCACAACAAAGATTTAGTTAACGAGCCATGAACTAAAACGTCCAAGTAAGCTTGGGGTGTTAACTTTGGTAATGTTCCAAAGCAACCACTGCAGCATACAGGAAGAGAGGTACTTTATTAGGAAAGTTTGTTACTGAGTATAGCTTCCTTCTTTTTCAAGGCTTCTGTAAGAGAACAAAGGAAATTCAATCACAAGTGCCTTACCTTTGTATAAAATTATTTTAAATTACACATCTCAATTACAGAAATATTCAGTATCTTGCATGCTTATTTGGCTTTACTTTGGCAGGTGTAAAATAAAGTCTGTGATTTACAAATAAACATTGCTGGCTGCATTTAAAACAAAATCAAAACACCCTTTTAGAGTGTCAGAACATTTCCTGTAACTAACTACCTTTTAGGCAAAGAACAAAGCAAAACTTAGTTCATTCACAAAAAATTGTAGTTGACGATGTCTTCTCATACTACTGAAGATAGCTTTTGAGCCAGATGTAAAATTCTCTTCACCAAAACTGAGCTTTTTTAGAGATGATATAAGCTGTTTTCAAATTAATTAAAAAGTCAAAACCAAAAATGGAAATAAATTATATGTAGGATGCCAGTAATGCATACACTGATCTCAGGAACCAGGCATTCTGATTTAAGACAATGAAAATGAAAAGTTTAGTTCTCCCTAACCTCAGCAAAATAACCTGTGGTCTGAAAATTACAAGGAAAACTGAGCTGCCTGGGGGTAATGAGGAAAGGCCATATCCTCCAGTCACTGCATTGAAGAAAAGCTTGAAAGAGTCATGTAAAACATGATTTTCTGCATGTAATGAAGTTTTGCTGTTGTTGGGGTTGGCTTTTTTTTTGTTTTGGGTTTTTGTGGGGGTTTTTTGAGGTTTGGGGGGAGGGTTTGTTTGTTGGGTTGGTTTTTTTTTTTTTTTGAGGGTTTTTTTACAGAGAACTGCTGGAAAACTTGCAGCATATTTTTTTCCCCAGGCACATCACTGAAATAAAAGTAAATAATACTGAGTCCATGACAGCTATTGTTTTGCTGATAAAATTAGTCCATGAAGAGCAAATTAAAATCTACTTTTAATTACACGTTCCTGTTTTTCAAAACTAAATAAATTTTCATTTCTGTGTTTAAATTTTTCTACCGTGAATTTTTAATTGCTACATGCTTGTAAAAAAAAATAACAAAAGATAGCCAATAAGTTCTTCCTTGATAACAAAGACTGTTCTGAGAGTCAAAAGCTTCTTCCAAGTACTTTATTCTATTATAAATCACTGGAAATGTAACAGCAGCTTACTAATAAATGTAAAAGAGTCTTGGTAGTGATTTAAAAATCTCAGGTAATCCAAACACAAAAAAAAAAAGGGAAAAAGAACAAACCTTACATTGGTTGTCCAAATGAAAGAAATACCTCTTTTTAAGTATTCGGTTTTAGTTAGAATTTGGCAAGATACATAAAAATCTTTAAAAATAACTAAGGACTGTATGCATATATTCGTAACCTATGTTTCAGCTTAAAAATTTCCATATAGCCTTTAAAAGAAAGCAACACCTTCGGTGGGGTTTTTCTGTTGTTGTTCTGGTTTTCCTTGGTCTAATTTTTTTTTAAGAATAATTAAGTAGAAAAAGACAGATGTTTGCATTTTCTTCAGAAAAAAAATTCCACGTATCAAGAATATAGTAAAAGGAAAAAGCCTTCTGCCTTTTAAAAGCAAATTATTTCATTTTCTGGGAAATTATTAGAACTTTAAGAAAGCAAATTATCAAACATAGCTTATTTGGGATGTAACATATGGTTCAGCCAATTTTATATTCTAAAGGATGCAGGCCAAGAAGCAGAATAGAAATTAAAACCTGCCAGACCAGAAATAATTGAAAAGTTCTAAACAAAAAACAGAAACAAAGAAATTAAAACCTCAAGTTGAAATAATGATGACATCTTATAATTTTTACTTATCAGTAGAATCAGGAGGGAGTGGAGAATGGAAAACTACTGTTTTTAAACTAATTCCAGAGATGAGGTGCCACATTTGTAAATACTTGTCCCATTGCAGAATTTCACACTGCTTCAACACTAGCTTTCATACACACTGCTTGACAACCAATTAACATTATTTGGTTTAGAGGTATGTCATACTGCATAGTATGTCCCCCTGTTCCTTTCTTATCTACTGAATTAAGCCATATATTTTTATGTTGCTTTGTAGCATCAAAAGCTCATTAAAACATTTCGCCCCATGCACAAGGGCTGCATGCACACTTGAGGACTTTTTTCAGCGTGTTTGATAATGGAAATCTATTGTCTTTATGGTATTTGCTTGATCACTGGGTACCTTAACTACGGATTCAGTTTGGCCCCCCATGCTGCTTCTAAACAAAATGTGTTTCAGATGCAAAAGGACAGGAAAAGAGACAAATACAAGTTGAAGAAATAATTTAAAATCTACTAGGAAAATATGAGACTTCAGATTCATCTGTTGATAGCCACACTGATCTCTGGACACCTCTGGCAGAAGTCACTTCTTTGGCTCAATCCAGAAGCTATTCTACTTTGTATTTAAACATCTGTACATTGCTTCTAGTTTAAGATACCTGTGAACTGCAAACCAGGAGGTAATTTCTTACAGTGTACTCAAGGACAACATGTCTGTAAAAATTCTGCATGGAGCTGGAAAACCAAACAAAGAAGTCCCAAATCCCAACACAAAGAGAACTGCTTCAGACTTTTACCCTGCCAACCTTCCGAAAGTAAGAAACAATTCTTGGAAGGCATTTTTCCTTACTATTGCAGTTACCCTTCAGAATTGACATACCTACTAAATTTCTTGGGACTTGTATGACATCTTCAGCAAATTCAAGGTAACTTCTTGCCTTTTTCACTGCATCTTGATCCTAAAACAGACACATGCATGAGAAACAAGATCCATTTTCCCCACATTTTTTTGGTGTTGGTTGGTTGTTTTTTTAAAAGGCTAAAGAAGGAAACTTACCTCTCCATAAATATGGAATGTGCAAGTATCTTCATCAAGATCAATAGCAGTCACACCAGGGACTTTTCTGGCTTGCTGAATATTAGCACCATGAGTGCCAATGGCCAAACCCATTAGGTCTTCACGTACAACAAACTGTTCATGAAATCGTGATGCAAGTTGTCTAGAACTCTGGAGAAAAATACAATGATATCTTACCTTGATTTTTAGTACACCAAACAAAGAAACCAAGATAAATTTAGAGCCAATTCCTTAATTGGGTACTTAGCCTCCTTTTTATTTTAATCAGTCCTTTTAACACATTCATTTTCACTTCAAAAACACTGAAGAGTCTTATTTCGAAGTCCTAATGTCACCTTTTAAATACTAACATAAGACTAGCCACTAGCTGCGTTGACACCTGTTTTGAATTACCACTGAATATCTTACAACTATCAAGTGTTACTATGTAAGACAGTATTTGTGCAACTTAGTCAAATAGAAGTTGTGATGATTAAAGCAAACCCTATGATTTTCGAGAAAAAAACTGCACTCATTTCAACAGGTGAGGGAAACAGCAATAACTCAATTGCTGAACACAAAATTTATACAGAAAACAGTAACTATGGATATCTACTGCACTTAAAATAATAAAATGAAGAATCCATGCCTATGCAAGATAACACAAAATTAAGGTATAACTTCAATACATTGCTTGAATTTAGAGAACAAGTACATTAAGAATTTCATCCAGGAATGACCCTTTTGTCTTGGTAGAAATGTGAATCTCAGAACTTGAGACTGTCACATGCTATCAAGACAAAATTCCTTGCTTCAGCAGGGCAGTAACGATGACTAAAGACTATACTATTACAAAAAACGACTTTCAATGACACATTTGAGGCTCAGTTACTCTTGAATGAAAACACCTGGTTACTGTTTTGCAATTTTCATCACCTTTGCATACAACTGCTATGGTGTAACAAAACAACACGAAATGGCTTACCGAATCTTAATAAGGATCTCCTATATCAAATAAGATACCAAGAAAGAAAAAGAAAAAACAGCAAAAAAACAACCAACTTTTGGATCTGGAAGGGGATTTTCAAAATAACTGGGAAAAAGGTATCGCTAGAAACCTGGATAAAACTTGCAAAAAATATACGAAATGGAGGAAAAAAACAAACTATAACTCCAATAACCATAGTAAATTATTTCCTAAAGCAGTCCTGAGCTTCCAAGAGAAGTATGTTAGTCAGCTCTGACTTGATGCACAAGTATGCATATACATGCCCACATGTAAAACACAGTTTCAATATTTTCTTAATTGTACAAAGCTTCCACTACACAGCAAGCATGCAGAAGGGAGCTGGGAACAGAAGAAAGCTTTTTTTGAAAAGTATCTTGTAGCACACTGGGGCATTGGATGGTGCTGGAAATACTCAAACACACAGGAAACCTAAATTACATCAACACCCATACAAAGCTGCATTGATATGAACAGCCTCTGTCAATCCCAGGTGGCTCAGATTATTAGCATGAACAAACCCCATGAGTGCAAGGAAAAACACTTGGGAAATACCGAATTGCATGCAGTTCAGAACCTGTTAAAGATAAGTGGACACATTTTTTTCAAAAACAAAACCACATGTTTAAAAAGACTAAAACAATGACTGGTAAGTTTCTCCTACACAGCCTCTTCATACTTTCAACACAGTTTTCTTACAGGATGCTTGTGCTATATGAAGCAGGAAGATAGCACTAAATTTGGTCACCCTGAGAACTAGAAGAAACATATGGAGAGAAATCAGTAAGATATAAACATACAGAACAAAATCTATATTATTTATGGTAATGAAGCTGTCATATTTAAAGGAAGTTATAGTACTTAAATCTACGGAGAAGAGCAAATATAAAATGTGTAAAAAAGTCATTATATACCCTAGTGAGTAAAATTCCTACATAAAAACGTGGACACTACCCTCAAGCATCTGAGCATAACAGAACACAGGAAAGTTTAATGCATTGAGGCAAGATAAGAGAATTTCCAACTGTGATAATCTATTAAGTAAAATGGAAAGAGTGTTTTGCAAGGAAGGAGGAAGATAAAGCTGTATATTATCTTTCCAGAGCCAAGATACGTAATCCTGTACATGCTTCAGCATCTCAAAGCTGTAACTACTGTGAAGACACACAAGCACACTTTAAATTAGCAGTTTAACATCAGGAACACGAGACCCTACGGAGTTTGAGAAAACATCAAGAAAGTGCCCATGGTAAGCCCTGCTCTGTCCCAGCTAAACTGCTACTGTTATCTGACCTGCTCCTGCTCCAAGCTGTTGATAAAGATCCTGTCTGCTAAATCACTGTCACAGAGCATCAGCTACAGTAGATCCAAGTGTGATGAAGTACTTCATATACTCAGAGATCTCTATCAAGCACTTTATTAACTAGATTACAGACAACTCAGAAATCAACTATTATTTTAAATGCTTACAGATGCACATTCTAACAGATAATCCAAACACTGATTTACTAGTTGACATCTGTTATGGACTGCCACATGAGAGTAGAGAACAGGATAATCAAGTCAATGATCAGGTATTAACACAACTATCTACAACATGTAGAAAAGATGAAGCTACGCCATCACTAGGCACCTTGGCTATGACAGTCAAACTGTAGTTACATTGCTTGTACTAAAATATTAACCTTTCCGTAAATTACGTATACAAGACGTATTTTATTTAAACATAGGAAATTCTGTATTCTACGTCCTTACAATAAATTAGTAAGAAACAACTATGCAAATAATGTATTAAGACCTACTTAGAGGTCATGACTGAATTGCATTTAGATAGAATAAAATACAAACCAGAATACAGAAGTAGACTTGTAAATTCTTTTTACACTTGTTAAAAGGCTTTTTAGTATGTCAGAATAACAACTAAGACACAACTACTGTTAAAGAACACAAAAAGTAATTGGTCATTTTATTTGATGTTCTAAAAGCCGCATTTGAGAAGTAGAGTCATGCAAGTCAAGAAGCTAATATGCAGAAAAGAAAGAAGGTACAACAAATGGAAAGAAAAAAACAACCAAACAAAAAGAGAAGCTGGTCTAGTGATTATGGCTCAGAGCAGGAATGGTAAAACTGCTAGAAGGAAAAAAGTGGCAGACATCTAAAGTTCAGAGAGTATAAGACACAGAAAAGAGTTTATCTGATGAAAAAAGTGAACTGTTAATGCAGTAAAGCCCAAAGCATTCACTAAATATTTCTTCTGCAGATGGACATGTGCAGTCTGTTTGTATGTCAGTGTCTCAGCAGAAATCATTAGTATGATCTTTACTATCTGAAGCTTTTCTTTTCAGGTTTGAAGTTGATTCCTGAAGTGTCAACATGAAAAACACCAGCCAATTCTTGTCATGCAAACCACAATCATATATATTTATCTCGCGACCTTCACTTAAGTACTGCTCAGGTAGCAACTGAAGACCAGTAATGGTTTTCTAGTGAGAACCAAATCAAGTTCGCAAGTCCTTCACAGGACTTGCTCAGCCTTACAACAGCAAGAATCCAAGATTAGTTTGGGAAAGGAATCAATGACAACAGCTGTTGGTGCATGCATTTGTGGGGGCATGTAAAGAGAATTAGCTCTAGAGAGGCTGTTGTTCTTCCCACCTCCAAAATAATACTTTGCACTTCAAGAGGTAAACTGCCCACACAATTGTCAGTTCTGGAGGCAGACAGAGAAGAATGGATTACTGAAGAGCTACAGTGGGGTACTCAAGAAGGAACACCAATAAGAAACTGGTCCTTTCTTGGTTTTGAGAAAAATCAAGACCCAAACAAACTTGGATTACAGCTCTGAAATACAGCAATCAAAAGACCAAGAAGAGAACAGAAGAGAGACCTTTTAACAGTGAGTACACCTACTGGATACAAGAGGCCTGAACTACTACACCAGATCCCACTGCAAACTACAGTCAAACAGATTTAACCCTTGGGGTGAGGGAGAATGAAACCTGGTTCTAAAGTAACAGAGCTGGTATAAGCCTATGTAAAATTGAACTACAACAGTTTGAGGGGTACCTCCAGTTCTTGACAGTGAATCTAAAAGAATTTTTCAAAACGTTGCTATTTTTTCTGATTTGTAGATAGGAGAAAACCCATGAATAAATGTTAATTCTACTGTATAAAGATCCCCTCATTTTCTAGCCTACTCTTTTTTTTTCTTCTCCCATGGACAAGTATGAGTCAAGCTTCTTGCCAGTCAACACCCACTCTCCAGTCACAGGAATATCAGAAGCTGTATCTGCTGTAAGATGATTTCCTAACATTTTATCTATAGGCAAACCCATTCCTTCATAGATCCTACCAATATGAGTCTCTCCCCTTCCATCTCTCATTTTCACTGTGTTGTTTTGCAAGTTCTAGTCCATCTCAGTACCATGCCATATTCACTCCTATTTATTTTTAAAAACAGTAATTCAAAGCTATCAAATATGTGGCACTATTTGTGCAACAATGGCTAATTATTTTATGCTTCAAACTATGAAAGAAATGTGTGTGTATATATATATATATATTTGTATTTAATCCCACACAAAATCCTGCTGAATAAAATGGGATTAGATAAAAATGAGTCTTTGCAATAACAGGCTCTTTAACTGTAACTACTTTGTTGGGTTACATCTCCATCTGCCTCTTTTTAACACCAAGAATAGCATCAGTACATAATAATTACTTTCATTCCAATGCCAAGTCCTACCACCTAAGAAATGCAAGAGGTTGGTTTTGGGTTGGGTTTTCTTTTCATTTTTTTTTAAACTCAAAATACTTAATGGAAAAACAACAACATACCTCCAGCTGTTTGCTAGCTTCTTCATTTCTCAGTATCAGGGATAACTTGGTACGAAGACTCCGAAAGTGCATATCAATCAGCATATTTGCCCGCTTTGTTGTTACATCATTGATTGACTAAATTATTAATAAAGAAAACACAATGGTTTACACACAAACTTTTGAAGCAAACCACTGCCAATGGTATGGTTAGACATTTGTACTTACCAAAATAATAAGCTGGTGGTTTTCAGAATCATATGTTACAGAAAAAGCTCCAACTGCCTTTTTGAAGTCTTTATGTGCAGATTCTTTGGCACACCTAGGAATAAAACCACTACAAAGTTAAAAACAGTAACTGCTGCATTTATGGTTCACAGCCAAAAAGACTGATTTCTTAATACAAAGAATCTAAATAAATATATCCAAGTCCTCCTCTTTAATGCAGGTGTTATTTTATTCTCTTGACATCATTTACTCATTTTCCTTGTCTTCACATGAGTAGGACTAGAAGCATTTCAGAAAGGGCAAAGCAGTTAAGCAATACCACATCAAAAGCTATAATCATTACAGTAACTAGTATGATGGGTGACTTGACCGTAACCACTGGAACATTCTAATGACCTTATGCTCATCTCGTGCTGTATTTTGCATCTCCAGGTGTCTTCTGTCCACCTGCTACTTAGTGAACTTGTGTACTATAAATTAACTTCAGAAATTTAGTTTAATGTGAATTTTTATAGCTTATTCCTAAATTTATAGCTTATTGAGGCAATAATATCTATCAAAAAAGCAGAAAGTGATCTGAAGCTAAAAAAAAAAAAGAGGACTCTGTTTTAATCTGAGTTTTAGGATTATATTTACATGAGAACGACATGTCCGTGTTCTAGAAGACGACTAGCTGTTTCTGTATCATACTACAGGAGGTTTGATTATTACACAACTGTTCCCTCAGCCATCATCAAAACACCTTATACCCTACAATAAGGCAGATTTTTCTTTTGTCATTAAATACCAACTTGCACAGTGTCAAATACTCTATCAGTGAAAGAGTGACCACTTGAAAATTATCAATGTTGACAAAGAATGTGCACAGATTAATCTGTGCACATCACTGAACAACTGTAAGAATAAAAATCTTAATCTATACTGCACACAAACCTTATATCCTTGAAGAAATTATTTCCTCCTCCAGGACTAAACTGCATTTCAGAAGTCATCTTTTCTATTTCTGAAGTATGAGCATGTCCACATTTGTATTGTTTACATTCTTATATTATAACTTTAAAAGTTAATTTAGAGCAGTAAAAAGCAATTTTTATTCCTTCTTGTTTCAGAATCAGTAAGTTACCCACATTTTAAAACAAGATATAAAGAAATGCTTGTACTTACATTTGCCTTAAATCTTCCGGAACTGCCAGTTTGATTTTATGAAAAGTATCTTTTGTTGCGGGTTTATTGGGGTTCACAGATCTCAAACGCTCAATTGTGACAATTTCGTTGTATGTAGCATCACAGGCTGCATATTCTATTACGTAGAACTGATATAAAAATAATAAAATCATCCAAGCTACACATTTTATGACAAGAGTGAGCATTATGCTATTAAGTGAAAGGCGCTTTTATTAACTGTACAAATAAAATTTTAACTTTTCAGACTGAGGTTAATGGTAATTGCCACAGTCCTAATCAAGAAACTCTTTTAAAATGAAGGGGAACAAGTTAAAAACACCGTGCACATCAATATAGAAAACAACATAAGAAAAAGAAAGTATAAATAAATATAAAAAATGTATATATATATGCATATTCCTACCTCACCCTTTATCATTCTCACTTTAGCCAACCACCAACAGCAGGGTTCTTTTTCATTTGCCCTGGAATAAACCTGAACAAAATACATACACATTACATATCTGTAGCATTCTCCAAAGACACCACAAAAACTGACAGTAACGATTATGATCAGGAACTCTGCTATACGAACAAAATCAGCAAAATATATTGGTACCTAAAGTCTCTAATCTAAGCACTACATAGCAAGGATGTAACAGCTATTGCAAATACAGGTAGGATATAAAATCATGCATATAAGATTGTACAGATAAATAAAAAAAGGACCCAGTATACTGGCATTAGTTGCTTCAATTTTCCATACAGTCAGAAGAGAGGTAATTGAGCTTTTTACATCTGCTAATATTTAATCAACAGTATTTCTAATTGTGTGTAGGTCTAATGAGTCTCTACCAGTGGGTGGAAGGGAGAGGACATGTATCTACACTTGTTTAGCACATATATGATACCAGACACATCCACACCAAAGAAGTTTGCCATTTTCTTCTCTTTCAAATCAAAAGAAACTTAAATGGCATGCAAGCAAAATGTAAATCTTGAAAGTTCTTTTTGAAAAGTAATTATAAAAAAAATTATAAAATAAGGAACTTTTAGGAATGTGCTATATAAAAGCCAGTCTCTCTACATATATGTAAGTATTTACATGTACACATATTTTTATATTTTATGTACACACACATATAATGCAAATTATCTCTTCCAGCTTGAAGTTTCAGTAATATAGACATTATTAGCCTACAACTGAAGAGCTACAATCCAGCACCTATTTCTAGATTAATTCAGTTCTGATAAAGAACTGTGCTACAATCCAAGAAACACCAATTATGTTTGTAAACCAGTATGCAGGTCATAGTACATGGAACTCCCATACAGCTGTATGGTTTACAACTGCTAAAATCTCTTTTTGATGACATGCTGGACACCATGCTTTATGCAGTACTTGGAATCAAAAAAGGTGACAGCACACAACATGTAAGCAAACCTTCCACTGGCTTGGCTGATATTTTTCACCCTGTCTTCCCTCACTTCAGACAAACATTGTTAGTGGAGCATACGTACCTCTACTTCATCACTTTCGTTTATATCTTTATTATAGCCTGCAGGTGGTGGAAACCTCACATCATGGAATGGTATCTGTCTCTCTGGTTGCCAGCTACAAGTAAAATACAGTGAATGGCCTAAACATTCTCACCTTCTTTGTGAATAGATATCAGAAACACTTTCAATCCATTAATTTTACATTTTCAAATTTTGTGGAGCTTTTGTGCATATACATATTAAAGATAATGTGATCCACTGTATAAGAAGAAACACACCTAAGTGACCATTAAGATCTTAAATTTATCCCTGATGCTACCTGCACTGTTTTGAAATCTTCTAGCAGTTTTTATTCTATTTACAGTTAAAGGTTTTAACCCCAACATTAGAAACACAGGTTAAAACACATTTCATAAAACAGTTGCACACTTCCTTCAAAACACGCCTGTTTCTTCTTCTCCGGTTCTACTATAAATTCTGAAAACTTGATCGGGATTCAGTGTAAATAGTTTTAATTTTAAGTTTCTTTAATAGAGACTAGATAAAACGTGCATGACAAGAAAAGACTATTTTTAAAGAAACTAGAAAACAATTTCCAGAATACAACAGATGATGCCATAACAAAGATATACAGGAAAAAGTATATAGTAGTGCTTTATTTCCTTCCTGATAAAAATGAAACCTGAACTAAATGGTATAACGGAAGGTTAACTTTTTATGTCCCTAAATGATAGGAAAGGATCATCACTTCACTTCTAGCTTAACAAACTGGTACTTATCACTTATCTATAAAACAAATTTTGTAATAATGTAATCTGCTAAATCTAAAATAAGACATTCATATGAGAAAAAGGCAATCATAGTACCACTGCTGATTCATGCAAACATGGGTTGTCGTCACATAAATTCAACAACATGCTTATCTTCCAACAAAATCCATGTTACTATAGTTTTGTACTTTAAAATATTTTAACAATTAAAAGCATTTATATAGAAATGTCACAACACAGTAAATATCAAACATAATTCTAAAACATGCTAGCAGCAAGCTTAGAGCAGCTAAAAGATGCTACTCTACATTATTAAGTTATATTTAGGTTAATCAAATGCAAGGCTGATACTCTATCATTTGTAGGTATAACAGCAATACACTTACTTGTTTTCAAATGCAACTGTTATAGAATCTTCATGCACATCCTTTACAAATGCCTGGGTAGAAAAAGAGGTATAATTATGGTATGCTTAGGGATATTTTAAAAAATAATTTTGCACCTGTACAATGTCCTCCTTTCACAGATATTGATGAAATTCAAAATTTAAGAATGCTTTCAAGTCAGCCTTTTAAATTTTGCAATAGACTTGTATAAAATGCATACTGAAAGCTGATAACTTCCTTGGGGTCAGGACTGCCAGTGTACTGATACACTGACAGAATGCCCAAGCTATACACCCATTCTTCCTACTTTTTTTAGAAGTAATGTGAGATGTTACTAACAAATGACAAGATCATTCTGAATAATTTTATAATAAAAGTTTAAAATGTTTGATTTTATAATCACACTTTGTCTTTTGACAGGTGTATTATTTAGACCACAACAGTACTCCTTAAAATAAAAAAATCCTCTCTTCTACCTCAGGGCAAGTATGAGTATCACTCTAGCAGAACTCATCTGTATTCATATCTGTATTCATTTCAGCACAGTTTTCCCCTTCTTTACTTCATCACATTTCCGTAGTGCACAAACTTAAGACAAATGCCCTGCAATCCCCTTCACTTTTCTTCTGGGATGGGTAGCAGTTGTACAAAGTCTCCCATACAACCACAAAGCCAAGTACAGAGCACCAAGGAGGCTTTTCCTGCCTCACATACTCAACTGACTGATGTTGGATCAGTTTTCAGTTTTGAGCCCAAACATCCCCCTCCATCTACAGAACAGCAAGGTCAATACTCAAAGAGCTTTGAGATTTACCAATGAAAATATTTTTCATAGCCTCAAATGATGGAGGTCATGGGACAACCAGGGATTAAAATATTGGGAGGGTGTGTGTTTGTTTCCTTTTTTTAAAAAAAATCTCTATGAATGTCTGAAATGGATAAACGTTGGTGAACTGCTGAGTATTCCACTAATATTTGTCCATATATTCTATGTCCTTGCAAGGTAGGTAGATGAAAGCCCATGAGCAAGACTGAGCAAAAAATTCTGATCTACCAATGGAGATCCATCTTAGTAGATTAAAAAATTATCAGCAAATTGAAAATAATTTAGTAGTAACTACCACTTTGAAGAAGAATTAGTTAATGAACTGTGGAACTTGCCCTCACACTTCAAGTTTCCAAGACAAGAACAGCTCATCTAAGAAGGCAAGAGTTTCTTTCTCATATGGAACCTAAATGGTTTTAAACAATTCTTGTGATATTTTTCCTTTGTAAAGTATTTCAAAGTATTTCCTGAGTTGCAGCAGTATCTCAGTAACAAAGAGCAATACCTGATGACTGATACAGAGCTCCGAGAACTGGTTATATTAAAATTAAGTAGTACATGTGCACAAGTGTTGTTACTCAAACATTCGGTACAAGACAGCAGTGCAATGCTAGTTAATCTGAAAGTAACCAATGCCACCTTCAACAGAAATCAAAGCAAAGCCACAATGAAAACAGCAAAAAATGGTTTTATACCTTCCTTGCCTCTCAATACTTTAAGAAGGAGGTTACCAGGAACTTAATTATCGCTAGTATCCAAAGGAGATTTAAAAAAGTCTCTAATAGTATTTACCTAATTACATATTTCAAAATTCCAAGATACTTCTTCCAAGGGGATTACAAGCATAGTTGATATTTTTTAATAACTTGATACAAAGCAGATTTAAGACCACATCTCAGGATCATGTTGATAGCAGTACAGAAATGCTATTTATATAAAGAGGCAACAGAATTCCCGGTTGATCATTCCAGATACAGATGTAATGTTTCATATTGCTGTGTCTTCTGTAAAATTATTCAAGAACTGGACATGCAATTGACAAATACTATGGTAGTCCTGACTCACTTTGCAACATTACACAAATCACCTTCAAAGGCTCCACCCACATTGCTTCCAACATTTGTCACATGTAACTCTGAAGCACCTATTCTTATAGATGTAGCAGAAATAGATGCCTTTTATACCTGAAAAATACTCTAACTACTTCCAAGTATTTGGTATGACTCCTCCACGCCACCAAATGGAAAAGAACAGGACTTAGTATTATTAGCAACACTTGAGTATGCAAAAGCAGAGATTATTTTATAAAGCAAATCCAAAGAAGAACACTGTGAGGAAAACAGGTAAGAGTAACACAAGACAATGCCCTGAGAAACAATTTGTTGATACTTAATTTTCTCATATTCATAAGAGAGTAAAAAAATCACTTCTATGAAAGACACTTCTGGAGAGGAATTTATCCCCCCTATGGTGTTGAAAACACCAAAAGACGGTCTTAAAAGTTAGAGAAAAATACACAAGCACACAAGCAAAGAGCAAGACTATAATTCATTCAGATCTGATACCTCCTAACATCCAAGTCATCTGAGTAGAATTCTCGTGACTACAGCAATATACAGAGCTAGTGGTACTAATGCTAAAACCTACCATTGATAAGTAAACCAGATGGTGACATAGATAGATGTAAGTTATGAAGTTGAAGACTAGCCTAAAACCTTTAAACAGTCGAGTACTTTTGTCATTTGGAAAAAGTAAAACTTGGGACACAGCTAGTTTAGGTAGTATTGAGCTATTCTCTCCTTAAACAGGTCTTCAACACTGCTTTGGTCCCTCCCTACTCAGAGACCTGAAAGAACCCAAACCTGGAACATTAAGGATAACTGTTGGCCATACACAGGTAACTTCAATACAGACATTGCTGGTGAAAATTATAACACTGACATCATTTCTTTAGCTTATACCAAGTTCAGATCACTCAACCATAGAAGCAGATGGAATGCCTGGGTTTCACTGCAGCCTCGCCAAAGAAGTTCATGTCATAACACTGTTGTCTGCTTTTTAATTTTCAGCCTTACAAAACTACAAAAATTCACTGTAATGAATTTTTAATTAATTACAAATGAATGGTGCCTTACCAAATACCTAATTTCAAACATGCAATATATAAAACACTTCTGCCTATCTCCATGTGAGATTCACACTTAAAAAACAATTAAGACAAAATATATAAATGGCCTAAATATTTGGTTGTCTAATCCCATCTACTCATAGAAAGGTGGCTTTCCTTGTTCTTCAGTTTCTTGTGACACAGAAAAATGTCAGAGGTATTTTTCACATGAGTTCTCCATAGTCTGTATCATAGCATTTTATCAATTTTCCTCTGGAATAAATATTTAATCAGATCTGTAGTAAGTAAAACGTATTTGGACTCCACAGCACTATGTATTTGTACACTTCTAAGTACAAATAGAAATGTTTTGAAACATTTCTAGATTTTAATTTAAAAAATTAATACTTAACCATTAATGCCTTTGGAAAACCAAAATTAAAGCTTATCAGAACTGTTTGTTTTTGGTTTTTTTTATTCTGTGATATGTGTAAAATTATATGCAATGCTAAAAAGAAATGAGACATTTAACACCATAAGCCAAGTTCAGACACAGGACAAGCCAGTTCCAGATGTCAGTAAAGGCAGAGAAGAGGCACTGATTTCACACAAAGTATTATGAAAAGTACAATAAGCATTCATCAGTCTTTTCTGCAATAAAGAGTCTAAGTTGGGCATGCAAATTGAAACATAAAGGTCCATATATGCAAGTTTGAAATGCACGCCCAAGAAGGGAAGAAGACTGGCTGTGATGAATGAGAACACATAGACGAAAAGTATCAAGACCACAGTGAAACTAGGTGGAAGTAAAATGAGGGAACAGGACAGTGAAAGACTACAGCAGCTGGGTTATCACTAAGAGCAGAGATACCAAATAAGAGTACACAAAAAGAAATCAGTGAAAAAGGTTTGCTTTTACTTCTGTGAACAGAATAGCTAAAGTTGATTCTTGCTCTCTGATTGGAGAGGGGGAGAAATCAAATGTGCTAAGTTTTCTAGATCAAATTTGACTTTCAGTTACATAAGCAATGAACATTTCTCTCCTTGCTTCAGACATAATTAATTTAAAAAGTTTATAATCCAACATTGACATGTCATGGCATTTCTCAAACACATGAGTGTTCACATTCTAAGAAGGGTTATATTCTTAAGACAGTCTAGGTTTTACAAATTATTTGATACAAAATAAGATTTATTGGAAACACCAGTATATTTGTTATTTTTGTGCTAAATGGGATGACAGACACTTCAAATGAACAAATAAAGGCTCCAGCTGCCATGAAGTTTTGTTGCTTTTTTTAAAGTCTGCTCACATCATCACATGTGAGCATTGTCAACCATTTTAATAAAGGAGGATTAACTGTAACGAGTAAAAGTAGGGAAAATACGCTTTTTAAGATTTAAAAAAAAAAAAATCTATGTTGATGCAAATGTGCATCTACTGTTTGCCTAACAGTTCTGTTACCATTTCATACCTGCTGGAAGGAGCAAGTCAAAAGGGAACTGACAAGGCTAATCAATTCTGAGAAAGACAGGCCATAGAAACAGAACAGGGCAAGAATAATCACAGAAATGGCAACTGAACAAGGGAAAAAGGTACAGGCTATCATCCTCAGAAGGACTGAGTAGGCAGGCTTGTACAAAGAGACTGGAGATACTTGTTGAGGGTATGTCTATATGGAACAATGAAAGAAAAGAAAAAATTGATACGGAATGTAACAGAAGGCCAAAGGAACAGTTGTTAGTGAGACCTGAAGTAATAAAGAACTAAGAAAGATGAATGATTTTGTCAATTGCAGCTTCAACAAAAAAACGTCAAGTATCTATAAAAGTATCAATACTTTTATAGACACTATAAAAAGTATCAATAAAACAATGGCAAAGTGCTGAAACTACTGGGATAAAAAGTGGAAGATTTTTAACAAGGTTATAGAGCTAGAAGTGGCAAAAATTGGTTACAGACAACATACAGATGTTAACAGCAAACATCATTTCGAAACTATCTGCCCCATAAACAGGATGCTTTCCATCTTTAGCAGAGGATACAAGAGAGAATCACTCCCTGTGAAAAGAAACTGGAAAAGAAAAATCAATCCCATGCTGGAAAGGCATCCAGCATGTTCCCCTTTAGAGGAAAATAACATCTAAAGCTAGTCCCGGAAAGATTAGACAAAGGACTGTCTATTAATCCTCTGAGAATGTGATAAGAACTTCAAAACCTGATTTACTACATCTATACAAGACAAGATGTGAAAAGATATGCCCTAATAACACACATCTTCAAGATTCAGTTACTTAGCTGTGAGCTGCAAAGAGGCAGTTCCCTCTCCTTAGAATTCACAGTTCTGGTGCCCTGTTGGACAAGTCATCTTAAAATAAGTAACAATCTAATCCTTTCTTTCCAAGGATTCTGGGCCCAGCAACATACCAAATCATGACTAAGCATCTCCAGGTTGTCAATGATCCCTGAATCATGCTCACTGACTGCACTTTCCATGGAATAATTCATCTTAGCCAAGAAGAAAAAATTCATGAAAGTATGAAGTATTCACCAAGCAGTATTTTAATACCATTCAGAAAGACGGAGTCTCCACTACAGCAATCACACCAACACATGCCAGTATTCTGTGAAACATAGTGCACCTGGCCAGTATGAAATTTTAATTCAAATCTTGCAGTTGAGTATGAATGCATCCTCAAACCACCTCCTATGGTTTGTGTGGAACACGATCCCTCTAGATGTATCTCAGGAACGCGTTCTGGATGGAGTCCCACAGGTAATACAAGCAGAGCAGACTGGTTTATTACTCTCAGTAGGGCTTAGGTGACAATTAGGCACCAGTTTTGTACTGTCAAGATCAAGATGCTGCTGGGTAGACTCAGAAATGAAACTGTTTAGGGACTTGAATTTATAAGGTCCTCAAGGGGAGCGACAAGGATATGAAAACCTGAAGTGGCAGTCAGGGGCCTACCTGTGCACTCAGTCCCTTCATGACCCTAGTAGCCTCATATTCCTCCCTCCAAGTCTTAATAGCAAGATAGAGGCGTATTTTTCCAAAACAATTACATATTCTGATGAAGATCTTCAGAATGATCCAAAGCCAAAGAAATTACCACAAGTTATCAGTAAACCATGAGACTGAATTAAACAATTGTTTGGTTTTGATTTGTTTGCAGTGTTACTGTTGTAAAACATTTCCCAGGAGGCTGCTTAAAGAAACTTTTTAAAGGAAAAAAATAAAATCATCTCGCAATTAAATTTGCACTTGACATCATACACTTATTGTTATATTGGGTCAACCAATTCATTTTATAAACAAATTCTCCATCTCCAAAAACGGCATAAAACTCACGAGAAAACATTTAAATTACTTAGTAACAGAGTGATACTTGGACATTATGATGGAACAAAAAATTGTACCTCAAATTCAAGTAATGCAGGCTATTCCTGATTTACATTGAACATAGCTGCATGAGGGTTTATTGGCTGGTTTTCAAAATTTTTTTAGTTTAAAAGTTGCTGCATTTATCTTAGTGTGATGCTCCACCTAGACAGGTAATACAGGTGAAGACCAATAAATCTGTGTGCCCCATTTGTCCCCTTAGATAAATTAACAAAGTCCTCTTGGTTAGAGATTAAGAGGAGACAAAAACATTCCTATGTTTAAGTTTCTAGAACTTAAAAGGCAAACACAATATGCAACTTGGAGACAATGTCTGTGCTATAACTTGGATACACTAAATCATGATTAATGAAGAAGCTCACATGAACATATGCTCTAATGAAATTTTCACCTAAACTACAGCCAGAAATGTTGTATGTTATGGACAAAAAAGGGGTGCAGGTATCCATGTCGTCAAAACTGAACGTAATCAAGAAAGTTACAGCAGCTTTCAATTCTCCCAGGTTTCTTTGATAATATTTGTCACTAAAGAATGCACAATGACATTTTTATCATCATCTATTTTGCATGATCGTGTACATACTATCCTATAATGGGATAAAAGCCTCATAAAAGTTCTCTTATGGCTTCTGTTTCTTTCCAAGTGAGTACTGTATCTTTGAAAGTGCTAAATAACTTAATTCAAGCAAGGAATATACAGATCTAGGACTTTGGCCACAACACTGCAAACCCACAGGATGCTTATTTACCATATTTACAGACCCGTTTCATACATACTTTTTTTTTAAAGAAATATTTTTTTCCAGGACAAGAAATTATCACATTTCAAAAATAAGCTTTTAAGAGATCTTTTTTCTTAGAAACACTCACAGCTGTTGGAACTGTATCATTTGGATATCAACATGCCCTACCACACTAACATCAGAGTGTGAAATTCTACCTGTTCATTGCTAACATAAATATTGGATGTCGCACAATAACTAGGCCCAATTTTTAAAGTACCAGGAACATTTAAACGATGGTATATTTGCAGAAACTGATACATGACTTTCTCATGTGTTGATAACATGTCAATGATAGTAGGCCCAAAACCAATGTGTCCAAATTTTATTTTTCTGTGAAGAGGGTAAACCCACAAATTATACCCTATTAACATGCTGATTAATACAACCCAACCCACCAAAGCCACAGCAATACTAGACAGTATCAGTGAAAATATTAAGCATTCAGTATATACATTTAAGGCTCAGCGATGGCTTTATTCAGCACCAGCACAAGGGCTTGGAAACAAACGTGGAATGCCAGTAAGTTTCAGTAAGAAGTACATTTGATAATTAAATGTATTTAGCAACTCAGCACATATATATTTGGTCAACCAATGCTCTCTTTAATATCAGTAGGCAGTGTCCCTGCCACGGCATTAACAGCAGGAATCCACGACAGCATTTTATCATGAACGTATATTTAACAAGCCCCCCCCCCCCCCTCCTCCCCCGCCTTAAATGCCGTGCACTAGCAGTGCAGCTCTCCTGGAAACCTAGAGAGCGAGACAGACTTTCCTTAAGTAGCAACGAAAGCTGAGGATTTAGCAATTAATGCCCCATCCCCAGCCCTGATCCTCGCTCCAGGGCCAAGGAGAAGGCGGCCCAGGGCTCTCGTCGCCTCCTCTCCCACACCGGCAGCGCGAGGGCCGCCCCTTCCCACAATAGGGGGAAGGCCCGAGGCCTCCTCGGACGCCGGGGCCCTCTCTCGTCTTCCCTCTCTCCCTCCTCACCGGGCCTCGAGTTCCCTCAGCCCTGTGGCGACGGCGGCGGCCCCCGGCTCCTCTTACCCCTAGGGCTAGGCTCCCTCTCCCCAGACACCCAGAGGGACCCGCCACAGCCTCCACCCCTGCCCCCCTCTTCCTCCTCCTCCTCTTCTCCTTCCTGCCCCGGGGCCTCCGCTTTCCCTCCGAGCGGGTAGGAGGAGGAGGAGCCGCCACCGCCGCCGCCTCCTCCTCCTCCCGTCCCAGGCCCCACTCCCTCCCCTGAGGCCCAGCCCGACCCAGCCGCAAGCACCCGGTACCTTGTAGAAGGCCCCGTTGGAGCCCCGCACCTCCACCACCAGCTCCTCCATGTTGTGCCGCGGCAGCTCGGTGCGGGAGACCCAGGCCCGGCGCCGCCTCCCTTCCCTTCCCTTCCCTTTCTCTCTCCCTCTCGGCGCAGGAGGGGGAAGAGGCGGAGGGGTGTGTGTGCCGGGCGGGGGAGGGGAAGGGGAATCTCGGTTCACTGCGAGCCCGAGGGGGTGGGGCTGTGCGAGGGGCGGAGGGGAGGGCCGCGGCGGCGGGGGGGGGGCACTGCGGGGAGGCTCTGCGCCGCCGCTTCTCGCCCTCAGCCGCCCGGAAATGAAACCGAAACGGTCACCGCGGCGAGGGGAGCAGGCGGGGGGCCGCGGGGGCGCCCGTTTCGAATGTAAACGCGAAGGCCGCGTCACGTGACGGGCCGCGGCGGGGGAGGCGGGGCGGGGGAGCGGGCCCCCGCCAGCACGCGCCGCTCGCCCACCGCCTAACGGCCGGGCCGCGCGCCGCGCCGCGCCGCGCCCCGCCCACGCACGCACGCACGCACGCACGCACGCCCAACCGCCGCGGCAACAGGCGACGGAACCCGGTAGTGTCGGCTGAGAGCCCGCCCCCTCCCCTCGCGCGCACCCGAGTGACTGCCTAGCTGGCCAATCAGAGTGCGCGCTGCACCGCGCGCGCTGACCAGCGCGGGGCGGGGCGCGCGGCCTCCTCCGCCAGGCCCCCTGAGGGAGGGGGAGAAGGGGGGGTGGGGGGTGGCCGCATCCCTGCCCTCGGCCCGGCCGGGGTGGGGGGGAGGCCCGGATTGGCGGTGCTGGGGGCCCTGGGTGAACAAACGGGGCCGGTAGCGGCTTTTGGGGGCGATGGGAGAGGGGATGGGTCGGGTGAGGGGAAGGCCTGGGCCTGTGGGGACGCGGGGAATCCCCCCAGGGCCGCTGTGAGGGGGGGGGCTGCCCGTCAGCGGGTAGTAGGCTCAGCCGTGCGGTGGCCTCCGCGTCTCCCCCTGGTTGATGTCATGAGTGAAGAGTGAAATGTGAATTGTGGCAGATTCTAACTGCCCTAACGAGTGGTCCGGCTGTTGCGGTTATGCTGAAGACCTAAACCTCGCCAGGGTTGTAGTGCAAGATGGACAGACAGGGGGTCTGGTGTGCTAGTCCCTCGGCCTCCCCACGTGAGAGTTAAGCTTAGTTCAACAAGTTCACCATCTAACATATACTATTATTTCAGCTTCATTTAAACACTCAGTCGTTTCAACTCCTCTGACAGCAAGGTGTGACACCGTGCATACAGTTCACCGTAGAACCTGGTGGTGAATATTTTAAATGATGGAGCATTTACAACTGGAAGTGCACCGGCACAAAAGCTGCTTGTTCAGCCTTTCGTTAATGCATAAGCATTAACATGAGCTTCCTATGTGTTGGTTTTCCCCCCCCCCTACTAATTACAAAGAATAAAAGAAGAAAAAAATAGTTCTGGTGTTACCCTCAGAAGTCACAATTTTCCAATGTTTTACCGCAGGTGTGTTTTCTCTGAATAAGTGTGATTCATGGGGTGAAATTCTGCACCTACTGATGAATTTTCCAAACTTGAAATCAGCTTATGATTTCATTTTTTCGCTTCTTTTTTTTTTACATTATTGTGTTTCAAACCTTGCAAATTGGTGTTTCCTGATAAGCTGCATTTTACATTGTATGGTGCATTTTACAGTGTACAGTATTTCTTGTTAGCCACCAAAACTTTTCATTTCTGTTTATTTTTTTAATGTGCGAAAGATTGAGAGTTGCCTGTAGTAATCCCTTTATACTGTGTGTTCACCTGCTTACTGTGGTGTTTGTTGTACACATTCACAGTATCAAATTTAAGAGTATGATTGCTATATAATGTACCTTGAAGGGAAGGTGTTTGATTCTCTTTTCATTAGATTTAGATACTCTTTTCAGCAAATTCTTGAGTATGATGAAGGGTCAATCTAATCTAATGATTCAGGTTGACAGCCTGCTGTGCTGATTAAACAGGCAGCCACAGGACTGACTTGCTTGGGGGTGGCAGAGGGTTCAAGAGGACTGAAGGAGGAAAAATTTACAGATGCGAAGCAATGACACAAGGTTTCTGTATGAATAAAAACACATCGGAGATTAGATCCTAGAGAGTCTCCAGAAAGAAATTTAGGTGAAATTCCAGAACTCTCTTCTGACTTGTTCATGTTAGAAATACTTTTTAAAAAACTAGAAACCATATAAATGCTTCAACTCAAAATTTCAACAGTCTGCCAGAAGAGATGATGCCCAGCTCCAAAACAAACTTAGCTGTTTGTGGGTTTTTTGCATTCATTGTTTGCCATAATTATTCTCTTGTTAATAAAATAGGTTGCTGTCGTGCAGGCAGGTTATCTCTGAGCAGACAGAATATAAAGGTGTCTGATTTAGCTCTGACTTCCAGTGATGATTTCACCACTTTCCTTAAGCTAAAAGCTGCTGTACTCTATAATTTTCCCTAATGCCTAACTGAAATTTTCCTTGCCGTTGCTTAAATGCAGCATTTTTATTTTCTCCTAAGTAGTGAATGTTCTAATCCTTGTCTATGTAGTGAGAGGATGTACATAGTTACAGAGCGCACTCTAGTTTTTCTGCTGATTGATTCTCAACCTTTCCCTTCTTTTTTCCAAATTACTTACTGATTTTGCTATTTTGCTTTGCATTATCCTCAGACTGAACTGTCCATCCCTTCTGAAATGTGTTTACAAATTAAGTAACTAGCTCTTATGTAGGATTAAACTATATCCTTTTAAATGTGTCCATATTTCAAATTCAGTGACACTATAAAAATACATCTCAGTAACTCTATTAAAGTCTTTTAATATTAAAGATAAATTGTTATTTCATTCAAATGTTAGACTTCACTTCTTATATATAATCCTAGTGTTCAGTTACACTATGCAGTGGCTATGGGATTATCATTTGACCAAAATTCTCCACCCCTCTATCCCTGTCTTTCATATTCCCCAACAATCTCAGTGCACCTGTTCCAGGTCTTGGGTTTGGTCCTACAGATGCTCAGTGCTTCTATTTCTTACTCAGAGCCACACTACTTGGTGTTTGCAGGCTGCTCTACTAACTGGAAGGTGTTTCAGGCACTCTGCTTTTGGAATACCTCTTATCATCATCAAATTTTTTTTTTTTTAAAAAAAGAACAACTTTGACTTTTATTCACCGATAGATTTACTCGAATACTTTCATAAATATTTGTAGAGACTATAAGAAAAAGGTCTCTTCCCATCTTGTCCTCCTTAGGAAAGTTGAAGGGCAGAAAGCTAACAAAAATGGCACTCCTCAGGACATATCAGAGTCCTGTGTCCTTGATCATCCGTCACAGTTTAGCTAATATTTCCCTAGGATTTGTATCTTAGGTGTTCTGGTTCTTTGTCTATTGATCTCCACTAGGAAATGCTATCTTTGATTCAGTCCACCGAAAGAGTTAAGCATTTAAAATGTAGCCGTCAACACCAGCCTGTCAGAACAATAGCAACAATCAGAGCCTTTCCCAGCATCATGAACTGCTCATTAATTGATTTGTGAAAGACCCTTCATATAGACACCGGGGTAAGAGTGACAGGAAAACTGAGTATTTTTCCCACCTTGTGCCATTTACCTTAAAACTTGGTCAGGGACTACAAATAAGTTATTCATGAAACATTCTTTTTAAAAAATGGTAGTCCAATTAACCATCAAAACCTCTTAATGGAATTGTATACAATTCTCCTTATTTACACACCCACTTGGGGCTTCAGCTTAGTCTTGGTGAGGTTCATAGAGATTTTAGTTCAACCTCTCAGATTTTTATCTGCTGGCTTTCTTTGTGCATCACTTCAGACAGGAGCCTCTCCTGGATGACTTCTTTTCCCTTACGTTACAGTTTCCAGCATGAGGTGATAAAATTTGAGTTCTGTATTTCCATCTAAACCGGGTAGTCACAACATCTGTATCTTATTTCAAGCACTGTATTTGATACTGTGAAAAAAAGACTTTGCATTCATCTAAGACACATAGGATTTTGAGTTATTTCAATTAGACCAAACAGTTCAGATTGTTGTCTTGTCAGTTTATAGCTGTGGCCAAAAGTTTCAGAGGGCAGGAGACTGTCACACTGGTTTGAAGGTGGTCACATGCTCTTTTCTCATTGGTTTACAATTTAGTCTCAATAAAGTGCCTTTCAGTAATCTAGCTGAAATGGTGATGTTATAATAACCAGGTCAGCAGTTGGAAGAAGCAGTTACAATCAATAGAGATATAAAGATGAAAATCTTCTTAGACAAGGTTGCTTTATGATTAATCAATAATAGCTGAAGGTTGGATATAACCAAAGTATTGCAGTTTTATTAGCTTGTCCTTGACTAACCTGATACCCTGAAATGACATAGGTTGAAATCAGGGTGTAGAACAGCAGGTATTCCCAGAACTTGTGAAGAGAAGCTGAACTAAACCAGGAAAGATTTGCAAGTGTTACTCTGTGTGTACAAGAAATCAGATTATGCTATGCCTGTTCATTCAATTTTGTTTTTTATCAATAGTTAATGTGAACTTTACCTGGGAGTCCTAATAAAATACTCTAAAATGTAGGGTTCACATGGAGAGGGAATGAAAGTATAACCATTACAAAAAGACAAAATCCTTAGTTGTAAAATGAATAAACCCCCAAATCCTTAATTACGTACACCAGTATTACACTGGTGAGTAACCTTCTTTGATCTTGTAAAAATGTATTAGTGAGAAGAGCCAGCTAGTCTCTATTGATTTTCTATCATAGTTACTTAAGCTGACCGATTAAATTTGACTGTTTCTTTGTTTCTTTTATAAGTTATTACTCCACCTTCTACTCCAAATGTATAGTTTTCAGTATAGTAAATTCCGAATAGGCATCCAAGGTTCATTTTGTCACAGATTCTACTTTAGTGTAGATACATGTTTCCACTAGAGGTTTTCAGTTTCTTCAGTATACTGTATCTTCCTGACCTGAATATGGAAGGAAGCCTGAAGGGTTTGAGTCTACTTTGTGCCTGCAGTACAGAAGTTTCCTAGTTTCACAGAGAAAAGTCAAAGAAGTAAATACTGGAATCTAAACTTCAGAAGGTTATTAAACTTTGTAACTTACAAAAATATAATATTCTAAAAATATTGTAAAAATATTACCTACTAACTATCAATCTCTAGCTGAGTTTGGTCATCCAAAAGACTGTCATTGTCATTCAACTCGCCTGTGAAGTAATTGTCTTGGTGGGTAATCTCTTTTGTATTTGCTCCATGTCATGTTACTTGTTGGAATAATGGGTCTCATTTAAAATGAATAGTAATTTCTGTATTCTTTCAGAGCAGTATCTGTATATCCTGTTGTTGGTCTACAACTCTCAGTAACACATTTCCTTTTTTCTTTTTGAGTATCAGTAGTGAAAGTGAAAACATACCATGTAGTGCTTTGCTGCTTAATTCAGTTTCATCTCCCACTCATGGGTTTCTGTCTGTCTCTCTTGTAACCCCACAAATGCATTTATTGGTACATTAAGCCTGCATGTTATTTCATCTGTGGAAGTATGTTGGTATTGTAAACAATTATGGTTAATAGATGACACATTCATATGTAAAACTGCATGTTAGTTTATTCAGCTATTTTTTTTAAATTAATCATTAACCAAACCACTTTTGAGGTGAAAGTGAAAATATTCCCTGGGTTATGTGGGTCTTGAAAATGAGTGAATTAAACCAGAAGAGAATTATAGAAAACTTGCAATACATCTGATCAGAATGCAATGCAAGAAGATATGTTCTATTCGGTACATGGGGTCGGACAGCATTTGTAACCACAGACATACAGATGCTCCCCTACAGTATACATGCTGGATGGCTATATATGAATACCCTATGGTAATGCATACAGTAGTCCTCATTTCAATTAAATGTGTTTTAGTATGAACATATAGTACTTAAATAATAGTTTATATCTCTGGAAGCTATAAACCTTAATATTCTGTGATCTTCATGAGTATAGGCATTAATGTTGCCATTTAGAAAAGAAAAGATTGGTGCATTAGGAGTTAACTCTCCAGGGATGGCTTTGGTTCATAGAATTAGGAATCACATCCAAAAGTTACTGGCAACAAAATGGCTGTGAGTCACTCGACCATCCTGAGAGCGCAGCAAGTACAGCCCTACATTTTGGTGGCCATAACCAGAACCTTACATAACAGTTCAGATGAAGACAGCTACACTGTAGACATCTATGCTTAAATTAGATAAATTCCATGTTATAAGCCTTTACTGAGTTTTCAGCCAGCTCCTGTGTATTTGTTAAAGGGCAGTATTCCTCAGCATCAGTGTCAAAGATGGAACTGGTGAGCTTACAGGGTCATTTCTAGTCAATCTAGAACATAGTTATTTGTATGATAGACATTTCTAGAATATTTCACATCTAATTCTGCAACACAGAATACAAGCGTATTTTTCTGGCACCCATGTGAAATGCTGGGGTTTCAACCTCAAGTTAAGGTTGACATGTGGGTGATTCCCACAGCCCTTCCCAAAGGGGGGGTGACTTTACCTTTAGGCTTCCCCCCAGGGTGCGGCGGCCTGGCAGACAGAGCCATGGGGTAAAGGAGCCCCGGGTGTCCCCCATTCAGTAACCCAAGGTCAGGTGTCCCACTGAGGGATAAAAGCTGGGACCCCTTGCAGGAGGGGCAGTGTCTGTGTGTGAGGTGGATGCCCTGTGCAGAGTTCCCTGTTGGGGAAGGACCTCCCGCCTCCCTGGGACTGGGCTCCAGTCAGCTCTGGCTCTTGTAAATGTGGGCTGTGTGGAGATTCAGTGTGTGGCTTCCTTGGTCTTATGTATTTGGCCTGTTGACTCGGTTGTCTCCTGTTCCTTCTATGGGAAACTGCATTTCACCATTTATTCCACCTTGTTAGTCATGTGGTGTCGTTGTTGGGGTCAGTGGGATTGATGTCGGTTGTGTATAATCTGACTTGTTTGTACCCCCAGTGCTCATCCATGTACTGACCCTTTTGTGTCAAATACAATTTGGTTATTGGTTCATATTTATGCTGGCTGTGTCCTTTATGCTAGGCCTGATAATCAGCAAAACACCATGATAAACCAGCAGAGTGATCATCAAGTAGTAATTTTAGCAGTCCATTCATTTTGTTGTGTGTGTGAGTAGGATGCCACAATACTGAAGCTAGTACAGAGGTTTATGAAAGTTGATTACTGCCTCTTTCAAACATACTGCAGTTTTTTTGCTGAAATGAATCTGAGAATATCACAAGGCTCTTCCCAGTTCCTAGCAGAATTCCCAGTGATGTCAGGCAGCAATAGGTCTACAAAGGCTGTATATGCTAGTACATTTATATGGCCTTAACATTATTTGTATTGACCCTGATGGGGAGTGCTATGGAAGTACTATATAAAATGTCATAATCCTGACAGACTGTGATATTTAACTTCCTATTACAAATCTTTTCAGTTATATAGGCTTGTATTTTTCCACTAAAATGTTACAGAAAATTATGCCATGATCTTATATTGTGGTGACAGGTGAATGGTATTTAAAAAAAGCAAAGGAAGCAATCAGTCTGTAATAATAGTCTTTTAGTCCTGCTTTCTGTTTTTCTTTTTTATTTTCAACTATCATGGCTGACATTTTTGTCTCAATAGCTAACATTTTATCCTTTACTAGTTTGAAAAACAGTCTTTGACATACCGTTTATATCTTGAACACTTTTGGCATAGCTGTACTTTTTTTCCTGTGGGTGTCAAAAATCACTTAATATTAATTTGCATTTCTGTAGCTTTACAAACTGCAGAAAACAATATTTGAAGGCAGATCAGTTTAAAGGTTGCCTGAGCACCACGAAGATTCTAAATGCAATAATTAAGTCTTACCACAAGAGGACCCCCAAAGACAATTTGTCTTGTGTGGAAAACGAGATAGTAAAAATTTGTCTTCAGAATACTGATGTGTACTATATTATGCTTTAAGATAGCTTATACTTTTCACTGTAACTTTGTAAGGAAACGTAATATTAGCTCCTTAAGCACTGACTACAGACTGTCTTAGGACTAGTAATACTTCACATATACCTAGGAACCATATTCAAACTAAATTCAACACTAAAAATATATAATGCCTTTTGTTATTATTTGTTAGTGAATTTAAACACAAAGGATTATTTTTTAGTGTTGCTAAATGTATTTTAATTTTGAGAACTGTCTCGTGTACCATGATCTAGATTGTTCTTCCATTACTTTCCTCCACTCAGAAGACTATGAAACACTCATGCAGTACATGTGTTGAATCCTGGAGTTCTCTTACAAACCCTTTAACTAAACTATACTTATTCTACTTTAATGGTCCTGTCCCTTTCAGCTTAGAATCTTTTTCATTTTCACAGACTTTCAAAGAAAATCATATGTACTGAAACGGGGGAGTGAGCTTGTCCTCTCTTGGGTTATAATGAAAAGTCAACTAAACGTTCTCATTCTACAGGAAGGACTTTGGTGCTGTACTCTTCACGCTTTAAAAAGCTCCACTTCAGTAATGTATTGCTGAACCAAATTAAATGAGATTTTCAGCAAAACCATCATGATGTTAAATGGAAGGCTGCTAAAGGAACATCCCTTTTAATTTAATCTTAAAAAAAAGAGTATCAAACAAAGGATTGAAACTCACTCAAAACTTTTAAACTACCTTTTAATGGCAGGTTAGAAAAGTATGTATTTACAAAACAACAGAAGATTTAAGGTCATAACTTTAGAAAGAGAATCTACTTAATATTCAGAAAACTTTAGATCAGGACAATTAGGTGAATAAATATATATGTAAAAATTAGCTTCAGTAACCCTTTAGAATAGTCTAATTTTAACTACAGAAGAGGTGAATCTGGATTATAAAAGCACGTTATATAAAACAAGGCCCTGGCTTTATACATAGACCAACCCAAGACATTTTCCCATTACATTTTAGAAAAAAAACCAAGAATTGCAAATAGGTTATGATGGGTCAAGCAAATATGGATCCACAGAAAGTAAGACACATATTGATACTATAAAAGAAGGCAATAATCTAATTACAATGATAATGAAGCTAAATGGCAATTAACTAGCATCAGTATTCCTACAATTCTGCATCAAGTTATACAATCACTCCAGCTCATGTAACAGTCAAAGGCTCTAGGCCTGTGTTCAGCACAAGCAATGCTTAGATATTCTTAAAACCAGTATGACCTACTTTTACTAAAAAGTGTCATGGGGAACATTTTCCTGAAGTATCTTAATCTGGGTATGAAAATATTGATGGCATATCTTTGATCTTAGAGTTGAATAAGCTTGAGTTTAGATAAATCATTACTACAAAAACCAGTCTGCTTTTAGTCACAAAGACATCTAGATAGATTATATAATATTAATCAATACTTTCGCAATAGGAAAGCACCTGAAACACTACCATAGATCTCTTGCAGATATATCATCATGTCAGTAGGAAGCCACATTCTTGTTTGTGTAAATAATAATGAAGTGTTTGACTCCATTGACTCGTCTTTTCTCTGCCACTATGGAAAATACCAGACAGCAAGCAGAAGCACTGCTGGACCAAATTTAATGCGATTCCTTTATAAACGATGGTATTGTACCTGAAGGGAATTCAGTCCCAAATTTATATCATATATTCACCAATAAGAAAATATAAATTAATTTCACTTCTAATTTTTTTCCTGTATTTACATATTCTACTGTAGGCAAAAGCCTGCAAGTGCATGTTCTGTTTTTGAAAATACAGCTTGAAAGGCTCTTGCCTCACAACTTGCGTGACAGGGAGTCAACACCATGAACACAACATGGTGTCTGTTCCCCCACCCACCCCAATCCAAAAAAAAAAAAAAAATCATGAGACTAAATAGACGATTTTGAGATCTTTTAGCTTGTGATTACCATATGCTTTGGCAAAACTCATTTGTCTCCTCACTTTATACTTCTTCTGCTTTTGTTAATGTTATTGTCAAAACATCTAGTCCTGTACAGTTAGATTAGCAATTCACACCTTTATAAAAGATTTGGCAGAACTCCAGTGTTTTGATGTCAGACATGATTATTGATTTGCATTTTAAAGAGGTGTCATTCACTCGGTGCATCATTTTTCCTTTTGTACATGTCACATTTTTCAGAAGATGAAAAAGAAGTGCAAATATATTTTATGACTGCTCTCTGAATCTCTTGGAGCAATAGACATGGGAGTTGGCGAAAGAGATGTTTCAGCTGTGGAAGGAAAGTTACAGATTTCAGTGAGTGAAAGACATGGTTATTCTCGCAGAGACGTTGTGCCTCTGCGCCAGTTGCAGGTGGCTGATTTTCTGTTGGTTGCCTGAGAGCGTAGGCTACTTGGCATCACCTACTCTGCATGCAAAATGACAGCTTGGGTTGGTGACATGCAAAAAGTCATCACTAGGATTCATGAGTTATTTTCTCACTCTGCATCACAAACTAAATGGTACCACAAATGCTGAGGTCCTGTGATACAATTCATTTTGGTGAAGTGCTGTGCTGAACAGAAGTACCCGGGAGTTTTGCTGCTGGTTTCAGTGAGGTCGATTCCTCCTGTCATCTACCACCTCAGTCTTCAGGATCTAAGTTGCCCAGTTGCAGCGCGTGACCCTCAGATGTGCCTTCAACCTGTGATTCTATAATGGTGCAGTAATTCTGCATTTGAAGCATGTTCAGATATTCATGCTATTTGGAACAAGAAGTGATGTCCATGTGGCCAGTATTCATTAAATATTAAAATGCCACATCTGTGGTTAAAAATCTTAGGAGAAAACATTTTTCTGCTTTATTGACTCTTCCAGTGCCTTGTTAAAGCTCACCTGCTACAGAGGGCATTGCAGCAGATCTCTGAGTTGGAAACTATACCACAGAAAGGTTGCCATGTGGACACAGGTTCTGCCAGAGAGGCTTTATAAGCATGTCAGGTATGGCCAAAAGGTAGCTGAGGAACATGGAGGAATAAAATAACGGAAGACACAATTAACCGACAGCTGAGAAAAATAATCTCTGAATAGAAGGAAAATGTCTCTGAAATGACTGTCTCACGTTTCCCAGGAAGAGACAAGTGTTGTAAGTCAGAATTCACAGGACAGCAATTGTTCTTACATGACTTGATGACAATAGGCATCTTAAACTCTGAGGGTATTTGTCTTAATGAAGTAGTGTGGCAGTTTCATGTAAAATAGCTTCCAAATGGTATAAACACAAATTGTACCAATTCCTGTGAACAGAAATGTTTTTATGGTAAACTCTAAAGGTTATCAATGGTTTTAGTTGTGTCACTCAGGAAAGAGAAGAAAATAAAGCTATGCAAAGCCTTAGGCTTCCCACTGGAAACCCATTATGCTTTTTACAATAGCCTGAGGAAGAACAGCAGAACTGGTTACTTGAGAGGCTATGAAACAATATTGCTCATCAGGTAATTTCTCAACTATGTTATTGATTAGACAACAAATAAATAAATCTCAACCTCTGGGCTAAAGCGTGAGGGAGATGACTCTATTCTCAAAATGATAATAAGAGTTTTGGAGAGAAGACAGAAAAATCTACGAACTCCTGCTCTGGAGATGATGAAAGGCCGAGGAGGTGATGTCACCGAAGCAGGTGAAAATGAGATCTGGGTATGAAGAGAACTACTCACTGGTGAGCGAGCGGATTCATGAGTGAGCAGTGTGTCGATGGTGAAGCTGTATGAACTGATAAAGCCAACATACACACTGAAAAGAGCAATGGCATAGAGCCTGTTTCCACCTCCCTGCTCTCAGTCCTGCAAAAGCCTCAGGAGAACAGGAGGAAAAGCCACCAAGTGTGATCCTGATGGAGGACAGGGAGGGTGTGGGCAGGCTGTATGACACAGCATCTTTCTCCTTAATCTCTGAGGTCTATCATAATAGTCCAGCAATCTTAATTAAGCACTTCAGTAAGATGACTATCAAGTAAGAATGATTCCTATTAAAGTCAAGAACAGTTTTGTTACCTGAATAGGAGCAGGGTAGACCCAGAAATGCTTTGTGCATAAAACAGGACTAGCAAATCTCAGCAATGCTTGGATATATAGTAATTAGCTATTGCTGATGTGTTCACCTGATTTGATTTTAGCTTTGACAACTTCCAACATGAAAAGGATTGGTTAAAATAAGTCATTCAGAGATACTTTTTAATGAGGAAGAGGTGATTGAGAGGCTGTATAGACACCTGTAGATAACAACATTATGCATAAGACCAGAGCGAGAATTCTCTGAGGAGGAAAGTGAGGATCAAATGTTCAAATAAAAATTATTTAGGGCATTAGGGAGACAATTAAGGAACTACTGAGGTATCTCTTCTCAAGTTTGTTTTCAGTCAAAATTAAGTAAACAGTGAGGGGAGTCGCATCCTCCTTGGTCTGTCCACATGTAAGAGACATTTCCCAGCTCTCACAGAGCCTGAAGCATGTGCTGTGCAAGCCATTCAAGGCTCTCAACAATTAAAGATCTTGCTTGGTTTCTACAGACACAAAGGCAAATTTCCCAAAGATTTCAATGAAAATTAGAGAGACTCTGAGAAAACAGTTTAAAAAAAAAAAAAAAAAAACCACAACAAAACACTTTACCACATAAAAGAACAGGACTCAACCTGTTGGGGTTTTTTAAAAATTATTTGGGAGGGGGGAATCGGAATCTATACAGATAGAAGAAAATCAGTGTGGTGTTCTTCAATAGCTATTGTTAGTGAGATATATATTAATAAAAATCTGAGCTCCCTGAAAACTTTACTCGAATTGTGTCAAATTAATCACTATTATCCAATACAGCAGTAAATACAGCCGTGTGTGTGTCAAAACAAGGAGCCTTAGTTCCTAATCAGTATTCTTGGTCTCCTGAAAAATGAGCACTTATCAGATGACAGCCTTAATGAAAGAATAATGGACAGTCATTTTTAACTCTCCAGTTACTATACAGAAGACTATCAAATAGTTTTCTGGGAAATTTGTATTTTGTTGCAGTTGTTTTCTATCTGCTAGAACTGCTTGCTTGATCAGCTGTTCTTGTGTGAAGCCAAAAAGAAGAGCTTTTTCAAGTAGAAAACAGGATGAAATGTTCTTTTGGTCAGTACCATAAAACAGAACAGATTACATAAGTTCCCTTTTTCCCTTATCGGACCATAGTTTCAGATGCATCATAGTGCAGAAACATTGGGTTTCCTATCTTGGTGTGAAAGCCTGTCATTAACAAGTGATTATTCAATTTATTTTTCCTTTTTTCCCTAAAACATGGCATGAGCCTTCTAATCTTTCACTCACATGAAACAGAATAATTGTAACTTCTTCAGAAGCAATGCTGAAGATATTTTGTCCCCTTTGATAGGCGAGGGGTGATTGATGCTTGGAGTTTTGGGGATTTTTTTAGAAGTTGGGTTAATTTATGGATTTTTGGTCCCTTTCCACTGTGAGCTTTGGTAATAGAGGCTAAACACAGAAAGGTTTTATCCCAGCTAGGACTAAGAAATGTAAAACAAAATTAGAGTTTGGTTCCTGAACCGGAGGCTATAGTAATAACAATAAGTGAGATAATTTTATAAGCATTATCTGTAGGAAACGTAATAAAATAGCTACAAGAGGAAATGTGTTTGGTATTATCTTATTGAAAATATTATTCAATATGTTAGAGATTAGAAACAAAACCATCTTGTTTCCTGTGGTAAAAATGTGCTAATAAGAATGGTTATATTAATAGCATTGTCGCAGTCAGCCTGTATTTTTGGGGTTTAACTGAAAAAGCCTAGCATTTTTAGACTAAACACACAGACTTGTGTTTAGATTTTGCCATTAGAAAAAATAATCATGATTCCTTCCTTTTTATTCTAAGTTTGCATTGCAGGTACTTTGAAGTGCCATGAAATTTGAGGTTTCACTTTGCAGACTGCATCCACATCTGAGACTCTTTTGTTTTGAGGGCAGTATTGGTTGATCTATTTGATGCTACGTGAAAGTTTGAGTCTGCTATCATTCCTGTGAAGTGCATAGGAGACTGGGCTGGAAAAGAATTTTATGGTATGGGTGGTGGTCTTTTGCTGTGCTGGTAACGCCAAAATCTGTTTTATTGCACCAGATACCAACCTGATTTTCTGAGCGCATGGTTGAGGTAGCGGCTTAGGAGAGAAAAAGGTGACCTCATGATAAAGCAACAAGCCCTGCTTGGTAGGAAGAATGTAAGAGCCAAATAAATAAAATAATCAGAAGAATCAAAGAAATAGAAATAATCAGCACTGGACTGAGTCTAGAATATCTGCAAGAATATGACATTTTCAGCAAATATGTCAATTTAAAATACTGACTTCCCTTGATCTCTTTGCCAGGTTCTTGATTTCTGCTGCTTTCTTTGGTCTACTATTCCATTTTTACTGTTCTGTTAAAGAAATCTATTTCAGACTTCTTTGAATTTTACCTGTACATATATTGCCTTTATTTTCTCTTTTGTTCTTTCAGTTGTCTAGAAATTTCTAGAAGCTTCTCAGTGACTTCACTGCAGTTTCCTCTCAGTACATTTTCTGCATTACTGCATTGGATAGAGCTTAGAGTGAAAGCTTATGTGTTTGGCATGGTACAGTTCGAGTAGTAGGTTTGTCCTTGCTCCAGAGTGTTGACAATATGAGTAGACAAAACGGTTTTTAGAGAAGGGTATAAGGCATAAGCGGTGTAAGTGACACAAATTTGACATTTGTCAAATTTGTGTCATAACATGAAAAGAAGGAGTTCTGAGTCTGAGACTCTTAAATTAAATAGAAAGTGGAAAAAAAGGAGCTGCTAAAGGAAGCAGATAATAGAAAACCTATTTAGCACTTTTCACAGTTGTAGAACACAAAGTCAGAGTAAGGCATGCATGAAGAGACCTTGAAGCTGACTACTTGTGGAAATCATTGAGTAGAAGCAGGATATTTCACCAGAAAAGACAAAACCAACAAGCAACCTTAATGCTTTCCACATGGCTGTCAGCATTCATTAAGACAGTATTCAGTGATTTCTGAACAGAAGGACATAAGCAGACAGAAACATAGGTTAGCTAATGTCTATGTCTCGAAGTTTGTAACCAATACTGAAGCCAAGTTTGAGGCACGTGGAGTCAAAGTTTTAAGGTGCTTTCAACGCCTCAGGCTCCAACTTCAGATAATTATTGGCAGTGTCTCAAAGAATACAGCATAGGCATGTTAATTTGAGCAGTCCAAGATTGATGGGGCCACTTTTGAGCATAATAGAGAATTTATCACATGTAACCCAAGAAATATAGTGAGAAGAGCTAGAACTCTACTGTTACTGTTTCACCATGTAGCTCTAAGACCTTTCCACCCTGTATTAGAGATGGAGGACTTCATGTTTGTGTGGAATCAAATTAGAGCGATAGACAAACTTAAGAACTCCTCAGCTCATATGTGGTAGGCAGCAAAATGCATGCACTGTAAGGATTGTAATCCACTATACCAAAATAAACTGAGTTTATTTAAACCATAATTGAAACTACTTCTAGTTAAAACATACAGGCTGTCATCAAGTACTGCAGGTTGCAGGTAGTAGAGTAGTACAACATAGCAGGTAGCAAGAGTGACAGCAAAGCTGGTCTCGTTGCTAAATGGTGTTACAGATTTTAAGCCAATGAGTGGCATAACAAATTAAGAAGTCTGTTAGATATTCTGTTTGTGAAGACTCAAATTTAAAAATAACTAGTCAGAGCATCAGCTTGTTTCTTGGGCTGAATGACATGTTTTGAAATTTTCTCTGTACACAGAGAAGGGAAAAAGCTGACTAAAGAGTTCCTATTGACCTATAATGCAGAGACATTTCAGGCACTAAACGGCTTGCTTATCTGCAAATCCAAAATATCTTCTACTGCATGAAATGCTGCGCATGCCCCAGAAGGCAGAAAGTAGCAATGTATTCAGAAATATAAAGTTAAATAGGTCTTACTGGTTGACTACCACACCGAATGGAACAAACATGCAGCTCTGTTTTCCAAAGCAGTAGGGGCATTGTGGACTTCAGAGTGATCCAAGCTTAGGACATTTATCCAGCCTTTATGTCCATGGTTTTATGCATACAAATTTTCTATCATCCTGAATTTCCTGCTGGGTTTTAGTCTTCTCCAAGGAAAGAGAACTAAAGTTATTAATTTTAAACAGGGTGCATTGCTTCTTACTGATTATTCACTGAAGGGCTAAGTGATCGTTGAAAGGAACCTCTTCCTAATTCCCGTCCTAATACCAGCAGACTTTGATATTCAGACACCCCTAGAATTCAGAAAGACTCTCAGTTTAATAGCATTAATCCTTATATTCATTACAACAGTTATTTACATGAACTGTAATCTCCTAACGTGACACGCACATGTGTGAAGAGAGCACCCAAACTCACTGCACTGTTTCGTCTTTTATTGCACACTTCTCTCCTTTATGCTTCCAAAGCCACTATTATTCGCAGCAAATTGATTTTTATATAAACACGTGCCAGAAACAAGCAGGTTCTCGTCTGTGCTCATCCCCTCTCAATTTTGACATCTATCAGTTCAAGATTGCGCCTCATGGGGGTGCTATCCTACCTAAAATAAATTGTGTAGCCTTACGCTCTGAAATGCCTCTATCGATCAGAATAATATAGTGACACATATATGAAGATATTTCCTATCCTTCCCCTCCGCCCCCTTTCAGCGTACACTGTTCCTTTATTTCCCACAGGATCCCAGAGCAACTCTACAACTGAGTTTCTCTTCTGCCAAAGAGATCTTCAAATAAAAAATAGATTTTTCTTTCCAGAATAAAGTAGCACCTTGCTACGTGTGGGTGAAAAACTTCCTCAGGTGAAAGAAAGAAAAATGCATACTTCAAGAAACAGTCTTTTCTAAACCATACCAGGATAAATAGTTTTAGCAGGTTTCAGAGAAGTTACTAAAGATTTATACCTGCTTGTGTGATTAGCATCCAGCTTCACAAGATAGAAAGCCAACAGCTAAGCTTTAATGGTACCTACTTAGAACATTATTTGAAGTATTTTCCCATCTTTTTCCAAGTAACCTGCAGTCTTCTGTTCTTGTGATAATTCATATGTGGTAAGACACAGTAACAGTTCCTCTGACACTTTACATCTTCAAAGCACCAAAAAGAATCTAAGAATATCTGTGTAACTTACAGGTTTTCGTCCCATTATTAAGGAAAAGATTCAAGTATGCTGTGGACCTTAAACCCATGAGCAGATACATCAGTGACAATAATTATCCTTTTTTATGTATGTGCTAGTCATGAGAGCACTCATGCTCAAAGCTGAGGAGCTATATTGAATTGGGAACTGTATTTTTTGCTTCAAGAAATCTGCAGTAAAGGCTTCGTCTATTCTGTCACTTGAATCCTTCTAGTTTTCTTAAAATCCTACTATTTAAGGCTGAATTTTCAGGCCCAGGGTGAATTCATTAGGAATCTCAAAAAAGTAATTTAGATGCTTTGAAACAACAAAACAGAAGGCAAATTTTGTGGTTAGAGGGAAATTAGGTTGTATAAGGCTTTATACAACTGTCATTTTTTTTTGTTTGCTGCTAACTTCAGACTGAGGGAAAAAAGTTCTGATATGTAGTTAAGAATTGCTTTTTGAAGTTAGGAAGAGAAATCTATGCTTCATTCAAAACATGATCAGTAGCACTTCCTAAGATTTTAAACAGAAAATAGTATCTTGCTGCTTCTATCATGTCACAAGGGCTTCCTTTACATTCTCCCTCAGCAGCCTGAGAGAAAAGTTGCTGGTGTCAGGCTGCTGCTGTGACAACAAGTAAATATCTTACTCAAAGCAACAGAGCAAAGTCCTGAAGAAATCCCTCAACTCCAGTGAGAAAACATGCAAATAGGGAAAAAAAAAAAAAAATCTATAGATCTGAGAGTGCACCAAGATGCACATTGGCAATGGAAAAGCACTATTAAATCAGTTGGGAGAAAACCAAGAAAACCAGATCTAATCAGTAGACACACTGAAGTTGGATTCACAAGGAAAACCAGCAGGGACCTGGGGATCTTTGAAGGCAGGACAGAGATCCTAAACTCGCATTGGCCTGAATCTCTTAGTTCCCGCGATGTAGCCTGTTGTTGGGTAGGTATAACCTCTCAGCTTGAAAGCAGAAGAGCTACATGGGAACTGATAATCCACCTCCAAGTCAGGTTCGCATGGTACTTTACCTTTCTCAGCACCTGCTTCAGAGGTCTGCACGCATGAAACCAGTATCAAGATATCTTAAAACACACTCAGGGATCTATCTTAGACAAAACACTTGGGTTTTTTTTTTTAAATCTCATCCCTGGCTGTACATTTCTCTTTTCCTCTGGCAGAGACAAAGCTTTTCCTTATCAAACTGCTGCAGCAATTTGCAAAGCTGGCTCCAGTAGCCTCCCGGCAGTGAAGCACCCATGCCCCAGGGGACACTGCTAACAGCTTCCCATGGCACAGCCAGGCTGCAGGACAAGGATGGGGTCTGGAAGAAGCCCCGAGCAACTTGGCAGCAAAGCTTACAGGAACTGTAACTGTGGCGAAGGCCTTTGTTTATAGTTCACTATTTATGACTCGCAATGAGAAGTCTGCATTGCTGGCAGTTAAAATTTATTATATATAAAATTACAGAATTCAAACTGAGAAAAAGGACAAATATGGCAAAATTAGTCTGAAAATTCAAATATTCTTGGGAATTCATTATATATGTATTTGGTTCTGTCCAGTGCCCTTCAGGGCTTCTTAACTTCCAGATTCTTCCCCTAATCTTCTTCTAATTCTGGTTCAGTTTTAAATAAAGAACCATGTTTTGTAATGAAAACTTTAATTTAGAAAATATGACTAACGTAATTAAATTTTTTCAAATATATAGCTTTGAAAATGTGATATTAACATGAAGTGGAAAATCCTTTTGTCCATTTTCTGGCAAGAATTATTTACCAAGTTTAATTGGAATTCAGAAATAATTTCGATCCCTCAAAACTCAGTATCATAGAATCACAAGGTATTTCAGGTTGGAAGGGATCTCTGCAACTCATCTAGTCCAACTTCTTGCTGAAAGCAGGGTCAGTTGTAAGGTTAGACCATGCTGCTCAGGGCAAACTGAAACCAGGCAAACCTGCGATCAACTGCTCTATTTCAATATATTTACTGTTTGTCAATAAAAAAACTAAATTAATCTGAATCTACCTGATACCATTGAGTTTTGAATCTAAATTCTCAGCATAGATAAGCTAAAGAGCATCTGTAGATGTGGACTAGGTGTGTCAAAGAGCAATTCTGAGGCAACAGCCAGAATTTAACCCATGTTGTGCAACCGGTGCCTAACCTTTCAAACTGCCTTTTCTCTGTGCTGGGTAATAGGTTCCTCACTGCAGACCAGGCTAGTCCAGACTGTGTTAGCTCTGTGCTTTTAGCATTTCTAGCGTATCATGTGTCGCTATCCCAGTGCAGGCACATACTCAAAAAGTCGTGTTACTTTCATAACCACCAAAATACTGAGAAATTTTATACATGTAAGTACGCTTTCACTTCATTATTAATGAAAACAGACATTCAGATTGAAAATAAGGAGTAATTTTTGTCTGCAGAGACAGGTACAGTTACTGTGTGCTCAGTGAGTAAGAGTACAACGAAAAACACCTGTTACAGGCTGGAAATAAAATAATCAGGCCAGTAGCCCACATGGAGTGTGGAGAGACCTGTCTGTCAGGGAGAGGATGACCCACCCACAGCTGTGGCTGCCCACCTCGGCCCCGTTGAAGCTTAAAGGCTGGCAGTCAGCTGACATTTTGATGATCATTTTGAAAGCTGGTAAGAAGCTAAGAGAAGCTATGGGAAAAAGGTAGACTACCATAATAGGCCTTGATCAAGCAACCTGGAAAATAAGAACAAGACTAAACAAGACTCATACAGAAGAGCCTTGGTTAGGGCAAGGACCTGACGTGGTTAATGTACATGTGGTAGAACCATCTAGCAGCTCCATGTTGGAAAAAAATACCTGGCTTTGTGATCTTTCTAGGGGGTTGGGTTATCCAGTACCTTCTGTCTGAAAACACTAGGGCTTGACTTACTCTCTGGGTTGCTGTTAGCCCTTATACTGCCGTGGCATGATTTGGGCCTTGTACCAGGAGCCATGGGGTATTGCGGCATCAGAGAGCAAGTCTTAGTGTCTCTAGTGCTCTACCTGTGAACTGATTAGTGGCAACAAAGCAAATACAACCCCACTAAAAGCCTTCCAATTATTTCTGCTATGTGCAGTTTTGATCTGTAAACAGAAGCCCAGGTTGGCAGCACAATACAAGTTAGGTTTGCTCTTCTCCCTGAAAATCAGAGGCAAACTGAGCAGTCAAACAAAGTTTCAACATTTGGCTGAAAAGCAGATTTTGTTTAGGGAGGTATTACCTGTACCCTCTCAAGCTCCTGTCTCCTTAGGCTTTAAACTTTCTGGATTTTGATTCCTGTTGTAAATCTCTGCAATGTACTTTAAAAAGGTATTATTAAGAGAAACACCACTGGAATGGCAAACAGCTTGCAAAAGCAACAAAATGCATCTTTCCTGCATTCCTGTAAGACAAACTCATGGCTTTTAGGAATCAATTTTCTTTTTCCATGGTCTGTCTTCTGTTGAGCCTCAGTCCCCTTGAAGGCATCTTATTTTACCCCAGATCCTAGTCCTTGTTTTCTCCAAAGAATTCTGTTGGATACTGCTTCTAGTGTGACATTTCCTTTATGGTTTCAAGTGCATGTTGTTTTGGACTATAGCTTCGTGCATTAGAAAGTGTTACAACAAGCAACTATTAGTTTCCAGCTTGAAATTCAGTTTCTCAGTCTACTACAGCGTTTTGCCATGCCTGAACTTCACATTACCTGGCACCCTAGCTACCTGCATTTGTTTAACTACAGACGGCAACACCTCCACAAACACCCTTCATACAGGCATTTTACTTTGAGAAGAGCTAATGATCATCACCATATGATCTTTTCTCTTCTTTATTGTTGTGTGAAAGAGCTAGTAATGGTTTCATTCAGAAAAATCACTATATGGAATTAGCCCTCATAAATGGAGCAATTCAGGCTCCTAGCAAGGATGAAATATAGTGATTGTTTGCTGTTCCCTTCCCCAATCCCAAACACAGCTAATTCAGTTTGTATAAATTAATGTTGTGCGTGATTCGGTGATGCAACAGGAGCTCAGTTCAGGGATCAGCCCTCATGTGCTTTTAAATTAATTCTATAGGAAAATTTGATTGGTGCAGAACACCACAGGGAAGCAATTAAATAGCACAGGAAACAAGAGTGTTAGAACAGGAATGAAAGATAGGGGAATCTGTATGACCCAATGCTCTGATTTTTGATTTTGGTCCTCAATGATCCTCCTGCCAAAGTAAAAAAACGTTGCTGCATAGCAGAATTCAAATAGGGTGGTTGTGGTAGTAGGAAAAAGGTACCCTGAAAACAGAATGAATGCAAGGGAGTATTAATAATATTGTCTAGATCAGTGGTTACTGTTCTCTCAAAAAAGCAGAAGAGTGAACATAATTATAAAGTCATACACAAGACCACAGAAATGCTGAAGAATTCCTATGGAAGCACATGGATTTTACCCTGGGAAAAAATGGTGACCTTTTTGAGAAACACTGCTGTAAATTAAAGCTGCTTTTCTCCTAGAAATGAAAAATCTCCCTTTGCTCCATAGCAAGTTCATCACTTCTGCAATAAAGCTGATAAAGTCTGGTGAAAACATATCAGTGTTTCTTTATATTTCAAATAGCAGTGTTCACAAGCCTCTCAGATTCAGTTATTTTCTGATCATGATTCACTGCAAAACAATACCTTGTGCTTCTTCCAAACATTGGTATAAACATGCATTTAGTGTTTTTAAAACAGCCCATAGAAAACACGTATCACTGAAAACCCTTTGATGCTTATCTTTGTCTGCAAAAGGTCAATACTGGAATATTGTTATTTACTTCTTTCATTCCTTATCTTCTTTTTCTTAATCCACTGTCTCTTCTTTCACTGAAAAGTACTATTATGTTTTTTGTGGAGTACCTGCATAGAATGAGAAATATTTAGCAGTTCAGTATTTAGTGTTCCAACCATTGCTCCTCTTCAGAGCCAGGTTTCATTAGCAGAAACCACACTTCTTCAGCTGCTCTACATGCTCATACGCACCTCCTTCACCTGTGGAAACGTTTGGGTTGGGAAGGCTGTGGCAGACAGGATGAGCTGTTCAGTATTTTATTCCTCTCTACATGCTTGTTAGGAACAGTGTTGATCATATTACGATACATACTGCATGCAGTAAGTCTCTTGCCATTCATTCAGCAATAACAGATGCAGATCTCTACCCCATAAGCCATTTAGCTATCACAGTGGAGGCAGAGGAAGGATATTTCTTGCTCTGGCTCCGTGTGTGACCAGCCTGTTTCTGGAGCACCAGGAAGAGACTTTGTGTAGAATGAAACTCTATTCTCATTCCAACAGATAATTCTGTTAGCACGATTGCCCAGGTTTCTGAAGGACTGCAGCACCACTACAGAAAGTCTCAGTGGCCAGGTTAACTGGATTTCCCAGTTTGAGTTTCCCCGAAGGGCAAGGCACTGTGCTCCGCAACCTTGGTGAGAGATCAAGTAACACGGTGCAAAGTCAGAACAGCAGCGGGGCAATGCTGAGGGTGGGCTGTATTAGAGTTATTACCACTTCTACTTATTACCAGATCAACTCAACCCAAATAATTGTACTGTGAGTTCTGCTTTTAAGAGTATTGAAAATCAACAGCTCGATGTAGCCTATGATGGCAGCAAACCTGTGAAAGATTCCAAACACAAGTAATCAACTGTTAAATCAGAAATAGCAGACAAGCTTTCACACACTAACCATTCCTTAGGGCTTCCTAAAAGATGGACTAATACATTTTATTAACTTTTCCCATGACAACTGTCTCATATCCCTGGTATATGTGGATATATCAAAGCTGGAATACTCTCAGATCAAGAGATTTGAGTTGTCTACCTCAGTTGTAAGTCACTAGTAGCAGCTATTCATATGGCAAGAGTCTCAGACTGAGAAGTTATTTTCCTCCAGAGAAACGGAGTTCAATACAGCACTTGCATTTTAAGTACCACATATTCTGCCAAGCATGCATGATTACTGAGTAGTTTCATAGGTAAAAAGATCAGGCCTCATGTCCTCCTCTCCTGCCAATGCAGCTTGTGCGGTTCTACAAACACATCCTTGACTTTACAACCTTGGGCAATCCCAAAACAATCAAGACAATTAGCCAAAGCAGTAGAGTTCAGCAATTGTAGAAGAGTTGCTGAACTGAGGCCTAAAGTCCAAGTTTTCATGTAACTGACTAAATAAGTCTAATACTTGCTCTTGAGCACTGAGCAGATGGAAGTTTCTTGAGACCCAGGTGATGCGTGTAGCATGATGGGCCACTTTTGAAACTATTCTCTTTTGCTCAGAGTACATGAACTGCACTTGGTCAGGTTTTAGACTGCAGAAAATATTACAAGGCTCTTCTGCAACTGTCACTGAGGGTCAGGTAAAACAACACTTGCCTTCCTCCAAATAATTGTATGTCTATGTCAGCTAGACTTCTGTTTGGGACTAAATCACATCTTCCCTGCCCTACTCTCTGTGCTGCCTCTGGGCTCATGTGCATATTAGTGTGCAAATCCTCAGTCTTTTTGGTTAGAGCAAGAGGCAGTGAGCTCACAATATTCCACCTCTCATTCCTGCAGCAAGTTGTTTTCCAGTAAATAAGTTAGGTGCCAGAACAAGTAAATAGTATTTAAGGGGAAGAAAAGGAAAATTAAAATTCAGATCAACTTGAAAGAGTTTTGGATGAAAATACTGGCAGATCACTAAAGTTCTGGGGTTTGTATTTTGTTTAAAAAAGTTGATTCATACATGAAAGTTTAAGAAAGTGTTAAAACCCTCCAAAACAAGATATGTCAGGTCAAACTGTTCATTTAATTTAACCAGAAACTCCTTTCATCATGCCCCAAATCAGTTATTTGCATAGATCTGATTTCTTTATTTACATCGATTTGTATTCTTACAGCTCCTTCAGATTCTATATTATCTTAATTATATACAATATATAAATAAAAATCAGTCTATCTGTATCTTGTCTGGCTTTATTTAACCAGCAGTTGAGGGACTGTTCAATATTAAGATACAATCAAGCTAACAGCCCCTGCTCATGCAAATAGTTCCTAATCTCTGGAGAAGAACTTGCTGACATGAAATCTGCATTTCTGTGTTTATATATTTAGTCTTCATAGGGAGAAAATCTTTTGCAGTGAAGCAGATGGTAGGAGATACTGTGAAATTTACTGTTGAACAAAGTGCATGAACATTTTATCATCAAAACTTAGAAAATAGCTTTTAATAGGGTGGAAAGTTTTATGAAAAAAAACCAATATCTGGGGTAAGAGGCTGATAAACAAGACAGAGCAATTTTTCCCCTGTCTTTTGCAATACATTTATGTGTGTGTGCCTTGCTGAAGGCACAGGAAAATTTGTTTTCTAGTAACTTGATAGAAACAAGGAAGAGTTCTAAATAACTGGAAAAAAAAAGTGGCAAAACTGATTTGTTTTCAGAGGAAAAAGAACCACCAGGCTTTCCCAAATCAACCTTATATATTAGGCTCTGCTTATTTAGGAGAGCAGCTGACTCCGGGCTTGGGAGGGCTCTATTTTTCCCTCACTCAGGACAGTTCTCGAGGCTGCAGCATGCAGGATGCCCACATCATTTCCTGGGGTTTTCTGTAAGGAAATGGTTTTTAAATGCCCCACACATTTACCCTGTTAAGAACAGCATCAAAACCCTGTTGTACAGCTGACTGTAAGTAATCAGAGGGAACTGCAGAGTACTGACATAACAGGCTCCCCTTGGCCTGTCCTACCTCATAACTGTCTGCCATCTCTCATCCTCATCAAAGCTGATATGACTGAGCTTCTTACTCTGGCACAAATAAAGAAAAATAATCCAAGCAAGAGCTGTCATGGGCCTGGATGGCTGTAGCCAACTTGCTGCAGGACAGGAAAGGGCAGCTTTGCCAGTCTCAGATAAACTAATATATTTTCTTTTCTTACAATAGTTCACCAACTTAGAGATACGAAGCAGATCACTTCAGTTGTCCTTTTTAACCCCAAGCTAGTGCTTCAGCTGCACCTCTAACTTGCCTTTTGAGCTGTAAAATGTTGGGATTTTGTACCAAAACAGGTACAGAAGATACAATTTCCATCTATCCAAAGTGGAGGTAGTAAATTTGGTCATCCATTAATTAGTAGGGGGAAAAAGGCTAAACATCAATCTTTTATTGACATGAAACAAAACCAAACCATGCAATGGTACAAATACCTTCTAAGAAGGTGTCAGGGCAAGGCTGATGGCTCCATGCAGGCTGGGGAGCTGGAGGATAACAGGGCTGGCAGGGCAGGGGCCTCACCAGCACCCACCCCACAGTACTGAGAGAGGCTGACGCAGAGAGCGTGGCCAGGTGAGCCTAGAGTCCAGAACAGCAGACGAGTCCCTGATGGTCAAGCAGACCTGAGCTCACACTACAAAGTGCAGATCAGGAGCAGGTCTGAAGCGGAGGGTGCCAGACCCAGCTGTGCTGGAGACCAGCTCTCTTCCAGTAGAACTCCAGCTGGGACTGCAGGCCCAGAACCAAGGGCTCCCGGGCAATGTGAGTGGAAGCCGCGGTTGAGGCTGGGCAGGGCCTTTAGAGTCTTTTAGTGCCCCCATGGCTGTGGCACAGGCATTACCACCCTGTGGTTGGAGTTTGCATCGCTGTGGAATTAATGAACAATTCTGCACTTACCCTCTGGTCTTTAAATTGCCTATAATATTGAGATACATGTCACACTTCTTGATTCAAGGTCATCTTAAAGAGTCAGAATATCTCAAGTTGGAAGGGACCCATAAGGTTCATCAAGTCCAACTCCCTGCTCTTTGCAGGAGTACCTAAAACTAAACCATGTGACTAAGAGTGTTGTCCAGACGCTCCTTGAACTCTGACAGGTTTGGTGCCATGACCACCTCCCTGGGGAGCCTGTTCCAGTGACCAACCACCCTTTCAGTGAAGAACCTTTTTCTAACGTCCCATCTGAACTTCCCCTGATGCAGCTTCATTCCATTTCCTCGTGTTCTGTCACTGGTCATCAGAGAGAGGAGACCATCAGCTCCCTCTCCACTGCCCTCCTTGGGGAAGTTGTAGGCTGGTCACCCCTCAGCCTTCTCTTCTCCAAGCTGAACAAACCAAGTGACCTCAGTCACTCCTTGTAAGTCTTGCCCTCAAGACCTCTCACCATCTCGGTCACTCTCCTCTGGACACACTTTAATAATTTGATGCTCTTCCTATATCAAGGTGCCCATAACTGCACACAGTACTCAAGGTGGGGCTGCACCAGTGCAGTGTAGGGTGGGACAGTCACCTCCATTGACCATCTGGCTGTGCTCTGCTTGATGCACCATAGGACACAGTTGGCCCTTTTAGCTGCCAGGGCATGCTGTTGACTCATATTCAACTTGCCATCAATCCAAACCCACAGATCTCTTTCTGTGGGGCTGCTCTCCAGCCCCTCATCCCACAATTTGTATGTATAACCAGGATTAACCCTCCCAGAGGTAGAATCTGGCACTTGCTCTTGTTAAATTTCATACGGTTGGTGATTGACCAGCTCTCCAGTCTATCCAGATTTCTCTGTAAGGCCTCTCTGCCCTTAAAGGAATCCAGAGCTCCTCCTAGTTTAATATCATCAGCGGACTTAATGTACACTCACCTTCTGCATCAAAATAAGTTATAAAAACATTAAAGAGCACTGGCCCTAAAAGTGAGCCCTGAGGAACCCCACTGGTAACTGGCCACCCACCTGATGTAACCTTATTTACTCTAACTCTTCGAGCCTGACTCGTCAGCCCATCATTTTATTTCATACCATTGAAGTTGTCTGTGGTAGTCTCCTGTGTATCCAAACCTGTAAAGCATGCAGCTAGATACTGACACACTGTTCATGGCACAAAATTTAATCCCACTCTCCTCTGATCTTCAAAACACTTTTGGATTTGTTTAGAGACTTTTCATTTTATTACATTTTACTGGGAATGAAAAGTGTGGCTCTTTATCATACAACAAGGGAGCAGCGCTGCACACCCGATGCCAATGACAGTCTCCTGGAGGCCAGCAAGACTTTTGTGAGAGAGGATTGAATAAATTTTGGTCCTAAACTGACATTAATCAGGTGTTTCTAGGAAAAAGCTAGATACAGGGGTTAAACCAAGACATTCCAAAGCAAACAGATGCAAATTTTAGCATTACAGACCCCCAACTGTGAAGCAGAACTGATGAGTGATTGCAGCATATACAACTCATGTGATCATCTTGAACCCGTTGCCCACATGAAACAGGAATAATGCTTTAGTGCTATTTATTTCTAGGTGAAACACTATGTCACTTCCTATTCTAAAAGGGTATCTTTTCCCAGTATGTCAAAAGTACAAAACCTAATAGTTTGATTCCTCTCTAAATTCAGTTGGAACTTAATCCTGTTACTGACCTTGATAGTTTCACTCTTGGATTCATTAGGAAAATGAAGGAAATGGTTTCAGTGCTTCAATATTTCATTTCAAGGATTGCTCATCAGCAAAGGACCCTGGAGCTGGAGTAATTTTTTTCTAGACAATTGATAAGACAGTATAAATTCTAAATCCTTTTCCATCTCTGTTTGCTAGTCAGCAAGCCCACACTTGCTCTTCAGTGAAACAGACTCAATCTCCCTTGATTTTGGCCTCTTGCTGTGCTTTCATGTTAGGGCCTGAGTGGGATTCCACTGTAAAATCAGGCCAGAACAAGTGGCAGAGGCTTTGTATTCAGAGATCTCATTGGAACAGGTAGGCGAGACTATTCGCTTGGACTACACAACTTCTGGAAGAGCCGTGGCAGGTCCCTGGCACACCAGGGCTGGGGTCCGAGGCCGTTGCCTGCAGGGCCACTCTTGGTACCACCAGTGCAAGTCGGGCAGCGGCGGCAGGGCCAGGTTTGCCCAGAGGGGGCCTCAGCCTGGCCGTGACAGCCGGAGAGGCGGGAGGTGCCAGCCCTGGCGGGTTGGGACTGGGGGGCACGGCCTGACCTGGGGAAGTGGCAGCAGCGGCCCCCAGGCACCAGCTGGGGTGGAGGCCAGAGGGAGGGGAGCAGAGGTCTGAGCAGATGGAGGCGCGTCCGGCCCCAGGAGCTGCCTTGGCCTCCAAGCCTCCAAGTGTAAGCGTTGCTTACACTTCATTAATGGAGGCAGAAAGTTTCTTCTAAGATTTGGGTTGTAGTAGAAGAAAAAATGAAAAATGCAAAAGAAAAAAGTTAGTTGCCGCCACCTTGAGACTGAACACCACAAAGATACAAGAATTAAGAATTTTAGTTGCAAGAGAGAAATGTGGATGTTAAAAGGGACTTTCAGGGCCGTTCTAAACCTGAAGTTCAGGCTGAACAAAATGGTGCAAAACAGCCCTGTTAGGCAGTAACCAGCCCTGTGGCTTTGCCACTTGGTACCAAAGCAGCACAAGGTTTTCAAAAGCATAAACACAGATTTAGAAACGCAAATACCATTACTTTTCAGCAACTTTAGCGTGGAATGAACATGTAGGTAACTATATGATGCTGAGGGTCGACATAGCGCTGAGAGATCTGGTGTAGTTGGGAACTGTCAGTGTTAGGTCAATGGTTGGACTGGATGATCTTCACGGTCTTTTCCAACCTAGAGGATTCTGTGATTCTCTGACATGTACCTTCTCAGCCTTCAGCAAATGCCACAAGACAACTGGCATCTGGTACAGCAAGACACACAGTAAATACCAAAAATAAATAATCCAAATAAAGTGAGAATATCTTTTCATTTTACGTGGTCAAAATCAGTGGAAATAACCAACATATATTTTACCAGAATTTCTAGTACTCAGAAGTTCTACCTCAAAAACTTCTGAACATGAGCCGAGAAACAAATGATAATCTGAACATTTATTACCATCCTCATCTCCTGTGTAGGGAAGGCTTATTTCACTGGAACAGAAATGTGTCCCGTTAGAATATTCTGGTAGTTAATTTGCACGTAGAGGATCCAACATACCTCCCTAGATGTCTCTTCTGCTAGCAAGTCATTGCACAAGCCCAATTTTGGGAAATCCCCCAGCTTTCTGGTGAATTGTATAGGTGGAGATGAGTGAAGCTTCTCATGCTCTCACTTTCAAAAATTCTCAGACGTCCTCTCCTTGTACTTCCTCTCTGAAGAATTCATGAATCACTCCACACTTTCCGCTGTCACCCACCAAATGGACAAGCCGATCGCTTTCAACAACATTCCAGAGCTGCTTCAGAAAGCTGAGGCGTGTAGAGGCATCACCTCTGCTAGAGCTCTCCTCAGATGGGTTCAGACACTCGCTGTTTCAGGGCTGCTGAGTCAAAGTTTGTGAAGACCTTTCTTTGACTGGAGGTCCAGAGGCAGCATCACGAGCTGCTCTTTTGTCACATCAGATGGAGAGAAGTCAAGCCTGACAAATCCAACTCCCTTGGCCAGAACAGAATCACATGAAGTTTGTAATGAGGAAAGCTCCATTTTAAATTCTTTTTCTCAGTTTGAGTAAATTTTTCAGCCGAACACTAGCAGCTAGAGTGCGCTGCCAGCCAGCCAAAAGGGAGCGGCCAACTGACTGAGAATCCCAAGGGAAAATTCTCAGACCTCACTAGGACACCCGTGCTGCACTGCCGTGGCATCACAGAGCAGCATCCATTTCCTAGCAACATGACACAGCAGCAGCAGCAAATCATTGCTTTTCATTTACAGATGTTATGTCTCAAGAGTCAAAAAGTATATATAAAACTGCAATGAAATTAGATGTAGTGATAGGACAGTGCTGTGTTGAATTTCAGCCAGTACCTTGTCCACAGGGATGGACAGGGAGGTTCATCCAGACTTTGGAAAGCAATACTTTTAGATGATACTTATACTGTACAGGACAAGAATTTTAAACAATATGTGATACTGCTAAAATGTTCATATACATACTCTACAAACAATTGTGCAACCAAACCGTGAGGAAGGTTCACACAGTAGAGCACCATTTATCTCTGTGGACAAGAAGTGGTACAATGCTGAGAAAAATTCAGCTAGGAACCATCTGAGTGTCTTCTGCTGGACACCATGTTGCAAACACAGAAGTCTTCAACACCTGGCCAGTACAAATGTGATCCCCACTGCTGGATTAGCATTTTTAAAATCACTGCCTTTATCTGGCACACTTTTGTAGGAAGTTTATTTCTACCTTTGAACCTTACTGAAAGCATCCTGAAACACTGGCCAATGCCCAGGGACCTTTGGCTTTGCTGGAAGTGGGAAGGTTTGCAAGTCTGTCAGTTTAAAACTGAACCTATGTAGACAAAGTTTTTATATCCAAAGATCTGGGACTCAAGCTTTTGAGCTGAACAGGCAAATGTACAAATGGATGCTGAATTTGTAACATTTAAGCTCGTTTATAATCGGAATTTTTATTGGTGTTGTGTTCTTTTGCATTACATCAGCCTTAATAACCAGAGCTCGATACAAGGAAATGTAAAGAGACAGTTGCCTTAGTGTTCTTCAGTGCAAAATTTAGTGCCAGGGAGGTGATGAGGCAGACATACCCCTATGAATGAAGTGGGATGTAGAAAAAGGAGATGTGGCCATAAATGCATCTTAGTCAGCATTTCTGTAGTTCTCAGGTGGCTTCACCAATACTATTTAAGTAAGCCTTCTAGCACATCAGTGCTAGAGAACTGTGTGGATACTTCATTTTGGTTTGGTGGCTTAACTGAAAAATGAGAAGTAATTTTCAGAACAGTGAACTGACCTGAAATGAAAGGCATTGCTTTTGTCTAATCAAAACAATTGTTTTGATTCGCGTGAAAAAAATCTTGGTGTTCGCTACTCATAAGAAAAGAAAGCAGAGCCAGAGGTTTAAAAAAGGAGGCAGAAAAGATAAAGGTTCTGCTCTCTAACCAGATGTGGTGATTACAGCACTCAAGGTGGACATGGGCAGTTGCTGCTTAACGTGCCAACCTGCAACCCACACTGAGAGAGTTCACACGTGTACCAAATCAGAAAGCATCCTCTGTGCTCTGCTGATTTTGACAGTGGTTGAGAATGGCTGAAAAGACAGGTTACATCTTTCTGTAATTTCACTAAAAAGCCTGCATTTTATGAGCCTTTTAAAGGAAACTAACAATAGAAGTTCCACTAATTTCCTTTTTATCGTGGTTCCAGTAGCAATACTATTTCTTTTGAACAGAAGGTCTTGTGCAGCTGGATTCCTAGTGGTGGTAGATTCATGCAGGCAGAGAAGGAAGAGGATGGCAAGCTCCTGTCCCCTGGAAATGTCAGGACCAGCCAATGCAAGACTGCTCAGCAGGATGAAACCGGCTGGGAGTTGGGCTGATTCTGGTAGTGCCAATGCCTGCAGGATCCAAGCAACATCTCCAAGTCTCCTCCTATCTGGGACTAAATCCTTTGTCCTGTGCAGCAGCCCCCAACATTCAGAGAAATGCAAATTTTATCATGCTGCACCCTAGCTTGTAGATATGGCCCAGAACACAAGCTTCGAAAACACAGCTTATATTCCTTCAGTGTTAGTCTTAAAAGCTTATTACTCCACTTAAAATCAGAGGATGGGCCAAAAAGCTGTAGCAGAACATAATACATGGGTAGTAAAACTTTCCAACATCAATGTAAAATGTTCTGATGTGCCAGAACGATTAGACTGGCTCAGCTCTTGCAGGTAGGCTGGCAGAACAGACTCGTCTTGGACAGTGATAATGCTGTTAGGCAAAAGCATTATTTTATGAAGAGATGACATAAGATATTAAGTTCAGCTTTATATTTGTCATTGTGTTTTAAAATTATTAAAGCACCAACGAGAAGCAATCTTTATAAAAAGTATTTATAGTGTTCGAGCTTAATAATTCACAGTGAATCCATTAAATATACAAAGGTGCCATAACAGCATCAAGGAACCTTTTCCAAAATACAATAGATTAAGAATTGCATGTAAAAAAAAAAAAAATCACTATTATGATATCACAGTAAATGATGAGCATACAAGGGTTTTTTAGTAATGTTTAAATATTTTTGTCCCTGTTACAACTACAGTAAAACTTGTATGAAAGTATCACATTATTAAGCACAGTGTCGAAGAGATGCTGGGAAAGTGGAGAAACAGAATGCTTTAGGTGACGCTGGTCTGAATATCCCATTTAGTTTTGTGACTTTTGATAGCTCTTTTAGTAATAAGAAGCTTTTATTATTGGTTGAAATACTGGGGGTGGGGGGGTGTATGGGTGTGCATAGTCATAAATTCCCAGTCTGTGATGCAGAATTTCTTCATTTGAAAGCGCTAAAGCAAAAGGCTTCAATAGATCTGTGAGAACTCCATTCTAAAGCAGACAGAACACAAGGTTTTACATTGTCATTTTATCCTTGTAGCTTCAATTTAAAATCAGCTTTCAGATTCCCCTAGATATACATACAGAGCTTCATTTACATTGCTCACCTCAGCCAAGAAATGCATCTAAAGCAGAATGGGCGAGGCTGCTGGGTTCATTGAGCATGTATAAACAGGTAGCATCGGGTTTAAGAGGCAGGGAGGCTGAAGAGGGGAAGACCAGAGTGATGCAGACTATTAGCATTTTCTTTTGTAAGACTCATGTCCTCACATTCCAATTAAGGACAGGAGCTTACTGCTCTAAGATTTTCCCTTCAGTAGATAATTTTTGCCTGGTTGCTCCATGGTACAGGGTATTTGTTATGCATGCTAAGTTTGCCCTGATGAGCCCTGCGGACGTGCCCGTGGCAGAGGGGCTGAGGGTCGGGAGTGAGATGCGGTGCCAGAGCTGCACTCACAACTCTCCATATTCAGGGCACATGTTTGTGTTGTGCCTGCCTCCTTTGGTTTTGTAAAGAAAAGCGGCACATTCAGCTATCAAAGCGCAAGGATGAAGGCAAAGAAAAGGCCAGGAAGGTCTGATGTTTAATGAACCTTTCATTCAGTATATATGGCTTCTCACGCTAATGGCGTATGTGGAGAAATCCCATGGAATTCAAACCAGACAGTGCCTGGGCTAAATCACTGAGCAGGAAAGTAAGCAAAGAGTGGAACAGGCTTATTCACTTGTCAAACCCAGTCCCTTGTCATTGTGGGCTATCCTATCCTATAATTCAATTCATAAATTGATGTACGATCCCATCATAAACTGATGTATGATTCACAACAACAATTTTGTTGTGAAAAAGAGGATGGGGGGAGGATTAACCCACTTGAAAATTCTGTATGACCTTAGCATTTGGCATGAAGGATGCAAGAGAGGATGGTGATCACCACTATTCCTTTCTCCACAATAAACTTGCATGAAGTAGGAGGCTATTGCTCGCCAGTGTAGACTACAAGAACCTGAAGAATAATGATAGGTCACTATGAAATAGTGTATTTATTACCCTGGTTCTCCATTTCTCCCCTATACTGGGTAAAAGAATACAAGAGGTATTTCTTCTGGAGCATGGGTTATACCACTGAGCTTTGAGCTGTGTAAGAATCTTCAGTTCCCTGAGACTGAAATGCCAGCATTCTGCATTTTTCCTTACATACAAGCTGAACAAGCAGAATGCTTGGTCCTTTGCGGTATAAAGAGCTAGTGAGAACTCACAGTGACTGTATTATTTCTACACTCTGTCTCCTCTGAGAATACTGCTGCAAGATGGTGCCTAGATTACAAGAACTGTTTAACATTATACAGACTATATTGGACCATGTGACAGAAGCTCCTCCCATGAGTAGGTGATCTGATTCAATAGTGAGGGAGATATGGGCCAGTGTGTCAGTTCTTGCTTTCTTGTCATGGACAGAAAATGAGCCAATTCCCACACCTGTGGCTGGGTAAAGCCATAGAATACCCCGTGTCCAGGACAAAGGCACAGCACATCACCACAAGTTGTACCACAACCAAAGAGATGCAGCTCCCGTGCATGTGTCACTGCAGCTAGTCTGGTGAGAACCAAGCAGGCAAGGCCCGGCAGCACAGCCTTTATCGTCTGAGATAGCTGCCAGAATAAGTACCCAGCGCCCATCTGCCTCATCCAGCGGGCACTAAAGCTGCTGTTTCCATGACTTCATTGTCACAAGACAAGGTGATGCTTAAGTGTGCCTGCACAGGCGGCAACAAATGCTCTCGGCGTTGCACAGACATCCCTGCAGCTATGCTCACCCTTTGCAGAGGCTCAGTATAACACTTACTCCTCTCAGCTCGTAATTCCTGAAACAAGATTTTACACAGGATTTGAGCAGCCTACACAAGGTTTTGTTGGTCCTCTTCTTAGGAAAGCATTTTGCTTATGCTGAATATACATAGGCAAGTTATTGACCCTGTTATTACTAATGTAAAAGAGTTTAGAAAGCCAAATTTGTCTTCCATAAATATTCAGCAGGAGACCTGCCTACGATTGATAGTTTTACTTTTACGTGTAACATATGTAGGTGTTTATGCTTTATATTTCCTAATAGCATAAACAGAGTGCTGCATGTACTACGTGTTCTGTATTAGTATGTGACTAGTACTGCAATCTCTGTGCAAGGGCCAAATGCCATCCAGGGACTAGACTTGACATACACTTGTCAAAACCAGGAAACTGAAAGCAAATTTCAGCATGTTGGACAAACTGTACTAGACTAAAATGTGAGCTTTTCTATCCCATGCTGTCATACCTCCTTAATAGCCCACTGTAGTAAAAGCTAATAATGAGGCACATTAAGATTGAATGCTGAACAAATGAAAACATGGAATTGCTGTGAACTCCAAAGAGTAAATTGAAGTGTGGGTATTAACAGCTGACACCACACTCCCTAAACTGTGAATGGAAACTTGATCTTCAGATGCAGGAAGCGGGTTGGCCTTGAGCCACTCCTTAGAACTGCAATGGCTGGGCACCAGTGTGTTAAAACAGGCCCATCACAGAACCACAGCAAATTAGTTTGCTGGGCTGTTTCATCCTATAGCCTGAAGGCTTCGATTAACAACCTGTGGCTAAGTGACAAACTTCGGATCTTTAAAGGCTGTGGAATCCTTACCATAGTAGGCTCCAGAACTCCACTGTCTTTATCAGTCTGAGAAAGTCATGCTGCTTCGACTGTGGGTTAGATTGAATTTTTATCCAGAAATGAACTGATTCAATCTGTAACATTTAAAATGAATAATGAAAATATCTTCTTGGTTAAAAAAAAAAAAACAAAAACAAAACAAAACAAAAAAAACAGTAGGCTTTGTGTCTCATAAATGCATACTATGCTGATCATTAGCTTTATCCTTCTCTGAGGTATGCCAATTTTGTGATGAGAGATCCACGAGAAAGCCTAATAACTGGCAGATGCTTTGTGGCTGCTGTTACAGGCATATGTCAGTGAAATACAAGGTCTGTTTTGCAATACCAAGGCACTAATCCTACTTGCTTTATTAATTAAATTGAATTACAGAAGTCAGAAAGTAAGCAAGATTTGGCTGTTGCAAGGAAGTTAGTCTTGTTGCCTACATGAGAACTCCCTGTGGGAGCCACATTCTTCTTTCATTACACTTAAGGTACCAGACTGACTGCTGTTACAGAAGTGTGCCTGTAGAGTACTTTCCCATGTTGGAGGCAGGTCTCATCTCTGGTTACAGACCCTTTGTGTTGGACCTCATATGTGAAGTAAAACCAAAGTAAACTGATGCAAGGACTTAACATGTTGACCTTTGGCAACCTTTGTCCTTGCTGTTGTGAGTAGCTGTTAAGGAATTCTTCAAGGAGATAGTGATTCATTGTGGCAGTGTGTGCAGCCATCATAGGGGTCAGTGATGGCTTTGTTACAGCTTGACTGGGAAGAGAATCCAAGCCTTGATCTGAACCTTTGCAAAAAATAGTGCCAGAGGAACTAGGTCCAAACTGGTGGGAAGTCATCGGATGTGATGAGAATCACCCATGCTCAGAGGGAGATGAAGGCTTCCCTTTTTCCAGTATCCAGCTTGCCAAATTAAAGTCCTTGTTAAGCACCAGCCTCTGTTTGTTTACCCAAACCCTTACACAGTGCCCAACATTACTTACCCAACAGCCCCCCTCCAGTGAGTGCTTTCAGGGCTGGGGTCAAGCTGGGAACAGCCATAAACAAGTGCAGTGCAAGTGCTTATGGTGTCCAGATGTTCCTTCCCTAGGCTCAGGCATTAGGGACTGGGTGAGCTATCCATAAGTTCTAGTAAGATTTCTCGATTTTAGATTTCGCAGTTTCACTGTTTATTTCTCTCTTACATTCACTTGTAGCATTTAAAATAACCGGTGTTTTCAGGTAATTGACACACTTGGGAAAACTGGTATTCACAAAATCTATTTTTCTGTGTGAAGTATTTGGCAGAAAATGACAAGCTTTCAAGTGCTTTTTTCCTTTTTTAAATGCTTTTGGCTGTTATTAGTGAGAGTTAAAAAAATCTCTGGTGTGAACAATTGGCTGTTCACCCAGTGTAAAAGAACTATGGCTGTATTAGCTCCTGCCCTTAGGGAGCACTGTCAAGTCTTGGTAACAATATCAGAGGCATTTTGGCAAGTACTAATAAAAAGAGAAGGCAAAAATTATAAAGAAGGCATCTGCCCAAAGATAAGCTTCAAACTACTATAACTACTATAAGAGGAGGCACTCCTAAGTGCTTCCCCAGACTGCTGACAAGGAAGATACTGAATCACTGAGGACTTTATGCAGTGAGTCTGGGGACAATCCAGCAAAGTTTCACTTGCATCTTTTTTCCAACTAAGTGCGATCTGACAATTTTCTATCGTATTCAGGAAGTATTTGTGATTGGATAAAAGCTGGAAAACCCACCTAATAAATGGCTATGAATTAAACACATCCTGGAAGTAGAGCAAGAGCGGTTGCTGAAAAGATTCTGGAAGGAACTCTAATAGGACTGACCAGATTCCAGCCTGGCTTCTGCCACATTTCCCTACCAGTCCTGTGGTATTTCTCTGTTTACTGGATCCCCAAACTTTGGCATTTGTGCCTTTTAGCACTGCCCTCCCCACATTTGGTGCCCTGCTCCACCAGGGAGTTGGCAGGGCTAGTTTAGCTGACTAGAGACCTGGGGGTGGAGGTTCTCCACAGGGTTTCATAGCAGATGGAGCAGATCTCAGGCAACAAGAAGTGTCAGGGGGAGAGATGTATGGAAAAGCTTCCATGTCTATTTAGAACTACAACAGAGCTCAAAGGCTGAGCTGTATCTATAGACAATTCTCCAGTTCCTGAGACCACTTGTCCTCCCTCCCAAATCCACAACTCTCTTGTTCCCTGAGTTGCCTCCAGTTGTGCTACTCAGCCTGCAAGTAGCAGCAGACTGCACAGAGCAGCTGTGGGACTCACCAGCCACTCTTCCACTGCCATGACCTAAAGGGTTGGAGTCGTCCAATGTAGAATTACTACAGGAGGCCACATTAAAAAAAAAAAAAAAGGAAAAAAAAAAAGAAATTCAAAAGACAGCTCATGTCCTTGCTTTTGTTTGATGTCTAGAACATTCAGTAGGATTTGGGAACCCAGCATGACATGAGCCCCTGACTGTTTAAAGTGATTTTCATAAAGTCTGTCTGATCTTTTTCATCAGAGCATATATATTGCTTTCTTAATATACTATACTACACCTCTTCCCTAATGAGCAGTACTTACTGCTGGGCAATCAAATGCAGGCAGAGTAACCTTTTCACCTATCTGTCTTGAAGACATATCTTTGTCTATTTTATTAAATGGATGCATTTATTAACATTGTGGGATATTTTATTAGTATAAGCAAAATAGAAGCATCAGCCACCAGTTACTGAGGGCATTATGAGGCATGGTTTATGAATCTTACATGGATCTGACTCAACATATAGAGGAATTGGGTGAAACAGTCCAGCCTCTTTCAAGGACTGCTTACATAATCCAGCTCTTTATTTGTCCAATATAATCAAACAACTGTTTCTAAGACAGCTGAAAACATGCTGTTGAGTCAATTCAGCAAGGTGAATGGGCTAAAACCTGCTTGTTGTGGGTTAACTCACCCAGTGGGCAGCTCAGCCCCCCATAGCTGCTCACTCGCTCCCCCTGCAATGGGCCAGGGGAGAGAACTGGAAGGGCAAAAGTGAGAAAACTTGTGGGTGAAGATAAAAACAGCTTAATAGGTAAAAGGAAAGCTGCACGTGCAAGCAAAGCAAAATAAGGAATTTATTCACTACTTCTTGTGGGCAGGCAGGTGTTTAGCCATTTCCAGGAAAGCAGGGCTCCATCATGTGTAACTTGGGAAGACAAACACTGTAACTCGGAATGTTCCGCCTTCTTCCTACTTCCCCCATCTTTTATTGCCGAGCACAACACCGTGTGGTATGGAATATCCCTTTGGTCAGTTGGGGTCAGCTGTCCCTGCTGTGTCCCCTCCCAGCTTCTTGCACACCCCCAGATTACTGGCTGGCAGGGCAGTGTGAGAAACAGAAAGGGCCTTGATGCTGTTCAGCAATAGCCAAAAAATTGGTGTGTTATCAACACTTTTTTTTGTCACAAATACAAAACATAGCACCTTACAAGCTACTATGAAGAAAATTAACTCCACCCCAGCCAAAACTGGTGTACTGTTACAGTGCTGAGAAGTTTTTAACATTTCATTCCTAATTCAGAAAGATAAAATAATTTCTCGACTTGCAGAATTATTTCTGTGCATGGGTAATTTCTAATCTGTTGCTTATAAGATGTTTTAATAACTGTATGACAGCTGTTCAAAGCCAATTTTAACAGAGGAGGGAAATCATTATACACTACCTCAAGACTATTTTGTAGTTTAATATGTTCTACAAATGGTGACAGATGTAAATAGCTGCTGTATTTCACTGCAGGAAGCAGTGACCCAGACAGAGTGGCATAGGCTGATGCTCCCTTTGTGCTATTTCCAATTGGCAAATGGTTCCTGTTCTGTACTTCTTACTGTATTTATCCTTCATTTTTCTGGACTATCTGTTTTTAAAAGCTACAGTTAAATTTCAAGGGGCACATGTTCTTTACATATTTCACAGACTACTTTCCTATTTGGGAAAGTGCTCTGGAACATTGACTTCACTTGTAAGATTTTAGAGGAATACATTTTCATGCTTCAAGCACTTAGACCTAGTCCCACGGCATATTGGACAGCAAAGGTCTGGTATATCACGACTCTTAAAGCTTATCAGGAGGAAAGAAGACTTAAGCAATTGAGATATCCGTGTCTCTGTTTGTGTTTCCTCTCCCTCCCAGTAGTTTTTTTAACCAATGAGAAAAATTCAGCTAAACTTGGCAGAGAGGTACAGGTCCATATAATCATATTGCCGCAGGTTTTTTCAAAGTAGAAGATTAAGTAGAAAATATGGGACACAGAATTGGGCAAACAAAAGGAAAGTCTGCAGTATGATTATTAATAGACACCAGAAAACCAACATAAACAGCTGTTAATGCCCCCATTGCATAGATGTTTCAAAACACATTGATTTTGGTGTCTAAGAAGCTGCGATCAAGTGTATGATGAAGTATATGTCCGTAAGACTCCACGTCTCAGTATTTCAAACATTTCTTTACTTTGTAAATAAAGACAGAAAGCAAAGGAGACTTGTGTGACTTAATGACCTGTCTGCATGGTCATGATGTCTTTATTTCTGAATGATACGGAGGCAGTAACATGACTACTTGCAAGTCCAGATTCTGTAACTGGCACTGAGCAAGTTAAAACTGGAGAGCTGTCTAATGGGTTTGATTTCTGACTCATTGTTTACATTTTTTAGTATTAGATTTGGTATCAGATTGCAATGTCGACGTTTTTAGTTCCCCATGAATCAGAAAACCTTCAAAGAATTTTTTTCTGAAACACTGACACCTGGTGATTTGAAAATGATACACAGTTTCTGGGTCTTGCACTTTCTGACTGAAAGTTATCTTGTTCCCAGTTTCCCTGCTATTTTTGCTAGTGGCCACAAAACCTGTCTGATTTGGGAATCATCAGTAGCAGAGATCCTAGCAGCCCACACTAGGATTGGCCCACAAACTGGGTTGTCTGTCCTGGAGCCATATATCTCCTCTCAGATGGAGCTTACAACCAGAACATGGTTAGAGCAGCCGTGGAGCACTTGCCCATGGAGACATGCAACAGCTGGGGCTGGGTGGAAACTACAGAAGAGCAGAACATTGAAATTCAGGAGTTAGCGCAGTCTTTGAACATGCTGGCAGAGCCTACAAGCTCTCTTCAGTCAACTCTTCAGTTTAATGCAGTCGATATCCATCACTTTCTTATACCTGGACTAAAGCCCCAAATCCTGGCAGCTGGGCCAGGACTTGCAAACTTGAACATCGGAAATAAAACCTTGATGAACACTGGAACATGACTGATGCAAGAAAAAACCTCACTCAGTTTTTGGTATCCACTAGGTTTCTGCCTACATGCATACTGTCAGTGTTGCTACTAATAAAATTCCTGTTAGCATTGTAAACCTGCTTTCCTCTCTACTGCATATGCTTTGGGAATATCTGATAATTCAAAACATCAAGGAAAAATGTTAGTTATTGAGTAAAAACTATTTGAGGTGCTATACTGCCATGAGACCTCTGTTCCCAGATTTCTCTGTTTATTGTAGGCCTTTTATATCCGTAAGTGAGCAACAAGGAGGTGGGTGGGTATTTTGCAACTTACTCCTGGCCAAGATGTTCATCCTTACCAATTGAAGTCATTCTGTTCTCTCCTAACCTCTGATTCGAGAAGCTAGGAGGAATTGCACCTTTTAAAGAGCTTGGGTTTTATTCACAAAAAGTCTAGCAAAGCCCACAAAGCTTTGTGTAAACAAGGGAAAATTACCAAGCCCATGAGTGGGCTGTTATTTGTGTTTCAGCATGTGATCAAGCACTTTGCTGGATGAGTGTCTGTATTTCTGACCCAGGGCTGTGCTGGCTAGAGGTTCTGGGGTAATTCCTTTTTCTTTACTGTCTCTAGTGATCTTAACAGAATGAAAAAATCTATCACACAGGCAAGGTTACTGAGATTAAATTCTTTGTATGAGGTTAGAACATTGCCTACAATTTATAGAAAATAATATTTGTTTTCACTTGGAAATGCTCAGAGGTGAACTTCTTCCAAAACATCCAGCACTGGGCTAGATGCTGTCTGCAAGGAGCTGTGTACAGTGCTGCTACATTCTGGTGCACTGAGCTCCTTATCGTGCTCACTGGTTGTCTGCCTGTTTTACAGCCCTGTACACATCTTATCAAAGGATTTTACAGACTCCCAAGTTCGGAGGGAAAGGATGGGTCCATCTATACCTATGCATGATTACACGGGGAATCTATTCTCCTTCACGTCATTATAACTTTGCTCAAGTGACTAAAGCACTTGTTTATCTGGAGAAATTGTATTGTGGAAGGAACTTATGAAATACTGCCAGCTGTCTCTGAGCTCTATGGTTTTGTCCTTACTGTAAAATGCCAGTTTCCTCTCAGATTCAGTCTTGAGTTTGGAAAAGAAAGCTGTCACTGTGTAACCAGATACATGAGCAAGCACCGTTGTTCAGAAGCATCTGACCAAGCAGCAGGGGAGACTTCCAAATCTTACGTTGTCACAGCCATATACCTGCACAATTCACCGTCTCTCCTCACTTCTCACAGTTTCTCATTATCTCTTACGCACCCATCAATGTAGAACAATGCTTTCAGCCCAGTCAGTTCGAAACATGACTGTTGGAAGCAAACCAACACTTTGTAAGAAAGAATTGAACGTTTGGCAGTTACCCCTCTAGAATATGAATGTTGGTGCTTGTGGACGGTATTTATAAGACTTATTAGTCCAAGATAGTGTAATAAAGCAAAGAATAATCTAAAATCCTGACAAGGCATTCCAATAATGCATTTAAGTGCAGAAATCCTGTTTTCCTGCTGTGTAGTCACTGTGCCTCTCATTATACTTGAGGTGTGTATACATATATATATATAAGCAGACTTTCACTACCCCAGAAATCACATGTATGTCCTGTCAAATAGCATTTGATGTTTCAGATGAAAAGTTGGGCCAGAAGTGACACGTTACTCATTGGAATGAAGGACGTATCACACACAATTTCCTCTTCATGTCAGGCTGAGTCACTTTGCCCCACTGTCTGGCATGTGAGATGTGTCAATGGCAGTGGTTCCTATTTCATGCACAACATCTGTTTGTAGCTCGCTGGTTAGATGAGCAAGTCCCAATATCATCCCTGCCAGCTGTCTTATGGACTATTTCAAACTGCTGTGAAACATGAGGATAACTATAATATGGGACGTGTCATGGGCTATGCTCATTTGGGTCTGCTTATCTGAACCTTTGACATCATGTGGGGTTCCTCCTCATGGCTTGCTCCGGTCCTGCTGTGGATTAGGCTGTGTCTCAAGTAGATTATTTTCAGAATAAGTGAAGGAGGTGTTAATAGTCTTGCTGTCTTGACATGAACAGATGTAAAAATTGGCGTGATGCTGAGATGGGGGCATATAAAAGCAGAAATAGAAATTTGCATCAAACTTTGGCTCAGCAATAATTCTGGGAGTGTAATTTCAATCTAGTCTAATTAGCCTAATTTCTATGACTACTGATTTTTCAGCATATGTCTCTAAAGAACCATATTTAGGAAAATAGTAGCAAAACTTGCAGTTGTCACAGCAGATGCAGCGCCAGTCCGTCTAAACAGGGAAATTGGTAGATTCAGGATTTGATACCACTTTTTGAGAAAAAAGATTATGGGATAAACAGCGAATATACTGACATAAACTCTTGCATTATTTTTGTCCTGTATGAGATGAAGCCAAGGATTATTCTTAGATGTAAGCAGGATATAAGCCAGGTCTCTGTCTGAGGCTCAGCACTTTTTCAGCATCATTGTGGATGTGAATCAATTCCCTGTGTTTTTCTTCGCCTGTTAGGCCCAAGATGATATAAAGTTCCAGCTAGCATAGGAATTTCCCCATCCTCCTGTTCTCCACTGAGGATAACATATCATTTTGATATGTTATTCAAGAGATTGCAGTTTTCTGAGTCCTAGGTGAGAGCTCCACGAAGAGCTCTCATGTGTGAAATTTGCTTTCCCTGCTCCCAGCCAGGACCTGATCGTCGTGACTGCAGAGGGGCACTACAGGGTGGCTGTATTACTGGGACAGATTGGGAAAGAAGATTTGGTAGCGAGATACTCAGTACAGCTTAAGTTCCTTGTGATGTCAGTTTTGTAGACTCATCCAGAAAGGGTGATGGGCATATTTAATAAATCCTCAAATACATAAATAAATAAAAATGATCATACGAACTGCCTGAAATATTAAAGAACATTGATAAATAAATTACAACATTTTCAGCTTGGGTCCCTTTATGAAACATGTTATTAAAATGGCTGTAACTATATTCTGACTCAAGAACTGGTTGGTGGGTTTAATCTATAATTTAATTTGCTTCAGAAAGATATAGCAGCAATGAAAAATGATTGGTCAATGTCACATGATATTGTGTTAATGCTACAGATCAATCCAATTCTTTACTGTCACATACATCACTGTAAAACTGGGGAATTCCTTAACTTAATTTCCATTGCCCCTGATTTACACAATCACAAATGAAACAATATTAGACCTTCTAATTTCTCTTCCTGCCCTTTCTCAGAACACCCACACATTTCATTGAAGGTTTTGTTGAGCAAGGATTGAAAAGAAACCCCCAGGGTTTGACCAAGGGAATAAATAACTCTGTCATCTGGGAATATAACTGAGAAGACAGGATGAAATGTCAACTGGGAATTATTATGCAAAATAGAAGGAATGAAGAAGGCAAAACAATGTTAAAATTTAATCTGTGTGTTTTAATATTATTGTCTTTTTATATTTTAAAGGCACAATATAAAAATAAATATGACAAAGGGATAAATGCATCTAGCATAATTAGCATGAAAATTACACCTCGTTTGTTTTCTAGATATTGCTTTGTCTGAATTATAAATGGCATGTAGATACAGTAGAGAGTGAGATATCTCAGAATATTAAATTCTTTTAAGATGGTGCCAAGGGGGCCTTAATGTCTTCTTTTATTCCTGACTCTAATTTACTGTTCTTGTGTTGTCAGCAATAACCCTTCTACAAAAATGCACTCCATCGAGTGATCTGAGCTCTGCCAACTTCTAGTGCACTGTCTGAAGCGATAGTTAGTGCGGGGTGAGAGTTTTATACTGAGTGGAAATAAGAACATGTTCCCTCACCATAATGTTCCCAGATAGAAGCTGAGATAGTGCCCATTCTTTTACTTTATGAAGTGTCCAGCAGAGATTCATACACTGCAAATTCTAACAACTCAGTGGTTTTTAATGAGATGTGTTGGAGTTCATGATGATGTGAGTTTTGATATAAGCCTTAAAAGAAGATTTGGGGTTCCGCGTGATATTTGGGTATTATCCAGTGACCCAAATGTAGGTAGCTGGGCATTACCCAAGACAGTGTTTTCTTTTCCAAGGTAGTGTGTAGAGGCATGTTTTCAAAAACATCCATTTAACACCAGAAACAATTATTCACTAGAAACTCTTTGATAAAGATTAAAATATGTACCACAAAATCTAAGGGACTTCTTTGTTTTAGAAATGCTCTGCCCAAACTATCTGTTAGAGGAGCCTGCACGTGGTGCTTGATGACTTTGGGTCTCGTTTACATCATTCCAGCCAAGGAAAGAATCTCTTTGACTATAGTGGAGTTCATATCACCTGCCTGATGGCCACAAATTCTGTCATCTTCCATTGTGAAATAACCTGGTTTTGAGAACTGATTTCTTCAATCTCTATTTAGAGGTCTTTCGGGAGGTATTTTTTCCTTTGTCCAAAGCTGGTGGGAAAAACTCTGAAGTTGCCAGATGCCCAGAGCTACTGTGGCCCATGGGCTTGTAGTCAAACCGATGAGGTTTTTTGTTTGATTCCCCAAACTATACTAAAGACATTCATGAGGCGTTATTTTCACTCCCCCAAACACCAGCATTAGTGTGTGTACTTCTTTTAAGAAAAGAGGAAGCATATATTACTGAAAATGACTACTAAAAATGCTATCAGAATAAATAAAACAAGTAGAAGAGGGAAATGATACTTTACAAAAAACATTTGAAAGTGATTTACCTGAAAATTTTAATGACATGATTTTTTTTAAAAGCCACCTGGTGCTATTACTTTCCTAACTATCAAAATAAGAAAAAGAGAAGAGAAATCTATGAGGAAATAATTTTTCTCCTTCTAAATGCAAAGACAAAATAAATATTTGAAATATTTACTGCAAAAATGAATGGTATTCTAAATGCTATTCTGGCAAAAGTTCTTTTATTTGGAAGTTTCAATAAGCGAAAATTCAAAATAGTTCTGGACTAGAAACGGACGAGAAATTTTGAAAAATGTAGTGCTGGAGACTAATCAGATATTTGAAAGAATGTCTCATTATCTGATAACTTGGTCTCATGCCATATATTCCTTCAGGACCAGATAATTTTCAGAGCATTTTGCTACCTTGCCCAAAATCATGTGTGTTTGTAGTGGAATGGAATTTGTGTAGTGGAGTTCTTTCCATTCCTTTCCTCATATTTCACATTATTATTTATGCTCTCAATACAATAGAAGCAAAGTTTCTGCAAGAACTTTCTGATTCTAATTGCTGTATAGAGCTGATAAAGCTTTTCCCCCCAAACCTTACATACTGGTCTTTTTTCTGATGAACACTTTCAAATATAGATATTTTCTAAATTTGAAAGAAACTCTAGAGATCTGCAGCTGTGATATCATAAGATCATAAAAACTAACTCGAGAAGTGGCCTTGAGAAGTCATTGACTCCATCTCTTCTCCCTGAGGCAGAATGAATTATACCTAAAGAATTGTCAAGAATAATTTGTCATTCTAAGCTGTTCTTCAAAACCTGAAATGATGGTAAGGTCACAACCTTACAGTCTAATCCCGTTCTTAATATTCTTACCATTACAACATTTCCTTATGTTCAACTTAATTCTTCTCTATAACAGTTTAAGTCCATTATATTTTGTCTTATGCACAGTAGGCAAGAATAAAATGGAGGTCTTTCTCTTTGCAGCCACCTTCTTTGTCTGAGGGTCTTCTACCTCTTGGCAGTCTTCACTTAACTCTAAAGCAATTTTATTCAACATATGCTAATCTCATAGTGTTAGATTTGCAACATGATATCTAGACACTCCAGATAATTAACATTTTTACTTGCTATTAGGAATCAAGGAGCCATGTGGAGATGAGAAGATTTTATTTTTTACAGCTTAGAATCAAACAGTAGTTTGTCTGTGCAAATGATACTGGATTAGTTATATTGTGGATTTCTGTGTTTCCTAATTATGGCACTGATCTTGCTGCAGAGACATCTTGGGAACTCTCGGGGACCTGCAGCACAGACTCCTTTGAAGCAGCTGAAAATTTTGGCCTGTTCTTCACTCCTTCTGCATCCATGACTAGCATCAGCTGTGTGAACAGTCGTGCAGGCCAGGGGCCATCTTTGTCGCCTACTCTGTGAAGTAGGAACTAAGTAATGTGGTGGAAATGGCTTTTGAAATGTCAGGAATACTACCTGGATGTAGTTTTAGCTCAGCACAGTGTCCCTTGTTCAGTTTTATTAATGGTTTCCCTTTCATCAAATCTGACTAACGTATCTACTCAGTGTAAGGATATTCAATGTGAGATTTCATTACGAAATTTTGAACTCATTATTTTTAAGAAATTAAGCTAGATAATGAAATGATAACGTCAATGTTATTATCCCCCAACAACATAATTTTAAAATTGAACATAAAGCGTACTCCAATTAAAATCATTGCATGGAACATAAAACCAAAATGCTATGATACTGGAAACACTTAGACATGCACATAAGCTTTTAAAAAAGTTCCCGGATACAAGAACAAAGCTCTTATTCATTCAAATGGTAAGTCAGCCAAAGTGATCTTTATACATTAAAACTGCTGGTTACACATTGTGCTAAAGAGGACGGACTCATCACAGAAGGCTGAGCACAATAAACCAGAGAATGATCAGGCTTGAAAGAAAATGTAGTGGTATTTTAACAAGAAACATAGATTCGTTATGAGGCCAAAATGCTGAATGAGTTAACACTGGGCTTTCATAGAAATTTTAAACCAGGAACAAAGTCTGAGATGAGAAGTAGCTATAACACCAGTATGACGTACAACTTTCACTCTGCTCTCTGAACTCTTACTTGTTGTGGCATATAATCCTCCCTAAATTACAAATGTTCTAAAAGACAGCATTTCCCACTGGAACTTGTGCTCCCAAGAAGAATATATTATAGCAGAATCCTGGTTCCAATCTTGTTCCTTTTAAAGAAAACAGTGAGTAATCCTTGCCCAAATAATACAGCCTCTAATTTCCTTGGGAATAGCATTTTACAGACAAGTATTATTTTCTTGTCAGGAATTTGCACACCACGTTCAATTCAGATGTTCAGTTTTGTACACAAATACTCCTTTTACATACTTGCCTGGGTTTGTAATTTTCCCAGGTCATCATGGGAAGGAGAAAAATTAAACAAGAAGGCTTGGGAATGGAGATGAGGATGGGGGGGGCATCTCACCCATTTAAATGGTCATAGGCAAAAAAATACAGAATTGTTAGGGGAAGAAAAACAAGAACATCACTTTAATTCAAACACTAAGGAAACCAACACTTAGAGAGAATGGGACAGTGAAAAGTGTTACCGTATCTTAAAAACACTTTTCCCCACTCCTTCCTTCTTCCTGGGCTCAGTTTTTTTCCTGATTTCTCTGCCTCCTCCCCCAGCCGTGCAGGGGCAGGGGATGGGGGCTGCAGTCAGTCCACCACTTCTTCCTCCAAGTGGGGGGTGAAGCACTCTTCTGCATTCTTCCCCTGCTCCATTGGGCGTCCCTCTCAGGGAGACAGTCCTCCACAAACTCTCTCCGCCGTGAGCCCTTCCATGGGATGCATCTTCTCAAGATGCTCCAGTGTGGGTCACCTCCACGTGTTACAGTCCTGTCAGTGCCAGACTACCACAGCGGGGACTTCTTCTTCCCACAGAGTCCTGGCCCAGTGCAGCCGCCTGCTCCACTGTGGGGTCCTCCGCAGGTGAATCTCTGCTCCTCCTGTACCTCCGTGCTGGGAGGGGGCAGCCCTGCCATCTCACCACAGGATACAGGGGGGCTCCCTGCTCTGACACACCTCCCCCCTTCCTCCTCCTTCCTTCCACTGACCTCGGTGTTCGCACAGTAACACCTTCTCACATCCCCAGCTCTCAGGCTCCCCTTCTTAAATACCTTATCACAGAGATGCAGCCACCATCACTCATTGGCTTGGTCTTGGCCAGAGGTGGGTCCGACTTGGAGCTGGGGGAGCTTCAATAAACTTCTCACAGGGGGCCACCCCTGTAGCCCCCTCCCCTACTACCACCACACAAACCAGCACAAAAGCCTGTTGCTGTTATAATAAGGCAGAGGCAGAAGCTGTGTAACAAGTACATGGCTGCCATGTGTTTGGACGTCTGTCCATAAACTGTTGTCCAAATAAACAGCTATGAATATCAGTCTGTGTAACAGCTGGGAGTCTGGAGACTTCAAAAGGAGAGTAAGAAATCTAGTGCATACCTGCAGATGTGGCAGCTATGCGTGCAGAGATACTGCAAGCTCCGCCATGAAAACAGCGTTCTAGTTCTAGTAGTGACAAGCAATCAGAAGAAAAAGAACGTGTATGTTTTTCTCCCCCTTTAAATAAATCCTTCATTTACATCCCATACACTTGAAAACTGATCTGCAACGGTGACATCAGATTACTAACACTGTTACTTGAAGTGGGAATGAGGATATCAGTCACCTGCAGGTGAGAAGGCGTGGGAGAGAAAAATACGGTGAATGAGCATCCCTTCGGTAGGTCCAAGGACAAGATCTGGCCAGCCACACTCATTCCCCTTCTGATGGACACTTAGCAGGGTCAGATCCTCTTAGTGCCTCTGCCAAGTGGGAGTGCTCTGGGTGCAACCTGAAGGAATCTGGTTATCAGCACAGAAACCTCTGCTTCGTTTGACAGTTCTACTGCTTTGTAAGAGCAGACTGCTCTCCCAGCTCCTTCATGCGTTAAAAGTAAGCAGCTCAAATTATAATTGGCTACTTAATTTTATATTAAAAGGACAGAATTTATCTGTGTAGATGTAGTCGTTTTGGAATACCAAAGTTCTTGCTTTCCCAACTGAGTCAATGGTTAGACTAAGCTGCCTCTGAGGTCCCCAGTAAGGTACAGGCAGAGGCCAGCACCAGCCACAGGAAAGCAGCAGATCCCCAGGGAAATGTTCCCCTAGGGAATGCCCGAGACTCCCCCCAGGGATTGTGTGAGTGTCAGGGGCAGCTGGGGACTGCTGTGCAGGACATTGTGGCACACTTCAGCTCTAATCCTTGCTCCAGTCACCCCCGGAGGCTGAGCTTCCTCCTCCCCTCTCGGAAAGCTGTCACGGTACGCTGCGTGCCAGCCAAGGCAGAGGTGCTACTGAAATGCAGTTCTCCTCCCTAACTGACTGCATGATGATTTATTTCCCAAACATAAGCTCTGACTGCAATTTGAGAGGCCTTCTTGCAGAACCCCCATCATAATGGTTGAAGTGCTAGTTGGCAAATTTTCGACGGATTTTTGTTTTATAGATAAGTATTTCCTCCTGGGTTTTGAGCACTTGTTTACAAACCTAATGTTAGCTTTTTTCTTTTTTTTTCTGTCAGTTAAGATTACCAGTATAGTCCACTTTACAGAAAGAGAATTATGCCAGGGAGCACATACATAAATCAGTTTTTAGCTGGGTTTCAAGTTTGTGCACAGGTTTGTGGAGCAGACTGCAGTACACAAACAAAAGATAGAACAGGATGTTTTGACTTCAATCACTGTGACAGCAGTCAGAGACAAAATCTAACTTCAGATGTTATAGCCCAGAGTAAACAATGAGATTCACTAAGAATCTGACAACTATTTTTTGAAGAACCCTTTTCAAAGAGACAATTACTCAGATATGTGAATGTCTATTTCACCCGATGATTTTATTTCAAATAAATTGGCAGCAGAAGTTGACGGCTTTGACAATTGTTTGTCATGGAGGTGTGCAATGCATAAGTATCTGTAATAATTAAACCTTATGTTTCGAAACATCTCAGCAACCATAAAGGTATAAATACCATTAAAAGAAAGGAGGGATATGCACCTGACTGGGTCTTCAGTGAAACTAACCTTTCCTCCAAGCCCCCCATACCTGATTAATTTTGGTTGCCAGAAAATCTTTGGCATTTTGCAGAAATCTAGAGCTCCTTTGTGGGGGGGTTGACATAATTGATGCCGACTTGTTTGGCACATAAAACAATTGGGAAATATGGTTGAAAAATCTAATAGTGTCCTAAAAGCAAACCAGCCTCAGACAAGAAGTAATCTGCTTTTTTGCTTGGAGGAAATAATGATTGACAGAATGCACAGTAGTTAGTGGAAGGTACTACTGCTGATTTACTATAACATTTGCTTCTCTTTTATTGTTTTTTTCATTGTGAAGCTTTTGTACATGAAATCCATGCAAGAGCTTAGTTCCTCATGACCACAAGCGCAGGACCAAGCTGGTTAATTCTGCTTATGCAAAATACTCTCTCAGACTGAAGCTCTTATTCAGGAAAATATGTGAGTGACTGAGTGAGACACGGCTGTTCTCCTAAAACCACGCTTCTCAGAAAGGTAATTATTCCAAGAGGTGTTAGGGTACTGATCACAATTATCATTGCTTCTGAAGACACAGCTACAGAAGAGGATAAAGAACTAACACATAAATGCAGAGAGAAAATATTTTCAGCTCCTATCAATAGTATAGCAGACTGAAAAGCCTTTAGGAGAATAGGGGCTTTTGCAAGTTTGCCAGCTGCCATCCTCTGTGCCTCAGGTGCTGTCTGAACCCCAGGACAAAGCGCCTGCCCTTGCCCAGAGATTACTCCCTGTGTGCGAGGGAGAGAACGGCTGCCAACGGACAGCCAGGGCTCAGAGAAGCAGCACTGATAAACAGGGGCTTCAGCTTTGCAGCCCAGCTGAGGATTCTCTCTGATGTAGTATTAATTGAAAATTCATATGCGGAGCAGAGTGACAAAAGCTCTTCTGCCTACAGCTCTGCCTGCGTGGGAGAGAGGAATTGGGTCTCTCTACAGGTACAGTGGTGAGGAGTCCTCTCCAGTTCAGGGCAGAGATTGTTTCCTGTCTTCCCCTTGCAAACCTTGGGGGTTTGGGTTAATGGCGAGTTCAATATGAGTCAACGTTGTGCCCTGGCGGCCAAAAGAATCTATGATTCTGTGATTCTCTGCAGTTTCTCTGCACAAGACAGGATTTCTTACTTCCCTAGACTTTTATGAGATACCCCATAGCCCCATGGTCTTTTGTGCCTATCTCTTCTTTTGTGACTCATACATCACTCTTCCTTTGTGAACATTATAAAAAAATCATTAGCCTCTCATACTGCAGAAAGCCAGTCCTGCCAAACCATCAGGAAAAGCACCCATGCAACAGACAGACAAACCCACAAGCAAATCAGCTACATAATCTAAAAAATAAGTTACCTCCTTCCTCCAAAAGCAATCTAAGGAAGAAAAATGCAAACATTAAAAATGCACAGAGGTATAGGGGGATGAAAGCAGCTCATACCCATTTGAAAAAATTTTATATTTATATAAGGGGGACCATATATTTTAGATTTCTGCAGGTTGCCTTTTCATTTGATTTGATACAATAAAACAGACTATGCTGCACAAATGTCTTGGAAGTCTGGGGAATAAAGAATTTCTGCAATAGCAATAGCAAAAGAAAACACTTAACTGAATCCCTTTTAAGCCTAGCTCCTGTCCTTCTTTTGGTTGTTACAAGCTGTAAGAGGAGTTTTCTGAAGTGTGCTGCTATCAGTCTATTAAGGAATACATACATAAATGCGCCTAGCAAAAGCATAAGAGTTGAAGATGGCCCAGTTACAATACAATTTGAGTTTAGTTTTCATATGGTTACAAAGCCTTCAGTTGCATTTGTTTCAATAGCAATCAGAAGAGATTCCCTCATGCTGAGTACTATTTTCTTTAAAAGTGAGCTGGACACATTTAGGGACCAAAGCCGAAGTTATAAATGTAGGATTATTTTTTTCCCAGTGGAAATGGTTTATTGCATATTTTTTCTCTTCTTCAAGCAACAGAATGAAATTTCAGTCTCCTCTGGGAGCAGTAGAGGGAAAACATTTAAAAATGATCGAAATGACCAAAGTGTCTTCAGATGTTACTTTATAGTAGCAAACTTTGCTGGAAATTGCAGCTGTTGCCTTGGGGTGAGTCTCTGATCATCACACAACAAAAACTGCAGCTGGGTCATAGAGCCTTTAATTGCCTGTTTCCTCAGGCTGATCCTGGAGGACTCAAATATGTGAGAGAAGTTGTGCACTGCCAGATCATGGGCGTCTCGGGAATGGCACTAATGGCTCTAATTACAGACCCTTGCTGTGTTGTGTGTGTAGATTTTTCTTAATTTCTCTGTATGAAAAAGGTGCAGGTAGCAAGTGACTGCTTTACACCACCAGACTGAATCACAGTGAGAAACTCCCTTTTCAGCAGAGAGGTGGTTTTCACTTAAAAGCATTGAGGCAGCAGCTAGAGAAAGCATTAACTCCCTTTAGTTGCCCTCTAGACACCTGTGGGATTAGTTCAAAGGAGTGAGAGTTCAATTGCATGAGACAGAATTACATGATCATGCCCGTGGAAAAAACGGTTTGGTAGAACTGACGTACGGATGTAAAATGCAATCTATAAGAACCCTTATATAGGGTTCTCACCTACAGTCTCGTCTAGTGCTAGCCGGTGAGTCTGAGTGGGAAGAACTGATTCCTCCATCCCCTTTACAAAAACTTTAGGAAAGAACCTATATAAAATATATAGGAAAGAACATTCTTCAGAATGAGAAAGAGCAGGACCACAGTTTTCCTTAATCGCTGCCAGGTTGGCCCCGCTTATCTTGAGTATGTTTGTAGATCTCAAATGTGATCTAAAATGTGGGCATCTAAGAGAGAGCTAGGCACTGCCAGAGGATGGTTCCCATACAGTTCTAGAATAGTTAAAGCACCTTGAAATAGTAATTAATTTGGTAAAAAGACTGAGAGGATAAGTTTCTCCAAAGAGCCATAAGAGCCGCTTTGGGTTGTTGGCCCCCGGCTCACACCTGAGCAGTGGCCAAAGGCAGACCAGTGGTGGCCGTTGTGTCCTGCCAACCTTTGGTGCTTCTCTGGTGTAGCCTCACTCCTGTGAAACAGAGATGTTTCTGAGAGGGTAACACCCTGTGTCTAGACCCATCAACAACAAGAACTATAGCACACTGAAATGGAGCTTTGTGATCTGTTCTCCTTTTTCCAACAAACTTAGAACTGGGTTGAAAAAAGGAAAGGGGAATGGCAATATTTTAAAGCTGGTGGAAGCAGTGACACCTCACATCTACTAGAATCCTGTGACAGACATGTTCAAAACATGTCTATTGATGGTACACTTGGGTCTCCCTTTTTGTCTGACTGCTTTGTGCTTAACTCAGAAATTTGGGACTGGGCTATCATCTCCCCTGCACTTTCCAAAAAGGCAGATATAAGACCTCCAAAACGGGGAAAGTCACAGGAAAATGTTATGTAAATTCAGTGTCGTGTAGCTCTTTCCCCCCTCGGAAAACTTAGCCATATTTCCTAAGGAAAATCAGCACAAATTTAACACAACTCACTGCATTTCCTCAAGAGGTAGAGGACTGAAAAAACACAGAGCCTGAAGTACATGCTGTCCCCTCTGCAGCAGTTCACGGCATGGCAGAAAAAACCTTTATTATGTCTACTCATAGTACATTACTTCCCTGGCCTCCTATTCGTCATCTAAAGTGGGCATTAAATTCACACCGGTTTCATGAGCAGAAGAAGGAACAAAACGAGAAAAAAATGTCAGAAATGTTACAACATGCTTAATTTAATTGGATTTTATGTTTTGAATCAGGAGAATGAAAGAAACATTAAACAGAACATGCCCAAATGTTAAGGCAGCATGAGTGGCGCCATCTGTCACAATATTTCTCGAGTTATTTTTAATCTCTTACATAGTTAAAATTATGTTTTCTTGGTGAGAGGCATTATTGTAGAACATTTATCTATTAGAAACAGGAGCTAGAGTATTCATTATTCCTAGGATCCATTAGTAAGAATAAATGACCAGAAGAGAGGTAAGTGTACACATTTCATGCTCTGCGTGGGTCAGTATTGGATGGTAATACCAGAATTGTCCTATTAGATCGTACTTGAAGGTCTAGTGAGTTTGTTATTCTTCCTTCAGAGATGGCCACTACCATGTATGTCAGGGAAACTGCATGATAAAATATCTTACAGAACAAACTGTTTTGGAGGAAAAGATTCTTCTTAAACCCCAGGTGGTTGCCAATGGCCTGAACTCAGAGAACACACAGCATTATTTTGCCCCTCTTCTCTGTCTGCAAGTGTTTAAACCAGTTAAAATCCCACTGAACTCTTGCCTCAAACACTGTAATAGTCTGACCATCGTCGTACTAATGAAAGGCTTAACAGAAGGGGCTTGAGCAGCTGCACAGGGGGTACCTCAGCGGCACTGACTCCTGCCCTTGGAGGCCATCACTAGGCAGCTGTAGGCATTGGTGGACAAAATCGTGAAAAGCAGCCTCCTCACGTGAACGGTCTGGAGACGCACCAGAGCAGACATTTAGCTGGGGTGTATCAGCAGAGCTCCACTGACGTCAGGGATCTGTACCAGCTGAGCATCTGATCTGCTATATGCACATGCACGCAGTTACAAATCTTACATTTCTCTGTTGTGAGAATTACCAAAGACTAAAAAGCAAATAAAAAGACTTCTTGAGATAAAGCACTTACAGCTTTTTAAACACACATAAAGAACAGTTTCTGTTACTAAAAACGGGTTAATTTCTATCTCCTTATCTCTTAAAATTTCACTGGATCATCAAATTCTTCATTTCTGTAGATTCTTGTTTTGCTTTTAGATCATCTAATGAAGATGCTTTTTGACAAACACACGAGCTAGGAAGCCAAATGTTAACAGCAAGTTTATTTGAGCTGCAATTTAGTGAGTACACACCTATCTACAAACAGACATTCTAGTAATCCTGGGCTGTTAATCCTTGTAAAATAGATGATGTGCTGAATGCAGAGCAGCTGGCCTTGTGGCTCAGTGACCAGTATTGTCTTGATTTGACATATGCTGGCTAGTCCATACAGTGGCAGTGCTGGCACAGCCTCTGTCCAAGCTAGTTTAAATTAACCTCCTACCCCACAATTACCGTGCTCACGTAGCGTGACCCGTGCAGGCAGGCCACCACGCCTGGGCAGAGTCCCCTGCGTGTCTGTGGGGTGCCACTGGGGTTTTAGTGTTCAGGGCCTAGAGCTGGGATATTTAAGAATGGCAGATGTCTGATTATAAAATGCTATGTTTTAATGGGATGCCACAGTTCCAGCGTTGCCAAGTCTTGTGATTTTATCATGAAGCTCATAATATTTGATGTACTCCAAGCTTCAGCATCTGAGAACATGAGGTTATGGTCAAACTGTTAACATTTATGCACTTATTTTTAAATTTTGTAGCTCCCTAGCTGCGAAGAAAGCTCACGTTTGTGACCCTAAAGATTCTCCAGTTTTGTGAATACTTGATAGAGCTTATATATAATTCCTGCATAAATACATTGCTGATGCTGTCAGGGATAAAACACCTCCTACTGGTAGTGATTGCTTTTATCTCTAAGGACAGCAGTGGTAGCTAAGGATGTGAGTTGTTTTGTGCTATGCTGAGTCATACACCAGGGCTGGCAGAAAAATTTTCAAGTACCCCAATCCTTTATAAAGTTGTTCAATGGAAATTGAGCACAACCCTAAACTCCTGCTGTTGTAAATGGACAATGCTAGAGAGATGGAAATGAAAGTATTGGGAATTTGGCCAAACACATCTAGGAAGAGGGTACTGTTTGTTGTAAAAGCATGAGACAGACTATCAAATACCTGAGCTGCTAATGGAAGAGGCAAATCTCTTCCTTTCCATACCTGTTACTCAGTTTCCCTGTTTATCCCAGTGGGAAGGAGAGGGAGCAGCAGAGGCAGCCGACCTGTCTCAGCCTGCCCGGCAGGAACACCCTGCTCAAACCAGCCCCCTCTGACTCTCCTCAGCTGCCCAGGAAAGGCCAGAGTTTGCCTAAAACCAGATTCATTCTGTCCTTTGTGATCTGGGCTGCAGTTGCTGTTTGCTGTAAACCTGTGGGTGAACACATGCTAGATCAATTTCTTTGATAAAATTATCTTACAGCTCTTCAAACAGCTGCTACTCAAAGACAGGCAGACACCAATTTGTTTTAAGTTCAGTAGGCATGTGTGCCATTGCATTCACAGGGCTGGGAAGCAGCTGAAATGGTGTGAAACACAAAGGTCCAGTGATTGAACCAGAGGGCTAAGGCTTTGGGAAAGGGCACAAGACAAAATCTGTTATTTAAGGTGTTTACTTCATCTTGCTTGTTCTGTTACCAGACCTGACAGACTTCAGCTGGGAAACCTTTCTTATAATAAAACCTGCAGTGAAAAGTCTTACGAATTTAATACATAAGATAAACAATCCTTTTTCTTTCTCATAACTTTAAACATAAAATTGATGTTACATGCTTCAATATGCAGTTACGTGGAAAGACACTTTTAGTAACATGCCATCCCTTTCAGAAGTAGAAAAAGGAAGAAAAGATGCTGGAAGAAACATCCTACCTGCTGGCAGAAATGGAGAGCAGAAACAAGTTGCAAAATAGCTGCTTTAGAAGAATCTCTTCTCTGAACATCATGGAATTTAAAGGACCAGTGAAAACAGGTGAGCCAGAAAAATGTCCTGTAAGAAGGCCTGTATGCATTGGCAGCAGTTCCTAGATGTAAGTAATCAGCAAAGAAAAATCTTCTGATAGGAAGAGATTTTTCTGAATTGCGTATTTATCTCCTTTTTCACAAACAGGTTATTTTTTTATTGATGTCTTGACTCTTTTCTAAGAATTAATATGGATTGCAAACATAACTAATGTGGCTAATGCTTATCCCATGTGGATGCTTATCCAATTACTGACTGCAAAACAGTTATCTCACAAAAAATCCAGAGATCAAGCCTGAAACCCTGGCCATGCTAGAATCAATACATTTTTTCTGTGTGCTCAGTGAGGTCAGGATTTTTCTTGGAAGCACTTTACAGTAGTAAAAATGACTGAGGTCAAGAAATGAACAATAAAAGGGATGGCCTAGTGTGTTCAGGTAAGGGAAAACCACAAAATATTCTTGGCCAACAAGTCTTAAAATACAGGATAACATTCCTTCGTATAAGCACCCTTTTAAAGTATACAATCAGCATTAAAAGACATCACTTACACTTCTACATTAATAACCTACTCAGGGATTTATTCGTGAAACATACAGCATTAGGGAAAATGTCAGTCAAAAGAACAGATGTTGAAAGCTGTAAGAGGCTTATATGGTGATTATATTCACAATGTATTTCAGGAGTACATGTATACTCTGCCTTCAGATTCTATTAGCTGATGAGTGTCCATCAGCTTATGCACACTGAAACTCATCTTTGAGGCTCAGGCCACAGAGCCTGGAGAGACAGAGAGCTGGGAAATGAGGAGGCTCCTATAAATCCCGTACCATTGGTGCCTGTGGACAAAAAGCTTCATTTAAATCCCCTTAAAGAAGTAGAAAAACAGATCACCTCCCTGCCTGCTACTGTCACATCACAAGAATCTATAAGCAGTGCTAGTTAAAGGCATACGCAAAACTTACAGTAGCAAATGGACCGGTTTAATTCAGGCTCTTAACTATTGTGAAAGTTAACCATGGGAGATGTGATTTTTTTCCCACATAGCCCAGAGCAGCATGGCATTTAAAAGGCCAGCAGTAACGTGGCCCAGCAGCCAAGACTGAAGTCCGGCTGCAAGACAGAAGAGCAGATCAGCTACTCTGGGTATTAACAGCCTTGAAAAGGAAGCGGGACCAGAAACAGGAGAAGGGGAAGAAGCCAGCTGGTGATTTAGATGAAGTTTGAAAGGATAAAAATGAGGGAAGGAGAATAAATCAGTGTCCATTGCCTCACAATAAATGGGGAGTTGTTGCCTCACAATAAATGGGGAGTTGCTGCTTTGCAGCTCACTTGTGCTGTGTTGTTCCTTTGCAACAACTTGTTTATGTGTCGAAGCCCTCGGTTTGAAAAGCAGACCAAACAAGGGTTTGTGTTAATTTGTTATGATTCATATTTCTCAAAGAATACCATTCTTTCCTGGCAGAAAGAGAACAATTTGTCAAATCACACACACTCTTCTTTATCATGGTTTGGTTCTCATTTCCCAGTTTGATCAGATGCTGGATTTTCATCAGGATGTGGCCCCGTGACAAATGCAGGACAGGCAGCACAGCACACAGTGGGCAGGGGGGGATGTGTGAAGGTTTAGGAAAGGCCCTGCCTGCACCTCCATGTTGTGAATCATTTAGGGTGGAGCTGGTTAAAGAAATTCTTGCTTATTTCCTACCACCTCCTCAACCCGACTGACTCACCTGGCTCTTAGGCTGTGTGCTAAAGAGGATCTGGGGAATGGTTTTTCAACACTTTCCCCAAGTAGCGTGTTTGTTTTCAGTCAGATCATTTCACTTGTGGAATGTTCAGCACACATTCAGCCCAGACATGTGTGGGTACCAGCGAGAGGACAGTCCCAGCTGCTGAGGGTGGGCTGTGGGCGAAGAGGCAGCAAAGATTGTTACCCTGGCTTGGGGACTTCGAGTAACATGGAACTGCTTCGTATATGAAGTTTGCTAGGATGGACCCTACTGTGCACCAAAAAAAAAGATATTTCCTTCCTTTAGAAGACTGGCCATGGTTTATTTAAATGTATTCATCTATGTATTGATATAATACATTCCCATTATATAAGCATTATTTTCAATTCCTCTGCTCCTATGTAGCCAAAATGGGCAATGTCTATAGAGGGACTTCAGAATGTCTTATAAGGGCTATTAATTGTAGCAGAATAATATTCAGTAACTTGTGATAGGTTCTATTTAATAAAAATCCTTGAATGTTTAGTTTTTGCAATTGATTTATTATTCATGGCGGTAAATTGGACACAGCTGCTGAAATAACAAACAGATCTGATTCATGTAATTCTCTTTTTTTAATCTGTTTTACTCCTATCTACTACTCAGCTTCTTATTCAGCTTTGGCTGATTTCTGTCTCTTGTTATCTTGTACTACTAAAATTAGATTTTATTCTTAGATCCCATCAACACAATAGACAGATGTAGACCTGTGTTCATTAGCAGCAAAAATATCTTGGGACAAAAGCTAATGAAAACCTTTGTTGATGTATTAAATACATACAGGAAGTGCACTCAGATCAAGGAGGTGCTAAGCCCTCGGGTTATGTCTCAATACTTGGGCCCCACTGAATTCGATCAGCCTGTTTACATACTGAATACTGAAACCAGCCTCATCTTGCAGCAAGCACTGAAAAAGAGGAAGAAAACAGAATATTACAATTGGCCAGATACAGTTAACTGGACATAATGAACAGAGAAAGGAAATTATTTTAATTGTAGAAAATCAGCTACAGACAGTTGATTAAATTCAAGGTTGCCACATATATTTATTTACATAATTTTAGGCAAAGTCCTACAGTATTTTTCAAGGATAAACAAAAAAATTCCAGTGCTTAGTGAGAGATAACACAGATAATTTTTTATGAGTAACTAGTAGTTAGGTAGACAGGACTCTAAGCAACAATAAGAGTTTTAAAAGCAAGATAGAAATCTATGAGAGAATTGACATAATCTGTTGAGAAACATGAAAAGGAGGAGGACAGAGTTACTGAGTTAGAAGTGGTAGTGAGTGAGCCAATGCATTCAGTGTGTCCTTAAAACGCAGATCCGCTACATGATTTGTGTCCAAATGCTGTTCAGAAAAGCACTGGAAGGAGCTCATAGATTATTTTGCAACAGGACAGTTGCTGCTGCATTTTACAAAGTGATATTTAGGGAGTCCTTATTACAGGTACCTGATCATTTTCTGAGTGAAAGATTTCTTTTCTTCCTTTACGAAATTTTAAAACCTCCTTACTCAGAAAATGTCTGCAGAACAGGTGGTATTTTTTCTCTGTGGAAGACAGAAGTGTTGCTTGTTGCACATGCAGTTCTATTAACCCGTACTTGGACTGTCCAGTCGTTCAGCTTCCACAGCTAAAGCAGAATGGTAGCATCCTTTTAGGGCCTTTGTTTAATGCACTTTCTGAATTTCATGTTGATGCAATGCTTCAGCTGAGCCTTTTCTGGACTATACTAAATTCATGAGGCAGAATGACAGTGCTTAAGGTTGCCCTGATAACTGCTGAAGTCCATGGAAAACATTCATTAACTTGAATTGCTGCTGGTCTAAGCCTTTAATGGCAACGGTAACCCACAGGAAGAATGGAGAAGGCACTGCCATTCTGGGGTATTTGCAAGCTTTCTGTGTATTTAGTGCTGTGTGTCCTACTGCTCTGTACAGCAAAGGAGTCTGCTGCTACATTTAATAACTACTGACCTCATTACAATTTGTACATACTGCCTTTCTTTCTCTAAGATCCCACAGCACTTAGTGAGATATAGATACGTTCAATTATCTCCAAGGAAAACTTACTGCAGGCTCATGTACTACAACCTGCCTGTCAGCAGCGTGTCCTGCCACCGTCCAGACTGGGTCAGCTGGCAGGGAAGGGCTTGCCACCATGCAGACACCGTGCATGGCAGATGTCTCTGGTCCTGGGTTACCTCTCCCACTCCAGCAACTCTTCAGATACTCACAGCAATTGCGCAGCAATAAATAGTTCATTGTAGCAAGTGGGTGGACATTAGTTCCATGTGAAACTGCAAAGGGAACATAATTACTGTAGGCAGAATATAATTACTCAGAGTGGAATCTGGCTTGAGCTTTACAGGCTAAAGCTTTTCCTTAGAGACAAGTACTATTGAGATTAAAGAGCATAATAAGTCTCTGCTTTTGTTTTAGATTTCAGATGAAAGGTGATTAGTTCATGAGCTCTGAGGACCATAATGGGGCATTAGTTCATTCATCTGTCACCTGCCTGAGTGCTGTATCATGTTGTACCTTCTTGAACATGTGCAGAATTAGAGTCTCACCAGAGTCTAAACGAGTGTTCACTATAAAGCTATGCACCTTTTTGAGCTATTAAACCAACCCTGCATTCTGCCTACTAAAGTTCGTCCTCATCTTCTGCTTTCTGTTGCCCACCTCCCAGAGAGACTTTAACACCATTAGTCCAGGGTTCTTACATCAGTTTTAACATTTGCAGATTATTTTGTACCGCCTTGCTGAACTTGTAGACAATAGATGTTTTATGCATTATTTATGCTGGTCATTCAGTGAAATATATTAATCTCAAAATTACAATGAAAAATCTTTTATTTTAGATACATTAAAAGATTCTGTAGCTCCCATTCTAAGGTCTGGTACATTGCTTATGTGGCATATTTTCTTCTGATTGCACTGCACTCAGAGTTGCGTTGGTCAGAAATACAGAGCCAATTTCTGTGTGAAAATTTTGTAAGGAACTATTGAAGCTATGCCCTTGTTTTATGCATAGTGCTGAATCCTTCAATTAGTCTTATCGTGTTTGCTTTTTGGTATGCCTACTATATACACTTTCAAGATGAGCAGTGAAGAAGGTTTTCAGGAAGAGATCATATTTTCTGGTCTTTATTAAAGTACAGATACAGGGTCCAGAAAAGCTGGACTTGATTAAAAAAATATGGGTATGCAAAGGGTATGTGAATCTTTTATGTTGGCATTTCTCAATCTTGAGTGACTGATTTCACAACTTTGACATTTCTCTGATGCAGAACTTTTTATGAAACTATATATATATTTCTGAAAATGTAGTAAATGTTTTGAAGAGTAAAAGGTAATCTCCTTGCTCCAAAATCTTACTGTCTAATTTGAGGCATGATCAAATACAAGTAACCGATAAGAAAGAGGCATTTGGAAACCCAAAAGATATGGCATTGGCTCTGGGAATGTGATGATGGCTTGTGTGGAGCCATCCACAGCATTAATGATGGCCAATTGTAGGTGGGGAAACTGATGCACAGAGAAGGAAGGAGCACACAAAAGCTGAGGTTAACTACAAAACTGTGCTGGTGCCTCCTTAATCCCTGTGCAGTGCTCTATTCCCTTTTCCTCTTTTCTTGCTTAAAACAATTCCTTTTCATTAAACTACCTAGTATAGGAAAGGGATTTTTCTGACCACGAAGTAAGATAGATAATGTTCCTTACAATGAAGCAGTCTTTACAAGAAATATTAATTTTCAGTGCAGTTCTCCATTAAATTCCTTGTCAGTACAGTTTAGGTTTTTTGCACTGTAGGAGAATTGGTGACTTTAGACACAGAAAGCTGTGTTGGGTAGGAGGAAAGAGGGAAGAGAGAGAGAGTTAAATCATAGTTGATATGGCAGTGTTCTTTCATATCATCATTATTTAACTGCTGTGACATTCAGTCCATGAAAAAATTTGTGTGGGTTTTAACACCTGAAGGCATGAACAGAAATATGGTTTGGATTTTTTAAAAAATTTGATTTTAGAGAAAGAGAAAGCACCAAGATTGACAGCAGCTGGAAAGAACAATGCTTTTCCTAACCACACAGTGTAACAGAGGAAGCTGTTGTAGAAGCATCCTTGAAAAAGGACAAAAGCACAATGCAGGGGACTTTGTCACGGAATTAAAAAGAAATTCACTCCTATGTCTTCCATGTTCCTGATCTCTCTATTCAGATTGCTAACAAGGGTGCTGAATGACTAAGGCCGGCACATTTCTGCCCATCTGTCTGCTAAAATATATTAACTCATGTAGCACAAGCCACCACACACTCAGCAGATGGTAACAGCTCCAAATCACTTCTAATTTAACTCAGCTTTGGACTGATAACCCAGAGCTCCCATGAAACTCAATCTTTTGTTTGTTGAGCGAATAAAAATACAAAGCCCTTTAATGTTACCAGTCTTCTGAAATGTTGTATCATAGACTGTTTTTACCAAACTTTCCTTGTGCTGTTTGGGAAAAGAACACACTGAACCAAACTACACTGCACAGCTGGAGGTTTATAAGTGACAATGAAATCTTACGGTTGATTCATTTTGGTACCTGGAGCAGTATTCCCACGTCTCTGGGCATCAGGAGCCTGCTCTGGGCTATCTTCCACTTCCATCACCAATGTCTCCTAATTACCTTCATAGCCAGATGCAGAAGTATCAGTGTGTCCTGACTGGCTTTCTGTGTGCAATCCTCTGTGTGGCTGAGAGTAGAGAAGCTCGTGAAGTGAAATCCAAACTTTAAGCACCGCAGATGCCTCACCAGATCTAATTTTGGTATCCACACCAGCAGAGAGTACAGTCAGTCACTGGCAAATGTCTGGTTTATGCATTAACTCTAGTCCTTGGGAAAGGTTCATACAGACCACGTTTCCCACATAAGCGTATGTGTGAAGAAGTTTGTGGCAGCCCAAACTGGCAAATTTATATAGAATAGAACAGTTTTGTATCGACATATCAGCTCTGGTCCCAGCACTGGGTGAACACAGTTATTGTTTTGGACCCTGTCTCACATGTTTTAAGATACTAGGCACCTACAATATTGATAACTGCAAATGAATTTGATATCCCTGGTAGAAATACAAATATTTAAGTGAAACTACATATGGTTCATCTTGTGGTAAACAAGATGAGAACTAAGTCTCTAAGAATATTATCCATAATATCTACGACATATTTAAAACTGAAGGATGAGAAAGTGGTCATTCCTCTTAAAAAAAAAAAAAAAAAAAAAAGCCTTAATTGCTTAAATTTCAGCCTATTTCATCTCTTTCTTTAAAATGAAGTACTGTACTGCAGTGAACAATATCAACCTCACATTAATTCAAGAATATTTTAGTGAAATTCTGGGGTATGTTTTATATAGAATATGAGAAGAGATTCCTCTAGACCTATCAGCCATACTTAAATCTTGAGAAAACAGAACCCCACTTCGAAACTTTTTTATTCCTCCAAGAGCTTTTACATTAATAAAATGCCATGTAGAAAGATCATTCTAATGCCTCAGGTATCCCTAGATATTAAAAAGCTGTATTAGCAGGCTATGTTTTTAAAAAAACCCATGATATATCCAGAACTCATGGGTAATCTTGCGCATTTCTGGTTTTCTTTAACAGTGAGTTCAAGGCAGCTACTTGCACTTTTTGGGCTGTTGTCCTGATTTCAGATGTAGTGTTATTTTGGTTAGTTCACCACATTTCTTTTACATTCATTTTAACAATGCAGAACCCAATAGCTCTGCGTTCTTCACAACTGGAAGGAAGAAAATATTTTCCATTCCTCAAAAAGCTTAACAGATTAATCTTACTAAGTTTTTTTATTAACTTTATATTTAAAATAAAACACAGTTTGATGTACATATGACTTTTTATCCTTTCTATTACTGTTAGAAGTGTAGGGGTAATAATACTTGCCATCTGCTATAACACGTGCATGTCAAAAGTAACTTGTTTATAGGTGTCTCACTAAAAAGAAAGGAAGAAATCAGCATTTGTTTGCTATTTTATACATAGATATATGTATATACAAACTGTATTCATGAATAAATATAACTGATTAAAATGCAAAAATTTAACTACAAGTTTTATCTTACACATATAGATGTTTAGTTAGGATACTGATGCTCTCTGTTCTCTCACTACCATTTCCAGATATTTACCGTGGGCATAAGAGAAGAAATCTTCTGAATGCCTCAATCCACTATCTTTTGCACGCCTGCAAAGTGATGTAAAGCAGAGAAACCTACTGCAGGTGAGAAATTATAAGATCAGTCCTTAATATGATTTGGACAATTTGGTTAAAGTAATTACTTCAGTCTCTTTTGATTCTTTTTCACCTGACTTTTTTCATAATCACCTTGTCTCTGCAGGGATCCTTCCCTCATCAAGCTTTGTTCATCTTTTTTCTATTCAGATGGGCTGAGACAAGTCAGTCTAAAAGAGAAGGAAAATTCTAAGAATTAAATACATCTTTTTAAAGCATCCTCTCCATTTGGTAAAGAGCAACATTAATACACATGCTCAAGGTCTCAGATGCTTGTATTATCTATGTCTTGGAATATAACATCATAGGCTTCTTGATCAGTTTTCTGTCCCACCCTGATATGCTGAGGTCAGTTGTTCACTGGAAAAGTATTATTGCTTAACTTAAGGGCTGAAGTTATGGGTAGATGCCACAGGCTACGTGATCACAGTGGTTTCCAATTACAAGAATATGTCAAAGGAGATACGCTGCTTGTCTCCCTGGTCTGGATCTCAGCTGGAGCTATATTTGGAATATCTCTGATTGTAAGAGATGACTCTGTGAAATAATTTTTTAAAAGTATTGTTTTTTTAAAAAAATGTCAGCACTGCTGAAGAGTCCCAACCTCAGGCTAGTGCCTTTTTATGTGAGGCACTGTGTAGGTATGCAGTAAAAGAAGCCCTGACCCCATTTCCTAACAGAGAAGGAGTACTTGGCAGACCACGGCTCTCTTCTTCATCTCCTTTATTTCTACTCCTGTGCCCTAAAGAGAGTTACATATCACACAACAGTTCAGCATGTTGATACTTCTCTTCTGCTTTTTCCTGCATCATGGACAGTTAATTAAACTGTAATTTAAAGCCAGTTTTGAATGATCAGGGGCAATTGCCAGAGCTTTAAGTTATGAGAGAAGTGCCTTCCTAGGCTAAGGTAAGTAGTAAATAAAGTAATTTCACATGAATGTGAGAGAAGGGGACATCCAGACCTCGACTAGATGTCATGTGAACCTTCTATAAATTATTGGCCAAAACATGCTTATTTTCTTCCCACTACACAGCTCCCTTCTATTTGATATTTTCTTTAACTAGCTTGATAGGGGTTGGGGCAGAGGGAGGGAGCCCTCTATCCCTAAGTGTTTTTGCAGTCTCTGCCCTATTAGTTGTCTCTCTAGACCAGACTTCACCACACTACCCTGGGGAATTCTGGTAGATGTGAGAGGCATCTGTGCCTGTAAATCACTGTGAAACAGCCAGGAAGAGAGCACTGGCATGCTGGGTCCTGGTTTAACGCTTGGGCTGCTGCACCATGTTAGTCCTCTGATAACAACTAACAGTGAGAAATGACTGCAAATTGCTTAGCTTTAGCTCCCATGCGCAAAACACCCTATCCCTGAAATTCAGAAAAAATAAATATTTGAAGAAAGTTTCTTTCAGTTGCGCTGTAGGACTAATTCTATAGTTCCTGTTCTTCCTCTGAAATAAATCTGCATTCTCAAGTGACTTCAACACAAATACATAAATTTATCTTGCTTAATTTTAAACCTAATGGTTTTGGCCATCTCTTTGGGAAGTATGACTCCACAGATTTTGACAACAGTTGTAGCTTGATTTGTAAGCACGCTGCACTAAGAAAGAGAACCTTGAGTATTCAGTTTAATAGAATTCATGCCTTACTTTTAATTTCACTCCTTAAAGTATAAACACGTTTCCTAATGGACTGTTTCTAAATAGAACAGGAAAAAACAGAATAAAAAACTTACACTTTTTTTATACTTGTTATAAATGGGCCTGCCAAGCTGTGAATCATTTGCAGAGCGGAAGGTTAAATATGCATAATGTAAAACAGCATCTCTAAAATGTTAGGAATAGCAAGATTTAAATACTGAATAATGTTTCTGGTTCTAGATGGAGCTGGGGCTGAGAATCATTAAACAACTGATGAAACTGCTTGACCCCACCGAGCTTGTAAACAATGTGCGTTTTATGTTTAAAAATGTCACCACTTCAAGTGCTGGCATTAAGAAATGTTGGCAAGGTGTCTGTAAATATGCATGTATTCCCTCCTTGGTAGTCACTGGTACCAATACTTTTAACAAAGAATGAAGCAGAACAGCTGCTAATTTTTGAAATAACTCTTTGTTCATGCCACTTGCACTCTCTGAACCTCCTGTTTAGATGGTCTTTTTTAGAGGAGCACATCCTTATTGCATTGACTGTCTAAGATCTTACACTATACATATAATTTTAAATCAAATGGTTTGGCTACTAACAGTAGGCTGAAGTTGCAGCCCCAATATCACCTGGACTAATCCATTAAACCTCCACAGCTGCTGTGTGAATCTTGTAATTCTTTTTGGCTAGTGTTGAAACACTCAAAGAGATGGTATTTCAAACCTTTTTTCCTGGTGTATGTTAGTATGGTGATTGCGTGCAGTGACTGTCCTTCTGCTTAAAAAAGCAGGGACCACCACAACTGAAAGAATGATTTTCTAGAGTTTTGCCTACATCGAGGCTATCTGAGCCTGAGCTGGAATGATTTGTACCTGTTGTGGATCACCATAAAGTGATATTTCCTGCTACTTGCCAGTACATGTGCATGTCACATCAGCCTACATCACCTGCCTATGTGAGCTGGAAGGATGGAAAAAACCACATCAATAATGGTTCAAAGACATAATTGTGTATTTTTTATAGGGTTAGTATTGCACAGGAAGGTCATTATCTGACTTAAACCATTTTAAAACCTTCTACTTTCCTTGCATCCTGAATCTTAGAGAGAGGTCTTCATTGTCTTACATATAAATGTCAGTTTGTTGGAAGCAGCCTGAGTCCTTGGGTACTGCCCATCCTTGGGTACTGATCACAGCCCTTGGGTACTTGGGTATATATACCAGCGGTCCCACACAGCTTTTCTCAGATGGACCATGCATTAACTCTTGCTCAGGCAAGAAGCACCCCAACCATGTTGTAACATGCAACCTTCACAGGAAGAAACATGATGGTTTTATTGCCATACAGTGGAGACAAGTAACTTCTATTTTCTTTAATAGTGAAAAATACAGATGTGAGTTTTATGACAGTAGAACAAACACAGCTTCAAAGAGATAGGAAACAAGGAGTCAAATGATAAGTTAACGCAGTGCAGAAAGAGTGACCTTTCTTGATAGGAAAACCAAAAAAAACCCCTAAGTCCAGGAAATTCTGCAGGAGATGGTTCACTGAACAGCATATAAAAAGGTCATATCATTATCTGAGAGGGAATTTTCCATACATTTTGTGACAAGGTTTCAGATATAACCTACTAAATGAGGCATATTAGGCACTGCAGGAGCAGGTCACATTTGCTATGGTCTATGCAGTTACTGTTCAATGGATAAATAGCGATACGTGGGCCAGAGTCAGTTTGCATAAATTAGCCTGGCTGCCTTGAATTCAGTGAAGATCTGTCTATACCAGCAGCTAGCTAAGGTTTGTTGTTTATTTCCAAGACAGTCAAGCCTCGAAACCCACTTAAAAAAAGTATATAAAAATAGGAAATTTTTGCCTACCTTTCTCAGCTGTTTTTATACTTACTAAACTTAACTTCTACATAATACAGTGGTGGTGAAATTACAGACATACCATACAAAACTGTAACATGGGATATGCCTATCATGGTCTGTAATGATGATCAAAGAATGATGAAATTGAAAAAGACATTGGTGACTTGCAAGTGTTACAAAACATTGCTTTTCTTTCAAGAGTAACAGCTGATTTCAAAACAGTAATAGCTTTGCAGGTGGATGCCCACTGTACAAGAGGATTGCCAGAAGGATTGCTGTCTAAATTAGAAAACTGGGCAGTAGAAACACAGGCAAAGAGGCATGGTCATATTCCAGATTGGACTTGAGTCACTTGGGCCTTGCCACAACGTCAGTGATTGCAAACTGCTTCCCGCAGAAGGAAGCAGTTCTTGGCTTATGCACAGCTTACATTTGGAGGTGCGTCCCATTCCTGCCCTCTGCCTGCCTGCTTGCTCCGTCTCAGATACAGTATCAGAGAACAGTATTCTGCATGTAACTGCCCCTTGTATATGCTTTCCTGTGGCAACATTTGTGGCAAGTCTATTTTAAAATAGATTGGACTATAGATTTTGGTGTAGTCTTGTGGCACTGCTGGAATGCTAGCTCAGCAACAGATTCTCACAGGATGTGGCAAAAGCAACGTCTATCTGCAGAAAGAGAAAAAAGAACATGAGCTGGTACGGGAGAAAGGCTGGTACAGGAGAAAGGCTTTGGTTAACCCTACAGATTTTGGAATCCAGACAAAAATAAAATTCATATTGGTTCTAACTCTCAGTGTTTTGCAATACTTATGACATCATCTGTTCAGAGAATTCTGGTGACACTCAGTTTGAATATAGAATTTGTATGAAATGCTCCCTCCCTCACACAGATTCCGTATGCTGGAATTCACAGTTTATTTCACTCCCTTCCCCAAGTGCAGACATTTAGGAATGTAACACACACACACAAGCTATCTGACACTAATGACCTTATGTGCAGCATGCAAAACAAAAGCAAAACAGTAACATAAATGAAGCGGATGGGGGTGGCAGAGAGGAAGATGACTATCAGAGATCTGACATAGAGATGACCTGTTTGCTCCTCTGACTAGTGTGGAGCTAATTAAACACAGCATTTCTAGAAATAAAGTGCTGGAGAGAGAGAAAGTAGTCAGTTGCTCTCACTGCATGTGTCACTTGGGATTATGATTATACTCATTGCTAAAAGGCAGTTGAATAAGCAAATGTTGTTTTGCAGGAAGTAAGAAAAAAATTCCATCTATCGTACTGTACAGCCAGACACAAAATGTATAATTCTGGTAATGAGTGCTGGAAGTATGAGCTGTGTTTTAAGCCATTTGAGTTATATTTTAAGCTGCCCTTCCCCTACTTGGTTTAAAGAGAAGGGAAAATGATTTTATGTAACAAATGCATTTTCTCGATATAAGAGTATGAATCTCAGGCTTTATGCTGAAAACTGTCTCAGTGCTTTAATGCTTTTTGGCTTTGTTAATAGTGTGGTGCCGTTTCAAAACTCCTCCATCACCGGCCCCGCGCCCTGGCCGGTGCGGATTGCCCGGCAGAGGATTCCTGCAAGGGAACGCCTTCGAATCCCAGAAGATTTCAATGCATTTTTGTTCTGACGTTTCCGATGTGTATTTTTGCTAAGGATCTGATGGGACTGCTACAAAACCCAAGCTTCCAAACCCGTGACCCCAGAAGGGTAACAGCCCCGCGAGCGTGGGCCGCCAGCCTCACCCCGCTGAGGCCCAGATCCTTCACACCGGGCTGTCCCCAGGGCTGAGGCCTCAGCAGGCACCAGGTACTGTGAAGGAGCCGCAGTGTTTTCCTCTCACCACAGTTTCACCTCTTTTTCCACTGAAAAATCATACAGAAGGGAGGCTGACGCTACGGTGTATGGCACACTGGGCACCACCGCCACTGCTCAACCCGCGGCCCTGCTCCAGGCCCCGGCCCCGGCCCCGGCCCGGTGGCAAAGGCCCATCTGAAGCGCTTCGCCTGGGCGAAGGGCGGAGACCCGCGCCCCTTGCTCTGCCCCATTCCTGCCCTAGGAGGGGGGGCGACGGGCTACAAACCGGCGGGGGCCCGCCGGCAGTTCTCCTCCCTGCGGGTGCCCGTCGCTGCTCCCGCCTCGCCTGGCCGCGGCAGGCGGCTGCTCCAGCCGGAGGTGAGATGGGGACGGCGGCGGGCGGGGGTTTGGCTTCCCCGGGCTGGGCTGGGCAGGGGCTGCCTGTCCCAGGGAGCACGAGGGACTGGGGTAGCTGGTCCTGGCGGCTGGGCTGAGCCCCTGGAGGGTGGAGGTGGGTCCGGGGTGGGCTCTTCATGTTTTCTGTGAGGAAGGCGTGTGGAGGCAGGCCGTGCCCGTGTTTCACTTTGCCTGGGTCTCAGTGCTAGCAGCCCTCTCCCTAACTTCCTCCTCTGAGTGGCTCCAGAGACGTGGCAGAGCCTCATGGAGCCCCGGGCCTGCCCCTAGCAACAGGTTGTTCAGTAAACACCCAGAGTTTGGGGTCACGGGCAGCTCATACCCGTCCCCTGGGCCCTGCTCCTCCGCGCAGGTGAGGTGAGTACAACTGAGGGGCTCTGTATCCAGAAGCTTGCCTGCTTTTTCTCCCCAGCGACATCAATTAGACTTAAAAACCCAAACTAAAAAAGCTGCAGTCTTTCCTTCTTTCTTTGTGTTATATTATTGTTGCTGAGACACCGTTGGTGTGTGCTTCACAGCAGTGCTCCAAAGCTGTACCAGAGATACCGATGGTCTTGCTATCCTGTGCCAAAGGCTAAAGCTTATAGATTTATTTTTTTTTTATGAAGCAGTACAAAGACCGCCTTCTCTGTTTCCCCGTGTGCTTCACTGCATGCACAGCGAGTTCAGGTCCCTGGACTTGCTGTGCACAACACAGGGTGAGCAAAGCAGCCTGGCTGACCTCGCTGTGAGCTCTGCTGCTGGGGGACTGTGGCCCAGCGTGTCAGGGGAGACTCTGTGACATTTGAAAAAGCAGCAACAAATTGGTCCACAGCTGTGGACATATTGTGTGGAGACCTAACTTGCTATGCAATGTGAGGGAAGTAATGTTTTTCGTGTTTCCCCTGAGCTAGCTCATTGAGATTAAATTGAAGCCTGTTTCCCGCTTCTAAATGCTCTCTGATTCTGCAACTATTTTCAGCACCCTTCTGGGTCCTCTTCAAATACATGTCTAAATCAAACAATCTCTTACCTCTTTGTTGTTCTCTTCCTCTGGCAGTGTTTTTACTGGATGGCTCTCCTCCCTCAGCGCCCCCGTGCCAGCGTACCTTCCTCGTGTGTCTGTTACTGCAGATGGGGACGGTTCAGAGATCAACATTGAAAGTGCCGTGAGTGGGTAGAAGAGAAATGGGAAAACAGATCAAGGGGGTTGTGAGAGCTGCAGATCTGCTGGTTAACTGTATTTCACACATGGAGCACTAAGACCTGGATTTTCCTTTTATCCCTTCTCTTGGTTCAGGAAATGGAACAGGGAAGAAAACACCACTTCTTCCTCGTATCTTTGGGACAGTTGGTCGTTTTTCTCACTGTCCAGCTTAGATGATGGTTAGAGCTGCTACTCAAAAGGTTATCCAGAACACTCTGTACTCCTGCCATAGGCACCTTCTGCAGTGGATGTTCAGTCAAGCCTATGCCAGACAAACTCCATATGTTAAGATGTTTTTCCAAAGGCTATTTTGGCAGTGTGTGTTTTCTTTAGCTGCTGTAGTGCAACAAAGACATACTGTGACTGAAGTCTGAGGTCAGCAGTGCCACCTCATCTTGCTCCTGTCAGTGCAGGGAGCTGATGTATGTGCTGAAATTGGAAAGGGAATATATTTTTTTCACATGCCTTATAAAGGAGGTGAATCTTAATTTATGCCACTCATTTTTAGTACTGCCTTTAAACAGGGAAGTCCATTGGGTCTTGGGGATTTTTTTGGCATCACTAAAAATTAAACAACAAATCTGGCAATTAGGAGAGCTTGTAGTTGCTACCTTTTCCTTTTTTTTTTTTTTTTTTTTTAGATGTTCTGAATTAGAGTTAGAAAAATCAATAGAAATCCCTTTTAAAAATAAACTACAAAAATTTGTTACTATAGTATTTTTTTCCATACTAAACTCTCTTATTTTTTAACAGCATAATGACTAAGATATACTCCTCATTTAAAACTTGTCCTTGAGTCAAGAGTCAAGGAGTCAACAGTCAAGAGTCCTTGGCTGTTTTAAGAGTTGAGGTGCTACACTGTACTCTGTGTCTTTGCTTGTATGCCTTTTCTGCTACATGTAGAGCATATTTATTTGTTCTTGGTGCATTGTGTTTACAAATTGAGGTGTCTGATGATACGATGCAAGCAGAAATTTTAATACTTAATGAAAGGTCAAGTCCTATACAAAGAAACTACTGGCTGCATTTATAGAGAGAGATGAGAGACTGTTCACAGACCCTCTCCTGGGTAGGTTTCGGGTGCTAAACTCTTGCAGTTAGTGGACAGCTCATCCAGCTACAAAATTCTGAATGTCATTGCTTAGACTGCTTAGAGAAATGCTTTAGTTGCTGTGAATTCTGCCTGTCCAGGCTCTTGCAATGTAACTACTTTCTGAGTGTACTTCCACTTTTCTGCAGCCTGTGCTGTCTGAATATAACAAATGTGGTGTTGCTCCTGTTTGTCTATGTTAATCGAGTGGGGAGGTGGAAAAGATAAATATTTTTATCTAATTCTTTATCTTAATTTCTGCAGGAGTGTCCCTGGACTATTTTTTCATAGGCTACTCTGTTAAATCTTGCTAATTTTTGCCAGTTTACATTAACAGTGATATGAATTCATTGATACTGCTCTGTTATATGCAGAAAGTCAGAGGTGCTTAATTGTCATTGAAGATATTCATGTGCAAACGTTCCATATTTTTGAAGTGGTTAAAGTTTTGCTGAGGAGATAGATCAGCCTCTGTTATAACACACAACAGAATTCTTTTATATTTAGACTTTTACTTTAAGAGGAGAGCAATAATTTGTTCCCCAATGTGTACTAGCTGAAAATTGGTTAAATACCAAAATGAAGTGCCAGTTTTAGATTGTCAAAATGAGACGTTTTTAAATAAGGAATTAATAGCTTACAGTTTTTGTGTTGTTGGCATTGCTGTGTGGCCAGAGGTGCTGTCAGGGCTGTGGCTGCAGTCTTGGCCCGTTGTCTCTGCCTTGTTGTATGGCTGGACATGCTCCTTCCGTGTAACTTGGTGCAGGGGTGTGCTTCTGCCGTGTGTTTCAATGTGTGAATATGTCTCTGCCTTGTGTGGCTCAGTGCTGCAGGCCCCATGGTGGTACAGAACTCTGTTTTAAAGAGTAATATGCGAGCTTTAAGAAAAGAAAAAAACCTCTGCGTTTTTAAATAGCTATCTGTGGAGAGTGAGTTTGTTTTCTGTTTTTTGTTTGTTTGTTTGTTTGTTTGTTTTTTAATTAGTGTAAACTGTGGAAGGGGACTTTTGTATTCTAGAAGTTCTCTGATGTTTACAGAGTAAATACAATGCAGCAGGAGACATTGACTTTAAAAGGTGTGACTTCTGGTCTGTTGCAAGACTGGAAGTATAATTTTAGTTTTATTTCCTTCACTGCACTGTTCTTACTTGGTGGCAGTAAGAGTTGTGTTGCTGAGTCTGAGCAGTGCTGCGCTGACCTTCGAGCTAAGTCCAGACAGGTGGCAGAATCTGCATGCTGTAACTCAGTTTATAATCTTGAAGGATCTTTTGTTTTCTATCTAGATGTTTGTTTTGAGATATGTAGTATTTTGTTGTCAGGTGTCTGCATACATAGGATTACTTTGCTTTTAAGCAAAGTAATTTGCAGGGGAAAGAATATTTTAAAGATCATGAAGAGTTAATATTGCTGTAAGAAGAGAAAACTCTGGAAGTGTCTTTATACCATAAATGAATGGGTAGACATTCATTAATGCAGACTGAAAGCCTCCATCTGATGTGTAGCAAAAAAATTCTCATTATAGGTCAGTTTTACCAGCTACTGAAAGTCTGTGAAAATCAGAATGATTGGAAGTAAAGCTATCAATGTAAGTAGATGTGTCAGCTCTTGTAGGGGATGTGATTGCAGATGTTCATAGGAAGAACACTAAATACTTGTCCTGATATGAACTTTTATAAACCTTTCTGCAAACGACATGAAACAAATAAGGTAATGCACTTGTTTCAGTATTCATCACATTTGCCTCAGCTGAAAATAGCACTTTGAGACAGCATTGTAATACATCAGAGCTTTAGATTATGGATGGGGAAATAACTTTCCCATCCCATGCAGTGTGAGCTCTGAAAACTTTCCATGTTCAACAGCAGAATGAAACTGGAGCCTTTCAAAGTCAGAGTGTATTTTCTTTAGTTTTTATTTTAAATGGCAGTATTGATGAGGAGTGCAGAAACAGTGCCAAAACCACCCAGCCTTTGGAACTCATGGAGTTGGGATATTGTGTGTTCAGATTATAAAGTCCTACTTCAAACCATGCACAGCATGAGGATTTTGGAGTATGTCACATGTTTGGAATGACAGTCTGATAGCTAGAGGGTACCTTCACAGTGCGGATTTTTTTTTTTGTTCTAGGTTTTTTTTATTTTGTTCAAGTTGTCAGGGTCTCTGGATAGTGCTGTTTGTGAGACAAACAGACCATATTGTAGGTTATGTGCCTCTGGGAGCACTATGTGTATTCATCCCTAATGAATGCCTGCCAACACACTGCACAAAGCTCAGCCTGCCATCTCGCTCGGTCTCTCCAGTGGCTCACCACACACCCAGAAAGACTTGGGAAGCTTTGCAGCAACAGTGAGGAAAAAGGAGGGTTGAGAACACCAACCATATGGGTTTAACTTCTAAGCAACTCCTGGGAAGAGTGAGAGTTGTAGAGGCTGTCAGAAAATAGCCCTTCTGCTTTGGAAATTTGATCAAATGTGAAAAAAAGTATAAACTTCTTGGGAGGAGAACATATATACAAGGGGGAAGAGATTTGTTTGCAGCCTGAATGAACACAAATAATCAGAAAATAGAACATTTTATTGGAAATATTGTGATGTGCAAATAATTCTCTTTGCATCAGACTCTATGGTCAGAATATGCTCAGCATTGCACCTTGTGCCTTCTCGGTGTAGCTGTGAGATAGTCTGTTGTTTTGCTTATTATTAGGCCTAGCATAAAGGATACAGCCAGCATAAAGATAAACCAATAACCAAATTGTATTTGATACAAAAGGGTCAGGACATAGGTGGGCACTGGGGGTACAAACAAGTCAGTCAGATTATACATAACTGACATCAATCCCACTGACCCCAACAACGACACCACATGACTAACAAGGTGGAATAAATGGTGAAATGCAGTTTCCCATAGAAGGGACAGGAGACAACCGAGTCAACAGGCCAAACACATAAGACCAAGGAAGCCACACACTGAATCTCCACACAGCCCACATTCACAAAGGCCAGACCTGACTGGAGCCCAGTCCCAGGGAGGCGGGAGGCCCTTCCCCAACAGGGAACTCTGCACAGGGCATCCCCCTCACACACAGACACTGCCCCTCCTGCAAGGGGTCCCAGCTTTCATCCCTCAGTGGGACACCTGACCTTGGGTTACTGAATGGGGGACACCCGGGGCTCCTTTACCCCATGGCTCTGTCTGCCAGGCCGCCGCACCCTGGGGGGAAGCTTAAAGGTAAAGTCACCCCCCCTTTGGGAAGGGCTGTGGGAATCACCCACATGTCAACCTTAACTTGGGGCTGAAACCCCAGCATTTCATCTGTACAGGGATACTGGAATTTAAATTACACTAATAGCTGTTGTCCTTGCTCTAATTTAGGAAGGACTAATTAATCAGATTGGATCTTTTGGACAACAATAAAATTCTGGTTTGCTGCCACAAAACACTAGACCCAGTTGTTGCTACCATTAGTTTTTAGTTTTTTAAGCCTAGGAGGACAGGTTACATGCTGTTCTAGGAGCAGTCTGAAAACAGGATATAGGAGCAGGAAAGAGCACTACTGAACCAGTAGTAAGGAAAAAAATCCAGCAGGCAGGAGCAGCACTTCTGTTTATAGCAAAAGGATTGTAACAAGTAAGGCACGTGTGCTGCATGACTGAAGATCAGTATGAATTCCAACTCCTTGCAGGCATATTGATCTTGAACACATACATCACTTGCAATCTCCCTGCTTTAACTGGCAAATGAAAGTATAAAAAACTAAGATGGCAGGAGTATGAGTTAGGAGATTAAAGAAGAAAAATGTTAAGATTTCTGATCCTTGGGATGTGAAAAGGACAAGTTCATCTGCTGTTGTGACCAGGTTGACTATAAAAGCTAAGTGACTCATTGATTTCATGCACCTACCCTGTAAAATACTTTGGTTTATATCATATAATCTTCCTTCCCATTAACCAGAACTGAATCACTTTATAAGCAGCTTGAGTTTAGTGGTATCAGTCAAAGATTGACTGTGCCTAGAAATTAATTTGTGTGGAATACTAAACTGTCTAGGTTTGGGAGGACTCTATTTCCAAAGTTTTTAAGAGTTGAGGAGATAGTAAGAAAAATGCTGTAGGCATTTCTGTGAATTGGTAAGTGGCTTTTTCTGGTTTCTTTTTTTGGGGCTTTTTTGAAAGTGACATTCAATAAAGAACAAAGGTGTGTACTAGTCTTTCCACTTAAGTTAGTAATACCAGTAGAAAGAATTGGTCTTGTATATATGAGTGTCATTTAATGAATAAAACCAAATGACATCTCTGATCTTTGAGTTGGTTGTGACTGATTGCACAGTTCACATGGATGAATATAAGCAGCCAAGTCCTTGTGGTGCAAATGCAGGTACTTAATCTTTTGTAGAAAAGAAGGAGATTTAGTATAGAATTTAAAGCACTTTTTCCCAGACCAAGCAAACCTTGCCCCAGTGTCATGGTTTATGCCCAGCTGGCAACTAAGCACCACCGGCTGCTCGCTTACTCCTGCCCCTGCCCCGGTGGGATGGGGAGGAGACTCAGAAGACAAAGGTAAAAACTTGTGGATTGAGGTAAGGACAGTTTAATAGGACAATACGAGGAGAGATGAAATAATAGTAATGATAGTAGTAATAAAAGTATACAAAGCGAGCAATGCCCGGTGCAGTTGCTCACCACCTGGAACCCGATGCCCAGCCCATTCCTGGGCTGCGATCCTTTTCCCTCCCTGGCCAGCTCTCCCAGTTACATACTGGGCATGACTGTCATATGGTGTCGAATATCCCCTGGGCTGGTTTGGGCCAGCTGTCCTGGCTGTGCTCCCTCCCAGCTCTGGTGAACATTAACTTTGTCCCGGCTGAACCCAGGAGACACCCAGGAAATGCCTTTCCAAGACAGACTCCAGGGTTGTTCACTGACTGTAATAAGAGCATATAGGAGAAAACCATCTGTTGCTGTTTGGGGGCTCTAGTGCAGGGCTTGATAAATATGCCTCATTATTTGTGTGCACAGAATTACTGTGTTATCCCCATTTCACAAAAGGGAGTCAGATGACGGGATTGTGCCAGTGCAGTTCTGACAAAGAATGTGGTGGAGACATAGGCATTGACTCACATGTGGATGGTAGTGGGAAGGGTTCCCAGGTTGCCTTGATGGTATTTCACCTTGAGGGTATTTTTACCTTGTGGTGTTCCACATGCATGGCTCCATGTCAATACATGATTCCCACTGAGCAGCACAAGCAGGGTCTAGTTGTGGTTCCCTCCTGCTTCCCCAGTGTTTTCTTAAGTGGTATCTACACTGGTCTCTGGAGAGAGTGTCTGTGCTGTGTTGATACACTGTCTTTGAAGGTGAATTATTCAGTATGTGAACTTTACATTTGGGGAACTAGTCATACAAGGAGAAACAAGCTCACTTGAATATTCACCAAACAAACATACAGTTCTAAAACTTTCAAAGCTTGCGACTTTACTGTGAACTAGCTGATACTGTACGATGCTTGTGAAAACAGACATGGAAGATGAAATGTGTGCATCATTCAGAGATGTAAAATGTAAATTTGTTGGACCTGTCCCGCAGCTATCCAGCTTTTTGTGAAAACTTAAATATTGTTAGTCAAAAATGAGTGTTGGGATGTCATCCCTTCTGGAATGGACAGAGAAGGGAAGAGGGAAAGGAGAGGAGCGGAGCTGGGCTTGCTGCTGGTGCTGCCACAAATGGTGTGACGGGCAGGAGTGTGATGGCAGCAGTGTCCCCAGCTGCCCTGGCAGCCGGCCTGACTTCTGGAGGCAGGGCCCAGGTCAAGCAGGCAGTGGGAACAAGGCTGATCTGCTGCTCTTGGTAGTCTGCTGCCCTTGCCTACCTCTTTAGCTATTCCTCTGTTTCATGATCTAAATTGTCAAAGAAAGGGCCTTTTATGATAGAAGATATTTCCACTGGCTGCCATCTTGAACATGTAGCCTGGCCAGTTCAGGACTTCTGCATGGACCACGGCTGTAGCTGCCCTGCCTAAGTTCTGAGTCTTGTACAAGGCTTTGCTGAAAAGCCTGTGTGAATGATTCACTGCAAAATGCTGTTTAGTGATTCTGCCAAGAGCAAAAGGGAAGTTCACAGAACAGAAAAATTGAGGGATGTCAGCAAGTATAACTCTCACCACACTTCTGCAATGTGGTTTTTTTTTTTTTCCTGGCTCTGTGGAGACAAAGATGTCTGTCTTTTACGACTTGGCATTTATTCCCAAGCTACTGTCTAAGGAGATTACTGAACTCTTGAGTGTCACTTTATCCATAGTACCTGTGTACATCAATCCTCTCCATCCAGAGGTCACTATTATTACTGTTAGATAGTTTTTATTTGTTTATGTTTGTAAACCAGCATTTGAATATCATTCATTAAGTACCTAGGTTAAGAAGTTTCTGACTTTTATTGCTGTTATATGTATCTCATTTTGCTTTCATTGCTCATACTGCAACATGACATTTTACTGGTAACTGATGTTCACGATTGAGATTCTGTTTTCTTTTGTGGATGGTGAAAAAAAGGACAATCAGTTTTATTAAGCAGGGCCATTCTGGATTAAAATCTTCAAAACTGACACAGATGGTGAGTGACTATTGGTTTGCTTCAGTGCAATTTAACCTAATGCTGAAGTGGGATTTTTAAAAGAACTTTAAAAATGCATTGTAATCTGCTATTTGGTGTGAGCCTTAGACTAGTATCATCACCTGCAAATTTCCACCTTGTGAGTGGGGGATCAGAAATATGGCACTACCCTTGCTTTGACTGTCATGATTAAGGATATAGCTATTCTGATTCCCAGTGCTCTTCTGCATGTGTGGCTGAACAAATTAAACAGAAGTTCAAATGGGTGTGTGAAACTAAGACTTCACTTCTGTATCAAGCCCTCTACACAATCTGTTGATTCATGAACAATACTTGGTGCAAAAAGAATGTATTGAAAACATGATTGGTTTTGCAGTGAAAGAAATTGGTTGAGAAATTAATCGGGGAGCATATTTGTGAAACATTATTTCATGTGCAATCGTTTCATTAAGGAAGGTCAGTTAGCTAAGGATTCTCATCACTTCTTGTGCTGAATTTCCTATGATCATCGTGCTTCTTGTTTGCCTTTATCTCCATAATAAATTAATGGTTTCTCTGTATTCCCGTACTATTAATTGCAATGCACGGTGTTCCCCAGATGGACTGTGTTAATATGCTCTTCACCAGTGCCCTCCCCCTCTTCTTTCAAGCTTTGTCTTCTGTTTAAAGGTTGCTGTAAGAGCAGCAATGGAGTGTACTATGAATACCCTGATAGAGTTCCTTGTTATTACTTGGGAAATAGGCAGATAAGCTGGTCTCAGTAAAGTTGGATGTGAATCAATGGCAGGTCGCTTGTTTGTAGTGTCTGGTGATTGTATGCTCGCTCGCTTGGTGGCAGGTAGGCGGTAGCTTCCCTTCAACAAAGTGTCATTTCTGAAAGAGCTGTTTCCAAAGTGCCTTGGCCAGCACACCCCAGCTCCTCCTGGCCAGAGCAGTACTTCCTAAAGGGTTTGACGATATTGGGCTGGCACACTCAAAGAAAACTAAAACGTGAAGCAAATACCCCCCTGTGAATCAACGTGTCACCTCACTTGAGAAGAGAGCAATACGTATCTTTTAATAGTTAGCAATTCTTCACGTAGAGGCAGTTGCAGCAGGAGGGACGATTGACTTTAATATGGATATTTTTGGAAGAAGCTTTTTTGTTCCTTGTTGGCAGCCCTGTAGTCAGGATGGTGCCATTTATGTGGAAGTAAGAAGCAGCAGGCATTTCCTAATTGGCTTATAGGTAACTGGAGTAGAAAACAATTAAACATGGACAGGTATAATAACAGCTATCTATCAAAACTAATGGTTCTGTAAGCTTGAGAGCTCTGGGTGTCCTGTTAGACCCCTACTTAAATTTAAACAAGGACCATTGAAGAACTCTCTCAAGGCAGAGACTACACTTTAAATATTTCTTAGTAAGATGGCAGTAAACTGCTTGTAATATGATGCATATAACCCAGTCAGCCATGACTGCTTATTTTTAGTGGTCAAAATCAGGCTGTGTGCGCCGTGGTTATCAACTGTAATGAGGATTGCTAACCTGCTGTGGGAGGCTCCCTGCGCTGTGATGGAGCTGTAGGAGGTTATGAATCACAGCGACCCACAAGAGCAGCACAAGGTAACGCTGTGCTCCAGTGCACAGGGAGGCGTAGGCTTCTACCTCTGGAGGCAGGAGAGCTGGGACTGATAGAGCAGATGGAGGATGAGGGAGGGACAGAGGAGAGCCTGGGATGCAGACAGGGACTTCACTAGGACCAGAGGGCAAGTTCTGCCTCTGGAGCAAATCTGACTCCTGTGCCTCTCTTACATGGTCAGTGCAAGGACAGGAACCTTGCCACGTTTGCTAGCAGTCAGAACAATTCCTAGTTCTTGAAAGTACGTGCTTCCCACCGGGAAGTCAATATATTAGAATGCGGGAAGTCAATATATTAGAATGCAGCAAAATAAGGTCAATCGTTCAGAAACTGAGCAAGGAGACTTTCTTGCTGGTTTGCCTCCGTGTTTGCCAGTAAGATTAAAACATCTTTCAGAACCAGACAGAATCAAAGTATATTAACTTAATTGGCATGTTATGTAGATTAATAAAGTCTAACACTTGGAGGTTGTAAGTAAATTTAGAGTTTATTATGACTGTTAATCAGAATTAAAAAGTTATGAAGGAATTAAAAAGCTCTGAGGAAATTTCAGTGCCGTAAGGCCTCTTCTACTCATAGCCTTTTGGTATAAACTTACAGTCTATATATCAACTTGTCATAAAAATGTAAATGAGGACTATATTGCTACTGCAATATCCTTTTGATATTAATTTCTTATAAGTTGTTGCTAGAAGCCTCTCATTTGGACAGTGACTGTGCTAGCAATAGGAAGCCTTCATAGTTAGCTGAGGTTGCTTCTGAGATCCGAACTCATCCCTCTGTGTCCCAGAGCATAGAGGACAGACCCTTGGGATTGTTGCTTTGTTTTATCTTGTTTCTTAATTTCCAGCATATATTTTAAAGATTCAGATAGACCATGGTTGGTTTGAATTTGACAAAGGGACAAGTTATGGCCTGATGGTTGAAACTGGGATTCATTTATAGGCCGAGAAAATGTTAAACCTTTCAGAGTTATAGGGGAAGACATGGGGGTTTTTTTGTTTTTCAAATCTGCTGCATGGAGTATGGGTTTTTGTTGTGTTGAGAGGTCCTGTTCATGTCTAAATGTGCAAGACAAAGGAAATACTTCGTGTTGCTTTGCTCTCTCCCATACTGAGGGCACACGAGTCAGAAGCAATTTTAGAAGTTTGATCATTAATATTTCAAAATATTCAACTTTTTCCAGTTCTTTGATCTGCTAGCATGTAAGTTGCAGGATCAACTTTATTTGTGACTAATTCCACAAACTCTGGTGGAGTTCTGCCCAAGGATAAATTATCCCTAGATGTTTAATTACATAATTTCTAAACAGAGCTGCTTTCTTAGCAAGCCTATAAAAACCGTTAAAAGCAGTGCAGAGGTGATGCTTGTTGTTTTGTGCTGAAAGTGCAAAAGTAGTCTCTTGAATTCCTCATCCCTTGCCAGTTTTGTTTCTACTGTGTGTACAGTAAATTTCATAAAATATTAAACTATGGTAAATATTTAATGCATAATTTATTTCCATTATATAAGTTCACTCTCCAATATATGAAGTGCTTGAATAGATAGTTATATAAATATTTTAAAGTGACAAATATATAAATATTTAAATGGCCAATATAAATATTTTAAATGTAGGTACAAGGGCCATATTCTCCCTTTTTTACCTCAGACTTGAGTATGTATAATTGCTGACAGCACTTTACTCTGCAATTTTGAAGTAACAGCCTCAGCCAAAGTAATGTATGTTTTTACTGATTTCAGTTAACTTTAGATTAGGTCAGTAAATGTAGTAAGTTTCAGTGCTGATAAGGACAAAAATTTTATTATGGTTTTATATATTTAATAGAATTGGGTGAGTATTAGGAAGAGACAGGGCAAGTGTTAGCTTAAATTTAAAAATGAGTTAGTTTTAGCTGGGTTCATTGAAATATAAGGGCAGTACAAATGAAAAGACTCAGGTGAGGGAATGAGTTTATTTTCACTGATAGGAAGAGGGAGGAAAGTTCTTTCAAATTCTATAGAAATAATCCTTGGGGGTTACTTTCTGCACCACGGTCAACTCAGTTTACATAGGAACATGGAACAAGTTTGTGTAATGCAGCTGCCATCTTCAGCCACTCCTGCTGCAGAGGGGGGGAAATCCAGCTGATTGTCTTGGTTTGGGCTGACTGTGAGTATTTTCAAAGCGCAGTTCTCCAGGTAAGTCTGGGATACACCTCACCGTCAGGCATACAGAAGCTTGGAGAATTTCATCCTATTAAAGATGCTCATCAGAGTAACCCTGTGATATAAATAATATTTTTGTTCTGACTTTAGGGAAAGGGTGGCAAATGTGCTAAATAATATCTGTTTTGGTGGTGTTACAGACTGCAGCTCTGTTCACTGCTTCATGCTTTCCTGGTATACTGCTTTAATGTACAAGCTCTGCTGGTGGCCAGTGGCAGGTCGCAAGCCACAGCTGAGTCACCTGCTGCCATGAAGGTCTGGAATCCCTTGGGGAGAGAGGGCTTTGTAGCTCAGGAACTACACCGCAGCTTGGGAGGGCTGGGCTGCCTGTCTTCCTTACATGTAACCCAATAACTGCATCCCTCTGCTTTCTCTTCTATTTCTACTACAGATTTTAAAAGTTCCTTCCTTTTAAGGGATGTAATTTTTTTTTTATTCCTAATGACTGAGCATTTTAGATGATAGCTGAATAAGGACTGAAGTGCATGTGTGGGGTTTTTTGTGTTGGGTTTTTTTTTTTTTTTTTTTTAATCTTGCTAGCGTAAGAATAGAAAAAAATGCAACACAACCCAACACTTGTGAATTTTTAGGGTCTTGAGCTGCTTTTTGATTTGGAAGAGTAAGAAAAGTGAGGGATCTGACTAGTGATTTCACTTTTTTGAATGCTTAGTTTGTAGTACTGCTTTTCTTCAGCTAGGAAAAACTAGTGAGTGGCAAAGCCCTTAGCAATTAAGTTTCTAAGACCAACTGTAATCCTAACTAAGAGTTACTCTGTACTTCTGTATTAATATCTAGCTGACACAGGGACAAGCTGTAATACCAGCAATTTCTTACCATGCTGAGCTCAGATTTGTCAGTGCTGCTTTTCCTAAAATTTCCCTGTAGTTGAATAAAATTTATAATACTAAGCCTGCTTCATTGAACAAAAAAATGTTCTTGCTATTGAAAATATGGCCAGATCAATATTCCAACTTGTATTTTTCTATGCAGTTAACACTGCAGGCTATCAGTGAAGGTCAGTAACATTATGAATTGTAAAAATTACAAGGAGACATTAAATGCTAAATCTGATAAACTAGCTTTAAAAAAATGTTACAAGCAAAGGGATATTAGACTTATGCGGCACTTCTCTTGATCAGCCTGGCAACGGTTGATATTTTCTGTGCCTACATGAAACCTGTTAAAACAAGCAAAAGTCCGGTAGAAATTCTGGGACTCTCAACACTTTGAACACTTTAGCAGCTGAACCTAAAATAGGCATATTACTTGAAGAAGAGGAAGTGATCAAAGCATTTGTAAATAAGACAGGACAGCTGGTCCATCATTTCCTAGAGAAAACAGCAAATGCTGTTTGGAGAACTTGAGAAGATGAGAAACTTGCACAACAATATAGTTGTTTATAAGCCCTATCATTGGTGGTGGTTGAATTATTTTTCTTTCTTCCTTTTCCCATTTTAATGAAAGTTTCTTTTTCAAATAGTGTGGTACAGAAAGAATCAAGTTAGTAGTAGTCTGGGGCTAATTTGAGTCACAATTATATAAGCTGTCAAACAGTTGAAAATGGAGAGATTTCTTCTTGACTTCTTTAAAGATGTCCCTTATTAACAAGTCTAAATTCCTGTTCACTGTCCAAGAGGAAAACCAATCAGCTCTGAATAATTTACATTGCAATTTCTAATTTTAAATAAATCCAGTTCATTCGGCTCCTAACTTCTGTATTTTTTTTTTTTTTAAAGACAGTTTATCAGATGAGAGGACATACTTGTTTTTATGGCATGAAAAAACTTTCAAATACATTATGCTGAATTTTGATTGCTTTTGTTTAAGCAGAGGCAGAAACAAACCACAAAGTCAAACTTTCCTACTTTTAACTGTACTAGACAGCTTTTGTGAATGTCTCAAAATTTGCTGAAAGAAAATTTTATTGTGTGACAGTTTATTTCATGATAGGAATGATCTATTTGGCAAGAATGTTACCAGATTTACAGCTGAATCTTACAGATGTTTTCATCAAAACTGTGTTGGTGTATGGTTACCTTGGATACTATATGCAAGGAGGCTGTGCCATGTTTGGTATTTTCATTGCTGATAAAAAAAATCAAATGCATTTATTTAAGGTCAAATTAGACAACATGTGGACTTTTATGGTGAAACATTTGATTTCCTGAGCAGTTTGGCCTGGATCTCCTGCAGTGTGTATGTGATAGCGAATGTTCATGAAGGAGAAAACTAAATGCTAAAATTGCATGTGTCAGGTTATGAGTACCCAAATCCCAGACTAAAGTCTGATTGTTTCAGTACCAAGACAGGCAGATCTAAAAGTGGTGACAAGTTGGCTTGGCACACGTATGACAATAGTGCACATGTGGGATATACACCAGGTATGAATGTTGCTGTTTTCTAACTTCTTCATGTGGACACTGCATGATGGACTGAAAAAGTTTGAAGGATTATTTTGTTTTGCTTATATTCCAGAGTAGAATGGAAAGAGTGGTAAGTTAGCTCCTAAAATGTAACATGGTTGGGTCAAGCTGAATCAAGCTTATTGCAAAAATTCACACTCTTCTGGTTGCAAATTGTGCTCATGTAGCATATGCTTGAATGTAAATCGGTGGAAATGATCTGCTAACTGCACTAGTAAATAACGATTGTTCTTACCAGTTCATTGCAAGTGTTCAGTATTCTGAATTTAAAGATGGATTGCTTAATTATGGTAGAGACATTTTATTCCCCGTTTGAGTAACCAAAAGTGCTTATGTCATGGCAGGGTCCTAGTCTGAATTCTTAGCTGCATAAGACACTTTGAATCATTTTTTTTTTTTTTTTCTTGAGGTGTGCTTCCATGTACTTGGAATTTATTTTCATAGCTTTTCTGACCACAAAATGAATGGACCGCAAAATTCATAGCTGGTGAGAACTAAGGAGACACAACAGCAAATGTAGTTAAATTGGTTTTGGTTTTAGGTACAAACACTTGTTTTTAATAGTCCCTGAGCCATAATGGGTTTTGAAGTAGAAAAAATTTAATATGGTGTAGTTGAGAAGATTTCCTCCCTCTAAATTAGATGTGTGAACTTTTAAAGTGGTTTGCTCCATCTGTCACTCATGTTCTCAATGATCCCAGTCTTTGCAGCAGGTCAGCTTCTCTTGTAAATAGAGGATTGGCATGTGGAGGAGTTGATTTTTAGTCTACACAGTTATCCTTGGTTTAGGCTTCAGTCAAGTATAGTTAGAGTTTAATATATAATCTGTCCTCTGGCCTAGTTAAAATGATGCAGTTTAGAGCATGTTTTGGAGGTTAAAAAAAAAAACAAAAAATAAAGGTACTTTTACTCCTGTCTTTACTGGCTTTTTAGTGGTAGAATGCTCTCTGTACCCTGTTTAAAAGGATTTTTTGTTTCATTAAAGCAACAAGAACCATGTTTAATATACAGGCCTTCCCAGTCCCCTTAGTTTTCTCTCTGTGAGGAACCTGAGTAATATGACTGCAACAATTGCAGGACCTCCTCTCGGAAACATAAATTTATAACGGACGGGAATCCAAGTGAAGTTCACATATGAGAACAGTGTGTTATGCAGTGTTGGCCTAAGTTCACTGGCACTATTGTGTTTGAACTCCTTCCAATCCAAAGCATGATAGAAATACTTTGCTCTTCCTACCCCTCTCTTTTTTAATTGGATGCTGTTTGATTCTGCAGATGTTAATTTTATGGTGAAGACAACTAGGCTGCCCCAGGTTATTACTGTTTTATGCAAGAGAGTCAAGAATATAATCTGCTGGAGGAGGAGGAGGAGGAGGAGGAGGAGGAGGAGGAGGAGGAGGAGGAGGAGGGGAGGAGGAGGAGGAGGAGGAGGAAGAGGAAGGGAAGCAAGATGAGAAAGTTAATAGGTGTTGATGTAAGTCATCAGATCTGGAGAGATGCTTTTTAATTACAGCTTGCTTGATTGGAGTTTGTTGAAGCTGATTACATTTTTCCTCATGAGTATTAGTATTCTTTTTATTTGTAAGTTAAATGGACTGCACCTTGTCATTTTGAGCTCGCCTTGACGATAGCCAATCCCACAAAGGAAATGTAATAGGACTCAGTGAGATGGTGCCAAGTTCTCGTTGTGCAGTAGTCTCCACAGGGATTATCCAGATGCTTAAACTTTAACACATGCCTAAATATCAAATTGAGTCCGCTTACAAATAAGCTTCAAATTAGTCCGAGAGTGTATCAGTGGAAAAAACCCTGTTTTCCTCAGCCAGGGAAGTATTTCAAGTTCAAACAGATGAAGTTTCACAAGAGCTGACAAGTATTTATTGGATTATCATTAAAACTACCAAATGTTGTCCTTTGAGTGAAGATGCACTTTTAAAATCCAGATTCTACACAGATTTCATTCCATGGTTTAATGCCTTAGCATAACTGTAAATTGGATACTCATTGGCATGTTTTAGAACTCATTCGTATTTGGGAATGTTTGTGAGACCTTGTTTGGGAGAAGATGTAGGTTAGTTGATTCTGTTTAGATTTCTACAAGGTAAACAAAAGCACTTTCTGTTTGTCCTCTACTGAAAGACCAGATAGTTGAGCATCATGAAATATAAATGAGAGCTGTACCTTCAGTGCAGACTGAGGAATACTTTAAATGGAAAAGAGGAAGTAAAAAATGAGGGAGTCTCTTTACTGCAGTGGAGCTCCATGTTTTTAGCCAGTGCAAAACATCTGTCATATGACACAGTCCAGTCAAATTGCTCTCATTGTTAGATTCCTGCCCTACAGAGGTTTATGTTCAGAGATTTGAATTGTGCTTATCATTTAGAAGAAATGATGTTTCAAAAGTCCAATTTATTGCCAAGTCCTTCAGGGTCTTTTGGGAAAAGGTCTTTGTTATACCACTTACCTAAAGTAGTGTCTGTATGTGCTTTAGGGAGGGATGTTGTGATGTTGATAGTAAGGCAATAAAAGGTGCTTGAGGGAATCAAGCCACAGAAAAATTAAGCTCTCTTGGAAACAGCTAGATGAGATAACTTCAAATTTCTCTTTAGTCCATTCCTGTACAAACTGGTTATTCTTCTTCCACTTCAGAGAAAGCTATCAATAAATTTTTGCAGCTGAATGAAAGGCTGACAAAAACACTGCCTGTAGCCAGATCTGCCACCATGGAACTTCAGGAAAGCAGAGCAGTGCACCTGATGAGTGTTACTGCCCCAGTGCTGCAAAGATGTTTGTAGACTTTTCACAGAATTTGAAGCACTGCCAGCATCTTCGAAGTGGAAGCAATTAGTAAATATTTATTGTAAAAGGGAGAGCAACAAGCCTTTGTTTATAGATTTATATAGCATTTATATAGCTTTTTGTTGAATTTATATATGTTAGGTGCTGTGGTTAATTTAAAGGGAGGGAGTAAAAGTGCATTTCTAAAAATATTTGTCTAACAGGGAAATAAGATATAATATTTCAGCAAGGACTCCCTGTTGAAACTGCTTCTTGCTCATGTATTATTGTCAGGGTGGCTGTGTAGGGGCTGATTCCTGAAAGCTCCTGGGAGGATAAAAGCTGTTGTGGCAAAGGCTGAGTTCTGCCACACAAAAACTTGCCCTCAGCAAAAGGACTGCTGGTGAGCCACACAGCTGAAGGATTTTGAGCCTCTTTGCTCTTTCCCTACTCCCACTCTAAAGGAGGAGCATGCAACGCAAACTAACTTTATGGAAAGGTTCAGTTAATTTTCAGTGTGAATCACTCTTGGTGGTTTTAGGGAAGGGGAGGAGCTGGAAGGATATGTATGAGCCATGATCTCTATACATGCAGTGATTAAGTAGATGAAGACTTTGATGTAGTGTCATAGGTGAGCAGCCCTGGTACTTCCTTCACATGTATAGTCTTTTCTTTGTGCTTCATCATTCTCTCCTGGTAGCTATGTTCTTGCTTTTTCAACTTTGGACTGCAGGACTTGGGTACTGTTTTCTTTGGTTTTTGCTCTTTTCTGTGAGCTTGGAAGCAGTATTTGATGCTGCTGCTATTAATTAGAGCCTGTGAAAAAGAGATTGTTTACAAGAGAAGACCTAGTGTGGGCAAAGTAGGTTTGGTTCTGGCCAATTGCTGTTTCTTTGGTCTCCGTTCACTTCCTCAGATTAGCTGAGAATGATACAAGAAAAGAAGCATGCACTTGTATTGTCCCTGAAGTACATGTGGTCCGAGGTCATTAGTGAGTTGGCTAGTAAGTCTGCCTTACTATGCTATACTTACTACAAGGCCATGATACGATGATATACTGCAGGACAGAATTCTGAGCAAATTTTTTTATTGTATAAATTGTGATGATGTGCCATGTATGCTTGACATTTAGGTCCTCTCAGGAATTTATCTGGTACTCTAACCCCCACATATTCTAGAAGCCTTCAAGGCATTGACTAAATTGTAGCTTCTTATTTTCCCACCGTAATAAAATGCCTTTTTGCTTTTTCTGATGCCTGATCTCTCCTTTGAATGTCTGATAGTAACCCAGGAGAGATGTGAAGGAAACTCATGGGAATAGGCAAGAAGGGAAAGAAGATGCCTACTGAGGCCAGACACTCTGTGGCTCCTTTGGCTGCTATTTCCATCTTCTTTCTAGTGTACATTGGTTTGCACAGATTCTGCTGCCAGCTGAACTGAAAGCCAACATCACATGCTGTTGTTTGAGGCAAATGAGAAATCACACTTTTTCAGTAATTTAATGAGATTGACTGGACCTGGTTGCAGTTCAGAAAGAGAAGTGGGGAGAAGATGCATCAGCTTAACAGAGCATCCTTGGAGGGAGTGTGGTGTATATTTGTGTCAGTTGAAAGAACAGTTCTGTTCAACTCACAAATCCTTAAGGGATTTTTCTCACTCTTGTGCTGTATAAGGGCTGAGAAACCAGGATGCAATATTGTCTACTATCGTGTAAGAGGAATAGAATTGTACTTGCTTAGTCGGACATGCATCTTATAGCAATGTGAGCATAGTGCTAATTACCAGTCCCTTTAAGGTCATAGAAGTCCTGGAAATGCAACTGCTTGTATTAATACTGAATTTAGTTAACTCCCTTTGTAGAGATAGACATGGAAAGGAAACATTATAATGTCAGTAGCAAAAGATAAAACAGTTTTACTGATCATGGGATGGGCCAGATCATCTCTGCTGCATTTGTGAAAACTTGAAGTTGAAGAGATGTTCTGAATAACAATCACGCCTGGGAGTTCTCCCTCTCTAAAATAAGAGGTCTGGATTTAGGAGGAAATGGTTGTATTTTACCACTGAGTGCAATCCTAGTAGAATGAAATGCAACAAAAAAACCCTATAACCCTGTAAAAAGACTAGATAATGCAAGCTGTAGTCTTACTGAGAGTCTGGGGTATGTATATGTAGATCAAGAAACGTTTTAAGAAGATGACCTCAGTATGTGTCTGGAAGTACCCTTTTCTGCTATGCAAGCAGATGTGTAGGGGAGGTGTTGCCAGTACAGGAATACTGACACAACTGTCTCGTAGTATATATGCACAGGATATTGGCAGAAAGACTTTTTCTGCTTAGAAGTTGAATCTCCTCTTCAGAAGGCAAAAGTGAAGTCAAAGGCTTCTGGTGAAGTTGTGTCTATATTCAGGGCTTTCCCTGTGTGGCTGCCAGCAGCCATGGCATTGCCTACCTGCATGCCTTGCTTCCCCTTCCTCCTCTAAGTTCATCTTCAACAAAAGGCATGTTGGCAGAGATTTGTAGTATAGGTCATTTATAACTGGTCTTTAGCTTCCTACTGCTTTTATTTCTATTGCAGGCAGAAATGTGTAAGGAGAAAAGGCATAGGAATAGCAATAGATAGCTGATGGTCTCCTGCCACTTATATGCAATAGTTGTGAATAAAAACTTACTTCCTATCAAAAAGAAATTACTGCATGGATTATTGCTCTTTTGTGAAAAGTTGTTAATTTTATATAACAGGGCTGGACTGCTAGTTATAAAATGCACCTAATGTATTTATAACTTCTTGATTGGGTAAATCTTCACCAGGTTATGGAGAAACTCACTTTCACCCTAAACATAGGTAGACGTCTAACTTGGTTAATATGAAGTCATATACTATCTCTTAGTAGAGCTGGTCTGTAAAGAACAATGAATTACCTGGAGGAGGGAGGGGAAGCAATCCACCTCATCTGTTTCGTTTGCTGTTGCATGTTCCTGAGAAGTTCAGTTGTGAGGGCTTTGTGGGATTGTGCTCAGTTGTGCCAAGGGAGCCTGAAGGGTCAAAGGTAGTTGCAAAGGAAGAGCCATGACAAAAAAGTTGTTGAGTAAAGACGTGCTTTCCATGAGCTTGCAGAGGGACCCCAAAGTGGAACAGGTCACTGTTCATTCCCCGACCCCATCCTATACTCAGAGACAAGTGTCTTCATCAGAGTTGGGTTCCAACTGGACCAAACTGTGACACTTTTTTCTTTGTGATCCCTCTGTTACACCTTACTATACTTCTGCACTCCATTGCTGTTAGTCCTGTGCTGCTTTGAAGCCATAGCAGCACCTTCGATTCCTCAGAGAATCATCAGATACACTAAACATAAACTATTTGTGGGAGAGCTTGTCTTGTTTATGTACTTAAATCAGTTGCTATACAGTGGGCATTTAATATCAGTGGGGCTGAGTGGGAATAGATTTTAAAAAAAGGAGAAAAAATGTTTTTTGGTATATCCCAGTTTTAAGTTCTCAAGAATCTTGATAGTCTAAAAATTTTTATTTATTTTTTTTTTTTTTTTTCATTTCTGAAGTCTTCAGGATGATATTTCTGCTGAAAATTCAGTAGGAATCAAGACTTTAAGAGAATTTTCATATTCTTTAAAATAGTGATGCATAGTGAAAGCTGGCAATGTTTTTAAGTGCTGTTGAAGCAATGTTTTAGGGTCTATGACTTGTTATCTTGTTTTAACAGCTGATTGGCAGCTTTGGGCCCAGAATGGAGTGAACATGGTTGGCCTTTGCCACAACTTAAGAGCACAGTACAGTAACACCTTTCATTTCCCTCTCCTTTTAAGAGGGGAAGAGATCTGTGAAGCGCATCTCTAATTCAATGCTCTTCTCAGACTGAAGGGTTGAAAGGATAGGTGTGCCATTGGCAGAAGGTTGAAGGACTGATCAGCTCTGAATTCATTGCCTTTTTGGATTCCTGCATACAAAAATAGAGGAAAAAAAAAAGAAAAAGTGAAGGATTTTAACTTCTAACCTCAGCTGATTGGAAAAATGGTCTTTTTTTTTTTTTTTTTCTGAAGCATAATTTTATTTGCCCCGAAAAGTTGAAAGTTTTGCGTTGTGCTTTCATTTGAAAATGAAGCATTTTGGTTTTCGAAGTAACCGTCACCTTGACTTTTCTTATGCCCTTGTTCTTAGTTATGGTCTGAGTAGGCTCTATCTTTTATGTTCTATTGTGATTCCTTGTGCTGAGCAGTCGTGGTGAAGCACAGGACTCTCCGCTTATTGGCGTTGTGGTTCAGAAACTGGGCTATTGAGAACTGTAGCTCCAGGCACTCATGTTTGGGCTGCTGCACCAGTGCTTCCAAGGACTTGGATCTCCTTGTTCTGATTTTATTCAAATGCTGACGTTTTCCATGGATGCAGATGAATTTTTTTTTTTAATTTTATTTTTGGGGAAAGTGAATCTTAGGTGAAATAATCTAAAAATTCTATTGGAAAAGCAATACTTTTAAAGGAAGATTTTCCCTCAACATGAATTTTAATGAGGTTCTCTTTAGTGCTTTCTTTCCATAAACATTCTTCATGCTTTCATGTACCAAGTCATTATGTGAGTTTTGGCATGTATTTTTGTTTCATTCGTTCGCCTAACTCTTTTTTCCTCTGTGTTCAAGAGGGGGAAATATGAGAGACTTTTGGGTGTTACTTACATTATAGAACACACAGATTTTACTCTGAAAAGAATGCTTTTGTCCTGTGAATAGTTTTGGTTTTCCTTTTAGTGCCTTGGGAACAGCTTGTACTTGTATTCCAGTTTTGAAATGTATTACCAACAAGTAGGTTTTAAAATGGATTTAAAGTGCTTTATCAGTGGGAAAATTAATAGAACGTTTTTCTTGCGACTTGACCCATTAGTCTCATTGTTACTAAAGATGCATGTACAAAGGCAGATTTTGACTGCATAAGCTTCATGTTCTTATCAAATTAGTCAAAGAAATCTGACTGCATTTGTATCTGGGACTGTAGTCAGTGTTTGGTATCTGAAATACAAGCTGTTACTGAGATTTGGCTTAAAGGTTTTAATGTGGTGCTTCTGTGGCATAGACAAATCATTGGATTCTAAGTACTTCTGTTTGATTAAAAAATTTACTTTGAATATTCTGCAGTTACTGATGTCACCCAAATTTCTGGTATTAAAAGAGGACAGGCTTTTGTGGGTGTGTGGAAGCTACAGTGAGGAGAGTTGGCAAATACCAGTAGGCTGCAAATGGTGAGATTTCCACAGAATGGGTCTGGGGAAGCAAGCTTCTGAAGTGACCTTCCAAGAGGAGCAGGAAAAACAAAATACCTCTTAAAGATGGAGTTTGTTCCTTCAGAGAATGGATTATGCAGCACAACTGACACCCTTCCCTCTGTAGGAGGGGGCCACTTCCTCATTTTCTCATCATGCAGTCTGGCCCTGCTTCCCTACAATGTGTTGGTTGAGCTACTTGACGTTTGCCTTTGGATTCCTGGGAGGTCAGAGGGATAACTGTGTATCAGACACAATTTTACTTTTTTTTCCCAGGACTTTTCTGTGTTTTCTATAGAGCTTTGCAGGTGTGCCTTGTAGAAAAATGCTCTGAAAGGGATCTTTTATTTGACAGCAGCTGAATAAATTCAAAAGTATAAACTATAAAGGTGATAACTTACTATGCTTGCACTTTATTTAGCAAGATCCACTTTTTCAGCAACTGACATGAGGCCTGATGAGAAATGAACTATCTTCATAGTCAAGTTTCCCACCAGCTCACATGCCAAATGCTTCATGAAACTACAAGTTGTATTCAGTGACTATTGTTGACTCACTGTCATTTTGATTGTACCACTTCATTTTAATGTTTCACTATGGTACTTCTAAAGGAGAAGGTGTGCTATAAAATGTGAGAACTGGGCAATGCTTTTCATTTGGGCCTCTTCACACTCTTGGGCTGTGCTGTAAGTCATTGTTTTATAGTTCCCTTTAACAGGCATGTTTTTATTTGCTGACTTGCTTTAACTAACCCTGTACTAGAGATATGGCTCAAGCTGAGTCGTTACAGAAAGTTTCTGACAAGAGTGTTTCTGAAAATGAGGTTAGGAAAAAATTATTAGCTTATTAAACAAAGAAAAACTTTTAGACTATAACCACACCTTTATTTTGTAAGGGAGAGAAAATAGTTCATGAAGGTTTGTATATACAGCGTCCCTTGAAAATTCTCTAATGTGGACTTTGAAACCAAAAGTAACTAAATGAAGGGAGGATTCTTCTAAGGTAGTAGTTTGTGATTGTGTAATTACACCGGGTCTCATAGTGGATGCTACTCCATGTGGCATTATAACAAAAATCTTCATAGAATGAAGGGGGCTATTATATATATAAGGAAGATGAAAAGAAGATTCACAGTTTGTACGAAAATTACACAGTTTGCAGTTAAAAAGATGGTCTGAAAGCCTGAAGATATTCTTTTCTGCTTAGCAAAGTTGAAAATTGAAATGTTGTCCATAAAATGGAATTACTGACTTGTTTTATGTTTTTCACTTTCTATCCTTCTGTCTTAGGAATGAAAAAGAAATTAAGAATGGAAGAGAAAGAAGATGTATAAACATAAAATGAAAATACAAGGCTGGAATTTGGAAAAAAATAACAGCTTGCTCACTTTCAAAATCTTTGATTCTTTAATTCTTGACAGTTTGTCTGAATATTATTTGCAGCTCTCAGTCAACTGGGTTTCTTGATTATTTTTGCCAGGGATTTTTAAATCAGAGAAGAGTGTTTTCATAGGATTGGGCCCTAAGGCTCTGTTCCATATATTTTCCATTAATCTCTAAGTAAAAAAAATGCTCAACTGTCTCAGGTTATCAGTATGACAACAGCTACTCACAATGGCTTGTTTTAGGCACTGGTTTTGGGAAAAGTTTATGCAGGTTTTGGGAAATGCTTTCAGAAGGAAAGGCCTTCCTCAGCACTAGGCGATTGCCATGATAACTTTCCATTTCCAGGGCTGCTTGTAACATTTTAAGTGCAGTAGTGTTTTACTCCATTGCAGTGCTGCATATCACTGTAGTGAAAATGCTAAGAGATAAGGAAGTGGGTGTTTCCTCTGAAAAAGCAATTGCTTGCTGACAGTTACTGTGTCTTTAATTATCCATGATAATTTCAGAAGGCTAGCCAACATGCACCAGGAATGTATGTATTTAAGGAAAGATGTAAAGTAAGTAGTGGAAGGTTCTCTTAGGGTGTTTAGAATTCATATTCCAAATTCTGTTCTTTTTGGGTAGCCTGTTATAAAAAATATAAAGATTATAAATCTTACTGACATCTTTTGTCTAACTATTTTGGAACCTTCCTTTAAGAAGCTGGTTTGTTGCTTTCCAGATGTTCATTTACTTTGTTGGGAGGGATTTTTTTTTTTCCATGTATACACCTATTCCCTTTGAAAACAGAGCGTGCATAGACTTTAGTGATGCAGAGCCAAGGCCTTCCCCTTTATATTTGTTACTTATTAACTGGCACCTTAAGTGCTTCTCATGAGGCAGCCTATTGGTGAATTGTACCAATGTCCTTTCTGTTCTAACTGAACTCTGAAGCACCTGCATTGTACCTGGCCTCTGTTACTCACGGTACTTCTGTCAGAACTTGGCAAATAACTCACCCCATCTAGTGTGTGTGGGTTCAAGTTGGTTAGAGAAAGCTGGTTGAAGTGGAAGGGGAGCAGATGCAAAGCAATGCAGATGTAGCCTCAGAATGAATGTGTTTTTTTGACATAGTATTTGCTATTCCCAATTCAGGTAGTTTTTTGTTATTGTGATTAGTGGCAAGGAGCACAGTGGAAATTTTGTCTCCTAATTGGTTGACTACAGTTTAAAAATAAGTTAATCTTTACTGGTGATTAACAAATATGCCACAGAAATCATTACTTTTTTCTTTACACTTCACTGTATGGAAACTAGCTGCAAGTGTTTTATGTGCTATACTTCACAGTACCTCTTTAATAATGAGGAGTAGTAAAATCCTTTTGCAAGCTCTTAATTGATTTTTGATTTATCCTCGAATACTTCCTTTTTCTTTCAGTTAGTGTACACATGTACAATGGGAGTTTGTGTAGATTTTGAGGTTTCTGTGGTCTCTGAGGTTTGAACAAATATGGTTGTGTTGCAAGCTTTTATGCCCTTCCTTATAAGAGTTGCTATCAAAGGGAAAAAGCATAAATGTTGCCATATTAGTTGGGTGACCTCCCACAAGCCACAAAGAAAAGAGAAGCAGGTGCTGAAATATGTTTACATAACATGTCTGCACAATTTGAAATAACGAAGATTAACTGCCAGTGGCTGCTGAATTATCTATGAGCAAAAAAAAAAAGTAGTGGCATAAATTATTCTGCACAAATGTTTGAAAGGCTTTACTTGACAGCATGGTAGAGAAAGGAAGCAATAATATTTTTTTGTAATAGCAGTGTCAGTATGGATGTTGGAATTGCTCTGTGTTGGCTTTCAGTGATGGATATCTAAGGGAGTGTGAGGGTACATAAATACAGAGTCAAATTCTTCTGTCAGTCAGAAGCCCAGTTTGTCTGGGTAATTGAGGTAAAAGTTTGTGCTGCCACTCTTATGGATGTCTTGTGTTTGTGTATGGATTTCACTTTGGAACTGCCAGTGACATGCGCTGAAGAACTGCAGAAGCAATGCATGATCTTTGTTTGTATTAACTTTCAGCGGATGCTGTAAAAGATTTAATGAATCCTTATCTTGTGTGGACTTTAACAGGTTATTTTACCGAAGCTTGTTCTGTTAAAGAAAAAGCTTGTTTTCTTAAATCTGCGATACTCTCAAAAATCAGTGGTCTCAGAATCCACAATTGCCCCTCTGAACAGCTTCATGAATAAACTGTTTGCTGTAGTGCTGTAAGCCATCTTCAGATAAGGTATGGTGGGATTTAGGGGAAGACATATTGTGACAGTGGTAAGTATTTTCTATTTGAAGAGGGACAAAATCTTTAAAGTGAAACCGATTCTCTTAGACACTCAGGGCTTAGCCCTTGGTTCCAGCCACATAGGAGAGGGACTGGTTATTTGCTATTTAGCAATGATATGTTGTTTAATTTTTAGTCTTTTTCTAAATTGCCACTTAGAAATAAGAGATTGTTTTAAAAAATTACGCGGACATGGGGAAATAGGGGTCTTGCCCATGAAAGACTGAAGTGCTACTTTTACAGTATATTGTGGTGACAACAATAAAGCTGTGACTTTGAAATCATTGTTTCTTTAATCATCATTGTTTCTTTAAGCAGCTTTGGATCAAGCTTATTTGTCATGAATCTACTGTTGGACATATTTATTAATAGATTTTAGAAGTCTGATTTTATGGAGAGAGGTGACTGACTCACATATGTTCTGCCTATCTGGGACAGCCTCTATATGTTGCCTTAGTTTTGTCTTAGTCCTTTAAGTTAAGAGGGTCAATAGCTTTTAACAGAATATCTTCTTTTTATGTCCTAATGTTGTGGACATGTTTGAAAAATGTGAAATCATGGAGCCAGATTGCATGATCGATCCAGTATTTATACTTAATAAATGTGACTTTCATAGGAGAAAGTGAATATGGCAGCTGTGAGTAGCGGCTAATTATCTTCAGCCTCCAGTAGATGGAAATATTGCTACAACTTTCCTGACTTCAATATCTTGAAGTTTCTGTTTCAGGGAAGCTCATGATTCTTTCCTTCTTTCTCATACATTAGCTTATTGACAACCGTAAATCATCTGAGCTAGTATTTTGAATATAGAATACAAATCTAATGCCTTTTTAGGCTCTTTGTTATTTGCATTTATTAAATTTGCACAATGTATTAAGTAACGTGTAAATAGGCATTTTAAATTTTGTTTATAATATACTAATCTCTCTGTAACTGTGCTGGTCATCTGATAAGGACAAACTGATACAGAAAGAAGGTAAAACAAACTTCATTTGGTTTCTAGTTGTGATTTATGCTTCAGTTGTATAACAAATGATTTGGGGGTGAGGAGGCTGCAGTAGAAATCAGGGATCATCAAAGGTTTCCGTTTGTATTATGTGTTGTAGGCCAAAACTAGGAATGTTGCTGTTAAATGAGGCAGAAAATGAGGTTTCTTACAATTACTTATTACTGTAATGATTCTTACTAAAGAAAATGAAAGATGTACTATGTGTATGTCTAAATATATATGCACACATATATAATAGAAGTAGAAGAACAATAGGAACAGGATGGATAAAAATGAAAAGATATAGTAGAAAAATACATATAAAGAAGTATACACATTTATATGTCTAGTATATACTAGTGTTTATATTATATATACATACATATTAGTAAATTAAAAAACAAATTAGAATAATATAATCCTAGAAAATAGGACTGGATGCTATCTTGTTGGTTTACCTCCCTGTAAACCAACTCGCACATATTAATGACAAAGCTTTGTCTGAACTATTTTTCAAAATACCTAGTGATAGTCCACTGGTTCTTCCACTGTCTGTTCCAGAGATGTCTTGATTATTAAGTAATTACTGTAATTATCTTGGTTCAGAAGCAGAGTCTTTCCTGTTTTAACTTCATCCTGTCTTGCACCATCGTAACTACAGCTAATACAGTGAAGAACTTGTTCCCATCTTGACTGTAACTGCTTTGACATATTTGAAGTCCACTATTAGGTCAATATAATGATGTGTTTCCGTGGCAAAATTATAAATAAATGTCAACCATTGATATTCTTTTCACTCTTTCCTATTGCCACATGTATGGGATACCAAGGCATGAGGATAATAAATTTCAATGCTACTGATGCAAAACAAATCTTACAGTTGTTTTGCAGGGTTTCTGGATACGAATACCTGGGGAGCTCAGCAGGGGGAGAGGTCTTTTATAAGCTCTCTCTCAAATGCACACTTTAACATCCTCCTGGTCTATTTAGTTCTTTTGCTGAAAGTTACGTTCCTCCAGATCAGGAATGAAGGTGCTTTGGTGCTACTTACAGTCAGCCTTGCTAAGTGTTACAATAAATACATTTGCAGTAAGCAGTTTGTAGACCACTGGGGAGGGTTGGAGATGAGACCTGGGGGAGTTACGGAAGAGATGAACTTGCTGATGAAATATTTCATGAACAAAGTAAGGGATAAATCTGAATAAATTATTTGCTGCAGTGGCTTGGTTTCCAGCGGCACTGGCAATGACATAGTTTATTCTAATATCGGTTATGAATTAATTTAGAAAGACCTATAATATTTAGGTATTTATCTTACACTGGCTGATGAGAAGGTCAGCCACTGTAAGGCTTCTTTGAAAAACCCAGCATGAATTTTTCACATAGAACATCAGATTGTCAAAGAAGAGGGAGAAAAAACATGCTTTTCAAATGCTAAGTTGTTGCGAATACTATTCTCATGTTAAATTCTTAGTAATTTTTATGGAATTTTAGGTGGTTAGAACAGAAAAGTATGCTAATACTAATAGATACTTTTAACTATAAAAATGCTTTCTATGCTAGTTTTTAAGCCAAAAAAAGAGTAGTGAATATTGCCAAATGTCTGTACATTAAAATTATTTTAAAAATTACACAATAATTTGAACAGATGCATTAAATTCAAACATCAAAGCCTTCTGTGCACGTGTGCATTAATCTCTGCTTTGATCACTGCCCATAGTTACTTTCCCCTCCCTGGGAGATCAGTGGATTCCTAGCAGAGTAAACTTTAGGATCTGCTTCTCAGGGCATTGTTGTGGACTATTTTCTGGTGGTTTCAGGCTGGGAATAGTTCAACAGTAAAGAAACAGTGAAGTAGTTCCTTTAGAAAAACAGATGTTTGTGTTCCCTTAAGGAGATACTGCTCTCAGATTAGGGCTCTGAGTTCCACGTTACTGTCTTCTGATCTACAGTTCTCTGTATGCACTTGTGTTTCTGTTTCTCCTGTAGATGCTTAGCTGGAGAATGTGTATCTTGATTCCTCAGGAAAATAAAAAAGACTTGGTCTACCTAGAGTCAGGACTACTCAGGCCCATTTTGACTGCTGACTTTTTATTTTCTTTTCCCCCAGTGCATTTTCACTATATGCAAGCAGACTGTGGGTGGGTTTTTTCAGGGGTAAGGGGTGGCAGCAGGCATATGAGTCTGTAATTTCTTATAACGGTATCCAGGTCTTGGATTGTTGATGGAGACAGGAGTTATAGGAATTTTGTTACTTATCTTGTGACCTAATCTTACGTGCAGTTATACCTAGATTGATTTTACAGTTTTTCCTAGAGTTCATTTAGATATATGTATGGCACTTATAGGAAAAAAAATCTTTGTGTGTAATACTGGAAACAATGGGTGTTATGTCAAGGGCTTTCTTTTACTAGGATGTTGCATCCAGTCAAAATCTAAGCTTCCCCAGAGAGTAAGGAAGAAAAGCTGGCTGTTTGTTCTCTAGGCCACAGTTATCAGAGGGGAGTAAAATAACAAGTGATTGGACAAAATAGTGGTGCAACCTCAGGAGAAAAACATGCATGTCTAAAGAAAAAATGTTTAAAAATGCATGCTTCCTCTGTTGGCTTAAACTGTTATCAAGAGGCGTCTTAAACAAGGTGAAATTTGTCATTTCTCTTGGACTACAACCAAGGAGAACTAATTATCAGGAAAAGTTCTCCCCTGTGTACTGCAAAATCAGTCTTTAGGTCAGAATAAATGATAATGAGGAAGTATGGTTATTAAGTCTAATGCATGGTTTCTAGAGAATAAATATAAAAGGTCATTCAATAGGGTATTATGATACAGAAGCTTTCAAGCTTGCAGATTTTGATTTAGTTAATAAAAGATGCTGAATATTTAACAAATTTGCATCATATATGCTTCCCTTATCTCTGTTGAATCATTAAATGAGAAAATGTAACTCCCAAGAAACTTCAACGTGAGTATAGAAGTGAAACTCCTTCTTCCAAAAATCCAATCTCGTTTCTGTGAAAAGCAAAACGATAACAAGTAAGAACACTAAAAATCCTCCAAACCTAATTATAATATTTCACTGATGGTGACTGCTGGTAAAGTATGTTGCATGCAGAAGTGGGAGCCTAACAGATCACGGAGATATTGGAGAAGGCTGCTGGCTCTTGTTTTTAGTGCCTCCTGCTGATCCTGCATACCTTAGGTCAATAAGAGCTGCCAGAGTCTAGCCTGTTTAAAAAATACATACTCTGCCATATCAGCTGGCAAGTGTAATGGAAAATAATAGTTCTTGTGGGGAGTGGGGGGAGAAAGAAGAGTGATATATGCAATGAAAAGTCTTATCCACTTCCTGCACTTCAAGACTGGCCACAAGATGCTTTTGTTTTTAACATGCTTGTTAAAGCTTTGTCCATAATGCTATTTGTTTTGTTGTTTGGGTTTTTTTTGAAAGCTGGGATGAGGTTTTACAAGCTCCGTAAGCAATCCATTGAACACTTTTCTAGTATTATTGTTAGATGCCTAATTTTAAACCTCCTTGTTGCAGAATACATTACACCTGACCATGAAGATGAGTTCATTACCCTGCTTACAGAATTTCTTTGCATATTAGGAACAGGGTATTCTTCATTCTTCAGGTCTTTCCTTGCATGCCAGCAGGTGTTCCTTATCTAATGATTCTTCTTGTTCCCCTGTGGGCAGTTTCTTACATAGTTTTTGGAAGGATCCTGCCCTTTCAGCAGAGTATCTTGAATTGAAATTAGGTTTCAAAGAGATTGAAGGCTTTTATTAAATTTCAGACATATGTTCTTGAATGCCTTTGAAAACTTGAGTCCAGTGGTGTATAGAATCTAAACCAGCTCCTCCACCATGCTGCCTAGTGTAAGGTGTGTCAGTGGGCTTCAGTATGTAGGTAGAGTGGAAAAGAAACTACCTACTCTAATTCATTAATACAAATGTAATTATTTTTTATGGATTAATGCTTAAATATATATTAAAAGCCTTTTTTTTATCGTCTTGCTTCCCTTCCCCTCCACCTCTCCGTTGACTAATAGTGGCTGTGTCACAACTCCCTCTGACTTTACAGTGGTGTTGGAGGGAGAAACACAAACCTTTTTATTTACTGTGGGGAGAAATTACTTTCTTCTAGCTTTCCAACTCAAATACAGTATCAGAGGATACTCTGTAATTGTTGGATCTATTTCCATTTTTCATGTTTCATTTTTAACTTCTGGATTTGTCTCTTTGCTATGTGAAGAAGTTATAGTTGTAAATAGTTCTAAATTGGGACTGAAATGTGAGTGCTTTGTTGAACTTTAAAATGTATGTGCTATGCCTAAATACCATTTTCATCCAGAAATATCAGTCTAGCTGTGATAATTTTGTGTAGGTTGCATACAAAATGTGCTCTTTACTTCACGATCCAAATAGAAAAGTTTGTTTAAAAAAATTTACCCATTTATATATCACTCATAGCTTTTCTTTTTGCAAAGCATCAAATAAGAACCTAGGGAGGCAGTGTTAATTTGAAATTAAGGTGCTGTACTTAAATTTAGGAAAACCAGAGTTTTAATTCTTGGACTTTCCCAAGAGCTTTGGTGTGATTTGAGGAGTTGGGTTTTTATGCCTCTCTTTTTCTGACTGTGAAAATGGCCATGTTCTTATAAACTGGTTTTATGAAACAAGTTCCAGCTTCTTTTAGAATGAAATTTTGATTTGGGGTGTGTTCTCAGAGCAGCACTTACTACAGGCTTTTTTCTGACAACTTGTTATAATAACAGTGGAACAAAACATAACTAGAGAACATAGCATTGTCTGGGATCTCCTGGAGTGTGGCATGCAGGTGTATAGCAATTAAATGTTAGCTTTTTATTATTCCTGAAATTATTCTTCTGGTACACTGAAGTATGTAAAAGGCATGTGATGTGTGCCTGGGGATTTCTAGCTGATTTGGGGTGGAAACTTTTAACTCTATTTCACATTCAAAAGTTTTGATCTATATGACTCCTTCCCTGAAATATGGGGCTGTTACCAAAAATACAGAGTGGTGAGGGGTACAGTTAGAGGAAATTAAGGGAACTGGAAAGAGTAGTCTTGGCATTGTAGCACTCAAGTCCTAGTCTTCCTTTTTTTTTTTTTCTTTTTTTACAATTGTCACTGAATACAGGGAGTATTTGAACAGACGTCCTTCCATCTAACTTTTTTGCTTTAGTGAATGTAAGTGAGGATGTGAATGTAGGTGAATGTTGTCTTTGAGCTGTTAAGGTAGGTCTTGAACTTGACCAAAAGTTCTGAAGCTGAAGAATCTGTGTAAATGGTGCAGGGAAAACAGTCAAAGCTGTGCTACCCTGCTAGCAGAAACATTTACATAGCCTTGCATCTGCTACAGTCTGTGTTGGAACAACGAAATAATGTTAAAGTATTATGCATAGCATGTTGACTTCTTGCTTTAGGTCACATCAGATGAGAGTTCATTCATGGTTCAGTTCTTGATCTAGTTATCTTTTTGCTGTCAACCTTTAATATTGTCAAGGGAATATGAGAATATGCCACTGCCAAATCCAGTCATGCTGTTGGTATTTCACTTGATCTCTAGCATCTTGTTGTAAACGCAAATTCTTGGCAGACATGACTGGCATTGAGTGAGCATAATGATTCCTGTTTGTGTTTTTGGATGCTGTGGTGATAAGAAAATGGTAAAATAGAAGCCTGGTTTGGGCATAAGATTTGTATTGCCTTTCAAGTAAGTGGTGCTAGATCTCTGTGGAATGTAAGTTAATTTTTCCCATGAGTGTAATGCCAACTGCGTGAAAACTGCCAGTGTCTGTGCTCCACACTATGAGTAAAAGAAAATGTGGTGTTCAGTGCATCTCTTAGGTGGGAAACCAGTCTAATATAGATTTTGCTGGTAGTGCCGCAAACTAAGGTTTTCTACCTTTTCCCTCCACTTTACTTTCTTAACAGTGTTTTGGAACCTCAACTATTTGGAGTACAGTTTTGTTTCTCAGGTGAATTTAAGACCACAGAAGCTCAAATGCTTATGTATCAGGACAGGAACATAGCCAGATTAGGAGACATACCTCATTAAGGATTAGGTATTGAGGGTATCTAATACCAGGATTGAGGGAGAAACACAAAAAAGGAATGGTGATTGCTAGGACAGGAACTAAGCAAAGGGAGAGCTGGTGGTTGAGGCCAGAGGGCGAGGGCTCTGTGTCTGTATGCATGCTTTCTGTGCTCACACAAACTCTGCTTTGCTCCAGGCGTGTGAAGGACTTAGTAGTAGTGAAGTACGGGTAAAATCACAGGATAGGAAGGCATGATCTCACTGCTGACCTAGTTGCATTAACAGCTGTAATTTCTTAGCTTTACTTTCAGAGTTGGCAATTTTATTGTACTTCTCATTTTTTTAATATTAAAATAATTATTTAAAGCTACAGTGTGTATCTTCATAATAGACTTCATAGAGATGATGATTGATATCCCTAAATACTCAAAAATTTTACAGTTGTTGCAGTTTCATGAATAACATATTTTGAATGGAAGTCGTGACTGCCCTGGACCAATTTTGCTAAACTGTTAGGGCTCACATTTCATAGTAATGAACATGTAGTAATGAATGTGTGCAGAACAGAGAAATGTGTGAAACTGTACTTAAAACTGTACTTAAAGCAAATCAGGATGTATGAATTTAAGTTTTGCAGAGAATAGTCAACGTCTACGACAAGTCATTTGCTTTTGTGTTTATACTGTCCTAAAACATGTTTTTCAGTGGCTTTCTTACTTGTTTGCTGACTCCTTCAGTAAAACCTTTTCCCTACTGTCATTCTAGAGGTCACTTTTTAACTCCAGTTTTCTTTGAGCAGGACAATTTTTTTAGTTTGGCATGTTGACAGACCTGTAAATATTGCGCTTCTGCTGTTGAAGAAATGACCCTTGTTAGAAGTATCTTAGAGCGTAACTAGCTACCAAGTAGAAAGATCAAAGTTCTGCAAGCTAGACTCCAGGGATATAGTCACTCAGAGAACATAAAGTGCAGAAGTTTAGTGCATGGCAAAAATGCTGGGGGGAGAAGACAGTATTTTCCTACTTTAGCACTGGTTTTGTATTCCCCCTAAAATAACCTAGTGAAGTATAAGAAAGGATGTATGACACACAGAAAAAAGTTAGGATGCAGGAGTAAGGATGATCTTGTTCTTTAGGTGCTGGACTGCATCTCAGACCTGTTTCTGGTTTTTGATATTGCCCTTCTTTTGATTCTGACCAAGTCACTTTTTTAAATGCCTATCCTTTCTACCAGTATTCTCTCTCCTATGGTTTAGCTTGTCAAAACCCCCGTACATTTACAAATAAGGTCTTTCCACATCAAACTGGTTTTTGATTTCATCCTACAGCTACCCGAAACAAGTGCAACCTCTCCTCAGAATCTAACAAATCTTTGTCCTTATAAAACTAAGATTCATGAAAAGATGCAACTTCCTGACAAGTCAAAACTCTTCAGAAGTAGTTTAAAAATAAGTTAAAATTTCTGGCAAAAGGGCTTTGTAAATTAGAACTCTTAAGTAAACTGTGGAGTTTTTGACAGACAATTGTTAGCAGTCTTGAACTGTTAAATCTGAGAGTTAATATGAGAAACTTGAACACATTTTTTGCTGGTGGAAACAATTTTTCTACCAAGCCGTAGAGATAATCTTGTGCACCAGAGCGGAGGTTAACTTCTCTTGTGTGTCAGTGCTTGCAAGTAGTTTGAAGCACATTTGTTAGTAGCCTGAGATAGAAAAGGAAACCATTAGAGCAAATAAGCTCCTACTCAAAAGATGGAAAATTGTTGTGGGTGAGTATTGAGAAAGGAGAAACCCAGCGTAGAACTGGGATTTTTCTGTACCGCTGTATTTGGATCTGCTAGGAAAAAGCTGGTTATCGGTTTGCTAAAGCCTGAGAAAAAGGCTCTAAGTTTTAATTCGCAAAAACAAAAAGTGTTATTTTCTGCCCTTCTAAATACTAAAAAGATTGATGTCTTAAGTTCTAGAAAATGAATTCATTTAGGTTTAAAAGCAGTGCTGAGTTTGGAAATATTAAAGAGAACATTATGGCATTTAAACAAACGTTCTATGTCAAATTGTTGAATTTAATGCAGTTTCATTGCAAGAAATGGTGAATGTGTAACTGGAAGGAATCATATGTTATTGAATCAATACTTCATGTTTACAGGTAACTGTGTGGCAGATAATTAGCTTGGAATTCAGGCAGTTCTTGTGGCTGTGTCTTATTACCAGAAAACATTTTATTGTGCTTTAATCAAAAACTTTAGTGGAACGAAAAAAAGTCTGATATGCAACCACCCCCTCCCCACCCCCCAAATATTCATGTCCTAGGTTTCTGTGATAACAAGGGATTTAAGTGAAACCGTTCTAAACTAGCTTTTTTTCCTACTTTGAAATAGTTTTGGAAGTATGTTTGATTTGCTTTAAAGGTGTAAAAAGGGATTAATAGAAACATCTGAACTAAATATTTGTTTGATTGAAATCTGTCTATCCCCATGTTGGTAAGCTTTGATTTAGTGCTAAATCAGAAAAAAAATTTCACTTTACAACTTCTGGTGACCTGGGGTTTTGCCACCTTCAATCCCATTCTCTTTTCATCTTTTGTATGGGTAAAAGCTGGTGTGCAGTATGAATTAGTAGTGGCTGCTTTACACAGACTCTCCTTGTGTGTCCTGTCACCTTGCACTGTCTTACAAGGTAGCTGTTTGTTTTTCAAAGGCGTTATAGCAATACAGTGCTAATTTAAACCTTACCTTATTGCTGTGGTAACTCTTTCATATGGGCAAATGATGGGAAGGATTGTCAATTGATGCATGTTGTTATTTAGATAATAAAATCTGAGGGTGTTACAAACACTTTAAGGCATTTTAATACCTTATTCTTGCCCACAAACTTAGGATTTTTTAAAAATCAGTGCTCACAGTTGGATTTACCCAGTTTAATGGTAATTCATGAGTGTTTCTTCAAAGTCCGTGTGCTTGCTGTAGTGAGCTCTACCCTGGCAAATTCAGTTTGATCCAAGATCTGGCTAGTCTTGTGACACAGTTGTCTCTGCTGGCTTAGTGAGGCAGCTTTGGATGTGTGTGTCTTGCATGCAGTAAGGAGATACGCTTCAGTAAAATAGGTTTTCACCATGTTACCAACATAAATTCATGTAAGAAATAATGGACCCTCATTTGTTAAGCAGGATAATGAGAAAGAAAGTAGACTTCTTATTTAAAGATTTACAGAAAATGAAGTAAGTATTTCTACTGCTACTATTTCTTAGTGATTGTTTTAGAGCCTTTCTAAAAAAGGTTATTTTTCTTTTGGTAGTTGTTTTTCTCAATTCTCTTTTCCAGTTCTGCTTATATTTCCTCACACTGAAAGCTTCAGTAAGAGCAGTTCCCCCAGTAGAAAAAGTGATGTTATCATTTGCTGTTTCCAGACTGAAAATGTCCTTTCTTTGAATGTACAGGCACGATTAAAGTTATTAGAAAAAAATGACTTGGCTTCTTGCAGATACCACAAAAACCTTCAATAATACACATCTTTCAAAATAAAAAAGTCTAAAAGATGCAGGAAAGTGTACACCAAAAGATTTTTGATACAATAGCATGAACACTTTGTTTATGACACTTTGTAGACAACAGAGCACTTTGCTAAGGGAGGAAATAGTGTCATAAAAGGAAAAATATTTTAAACAATATATCAATTTTAGTCACAGATAATGTGGGTATATATGCTAATGACGGTCAAGTCTTGGGGTATTTGTACTGTGGTTGTCATCAGGAACTTAACATTAAATTCTTCAGGTAATTGTGGCTGCTGTAACTGACGCTGGTAAAAGCAGTATCACAGTTCAGTAGTCAGAAGAAATGACTAATAGTTGGGCTTTTAATGCCTCCCACTGTAAAACCATGTGTCATTATGGAGCTTTCTAAATATATCTCATCATGCATTTATCTTTTCTTACACCACTGATTGACTCCCGTTCTCCTGAAACATATTTAAATGCCATTTTATCATTCAGTTGCAGAAATGCTGATAGTTTATCCTAGAAGGAAAATTACACTGAACAATATTTTGAAAAGAAAAGGTAGAAGAATTTCAAAGCACTTTGTGTTGCTTGTGTGTAGGCATGGTTAGTTCTAGTATTATCTGTAGTTGTTAGTTAAAAAAAATTTTTTTTCACATTGATGTGAGAGGATATTTAGAGAATATTGGCAGATTGTCTTGTAAATTCACATTTTAAATAGCCAGGGTAATGCATTATTGCATTTTTAGACAGTTGTTATGCCTGTTTTTCTTCACTGTAATGGCAAAAAATATTTAATGTATTCAGAAAGGAGGAAACTGAGCTCACCATTATGCTTTAACGACAGATCTATTCAATGACAGATGGCTATGCATGTTGAGTGTTGTTTTAAGCTATAATTGGATACTTATGTAAGTATGCTTAGTCAAATATGTGTAATTAATCTATCTCGATATGCAGGCTAAGTTAATGGCTCAGGCCAAGGCTCAAAGATATCAAAAGTAAAGGTCATACTGGACTTACCCTTGTTCTGTTGCAACACTTCTCAAGACAAAACCCAAATAGAAGCATCTGCTGTTTCCTGCTATTTACTGCAAAGCTCACAAAATCAGATGAAGACATAAATTGAATGAAACAAAATGCCATAGGAAGTTTTTGTTTTATTTTTAAACTTCAAGCCATGGTATGCTTATGAGTGAGAAAATGAAAAGGAGCCACAAGTGGCATTTATTCTTAACGCAGTTGGTAGCTTCCTTACTGTCATGAGGTATAATAGTAGTGCAGAAATTTCTAGTTGAAGCCAGTAAGTTGGTGAATACTAAGCAGAGCCTTGAAAATTGATACGACTGTCTGATTTCTGTTCTTGCTGAGGAATATCTTGAATTCACTCTTAACTATAGCAAAACAAAATATTCACTGAGCACAGGGTATTCCTGCTTTTTGATGACAAGCTGCATAAATCCAAGTTGGCTGTGCTCACATGCCTTTGGTGTGATGTGGAAGGAGTGTTCTCCCTGTGAGACAAGATAGCCTTTTTGATCTCCAGAGTTGACATGAGTACTGGGATATTATTTGGTCACCTACGAGGTGACCTGGCTTATAATTTCTTATCGTAAGGGATTTGTCCTCTTAATTATTGTGTTCGACGCCCCACTGTTCCTACTGTTGTAGAGAGAAGAAAGCCTACATTTTCCATGCATACCATAGCAAAAGGGAAAAGCAATGATGTTGGAAGAACTGCTGCTCATGTTCAAACCAAGTTTAATTAGTTCCTGTATTAACATGAAACTTGGCTTATTTCTTTAAATTAGTCCTGAGTGTTGAACTTATCTAAACCATGCTGTGTTATGTTCTTGTATTTCTATTATAATTTAAAAAAAAAAATGATTGTTAGTAATTACCTTAACATAACCTTTATGGATTTACTCTGAAAATTGAGCCTTGACACACACAGGCCAAGGGGTTTTCCATCATACAGTTAAGAATAAAGAACACTTTTACCATCAATATGATATTAGGAGAAGTATAAAATAAGACCCAGGTTCTAAGTTTAAACTAGGAGAATGCTTTTTTTTGTTTTGAATGTTTGCATTTTTTCCATGCACAAATCATAACAGCTTTGAACAGAAGCCATCTACTGGCATAATGTTTTTAATAATACATGTATTTTATACTCTTTTCACACACTTTCCTTCAGCAAGATGGGTTTGCAGGAGGTATGATGATCATCACCTCCTTTTCTACCGAGCATGATCATGCTTCCTAAAAGAGTATTTGCTGCCCTGCTCACAAGTGGATTCTCTATGTAGGTACCAAATGAACAGAAGTCTTTTCTTTTGTCTCTATACCTAATCCCCAGAGAAATGCAGGATTATATATAGTTCCTGTATTTGCATCTCACTGCAGGGTTTTGCTGGCTGTTTAGAACTGCGTTCCCTGGAGCCTTGTTTTCCCCAGGAATTGAATAAGGATGATGATGTATTTCTGAATTCTGTTCTGAGAATGAGGTGCTTCATAATTAACTGGTTTAAGTTCAGGCTTTCCAAGTCGTTTGCTGTGTCTAGTCTGGAGCCTTGAGCAGTCACCTGGTGATTTCAAGTTGCTGGGCAACTGAGAGATGTGGTAAATTTGGAAACTATCAGTGGTTTTCCCTGTAACTACTCCCATGTGTTTAGAAATTCTGACATATGGGTTATTTTTTTCTTTTTTGTGCCTCATCAATAAGTGTGGTTTTTGGGTTTTTTTTGTTTGGTTTTTTTTTTTTTTTTAAATACATTTGATTTCCCTCAAAATGAAAATATTATACATGTACTGTTTTTAATGTTGTCACATTTAAATCACACCCTTGGTCAGAAAATAAGTTACAGCTTTAATATTTGACCTTTGGCATTCAAGGTACCTTACCTGATGTATCTATCAATTTGCAAGGAATATTGTTTAATACACATGCTAAAGTGTAACTAGCATTTTGTTCCTCTATTTGTAATGTGAGTTTTTCATGTTACCTTAGCTACATGCTAGCCACATAAAGAAATTAAACCCAGCAATGTTGCTTACAATTGAGTGTTGACACTTGGGAATAATAATTGTTTTATTCCATACAGATGATTCTTTAATTTAGAGTTTTATCAGCTTATTTTAAGCAAAAAGACCAATATTTTCCTATGTTAATGATTGTTCTATAGAAGACACTTGGATAGTATGTAGCAAAACAATTTTAAGACTGAAAGGGCAATGTGGAAAGTGTTCCATCATTATTCATGTTCTGCTGTAGTGTAGTTATATTGGTCTAGAATGCCATTTAATGAGACTCTTGAGGGTCATGAAATGGTATTATGTTTACGTAGTTTACAAAAACTGTACCTGAAGTTGTCTTTTTTGATAGAACGTACCTGAAAGTCCCTCTGAGGAATAAATCAGCTATAGCCTTTTTGTAATGGCTACAAGCCTGCAGGTGTGGTGATGGAAGACGCAGGAGTGATTTGTGAGTGAGATTTCTAGGTAACAACAACAGTGAAGACTCCAAGTCTCACTCTGGGACTGACTTGGTTACATTCATGCTAGAAGGAACATGAGGATGAAGAGTTGGAAATGCTGTTGCTGTTCTTGTCACAATTTTACAAATGCCAAATGCAGTGACAGGAAACACTGCTCCAGGTTTGGATCGGTGTCCTTTCACATACAGTACTTGGCATACACTTTGTCATGAGGAGGGCAGAGTTCCCCATCAAGACAGTGTACTTTCAGTCACGAAGTAGACATTGCCAGTGTAACATGTTTGTGCTTTGGCATCAAGCACAGAGATTTACCTTTATTTCAGGTTCAGAGACCTTTGTAGGTCAGAACTATGTCATTGGCTGTTCTCTCTGGAGACAGTGGGTGTCTCCATGACTGGAGTTTAGTCGAGTAATCACAGGATCATGTGCATACTTGACTAATATAAACATCTGATTGTAAGACTAAGTGTGTACTCTATGAATGAGATGTCCTAAATAAATCCTTGTAGGATGTCTGTAGGTTTTTTCTTTCAGGTTCTCTTTAATTCATTTCTTCAGTCCCTAAATCATTTATTGTAGCCTGATCTTTATGTACTGCACTTGTAATGACCAAGCAGCGAAGAGAGAAAATTTATGACAGAGGATACAGACTTAATTCTTTTTTACATTTGCCATTAGTTTGTTAAAACAGGAGAAAGTGTGGTATTAGAGAAATTTAGAAATGCTGCTTAGGAAAAGGAATACATATACAACTTACTTTTTCCGTGCCATTGATAAGACATTTGAGAAGAGCACATAAGTAGGTTAATTTAATACTGCCTCTACTGAAAGCATCAGTAGGGGACATACTGATGAAAAACTGTTAGCAAACTACTGTAATATGGGTTACCTTCCTCCTTCACTATGTTACTTGCACCTTCCCTTCCCCTTCCTCCCAAAGGCTCTGGGAAAATGTCCCAGGATCTATAGTAGTTATCAACACGTCCCTGTTCCTGTAATAGATGTTGTCAAAAGGACATCATAAATTGCCCTTTTTTTAGCTGTGGATGGTGGTACAGTGGGACTGAGCTTGGTTCAGGCATGTAATTCCCTTTAAGTAGTCAAAGATGGAGATTTCTTGTGACTCATTGGTAGGAATGCTGGTATACTATCCTTCATATAGATGCTTGAAAAATAATTTCTATACTGAAGGTCATAAAAGCAGATTAAGATTTTTCCTGACTAAATTGTAGATGTCGGAATTAACAGCTGAGTTATTTGTTTGCATCATGCCTACCTACAACTTTACTAATGACCTTCTGAGTTAGTCAAGCCCCTTTATTAACATACAGCTGTTTCAGTATCTGATGAGAATGGTGTAATCCAAAAGTTCAGAATGAAATACCATTGGAGAGAATGATATACCATTTTTCTGGATTTCTTTGAATGCTTGCCAATATTAAGATGACTATGGCATAATCATTCTGTAACTAGACTTTTTTTCTCATACTTCAGTGGCAGAAATAAAAAGTTAATTGAATGACTGTTACATAGACTGTGATGTTGCATATAATCATTCTTCCTTGCAATCAGAAATTGTGCTTTACTATGAAAACAGTTTAACATTTTTCTCATAGCTTCAGGAGAAAGGAGTAATACTAGGCAATTTGGTTTGATTTCATTTTAAATGTATACAGGCTTACTAAGTGTACTTAACCTTTGATGCTGCATGTGATACTGTATAGACCAGCAGACAAGTGCAAGAAATTAGAGTTCCTGGCTGGGATAGGTGAGTGGTAGGGCAGAAAGGCTTATTTCTGTGTGAAGCAACATCATTAAGATGGCCTTACCCTGACTACTGCCTTAGATTAAATCATTCAGCTGAATGGAGAAGGTAGAGCAGGACTTGTCCATTGGGTCCAGTTTCTCTCTTGCTGTGTAATTCTTCAAGAAAGTCAGCAGTCTTGACTATTTTCTTAATATCTTTTCATTAAATCATACTTGAATCTGTTTCTTAAAAAAATAAGCTTGTATTAAATAACAATATGTAAGATCCAAGGTCAGTGTTGTCAGTTGAAGGCAAAATACCATGTAACAAGTCTTGCATATACCTACTTGGAGGGAAAACTGTAAAGCATAAGCAGGTTTGTGGGTATATGTTCCTTCGAATCTGCTGTAAAAGGAACACAACTTGAAGTGTGAAAAGGAAAAAAAGTTAATATAAAGCAGGCATTCAGATGGATTTTGAGGTGTATTGACAGCTGCCTTGCAAGTCGGTGATGCTCTGTGGGGTTGCACCAGAGTGTATTATTAAGTGGGTAAAACTGGTTTTGTTTGCTGCAGTGTCTATAGAAAAAACAATGAGAATGGAAGTTGGCTGCCCTCTGTTTTAAGAACCGATGCAGACCGTTGTGCAAACCAACTGTTGAAGAACTTGAAGATCTGGATTTTAAAGGCTTGCAGTTGTTTAGCAAATTTTGTGAAGAAAGTTTAAATACAGATAAAACAGGTGTTTTCAAACTCAAATGAGACATCTGGTACCATTTCCATTAAAGAAGAATCTTTCATTTTTTCTCAAATGTTTCTCAAATTTCCTAGCATAGACGCCTATTTCTCTTTTTTAAAACAGTGTTTTTTCTGTGCAGTGTAACTAGTTAGTAGTATTCCATAAATAAAAATAGCTACAGTTGAGCTGTCTTCTTTAAAATGACAGTACTATCAATCACACTTACTTCACTGCTAGCAACTTATGCATCTGCAATATGGTCCTCTCTCTCCTTCCTCCCTCCTTTTATTTTCTAGAGATGCCCTCTGCAAGCTTGGAGAGTGCTTTCCTTTTACCTGTTCCAGGAGACTATAGGAGTAGGTTGTGTGTAGTAACAACACATGTTGTGGGAGTCACCTGTTAGAAACAAGCAACTTCTTTCTGTCTTCTGGTAAATGCTAATACAAGGCTTCTGCTCTCTCCACAGTGGAGCCTGAGAAGCAAATGAACAGAAGCTTCTTTTTTCATGCACTGTGGAAAAGGTTGTTTTGTTTCAATACTCAAATGAGTTTAAATATTATAAACTAGGTAACTGTAGTTTAGATCTGTGTCTTTGTTCACACCCAGAAAAGGAAAGGAAAAAAGTCAACTTTGACATCAGACATCCTCCATTTGGTAGTTAGGACAGCAAAGCTGCTGGTGGCTCGTGCATGGATGCTGAACCAATCTCCTACTTCAGCTGCTATTTTTTTTTCTCTCCTCTTCTCTTGAGGAAGAGCAAAATCCGAGGTCTCACATTTTTACTAATGTTGAAGAAATTTCAGATCAAATTGACCAGACCCCCTGCATAATACTTCTGAGAATGAGAGACTTGCTTGCCAGCCTATTTTTTTTTTTTTTTAATTGCAGACTCTGTTATTCTGTCCACAGTGATTTCCCTGGGGTCTAACTCATAGTTCTCTGACATTAACTACTAATTTACACCTGAGGACTGCGCAAACAGCCTTAACCTAGTGAGAGTAGCAGGCCAAAACAGATTGGATTGTGTCTGGGCGGTAGATTTTTTTTTTTTTTTTTCTGTGAAACATCTCAAGTGCATACTTGCTTTATGTACAGTGCTTATCTTGGAACTGTAACTTTTTGAAATGAAAGCTTACTTTTGTGCAGACCCTCTGGGTATTTTTTGTCAGAAGACTGGAAGCTACACTTGTCAACTATAGGCAGTAGTGCCTGGCCTTAACATAAATTGCTTAACTGGGTTTCCACAGTAATAAAATATCTTGCTTATCTGTTTGTTGGTTTATTTTTTTCCTGACCTTCCAGTTTTAAAGGGAAACTGAGGCCTGAGATTCAGCTCTGGTGATTTGGATGATCAGCTTTCATTGAGCACAGTATTAAGCACTGACTGTATGAGACAAAAAATACAGGCAGTTTCTCCTCAGAGCATGGTAGATTAAATATAGAGTAGAATAGACTGTTTCAGTTGGAAGGGACGTACAATGATCATCTAGTCCAACTGCCTGACGAATTCAGCATTGACCAAAAGTTAAAGCTTGTTGTTAAGGGCATTGTCCAAATGCCTCCTAAACACTGACAGGCCTGGAGCATCGACCACCTCTCTGGGAAGCCTGTTCCAGTGTTTGACCACACTCCCAATAAAGAAATGCTGCCTAATGTCCAGTCTGAACCTCCCCTGGAGCAGCTTTGAACCATTCCACATGTCCGATCACTGAATACCAGGGAGGAGAGATCAACAACACCTTTTCACTTCCCCAGTGAGGTCACCCCTCAGCCTCCTTTTCTCCAAGCCAGACACTCCCAGAGTCCTCAGCTGCTCCTCACAGGACCTGCCTTCCAGCCTTTCACCAGCTTGGCTGCCCTCCTCGGGGCACATTCAAGGACCTTCAGATCCTTCCTAACCTGTGGGGCCCAGAACTGCCCACAGTACCCAGGTGAGGCCGCACTGACACTGAATACAGCGGGATAATCCCCTCTTTGGCCCGGCTGGCCGTGCTGGGTTTGATGGCCCCAGGATGGAGTTTGCCCCCTTGGCTGCCAGGGCACGCTGCTGGCTCCAGGTGAGCTGCTGCCAGCCAGCACCCCCAGAGCCCCTTCTGCAGGGCCGCTCTCCAGACACTCCTCTCCCAACTTACACGTGTGCCCAGCATGACTCCATTTTAAGTGCAGAATCCAGAATTTGGACTTGTTAAATTTCATCCCATTAGTCATAGTCCAGTGCTCCAGTCTATCTCGATCCTCTGCAAGGCCTCTTGTCCCCTGAGAGTCAACAGCACCCCCCAGTCTGGTATCATCAGCAAACTTGTTAAAGGTGCATTCACTCCTGCATCCAGATAACTGATAAATATATGGAAGCAAAGTTTAGGGTCAGCTTAATCTGATTGAGAAACACAACTTCCTTCTGTGAGCACACAAGCAGCTACTGAGAACTTTTTTTTTTTATTCGTACATAGACAGTGATGGGTAAGATCTGAAGCAAAATCTTAGCTTTTCTAAGGTGTAAGGTACTGGAGAAGATTTTCAGTCTCTGCTGTCCCCAGTGGTTTGAAAAATACTATCTTTTGTTGAAGGAAATACAGATGTTTTCTTAGTATTAGTTTTATCAATACGTATGTTCTTGGATATGAACTTTTCATCCTTGGGAACAGGGTATTGAAAGAAAACAAATGTTATTCCTCTTTTGCTCCTACCTTCCTAGACAGAAAAGGCATGAAACCTTTTGGAAATGCGTTCGTTACATCTTCAGACAATCTCTTGTTCTGCTGTTGCCCATAGTTTTCAAACAGTTAGAAATGTCTGCACTAGTTTTGACATGGTCAAAGCTCCTTTATTATTTTTTTTTCTTACTTTCAGTACATAACAAAGAAAACCTTACAATTTTGAACTTGCTGTCTGGTTGCTATGAATGTGAGGGATAAAAATGTGTTGTTTCCATTTCTCAGCACATTTTATCTCTGTTTAAAAAGAAAAAAAGTGTCATGCTTCTTTAAAAAAATATGGACCACCAAAAATCAGTACAAATACGTCCTGAATAAAGGAAATGCTTCTTCAGGTGCTATGCTAAATTAGCTAGGGCAATGAGGAGGCATTAAAAGCCTGAATCCATCCTGCTGGGATTTGGGGCAGTTTTAAATATTGTTTAAAGAAAACCCTATAAACAAAACAAAACACCCCAACCAACCAAAACCCAACAAGTCAAAAAACAATGAACAAAAATCTACCCCCAAAACTGTTAAAAACTTATTTTAGTATTTAAACACTTACTTTGTTCCAGGTAAATGTTAGCCAAAACTTCTGTTTGGATAAATAAAGACCTTTGCTGTCACAGTCCTTGTTTTTAATCCTTCAGGATGTATGCTGGGCAGCAGCTTGTGGAGTTTTAAATTATGGCAGGAGTATTATCTCTGCATCCCAGAGAGAACTTTTTGTTAAACAAAAACATAAATTTTTGAAAAATTGTGATTTGTTCTTTTCACAGATTTCCCTCTGTCCCTTACCCTGTGTACAGTTATGGAAGCCCTTGCAACTTGCTCGATACATTTCTTGTCATTGCTTTATTCTTTGTAATACATACTTTTAAAAAAGAAACAACCATTTCTTCTATAAGCCATCATTGAGATGAAGTAATTTTTCATGTAAAAGCCTACTTGTAGAAATGTTTGAAAGTGTATGCAGTGAGCCTTTTAATCTTTTTCTCTTTGTGAATACTTTTTTGTTAGTTTGAAAGCCTTAATTCTATGGTAACAACTTTGCACTCTTCCATCATCTCTTTAATTGCTTATCATTCTGCATTCATACCAGTGCTGTCCTTTTTAAGCATACCTACACAAAGCAAAAGTAAAATTATCTCTAAATATTACTGCCACTACCAGTCCAGCCATATGAAGTATTTTTTTCTTTTCAAACATAAATTTGTGCTTTGTAAAGTGTTACTTTACCATATTTAGTTCAGACACTGTATTAGGATTTATACTTAACTGGCTTGGGCAACAGACGTGACTTGAGAAATAAGAACCTATGAATATCTATCAATAAATGTAAATACTTTATGCTTTCAAGTTAGCTGAGGATGGAAAATACGATAGAATTTTTGCTTGTTAGATGAAAATGGCGGCCATGTAGATATTTTTCTTCAACATGATATTAAAAAAAATTACAATACAGACTAATTCTTGTGCAAAGTTAACAGTATGGTGGAGATAACCCTAACTCTTTGAGAAAAGAGACTTACCAGAACTTGGTGCTAGACCTCTGTGTGGGGTGTGATTTGCTGCATAATGCATATAATTGTGGACCTTTAAGACAATATGTGCATTTTGGTGCACCTGCAAAATAAAATCATTAGAAGGAACTTCTGTCATGGTTTGGGATATCATGACAGCCACAGGTTTGCGTCAGATTTTCCAGAGCTAGTTTAGCTCCCACATCTTTGGTCATTAGGTAGTGAGTTAATTATTAAGGTAGAGTTCTAATTCTTCATAAAATGTAAAGTCATTTTTTCACAATAATTTTTGCATTTTTAATGAGGAAAGATTCTCCATTCGTGCACTGGATTTTAGGAAACTCAAATGGTCAGCAACCTGACTGAATCCTTCCGAGTGATGCTGTGTTACGGGAGGGGTGAGGATGGACATCCATTGCTCTTGCATGTTGCCTTATGGCTCAGGCAGAGCCTGAGTACAGAAAGATCCCTAAATGGAGAAAGGATAGATTGTCTTCTTCCTGCTCAATAGAGGTTGGTGATTTTTTTTGGATGGGGCTGGTGATTCAGTCCTGGTGGATTCCAGCATCTGTAGGAGCTGAGCATAGCTGCTGCTCATGGAAACAAGGTAATTTCTAACGATCTCCGAGCTCAGTTCCACAGGATTCAGGAAATGTTCTAGTAGGTTTACCCTGCAGTTTAAAGAAGGAGAACAGAAGCTGGTACGTTGCCCGTGAAAGTGCCAGTCTCTGGCCTGGAATAGTGCGGTATTATAGGAGCACTTAAGAGGTGGAGTAAAGTCTTTTTTGATCCTCTCTGGTACCAAAGGGAGTTGACCAACTGTGTCCTGCACTGTCTGCTGTCATGCTGCTGTCTCAAAGGACATGAATTAGAGTACCTTTTTCTTCTAACCCTTGTAATTTTTTTTTCTTTTTGTGAGATTAGTGATTCTTCATGGAATCACCATCCTTGGAAGCATTATAGACCAGTGGGTTCAGGCTCTGAAAAATGAGGTCTGATTGATGTGAGCTCTGCTTTGAGCAGGGATCAGACTACGTAACCTCCAGCGGCTTCTGCCAGCCTGAATTATTTTGTGACTCAGTTTACTTGATTTTCTCATATTTTATATCACTTGTGTTTTATTTTTCTTTCCCATTTTACCCTATATGGTGTTGGTTAAACTTGTAATAATTGTTAGTAGCGGGTTTTTCTTCTGGGTCAGTCTTATATCCACGTCATGCTATGTTTTCTCTACTAACAACTTATTCTTGACCTTATCTAAAGTTGTTAGGAAGATCAATCACCTTCAAAAAAATGTCAAATAGGTACTCTTTTTGAAAGTCTATTGAATTAACATTGGGTTGACTCTTATGCTGTTCTGCACCTTTGGCATTTGCAGCAGTTATACCAATGAAAAAATCTAACCAAAAATACAGTTAAATGAGTCTGGAAAGCTTATAGGTATCTCGCAAATAAATGCATGCAGTATGTGCAGGTCAGTGGGGATTAAAGTTCTTAACCTTTTGCAGTATTTGGAATAATAAATATGGAAGTCAAATTAACAAGTGAGATGGAAAGCCTTTAAAGTGTTTCAGAATTCAAGTAGTATATGGTTCGGGTGTTGTAATGAGCAGTTCATAATGGAAAGCTGTGATGACTGATGCTGGGTATTAGAAGTCAAAGGAACAAGATTTCATGCAATTATCATTGAAGAAAGTGGTTCTTCAGTAACAGCAGCAAATGGCGTAATGTTCAGTTGAATGACGCGCTGTAGGGTTTTGCTGAAAAATATTCACTTCATATACATTAGTGACAGGTTGGTTACCAAGCATTTAAATTATTCTAAAAGACAATATTTTATTATTTAGAAAAAAAGAGAGAGAAAATGTAAACTATTCTTATCTGGAACTGCCACTGTCCTCTTTAAAAATAAGTGTAACAACAAAAATCGCTTTCTGTTAATCACTTTTTATCAATCTTGAGTCTGTAGGGAAGCATCTGTGTGTTGTGATATAAGGATATATTTTACTTTTGCATGGATACAGCTCTGTAAATATCTAGCAATGAGTGCCTTAGATGTGGATGATTGGTGCTTGCCTGGTGAATTCAGCCATTTTGTTTATCATAATACTGTGTGCAGTCAAAATACTTTATTGGAATGTTGATTCCTTTTAAGGTAACTTCTGTCAGTTCACAAAATAATTTCCATCTTCCATTCTTTCTAGTTGTATATATCTCTATATCTAGTTACAGATGTATAGATAGAAAAATATATATAAAACTAAAACTGAACAGTATGAAGCCATTATGAGCATTTTCCTATAAACTAATCTAAAGATGCCAACTACTGAAATCACAACAGTAAGCTCATGTTTATTGTATTTCAAATTAGTCTGGAATGTTACTGTAGTAAGTGCTATATAAGAGCTCCAGTACTAAACTCTAGGTACTGTTTACTTAAAATATTACGTGCTGTGTTACTGGAGAAGCATGCCAGCTACTCACAGCATAAGTGTAACTTTAATGTATTACTAATGTAATGTCTATGTGGGAATGTGACAGTGTTAATTTAAAGTTTAGATGTATTTGATTGCACCTAATATTCCTTGAATGTGTGTGTTGTAACAACTACTGGGAATTTGAAAGCTACTAAACACAGATTATTTCTGCAAAACATGGTATTTCTAGTGGAAAAGGCAATGTGACTTTGCTGCTTTTTATTTTGCTGATAATTATACCTGTAGTTTATATAGAAGGAAAAAGTTTTGGTCCGATGTTCGGCACAAGCCAATTCCATGCAATCCCACACAATTACAGCCTCAAAAATCACTGATGTGTGTATGAAGCTTTTTACCTCACATTTCATGTCTAATTGGAAAGCTGCAGCTTCCATACTTTTAGAATGTGATGAAACATTGGACCTATTTAAAGAAATCTTGATTTTATCTTAATGTGTGAGATGTGGTCGGATTTGTACTTATCTTTTTAAGTTTCTAATGTTTTTATCAAAATTAAAACAGCATTTCTCAGTACATGCAAATATCTATGGGCTCTTGAGCCTTTTCTTTCCTCCTTAAAATCTTTCCTCTCTTTCAGTGATTGGTTTCTTCAAAAATTGAGCTAGATTCTTTGAGAGGCTTATCAAAGCTTAAAAAGCTTTCCTGTTAACCTGGAATGCTTAATAAGGATGTAAAATATTGTGAGAAACTTAGGCTGTGATGTGATCTGCAAATGAAAGCAGCTGGAAGGTGATCTGTTAGAGGCTGTTTAACCCTCGGTGGAGCAACTGAAAACATTATCAGCAAGAAAAGGAATATTTTTATATTAACCACGCAGAGGTTATTTTTGCAAGGGGAGAGATGGCCTTCTACAATCTGATTTCTTAAAACAGGACAGGAATTTCTAGGAGCTGGGATTAGATTTTTGTGCTGTGTATGATAGAATTGAGGTAAAGATGGTTTTGCAGTCTTCCAGTTTCTTTAGAAGCTTAGTGTATCAAGTGAAAGAGAATTTTAAAAATGTATCAGTTGTACCTCATGCGAAGTTGTTATTTCCATGTAAAGTAAAAAGTATAATAACCTACCTAAAACTGCAGTGCTAGATGAATGGTTTAATTTTTCTGGATTAAAATCAAAGAGTAAAATAAATCATGTTCCATAGGTAGTGATCCATAGTTAGCTCTCAGCCCTTTGATAGTTTATTTTGTGGAAGTTATGTAGGTTAGACTAAGGAGGTATTTCTTAAACATATTGAATAAAAATATTTCATAAATATTTGTCTGAGATCAGCATTGGGAAATAAACTGGAAGGTCTTCTGGCAATTGTTTTATATCACGAAAATGTTGGAATGATGGCAGGAATAGAATGTCTTAACTTGTAAAGCCAGGGTGTGCATTTGAACTTCTAAGATCATTCCTTTCTAAGTTGAAAAAAATCAAACTGTTATACATTTATGAGTCTTATTAACATATTACTAAATGGCTCAGAACTGTTTTTAGCCACAATAAAGCTTGTCTTCATCACTGGATGTCAAGGTGATTTATAAAGGAATTAAATATTGTTACACCAATTTGAGAAATCGGGATGCTGACATGTAGAAAAGTCAAGTGATTTGCCAAAGATTACTCAGCAGACAAACGGAAAACCAAGAATAGGCTTTAATCTCTTCATTGAGTCACTCCAGTCCTATAATCATTAAGCCATAGAGTGAAATGTGAAGGATTATAGAAGTTTTATGATGTGATGCTATTTCTCTCTTCCTGTGTTCTTAATGTGGCTATATGTTCTTTGACATCTGATTGAGATGTATGCACATTTGAGTTTGGTTATATAACATTAAATCTTATGTATCTTCTGCTGGTAACATTTTTCTCATTTCATAAACCGAACAGGAATGTAGCTGTCATGCTTTTTTCATTTCACATATCCTTTACAGTGCTTAATAAAGATTATTATCTAACATCTGTATTTAATTCACAAAGTTTCATACTTTTGAAATCCATGGAAGTGAGAACTAAGCTCCAAGTGCACCCCAAGAACTGAGCTTGTCCTTTGAAATCCAGGTGTTCATCCTTCTTAAAGTTCAGAGGTGTTAGAAATGTGGATTCACATTCACAATTTACCTAAATGGAACTATTACTTATGTCTTATAAGTTGTTTGGAAGAGATAAGTATTATTTTTATATCTAGAATTTCATACGGATGTGTTTTTTAATTAAACTGGATGATATATTTATTGAACAGTAATACCAGTGAAGTGTGTGTGTGCATATGTGTTAATGACTTGGCTTAAATGACTGCATCATCACACAAAGTCTTTCCTCTTAAGTATTACAGGCCTTTCAACATGGAATTTTGATTCGCGTTTATATCTAGTTTAGCTTCTTGAAAAACGTATTTTAACTACACAGTCTTCAAGCATACAAATCTGTTAATGTAGTGTGCTGGGGGTAACAGATCTTGTACAAGGCAGTACTTCCATCAAGCTGCAGATCTAGGAGTTGCTTTGTTAGCTTATACAGGCATGTGTACACTTTTTGGTGGCATGAGATTCAAAGTTGGCCTGTAAACCTCAAACTTTTCTGAACATTGCATCAGGGAGATAGTTTCAAGGGTAAGCAAGAATGCGTTAGCTGGGAGGAATAAAGCAACTGTCTGCATTATGCACAGAAAAGAGGGTGTAAGGTTTCATGAACGTAGGTTGGCATTACTGAAGAGGAGGGAACTAGAGAAGTACAGAAGGGCCTGGGAAGTTTGAGTTTGATTTCTTTGGGGATTTTCCCTCATGTCTACCAGCAACCTAAATCACAGTATTCGGGGAGGGGGGGGGGGGGGGGGGGGGGGGGGAGGGAAGTGGAACTGAAGAATATTTCAAGAGTAAACAAGGGTTGGAAAGTCAGTATTACTTGGGAATGTCACGTTTCATTTAAAGACTTTTAAAGGCTTTTGTGGGAAAGGTAGATTTGGATTTTAGGGAGGGAGAAGTGATGCAGAAGTTGGAGCTTGGGAGGTGCCAAGCCCGAGTGTGCAACTTGTCTGCAGCATCTTTGCTGTGCAGGTAGCTGAAGTTGGTGCCATGCACAGGTGTTGCTCTGAAGATAGATTACCATAGTACTGCTGCTGAGCTCTGGGTCAGGCTTTCAGCATGGATCTTACAGCCCAACAAAACACATTTTTAGAGAGAAATGGAAACAGCATTATAATTTCCAGTCACTTTGAAACCAAATATTGAGACTGTCCAGACATTACTGGGTAAAATAAATAGCTGTAACTGAAGTCAACAAATTCTGGTTGGAATCCTGAATGCTAACTCTTATTTCTGTCTTGCTATTACTTTGTGTGTTCAGAACTCAACATATACACGCTGTTTTATTTTTGACCTCGATTTTCTTCTAAACCCAGCCTTATCTCTGGAAGGGACGACATGTCTTTCCCTGTGCTTTATTTTTTCAAACAGTAAGTGGCAATAAAATAAACCTCCCATCTATATATATGGAAAAGAAATAACATGGGAATCAGTGAGACAGTCACCACAGCGTGAGTTTACAGCTCCTGTTTTTCAAAGTCTTTGTCCTATGAATTTAGTCAAGTAAAATTGCTTTTAGCTGTATAGAATGAAAATGTACAAGGAAAGGGGAAAAGAACCTTCAAAAAATAATCCTCCCAACCTCTGTGATATATTAATTTTTCTGAGCAGCATGACCATTCACTAAGAGGAGTATGCTATTTTAATGTTGAAAATTAAATGTCCTGCCCTTGATCTTCTGTCTGATTGTTCCTGTGTAAAATGGGAAAGTTGATTAAGAAATTTAGAGGTTCTCATATAAGCTATCAAAAGAAGAGAAAAGGAGATTTGCCTCTCACATTCTTGGCCTTTGTTTGGCGTACAGCATCATTCTGAAGAATAGGCAGAGAAACGAAGATGAAAGAATGGTTCCAGCAGTTCCAGCAGTGAACATACCTTAACAACAAGGTTAGATAAAGGTGGCCAGCAGCGCTGCAGAAAAAAAGCAGTTAAAAACTAGTCAAGCTTTAACACCTGGAAAAACAAAATCAGTAATGACCAGCTGCCAGCCATGACTGTTGGTTGGGTTTTTTTTTCCCTAGTTCAAGCAAAGGGTTTCTGGTTTTTGCACCAAACTTGCATTACATCAGTATACATTTAATTCCTATAGTGTCACAAAGCTCACAAAAGTAGAGTGCTACAAAATACAATAGAGTGCAAGAAAATGAGAAGTAGATTACATGTTGTCCTTGAGTTATTTTCAGTAGAAGAGCCCAACTGGTAACAGTCTGCCATTTCTTTAAGAGAGCATATTTGATGTCGAAATCCTGAAGACTTGAGGTGAGATTGAGATGCAAAGTTGTGGTGATGTTATATAAGTACAGCTTCTGTTGCATCATTCATAGCACAGTCTGGGCACCCTGGTGTGAGTTGCTCTGCAGTTCGAACCCTAAGTTTCCTGAAGCAGGGTCTCAGGCATCGAATCTCATAAAAAAAATTAATTTAACAGAACGGTACAGCAGTGGGATCAACTCAAGCTGGGTGTCTCCAGAGAGGGACCCCCACCAAAGACATTCCTTGGCAATACCCTTATAGACTATGCATCCCTCTTCAAGTGATCTCCACACGCCTTTCACATGCTCTTTGGTCCTGTGGTGATCCTGGCCTGAGATTTTCTGACATCTTCTGACTCCTTATTGGATTTCTTCACTGTCTCCAGGCAGGCTGTTATCTGGTCTGCTTGGAGCTGCTGTTGACGCTTGGACCCTCCTTACCTTCTGGCTCTGAAGGCCTTGTTTTCTTGAGTAGGTACAAGCTCAGTAAACCTATGTGGAAGTTTACAGCTTGCAGCCTGAGGCTTCCACAGATCTAGCTACTTATGCTAAGCATACTAAATAACACACCATTATAAGTCTAAGTGATTAATTCTATTTAAAACTTACTTATTTAAGCTAAACAACTATATTTACTTAACACTGTGTTGAAGGTAATGTTATGTAATAGCAATCAACTTCTAGTTCCTTTTTCATTGTTAGGGACTGGCTTTCTTGTTTTTCTGGGTTTTTTTTTGTTTTGTTTTTGTTTTTTGGGGGGGTTGTTTGTTTGCTTGGGTTTTTTTTCCTATTTTCCAAATAGAGGAAAGAAAAAAGCGACTCAAATAAAAAAAGCAATTGTTTACAGTTCATAGTCCTTAGGGGAATTTGGGGTTATGTAGGACTTTTCTCTGTCCCTTCTTGCTGATTATCACGTCACTATATGTAGCGGGGAAGCAGTACCCTATATCTAGGCTAACACTTTTTGTCATCCTTTTTTCTATTAGTATATGGCCTAAAGTTCCTGTGTTTCAGATGAGAAGGCTTTAGGATATTCTCCTTTGAGCTTTCAGTAGCTGAACTAAAAAAGGAGCTGTTTGGTTTGAAGGGTGTTTTGAACAATGAATACTACTCAACAACAAAATGGACTCTAGATGTGGAAAACTCTTCTGTGAAAGTGTAACTGACATTTAAAAGAACAATAAAAATATAACTGCTAGGAATAAAATAATCAAAACTTGTACCTTAAAGGAGAAATGCCAGAGCACATCCTGAAGCAGTGGAAATCTTTCCTGAATAAGGCATAACACTGAATCACTTTGAGGAGAATGAGATCTGGTGTTGTGTTTTCTGGACTTATTAATTTAATGAAGAAAATATGATTGGAAGAACCCCTAATACTAGGTAGTTCTTGCTAGCTTAGAACTCCAAAATTTCAGCTATTAAAAAAAAAAGACATACCATAGGAAGAAGGGCATCAGTGATGTAACAGCTGTTGGTCCTGCAGTGATGCTGTTTCTAGCTCAGTGTAAGTGTGCTCACTAAATTATCTTTTTCAGTGCTGATGAGCCACAGAGATGGCAATAGAAAATTGAACCATGCTGAATAATAGGTTTTTGGTAATATTAGTGTAACACTGTATCAGTTTGGACCAAGTTCTGATGTATTTTCTGATTATTTCCACTTTTCAGTGGTGATGTTTCAAAAGTGACCTTAATTGTGTCTGGTTTTCACTTTGGTGTTCATAAAACAAGGATATTTAATACAAGCTAATGAAAAAACTGCTGTGGTCATGGCCTCAGGTGTTGGACACCACAACTGTGTGTTATTCCACAAAGTTATTCTAGACAGTACATAGTATTACTGCCTGTTATTGCTACCTGTGTAATTCAGTAAGGTGTTCAAAAGGTGGAGGAAGTAGTGGAAAGTCTTTCTCATCCTGAGAATACTTTTTATGTAAGTGAAGTCCTAGACTGTATTTCTTGAGGCTTTTCCATAACTAAAATGAACAGTCTCTGTGGCTGTGAAACTTCATCTCCTCATCCCTCTTCTGTGATACACAAATTCCAAGATTAAAACAGTGTGAAGCAGTTGCCTTGAAATACACTCATTATCCGGAAGTATTTAGAAGTCATGAAGTCCTAGTCTGTAAGTAACCAGGCTCCTTCAGTACAGTATTAGTTCTATTTCAGAAGTTTAGATGAAATAGAAAGTTTTCCAACTGCTCTTAGGCATACTGAGGTTTTGCAGGTTCTTAAATTGATGAAGAAATCTGATACACCCTGATGACCATAAAAGCTACTCCTTTGTGTAGTTTTGGTTTCCTCTCCTGTATCCAAAATGCTTAGTTTTCATCCAGTGCAACTGAATTAGCTGCTTACCAGTGATACTGGCTGTCCTGAATGTATGTATTGAAATAACTGGAGGAAGACTGGGAAGGTGGGATAACATCAGTGACAATACTGTGCAGTATCAGTTGACAACTGATAGAAGAAACTTGAAAATAACATTTTTCTCTTTCTTAATCCTTATAAAAATATTAATCTGTTTGATTCCCCATGCAGCTCCCTGCATTTTGATTTGCATGGTAATCAAGAATTACTGCTGAAATTACAAGCACTGTGTGTTATCCATATGGAAACATTCCATTTTAGTAGTGTGCCAATAAAGAGGTATCTTAAGTTACCCAACTTCTTTTTACAAAACCGTATTTTGCAACTTATTTATATTTTCTGTCCTATTACTGGCCATTCAGCAATGAAGAAAGATTCCTCTTTCTCATCTCATAGACAGCAAATAGTCTCAAATGTGCCCACTTTGCTTTTGCTAGCAGCAACGTTGGAACCATGAGCCCTCCCTCTCCCCCAGCCTGTGCTCTCAAAGCTTTGTCCTGCTGCTCCGCTTGCAGGGACAGGGCAGCATGACCCTGGTGACTTGTGTTTGGGGCCACCATCCCCAGTCCCAGGCCCACAGACTCAGCGTCCTAGGCAAGAACTGTTTAAGCTAATGCCCATTTTGGTAGCGTATGGCAATAACAGATTCTTGTCGTCGTAGCCTTCAAGTGGGGGCTGTTCCAACAGGAACTAAGGACAGGAAAAATTTCAAGAGCAATCAGAAATAAAAGGAAGATGGATTGAGGGAACAGCAGAGTATCTGTGATTGTTTACTCCATGAAATATGTTGTAGGTGTAAGACTCTTGCGTCTGTCTGGATTTCCAGTGATTTCTGTGAAAAAAATCTTAGAATCTATTAACCTTTAACTTTCCTTGAAGAGGGGAAAAGGAACAATTTTGGAGCATAAGAATCATGTTAAACTAGGTGATAACATGTGGCACGGATAGTCTATCTATAAAAGATTCATTAAATAGTTAAGTTTGCATTAGTGTAAGTTGTTTTTGAAGCAGAAATGTGGAAATTCAGGGGCTGTAAAATGACAAATATAGCAACGTAAGATCAAAGAGATGGGAGAACAGGGGAAAAAGAAATGAGTATCTTCAAAATATATTCTCCAAATCTGACAACACCCCAAAGATTTCTCCCCAGCCTAGATAAATGGGAATTGTAGATATGTTTAAAAAAGTAAACAAGAAGTTTGTGTTTATAAAGTTTTTGCAGTGAGTGAGTAGTTTGTTGTATACTCTTTGAAAACAAAATCTCTCCTTAATGCTCAAATTTTAGTAACAAAGTTTTCAGCACAGTCAAAATCTCATACGGTAAACAAATGTCACTGAAAACACTTGCTTCTGCTTGCCTCTCAGACCTGGTAGAGGGAATCAATATGAAAAAAACCTGGCATAACTGGCATGTATTATACATAAAGTTCTCTTGGAAAACTGCATAATGGTTCATCAAAATAGACTCATTAGTATTCAGTATCATCAATCATTTCACTTAATCTTGGTTTATCAAAATGTTGATACACCATATTAACCTTTAACACAGTACTGAGGGTAAAAAAGGAACTTAAAAACATCTTTGACTTAAACCATGAACAACGTATTGGATCTCAGAGTGCAGAAAAAAGATGTGTGCAACTCAGAGGAATGTGAACAAATACTTTTGTAGTTTTATTTCTAGCTATTGTACACTTTAGTTTTGCTGTTTCATTTGACCAAATGAATTGTGCTTTTAATTTCCTTTCTATTTTTTATTCAATCTTTTAACATGCTGGTGACACTTTAATTTGACTATGTAGTTAATGTTTGAAAGATAGAATTAGAGGGAGACCCAGACTAGTGCTAAATATAAAGATTGAAAACAATGTTACTTCAGAATAGCCGCTAGGACTTTTATGAACAAATGGTCTGACCCTGTAAGGGTTAATTATATCATGATCCTAATTAATCACAACAAGACTGAACTGTTACTGACTCAAAAAATAATTTCAGTTAGAGATTCTTCAGACAATTTTTTTTTTAATAGTTTTTTTTAGTATTTCGTTCTTAGATCAAATCTGGGTATCCATATGATCTGTATACAGTAGGGCAGCTTCAAAAGATAAGTGTAGTCACATGTTGGTAAAGTTGACACCTGTTATTGCTTCATGTAAGAACACAGGACTTATCTAGGTGATCTCTTGAACTGATGAGTCCAACTCTTTCTCTTCTCAGCACTTATCCCATTTCTGTGTTGTATTCCGTTGCTAATGTCAATGAGTCTTCTTTCCCGATATACATTCAGTAAGTCACCTTTTCAGTAATTTACTAATCTTTCCATCTGTCATCTGGAGATCTTTATCATTTTAGTTTAGGGTCTAGGTTAAATTCATTTACTTTCCTTCATAAGTCTCAAGTAGTTTCTTTGAGGATTCCTTTTAAGAGTTTACTAAGTTATCTGAGTTATCTGAGTCTTTTTTCTGTTCGATCCTTCTGAAGACCGGTTATACCCTTGCTGTTAGGACTTTATTTCTCCAAATATTCATGTCCAAATGGTGATTGGTTATTCACTTTACTGCAATTTTCACTCTATTTCTAATTATGCCTATTGGTCAATTTAACTGTTATAGCACAAATGTCAGAATACCATGTAAATTACTGCTTCCCATTGGACAATGATTATTTTCTATTCTAAAAAATTCCAAGGTAAGATGGTCAAAATATGAGCAGAAAAAACAAAAAAAGCGCAAATATTTAATGTTTATTTTCCAAAAAAACACTCTGTAGCTTTGAGATTTTTTTTTTTTTTTTACCTTTGCTCTTGCTTTTCTTTGATCAAATATTAAAGAGATGACTTGAAGTAAACATGGTTGTAGCTCTGACTGTGCATTTCTGTTGTTGTTATTGTGTCTGGTTTAGTCTGAAACTGCAAAACTCCTAAATGATGTTGCATAATGGCTGGCCAGATAAAATGCTCCAATTCTTTGATCCATTAACTACCTCTAGCTGTGAAAGAGAGATACTTGAAATGAAATGCTGTAAATAATGAAGCCCCGTGAGGAGCTGAGACATTTTTGAAGAAAAAAGAGCTCTAGGTCATTATTTGTTTCATGATCCTAAATATGCCAGATATAATAGTTAAAATTAAATGTGCTAAAGTACATTTTGTACACTTCAGGTGAATGACAGTGAAAAGCATTCAGCTGAAATCAGTTACATTCCTAAACTACTACTAAAATATTTTGAGGCTCACAGCAGCTTTCAAACAATGAGAGAGGAAAAAATTATTTCCTGTATCTATCCATTATATACACACATAGTGTAATAATTTTGTCTTAACTCTTCATTTAATTCTAGCCCTAATGCATATTCTTCTCTTTTAGATCTGCAGAATTCTGCCTGCTACTGTTTCTTTTCTCTTGCCCCACGGTGGTCCTTAGGAAGAAGACTTCTGATCTTTGAATTTTAGAAAAGAGGCTGCATCAGCTGTTCCTGTTAAATAGCTTTTGTCTTTTAGGAGAGTCTCCATTGTTCACATTTCTTCTGCTGATTTCCAGAAACCTCTCTTATGTTCAGTTCCCTAGCTCCTTTAGTGTAGTGGGAAATCTGATTTTTTTTAATGGGTGAGATGAGAACAGAAGAAAGGAATTATTTGCTTTATAATTTCATTTCCATTTTCTTTTGCCTTTGTTTATAATTCAATGCTTTCTTTTGCTCTTTGGTTTTTTTCAGACTCACAGCAGAATGCATGAAAAAATACTGAAAAAACATGAGAAAAAAATTATGAAAAAATGTTAACTTCTGAACATTGTGAAAAGAGGGAATAATTGTGTACTTAAGACAGAAGATCTTTGCTAAATTAGATGGCAGTTTAAGTGGCAGTCTGTTTCCAAGTGTGAGAAAGTTAATTTTTGAGGAATGATGGCTAGTAACTATAGCTGGGAAATGTAAAACTTGGATTTTCATGTTGGTATTTATGCAAATGTCCTATCTCAGCTTAAGAAGCTGGTGAAGTCTTGTATTTAAAACTTGGAAATGCCCATGTATGATTTTTTAAAATCGAACAGTGATCCTGTAATATGCATAGAAAGTCCAGTTCTTTTTATCTTTCTTAGAGTTTAAAAATACCCTTTATTTTACTAAAGAGCTGGGTTAAAACTATGGATTGATTTGAATAGTTTTCATCTCTAATTTCTCTTGCCTTTGTATTCCACTAATACTGAAATAAAGTTTTGATTTGAGGTGCTGTAAGTAGTTAAGACTGCACAAACTCTGTGAGTTGATGCAATGTGAGTGCACCTGACCCACGTGGATGGTAACGGGGTTGGAATGTGCCTTTGCACGATCACATTGTCTGCCCACCTGCAAGTTACTTATTTGCTGCTTATTTTTGCAGTGGAAAGTTGTTGCATCACTGATAATGTCATGTCATGTTCTCCATTCTCCTTTCACATCTCTGTCAAGGCAATAACATTAATTTGTGTCCATTTGAATAATAGTCGTTGTCACATGGGAAGAGATCTTGTGACAGGCATGGGCTTTGTTTAGCAAAAACACTTTTAAGAAATGGCAATTTTGAGAGACTTCATTTTATGGGAAAGAATCAGTGTGGCTGAACAATTCAAACCCATAATCTTTTATTTCAGTGTGACCGCTTGCTGATGCACTAGGCATATGATAAATGTAATTCACTTTCCATGGTGCAGTCTTAACACCCCATAACTACAAACTTTCTCTCACTTTTTGATTGCTGATTGCTGCCTTTTTGTTTGCTGAGCGATTCCAAGCTCTTCGATGCATCTTTGTGCTTGCTTACGAGAGTGTCATATGTGCCTGTTGTTTTGGCTTTGTGCTCTGATGTTGCTAGTGCACAGAAGAAATGAGCTTTTCAGGAGCAGCCACTGCCATTTTTAAATCTACCCTGCAGCAGGGCCGGCAGCTGCTCTGGTTGACTGCAGTCCTGAGGGACCTTTCTGGCAGTTGCTGAGCTGGCTGGGACTGACACAGGGCAGTCTATCCTCGTCCCAGACAGGGCACCCTGCAGCCCCTCCTTCCCAAAATCCTACAGGGACCTAACACTAAAGAGATTCTACCTGTAAATGTATCACTGCAAGAGAGTGCATCGGACTGATGAAGGTGTGAAGAGGAGATAATGCGATTCGAGTGTGATTGAGGCTACTGCTGGGGTTCCCGGGCTGGAATTACTGGTGCTGTACAGGTCAAAGCTACTCCTGTTAATTAGGCAAACGACTGGAATACTGTGCAAAAAAAAAAAAATTGGATAATTCTATATCCAAAATATTCTATTAAAAAACCCCAAAACAAACACCCCACACCACCTGCCCATCAAAACCCCAGCAACCCGCCACCAGACAAAAAAGCCTCAATGGCTCTGCACTTAAAGACATTAAAATTTTTGCATTAAACTGAGGTGATCAGACAAGAATAAAATGATCCTTGTAAATTATTCAAGGTCAGCAGGTTACCTACCCATGAAAAATGCAAATGCAGCCCCAGGAAGTATCAGCCCTTTGGGTTTCTTTTTTTTTGACATAAGTGTCAATGACATAAACCCTGAGTAGTCATTTCCTGGGCATGCTTTTTAATGAAAAATGAGTATAAAGTAGAATTTAAATAGAGATGGGCAAGGACCATAACCAGTGTCATCTTACAGGGAGACCAATGGTTTTCCTTTCTAATGTGGGAAGAAGAAAGCATGAGAGTGAATTTGGTGAGCTGTGTTTAAATACCCTATTAAAAAAACTCTGTTTGTTTAAACTAGTAAAAAACATTGGCACCATTTTTTCATGTATTATGGAACATGCTCAGGAGGCAGAATTAACAACAATTTTGTTAAAGCAGGGTTTATGGATAGGAGGTTCATACTGCAGCTTGCTGGCAGTCTCCACACCATATTCATTTTGAAGTGACACTGTGGCCAAACAGCCAAATATTAGCTGAAATTATTAGTAGAAATTATTAGTATTGCCTAGAGTTGAGAGCAGGTCAGGGTAACCTGATGACTTGGTAACAAGGTTTTTTCCCCTCTTTTTTTTAACCCTGATATTATTTTGCCACTCTGTCAAACCAAAACGTTCTCAGATTTTTGCCTCTGCTGGGTAGTGTGATTAGAGAGATCTCAGCAGCCATGTGAAAAATTGGCTTTGGAGCCTACAACAATATCTGCTGCCATGTATCGAGTCCCCACACTCATTACGTGTGCTAAAACGCAATTGCTGACTTCAGACAAACACTGGGAGAGCATTTAACTACCTTAAGTGTATCCATGGCACCCATCTGCCTTTCAAAATCCTGCAATTTTTAAGGGTGGTTCCTTTCTTCAGATTTGGGCTCTATATGAAGAAAGTACATTGCTTTGGCTCTTCCTGGACCTTTCCCCATGTGTTATAAAGGTTTTGCTTACCATATATTAGATCTGGAGAACTTTTTCCCCACAGTATTACTTTCTAGGACAGTTTTAGTGCTATTTGCATCTGAAAATGTAAATCCTACTTAATGAGGTGGATGTCTGTTTTCTGACCAGTGATGTTTTCTGTGAAATCATGTAAACTGTGAACTGTAATGCCTTTACTTTGCATGCAAATACGGTCTTCAACCTTTTCAAGCAAATATGCTTCCAGATGTGTCTGTTACACCTCTGATAAATGAACAGTGATAAATAATGAATACAAGAACTTAGGCTGGTCTGTCTTTCTCTGCTCTCTTCCAGAGTGCTAAAGGAGAAATCTCATTAGCTAGGGGCTCTGTTGTACTTAACTGATGATCCTTCATGTAGTCTAACGCCTCTGGGCCATTTAGAAGGTCAGGAGCAAAGGGTGAAAAACATGATGATTTTTCAATGTACGTAAGCACAGCTGGAATTTGGCACAAATTTACCGATGGAAACATAATCTACTTCCTACATAGATAACTACATTACTTGTTCTTCTGTTGCATCTGCATAGCTTTCCTTATCCCCTCCTTCAAGATTTTATTACATGTGAGAGACTCCAGAAAACTGTTCTGTAGGTCAGCGGTCTTCAGAGGAGGGGAGCAGGGTTTATGTGCCTGTATACTTAATTTATAAGGTTTTTTGGCCTTTGAGTATTAAGTAGTTCATCATTGTTCCTTTTTTTTTTTTTTTTTTTTTTTCTTTTTCCCCTTTTTGTTAATTTTTCTACTTCTTGTGACTCAGTTGAGGTTACAAGTGGGTTCTAGTTCTTTGGAACTCAAAGTATTAGCTCTGAGTTTATTCCTGGGGAACAAACAAATGTTTTGTGAGTAGTCAAACCACTTTATCTATCTGACTATCACTTGTTAACTTAAGCTTTAACATCTATTCACCCAGGGGTATTTTGTATTAAGGAATGGGTTACCTTAAGTTCAACTCCTGATGGTGATTCAAATGAGTTGCACAGGGAGGGACGCTGAGAGTGTGAGGAGAATATCAGCTGCATCCGAGTGACAGCTGCCCCTAGTTCATCTCAATATCGTGAAGTTTGCACACTCCTAGCTGTTTGCTAGAAAGAGAGAGACAAGTGTTGTACTCTAATGTATCCTTGTTACTTGTCCGTCTTGTGCTCAACAGACCTTTCTTGTCCTGCGTTGTGTGTTGTCTGCCAGGAATGAATGTAAATGTGGCTTTAATGTAGGCTTAGGTGATGCTGCTGAGCTGTTGTGGCTACCTACTGTTTTTCTTACTGGTAGATAACTGGCATTGGTCCATGGCTCTGCTTTTATGCTATTGAGGACAATCAATCTCAGTAAAGGCATTTTCAAAGAGTGTAACAGAAGTATGATAAAGATTTATCCTTAAATATATGGTGTGCATTTAATCAAAAGACTTTTGGTGTTACTCTTTATACACATACAAAGCACATCTTGTACAATAGTATAGAATCTAGCTTTGTAGTTAGCTTTTGCTCACAGAGGTATGCACCAGAGGAAGGAATATTTATAAAGCTTTTTATTTTGGGTGAAAATGTTCTTACAGAGAGGAAAAACAAAGTAACTGCCTGAAGTCTTTGTTCTCTTTTCTAAATAGCCTCGTTTTCTTAGTATGAAACTTTTTAGAGTAAATATTTTAAAGTCAAAATAAGGCGATGGAATCATGTCACCAACAGCCAATTGCTCAAGTTGTGTTTTCTTGCTAAGTTGAACATATTTTGCTGTCACAGCTTATATTATAATGGTGTGGAAAAAACATGAAAAATGCAAAGTTTTTGTTTATCAGCAATAGCTTTTGTCTTAATGTGTATGTTTTAAAGTTTGTGATTTTACAATTCAGTGCCTTATTTCCATGGTGTCTTCAATACTTGCTGAATTCTCTAGAGTGTTAAGCTAGAGAAAAAGGAATGACTGAGACATGGTTTTAAGTAAGTAAATGTTTCAGAAGGGATGGTTGAAAAGGTTGCTGTCTGTGCCAGGAGACAAAGTGAAAAGCAAGAGAGATGTGTCAGGGAGAAGTTACTGGAACACACCCATAAATGGAACTGCGAGGAGTCAGATGAGTGGGTCTGCACTGAGTAGTGGCAATCTTTCTCTGGTTCAAAATCTAGCGGACAATGGAAAATTTAGTAGTGGACAAAGATACTGCAGAATATAAAGGGAAAGGCCAAACTTCTGCTTTCTGGGATGGCATTATGACTAATAAAAACATTGTTTGTGTTTGTAAAATGATAAAGGTTTAAGACAATGTAATAGATTTTTATTATTTTGATCCTACAGACATGAGGAGGATTCAACAGCATCTTGGACAAAGGAAATAACATTTGGATGTTAATTCAGTGAGAGTGGGAAGCAAAGTTATAGACAAGGGAAGAGGATTTGGGATAAATAAAAGCAAAATTTGGACCCGAGAAGAATACCGTCATAATCACAGAAATGCAACAAAAGACACTTTACCCAGAGGAAGGCCTTTGTTTGTGGAAGCATTCTATTATGTTCTAAAACATTAGTGACATCTGTGGTGTATCCAGCAGCTGACAAATAAAACAGAGCCAGTAAATGAGCTGAGAGACACAAATCTGTGCAATATCCAGATGATCGTTACTTTCAAAGTCAAAGCTAACAACAAGAAGCCCTTGAAGGAAAAGAGATGAAGAGGGGAAGTATCATCAGTCATGAAGCTTTGAGATGCTTCTGAGAAAATGCGGGAATATTATTAATAAAAAATTGAGCATTTAGAGAAGCAGGCTTAAAACTGAAGAAAAGCTCAACTGCTTACAGGGAAGGTCTAATAGATTAACAGCAGACTAATAGCAGAAGAGCTAAGAAAGGTGTTAAGAAAAGGATCCAAACTTAGAGTCTGAAGAAGAAGAAGAATCCAAATGCTGTATTAATTAAATAAAAACAAGCAGAACAAACAGTAAGTTGTCCTGCACAGCTTCCACATTCCCCTATAATTTCCATCGAGTGTGCAATGTGAAGGGAAATACTTTTTTTTTTTTTTTAAGTTTGGAAATCAGATGTACTTAATGGGGGCAAGGTGTTCATCTGATCAGATCATGGAAAACTTTTGGCAAAACTCTCATGGGATTGTTTCTGATTCTTGCAGAGTAACATATTTAAGGAATTTTCAGTTTTTTATGTGGTGAGGTGAGCTCTTAAAGGCTAAAGTATTTTACCTTCTTCTTGGTTGTTATAGCTATCCTCCCTCCAGAAGTCTGAGCTCTTCACTTTGAGGAGCTTTGATTTTTATAGAAAATACTAAAGAAGGCTTTAAGAATTCTGAGCTATCACTGGATGTATTATATTATGTGTTTTGGTGGGGTTTTTTTTTGTTCGTTTAGGTCTGCTGGAGAGTTATTAGTGTTTTATAAAGGACTAAGGATAATCTGTCTTTCCTGTAAAATTACTTTTATTATTTCTTACCTCTTTTTGTAGTAAGCTTAATTTGTCAGACCGAATTGTGATTTTTAGCTGATGTTTTTTCTCTGATAGCGTCTGTATTGAGAATTTTGCATTGACAATCAGAAGGTGAAAAATGCATGTATATAGATTCAGTTTCAGGATGCTTGAGAGAAATAGGCTATATACGTTAATATAATTAATTGGTAATGTCAGAAAACTTTGATAGAGATTTACTTAAGTCAGGACTCTTTGATGTATCTAAATGTGAATGGAAAATTTTATCAAACCAGTGGTAATTAGACAGCAGCAATAATTCAGTTAATGTTGATAGCAACTCATTTGGTGTTAAGTCATTGCAAAGATCTCTCTGAATCTTTAAATCTGTAAAGGTTTCACTGATCAATAGCAATTGCCCAAACCAATTGCTTCTTTTATTTGTTATGCTGTTTTTATTTGTTGTTATATCTAGAGTAAGGCAAATTTACTCGGGTATAAACTTGTAGGAATTGCCCTACTGAAGAGGAGGCAGACTGTGATACATTTCATCTGTTTGATTCAGAGGAAAGTAGGTCTAGGGGCCAAATTCTCTCCTGTTTATCTAGAGTAAAAGAAATACTTATTTGAAGTTAGGACACTGAGTATTGACTCAGGATTCCGGTTAACATCTGTGGATCAATTAGAGACTTCCTGTGCTGCTGTTGCAAGTCATTTGATATTTTCCTTCAGCTTCCCTTCTATATAATGTTTTGCTGAGACACTGCAAAGATGAAATTCACTACTAATTTGTGAGCCGCATTGATTCTGCAGTGTGAGGGCCATATTATCACATAATGAGTTGTCAGAAATCTAATTATATAAAATTATATAAATGTAATTATATATTATCTAATTATATTTTCCTGAAGAACTTCACAAAAACAAACTTAGTTTCAGAAATTAAACATGTATGCCTGCTAAAGGATAGATGAGATTGACAGCCAGTAGGGAATTGAGTTGGGATAAAACCAGTTTGTGTATTTCTTGAAGAAATGTGAGTTTCTTTTAATTCAAAGGAAATGTGAATCATAGTGTGTGAATTCAGCATGTCATATGCAGAAGTTTATTTTTAGAATATATGCTCTTATTTAAAAATGGAATGGCTAATATACGCCTTAATGAAGGATGCCTTAGGATATTTCTTGGCTTTTCTTAAGCAGGAGTATTGATAGAGTATTGATTGACTGACTGTTCTCCAACATCAAAGTAAATCCTCATCTTGTGAGTTACATCACAGTCACTGGGCATTTACAAAAGGTGGAGATAGCAGCCGCTTTTCTATAGGTAAGGACACATTATTTAGGCCTTCCTAACATATTGCCACATTAATTTGTAATTTCCAAGGGTGTAGGTGTATGAATTTCATTAGCCAAATGATTGCGGTAAAACGTAGGAAAACTTAAACCTTTTTACCTTTTTTTACAAAAAGGTAATGGTTTACCTTGTTACTATTTGTGTGTGAAAATTATTCTTTTCTCTTCTACTTCATTTCTTCATTTTCCATAATGATGTGTGGTCATATTTTTTGAAGACTGAATATTTTTTCTGTTTCAGAGCGCCGTAGCTAAATGTTTAACCAAAATCTAATTCAAATTGTGTTTTGTATCTCAATAAGAATTAGCAATGGCTTTAAGTAGGAAATAAAAGAAGTATTGTAGGCTTGTAAGGTATGTTTGTAATGCAATAATATCATAATTACTTATTAAGATGTTACAGAACAATTTGCTAATTACCTGTTCATAGAATTTTAGAATGCTTCGGGTTGATGAGATATCCTGAATTACTTTCAGCTTGTGCTAAATTCTTTTAACCCAATTACTTACACTTGTGAATTCAGCTATAATATATATAGCTGTGTGCTGTAAATGTTTAAAATTATACTTAATTCATCCAGAGATTGATTTAAAGAGCATGGTTAGTTCTCATAATGCTTGAGTGGACTTAAACTTGGGCATAAGACATTAGATGGAATTTTGTTTCATTGCAAATAGTAGCATTGGAGTGACATCTTTAAGCCTAAGAAGAATCTCTTGATTCTGGGACCCACAGAAATGGGTCCCGTGTATGGTATATCTACTGCATGGAAGCATTTCTATAAAAGGGGAACTCTTTTTCTAGCATGGAAATGTTATAGAATTACAGAGAACAGATTTTGAGGTCTGCTGTTCTATTCTTCTGCCATAAGGCAGAATAAATTATGTTTTAGTCATTTCTGCCTTAGTCATTTCTGATACATTTGTCTAATGTATTCTTTCTTTCTTCCGCTCCTTTTCATAATTAGCAGCATGGCAGTCACTTAAATATACTCCAGTAAATCACAGGTACTGTCTCTTGCTAGGTACTGGATGGATGTAGCATTAAACCCAAAAAAATTTCTTTAGGCATGTGCAGCCCAAATGTCCAAAATAGTTTTGGTAAAGGAGCAAAAGAGAAAGGTTCATTTAAGAAGAATCAATACCAAGTAAAGGTGCTGATCTCTGTGCACATCTCTAGTTTCTGGAAACCTTTTTCTTGGCCATTTTTCAGTGTTTCATTATAGGATATGGATGAGATAAGCCTAAATACAGATATTAGGAATAGAATCTGTATTTCTTATTCATAAATGAGAACTTGGCTTTAGGGGAAATATCAGTCTCAGTGGCAAAGCATCATAAAGATAATTGACAGGTGGCCTAATGAACACCTCTCCCTATCAGTGTTGGAAGAACTGAGCTATACCTTATAAAACTGTGTCCTTCCAATCCACAGCTGGACTTAATTCTCAGTGTGAGAAATGCAGGTGCCAGGAAGGTATCAGATGCCTATTTGTTTTTAAACTCCACCAGACCATGTGCTAACTTCAAAATATTTTGAAGGAAAGTATGCATGTAGCTTAGTATTTGGTACCTTAATCACTACACCCCCTGACAAAGAGTCCTTCCCCACTTTCCTGTAGCCCACTAGGGAAAGTACAGGAAGACCACTATAGGGTCTCCCTGGAGCCATCTCTTCTACAGACTGAACACCCCCAGCTCTCTCAGCCTGTCCTCACAGGAGAGGTGCTCAAGGTGATCATCTTCGTGGCCTCCTCTGGACCCACTTGAGCAGGTCCATGTCCTTCTTATGTTGGGGCCCCAGAGCTGGACACAGCACTGCAGGTGGGATCTCACGAGAGCGGAGCAGAGGGGGAGAATCCCCTCCCTCGCCCTGCTGCCCACAACTGCTCTGGATGCAGCCCAGGACATGGCTGCCTTTCTCGGCTATGAGTGCATATTGCTGGGTCACATTGAGCTTCTCCTCAACCAATATCCCCAAGTCCTTCTCCTTGGGGCTGCTCTCAATCCCCTCCTCACCCAGCCTGGTTTTGTGAATGGGATTGCCTTGACCCATATGCAGGATCTTGCCCTTGGCCTTGTTGAACTCCATGAGGTTTGCATAGTCCCACCTCTCCAGCCTGTCCAGGTCCCTGTGGATGGCACATCCCTTCCCTCCAGCATGTGACTGCACCACACAGCTTGGTGTCGTTGGTGAACTTGCTGAGGGTGTCTAAATCCCACTGTCCGGGTGACGAACAAAGATGTTAAACAGCGCCGGTCCCCACACTGGCCCCTGAGGATGCCACCCGTCACTGCTCTCCACTTGGACACTGAGCTGTTGACCACAACTCTTTAGAGTGTGACCATCCAGCCAATTCCTTACCCACTGACTGGTCCATCCATCAAACCCATGTCTCTTCAATTTAGAGACAAGGATGTCATGTGGGACAGTGTCAAATGCTTTGCACAAGTCCAGGTCCTAGAAATTTGCTATCAATAATATTAGGCATGGTATCATCAAGGAGTACTTGTACCAATATCTAATAACAGAAGATCAAAATCCATATTACAATTGCTCACTTCCAATTTAAGCTTGCTAAAAAATATTGTATTAGTTGGTATTATCTTGTAAAAGAAATTATTTTCATGCGAGGTTTATCATACTTAACACTAAACTCTGGATAACATCATCTATGTTATTGTCTTCATAAAACATAGTGACAGGATACTAAGATAGTAAATGTCTTTGGTTATAAACCAAAGTTTAAATCAGCATTGCAGAGGTGAAAACCTTTGTTATAAAACTAAATTTAGTACTAATAAGCATTTTTAGAAAAGCATATTGAAAGGTCGAACATTGTTACATTAGCAACTCTGTGTCTCTAAAATTAATGTCTCTGAGTAATACAGGTCTGCTCATAAATGTTCAGATTCAGTGAATGGCTGGGTTATTGGTGGTTGTAGATTTGAGGAGCAATCTTTTTGTTGTACTTTCTTACTGGTATATGTAGTTCATATGTGCCTTCTGCAGATTTAGGATTGCTTGCATTCTTAAAATCCTAACCTTAAGAAATACAAGTATAATCTACTTGTACACTTATATTATGTAGAACAGTTGGGAAAAGTTCATTGTGAGGCAAGGCCTTGTGGTTAAGGGAGCATTACATATGACTCCTGAACAGTTCTGTTGTGTTCAGCGTTACATGAGCTGACTTGCCAGTTACCATCGTCTGTCCTTACCTGCACATAGGATGAGAATTCATGTGGTGTTTGACAAGCAGAAGCACTCTTCTTAGGTTTCTGATTATAATCACTTTTTTTTTTTTTTTTTTCCCTAATGAGATTAATGTTCCCAACTATTTCCAAAGGAAACTTGGGGTGTTTTTCAGTAGAAATAGAAGCCTAATACTGTATGAAAATACAGAACACTGAGACAACATCTCATGGAGTTAACAATAAGGTGACAGACAGTCTTAGAATTTTTTGAGTGGTTACAAAGTGCTTACTTAACTGCTGGAATTAAGGAAAAAAGCTGTAATGAAAGAACTCTTACTTGATACGAGTTCAGAAAGTTGACGGTGGGCGGGTTGGGGGAGTGTAGCAGCACCTTAAGTCTTACTAGAGGACTGAAGCAAAGGACTATTACAGGCATAAGATCAGAACTGAAAATGTGTTAGGATGGATTAACTGTGCTTATTCTGTTGCAGTCCGTGAGCTCAGGCAGGAGTACATTGCTAGATATTTGGTTAAAATCAGCTCTGCTGCCATGTTGCAATCAAGAGAATCATCAAAGCAATCTAAACCGCCTCATGTTCTCCTGTGTTCTAAAATCTGCAACTACTAATTCAGGGAAAGCTATGAAATCCTTTTTACTGAACATAAGACATGTAACTTATTCTTTTCGCAGACGTTTCCTAGAGATGCTAGAGACTGGATATCAGTATTGCTTCCTTCTGTTACTGCTGTGTTGTGTCCCATGCTTTCTGTAAGCACATTCAAGCCTTGGGGAACATCTGCTATATTCCTCTGGTTTTGTTTTTGTTTTGTTTTTCTGTATCTGCCTCTGAATTATTTCTTAACGTAAAAACTGACCAAAGAAGCACTGAATTATGGACTTGAACAAGAAAAAGCAGAGTTGTCTTAACTAAAGAGCGTAAGGCCTGGTTTGGAACTGCAGAAATTTCCCAAAGTCTTTCTCAAGCAGCATAAAATGAGACTTCTTTAATGACAGGGGTTTTTTTTGTACACTTGAAAAATGGTGTTTAATTTGGAAATATATAAAGAATGCCCAATGAGGGATAAATCAATATTCTGTAATATGGGGTTTAATTAATTCATGGAGATTCAGCAGGATATACCTTCCAAACAGAAACTGCGATATAAGCTTTTAGTTTTCTTTTTTCAGAGGTAGTTTTGCTGGAATCGCATTTCTCACAAATCTTATGTTGTTTACACTTACAGTTTTTGATCTTCCGTCCGTATACCAGCTGTCAGGAAAACACCAAGCCCACAAATTACCGATTAGATAGGCAGCACAAAGGACACAAGCTGCTGCCGTTTGGAAAGCTCAGCACTCTTTCCAAAGAATTTGCACCATTTGAACTGTATCAGTTTTACTTTCACTAATGATATATTATGTATCTTGTTTGGCAGTGTGGAGTTTATCATAAATATCTCTTTTGTTGAGTTATGAAGTCAGGTTAACAAATGTAATTACAGTTACTTGTCATCAGAGGTCATGTTTTTCAATTTAGAAAGAAATCCAATGTCTTTTAAATGGTTCCTTGATGAAAATTTGTATCAGCTGCCCATAAGAAGCAACAGTGTGATCATGCTGTCTCAAAAAAGCTTTTCATCAAAGGTTAGAAATAATCTTTGGCATTCAAAGACAGTGATTTTTGCAAAGAAGCCAAGCAGGCCACTTTACAATCTATGTGCCAGTTTGCTTGGGTGTTGTTTTTGTTTTTTGTAGGATTTCTTTTTTTTCTTTTTCTTTCTATCTCCCCATTACTAGCTTCAGCTTTCAGGCAGCAGCATCTGTTTTCTGGAGTGAGGAAAAGAGCACCGTGTCAGGAAATCCTTTGTAAATAGGATGCATTTTTTCATACTATGCAAACACAGTTTAGTCTCTGTCAGCCAAAGCTTCAAAATGGGGAGCCTGTAGCTTGCCTCCCAGACCTATCATTTGGCGCCTGTGTAAGAATGTTGTGGTTTTGGGGGGCTTTGAACACACCACATTTACCAATCAGGGCATATGATAAATTTATTTATTTATTATTTTTAAATTGTGCTCTCATTCCATTATTGTGCTGTTTAGATCCAGCTCCAAAAACCAGACAATTCTGTGTCGGTACAAATCCATCTGTTCAGTTCAGAAGGTCAGAACTCAGGTGCACATCAGGAAGAAAAGACTTGTAATGCCATAGATTGCACAACTACACAAACAGGTCCCAACTCTGCAAAGCTTATCAACTGTCTGGTTTTGAGTAGCTCTATTTAGGGCAGATGTGTGACTAATCACTCAACTGAAGTGCCACATTTAACAGGACTTCATTGCGTCTGAATTCTGCAGAGATAGTTCAGATGGAATGTATTCCGTTCTTCTGTGCAGACATAACCTACCCTCAGTGGCAGTTTTTAATGTGCAGAGTGAAGAAATTGTCAAAGCTGCCACAAGACCGTTCTCAGAACCTCTGTTTATGGTTTCACATAGTTCTGTTCCAATCTCCAAGCTGACAGTCTTTATTGAAGACACTTTATTTCTAAGCAAACCATAATCTTCAGTAGTGTTTGGTAGCAGCAACTTTTAAATAAATATAGGCAAGGGCTACTCATTTTATAATTTAAAGTCTTTGTGATTTCCTTTGGTTCTTTAGGGTAGGCTTTTTGTTTTCTGAATCAGTGGATGTAAAATTGAAACTAATGTTGAAAAATTAGTTCAAATAATTTGGAATTATGTGCAGTCTGTGCAAGTCTTATGAAGTGCAAATAATTTCTGAATCATTCAGTCAAGGTTAAATCATTTATGATGTGTTCTATGAGCTCAAATCTGCAAATGTGCGATAGGGTGCATTGTTTGAGATGTTCGGATCCATGTAGAGGATGTGATCAGAAAGACTTTAATGAAGAACCTTCTCAGTCCTTGACAAAACTTTTAAGTGGGCCAGACTAGGTCCTTTCTGCTTGGAAACTGAAGAGGCAGTGTCTTCCAAACAGTAGTATTGCAAAAGAGCTATTTAAAAAACCGAAATAGCTATAGAGGAGGAAACTGTACAAGATAAGAGCTCTGGTCCAACTGGAGCACATCATCTTAGTTGTCCTTACTTGCATCTCCTACCTTGCTTTCCATGTGTCATTTCCTTTCTTCAGAAAACAAAATATATCAGTGAACTGCTCTTTATGGGAAACTTGATTACTGAAACTAGAGATGGACTAGAAAAGCAATTATTTGTGACCACTGTGGGCTCAGAAGGCTTAGAGAGACAAAAAAAATAAAGTGAAAGTTGATTGCTTCCAAAAGACGTTTTCTGTTTTCTTTAAACATGCTCTGTTATTAATGACCTTTTTACAAGACCTGTTCAGAAAATTTTTAGTTAAATTAAATCCTAACAGTGTAGGGATTGGAACCTGTATATTGCATGTGTCCAGTCATTCCCTAAGTACCAAGCTGTAACGTAAAGCTATCTTTTCTTTTTTAGCCTGTATGTTTGATTCCCAAATTTAAAAATTAGTTTGATCAAAACCTGGTACTCTTCCACCTTTTCTTGGCGTGGAAGAAAGTTTGAAAGGTTTTGTTCAAGGTAACATTTGCAATGATCATGGTTAGTTAGACTTGCACGAATGACTGTTATGTTTGTTTTACAGATAAGTGAAAACCTGAGGAGGCAGGGAGGGATAATGTGTTTGTGTAATCCTAAATCTTTTCTTCATTTCTCTACATAAAATAAAAAAGGAGAACAGAGGGTTTGGATATGTGGATAAATAGCAATCTTCATGATAATGATAACTTTCCTTCTTAAGAAATACGATTCATTTGATACCTGGGAATTTTTAATAATGAATGCAACAATTTAATTACACAGGCAAAAATGTCTCTTCTTAAGATAAATATTTTTCCTTAGCATTAGCAAAATTTATTTTTTTCTGATGGAACAAGAAATACTTTTCTGGGTCGTATCTGACAGTAAAAATATATCTGTCATTTATTTGTATCTCAAACAGTTAAACTTAATATGAGCCTATACATAAAATGCATTGTTTAATCTAATTTGCTCTTAAAATTATTTATTACAATTGATAAAACACTTAGTGCTTACATTTTGATTAAAAGTTCCTTGAGTTTTGTTTGTCTTGGCATTCATTTTTTAAACTGAGCAGTGAAAGCTTGTTTTAAGAGAAATTATATGGGTATGTAGGGGCAGGAATTGAAAGGGAAAAATAGATGTTCTAGAATAATTTCTGCTGATCCGTTTTTTACGGTTTTTACCTGTGCAGTGGCATTATATACCACTTGTATAGTGCTAGTGTAGCATACAGTTGGATACCGACACTGGCTATTTTTTATCAAGATGGTTGCATAAGAAAGAAAACACCAAAACTGTTGTGCTTCTCCCCCCTTCCCCACTGTTACTGCGTTAAGATAATGAACAAGGAGTGGATGGTAATTGACTTTCTAAATATGGAAACCCAACACACTTCGGAGCATTTGCTTGAGAGCTGGAAGAGGAAAAATCAATAAGGAAATGAGAAAGCTGCTGTTTCTAGTATTCCATTAGCTGCTGTGTAATCTCATCAAATAAATCTTAATAGCAGAACAAGTGCATTTTAAAAGAAAATTTCACAGATTACTAGAGTAAAGTCGGCAGGTTCTCAGTATCTCATGTATCAACAGTTTAACCGTTGCTGAATGAAACAGTCGATATGTTAAGCTCCAGTGCATGTGACTGGACAGATTACTATTGATTTTGGTAGAGTTTAGGTCAGGCTTTAGTAGCCAAAAAGATCAGAATTGGTCAGCTGAAAATGAATGATGGAGTAGGCTGTATTTTCTCATTCATTTTCCTATTGGAGGGAGGCAGAAAGAACAGAGAGAAAAGATTAAAAAAAAAAAAAGGAAAAGGGATGCAGTGAGTCTTGGAATTTCTGATATGCTGCTTTAATTTGGTGTAACTTTCAAGTAAGGGTGATGTTTTGTATTAGTGTGGGGAAAAACAGATCGATGTTTTTTATTTCACTCAGTAGCATCCATGTTTATTAGAAGAATATAAGATAAAACAGGAGAAGCATTAACAAAGGAATTAAGTGAGGAGAATCACAAATCATACCTTTGGTATTATTTTTGTAGCGTTAAGCTTTATTGTAATGGGTAGAAGTTAGCAAATAGCTATCACCTCAATTCCAGTTTCTTTTCCATGGAGAATTGTTTACTGGTCAGCTGGAACAAGATGGTTAAATGTTGTTAATCTTTCCCAGAAAGTCATCACCTTTTATCTTCTTTTTTTTTTTTTTTTTTTTTTTTTCCTCCTGGTGATACAGATGAATCCTTATTTTCTTGGCTGAGATTTGTTTTAAGTACCTGTCTAGAAAACTTTATAACTGGTGTGAAATTACTCACACCTTCATACTGCATTCATATTGCAGGATGCATATTGCTTGCAGTAAAGATTATATAGTGAGCTAAGTTTACTCTTGCTTCTGCTGATCTCAGTGGGGTTTTTCTATGAATACACATGGAATTGCTTTTGAATTAAGAAACAATCTTCGTCCTGCATTGACAAATAATTTATTACATGGTCAATCTAACCCACACTACTCAGGAGACTGATGTCTGCCATGTTATATCATTAATACGATAATGGATGTTAAATAGTGGTTTTGTATCAGACTGTTCATGCTGGTTTTATGTGTTATTTGTTTTCTGTTAAAGTACTTCATAATTGTGTTCCTACTAATTTTCTATTCATAGCATTTTAATTATATGGGCTTCCCTCCTGGCATGCATTAATGTGGTAGCACCTACAAATCTAATAAAATAACCATTCTGATAATAAATTTCAGTCTGACACAAAGCTGCAGGAATAAAAATATTCTAGATCCATTAGAATATCACTCAAATTTATGTTTTCTAGGAGATGGCAGTCTCAGGCTTTTAGATTTAGTGTGAAATCTGATGCAATTTAAGCTGGAGAAACAGCCCTGAGATTAGAAACACTAATTTAAGACTCATTCCTCCCAGCTTCTCTCTCACACCAAGCATTCAGGCTTACAGGGCCTGCTATTTGCTCCTGTGGGAAAGATGGAGAAGGTTTCCACCTGCTTTCTGGTCAGTAGATGGTTGGCACTGCTCTGAGGCTACAGGTAGGTGATGAAGGTTTGAAAAAGGGTCAGGTGGAGGAAGACGCTGCTTGTAGGTGCGTGTACGTCATTTCCTTTGGTGGCTGTGGCAAGTGTGAGATCTTCTGCAGTTATGTGGCCTTAACCAAAGACATCCATGCTGTCTCTGACTGTTTCAGGGATTTCCTGCCTGCTGAGGCTAGCTGGCTAATGCCAGATGTGAAACCAGAGGCTGTGCCAGCACCTTGGTGGCTGGGCTCAGTGTCAGCAGGTAGCACAGAGGCAGCTCATGCCTCTGCTTGGTTGATCCTGAAAGTCTGAAAGGCTTCAGTCAAGTGAGGTGTGTGAACATGCAAGTTTTAAACAGCTCACTTCTTGATTATCTGGATCTGGCCATATACAGGCTGCAGGCAGCTAACTCTGAAGTGACTTTCTGTCCATCTCCCTGGCTGGGCCAAACTCACGTACTGCAGATGCTTTCCAGGGCTGCATGCAAGGACCTGGCCCAGGGCTCTGCATTTCCTTTTGGGTGCTGTGGGACTAAAATAATAAGTATTAGAGAACTTAACTGCTGAGACCATAAATCCTTTATTTGATCTAGCTTTTGTATTCAGTATAAGAAGGTAGAGAAAAAAAGTTTGAACAGAGACAGGAGGAAAGGTGTTGGTGAGGGTGACAAGCAGCAGCTGGGCATTTCTACCCATTAGGCACTGTCAGGAAGCCTGTTCTTGAGGTTGGCATAGTCAGAGTTTTTTCCTCTTGTATTGGCAGATTCCTTTTAATATTTTGATGCATAATCGAAAGCTGACATTTTCTTTGAAGAAATAACGTAGAGGAAAGTTGGATCTATAAATTTACTTTGACTCTTTCTTGGTTTTGTCAGGGCATGACTTGACATTCAGCTGAATGTTTAATGTATTTTTCTCTCATAGGCTTTATTTAACAGCTATTTCTAGATGACTGATGAAAAAGTATTTCACTTGCACTTGATTTGAAATGATGATGATTGTTTTCAAATGATATTGTTTGATTATTTTCATTCTCCTTGCTGAGAATGGGAAATGATAGTCTCACCCCACCTCATTGTGTATGTACGTGCATGTGTTTTTATGTGTGTGTGAGAGAGTTATTGTTAGCCACTACTGTCGCAGTACTGTAGAAAAATGAGTCTTTTAGTCCTCTTTTCATGGTGGTTGTTATCCAGCACCAGCATGTATTCTTGAGGTTGAAGTCTCTGCCTTTTACATCCCCTCTGAATGTCACATTTTATCTTCAGAAACATACATGGAGATGTGACTATACGATATACACACAATAAAATACATTTGACTGTCTGTCCCAAGCTGTGTGAACAGTAACGCATTTATTTTGAATTTCAGAATTAATATGGTTTGACTTTGAAATAGTTATATAGAAACTATTGTGTAAGAAGTAGGTTGTAGTGTAATTTTTAAAACGATTGCAACCTCTAGAGTTACGAGGTGTACTTCCAACTTTAGATTCATTAAACCCATTGCTATATGTCAGGAACCAGTTATCTTAAACAAAACACCAGCAGTGTGCCATGAGCTGAACAGGCTTGAGAAATACATAATGTGTGATTATTCTTATTTTCCTAAATGAAAATATTTTTACAGGTATGGAAGTAGCTATACCTGCTAAAGTCAGTCTGATTCTTGTGAACTCTGGAGAGATAGTGAACCTGAGTTCTTTGAGGTTGCTGATGACTTAATTTAAAATCTCTAATCTTTGTACATATGTACAGACCTAAATGATGTTGGTGAGGTTGTAGAAGGCTTTCTCTCCTCTCTCTCCTCTACTATCAGTGACCTATTTCTTTTAGACCTTCCAGTTACTGGTACAATTTTCATGTGTTCGCATGTGTGTTTGATTAATATTAACAGAACGTTAAAGTCAGTGAAAAATCATGCTTGTGTATTAAGAAGAGTTGGAAACATTTTTCCTGTCTTTGTCAAACTGAAGTTATGTGAAATATATTTTACCTTTACACCTCTTCTGAGAATTTATGTTATTTGGGGAATACAGTTTTCTGAGAAACAGAAGAATAAAGTTTTGATTTGTTTCTTCTTACAAGCAAAACTGCAGTTTGCTGTGCTAATTAGAGCAGCTGAATTACACAGCCTGCCTTAAATCCCCGGAGAAATCAGGAAAAGAGGCTGGCTTTAAATATTTCTTACTGTCTCCAAGGTTTTAAATTAAAACCTCTTTTGGTTAATGAGAAAAGCTTACAAATTCAGTTATTTGGGAGGAGGAGTGACAGGGAATTCTTCCCTAGTCACACTTCACTCAGAGCATGGCCTTTTGATTTAGAAAAACTATCACAGTCTATTAATAAACTGTGGCCAGCAGTACTTTTAAATTTGTTGGAGAAGTCTGAGGTCTCTGACAGATGCCTGAATACAGAGGGGAATAGAGTTTAGAGCAGCTGTAGGAACAATAAAAGATCTGTTGCTTCTCTCTCAAGTCTTTTAACAAGAGATACGATTTTTACCCAAGGTAACTAATACATTAAAAGACTCCACTTTGGGAGATGCATTTGAGTGTCCTGTTTGATGCTCGATGTACAAGCCTGCTCTATCTGTATTATTTTGCAGCCTAAATTCAAATCATAATTCCTTTATTTTTTTTCTACCTTTTAAAATCTTTAGATATTTGGTAGAGGTCTGCTGAGTCTGAGTCAGTGGGACCTTAGTTACACTAGGCCTTGAAATCTGATTGTGTAAGTCTGACTTGGTGATAAAAATTACACTGCTATTGCTTCTGAGTTTTTTATTTGAAACTTTTTATCATGAATAGCTTGATTGCAGTGTAAACGTCTGGATACTAATACTTGTCAACCTCAAACACTAGAAAACCTTTAATGTGCTGACAAAAACACGGGCTAAAAACAGCCTTTGAAATACTGTGAAAAGAATTTACTTAACTAGTGAAGAGAAAAATGTCAGTTTGTCTTGAATCATGAAAAATTAAAATTAATGAGAGTCGCTACATATGTAAATGTATTGCTTCAGAGAATTGTGGCAGAGATCTGCTCTCTTCATCTGCAGTAAGGAGGAAAAAAACCCGAAGAATTTGTTTTAGTGAATCATTAGAGAAGCGTATCTAATGGCAATTAATGGATAGAATAGGAAGAGTGCTTTTGTGTTAGGGCAAAATTTACCTTCATCAGCTGGGTTGTTCTAGTTTGTAACCTCCTACTCCAAACTACAAGGCTTAACTATATGAGCAAAATAAATTTACCTAGCAGCAGTGTTATCTAGAATAAAATTAGACGGGTGCCTTAAGGAGAAGTGACTTTACAACCTAAATCCCTGTCTTCCACTGTAGGCATTTGGGCATCAATTTCCATTCCTAGTAAAGAGCACGGTAATACCATGTGTGAGTTTTGTGTGAATCGTAATTTTTGTTGTAACTCACCTGATTTTTCAATTGCTTGTAATCTCACAGCTCGGATTATTCAGGTAGAGACTGCATTTCAGTTGCAACCAAATGCCAAGTTAGTGATAGAACGATCATATGTAGATACAAAGTTTTGAAAAACCAGAATGTGCTAAATGCTTTAATTGCCTGCAAGTTTTCTTAGAAGTAATGAAGACTCAAGTCAGAAACTATTCCAAGGTAGTGTAAGGAAATCAAAGGCCAGAAGCCACAGCATGTGAGCTAGACCAGAATGAACCCAGGATGCTGTCACTTAGAGGTGCAATATTAAAACTCCCTGTAGTTGTGAGTTGATCATGTTGAACATAAAAGCAGGAGTGCTGCTGCCTGAGTGTGTCACTCCACCCTTCAGAGACAGTAATTATTACCTTTGCTGCACTATATCTCTGCTGTAATGAGATTTCCTATTTCTAGTCTAAATCTCCACAATGGGAATCTTTCCAAAACCTAAAATAACGGATATCTGAGAAGTGAACTCATAAGAGTTTTCAAAGAGCCATGGAGGATGTTTGGGTGGAAGGAGGACCTCCCGCTTGTGCTATCCCTGCAGATCCGACCATGGGCTCTTTTCAAAATGGTATCTCTTTGTCTAAAATACTTGCCAGGGGAGACGTGGTACACTTGGTTTTGACATGCCAGAAAAGCCAAAAGGACAGAAGAATCCTTATGCCCTTTCTGGGATCTCATTATGCAGTGTACCTCGAAATCCATATAGAAGCTTTTACTTTTAAATATTATTTTCAGCATTTGCAAAATAAAGCAAATTTTAGATATTGACTCCTTACTATAACTAGTATAACTATGTACTGTAACTACTCATATTTAAACTAATACGTGGTTTCATTTTCTGAAAGTGGGTTTTTTTTGGCCAAATGTGATAATTTTCTGTACATAAATTATCACGTACAAATACCATAAAAACTGATACAGTGTGACCAATATCAATCCGTTCCATATGGCCAGAATTGTATCTCTAAAATTGTTTCTCAAAACTACCTGTATTTTACACTGTATTCATACTTCCAATATGCAGGCAGAAAGCAAGTTTAAGATTTAGGTTCCAAACTGTCAGTGGAATATTAGTTTTGACATCTGATTGTGACAGTGTGACTATCAGGGATGGCTATTTTACCGCTAATGCATCTGTGTTGGGGATGTAGACAATGCTTGCATAGGTTTCTAACTGTTTGCAGTCCTCTGACAGTTGACCCAACAAGTGCAAGCACATGAGAATCCAGGTACCCTGGATACCCTTTGCTCCTATAATTGGCTGAAATAGAAGTTTGAAAATGACCAGAACAAAAGGCTAATTGTGGCACTGTATTTAATTTTAATTTTTAATTTGAATAAACTACTTCTTAATCTCTCTCTGTTATTCATAGTTTGTATGTTAGTGTTTCGGAGACATGTTATCACTATTTTTATTTTTATGAAGCCCAATGAACGATGCCTATCACGTTAGTATTAACTGCTTTTCTATAGAATACTCAATTTTACCACACTTTTTTAGACACTATCATAACTAGTACCAGCTACAGCCCAAATGTGGCTGCAGGGTTTTCTGCTCAGAATCCATTTAGCTTTGCACATGTACCATTTGAGATACACAGTATCTGAGCGTAAAGTAACTTGCACAGAATTGGTGGCATTATTTCTTCAGTAAGTATTCCCTAAGAAAGCAATTGCTTCTTCTGTACACCTGTTCTTCCTGTGGCATTGAGTTCTCGCAGTTTATAAAGTTTTTTGTTAATTACTTTTACTCTGCCTTTAAACTTTTGCTCTCCCCTGCCCCCTCCCCCAGCCCCCCATGGGAAGAACTTTCCTAAAATTAGCCCTAATTCCTACCTGTGAGTATCAACACCCTTTGCTAAATTTTCGTTTGTAAATGAGAAGAAATGAAATGTAGATCAGAACCATCTTGAGTACTGGAGAACTCTGAACATCTGGAATTCAAATTTGAACTGGGAATTCACTGCCTTAAAAAAAAAAAAAAAAAAAAGTCATAATGACCAACAGTTACAAACTAATGAATGAACAGAAAGACTTTTTTCCCCAATATATAGAAAAAACCATCTGAAATTAAAAACCACCATCCAGACTACTTAAAGCAAAGCAACCCAGTGTTACAAGAAGGATATATTCAAAATTTTAGTGCAAAATTAAGTTTTATGGTTCATCGACACCCAGTATTGTTAACATTAAAAATTCTTTAAGATTGAGAATATAGATATATAGGAATAAAATGTTGATGTTTATACTTGTGTGTATAGAATTGAATGAATTATTCAGTATTATGCTTCAGGTTATTATCTACAAACCACCTGAGGTCCAGAAAAATTTTCTCCACATTACGGAATCATGGTGCTTTTTGTAGCCTCTTTATATTTGAAATATTCAGTATAATTCTGTGTTAATGATAGAACTGTAACTAGATAAGACATTGGGATAATTTGCAATTAAAGTTCTTAATGTTTTGAAGATCCACACAGGCATAGAAAAGATAAAAGAAACACCAACTCTATTTTGTCGCAAGTGTGGAATTAAGGATCTTTATTGCCCTGAACATGCAGAACTGTGGAGTTCAACAACCATTATGCCTAAATGTAAGCAAGTATGTAATGTGCAGGCCAGTGATGAATCAAATTGAAAGTGCAATTTATAACTTTTCCAGTCTCTGAAATGAGCCTGTTGTAAGGTTAACACACTCATCACTCTACATCATTGGTTTAAGGGCTGTAAGAAACCAAATACAAAGCTTTAAACAAATTAGCACTAAGTTGGCCTAGTTTAGAAACTTTTTTCATGCTTTTGTTAATCATAAAAGCAAACAGAATTTTACCAGGACTTGTACTGAAACCTTTTATTGGATTCCTGCCAGAGGCAGGCTGGTGATCAAATATAGCAGCAGCTTTGCATTTCTGTCAAAGAAAGCTAGAAGATGCTTAAATCATTAGAAAGTGATTACAGAAACGCAATGAAAGAAGTAGGTAAAAATAACCATTATTCCACCAACTGAAGTCTCTGAAACTTGATGGTTCTTATTCCCAGAATATCACGCATACAGTGAAACCATTGCTAGTAAAACATGAGCTTCTAAAATGGAAGATACTATGGAAGTGCTTTGATTTATAATTAATACAGTGCAAGTGCAGTGGCATGCAGATTCTTTCAGTCTGCTCTTACAGGGCTAGTGAACAGAGATAGTGAATTTAATCTTGGAAAAAGATTAACACTTTTCATTGCACTTGCAGATTAATGGATGTAGATGTCACAATTTTAATTTTTTTTTTTTTTACTTTGCCCTGTAATACAGAATTGTGCTTATGTCAGCAAATGGAAGGAATCTCACACTGACAAGCAGTTCTTCTAAAGGCTTGATATAGACAGTGCTTGTTTTATAGTTGCAGGAGCAAGCATACAGGAAATGTCACTTAATTTATTCCAGGAAGAGTTCTGATTTTTGAAGTATTTGGAAATTTCTGCTGATGCAGCATTACTGTGCTCCTGTCTGTCTCCAGGTGGGCAGAGACAAACCAGAAAGCTTGTAACTTTAAATGTTGGCTCTTTCATATTAAAATCAGAAGTTACCAAGAAAATTTAGGAGTAAAAGTTCAAAATGTTTAGGACTTGAATTGCGGAATTTGTCAGCATTCAGAAATGTCACTGAGATTGGTGGAAAACGCAGTATTGCAATACTGAATTATGTGAAGTGGAGCGCCCTAAATCAGTTATTGAATTTACTAATATCAGGGCAGAGTTACTTAAAATTCAGGAGTAGAACCGTAAGGGTAATGTGAAATTTTGCTTGCTTTTGTACTATTACAATGTCTAGAGTCAGTCATCAGTTATTAGTTATGATTCTGAAGACAGCTGACCTACCTCAGAGCAGGTGCAGATGAATATTGGTTCAAAGCTTTGGTTAGTAAGAGCTAATTCAGATGCTGACAATTCAGAGAAAGCAAGGCTGAAGATTCTGTGGGAAGAAATCTTAAGTTCCTGTTCATTGTGTTGTTACTTAGGGTTTAAGAAATCCACCAAAACTTCCTGTGTGGTTTTCTCACTAGTGTCTTATCAAAAAGGCTACCAATGTCCAGGAAACTTGTGTATCATTTAATGTGTTTGTACATGCTGGCCTTCAGCACTTACAAAAAGCTACATTTGGCATGCCACCCGCTTCTCCCTAATTTGTGATGCTGATATATTTGCAACAGTTTTACTCCCAGCTGTGGACATCCCAGTGCTATTAAACACAACTGAATTGGTTCAGTTTGCATACTTAGTCCTGCTGAGTCCCCATTCAATGTTTGTGAGACACAATAATTGTATCCAGGGGCTTTTCAGTATACTCAAGCTGAATTTATTCTTAAATGGCTAGAGTATAAAATATCTGTAACTTGTGCAGTGAGAGATGAACAGCTACTTTTTATGCATTCCCTATTTTCATTCTTCTCATGCCATTTGAACTGCTTCCAGGCTACATAAAATGTTGTGCACAGGCATATATAAATAGTGTCTAGTTGAAAGTGGCTCCTGTTTCTGGCCTAATTTAAATTGTACGAAAAGTAGGAGACTACCTACCTTCTGGAAAACCTGGGAAAGGAAATACTAAAGGGATTGAATGAAGAAATCTCATAAAGCATATTTTGGAAGCGTGTTTTACTGGTTAAGATGTTACATGTTTATTTTTAATTACCCACCAGTCACGTACTTACTGTGCATCTGAAATAGTGACGTGCTGTGTTCTATTAGTCATTGCAGGTGCTTCTCATATCTCAAGCTCAAGTTTTAAGTTGTTTTTTGTTCTGAAGCAGTATTTTGGAAATGCTGAAATAAGTGCTCTGGGGGGTGTGGGTGTGTGGATTTGGTAGTAAAAGGCATCAAGTAGTTGATTTTTATGCCATATAAGTGGAGGCATTACTGAAAGGGAGCCTGTAACTGCGTAGTTGTGTGATGCATAAGAGAAATTCCACGCAGCCATCAATTGACAAAATGAACTGAGACTTTGTCTTTAGGGTACTGGTATGACTCTGAAAACACCACATTTAAATTCACAATATCTGTAAAAATTGCATTCATTTTAAGCACCTGAAGCTTTTAATAATAACCTTACAGCCCAAGGATCAGCTTTTTCCTTTCTTCTCTTAGGTCAGTGGGTTTTTAATCTGTCCCATGTCACCTCTTCAAGATGCATTGTCATGAAAGCAGTGTTCAAATGGCACTTGCTGGCAGCTTATTCTAACTGCAGCTTTTCTTGCTTGAAATTTGGAAGAACTGCACAACGTTTCTGCGCACTGAGAACTTTTCTGAGGCCTGGATCTGAACTGGATATATCAAGTTTTCTAATTGTCTGATAACAAGCAGGAAGCACCTAACTACTTTCTTTTCCCTCTGGTAATCTGCTGTGCTGCCTTGCTTATTTTTTTCCTTTTCCATATTTCCATACAGGAGTAATTTGTGTTTTCCTCTGTCTGTATAAAGAGCATCTGTATAATAGTAAATATGTTACAGTGGCAAGTTGGTTACAGTTTATTTACTGTGCAGTAATTCAGTGTCTGACTGAAAGCCCTAGTCCTCTAGAAGTTTGTTACAAAGGAAAAGCTTCTTGTGTCAATAAGATATTGTGTATGAGTTGTTTGAATACTTTTTTTTTCCATGGAGCTGTTTCAATTTTTAAAGGAATTCATTACAAAAGTGCACATGCTATTATTTTTGTAAGAACATCTGTTTCTGACTGATCAAAAACCCAAAGTGTTTAGATTTGTTTTTAGCATTTCAGTTTAACAAGACGTGTCAGCTTAGATCTTTAATTGTTAGCTGTGAATTATCGTGTTCTGAATTATGTTGTAGTTCTGTGATTATGAAAAGTCACCTCCAGGAGTTTTAGTGGATTTAGTGAAATAGATTTTCTTGTTTGTTTTTAACCAGGTATTGTGTTTTAACCCCACAACCTAACTAACTAAATCCCACACAACCACTGGTGACTTCCCCCCTGGTGGGATGGGGGAGAGAATCAGAAGGGTAAAAGTGAGAAAACCCATGGGTTGAGATAAAGACAGTTTAACAGGTAAACCAAAAGCCACACACGCAAGCAAAGCAAAACAAGGAATTCGTTCACCCCTTGCCGGGGGCAGGCAGGTGCTCGGCCATCCCCAGGGAAGCAGGGCTGCACGGTGGCTTGGGGAGACAAACGCCACCACTGCCAGCGTCCCCCCTTGCCCCTTCTTCCCCCAGCTCTATACGCTGAGCATGACGCCGCATGGCCTGGGATGTCCCTGGGGTCAGCTGGGCTCAGGTGTCCCGGCTGTGCCCCCTCCCGGCTCCTTGTGCCCCCCCAGGCTCCTCGCTGGTGGGGTGGGGTGAGGAGCAGGAAAGGCCTTGACTCTGTGTAAGCGCTGCCCAGCGGTAACGAAAACATCCCTGTGCTGTCAGAGCTGTTTCCAGCACAAACCCAAACCACAGCCCCATACCAGCTACCAGGAAGAAAATTAACTCTACCCCAGCCAAAACTGTCTCACAGGCAGCAATATGTTTAATACTAGTCTAAGGGAATTTGTTCCTCTCTAGTGTTTTATTGCACAAGTACATAGTTGGACTGTTTGATAGGAGTACAAAGGCAGAATGCCTTATTGATGGTGCTTTATAATAAGTGTGCTAGTATTTAGCCATTTTATACTTCAGGTTTTTTTCTTAATGTATCCACAACGTGATTTTGCCAAGTTCTAAACATTCTGCTTAGATTTCCCTATGATATGTCATTTACCCCTATTAAAAAGTCATTGAAGTGGATCAAAAGACTAAGTATACTATTATTACTGATAGTATTTAGTAGCCTAGGATTATATTAAAAACCTGAGTTAAATCCTGCTGTTTTGCCAATTATCAGGCCTAGCATAAAGGACACAGCCAGCATAAAGATGAACCAATAACCAAATTGTATTTGACACAAAAGGGTCAGTACACGAGTGAGCACTGGGGGTACAGACAAGTCAGTCAGGTTATATGTAATTGACATCAATCCCACTGACCCCAACAACACCACACAACCAACAATGGGTGGAAAAAATGGTGAAATGCAATCTCTCATAGAAGGAACAGGAGACAACCAAGGCAACAAACCAAACACATGAGACCAAGGAAGCCACACACTGAATCTCCACACAGCCCACGTTTACAACAGCCAGAGCTGACTGGAGCCCAGTCCCAGGGAGGCGGGAGGTCCTTCCCCAACAGGGAACTCTGCACAGGGCATCCTCCTCACACACAGACACTGCCCCTCCTGCCAGGGGTCCCAGCTTTCATCCCTCAGTGGGACACCTGACCTTGGGTTACTGAATGGGGGACACCCGGGGCTCCTTTACCCCATGGCTCTGTCTGCCAGGCCGCCGCACCCTGGGGGGAAGCCTAAAGGTAAAGTCACCCCCCCTTTGGGAAGGGCTGTGGGAATCACCCACATGTCAACCTTAACTTGGGGCTTGGGGCTGAAACCCCAGCATTTCACCTGCATGTTTAATGTGTTTAAGAGTTTGGGTAAGATAAGTTCTATCAGTATTCTCTTGTTGAAGTATTTCAGAGTTCCTAGAAAGGTTTTCTCATTGGAACAGTTATCTGTGATAATAAAAAGAACTTGTATTTTGGGTGGATAATAGAGTCCTGGCACTTAGTGAGCTACAGTATTTTTCAATAAGGAACAACAGAGCACAATTTTTCCCTAGGGGAGTAACATTTACTAAAATAATGCAATATATGCACATTCTTTTCTGCTCTGGCTAATAAATTGTATCATGATAGACTACAGTCATAATTTGAGAGGGCTCATCACGTACTGAAGAAGTTGAAGGTACTGGAATTATACTGATTTACAAGAGTCAAGATCTTTCCAATCTCTATAATCAGCCTCTGAGACTTTATTAAAATGTTTTAGTGCTGCCACTGTATACCAATGAAAAAGAAGCAAGGAATGTTTTATCCAATGGGAAAAAGAAAGTGCCTGTTACCCATAATGTAAGCTGTACTGGGTTTGCCTGGCAAGGTTTTGGTAGTGGGGGGCTACAGGGGTGGCTTCTGTGAGAAGCTGCTGGAAGCTTCCCCCATGTCTGACGGAGTCAATGCCGGCCGGCTCCGGGATGGACCCGCCGCTGGCCAAGGCCATCAGTGACGGTGGTAGCGCCTCTGCGATAATGTGTTTAAGAAGGGGAAAAACTGCTGGGAACAGCGTCTGGGAGAGAGGAGCGAGAATATGAGCAAGAAACAACTCTGCAGACACAAAGGTCAATGAAGAAGGAGGAAGAGGAGGTGCTTCCGATGCCAGAGGTGCCTGGTGTCCAGCCAGGGTCATCCCACCATGTAAGGTAAATTATATGGTCTTGATGTTTAATCTAGCAAGCTCTATTATCAACTATTCTATCCACATAGTTGAGTTATAATTGTTTTGAGAATCAGGTAATTAAGAGAGAAATATATATTCCATCCATTATATCACATTTTTTCACTATTAGATCATTATTGTACAACAAGAGATTAACCAAATGAAGTTCCCTAATAATATTGACAGATTTTAGTTACCTTAGAAGGTATTTGCCTTTACACAAAGTAATGAGCGACAAGAAATTTTTGAAGTATTTTCTTATAAATGTCATCAGGTAGTAGAAGAGAAAAAGAAAATACTGAACTTTTCAAGTAGAAGAATACATTAGAAAAGTACGAATTTTAATAACCATAAATTTAACATATTTCAGGGGATTTGGTTGTTCATTTAATGCACACGGAGGAATGCTAATTACCATTATCAGACTTCAAGGTCATTATTCTAATGAGGAATTCGGATGTGTGACAAAGTCTGCTTAGCAGGGAAACAAACAGATGTAAATAATTGCATGTTGTTGGGGACATCAATAGTAATAGAAACTTTGTACCAAACTTTGGTACGGAGCCAAGGTACAAGAAGATAAGCCTGATGTAATTACATGATCCGTAGATTTATTTGTCATTTTGATATAAGGATAGATCTGAGTTTATTGGTTTTCAGGAATTATTTTGAAAATGAAGTTTTGTCTCGTTAATTCTGATTTCTTATGGTGTTTATTGCCTCGTGTTAAAGATTTGTGTGAACTTCAGATCTGTAAGCTGCAGCATTGATAATGTGCAAGAGGTACATTAAGAATGAGAGAATGCACATCTCTAAGAAATTCTCTTTATTATGTGATCTTCACTTAGTCTTTGGTTTATGTGTCTTTATCTCAGTGGTGAGTCTACTAAAACGGAACTGTTTGCTTTTATAAGCAGAAAGACGGAGATGCTCTGCAGTGGTGGGAATTGTTGGGCATGTAGCAAAAGCATAGTGTCACACTTCTGTATACTTATTCCATCTGAGAATTCTATGACAACATAAATTTCAGCTGGGATTGCACATGGTTTTCATTCAGACCCACTGTGACAATTTTAAACTTTCAAAAAAATTGCATCTTCCAAACCAAAAAGTTCCCTTCAGAAGAATTTTGGTGTTATTTTGTATGCTAATTCACTATTACATCTGCACACACAAACACACCCATGAGGAAGTGTATTCAAAAGAATTACTTCTCACAAAAATGCAACAGATACTAGATATATTAATTGAAAGTTGGTTTGTGCCAACTTCAATTTTCATTGCCTTGTAAATCAGTTAGGTGCTTTTCAAAATGTGATCCATAAAATTTAATCTTATGATGTGTAATTAACATTTGCTGGATACTGATTAGGCTTTCAACTTTTGTATTCTAAACAGAAACTCTTAATATATATGATAATTATATGTATATGTAAATTGTGTATACAATGATATTTGATTATACTCTTCAAGTTTTAAAATATGCAATTAAAAGTCAGTAAACCGGTTCAAAATATAATGGTGGATTTTAAAACGTGGCGTCATTAATCTTGTAGTGTCTCATGTATTCTCATACAGTGTTTGTTAAACATGTAGTGGAAATGTGGAATTTCTCCCTGCCTCCCCATCAGCAATATTTAAAACTATTTGTCCACTGTGGGAAGATCTGGGAAGTGATGTAGGGACAGGCATAGATATACTTTTAGCCAGGTATTGTGAGACTTCACTGAAGACTAGCTGCCTAGCTTGCTTATTTTGTGTAAAATCCCAGTAGGCAGCTACAAGCATGAGGTGCTCAGATACTGTTGTGGTTTAGGCCCAGAGGGCAACTGAGCAGCACACAGCCCTTCACGCGCTCCTTCCCACACAGTGCTGAGGAGGAGAAAAATTAAACAAGGCGGCTCCAGGAACAGAGATGAGGACGGGGAGGTGGGGTTGGGGTGGGGGGTGTCTCTCCCTCATTTAAACGGTCACAGGCAAAAAAAATACAGAATTGCTAGGGGAAGAAAAACAAGAACATCACTTTAATTCAAACACTAAGGAAAACAACACTTAACAGAGAGAATGGGACAGTGAGAAGTGTTACAGCACCTTAAAACAACCTCCCCCCATCCCTCCCTTCTTCCCGGGCTCGGTTTTGTTCTCAGTATCTCTACCTCTCTGCCTCCTTTCCCAGCAGCGCAGGAGCAGGGCATGGGGGGTGTAATTGCTCCGCTACTTCTTCCTCCAAGATGGGGGCAAAACACTCCTCTGCATTCTGCCCCCTGCTCCACGGGGTGTCCCTCTCAGGGAGACAGTCCTCCACAAAGTCTCTCTGCTGTGAGCTCTTCCACAGGATACATTCTTCTCGAGATGTTCCTGCGAGGGTCACCTCCACGTGTTACAGTCCTCTCAGTGCCAAGCTTCTTTTCCCCACAGAGTACTGAGAGTTCTCCCCAGGCTGCAGGTCAATCTCTGCTTCTCTGGTGACCTCCATGGTGGCAGGGAAGGCTCTCTGCTCCGACACACCTTCCACTTACCTCGGTGTTCGCACAGGTGTCCTTCTCATAACACCTCCTCCACGTCCCCAGCTCTCAGGTTCCCCTTCTTAAATACCTTATCACAGAGATGCAGCCACCATCACTCATTGGCTCGGCCTTGGCCAGAGGTGGGTCCGACTTGGAACGAGGGGAGCTCCAAGAAGCCTCTCACAGGGGCCACCCCTGTAGCCCCCTCCCCTGATACCAAAACCCAACCACACAAACCAGCACAGATAGTTTTGTTAATCTGATCTTTAGGCAATGGCCAGGTGCACGCACTGTGCAGTTCGTACAACTGAATTTCTTTACTCTGAACTATAACTTAATTCCGGTTAAACCACAAATCAAGGAGATTTATTAGATGTAATAGTAGAATTAGTAGCATTGGGGTAAGTGTAAAATAGCACAGTGCTTGTCTGCCATGGATAACTGTTGGGTATTGATTGAGGAGCAGGAGTCTAATCACTACAGTACTTTGCACCTGAAACCTGGTCATGGATCATCTAGACAATGAGAGATGAATAAAGTTTACCTTGTTTCAGCGTCTAATCTTAGAGAAAGTTTTATTTTGAATGAGGCATTGGTACCAAGTTTTATTTTGGAAATGGTATATAGATGTTTAGAAGTTGGAGTGAAGGAATCGAAGATGTCCTCAGGTAAAAATAGTAAGGAGGTAAGAAGGAATTTCGTTAGTGATTAGTGCTGATTGGTGATCTGATCGCGCATTATTAGTACATACTTCAGTGTTAAGAAGTCTGTAAAACTTACAGCAGTACTAGATCATGTAGTCTAGAAACACTTGTATGAAATGAGAGAAACCAGGAAAGACTGAGCCAGATGCTCTTTGTTTAGAGAATTTTGTTCTTTTTGTTTGCCAAGTTGGTTTTGAAAATTTAACTGTGGTCATAGGGAATGGTGCCTCCGGAACACTGTACATCTATTGCACACAGAGGTAGAGCAGCTAGGGGAAACTGTAGGCCTTTTTCAGAGATATAAAGTGTATGTCTATTTCTAATAAGGATTCTTTTGTAACATATTGAGCACAAGACAGGAGAACGTTTATTCTGAAAACCAGCATTAGCATATGTAACCTCTGATTTATAGCTGTTGTCAAGTTTTACCCCAAATATTATTCTAGAACAACATATTTATCAAGAAATATATTCCAGTACATTTTACGTAGGAGAATTAAATTTCTTTGAAGTTGGTAAAGATGTTTCTGATGTGCAGCAAATAGATTGCATTGTCTGTGCAGCCTCCTGTAGAATCCTACCATATTTGCATCCTTACTTTTTCAATACCAGTTAATGTTTTTTCCTTGGAGTATGCGAATATTGCATGATGAAAGACTTGGGAGATGCGTACAGAAGTGGAATAAATAACCTCTAGGTAACTGAGCACACTGCATAACCCGTCAGTTTAAAAGCAGTTTACAAATTTTAAAAGCAAAATTATTGTGTTCAATGCAATTGAAGTAGTAAAAATGTAAAAATGCATGTAACACCTTATATACCAAGAGCTGAATATCATAAATATAACCAAGGAGAAAAAATAGAGTTGGAATAGGCTCTGACAATGATAGGAAATGTGTTCCATGAACAGTTATGTCTGAAATGGGCACAGTACCTGAGATCCCTGGTTGCAGGATGGTAATAAGGAGGTCAGAGACTGGGCAGAAAATTAATTGCATTTGAATCCTTACAGTGCTGCTTTAGTAGGGCATTAGGAACAAGTGAGAATGGCAGTTCAATAAAGGAGTATTTCATGGGACAATGTAGGGATATTTCCTTCTAATTTCATCAATTATTTTGTAAAATTATCCTGGAAACACAGCAAAACATAAGCTCTGTCTTTAAGGTGCAGAAGTTCTTTTGCCTGATGCTGCTTGCATTACGGCAGTGTAGGACAGGAATGAGCTTGCTGCAGGGTCAGATGAGGAATCTGACCTGGGAAATGTTCCTTGCACTGCTTGGCTGGGCCTAACTGTTGGTTTAATGAAGTGGTTTATTCTGAGCTTCAGAGGGAAAGAGGCTGAATGCAGGAATATAACACCAAAACGTCCAGTGTGGGAGAGATTCCTTAGTAAAGAATACTTCTATTTGTAAGAAACTGAAGGAGGGCATGTTCTGTAGTTAGGCCTTGATCTTGCCTCGCTATTTTTTTGTCTGCCTCATCTGGCTTGCATCCCATGTCAGAGGCAATGTTCTTAATGTACAAAATTAATTATAAAGGAAAAGCAAGTGTTTGACATTTTTGTTTATTTAATATTGAGGTGATTTAGCTTTCGAATTTCTTAATCAATTTTTATGTATGAGTAAAAGGATAAAAGGAAATACATCACAGCTGGTCTCAAAGACTTTATTTGGACTTACAGAGAACAAGCTAATTTTGAAACTTTTTTTTTTTTTTGATCATAACAGCATCCTTGAGTAGTGATTTTTTCAATTATGATACCTTGAAAAATATACCTCTTTTTTTTTTTTTTTTTTTTTTGACAAGTCAGACTTACTAACAATGCAAAATGCATTGCTTTAACATCTTTGAGTTCTGAATGCATTCACATAGCTCCATGCAGTGTACTGACCTTGCAAGTCCATGTTAAAGGTTTGTTAAGTCTGGATACATTAGTTAGCCTTCATTGGCATGCTACCTTCATTATGACTCTGTTTTGAATTGCCTGCTATGCTTTGATATATATTTGTAATTTTGGGTTGCCTTTGTTTTCATAGATGCACTTTAGAATGTTCAGGGCATTATTTTTCATTTTTTATAGCATGTTCTGTTTTTAAATGCTCTTCCTCTTGCTGTCTGGACTTGTTGGTTTTCTTTTCCCTACACTACTGGTGCACTCTAAGATGATCAAATACTCTTGATGCTGGTGTAAATTGGTGATGACATCTTGGAAATCCTCTGTCTGCACCAAAGCAAAATTACTGACAGTGGGTGGAGAATCAGAGATTGAGATTCTAGCATATTTAAATAAAGATGCTCCCAGATAGAGGGCTTACATTTGGTTCCCCACTAAGTGTAGCAATACATTCCTTTGGGCTATTTCAATTTTAAAGATTCCTGTTTCATTGAGAGTAATAAGCCATGGGCTGTAACTTTCAAAGCCAGAGTGCTTTAACTGTTTGATCTTTATGTAATTCTGAGTCTTACCATTCATGGGCAAAGCATCTCTGATTAAAGCCTCTTATAACACCATGTGACAGTAGAATTAGCCCTGTAATCTTGCTCTGAGTTCCATTGATTGGGAATCATGAGTGTTTCAGTAGTGAAAATAGTTGAGATTAGCTAAAAGCATATATGAAGTAGCCCTGTTGCCCTGAAAAAAGAAATAATTAAACACTCAATGGGCTAGACTGCTACAATAAGCAGTAGCACATTCACACATTCAGAGTGTGTTAGAACTGCTGTGTTTGTCATTAAACCAGCATATTCTGTGGTTTAGGCTATGTTTTGAAATCTAAAGCACTGACTGATAACAGCAATGATTATCTTTCCCACTTTGGCCAGCAAATCACTTTGTGAATTTTCAGTTCTTGGGGTTGTGTTACAGAGCTTTGAAACCTTTCCACTCTACTACCGAATTGGTGTAATTTTCAAAGATCACAGATGGGAAGGTAAAAGTAGTTAGCAACCTGGCTGCTTTGACCTTGTGATTAAAATTTTACGAGATAATAAGAGAAAAAAATAACCACAGCAAGGAAATGCTACTATAAATCCATTCAATTAACATAGTTTTAATTATGACACAATTATCTATAAACCTTTTTTCACTTCTGTTATGCAGCTTGGTCCTATTCTTGTCTGATAATCAACACCGGAAGAATATGGCTAAGTAATGAATACCACTTATGGACCAGTTAGAAAGTAACTTTAAGCTGTACCATAGAAGATTTTAGACCCTTTCATGTTTGACAGATAACTCAAGTGTCCTTTCATACTGCTGTTCTTGGTTTCTCTCCCTACAGATCTACATCTCTACCTTGTCTCAGTTCTGCCACTGTTTTGTGTCAGTAGGAAGACCTTATTCTCCTCAAAAAGCAAAATGATACTTTTTTCCATTCTATGGCTAGAAGTAAAACCTCACAAAACAAGCCATCTTTTTTATGTCCTTGAGATCTGAATCTTGTACTAACTTGAAAATGCATATTTATGATTTCTGAGAAATTCTGTATGACTCAGTGTCTAGGATAGAAGAAAAATAGAAAAAACAGATGTACTCAAATTATTATGGCATTGATTGAATGTCAATAAAAATCTAATAGAATAGCATGTAGCTTTTAAAGAGAAAATGGAGAAAAATATAAATTACTGTAATAGTCCAAGGTGACAGCTAATTTTTAAGAATTATTTTGTTCAATTTGAATAACATCTAATTTTAATTTCTTTCATTTTGATTCTTGTGCTTTTCTATCTTCAAGGCATCAATGAAAGCAGATTTAACTGTGTGATTTTTTCCTTAAGGTGCTGTCCATGAAGCTGGCTATTGTGGAACTATTAAATGTGTTGGATAGTTGTTACCACACAAGAAGTTTTAATGAAGTGAACTAGAATATCAAATTATATTGTGAAGTTCCTCATTAAAAGGATAGCAAAGCTAATGATCCCCATTGACTCAGTTTTATATCAGATGCTTCAATGAGTACTTGCATCATGAATAATTTCTGAAACATAAAATTCTTGTCTTTTAAAAATTTTAATGTTGGATAACCTTTTTTGTGCATGCAGACTTTGAGTGGCGTTATATTACATGAAGACAATTCATTGGAGAGTTATCTATGATATTTGAAACTCTTCTAATATCAGAACATCCAAAGAGATTAAATGTGGAAAACCCAAAGGTTTTTCTATCTGACTATGCTAGAAAACTGCTTATCTCTTGAACCCTGTAGTGTATTTTATTACATTTGGCAACAGAAGGAAGAAAGCAAAAGTTTTTCAAGAAAACTCTGTGGTAATTATTTGGATCAGTGTTTTTTGATGAACCTGTTTCAAGATTTTTGAAACTATCTTGTCTTCCTGCCCTGATGTTTCACTGGAACCTGTAGGAGGCTTACCTGCTTGAAGATGAGGGTAAAAACTTGTAAAACTGAAGGAAAAGAAGACATCTAACATTACACATTCTCCTCCTGAAGGGCTTTTCTGTCAAAGTCAGGAGAGAGGATCTTTAAATAGATTGGATGGGAACTTACTGTACCTGAGCTTTAGCACTAGCAAGTGCATCAGCTGTACTGGGCTATGTATTTGCTTTTACTTGTAATCCTGAGTAAGTGATGGAGGCTTTTTGACCTTTTTTTAAAGGGTGTATTTCTATGAAAAGTGCTCTCTGCCTTAGTGGTGGGGTTGGAAATAGTCAGCAAGCATGGTAAATACGCTGCATATAGCTTATATGGGGATAAAATCAGAGTCTTATGGTAGCTAGTTAATTTAAACCACATGTAGACCCCAATTGCTGTTTTTATCTATGAAGTATTCCAGATCCTTGGCTCAGTGAGGATATTTAGCTATTTACAACTTCCTTGCTGCTTTGGTAGCTATGTAATTCACAGAATTAATGCTTTTCTGGAACTTGGAGACCTGGTTTCTATTCCTGTCTCTGTTACTGATCTGGTATGTGATCCTGCTCAAGTTGGTTTACTTTCCCAGATGCATGGGTAGGTCTACATGACGTATGCATCCAGAAACAGGAACTGAACCAAACCCTTCCAAGACCAGAAGCTACAGAGCTCTGTCAGTGCAACTCTGTGCATGGATGAAGCCTTCTAAGAAGGACAAAGTAAACTGGGTGTTAAGCATATTCAGAAGTGAAATTTGGAAGTTTTTGGTGGCCATAAAAGAATGAGCATGGTTAGGTTAACTTGTTATAAGACAGCTGCAAGAAGTGACAGCTTTATCAGTTCAGTAGTTATTTTTTGAAGCTGCACACATATACATGCAATGCATGCTAAAATCATGCATTTAGGCTTGTGATCAATTAAAACATTTTGATTATAATAGGAATTAAGTCTTAGAAGCTCTTCACCCCTACCCTGCTGTGTGACACTGAGCAAGTTGTTTTGCCTTCGTTTTCCCTGACAAATGTGCTCGTCTTATCTATTTGTGTTGTAAATGTTTGGCATGGATTGTCTTACAGAATGAGATTTTCAAGAACCTGAAGTAACAACCTAGTGATTGTAAATATAATTCGTATAACTTTTATTTGTCTGTTTAGCTGTTCACGGTATATTTTAGTTAAACTGAATTTTTTCTCGACGATTTTAAAAGTATGAACCGCTTGGTATGGTTTGATTTTTTTAAAGGGCAGTTGAGTCTTCTGCCTGATTGTAAATCTTCAGGTGGTGGTGCTTTCAAAAATCATTATTAATAGTGTCTTCTGCTAAAAATCCTGAGATGACTAACACAGTATCTTCAGTAATCCTTGTTATGTTCAGGTCAGATAGGCATCTTTTCTGTGGAGTAAGACATAATCTACTTCCTTTAAGAGGTGAAAAGTCCGAGCAGCTGTGAAGGGATTTCTCTTCCACATCTATCTTATGTGACTTCAGGACAAAATGATCTCATAATCTTTCTAATTTCAGTATCAAAATAAATGGCAGATTATACTAATCTTTCACTCAACAAGCAGAGTAGAAAAGTCAATATTAGTCTTACCACATCTGTTCTCTTAAAAGGCAGTGGTTGTGTTTAACTACTTGGTCTTACGTGGTCCTGCAATGAATAACCTTGTATTATTTTCAACTGTGTCCTTAAGCAGAGCCTGCTGAAACACTTTTTATGAGTTTAGAGGGCTTTGGATCTGTCAGTTATCTAAATACAGCCTTTTTACTTTTATAAATCAATAAATTTGTTGCTCTGGCACATTTTCAAACGTTACCCTTGAAAGAGTTGCTCATTCACTGAACAGCCTGTTTATAGCTGGTCAGAATGTTGCCAAATTGCTTTAGGTCTACTTTGCATTGATAGATCCCAATTTCATAAATATGATAGATTTTCAAAATTAAACATGACTTCCTCAGACTATTCTATCTAATTTCCTAATATCTAACCTGAATCTCTGCAGAGACTGATGTGCCTTATGTTTCAGTAAAAATTAATTACAAATGAAAGGAGAATTTAATTGGAAGGAAATAGGCAATACTGACTACAGTAAGGCCAGGAACAGGGATATTTATTTTTGTTATGTAATTCCTACGGGAGTTCATCATGCAATATGCAGATAAAATAAATCTAATTAGAGAAAGAATGCCATATTGTACATCAGTTTTTAGGAAATGTGTGAAAGTGACCATAAATGTTATCTTGCTTTGGTATAATCTGTTTTAGTATTTGCTTCAAAATAATCTTGTATGTGGTAGTATTTTTGTTTCTGTAGTTTTATAACAGAGAATTAAGCTTCTTGAAATCTCTTTTAATATTTCTTGGACACTAGAAAAACTTAGAGCTGTGGAAGTGATAAAGACAATTACCTGCTTCTTCCTGCTTCAGCTCTCACAAGTAATTGGTGAAGAACAGCGGTACTTTTGAGTTGTTGTTGAGATCTGCAAATTATCTTGTTTTGAATTTTTAATGCATCATGTACAATTATGATGCATTAAACACATCAAAAAATAAAATAGCTACTTTTCCACTAGACAATGTGTGAACTGTTCAGATAACTGCCATTCTCATTGGATTTTGAAATATACAAAAGGGCACAACTTCAGTATGCTTTGTGAGGAATATTTGTTCTTGGTAGAAATAGTATCTTGCTAGCTGTATTTGGATTGAATATTTAACAGCGGATTTCTTTTCCCTTAACTCCGAACTAGAACATCATCTTAACTGAAAAAAATGAATGAATAACGGGAAACTCAACAGTGCTTGTGACTGACTAGCTAGGGATTTCTACGTCCAGGAATGTGTCTCTGAGTATTTCTAGACTGTATTAGTTTATACCTGAATGGAAAGTTTCTTTCCTGAAAAATGTTTAACACATAGTCTTTATGTTTAGGAACAATGTATTCTGGTAGGTTCTGAAGTGTTTAGTTTATTAAAGCAAATTTTCTTATGCCTGTATTTAATATGATATCCGTGTACTGCATTCAGATTTGTGATAGCCTAAAGCTTTCGTGATAGTACTTTATTCCATAAATAAATTTTGCATTTGGGGAAAAGCTTCCTGTTCAGACTGTGAATGCCTTTTCTGCGCTGTGGGAAGGTAAACAGTGAAATCATCTGTCAACTTTGCAGATCACACCCAAAGTAAAGGAAAAAAAATAGCATTTGGGATGTAATTTCTGTTCTGCCAAATCTTGCAACAGTATAGCAGTCCCGTCTAGGGGTGAGATCTTTCAGGCCAGTGTTGCTCAAACAGTCTGTTTCTAAAGCAGACTTCATAAATAAAACTTAAAGGTAATTTTATTAGTGGTTATTCTGAAGTATGCTAGTTTACCTCTGGATGATTATGAATGTTACACTTCGTTCAGGGTTAGATCATCTTCTTTTTCCCTTTGTTTTTCTAGTTGTGCACGCTAGACTACAAAAGATGTTCTCGTGAAAAACTGGGTTGAAGTTGGATGTATGTGTGGAGCTCTACTCTTTCCAAGGTTCTTTAGTGATTGCCCTCGAATGTAAAACATAACTAGAGGATAGCAAACCAGGGGTGACTGTCATGAGCCATATAATCGCTTACTGCTGGAACTGCTGCTACTTACTATTTTACTATCTTAGACACTGTCCCTGATTTTATATTAAAAGCTCTTACATATCCTACATAGCCTCTATTCATACAGCAGTTGTGCCGTCTTCCATGACAGACAGATTTGTGGTGTAAGAAAGCATATTATACTTACTCTTTTCTTCACCATGAAGCTGAGCTGATTCTGCCAATTTTTTTTATGTGAACCCCAAATTCAAGCAGTTAACCTGCAAGTTGGAATATTTTATGAATTGCTTCTACTTCTGTGTAATGTACCTATGATTTTACAAAAGTAAAATGGAAAATCCTGCCCAGTGCTTCAAGCAAAATGCTACACACTTGGAGTTTAAAGTAAATGACAATTGCTAGCTGTTGTAGTGTAAACTTCAATTTGTGTTTTTGTGACTTGCTCTAAACTGCCGATTTCTACACAATGCGGGATGACAGAATTTATACGAATGTCCAGTCCTTGGTTTGAAAATAGAGGTGGCTTCATTTAAACTGCTTACCTGAGAGAAGAGCATGGAGTTCTTTGTATTCCCAAACGCTGATGGATGGGTTTATGAGCAGATTTTGCGTGATTATCTGAAAGTGTATTTTGGCATTTGTAGTTGCTGTAACATAGTTCATTGTCTCTAGTAATTTCACTGAAGATGAGAAGGAATATTTGTGGTTAGAAAATTCAATCTTTTCCTTATTTTCCTTTTGAATTACTTTGTCACTTAAAAAGAGACGTGAGGAAGGGGGGGATAATAAGTCAATGTTAATCGATGAATATTTGCTTTTTATAGAAGGGTGAAATCATACTTGATATAACTCAGTGAACAGCATTAAGTCTGTGGTTGGCCATAAACATGAACAGAGAAACTCTTTGTTGATACTGCAGTTTTTTAAAGCTAATCCAACCTGACATCACCTTGTGTCATGTTTAATTACTCTCAAGTTTAGTAGCAATTGTGAGCAAAACCCCTAGGTTAAAGTCGAGAACAATTTAATTTTTATGTTGCAAATACATGCTGAGAGATTCTGTAGAATTACAGAATGTATTTGTAGTTGAGCAAAACATAAGACTGTGTACATTAATGTACTTAAATCTTGGTAGTGCCTTAGATGTGCATGTGGTTTGAGCTTGAAGAAGCTGGGGGTGTATCAAAGCAGCAGTAGCTGACAGTCTGCAGAATGTCAGACCTGGGAGTCCAGCAGAACATGGCTCCAACTTATTACTGTGTCACTGAGACACACCCAAGGGGACATGTGAGCTCCAAAGCACTCTCCCCCCATCTTTTTAACTGGGATTGCCAGGAGAGAAAGATTTTCTTTAAGAGTAGAGGTGGGCAGTATAGGAAAGAATTTAATTAAGTACAACTTCAGTGGCAGTTTGAGTTGATGCAGGTTTTGCTAGCTTTGCTTCTGGTGATTTTAATGAGGACAGACATTAGGCTCTCTTTCCATGTCTGTTTGCCTTTTAAAAGCTAACCTGAAAAGTGTGGCTATGCAAGATGTTAGTTTTGGATGGTCAAGAGGTTTACTTTCCATTCCTTCAAAGTATTTCGTTCAGATTCTGATTTTTTGATATTTTTAATTATGAGAAGATAAACAGTATATCAGAGCCCAGCCCCTTCTGGAGCTACTGCTTCAATAGCGTGTGCAAACAGAGGCCAAAACAGCTCTTGCTTACATAGAATATGTGCTTTGACATGCATTAGCTAACATAATGGAGAGGAAAATCAGACAGCTGTTACAGATTAAATTAAGATGGATCCAAATTAACTGTAGGGTTAGAAATGGAGTTTGTTAGTTTTTTTGGTGGTGGTGTCTTGTTTGATTATTTTTTTTTTTTTTTTTCTTTAGTGGGAGATTTCTGTGTCTTGACTGGAAAGAAAAGCTAAAAACTTATTTAGAAACAAATTTGGTGCGAAAAAATATTTTTGAGTTTCTCCAGAAAGTTAGACAGACATTTCCTACTAGAATCCTACTTCAGTTTTTCAGTTACGTTGCTTTGTTTTTTACATTAGTTAGTGACAGCTTTCCTACTGAAATTACTAGCATTAATGACAGGTTGTGAAGTTTCCAGCAGCTAGCAAGACACAACAGCGGTCTCTCAGAAGGCAACATAATTAGAATGGCCCTTCTCCTTAAGACAGGAGCTCTCTTCACTCTCACCAAATTAAATTAAGCTCGAATTTTTTACAGGTCGCTTTAAGGCATCTCAGCAGGTTGGTTCAGCACCTTCCTCTAAACTAACCCAGAAGAAATGATGAGCAACCTCTAGCAGGAGAAAATGTGCAATTTAGGAGGCATCTCTTATTTGCTTCACTCAATCATTTGTATGCTATTTTCCAACAATTCAACCATTTGTATGCTGTTGTCCCAACAATTTCAGGTTTCTAGGCCTTTGCTACAGTTCAGTGTAATAATCTTAGTATCTGTTGTTTGTCAATACACACAACTAATTTTATGAACTTACACTTAAAATGTTTTATTCTGTAGTTCATTCTACTTGGTGTTTTGGTTCAGTATTTTTTCCTCGTAGTTTACCATAGAAATAATTTTAAGTGGTAGACCATCTGTGTCCTGTTTTCAGCTGGAACAGAGTTACATTTCTTCTTGGTAGCTGGTATAGTGCTGGGTTTTGCATTTAGTATGAGAATAATGTTGATAACACACTGATGTTTTTAGTTGTTGTGAACTAGTGTTCATGTGAAGTCAAGGATTTTTCAGCTCGTTCTGCCCTGCAAGTGAGAAGGCTGGAGGAGCACAAGAAATTGGGAGGAGATATAGGACAGCTGACCCAATCTGGTCAAAGAAATATTCCATACCATAGGACATCATGCCCAGTATATAAACTTGGGGGAAGGCTGGCAGGGGACAGATTGCTGCTCGGGGACTGGCTGGGCATCAGTCAGCAGGTGGTGAGCAACTACATTGTGCACCACTTGTCTGTCTTGGGTTTTATAATATTTCTCTCTCTCTTTGTTATCTTCCTTTTCATTGCAATTATTATTAATAATAATAATAACAATATATAATTTTTATTTCAGTTATTAAACAGTTTCTATCTCAACCCACAAGTTTCACTTTCTTTTTTCCTGATTCTTCTCCTCATGCCCCTGAGGGTGTGTGTGTGAGGAGTGAGTGAGTGGCTGTGTGGTGCTCAGTTACCTGCCAGGGTTAAACCATAGCAATCTGCTATAAAAAATACGAGGGAAATCTTCAGTGAAGAAATGTACAACAGAAGAAGGAGGATAATGGAAGTCACATCTGGACATGAAAAGGGAAGAAGACACAAGTCTGGAACTTATTGTGAATCTTAAATCCTGCTTGTAATAATGAGCAATAAGATGTATTCAACTTGCTACTGAGCAACTATTCATCTATTCTGTAATATCTCCCAGAAGCTGAAATGCAAAGTATCCTTTGGAAATATGTAAAGGAGTAAGAAGACAAAGGAGTCAATACTTTAGAACAGTCTTAAAGTTGTGGCGTATGTGAGAACTAGAAGTACTGTGAAGTTAGTGCAAGATTTGGACACTCCTGATTCTTTTGTACGCATGGTCCTAGGGCTAGTTATGTAGAAAGCTAGCCCTAGAAAATATTTAATCTCACTCTGCTGAAGTGATTTTTTTTTTTTTTTTTTTTTGTCACTGCTGGGTTTAAAACACACTAGTTTAACCATATCAGGGTAGGATTTTCACCGTTTTTCTTGCTTTAACTTATTTGGAAAATAATGAACTAAAAATTTCTTCCTCTTTGTAGGAAATATTTATTACTAAGAAAACTTATTTCTGAAACACAGAAGTATACACAACAAATAATTTCTGTAATAGGCCAAGCTAGCTTTGCTTTGATGTAATATTTTCCCTTAAGGAAAATAATAAAAAGACTAATGTATACATATTAATTGAAACGATCTGAATATGTAGTTCCTCTGTGAATTGCCTGTGCTTTAAGATAATCTAAAGCTCACAGCTTTGCATCAGAAAAGCAGAGATTTCCTTCTGCATTAACCCACACGTTTTCTTAAACTGCAGGTGAATATATCCTGAGAGGTACTTTGCTGGGTTGATGTTTCTGTGTTAAACTGTATTTTCGAAAGGGACATCTCAAGGTTGACTGCTGGTGTTGAACAGGGCTTGTATGAACCAACTAGTAGAACATGTTGATGCCGCAGAGCAAGTAAATGGTTCCGTTTTATTTACTTTTCTATCTTTGGATTGTACAATGAGAGTGAATGTTTAAAGCATGAAGATAATTCAGCTCATTTTTTTTAGGTTTGTGTATGTTAGAATATTCGGGATTTTTTTATGCAAGGTTAGGCAGAATTGACTTGAAGTATAGTTTTGGCAAATGTTGGATAGCTTAATGTGTGTAACAAGGAGACACCATAGTCACCATATTTCAACTAGACATGAAAGAAGGATGTTTGAAATGGATTATTTAGTTCTTATCTTTTTAAAATTAGACCTCATCAGAGACAGAAAAAGCAGAGAGGCAGCAGTAGGAGTTCTATATAGTTAATAACCTCAAAGCTTGCAATTTAGATCACTTTTGTCACAGATTTGTTTTTCTTAATGGCTTAGTCTAAGACACGTACATCCAGATTTTTAACAGTAATTAGGCACTTGGCGCTTATAGGAACTGAATACTTAATATGTTTTAAAAGTGTCACATTTGTTCTGTGTTTGTTTCACTTTGTAAAGCTGAGACAATATCATTCCTCTACTTTACAAGGATATTGTGAGATAAATATATTAAATGCTGCAGTGTGCTTAGAACTTAACTCTGTTCTTTGGTTTCTAACATAGTCTAGTAAGTTAAGTACCTAACATGTCTAGATGTTCTCATCTTGTAGAAATTACTTGGGTAAAACTTACTATAACAGGAATTATCTTTGTAAGTAAGGTGAGGTTTTAGGTGATAATGCAGATACCAATATGAGAGACTCCAACTGATTTGAACAAACTTTGATTCAGGTCCATTAAAATTTTTCATAAACAGTTTTCAACGTACAAATTCTGCAAATTAATTTTAGTTCTGATTGTTTTTCTCCTTGTTATGAGTAATCTCGTTACTTTAAGTATGACTGGTTCAGGTGCTCAAGAAATTCCACATCTGAAGTGAAATATTTGACTTTGATATTTTTGCGACTATAATGATTGTAACCATTTCTGTTCAGGCCAAAGGAATTTTAGTTTCTGAGGCATCGTAAATCTTTAGTTTCTGCCTGTATTAAAGGCAGCCACCCATCTCTTTACAAGCTCTGGAGTGGCACAACAGCTAACTTGCTATTACCTTTACTGTGTTAGCAGAATCATTAAAGGTTTATGCCTTCCAATGCTGCTTTATTACTTTTTCTTAGCTATTCCCTCTCTCTGTTGCACCTATCAAAGAAAAAATAAAGCCTGTTTAGTCAAAATATAGTGATACTCCAGGATACTGATGTGCTGCCCTGTAGACTCTGTTCCTGGTCAAATTGGTGTGGCTCTCCGCCCGCAAATGCTGTGCAGTTCCACTGAAACGTACCATTTTGAACCACCACCAAATTTATCCACTAGAATTCTCTGTTTTGTGGCTTGAAGCATTCTGATGGCTCTACAGAGACTGTCTTGATCATGTTACAGTGATTATGTTTTAGAAATAGAACCTGTGTAGCAAAATAATTAACTGTCGTTGAATTAAAAAGTCTCGCAGCGATTGGTAAGAAATCTTGCAAAATTTAATGGTGAATTTCAGTCTTGAAGCATACTTCAATAAATACTATGTATGATGTTTCAAGGGATCAGTACTGAGAATTTGTGACAAATTGTGAATTTCTGAACATTATTTTGTAATTGAGTGTTCATGATGATTCCTATCGCTCTGTGTGCCCTAGCAATGAACATAAATTGAGGCAGTATCTCAATTATGCAAAACTAAGAATCCAACACCTCCAAATGATTTTTAACTATAGGCACAGAAAAATGCATTCAATAGGTTCATTATCAGTATTCCAGTAAGTGCTAGAAATAATTTTATTTCCAAATTAAATCTATGGAAAAGAACAACGCTCATAACGTGAAGAAATATAATTCATTATATTTAAAGTGAATTTCTTCAACTGTTGTAAGGGGAAGCAAGATAAAATGTCTGAGTTTAAGCTTAGATTTATCAAGGCTAATAAAATTAGGATTCTTTACATTATAATGTTAATACAGCCAAAATTTAAATAGTTATCTTAAACATTTATTATGAGTGCTGTATCTATGAGATAAAATCCATTAATTTTAAGTGCCAACAATGTAGGATAAGAAAGTGTGGACACTTCTTGCTAAGAAAATGATGACTCTAAAATTCCCTTAATCATGGACTTACAATGCATAGACTAAAGTGCAAATTAAATTTTGATTTGAAACAACAGTAATTACAACAATCTTAATTTTCATTCACAAATGCCAGCTACACGGTATTAATTCTTTTTGAAACCCAATGAAATAGAGAATTATCTCAAACCACTCTCATTTTAACAGCGTTATAACAATTTACTGTTTATCCAGTTTACTGCATTCCACTGAGATTGCACTTTCGTATGCTTAGTTTGGGTTGTTGTGATGCTCAGCAATACAGTTCACAGGTCCTCTTTCTCTGGAAGTTTTTTTAGGTATCATGTATGTTTGTTTTCAATGGCAAACCCTGTCTTACTGAAAGGATTGCAATAAAACTGAATTCCCAAGTAGTCCAGAATTGCAAAATGTACCCTCCTTGGACTCAGGTGTTTGTTTTGTACACTTTATTCCTTAATAGAATAGCTCACATCTGTAATAGATTTAGGTGGGAAGTCCTCTGCATAAGAGAACTGTCCTGCCTTTTTATTTGTTATTTTATTAACTGTACACTTAGTCATATTTTGGCCATGGACCCAGAACCTGAAATAAGAATGTGCCTGAACTGCCCGAGCTTTAATCTGGACACGAATAAGCATTGCTCTGTGGAGGCTCATGATCCCGACTAACAAGCAGCCAAAACACAGGACTGAGGTGCCACACTTTTTGTGGCACATCTGATGTGATCATTTCCTATCATGTTGTCTCCTCTTTTATCAGGTATCTGATGATGCAAACTTTATGTAAGCGGCACAGGTAAAATAGAATAAGAAAATCTCTTCCACTGTCTCACCTTCTTTTTACTGCTGTGTTTTGACCCCAGGCTGATTTAATTGATTAATGAAAAATTTACCTTTTTAAGCTATCTTTTAAGCTTTCTACTTGGAATGGTGTCTCAAAGAGTCTATAAAGTCCATTCTGTTCTATTTGTTACCTAGCAAAATGTCCTTTTTTAAATGGCTGTGACTCCTAAACAGTATGGCAATGGAAATACATCACATTAATGTTATTCTACCGCTATCAGTAAGTGTTAATTAGAAGTGTAATTTCCTTAGTATCAGTTGGTAGCTGTTTGTACAATCCATCTCTTGTACAATTGTGTGTACAATTCATTCTCTGAGGCAGAAGACTATTCACAGTAAGGTTTGTAATAGTTCCAGAGTGCATTCGATTTCTTAGCAGCAAAAATAATCTCTCATTCCGTTAAACAAAAAGTATTTTTTTCCTCAGAATTGATTTAGTGTCCACACTTGTTAAATGGAAATAATAGTTTTAATTATGTTTAGTGAGATTTATGCATTTTTTTAATCTGATGGCTTTGTCAATACCAGTGGTTTATGTTTGGTATTTTTACATAATCTTTCGATGGAAATAGCATATTTTCCATAAAATGTAATGAATGAGATAATAGCTAAACATCAATTCTACTTTGTCAAATTGTACTTTAGAGTTCTTTTTGACACTTTGCTACTTTTCAGTAGTATTTTTTCTGCTTAATAAAAAGAGTAAAACTTAATAACCTGACCCTTTCTAACCAATACCATATTATTAACATGCTATTGTTTATGTCCGTGGCATTCTCAAGTGTTGGATACATACCCTGGCAGACTAATAATTGGTCAAGTGTTTCTGGCCAGGTAGACCCTTGGAATTACATATGTTCAGCTTTTATTTTTAATAACCAACAATTATTTGAGTAGCAAAGAATTTATTAGTAAAGCTCCCAATGTCTCCATTGGGAGCAGCATTTTACCCACATGATGTTGTTTTGATGCTTTACTGAGGAAGGTGGCTGAGCTGTAAATGTGTGCTAGCATAATTTATCTAGTTGAATCGATCCTATGGGATATGGGTTAAATTATTAGAGCATCAGGACAGGACACTCCCTGTTTTGCTGGCTTGTGAAGTCCTTGATTAAGACTGCTTTGCACTACTGTAATGCAAATAAAATACTTAACATTCTTTTTAAAGTGCAAGGTAAATAACCGTAGCACTGAAGACAGATGTTTTGTTTCTAATGTCTTCATATAATTTTTCTTATACACAAAAAAACCCCAAGTGTTATTTACACAACTCTTTTCCTTAGCCAGTACCTTCCACTTAAAAAGTAGCTGATACTTTTATCTGTATTATCTAAAACTTCTCTTGTTAATTAATTAGTTTAGCCCATTTCTTTTGACTTAAAACCCAGGTGATGGTACTATTGATTTGTAACCATATTAATGTCTTAAGTGTGGAAATGGTTTATAATGGTTTATAATGTCCATTTATAAATGGACAAAATTGAAAGATAACCAAAACCTGTGCTGAAATGGAAGATAGAGAAAATCAGCTAAATGTTATGATTCGTAGGCACTAAGTCTAGGCACACCCTAGAGTCTAAGTGATGAAATAGTCATGAATTTTTAATGCAGTACACCAATTCTGATATTAAGTGTTGTGGAAGGTGGTAAAGCTGAGCTACATAAGCCTGCAGACCATACCTGAACAAGACATAAACAGTGCATGGCAATAGTGGGATAAGACTGTGAGTCTATAATAGCACAGGAATGTATATAAATTATAGAGGCTGTTATTATGTTTTAGAGAGCTTTAAGGGCTTTGTTTAGCCACTTAAAAATAGTCATTCATCTTAAAGCAGAACTCATAGCTTGCTTAATGGTTTTGCTTAATACTGACCTATTCTCTGATTAGAGCAATAAGATTCAGAAAGCCCCAGAACCAGTTTGAGCCAGGAAAAGGAGACAGTGTAACTACTAGCCTAAAAACAGGAAGAAGAACGAACCCATTGAGGGATGTGAAAAAAGAGCTGATGAGAGAGAAGGTGATCTCAGCCTTGATTATGACTGTTGGACCAGACTACGGTGTGAGGCGTGGGAACTGGGATTGCAAGGGTATAGTTACCCAGAGATTTTGGTTTGGGGCCCCTCTTTGGAGGCACCTAGCTCGAGCTGTCTAAATTTATGTACCAGAGATTGAATAAATTGCATTTTTTATTTTGAAGGCCTTGATTAGAACTTCTGCTTTGGAGAACCTCGGGTTGAGCCTGAGGGAAGGAGCAGCGCCCGAGGGTGAGTGTGTGTGTGGGGAGGCGGCAGGGGCACCCCTCGGCTTGGGGAGCCACCTGCTGCGAGGGGGCTCTGGTCCTGGCACTTAGTGTCTGGGGTGCTGTGTGTGTGTGCGACTCCCCCATGGCTCTGTCAATGCTTGGGCAGTGGCTTCTCCCTTAACATCAGCTGTAAAAAAATTTGCATTTTCATGTTTGACATACATTCCCCCTTCAGGTATTGCATGCCGAATGCTCCTCTGCACTTCGTTTAGATGTTCTAAAACTTCCCTCCCTCATTTTTTCCCACATCTTTCAAAGTCCTGACTTTGCCAGTGCTAAAGCAAAGAGATTCCAGATAGAGCTTGATTGTTTTCTTTAAAATGCTTTCCCAGTAATAAAGAACTTGACAAGGTGACAAGGTGTGATAAAGATAACTCATTTGGGAACGTGTGGGTGTTGATTGTCAATCGGGACAATAGTTTCTATATCTGGTGTGAAGCTACCTGCAGTACCACTTGTATTATTATCACTCGCTCATATGTAGCTTGATTGTTACTGTCACAGACCTTGGATTTATGATATTGCTGAGAGAATTTAGCAGGAGGCGAAGGCCAGAGGAAGCCTCTTATTTACTAAGAGCTTAGTAATGTTTAACAGAGGACCCTAGTCCAAGTAGGAAGAAAATTAGTATATCTTAATTTTGTAATGCTCTTTTCCAGTTGCTATGTTACAGTATATCTTCACTACCGTATATAATACATTTGTCCGTGAATTTGAGGGGGAAAAAAAAAGAGGGCTGTTTTGTAACCCCCTGAGGAATGAGATTTTGGGGAGCAGAGGGTGCAAAAACCCTAACTTTGGTGGGGTTTTTTTGTTGTTGTTATGATAGATCTTGATTTGTTCATAGGGCTATTTTTTGAGTTTGACTGCAGTAACAGGTGACTGACCTGAGTCATCCAGGGAGTGCTACCAGTTCAGTGTTTGATGTCAGTATTATATGAGCGTTCCAGAACTCTGTTCCCTATTTCAGAAGAAAATAATTGTATGGAAATGAGGAACAAAATCCAGAATCATCACTGCAGATAATCTCTCAGTACATAGAGCTTTCTTTCCTTGCTTCCAGCAGCTAATGCTGGTAAACTTCCCAAGGAGGCTTAGAGAAAAGTTAACCTTTATTAGCTAGGAGACCAGTGCAGAGTGCAGTCACATGAGCAGAATAATTAGTTGGAAATCAGAGAAAGCTGCAATCACTTTCAGTAGTAATAATTTTGTAGTTGTGTTCATTGGTATTAGGTGAAATACTGAAACCAGTCACTTTCAAATTGCTGGCATCCCTTTAAACTGAAGTTAAGATTTTATTCATGAATCTCTAAAGTTACTGTAAGTGTGAACAAATCTGAAAGTTTAACTATAAGTTTGGAGTGATGGGACTAAAACTTTTTTTTTCTTATGTGAAGTGGTGCATGTCTTTATTACATTGAGTCTTTTGAGTTTGAGGAGGATTTACTGTGGGTATTTAGCACATGCTGCTCTGCATATATTTGTTGCCGTCTTTCAACGGCCATTTGGAGGGGAAAATACTTTCAGTTTGGGAGAAGAGGAAAAGAACAACTCCTTGTAGGTGTTCCAGAGCAAATGTTCTTAAGGGCATGGACAGTTATGATAATTTCTCATTATAGGTTTTACTATTCAGCATCATAACTTGTCAGTCCTGAAGCTGCAGCCAGTGTCTGAACTGTGAGAGGGAGGGTGTATATTGTGATGACATTGGGGAAGAACAAAGGAGAAGAAAAAGTCTTTAAAATATATGCAGTAGTGCATAAAGATTTACAGTGGACTATTACATGTGGTTGTTTCCAAGACATTAATTTAATTGGTTCTTTTCAGGTGTAAATAAAAATGTGGTCTCGCGTCACCTATTCATGCATAAAACCACTCCAGCTTCTAGTGTAGAAGGCTTATCTTCATGTCAGCCTGCTAATTCTTCAGGAATTTTGTCTTGTATCTAGACACTTTTATATTTGGTGCAAGGTCCCCAAAATGTATCATGCACACTCAGGCCTGTTCTTTGTGTATCTTTTTATAGTCATTCTACTGAAATGTGTATAAAGGGGTGCAGGGAAAAACTAATTTTGGTGGAACTGTTACCAGGGCTGTGTGGTAGTGTCAAGCAGTATATCAGCCAGAATACTACCGCAGTCACTTTTCTCCTCACAGTAATTTAAGGACGTAATCATATATTTTCATATTTGTACTACTGATATAAAGAAAATAGCACTTGATTATTTTTATTTTTTTTTTTAAAGACAAATCTGAGTGTCAAATCTGAGTGTGTCAACTTATATCTTTTCTTTTGATAATTGACTGCTGGGATTGTCGCAGGCAATGGATCTGGAGAGTAGTAGATACTGGTTCCATGCTCTGTAAGATCAGTCGTAATGCCACCATGGAACTGCTGGATCAAGAAAGAAGGTCTTTGTTCAGCAAGGCACTTAATTCCCTTAACATTAAATCTGCTTAAATTGAATCTAAGTGAGAAGTCAGCTCTCTTATCAGTGAAATACATTTTTGTGTCTGTTGGTGTTAATATAAGATTTTCTGTAACTAAAGCAGCTTATTGATGTGTAAGTAGAATTTTAAATAATACTTAAAATAATCATATTAACAAGTTTACTAAAATTACACTTTTTTTTTTTTTTTTTTTCTGGTGCACATCTGTGTTAGTTGCAAATGTAACAGACCCTGGGCTTTAATGATGCAAATTAAATTTTCCAGTGAGAGAAATGCCAGTATAGGCCCAGAATTAATTCTGAATCCAAAGGGGGAAGAGCAAACTATTAATTCATTACATCTGGCAGAAGCAATTCAGTAGTTTTCTTTTAGTTACTGTGAAACTTGGTCTTAAATAACAAAGAATTACCTCCCCATATGTGTTTTGCATCAATTACTAGAATCCTCATCTCACAACCCGCACTGGCTGTATATTGCTTTCTTTATTCTTCCTGCTCTGCTGTCATGCTCTTTGCATAAACCTCTTAGGTCAGCTGTAAAGAGAGAGTGCACTGAAATAATTTAGTTAGCTGCATAAGTGTAGGCCTTGAAGTGGTCTCTTGAAAACCAGGTGCTTAGCATTGGATCAGGGATTAGTACAAAAAGACTTGTATGGCACATTGATAGTGGAGAGAATAACTAGAAGGAAGAAACCTTTTAAGCCCTGGCTGAGTATTTCCTTGCATGCTAAGACTTCTGGTAAACAATTTTTTTTACAGTTCTGTAGCACTGTTTTCAAAATACGAGATACCCAGAGCGTATTTTTTTCTGGAATAAAATTGGTGATAAAAAGCAGGAGTCCAAAGCTGCCAGGCCTTCACCTCCACCCTCTCCTAAGTGCCCTGCGACTGTGGGTGCCACCAGGCTCCCAAGGTTGGGGCTGCTGGAGGTGGGTGGGCAGAGTGTGGGGGCTGCTGTTGCTGCAGCCAGGCACGACCCATGGAAATGTTGGGATGTGGTTCAGGAAATGCAGTCGTGTGTCTTCATTGCAGACTTCTTCTAAGTTTAGCTAAGAAAAATCGAATACCTTAACTATGAGTTGGGTTTTGTGTGGCTGGTTCTGCACATGGGAGTGGAAGAAGGGTGGGTAGATATGGAATTGCACTGAGGCAAAGCTTTTTAACAAATTTAGGTGTTTTAGGAGTATGTGTCAGGTTAGCTTCATGAATGTAATTCAGGAAACAGTTCAGAGTCTGAAAACTAACTTGAACCTAAAATAGCATCAAAATGAATGTTCTCTTTTTAAAAAAAACTTATTTTTTATTATTTCAATTTTACATCAGAAAACTACATTTGAAGTTTATTGATTCCTCTGATAATACATTTTTGATATAGTATTGAAAATGTTTTCCAGCCATACCAGAATTAGGTATTGTTTTTTAGTATTTCTGATTTATTTTCACAGAGATTTTACAACACACTTGTCCTTTTCTTTTTTCTTTTTTTTTTTTTTTAATACAGAAGAATTCTCTCACAATAAATAATTTTACAGAATTGTTACCATTTTGTCATGAGAAATCATATACTGACATCAAATTCTTTCCTGAAAATTTCCTGGAATAATTTTGAATGTCTGAAGGAATTGCAAAACATTATCGATTTGTATAAACATATCTGGATATAAAAACTTAAGATTATCTTTTAAATCCAACCTCACACATAGAATTTTTTTGTTCCTAAAGTGCAAGGTCTTATATGCAAGTCCTAATGTAGAATTGCAATGTGTGATCTGGATTCTCCATGGAGAATTTCTGTTCTCCTCTGTAGTTCTACATTGTGAGAGAAATGGAGTTGCTGATACTGATGTGGAAATGTTAACGTCCTGGTGATGACAACTCTGCCAAAGCAGTCCACGATATTTTGACCGAATCTGACAAGAATAGGTAAATTGCACAGCAAATGTATACTAACCTTAGTGAGGGGAACCCTTATTTTAGTCACCCCAAAGTGTGTCTTTGGTCAGAATTAGGGACATAACGAGTTGAAATCTTTACTTTTCCATGTCCTTCTGCGCTGTTGGACCCTGATATTGTGGGTCTCTATTCTTTGGATTGACCAGAGACTTCATATTCTAAGACCTATCAAAATAGTTTTCCGCAGTAATTTTAAGATCAGTGATTTAAAGCTTTAAAAACAAGAAAAAAATAAAATGTTAAAAATTTTCAAGCAATTCTCACAGAAACATACACTGATATTTGTCTTGGTTAGTAGGTTAGGAGTGATAAGAATGGTAGAAAAGTCATTTTTACATTTCCTTAATATTCTGAATGTGAATACAGCACTTTGGATAAGTACATACTATAGATGTCTTGTGTGAAACTAGTATGGGTATACATAAGAAAGTGGCATAGAAACAAAATGAGAATAGAGTGCTTCTGTGAAGTAGCCACAGGTATTGACAACTACTTGGGGAGTGTTTCAAAGTAGCTGTATAATTAAAAATAAATAATTAGATCAGTAACTCTAAATCTAGTTGGCTGTACTATGAAAGGGATTAAGTTTTAAGATTTTGTAGTTAGGTTTACTTTCCTTTCTATCAAGAAAAGGTTATTTGGGGGTTTTTTGGCTTGCCCTCATGTGCTGGATGAAGTACCTGGCTGCTTGGGTAGTAATGCTTTTAGGTTGGGATGACATACAGAGTTTGAGAAATCCTGCCTTACCTATATCATGAAATGCTTTTGTGTGAGAGTCGACCTATGTGAGGAGATAAATGGACTATATAACTATCAGGACACAAAATGCTAGTTTAGCTAAAACACATGCTGCTGCTAACTGACTAAGCCTTCCTGTGTATGCTAATCCTAATTTATGTTAAATTGTAATTATGACAGCTTTGTTTATTTCTTGTACCCATGAACACCTGGAAGACTGACTAATCCCATCCATGTGTGAGGGACAATCCAGCTGCTTTGGTTAACTCACAATGCAGAAATTTTGTATTTGTGAGTTGTTTTCGTTGGTATTTTTTCAGGCATTTATAGAGGGCCTTTTCTTCTATCGTATCAGTAACTGGAACAGAAGCAGCATCCTAAATAAAATAGATGAAGAGATTTTAGAGCAGGAGGCCAAGATCTAAATAGGCTAGCTGCTTTTCCATCCAAACTATAAAATAGGGAGCATCTCTGATTTAGCCATGCAAAAATAGATTCACAACTTCTATTGTAGCTGTGCTTCTGTTGTGTTGCACATATAATTAGTCATAACTGTCAGATTTTCAGGATTCTGAAGTGTGTTATTCAGAAGGCCATAGGTGGTACTGTAGCAGAGAGAGGATAAATGATGAGGAGAGAAAAAGGGGCAGCATAAATTGAGTCTCAGAAGAATAAATCCGTAAGAATGGGGAATATTTAAACCCACTTCCTATAAAATTTCAAGTTTCCAGCTGCATCATCTTTCTAATTACAGGCTAAGTCTAGATTCTCACATAAATGTTGCTGTATGTGTAAATGTTTTGGACCTGTACCTAATATATCATGGGTATCACTGGATATATCATGGACTGTGCCATCAGTTGACAAGAACTGTTTTCTGTTTCTGGTATAACATATCTTCTTAAAATGTAACTAGGAGCACTCAGGTCAGTATGAAGTCTTAGTGTGAAAGATTTCTCCCTTTAGGAGAATTATTTCCCTGAGAGAGCATTCATCCTAATGACTTCAAATGATCTGTTTTAAAAATCATGCAAGAAATGTAGCATTTTACATTTCTATTGTTAAATCTTTGAGCTGTCTAGGCATTTCCCATGTTTAAAAGTTTTCTGCTGACATAACCGAGTCTACTGTTTCTTCAAGAGAAATGTCTCCTAATACTTCATTGTCTGTCTTGTCATGATGGAAAATATTCAAACTAAGCTTAAGTGACAATTATTTTCTCTGAACTTTTTTGAAGCCAGCCCATACAAAGATCGTTTGCAGCATCCTGTGTAGAAATTTGAACCTAATTCTGCATTCATTACATATTGAAAAGAATTGTTGGTTGAATTTGTTGTGAGGTTGTGGTAAAAGAGGAATAAAGAATTAGAGGCTGAAAGTGGATCCACACAAGGACGTATGTGAGTCCACACACAATTCAAATGTGAGTGTCACTGCTTTCAAAACATTCTGACTCTTCTCCTGTTCACAAAATTAGAAATGAAAAAATTCAGTGAACACGTCCCTGTTATAGACCCTAAAATGAATGCCAGGTCTGTAATAATGCCATGTGAATTCTTCTTACAAACAGCAGAGAGCAGCAGTGTGATGACCTGAATCATAAGGAATGATGTTAAGGAAATACCGAAAGTAACAAAAAAGTTAAATACCTCAAAAAAATCGATTATTGCTTTTATGCTGGTACAATTTTTTTCAGAGACTTCTGCAAAAGAAATTAGAAGGTTGTGTTAGCAATAAAATTACCACCATGAAATCATTGTCAAGAAAGGTGTTTACATCCAGTAAAAAAGTGAAAGCAGAGGGCGGGTAACTTGAGTGTCTAAGTAAAATGAAGGATAGGTTAGTGTCTGAGTTCTGTACAGAACTGTCAGAAATGATGATGTAGTGTAATTAAGAGCAGTAGACAAACATTAGCTCACAGACTATAGTTTAAAAATATAATTTTCTTGAATGCATACTGAATAGTCTGAAAGTCGATGATTTCAATTAAATTAATTTTCAAAAATCATTAAGTATATCTACTAGTAATTTACAAATCAGTATTTTTGTTCACCTTAGGACTTCATAGGTACTGATCAAACCACATGAAAACATTCAGGGTATAAGTTGTCATGCAAAATACAAAATATTGTTTCTGAGGTCTTGAAAATAGTTTCTTTCATGTATCTCACATCCCTATTTGATATTTTATTAAAGCAAACCCAAAATTTGCAGTTTTGTTTTTCATAAGTGGCTATGTTTTACCCTCCATTTATTTTCCATAGTAAAAGCAGGATGTAGACTTTTGTGGGTAATGAGCAGATATAAATACCTATGAGTCAGATAAATTATGCTGTATCTCTTCATTCCAGAGGAACTGCTACAGTGAAGGATGTAAGCAGATGCTGTTGCCCTGGTGATTGCTCATTTGAGTCTGGATTGCACCAGGTCTGCATTCCCCACTTCTCCTTAGATGTTTGCACTTATATATAAAACTCATATGGACAAAGGCTACAAGTTAAATGCAACCAAATCAAACAGTATACGTACAGTATATATGTGACGTGTTCAAAATGGCATATGGTTTATAAGGAATGTGAGTAAGAGGTTGCACTGGAATTATTACCTTGTAGCTGTTAAAGGAAATCTAACTGTGACGTATTAGTTTGGTCATCTCTGCATAGTGTTAATCAGCTTAATACAGAACTAAACACAGAGGCATGAAATTTCAAGTCTGCCAAGGGGAAAACAACTTGCTAATTGGTGCACAGTTAGTAATATAAATGATTCAGTGTTCCTAAAACAGTTGCTTTTTATTTCAAGGAGTGATTTTGGGGATGTTGAACCTCCTGGTAACACTGAAGTTATGTGAACAGTAGACGGGTTTTCTTATGTCTTCTTTTCTTTTGTCCTTTCTGAAATTGCTTCTTGGACTTCTGTGCAGTCCGTTCATCCATGAAATATGTTTGTATGAAATATCCGTGGCTGCAGCATTATTTCTAGAAAGTTAGTATCATAATCACATATAATTACCAGTACTATCAACCGGATGGTCTCAGTGTGTTTTCCTTAGTTGTAGTCCTTAGTACAAAAGATTCCTGATGCTGCTACTGCTCACAACTTACCTGTTTTGCTTTCAGTTTCCAGAACTGCCGTCTTTGAATATTAAATCCACTTTTAAAGCATAAGCTTCCAAATATTTGGAAGGAAGGAAGTATCGCGGTCAATGCGACTTACAAAGATGATGGCAAAAAATGAACTTCAGTTGTAACTGTACTTTATTGCCTGTATTTTTGTGTATCTTCTATCTTTCGTGAGGGGAAGACAAGTTGTTGATAAAGTCCTGTAAGTTTGCAATGGAGCTTGTACTTTCTTAAGTTCTTTTACAGTGTTTTGAAAGGCAAAGTAAAAGTACCCAAAAGCAAAAATCCCAAATCAGATTTGGCAAGTGGAAAACAAAATCCACACCATTGCAGAAGCCTGTCTTACGGAGTATTCATCAAGTTTCCCATTGCATGGGAGGATATAAGAATACTGTAAATGCTTGGGTAACTTTGAGGAAGACCATGTTACCTTGCTGGCTGTTAGGATGTCTAGTCAAATGTCTCTGGACAGAATTCAGCTGTGTCTCAATATATCTGAAATCAGGGGAGAAAATGTAAAATTAGTTATTTCTAATTTGTCACAACTGTTGTTTTAAGTGATTTTGTGATAGGAAATTTTGCTTGATATCAGCATTCCTTCTCTAATACAAATTTACTCACTATTACAGGATAATTATTCCAACAAACATCAGTCATGCAGACTTGGTAGACCATTGTAATCATAAAGAAATCAAAATAGACTTTTAAAGTATTCTCAATGCCATTTCAATCACAGAAAATGCTTAAAGCAGTTGCAGAGGGATTTTTTTTTTCTGTGTATTTCTAGCTATAACATTTTTTTCCAAATTAGAAGCACTGAAAGAAACTAAGAATTGGGGGGGGGGGGGGGGGGGGGGAAGCCCAACAAAATGATACGACAGTGTGTAATAAAAGTATTTTTCTATTTTGTCAGTAGCAATTTCTGGTTGATGGCACATTCCTGATCATTAAGATTTCAATTTTATTTTATGTTAGAATGTGTTGATTGATTTTTCTCCAAAATCATCTCTGTGGTAGGTGTTAGTTGATTGGCTTTTAATTTTGAAAAGAGTTAAGCTCCTTTTCAGGAGACAGATACTAATGTAGTCCTTTTATCTTGCACTACAAGGGAGTATGATGACACCAAAAGTGTGGCAGGTAGCTGAGAATGGGTGACAGTGTCCTTATTATGATGCTGAATAAATTTGTGTTCTGCAATGGAGAACCCAAGATAATGAGTGGTTTCCAAAAAGAATTAGACTCTGCGTTATAACTTAATTCAGTGAGAATGTCTACAAATAGTAGGAAATGAATGCCAGCCATATATAAACTGATTTTTTTTTTTTTCCTATTCATTCCTTTCTCAAAATCTCCATTGTTTAGGAGGGAGTCTTGTGTTCAGTTGCAAAATTATAACATTTCACTTGCAATGAATACGTGAATGTTAATCTGCATCTTTAGTTAGTAAATTAGTCCATTTAAGGAAGGGAAAGAAGAGAGATTGAATCATACTGTGGTGGGTTGATCTTGGCTAGCTGCCAGGTGCCCACCAAGCTGCTCTATCACTCCCTCAATTAGATGGGGGAGAGAAAATATGCTGAAAGTCTTGTGGGTCAAGGTAAGGACAGGGAGAGATCACTCACCAATTACTGTCATAGGCAGAACGGGGGAAATTGACTTGGGGAAGTCAGTTTAATCTGCTGCCAATTAACACCAGAGTAGGATAATAAGAAATAATAACAAATCTAAAAACACCTTCCCCACACACCTCCCTTCTTTCCGGATTCAACTTCATGCCCGATTTCTCCACCTCCTCCCCACAAACAGCACAGGGCGATGGGCAATGGGGGTTGTGGTCAGTTCATCACCCGCTGTCTCTGCTGCTCCTTCCTCCTCACACTCTTCCCCTGTTCCAGCGTGGGGTCGCTCCCATGGGAGACAGTCCTCCTTGGACTGCTCCAACCTCAGTCCTTCCCTCTCAGGGGCTGCAGCTCTTCACAAACTGCCCCAGCGTGGGTCCCTCCCACGGGGTCCAAGTGCTGCCAGAAAACCTCCAGCGTGGGCTCATCTCCCCATGGAGGCCACAGCTCCTGCCAGGAGCCTGCTCCAGCGTGGGCTCTCCACGGGGTCACAGCCCCCTTCGGGCACATCCCCCTGCTCCGCCGTGGGGTCCCCCCCGGGCTGCAGGTGGGTGTCTGCTCCCCCGTGGAGCTCCCTGGGCGCACGGCACAGCTGCCTCCCCACGGGCTGCCCCATGGGCTGCAGGGGAACCTCTGCCCCGGGCCTGGAGCACCTCCTGCCCTCCTCCTGCACTCACTTGGGCTCTGCAGGGCTGTTTCTCTCATGTATTCTGGCTGCAGTTGTGCAGGGTTTTTTTCCCTGCTTCTTAAATCTGTTATCCCAGAGGTGCTACCACCATCACTGATGGGCTCGGCCTTGGCCAGTGGCAGGTGCATCCTGGAGCCGGCTGGAACTGGCTCCATCGGACATGGGGGAAGCTTCTGGCACCTTCTCACAGAAGCCGCCCCTGTAGCTCCCCGCCCCTACCAAAACCTTGCCATATAAACCCAGTACCTGTATCCAAACATTTTTCAACCCTACAGTTAAGGAGGTATATTCAAAACTTCAGACTGTATGAACAAACACTATCACAAATATTTTTTCTTTGCAAAACTGATGAACCAGACTTTATGATCAATTTTGGCACCGGGTTTTTGATGTCGGACTGTAAGTACCCCAAAATTACTTTGATATTGCCTGATGATCAGTCTAGTTTCAGAACGTATAATGCTGTTGTTTGTGAATGTGTCAAAGATTGCATACAAATGGTATAAGAATTCCATCAGTTAAAGACTGAATTATTAGGAAAAGCCTGTGTACTGTGTCCCTGAAATGCAAGGGCTTCCTCATTTCTGTTGAGATCTCACAATGAAACAGTAATGTAGTAAGTAACCCAGTGAAGACAGTGAAAGAACAATGACTTGTCAAGATAGGAACTGTGATTATAGCATTGACAGTAGAAGCCAAGTCAAGATAATGAGGCTTTTATTAAGAGGTAAAGCTTATTGAACTTTGCCTACCAGTTGGCTTTTAGATGATGATAGAAATTACCATGTTTTGGCCGTTACAATACTGGTTTCTCCTGTGGACCTAAAAGTAGCTTTGATGTATCAGAACTAATACTTTCCATCAAGTATTCTGTTTTTACCTCCTTGCCTGCATGAGACTGCACTTACTTTGTATATGGAAAAACTTATTAAAGACAATGGGAGCTTTGACACCAGTATGATAATTCTAAAAGTTCATTGGTGTAGTGCATTATGAAGAGTAAGTCACATAGAATTCATAGAGCTAATTTAGGACCTATTCGGCGTTTTCTAATTCTCTGTGCGTGCACTTTTCTTGAAATCATTGAGAGATTTTAATATCAATTCAGTACACTGTGAAGCCTTATTCTTATTTGTGCTAAAGCACTCAAGTCTTATTGTCAGTTTATGATGTTTGTCTACTTTACTGCTAGTGATGTTGCTGAACTGTAGGCAATGATAAACAGGGTTGTCGGGCAGAATACATTAATATAAATATTTTCATATCTTGCTCTTGCCACCTCATCAAATGGACTTGATATTTAAATGGAACATTAACTCTTACAAGTAAAATGGAAGTTTTATTGTGTCCTTTATTAATATTATGCCACCATTAGACTTTGCAATATGTATTTTGATATGTTCAAACTTTGAAAAGTGAAGAATCTGAGTATTCATTAATAGTTTTTGTGTTAAACTAAAAACTTAGAAGGCAAGTAAAAAATTTGGTTTCAGCAAAAATGACTAGAAAACTAGAGCATCTTGTTGAAATGAGTAGACAACTTTGATCCTGTTGGGAGAAGGGCAGAAATCAGTGTGCATCTAGAGTTTTTTATTAAATACATAAGAAAGGATCTGAGTTCTGTTCTAGTTAACAGCAAATTACATTAAGATGGAAAATATTAATTAAGATTAGAAATTGGAATAAACAATCTATCCTTGAAGAAAATGGCATGGACGAATTTTTTTAGTAATATAAATTGATATTCAGGTTGTCCAAACAAAAATAATCATTTGGACCGATTTTTTGATACAGAATGATAAGAAAGCAATGTGGCAGAGTTGTATTTCCCCCATTGCTTTAGATTTCACAATGACAGACCACAGGGAAGTAACTTCAATATGTCCAGGTTCCTGAAGGACAATGAGACATTTAGATACTTCCATGACATGATATTCCAGGCCAGACAATGGTACAAGCTGTGACCAGTGATTTGCAATTTTTAATAAAGGTATCTCTATTGTTACGTCTACAAAGAAGTAAAGGAAATTCTGAATATCTTTTTATATCCTTATTGGGATAGATGGGAGTACAATATTTAGTTCTGGTGTTTTTGTGATTCAGACTGGACAAAGAATACCAGCAGAAAAGTTGACTATCAAGCAGTTGATTGTGTTTTTTTTCTGACTGCTTGTACATTCTTCGGTTAGGAAGACAGTAGTGTTTGCACCTCAAAACAGACCCTGTTCTTTGTTTTTGTATAGCAAATATCCCTTGCTTTATGGATAAGAGAGACCTAGATGCAAATAAGTGATCGTTTGGGGGTATTATCTTCAACCTCTAGTGTTTCTCATCTGCCAGAGAATACCTCAATCTATTTTGTTTAGTTTCCTTTCTTTTGTATTTATCTTTCTCTGGCAATGGAAATGCATGCCACAGTAGTGGTTATGTTACTGCTTTTTTCCCCCTTATTTGATCTTAGAGTATGTATCTTGTGTCAAGTTACTGAAGACTTTTCTTTCTACAAGTAAATTAACAGGACTCTCCATTAGAAGGGAAATCTGTTCCCTGGCACCAGTGACAGACAGTTCCTTGATAGCAGTAGAATGTTGAGCTTGTTGAGTCATCAGATCGGCTTAACCTGCATAGTGGCTTTTAATTTTTAACATTTTATTACAACTTTGAAATGCGAAGTTCTTGGGATGTTTTGGCCAAATGTGTCAAACCTTAAGTAATAATGAGTAATTTCACTAGGTAGCAGTTTGTCAGTCTGGCTTTTACTGTAGCAGCTCTGTCAAATTAACTACACATACAAGATCAGATGTAAGTCTTGACAGGCTTGTTCATACTCAACAGATCTGTAAAACTTGCTGCTTTTTCGGAGGTAGGAGCTATGTTATTTTAACCCACTAAATAGAATACATGGCTTCAGAAAAAACTCTGTTTTATATAGAACTGTGGTAGATTCCAGGAATATATTTGCCTGGAAAAAAAAGGACCTTTTCAGTTGAATCTTCTCCTGCTGTATGAAGAATGTGAGGATTTCTGTGCTTTTTTGCAAGTTGTTCCAGATTTACTTCAAGTTGCTTTATATATTCTGAATTTAGGACACGAGTAAATGCACAAGCTTAGTTTTACAAATTACTGCAGGGTTGTGAAGATTTAAGTATGGCCTACGTGGTGTAACTCATACGTACAGTATCCACTGTTGGCTTACAGAGTGGTTATTCAGAAGGTGAACACCAGTGTGGTGGCAAGTTTGCAGATAAACCAGAATGCACTAACAGCTCTGTGGACTATATGCTTCTGCATTTACCTCTCTGTCTAATACCGTGTAATAATTGGGCAGTCTTAAGTCAGCTGTGATAAAAAGTTTCCTTTTTGGCAGGTGGGAAAGGGGGTGTACATAAGGAAACCTACCCATGAGGAGTTAGCATAACCGTAGCAGAATTAACACAGGAGCATAAGGACAATTTTCAAAAGCTGAACCCTTGGCCAGAGAGAGATACAGAAGACCCAAGCACAGACAAAGCAGATTAAAAGCTAGGCACAGTGAAGGATCTTTTGACTAGTTATTGAAATAGATTTCTAGAGGAAAAAAATACTTATCTCTGAGATATGATTATGATTATCTCATTTTTATTTTATTTTTTTTTTTTTTTTAACTCTTGAATTTTTCATCAGAGAAATGGTTCACTTTTTTCCTTTTTCTAGATTTTTAGAAATCTATGTGAGATGATCAGGCATGACTATGGTAGGGTGTTTGTGAGTGAGTAGGGTGGACTAGTCCTAAGAAAACAATCTCTAGGATCTAGTTTCCTGAACAACCCTGAAAATTACATACCAGGAACATAATTACACATTCAGAACTTCTCCATAAATATCCAAAAAGGCATTTTTTTATCCTTCTAGTTCCTACTCAAAACATTTCTGATGCAGACAAAGTGTTATAAAAGCAGATAAGCAAAAAATGCAGTTAAAGCAACTGTTCTTACTTCAAAAGTACTAATAGATGTAATTAATTCCTAGACCCATGATATGGGTGATTGTACCAAGAGGTGCTTCCTGATGATCAAGGACTAAGACGAAGAGATTAGAATATGAGAAAGGGTGTCATAAACTGCTGTGAATTGGTGAATCTGGGTGGAATCTGCACATACAGATGAAGTGTAGGGAAGAAGTAGGGCCAGAAGTAAATAAGCCCACAGGATGCAGGTCAGCTTCAGCTGTGGCCCATCAGTTGGGGAAGAGTAGTGATGGAGGAAGGATCTCCCTGCCTATGTCACTCAGATGTGATTTTCAGAAACTGTAGTGGTGTTTAGTTGGTACAAAGCTGTCTGACTTTCAGACACATGGAGTTGAGTTGTTTTTTTGATTTTTTTGGTAAATATGTTAGAAAGAGCTGAAACATTTTAATTGTCTCCAGGATTTTTTTGTCAGAAATTATGTTGCTTAATATTGTTCATAAAAGGGCAAGATCACAGGCACTGCTGTCTCTGAAAATCACTGGTTATAAAACTATTAATTTCTCAGTGGTATCATTAAAAGAAAAATATTTTATGCAAATATATTTAACTTTACAGATAATTATTTAGATTGTGGGAGTTACATTACTTCCTTTTTAAAGACATTTGCCCTCTCTATCATATTGGCCATTTCCATATGACTCTGTCAGAATTGGTAGACATGCTCCATGGTAAAAAGCAGTATCTGGCTTTAAACTTTAGCTCCCTTAGTTGATTGTATGACAGAACATGACCAGCAACTAAATTTTAAACTGACACTAAGATAAAATGAGCACAATACTGAAAACTTTTAAGTGCTCACATTTATTTTCAGCTCACAAAGCTGTTCTCTATTCAAATAAAGATAAAAAACAGATGACAAAACCCAATATTGTGAGCAGGACTATTGTCTTTTGCTATCGTGGACTGCCTAAGTAACCAGCAAACAGTTTAGTATAGCTCTTACAGTAAAGTTATGTGTGGTAACGTTACAAACTCAGTGATGTAACATTTCAAATTAATAAACTGATTCACTATAAACATCTGAATTTGGTAAAAACAGTAGAATTGACAAATAAAATTAATCCTTTCTGTGGTTCTCCTGGATACAATGAACTGCATTATGAACGAGATTTGGCTCAGTATCTGGAAACAGAGCCTGGTAAACCCTGTTGAAATAATGGATACCAATTAAAGCCTTTAGAGATGAAGAATATCTTCCTGTTCAATAGCATTTGTTTTCTTCATTTTCAAAGCTCATGATACTGTTTTCTGTTCCTGAAAATAAAAGGATGTTCCTAGTGGAACAGATACTCACATAGCCCCAAACTGAATTTATTTTACCAATCTGTCTTTGCCTTTTTTTAACACGTTCTTAGTCATATATTTGGCATATTTTGTGGCAGTAAAAAGCGCAATCATTTCTGTTTCTTTCTTTTTATCATCTGTGTGCTCTTCATCTTATAAACATTAAAAGAGCCCTCTGGCTAGAGTGTTAGGTGATCTTTATTCCTATTTCATTATATCAGTGAAAGAAAACAAACAGTATTTTGAAAGTGTAATTGAACTTTAAAAACCAAATCTTATTACACTAGGCAGTAAATGGGCACGGGCCACTTAAATTTTCTTCTGAATGAGTTAAATTTTTTAATATAAGACTATTTTAGTTACAGTAGGCTACAAAAGAGATTAAGTTTTGCAAGGCATAATTTGTTATCTGTTATAATAGCTTTCACTGTGTAGCAGGTAAAATGAGTTCTGTAGTTTTAAATAAGTTTTTTGGGTATTAACAGCTTAATGGCTGTGGAATTTCTATCAGGATCATGATCATTTTTTAAGCTTTAAGCAAGCTATAGAGAGAGTTTTAAGGCAATACAAAGAGCTGCTCAAATTATTACAAATTAGTTTCTTCCACTAGCAGAGACACAACAGAAGAATTCATGAGCTATTAGAAATGCAGAACATTTGTACAAGGTACAAAATATTCCAGAAAGCAGGTTGCATTCATTATATATTTCATCAGTAAGCACTGTTGGTACACTTCTGCATTTCAGTGCCAAGTGAAGTTCAATGCCAGTAGAAGGTCATCAGAGAATGAATGGATTCCAACGCTACTGTTACTTTATGAGGTATTGCTCATTTTACCACTTCAGTGTTGGGAGAGATAAATTTTATAATCCTGAAGTTATTTGGATTAGCTGCTTAGAACCTTTTTGTAAATTATAATACTCTAAAACACCTCATTTTTATATTTTTGAGCTAAGAAGAACTTATCGAACAAAAACACTGCATACTGTACATGTGCCAAAGAAGCTCATGGGAGGTTTGAATACCTCTGAATGGCATGGTGCCAGTGACATCTTGAGCTGACTGTGCTGTCTTAAAGTGACAATCAAGAAACACTTTTTAAGCTTGAAAAAGTAAAATATTTATTATATAAAGCTCTCGCTATTTATAAGCAAAATAAAGAGAGATATTCTAGTGCAGTGGCCCAGTAGGTGTAAGATGGTGAAATTGCCTGCTAATTCTTTTCTGAGCTATCCTAATGGAAGGATGAAATGGGTGATAAAGACCCAGTTGCATACACTTAGAACATGTTTTCTCTGGGTCTAGTTCCATCTTCTCTAGGTGACTTTGCTTTGAAATAGGAATTATCTTGCCTAGTAGGGAAGGTTCATGGGAATCCTTGATTATGGAGTATTACGTAGTTGAGAGTTATAGAAACTATTTACTGAAAGTAAAATTGGTACCATTGTAACTTATTTTGCATCCAGTGTTTATAGGGTAACATTTAGGCCCAGTGGCACTGGTAATAGATCCTAAAAGTTATAAGTTCAGGTTAAACATCTGTTAGCAAAGAAGAGTACTTTTTAAGGTAGAAGCATTTAGGCCCCAAACGGAAAGTTATGGACTGCGTAAAATTTTCTGATTAATTTACATGGAAAATAAAAAAGGCTTTGAGCTCTACTGTCTGCTCTCCAATTGTCAACCGCTGGTGATGGCAAAATCAAAGGTGATTTTATTCTTTTTACAAATTCAAACAAGATCATATGGATTTCTAGGGGTTTTTTACTATAAATCTACGAACAGTCCTGAAGAGGTATACAGCTCAGCTTTGCTTTTCAAGCTTGGAATTACATGGGTTTCGTTTGCATTGTCATAGACTTATAGAAGTCTCATCTGGTATGCATGACAAGATCTCCATTCAGTGACAGAGATGCAGTGTTTGACAGAAACAGATTAGGTATTAATTAGCTGGGCACCAGGATTGCTATTGATCTCAGCTAAAGCGATTTCTGGCATTCTGGATTCAACTAAAAGAGCCATCTTCTAGGTTCCTGTGATGAGCACCTGTCCATTAGCATAAATTTGCGTCTTAATACATTTCACATAGAGAAAAGCCCTTATTGAGAAGCTCAATGATTTATCCTAAAGAAAATAGGCGTATGCTAAAAATAAGTTACCATGTTGTAGTACTACAAGAGAAAGAGTGTAGTCTCTAGGAAGGATTATGCTGCTGACGGTAAGTGCTAAGCAGAGTCTTATATTTCTTTTTTGAGACCTTATTTTTGGCAGTGTCAAACTGAAGCATTCAGAAGATATCAGATAAAAAAAAAAAAAAAAGATTAAATTTAAGGCATTACATTGGTAGAACTATATCTTTGATTTTGGGTGCTGGATGATTTGTCTCTTTCAACCTTTTCTCTGTATTTCACATGTAGAGATGGGATTCTTTTTTTTTTCTTAATGAAAGCTTAAATCCAAAGGACCTGATTCCAGCTGTCAGGATTTTCAAACATGTGCAGGTAATAATTAAACTCCTTATGGTAAAGTAGCATGGTCATTTACCACCAGACAACTACTAGAAATTCTAGTGTGAGGAGGAGAAGAAGCTATCACATCCCTGTGGACATTTTAGTATTAGAAGGTCTGATTAAACGTGCAGTCAAGGTCACAGGGGTGATAAGATGGCTAAAAGAAGGGTTAAGGTCTTCATAAGAAGACTAAAAGACTATGACTTTGTTCTTGGAGAACTGCTAACTTCAGTTTTCTTTCAGTGACTCTAGTGGAATTGTACTGAAACAAAACTCCTGAAAGGGACTGTATTATGTAGTAGTATTAGCAGAGAAGTACTTGAAAAATAGATTAGAAAGAAACATGTTAAATAGTTCTTAATAGAGGATTTATCCAGTGCTTAGAATGGCATTACTTCCAGTTACGACCTCTAAGTAGTATAATAATAGAATCAACATCATGACTTCGAGGAAGGAAATGACCAACAAATAGGAAAACCAAGCTACTTCTGGCCCTACACTGTCAGATTTTTGACTTGAGATCACATGAAGAGATACAAAACAAACTGAAGGAAGCAAAGGGTCATTTGGCCCCCTTATTAGACTATATATCTTAGTCTAATCAAACAACAGCCATTTATTTATTCCATGCAATACCAAAGTAAGATTATTCCTCAGGTGGCAAGGGTTCTCCAGGGCTTTGTGTAGAATTATCATTGCTCAGTTTTTCTTTAAATTTGGTGACATCGTGAAACTTGTGCATTTGAATTTGACATTCTCAACACCTAAAGTTCTTCCCCTTATCTCAGCTTATCCTTTTGGCTGGCTGGGGAGCTTTCCACTCATATTGTGCTTTTCATGAATCACTTCTTTTTGTTTTAAGATGTCTCATGGTTCATGCATTTATAAGGGTTTTGGCTGCCCCACTGTAAATACCAAGTGGTAGCACGGTACCTAAATACCTACTTCATTTTCTGAATCTCGCCTTAAATGTCTTACTGTTGCACTTCCCAGCACAAATCTTGCATACTTGTCTTGGTCCTCTCTAAGGCAAAAGCCCTCATTAATGTCAAATTAAAATGGGTTGTGGAGTTTTGCTCTTTATTCTTTGTCGGATATTTCTTGGCAGCCAGGAATTTGCACTAACCTCTGTTTGATCTTTCACACTCCTACAACCTCAGACTAGAAGTTTGTTAAAGTGTGCTAACATATCTTGCATAATAACATCTATGCTAAACTGACTTTTTAAAAAGCATTTCAATAGCATTTGGCACCAAATAACTTTTTAAAAGTGTGTCGTGGTTTAACCTCAGCTGGCAACTAAGCATCATGAAGCTTCTTGCTCACTCCTCCCCCTCCTTGGTGGCATGGGGAGGAGAATAAAAAAAAAAAAAAAAAAGTAAAACTCATGGGTTGAGAAAAAAACAGTTTAATAATTGAAATAAAATTAAGAATAATAGTAATATAAAGGAAGATAACAAAAAGAGAAATAAAACCCAAGACAGGCAAGTGGTGCACAATGCAGTTGCTCACCACCTGCTGACCGATGCCCAGCCAGTCCCAGAGCAGTGACCCGCCCCTCCCAGCCAACTCCCCCCAGTTTATACACTGAGCGTGTTGTCCTAGGGTATGGCGTACCCCTTTGGCTAGTTTGGGTCAGTGATCCTGGCCATGCTCCCTCCCAGCTTCTTGTGAACCTCCTTGCTTACAGAACATGGGAAACTGAAAAATCCTTGATTTAGGATAAGCCCTACTTAGGAACAACTAAAACATCAGTCTGTTATCAACATTATTCTCATACTAAATCCAAACCACAGCACTGTACCAGTTACTAGGAAGAAAATTAACTATCCCAGCCAAAACCAGGACATGGTGACCATTGTGTTCTATTATCACTGGAATTTTCCTGATCATATCAATAGGCCTATCATTTGTCGATGTCTCTTGAATTCTCTCTGGAAAAAGCTATGGGTTCAATTATACCTGCACATTAAATTTAAAAGGTGATGGACAGAATGGTACCATTTCTCTCATATGTATTTCAGTGTTAGGAAGGAAGCTCTTCCTTCTTGACTAACACCTGTCTACTGTGAACTGCCATTTATTACAGCAGGAAAGAAATGTTTCCTCTTTCTGTTTATGAACTAGCTTCATCTTGGTCAGCACAGGTTGAGTACAAAGGGCTACTGCTCTGTCTGGTTCTTCTCTATGGTGTGGCTATGGCAAACAATAATTCATGGATGTGGGGACAGAGAAATAAATGCAAATAATAGTTTTCCTTCAACACTATCACCTACTTCAGCCCTTGCATCTGTATATAGCGACAGCATCATCTTTGCACCGTTCTTGACTTGGCAAAATGCTCAGGCAGGGTCACAGTCTATCAGGGAGTATATTGCCATGTTTAGAATGCTAACTGTTTAGCTGTGACAAATTTTAAAGTTTAAGAATCATTTCAGATAAAATACCTTTACCACCTATGATGAGGTTTTCTCTGGAGGCGGTCATCACAGTTCTCAGATTCTTGCAAAATTTGAACTTGCTGTCTTTTTCTCAGACAAATTAGCAGTGATTACAACTGAGGAAAGACCGCAAGCCATGACATGGTAATTATTCAAAGAGACAATTAAGAAGCAGAACAGGAAAAAATATCACTGAAGGATAAAGACAGCAAGCTGCATTATAGCCAAGTAAAAATGCTGAAACTCGCATCCAGATGTAGCTGTGTTTTTGTGTGTTGTGTTATGCTATAGAAAATGTAGTCATCTCACTACATATCCATCATCTTTTTTTACCCCAGGAGGCCACAGTCATAAGAATTTGAGCCAGGAGGGATTCTGAGAGCTTGTCTTATTCCAACCGTTGTATCGTCTTTCCCTGGATCAGGATTGACTGTTTCTAAAGCATTCTCTCAGAAGTTCTCTAACCTGTTCTTGGAAGCTTGTAATGAAGAGTATCACATAGTGTCCCTAGGCAATTTGTATCAATATTCACTGCCCTCTTTGTTAGAAAATGTGGCAAAATCCAATATAAATTCCTCTTGCTGTACTTTAATCCCCTTATGTCTACTCTGTATTTAATGGACACAGAGAACAGCTTATTGACTTTTTCTTTGCAGTAGCAAATATGGAAAATTATTCTTGTGTTTTCCTTCAATCTTGTCTTTTATGAAGTTAAAGGAAGTGACCAATCCAAAGAGAAGTTAATTCAAAATGATGGCGGATATTCAGCCAGTTAACTTAAGGGCTTGATCTGATGCCGACTGAAGTGAATAGGAAAGTGATCTTGATTCACAGAAACTGCATCTTACCATATGAAGTGCCAGTGCCCTCATTCCTGCTGCAGCCAGACATGCAGATTGCTGGGCAGCACAGAGCTGGCTGAGCTTCTCAAATACATTAACAGTGTCAGCTGAACCGTGTCCCACCTCCCGCCAGCTGGGCCAAGGGGATAGAGCAGTCATGCCATCCAGGATACCCAGATGGTGTCCTTTACTTTTTATTCCCAGTGCTTTTGCTATCTGCTTATCTATTTTTATGGTCGTGTTTGCCATCTATTTATTTGTGTATGTAAAATCAAATTTCCTTGTTTTCTCCTCCCCTTTTATTTCGTCTGGTTGTTTTACATGGTGGCATCTGTGGAATGCTGTGACTTTAATTACATGTTTAACATGCAAATTGATGAGATAAGCTTGGGAGAAGGCAGCAAAAAGCCAAGACAAACTTTAAAAAAAATCCTACAGTTTTTATTAAAAATTCCTACAGTTTACTTCACAGTTTGACAGCATGGGTTAATGTTCTTAGTATCATTTCACATTCTAAGAAAGCACATACCTATGCTGACACATAAAAATAAGAAAACAATTTGAATATATAGGAAAACGCAGGCAGGTTAGAATTTACTCCCTCATTCTTGCAGTACCTAATTCTATCTTAGAAACTTAATATTGTAATGTTAAGAATAATCATTCAAGATCAAATGAGAGAAGTTGTTTTGAAAATATTTAAGATTTATTTTTAATTTTTTAGTGAAAAGCTTATTTTTCAGTAAGTTTTATGTGTTTTTTGATGCACTGTGTCTGGGAGACAGCTGGAGTGGGATTTTAAAAATGTGTGATCCAGTCTCATGATCTAATTCTATCTAGATGGCTTAAAATGCAATGATAAGTTGCATATATGCTTGAAGGCTCTTGTGTGATACATATTACAGTTACTGAAATTATCACTTTATTTCTGTTGTCCCAGAGCACTCTGGGGAGTTGCTGGCAATCTGCTCCTTTCTAACCAAACTCACATGTGTCTCAGAAAGGAAAGGTTCTGTTCCTCTTCAGTGCCGTGTTTAATCCCAGATAGGCCTTTACTGATTTATGTTCACCTGTCTACAATAAAACAGCAGCATCAGCCGTATTTTATCAAGATTTTTTTTAGGTATCAATTGATATATATGTATATTCACACACATGCATACACTTTTATATTGCGTCGAAGAGCAAAGTATTTATTTATATATGTATGTTGCACTTGCTAACCTAACCACATGACTTGAAGTGCTCCTACATATAATAGCTTCAGTGAGTGGAGGTGGCTACTGTGCATCTTATTACTGCTGCTTGAGCATCATCTTAGTGCTGTATCCCACGTTATGCTCTGTAGGGACTCTGAACTTAGCTAAAAGACTGTTGACCTCAGTGAGCCAGTTGGAGTATTCCTTTGTCGTGGCCTGCAAACTGCAGTTTTGTGTGCACCATAGGAAGCAGAAAAACAACACAGTCTAAAGTTTTCAGAAAGAAATTGCATCCTGTAAATGAGTTTTGGACTAGTTCTGCTAGCCTTTCTCTCCAGATAATCTTGGGTATTCAGGAAACAGGCATATCTACAAGTACTCCTTTTAATTTTTGATTTTCAGTTCTTTATATTTGCATTTGCAATTACTGGACAACATCAAATCTTCCATGCTGGCACAGCCTAGATTGACCAGGGTACCTCCATCCAACAGGAATAGAAACCCTCTATGTTGGCACACAGATAATGAAGTGGTGTGGTAGAATCATCACTTGCATAATTACGCTTCAGTTTATGCTGAAGAAAAAGCAAGCATTTCCAGCCTAATTGCTGCCCTTGTCTCTGAGAGATCTGTTTCTTTCAAATTCCTTTTCTCTTAAGAAATTCAGCTACAATGTAATTAGGAGCACAGAAAAAAGAAGCAATGAAAATGTGTTGGAGGATATGCAGGCAGCAGAAGTCCTTCCTGAAGGTATGCAGCATGGAAACATCGTCCCTTCCCCTCATGTGATCCAAATTCATGAATCTACCGGGACAACCTGGTAGTGTAAATAAGTGTTTCTTGTACTTTCAGATTAGAAAATGAAATTCAGAGTTTAAGGGAGAAACTGGTTTACAGGACATGAGTAAGGCTTCCCAGACACAGATATTATCCACAGTATGTTTTGGTGTCAATAGAAAACCCTGCTTTTATTCATTCTGCAGTCATGGGACTTTGTCTAAGCCTGTGTCATTGAACAGAAGATCAAATCCTGTATAAGAACAGAAATATAATATGGTGAATATGGCTTTTTTTTTCTTAAAATACTGGTAGATCGTTTAAAAAGTGCACTCCTTTATTCAGGCTACTAGAGTCATGTTGAAATCCTTAAAGCATTCAGATAGTGCAGTAATTGCACACATCTGATGCCAAGATTACAAAACTTTGATAAAAGCTGTAGCTTTGGTTTTTGCCGTGAATATATCATGTTCATTGCTGCAGTGAATCAAAACAAAGGCTTCTGTAATACCTTTCCATGTTATATTTAAATTTTGTGCTCAGAGTCCAGTGAGTCATGTCAGCGGCAAAGCTAGTAAGTGAATTTATCTGGATGACCATCCCTTTAAGTTTATAAATTATTGTTCTTCTTAAGAGCTGCTAAGTATGCAGCAGTTGCCTGAGCTATATGGACTTCCTCATTAGGCAGATGAACTTCAAAGCATTTGGGGTGCCTTCCAAGTATGAAGGGAGGACACAAAATGCATTTCAACTGAAGTTAAGGGTAAAAACATTTTTTGGAACATAAGGTTCCAAATCATTAATTTCTTTTTCAACTAAAAGAATATGTAATTTTTCCTCTAGCAAGCCACTCTTTCCTCTTGCCACTTCTGATCTGTAAAATTAAGTTTTACTTGAGTGAAGGCCTTTATTGACCTCATGTGTAAAAGTTTTTCCTCTGTGGAGGTCAGAATAGGCACATAGCCTATGAATAGATTCTGGACACATTTTGCTGCAGAGGGCTACTTTTCTCATGTATTAGATCATGGAAAGTGTTGCATAACCAGAGTGGAAGGAACCATGGTACACTGGGGTACTGTTGGGGAGGGAGTCTTATAGAAGGTTCATAAATGAACAGTAACCTCTAGTGTATTATCTGTGTCTTTTTTCCTTCCATTTCTGTATGTTTAAAGTGAGATTTGTGTAAGTAAAGATTAAAGGGTTGGATACTGTTGAGGGTAGAGTGACACACATCACTTGTAAGAGAGAAGTATCAATATGTTTATTGATATAAACCAGAAATTTAACAAAGTTTGATGGTAAGTGTGCTAGTGGTTTAACAAGATTCAATGGCAAGGTTCACTGGGTATTTACTGCACAGAGAACAGGGTCAGACAAAACTGTCAGGGAGACCCTCCCCTTGAGTCATGACATTTGGAAAGGACCCCCTTGCTTTCTGAATTCCTCAGAGGGCTTTTTAGGTGCTACTGAATCCAGACGTAGTTCCAGACTTGGTCAATGGTTTACGTCTGAAGGATTGTATGTACAGAATCAATCCTTTATATCACTTAGCTAAGATTTTGAAGTTTATCATGCTGTTAATCACTTACGAAGAATCTGTGGCAATGAGGACTCTCTCAGCCTCAAGGAGTAACCTTGAGATGTGTCCTACTCAAGGGGAGATCCTGGTGTGCAGCCGCTGCCGTGCTGAGAGCTCAGCGGGCCCTGGGCTGACCCCTATGGAGTGAGATGAGTGACCCATGGTCAGATTTACATACCGATTACAGATGCCCGTTTCTTCCAAATTTGGCTGGAGTCAACACTGACCAGCACTGTGGTTGGGCGGGCTCGTTGCTCAAATGATCCCTTGGCTATTGCGGTGTTACCTGTGTGCCCTGAATTCACTGTGAGCTGGATGCAGCCGTCAGGACCACACGCATCTATTGCAACTGCCACTGGTGGTTATCGCTTGAACAGAGATATGGGAAATACAGGCCAGGTTGCAGTTGGGGGGGAGCACATCCCACAGGTACCAACCTGCTTTGTGGAGGTAGCCAATGTGTTCTGCCTTGAAACAAGGACTACTTGCCAGTGAGGCTGGATTCCTCAAGGTCAGCTCTACACAACTTGCTGCTGCTGTAGATGGTACTTGTCGATACCTCTTGGCTGGTCCCTGAGGATGCCTGTCCCTTATAATCTAAGGTGACAACCTGTTTACCAGATCTTCCTTCTTAATGCTTTAACATGAGCTATGGCATATGCATGGAGGGAGAAGAGGTGGAGGCCTGCAAATAAGTGTCACTGTGTAGTGCATGTTTACATTATAATGAAGACTATTTCCTTAGAGGGATTGTATTCTTATGGGATTTTCAGGTGCTAACGTTATTAAGCATGCCTCTGATTTTATGGATTGGGCCATTAAATTAATAGTCTGGACTTTCCACCTGAAAGAAACTACAGCTTTCGAAGTCAGTGTTATGACGTGACGTTTCTTGACTTTGGGTTACATACTATGATGCAATGTGATGAACTTGGACAGTACCTAACCCTGCCTGATAGAGAATCCTGACTTCGAGAACTGAAAAGCTAACATGAATTGAAGTTTGAAAAAGAAATTTTTGCAGGCTGTAGAAGCTTGCAGCTTTTGTTATCTTATTTTTTTACCCCCAAGAAGGGAGAAACAGGAAAAATATATTTCATAAGTGTGCATGACTGCTTACAATTCTGGCAGTGGAGTAGAGTCTACTGTCCCTCAGGTAAAATAATTTGCTTGTTTTATGCCTATGGACATATTAAAAATTCAGCATTTTGCAAGAAGACAGTGCAACACATCGCAGATGATGTGCCATGTAGTTTGCTGAAATCATTTTACGTGATATGACGTGACTTTATAGAGCTCAGTGGAGTTTCAGCACTGCATAGTGGTATGTCAGTGGCTTTAACATGAGGGAGAAGTCATCTGCTGTTGAAGTTGTAGCTATTTTAATCAAGGCACTATGGTTTTCATAGAAGTCAAGTTTTAGATGTGCTTCTCTGAGATGCAGAAAGGCCAAAATGACAGAGAGGGGTGTTGTTCAGTTGAAGCTGTCCATGGAAAAAGCCAGCTTTGTACAAGGAACTCATTTTATTGCTTATTCTTCTGCTCTCTGTTACTTTTCCTTTTCAACTGCTTTTGCTTCAGTTTTTGTGAACTGTTCCAGACTGAACTGAATGTTTACTGCAAATCTAGTTGCTGTAACCAGGAATAGCAGGAGTATTATTCATTTCATAGATACGGAACCAAGAACTAGTCATTTCAGAAAGTTTACTAGAAAGAAGTGGATGGTGAAGAAAAGATGTGGGTTGTCCAAATGGCGCAGTGTGGGCATTAGTAGAGCAGTTATTACTCAGATTTTCTGTAGGATGGGTGTTTAGGCTGAATCGGTGATTTCATTATCAATTGAACAGTCTATGCTGATGGTGTTAGTGGTGCTGTACGGCATATAGGAAATCACTGACAGTTTGTCTCTTGTGCTGACTGGCATTCCAAAGGGAAGGTGAATTTTTTCTGCACTTCCATACTATATGTGTGCTGCTCAATAAGAAAGCTGAGCTGAGATAGTCTGGTCATCTTCCAGTTATTTCTGATTTTCTCAAATCAAGGAAATTCCTTTGGGATGCTTTAATCTAGCAGATGGAAGCAATGGAAGATTCAATGGCTGGACAAATTCAAGTAGGAAATAGGGGCCAAATCTTTAATAGTGACTGTATGAAAAATTTACCAAATATCTGTATCACCTGAAACCATTAAATCAGGGTGATCATTCTAAGGCAGAGTTTATAGTTTGTCTGTCAATCTCTTATTGTTTGTGTGGTGCAGTTGATCTAATAATACAATTACAGTGGTTCTTTTTGGTTTTATAGGACCATTTTTTCTTGTACTTTTTCCATTTTTAAGCAGGAAGTAAAAGTTGTTTTGTTCTTAATTTACTTAAAGTTGGTTTGACATGTTACACATGACCTTGTGGCAATGCTTTTTGGGATTTGTAGTTCCAGTGAATGTCCACGATTTATGAAATAATAGGATGTATTTTTTATTAATTCTTTAATTCAGGATTTTGACTATCTCGCTGTGACTGGAATTCCCTTTAATCCTTCAGTATTGAGAGGTCTGATTTGCTAATTTTGGTCCTACCTTCCCACTTTCTCCCACTGCATCCCCAGCGAGATTGCTTTAGAGAACATAGGAGAGCTTAGTTATATTGGGTTTTTTTATTATATTAGCACAGGTTAGACTGAAATCATTTGCATGTAGCAATGCATTTTGCCCTGCTAAGAATGATTTTGAGATACTTCTGTTGGAGATATTCCATCCTGAAGGATATACAAAACTGTATCTTCAGGTTAACCAAAGAGAAACACTAGGAGTATCTTTTAAAGCACCCAACTCTGCTAGTCCTGACAGCAGAAAGTAGGATTTCTCACAGAGGAAACAAAGGTGAGTGAATGGCTTAAGATTCCTCTATGAATTCCTTCCAGCTGAAGTAGCAGGAAAATATTTGTAAGTAGGCACAGAAGGCCTGTGTTTGAAATCCTCACATGAATGTATTACCATTTGAAAATTCCTCCCTTCCCTCTACTCTGATTGCGCCGTGCACATCGATGGGAATCTTGAGTTGTCTGTAGATACCAGCAATATGACAGGGATACAAAACTGGTGTGACAGACTGATGTGGGGGAAATTGGAATTAAATACCTGGATCAGTACAGTGTCCTGTTTGATTCATGAAACACTACAGTCTACAATCTTTTTACTTCCTTAGTTTTGTTAAGGGCTGATTTTAATTAACAAATTTAGCAATTATGTAAACTGAAATGATGCATACAGAGAAGAGAACACCAGTATTCTCAGTTCATGGGAGCATTCTCTGTATTACTTGCAGAATCGGAGCTCATTATGTTGTTTACCTCTGGAAATCATCCTTTCTGTATTCCTTTTTCTCAAGCGGCAGCTTCTCTATGACTGTGTTGCCCGGAGTATTAAGATATGAAAAGGTAATCCTGTAACAGTTGGGATTCAGTAGCTATACAGAAAAAGGAGGGGAAAAAAAAAATCCTACTGTGCTCAGAGAAAAGCCCAAACCCTACAATTAAGATAACACTTCATTTGACAACTGAACAGGAGCCAGACCTTCAGTCATTTTGGAGCTGTTATATTTGCACCAATTATTTTAAATCTCTTCAGTTGCCAGATTACTGTTGCTCTTCTGCTGTCTGGCAGGACACCGGTGATGCTTATCTGTGATCCAACCAAATAGTAAGAATAAATTAACAGCAGTGTAACGGGTATGTTCTCAATCCACCAGAATTAACCACAAGTGCAAGTGAGACCATCATAAGATCACGCTTGTGTCTGCAGAGTAAACCATGTTTCAGATACTCTTTGGTGAATGAGAATGTGGAAGGGCTCCATGAAGATAAGGCTAAACTGATTGCTTCTCATATTTTACAAGAAATATTTATAAAAGTTATAAAATCTGTACTGTGTTCATGCTGTAAGTTACATGTGCATACCTTGAGTTTTCCAACTCAAGAGAGCATGGTCATCTGACCAAATTCACAATTTGTGTTGAATTTTTACATTTTACCACTATTTATTGTTGAACATACAAGATCAGGTATATCACACTTGGAAAAATTGTTCTGAATAGAAATCTTGCAGATTTGTCTACAGCTGAAATAGTATTCTTGTAAACTTCTGTCTCAGGATATGAATTTCCCTGTAACAGCCCTTGGATTTGCTGATGCTAATGCTCAGTCCTCTTAAAAAACCCCATAAATTCATAAATTCCTCCCTCATAATAGCAAGGAAATCTCCCAGGAAATAAACCTCTGATTGTCACCCAGGATGGGATGGGTGAGGGAAAGAGAGTAGAAGGGAGATTGAGAACCCTTCAAGTGCTTTGGTGAAATTCTGTTGTATATAACAAACTTTCACTTCTGAATACTTACATACTCTTTGGTTTTGTGGTTTGATACCTAACTTCATTAGAAATTGTTCAAATACTTTTTTGAAATGGATGCAATAAAGCTTTGTAAATATAATGTGTCAAACGTTTTCTGTAACGGATTTCAAACTGATTTCATTGTCCCTTGGTCTCCTTTCTTTGCACTGTAGTAACTAATATGCTACATAAGCAGTGAGCTAGTTGACTGGTTTCCTTACTGTGAATCATAAATATGAAGTCCTTAAGCACATTTTGTCCTAATTTGCAAAGTTGTTTTCTAGAGAAAAATGAAGTGCATGTTATTGAGCAACATAACAGTAAAAGCAGATGGAAATCTTATTATCTGCAGATTTGTAAAGGGAGCCCTATGTAGGAGCCTAATGCAATTTCATGTAAAAGCACAGTGTTTTGTTTTTTCATTTAAATGAAAGGGTTTGGTACGACTGGAAGAAAACATTTTATTATGGCTCTGTCCTTTGCAGTCAAATTGCTCCTCTCATTTAGGTTGTGTACTCAGATTTTTTTTTTTCTGATTGATTTTGGAGACATTCAGTCATTCTTTTGATAATAAGTGTTCTTACAAAGAAAAAATGAAAGTATCTTATTTTAAAACTTGGTTTTAAAATATATGAATCATAATCTTCTTACTGATAGATGCTGAGAAAGTTGAGGTTGGTGTCACTGAGAATAAATACAGAGCTAAATCATGGAAAGACTTGTTGCTTCAATGTACAAACATGTTGTCCATTCCTGCATCCTTATTTGGAGTGGCATTGCCTTTCAAGCTAAATATAAAGTAGCACTAACTATAAAAACAAGTTTTCACAGCCATGCTTTAGAGTACTGGAAGGTTTATGTATATGTTACATCTCAAAATCTTACATCTGAGGCTGGAGCCCTGCCATCTGTGGTTAACTGTGCATTAAGGAGACTGCTGCCAATACAAGTGTACAAGAAGACAAGATGAGTTGGAAATTGTCTGCTAGAAATAAGATAGAAGCACATCTCTGATATAACTAGAGCCTTGGATTAAAGGAGTGTGTTAAGTTTCTGTTACTTATATGCTTGTTCTTTAATATTTCCCTACTTTAAATCCTCTGTAGCTCTCAAAGGATGTTTTCCCATATGCCCTTCCCTCAGCAAAGTAATTGCTTTGCACTATTTTGGAGAGTTAGTTCACAGATTAAGCATAAAAAAAAATACTTTTTAGCATTGGACATATCCTGATATGCAGAGAAGATAAGAGTTTTACATCGCTCTGAAGGTCAGCAGCAACTGCGTTCAAGTCAAGGAGATTGTGTCGGAAAGACACTGCAAGGACTGCCACTGCAGAGAGGCCAACACATTGAAGTCTGTTAGTTTTTACTCTACAAGAACATCCAGGCCTGTCATTTCAATGAGACATGCAGAGCCATCCTATCATCTGGCTGAAACATGAATGGTGATTTGCGTGCATGTCTGAGCACTGCTTGTTGCGAGATTCTGGCGAGACATTGATGGTTAATGATGTTTTTTGGGGCAGGGTCATAGCAGTTCACTGAGGAGAGCATTTGCAGTACCTTTGTATGTATATAGACTAGGATGGCATATGCTTGGTTTAGATTCTTCTTCAAAATGTGAAGTGCAGAATTGCTTTAAGATGTTTAAATCCATTCTGCATATTTTCTACCATACGGTAACTATTTCTATGGCTTGTTTCTATTTTTTTTTTTGGTATTTTCAGAAAAACCTCTGTGGCTGCTGGTGGAAGCATCATAAGTTAATAAAATTGATACTGGAAACAGAAGGGCCACTAGCTTGATCTAACAGGATCAAGTTGTTTAAACACACTGTGTAATTACCTAGTCATGAGATTTTTGTGCTCAAAAAATATTTTAGAATATAGGTCTGACAGGTAATTCCATGTATTCACAACATAAGGTGATCTGGGAAATCAAACAAAACATGATTTATGATTTCCAGCAGTGTTGGTATTTTTAGTATACGTTCATCGCTTCTTGATTTCTTTCTCACAGGTGATAGAAATTGGCTGGTAGAAACCAATAAGGTGGAAATACTCTGACAGCTTAAGGAAAAATAAATCACTGATGAGCAATGGAGCCTGTAGCATAGAAGAGTGAATAGTTTAATGAAGTTCTGCACATTGATGGGTTATAACAACTACAGCAACATATCAAACAGCTAGATAGTGCTATCGACAGAGAACGGTGAATGTAGGCGTTGGGAAAGGAGGAAAGGTTTTGACCTTAAAATCATCCACTTGTATTTGAGACAAAATTATTAACATTTCCTAGTTGGGAGGGGGAGGTAGGAAAAGGCTTTTTAGTTTTGCCTGCAGATTAATTTTTCAAATGATAAAGGGCAAGTTTCATTAGAAATTGTCTCCCTGTGTTTCTGAAGATGAGGTACAGGAAAAGGCAATTTCTGCCCAACATTCATTTGCGTTCGCTTTTCTTATATGTGTAGAAGTCACATAAGCAGAGTTCTGGGAACGTGGGTGGAAAATATATTAGTTTGTGACTCCCGTGCACGGAATTACTGCATGACCTCTCCTTTACTTTTCCTGGTCTGCTGCAAAAGATATTGAACATCTGAGGATTTCTTTTCCCCTCCAAATTTACATGTCAATAAAACAGTATTATACACAGAGGAGCAACGAAGGAACACAGAAGTTAATTAATCTTAAGATTACACAGGATGGAGATGTAATTTTAGAAACTTCTCTGAGTTTCCTGGGTAATTCTATTATCCCGGGAAGAACAAAGAAGTCCTAGTACTTTTCTGCTTTAACATTTGATATCAGTGAGGACTAAGTTGTTTCCTCTCTTTGAGCAGCTAATTCCCAGCCATGCAGTCAAGCTGGCTCTTGGCAAAGAGCAGTGCTGCTGCTATTCCATACTGGCTGCTCTTAGTGAAAAGGCACAGGGTAGCAGTACTTATTTTCCTTCCTGCAATGATCAGGGAAGCAGCCATGGCATCTCAGGGGTGACTGTTTCTGTGCCGGGAAGCAGAAGTGATTTTTAGGTGCCATGGTATGTCTTCTCCCCCCTCTGACCTCTGCTGTGTTGCTGATGTGCTGTGGGGGATATGTGGTGTGTCCCCAAAGGCCAGGACTGTGGGGGCACTTCAAACACCTCCTCTTCCACATTACGGACAGTGGGATCTTCATTCCCACGTGAAGCAATAATGATGGCGATACCTGCTTAGACAAGATGGACTCTACCTCTGGTGCATACAGAGAAGCTGCTCTGATGACTGATTCAGAATAGGATCTTAATTTGTGCCTCCCAGTTGCCTGCAGGAGGGACTGGACTCCTGGATTTAGCTCCTTAAACTGACATGGTAGCAAATGAAAAGTTGCATAGTTCGTCCCTAGGAACAGAATGTGAGTCACCAAATACAATGGCTTGCTCTAAGAGGTACAATCCTCTTGGGTCCGTTGTATTAGTTTAATTGCTAGTGAATTTCTGATGTACAACTTACATAAAAGGAATGCAAGGAATACAAAGTCACAGCATGCTTTTTTTGAAAAAAAAGCCTTACTTTTTCTGTGTAAAATAAATGATGTCCCCTATTAAAAATAGTTGTCCGTGAAGAGTCTTTTGTGGCTGATGGTGAACAGGTACAAGAGATGAAGACTTTTTGCCAACTTGTTAGAAGCAAGCACGCTAATGATAAACTATATATATATATATATATATATATTATTTTTTTTTAACTACATCTTTTTAAGGAAGAAGTATAACCAAAAGGACAAGCTTGTCACGTGGGAGGAGTTGTTTACTTTTAGCTGAGAACTCTTACTTCCAAGGATGTACAACAAGGGAGTATTCACTTCAAAGCTGTCTACACTGAGGAATAGTAACATCTAATGAAACTGATAGTTAAACCTCAACTATCACACCATGAGTAAGTTGATATAATAGCGCCTGCAACTGTTCCACATCCTCTTTGATTTATTTCACTTTTGATCTTTACCACCTGCTGGAGCAGAATAGCTTTGTTCATCCTGTTTCTTGCTGACATGTTTTTAAATTAACCAATATACCAAAAATACATTAGCAATCTATGCTTACCTTGACATGATCATTATTTGGGCTCAGTAAGAATGGACATGGTTAGTAACTGATCAGCTATCCAGAAAAAATAAGGTTCACACAGAAGAAAGAGATCAAGGCTACATTTTTATATAAACCAAATTCCTGTCATTTAAAAATTGCAATTTATTACATGGCAAGCTACAAATTTCCCTGTAGTTTACTTAAAGACCTGACAATGTATGTTGTTCTTACTTTAACACAGTTGCTGCTCTTGGGCAAATAGTGTTTTGCAATGCTGTTGTTTTCTAGGTTTGAAAATAGATTTTATAAGTATTAATTTGAAAGTGACTGTATGTTTTGAGCTTGCTGAAGATCGGGTTTAAACATGCAAAATACAGATAGCTTCCACATTGGTACCTGTATTTCTTCTTTGCCAAGTATCCCATCATTTCAGTTATATATGGAAGTTGGCAGAAACCTATATGGGTTTCCTTGTTAGAAATAAGAGAAAAAATCCAAAATTATCCTGATGATATGAAGAATCGACAGGTTTATGTCACTAGTTATTGAGAAAATAAATATAGTTTTATATCTTTGGAAACAAAGTGACTGGTGGAACATTTACTGCTTTGTATGCCACAAGATAATTTGTCCAACCCAATTCTTAGAGAATGTCCTTTTCTTCCACTGGGTAGCAGAGGCACTTTGCTTCTGTTATGGTAAATCTGGAGGAATACCCTCTTGCACAGCGCACAGGTGTGCACATGTATGTGTGCACGATGAAAGGCTTATCTCTACAGTGATAAACTCCGAGGTCTTTGCTCCAAACACAGCTGGGTTTTACCACAAGAAGATATTTCTTCTGTTGAGGAAAAAAAAAAAAAAAAAGGCTTAGACTAGATTCTTGTAGATTCTTGTTACTCTGTTTGGAAGACAGTATTCATCTATGTATTTGCAGTATTTGTTAGTTTAACAGGAGTCGGGTAATATTCTGTTAAAAAGAAGCAATGCAAGTCATTACTAGAATAGAAGCCAGAGAGTATTTTAACTGTAATTATTTTCACTAATCTTCCAATCACTGAATTTACTGTATTCCCAGAGAGGTTGTGACACTTCTGTTTCCTTTCATTCTCATGTTCTCATCCCTAGTAAAATGCATTTATTTGAGTTTTCTTAAATAAAAAAAAAAAAAGAAAAACAAAACAAAACCCAAACCAACCAAACCCTTGAGAACAAAAGCTGGTTTTGCAGAGCTTTTAGAATGACATCAGTAGTCCCTATGTAAATCACATATGTTACCCATTTACTGGATTAACATAACAATACAGAAAATCCTCCAGTGTACTTGTATATTAGGAACACATCTGCCATCTGAAGCAGTAGATACAGAAATGAGTCTGGTTTATGGAGATTAGCAGAGTCCTACCAGTTTAACTCAATGTGGCATGTTTCACTCTGTTTGCTTTTATAAATCTTCAGGTAATTACAGGAGAATTTCTCACAGTCGTAAAATACCAGCTTGTTCTATACTGGGCTGCCTGCTTAGGAAGGTAGTAATTAGAACACTTAAGCAGCCAAATCTCAGCCCAGGGCGGGGCTTGATCTAACCCCAGCTAGGGGGAAGGATTTTATTTTCTTAGGATATTAGGCAAAGGGCTGCTAAGATGGTTAAGGGATGGCAGCACCTCACATATGAGGAGAGACTGAGAGAGCTGGAACTGTTTATCCTGGAGAAGAGATGGCTCAGGGGCATCTCATGAATGTGTGGAAATATCTGAAGGGAGGGTGTAAAGAAAAAGGATCTCTTTTTCAGACTTTTCAGTGATGTCCAGTGACAGGACAAGAGGCAATGGGCACAAGCTGAAACACAGAAACATAAAGAATTCTTTTTTTTGTTTGGTTTTTTTTTTTTTTTTGTGTTTTGTTTTTTTTTTTTTCCTGGAGATGATTGAGCATGAAGACTACTTTAAACAATACTTTTAAAATGTCTTTGTGAGAATAAAGTACCATGTCGTTAAGGCAATGAAACAATGATCCACTAGCACCTTTTTTGATACTCTTCTATTTCCCTTATTCAGAGAACTCCACTTCCATGCTGTACAGAAGTATGGTGTGTAGGCATGATGAGATTATCCATCCGGACTCGGGAACCAGGTAGTCAGTTTATCACAGGAGACATGTAGCTGATCAAGCAGACCTCTCAGCAGGGCTAAGCAGACTCTGAAGAAAGCTTAGTTCACATATCTACACCGCAAGATTTATTCCAAATTCCCCCAATTTAAATAAAAAGGAGTAAATGCTTAGATGTTGCAGATTGTGGTAACATTCACTGGGTTCAGTGGTGGGTCTTTCATTTAGAAGTGGATTTGAACACTACACCGTTACTGTAGGTCTGATCCAATCCATTGAAAAGGGGTTAAGAAAAAGCTTCTCAACAATTTGAAAATTTGATCTGACAATAATTGTTGTCTATACAAGAATCTGAGAAATGAGTTATGAAATTGAGACCTAACCATTACATAGTTATAACAGGAGTTGTTTGAATTATGTGGGGATATGTTTAGTCAAGTAAAAGGATTCCTTTAGAAATACCAGCTACTTGATCTGTTTTGCTATCAAGTTATTTCTCGGTTTGAAAAAATTTATGCTATCTTTCCGTAAGTATGTATTGTTTCAGAAACAGATTAAAGGGAATTGGTTCATTGACTATAAACACCTCATTTGTTTGAAGTAATTATGTGAAAAATGTCTTCCAGGAAGAATATTTGATATAAAATGAGTCAGTAATATGTCCTATTGTTTCTGCATAAATGAGGCTTTGTCTCAATAAATTAGAGCCTGTAAAGCCATAATCTTAATAAAATTCACAAATTACTTTGCTAGTGACTGTTAAACTGGAAGTGTTCTCCACTCTAGAGGGAAATAATTGTTTTTATACTTGTTTATTTCTGAGTATTACAGTGATTGTAAGGCATTCTTTCTGTTGTAATCCATTATACAGTTGTATTTAAAAAGAGATATGAGCCATTTTGTGTTATAATTTAATAATTTTGGAAACCAGATATTTAGTCATCAAACATTATTAAAGTAATTCACTTAGAAACATTTAAATAATTACTAGGAGAAAATGAAGAATATAGTGGGTTTATTCTTGGTTTTTGAAGGTTATTCCCTGCTAAGCAAGGTTCTCTACTGTTCCCAGATGGGAACTTACTGTGTGCATGGCCTATTGAAAAAAAATGATCTCACATACTCATACAATAAATCATTTATGCATTGGTGTAATATTAAGTTGTTGTTTATTATATTGGTTACAATACAGTGATACAATTTTCTGAACTGTATGCCGAGGAGGGCCTGTTCAGAAAGTCTTTTAGGTCTGTCTCTAGGATCTACAAATGCGGGAATACTCCATAGTATGGAATAGATTATTCTGAAAACCGTTGAATCTGCGAAGTGATTCATGGTCATAATGTGCAAGGAATTCATTGTGAGTTAAACTGTAGGATGATGTGCTAGAATTGAAGTTGATGTAGTTCTTATATAGGTAAACAGGGGAAGGGGAAGTAGACCCAAAGTTTTTTGGAGAGAAAAATTTAGCATTTTTTCCTCTGGTGTTCCCGCTTGTTAAGTATTCGATGGTAAGTAAAGAAAAGGGCCACAAAAATACTTGAAAAAGAAGAACTTGCATCAGAGAGATTTGAAGATCTCCATTTCTTAAGCTTATCAGAAAGCAGATTGAAATGAAGCTTTATTATGGTGCATGAGAAAGTTAATGAAAAAAATGCTTATCTCTAAAGGGGTCTTTAATTCCACAAGGAAAGGGAAATTTGACTTTTTAAATAGCGTTCAGGGTGATAAACATTTGGAACAAACTAACAAAGGACAGAATAGATTCTTCATTCCTTGTAGTGTCTAAGACAAAACTGAATGATTTTCTGGAAGATTTCCTTAACCAAAGATAAGCAATTAAATTGAATGCAGAGGTAGCCAAGCTTGTAATATTTCTGGAATTCATTCTAAGTGTTCTAATGATTCCTGTGAACTTGAATTGGACAAGTCTATAAATTTCCACTGTAGTTCATGAAACCTAAACTCCTTCACAAGTACCTTGAATAGCAGAAAAAAAGGGAAGAGATACTACAAACAGAGATGGGGCAGTGAAACAAAGGCAGATCTTAAGAATATCTGTATCAGCACATGGAGATACTAAGAAAGCAACTTTAGAATTACATAGCACTGTCACATAGTTCAACTGTAGTAGCTTCATAAAGAGACAAACAACAGCCATCTAATCCAGCCTTTTCCCAGTGTAGTCTTGTTCTCCAAATTACTGCATGTTTTCTAGTCCTTTGTCTTGTTTTGTAATGGATCATAAAAATGAGGGATGTCCAGATAATCATTGGTACCTCATCTATTACAGTATCATTGAGCTGAAAATTACCCTTCAGTGGTGGGTGATTGTACTATTAAATGGAGAGGCTGTGTATTATAATGGAAGTTAATTTTTAATAAGGCTGTGAGAGAATTGCCAGAGTAAATTTCTAAAATACTCTATGCTGCAGTTGAACATTTTCAAATATCTCTATATTTCTATGTGAAAGGGATCATTAATTCCCCATCTATAGAATAAGTGGACTGCTCAGGGATGTGAAAAATCCAGAAGCTATCTGTGATGAGAAGTGATTTTAGGTTTTACCTCCAAGTTCACCTTTCAGGGCCAAGCATTTGGTGTGTAGGGACATTGAAGATTCTTTAAGCCACTGGTCTGTGTCCAGAAAGTGACACTGAAGACATGGAGTAGGTGAGTTTGCATTAAAGTACTTGGATATGTGAAAAACTTTTGATCAGAGTGACTAGTGGGAGGGGGTCCGTGAAGGGAAGGTCAGCCTTTTGCTTCTTAAGATTTTTGTCATGTTGATCCAGGCTCTTGAACATCAGGGCTCTTAGAGTATGCCATGGAAATGGTACTCCCTGTGTCGTGGACTAGAGTCTGGGAGCAATGGCAGCACTGATGAGAATTGATGCTCGTAATATTTTCTTGCTGAGTTTATGCCTGGCTTGCCCTGTCACCTCAATGTTTTGCCTAATTGTTGTTTCTTGTGGGGTTCTGTAAATATTGCTAGTGGTAAACAGTATTTTTTGAAAGCTAGCATGGTTAGAAGGTGCATAAACTCTTGCTTCTTTGAACATGAAAGCTACAAACAGAAATCAAATCCGAATAGGAAACTGCTTGCAGACTTAAACCTCGCTAGAAACAGCGTTTTACTCAGTGTTCACTTGAATTCTGTGAGGGACAAGCCATAAGTGTGTTTTGGCCATGCTATTGCTTCCTTTCTGTCTTCTGTTTCTGCTCATGTTTTTTTGGTTTTTTTTTCTGCTGCTTCTTTTTCAGACAGGCAAACAGCTACATTCAGATCAAATCCTGTGTCTACAAGTAATTCAGTAAGCCTCCCTCCAGTTAAAGCTTCTCAAGTATTTTGTGGCAAATTACTTCTTATGTCAAAAGTACTTTTTTTTTAAATTTTTATTTTTTTATTGAAAAGGTCCTTAAGAGCATTTATTTTTACTTTTTCTGTACAAAGCTTTTCTCATTATTCCCTGAATAAAACTTGAGTATTTGTAACATCCTTATGAAACTGAGGGTTTTTATAAAATTAGATGATAATATTTTAGAATTTTAAATATCTAGGTAGTATTTTAAGTCCAAATTACACTTTGCAAAGCTGTTATGGCCAGTTGACTTAGGAGTTGTGCTGAATTTGTCTGCTTTTTCTGATTTTTCAATGACAGTGAGAATATACTATGAGCTGTTGGAAATCCATGTTCTCATATTACTATAAAAATACAGCACAGAAAATTGTAACTTTAAAAAAAAAAATGATATGTAAAAAGGTCCTAATATGAAAACTACGGTTTTTTTCAAAATTCTTCTGTAATGAGATCTCCAAAACCCAGCCCAGAAGTATATAAAATACATAATCCTAGCTTTTAGAAGCATTATGTAATCAAGACTGCAGCGAATGAATTGTGAGGCCTTTTCAAGGGAGGTTATTTGTTTGAATATAGACTAGATCTAACCTTGAGAAAAGCGTAAAGCAGGTATGATAGAAAGTTGCATGAGCTTATTATGCAGCTTCCAACTGTCATAATGAAGTCATAGTCCTGCTGGTTAAAAACACTGCGTGGCTGTGGATTTGATCTAAAAATGGTTTCACTTCTCTTGGTTTAGCCAGGCACTCTTTTTTGCTAAGGTCTTTTACTGGCTTTGATCAACTTCATCTACTGAAGTTTTCTTTATTCCAGCTAGCTATTAAAGTAAATAAAGGAGGGGGAATACCTTAATCTATTAGCCTCCTTATCTTGTGAATTTGTACAGATTGTGGTCATGCCTGGTTTACAAATTTGAGAGTTTTCATAAAAGGAAAACCTTCTGTATAGAAGTATTGTGAATGAGAATAGTCTCTGAATAGAATCGGGAATGTAGGATTGTATGTAAGCTAGCTACTTTTAAAAAACTCTTTCATCATCATTTGAGGGCCAAAAAAGCTAAAGGCAGGGAATTCCATCGTTACTATATCTTATTCTTAATTAGTGTTTATGTTTACTATGAAGATTCAAGTGAAAGGTTGAAACCATGCTATTATCAAATTAATTTTAGATAAGGGGAGCAAAAAAACCAAATCAGTATTTTATGATAGTGAATATAAAGAAACTTAAGACCATGCTGCATGCGTATGATGTTTCTTTTGGTAAAGGATAAGGCACCATAAACAAAGGAGACAGGGAATCTTAGCAGTTTGTGGTTTTCATTCCTTGAGCACCTGAACAGGTAGACTCCTTTAAATCCTTGCAGAGTTGATGAATGCGGTTGCAGCTAAGAGCTGAACAGCTGTAGCGGTTAAATAGCTTATTACCATCTCATGGAGGCATGATACTGTCCGAGTGCTCCTTAGCTACTGTATTTCCAGGTCAGGCAGAGCAGCTGCCTTCGCTGTTGGCAATCTGTGTGTACTGTCCAAGGTCAGAATCCCAATCAGCACTGAAACTGTGTCATTCAGTTACTAGTTATGAGGGTGTGAGAATTCTGCATGCGTTTATTATGAAGAAAAGTTTCCCCTGTGAAGTGAACACTAAAAAATTATGCTAGGACTTCTAGACTATATTCTCATGAACAGATTCTCAAGTGAGCATATCCAGGTGGGATTCCCAAACTGCCAAGTTTCCAAGCTGGAGACAGGCTGGAATAGGGTTTCTCTGGAGTTCCCAAACCTGGAATAGGTAACACCGCAGCTGTTGACTCCAGAACACAGACCAAACTAATTCTATATCACTAAACTGTTGATCAAGATCTGTTTTTTCTCCAGTTACTTTGGTTTTGGGTAATTAAAAAAACCCATTCCAGTAAACTGTTGGTTGTTTTTTGTTGGGTTTTTTTTTGGTTGTTGTTTTTTTTGTGTGTGTGTGTGTGTGTGTGGTTGTTTTTTTACACAGTTCCTGACCATCTCAGAACCTGAGGAATCTTTTTTTTTAAAAAAAAATTTTTTTGACATTTAGATTTTTATTATTTTTTCCACATCAACTGTATTGATAATAAACTGTATTTTGTTTTTCACTGTGAAATTCTAATTTGAAATCCTCCAAGAGCTATGGCAAACTTACCAGCAGGTGAGAGTAGTTTTCAGTGTTGAAGAGTACAGTTAGAGACCCACTTTGCATTTAGAACCAATGACACAAGACAAACAGTTCTCACTTAAATTACTTCAAAGTTTTTGAAGCAGAATTTTCATTAGATTAAAGGAGACATAGGCTCCCATGTTCTTCTGTCAAATTTTGAAAATAAGGCTTAAACTTCCCACTTAATTAGGTGATACTTTGCCCCCTTATACTCTTTAAATCTTGTCCTTTACATTTATGACAGGTACAGATATATTTATAGCATTTAATTATAGGCAAACAGACCGCGTCCTGCCATAGTCATAATGTCACAGAATAGTTGATGTGGAAATTAATGACAATGACAGATACTTTGTTTCTTGTTACTTTATTACTAAAGGAATATATTACTTCAAAGATTGTTCTACTCTTGAGAGATATGCAGTAAAAAATGCTAAAGCAGTCATGACATCCAAGTGAGAATGTGACGATTTAGCTTGGCATAGCTTGGTGATAGAAAGAAGGCGATATGTTTTGACAGATATCGTAATTTGACAGTTAAAATAAATACACCAACTGTCAGGAAAAAATGGTATGGTTGATGAGAAGTATGTACTGTATTCTCTTTCTATAGTTTCTCTGTTTGAAGAACACATAAAGATTTTTGACACTGGTAAGCTGGAACACCTGTAGAGTCTTCTGAGTGAGAACCAACGACATTATGTCTCACATCAGTGATGCATTTTCTTAATTATTTCCTGGAAGAATACTGCAGCATTCTGCAGTAGAAACTTAACCAATGTGAGTATTACTCACAAACGCATCGTTAAGGTTACCACAAATGAATAAAAAGACAGAACCATGGAAACATCTTCCAGGGTCAAGAGCAAAAATGTTTGGTCCATTCTTTTCTGTTATAGGCAAAGGAGAAGGGGTCCGCAGGAGCGTTGAAAGCACTCAGATCTTCAAAAGTTAGTTATGTATGTAACTGCAAAACTCCTGAAAAATGGCTTATAAGGTTCAAACCACCCAGATGCTCAAGTCTTCTGATGAAGATAGAAGAAATCCTGGTCTACCTCCAGGAGGTAGACATATCACTAGGTGATATCACTCTGCTGCAAGTACAGCCTTCCCAAGGCAGAGCTGGAGAGCTGGGAGGCGGTGCCGTGGGCAGAGCTGCCGAGCTGGGGGTGTCTTGTTGCTTAGCTCTCTGTACTTGGTGGTGGAGTTTAGGAGCTTCATGGAGAAATACCTTTCATATGCAGACGTGATTATTAAATGATACAAATTCTTGGCTTTATTAAATGTGTTGATTTATGCAGACTGAGGATCTGACTCATAACATCTGTTTTGTTCAGCTCTGTTATTCCCCCGCATTACAATATTCCTATTTATTTTGTAAAACATTTTTGAATAGTTTGTAAGGAAACACAGGAAGCCAGACTTGCGTTAGATGCAACATTTTTCCTTAGAGAAGGTAGATACTGGCATGTACAGTGGCCAACTGCTTCCGTACTTTGATGGATACTTTGCTTTTCTGCCAGGAAAAAGATCTGAATACGTAAAGCAATATATTAAATGTAGCATAGTACAGCTTCCTTTTATTTGCTTCCTTGTTGTTGTACAATTCTTATCAACATAAAGGTGATTGTTTCTTAAATCTGTGCTATCATAGAAATGAGATAATTTTAACTGCTAGTCTCAAACTTAGATTTGATCCAAGGCTTATCTCATTTTCTGTTACCAAATGTAACTACACTGCAATATATTTTGAAAGTTTGAGAGGACTTCTCTGTCAGTAGCTGCACCTCTCTGCCCAGTATATGTCAGTATGTTTTTTCATTACATCAGAGAATTATTTGGAAGCTTAAATAATCATGGTTGAACCATTTTCCAGACCTGAGTCCAACCTATTTAGTTTCTTTTTGTATAGGAGATTTTCCATAAATTTGATCATCCTTTCCTCTTCTCTGTAGTTTTTTCAGTTCCAATGTTTCCCTTCACCAAAGGAAGAAAGAGGTACAGAACCACCAACAGTATTTAGGTTGTGAATTGATCATGGATTTATTGAGTAGCATGGTAATGGTTTCATTACTGACTTCAGTGGCACCACTGTGTCTGAGAACCCTTTAAAATGAAATTTCTAGGAGTTTTAGAAATTAATCTCGTGGATTTTTCCTTCCTAAAATTAATGTCTGATTTGTCCCTCTAAAAAAAAAAAAAAAAAAGGAAAATTTGTAATTTTCCATGGAGTGGAAGGTGTTAAAAGTCTCTGAAAATGTAAATATGGCAAGGTTGACAGAGTTTAGCAGTACTTACTGTGAATGAGTACCAACACTTTAAGATTTCAGGTTTCTGATTTCTTCCGGTTTTAATTACTAGACAATGAAGGCCATGTTCTTGAACTAAAATGTAGGAGAGGAAATCAAATGTAACTCAGAGTCTCTGGTTTTCCCAAGTTTTTCAGTTTCCCTAACTAGAATAGATGAAATTACTGCAACAATCAAGATTGCTCCCTTGAAAATCATTTGATGTTATGTTTTTGCCAGAGTCTTCAAGAAATCTGGACCGAGCAGCACTGATAATGCACAGGTTTGGAATTGTGCAGAATATTTCATTTCAGTTTTATAAAATTTATGTAAATGTTAATTAAAAGCATGCATGTATCATTACGTGCATGTGATGTTTCTGCATTGTGTTATATAGACAAGGTTCTTTGCGTCACTGTGCCATTTGCAGTATGCAGATTCAGAAGGTTCATTTGAATAAGTCTGACCGACACAAATATTTGGCTAGGTTCATTGCAGTTATTTTTTTTTTTAAATGTATTTATAATCATATTTAAAAAAAGAAAACCAAAACAAAACAGCCGGAATCAGCCAGCCTAAACTCCACATCCCTGAGCCTAGCATCTTCTGTTGGGTTCACCTGTGAGTGCCCAGGGCCAGCCAATAGAAACCTCTAGTCACTGGAATGGAGGCAAAACAAATCTTTGTCCCTTTGCATCTACCCCTGATTTATAAACAAATTCAAATTTTAGTGACTCAGGCCTTAGCAGCTTGGAAGACATCTCAGATCAGTTGCTGAAATATGGGAAGGTGATATTGGCTTGTGTTTACTGGATAGTGTAATCCTTTTGTTTCGAGTTAGCTGTATTATTTACCTTTGGGAAACTTACGATCATAATTCTGATTATCAGGTTCCAAGAGTGCTAAATCATTGGCAGAAAGCAGAATTTTTGTCCTGTCTATTATTGAATGTGTCAACAGGTAATTCTCATCATTCTAGAAACTTCTTCTCATCGTTACTGTATGTAGGGTAGAGCAATGGGAAATCCTGACTGACGGGCTAAAGGTGAAGGGGTATGTGTAATCCCTGAAATGCAGAACTATTTAGAAATATTGAAAAAAGCTGCTTGATACAAGGCATTAAGGAAATGCATTGTGAAAGCTTGGCACCCAAATTAATGTGACTGCCAATGTCACATCAAAAACTCTGCTAGCAAAACAATTTGTCCAGTACTAAGCAGATAGCATCATGGCAGATTGAATGAACACTCATACAGGGATACCATCTGTTCATAATGGCTTTTGAAGAACAGCAGATAAAAATGCACTGAAGACGTGGAAGTGTAAGACTGAACATCAATGGAAACAGAACACAGTGCATACAGAGCAGGGGTGGAATAGTCCAGCTAATACAGGCAATAGAACTGAAGACGCTGGCACAGAGGAGAATGTGTGAGTGTGCTCATGAAAAATAAAATAGTCTTGGGGCAGTGAGAGAGAACCACCATGAATAATTACGACTACCAGTTATTGGAAAGCTCTTGTCCTTGACTGAGAAAAGTGGTTGTTAAAATGGTAGAATATGGAGGGAGCATCCTCTTTTCCATGCTAGAGAGGTAGTCCCATATAGGATGAGTCTGTCACAGTCTTAGATACCTAGCCAAATTTCTTGGACTGTTTTCTACAAAACTCATGCTTTTTGCTCTGGTAGTCCCTGTTTCAATCCTGGGACTGTCAGCCAAATTTGTAGTCATACAAAATGAATTATTGTTCATTTTAAATCCTGTAGCCTCTGGTGCTTAAGATAATGATAATCAAAGGAATGATATATAAGATTTTCTATATTCTATAGAATTCTCTATTCTATATGAATATTGGATAATATTCTACATTCCTTGGTGGTTACGAGTCAATTTTTATGCCTTAACACACAGAGATAAGCCGACATCAATACTGCAGTACCCAATTTTCAAGTTCTCTTTCCTTGGGAATAATTTCCAAAGATTAGAGTCAAGTAATTTGTATGCTGCAAGGATGGAGTCCTATGAAAAGGAGGCTGCTGGGGCCAGCTTGTGGGAAGTACTAAGCAGAGGATGTATCTGAACTCCTTTCCTCCGCGGAATGCAGGTGCCTAGGCCAAGCACAAATCTCTTTCTGCTGAAGATCCAGATGTTGCAGTCCTGTCCTGAAGATCTACCACTCTTTGAGCAAGACTCATTGGTTCTGGATGGTGACAGGTCATTGCAATGACAACCTTGTGCCCAGCAGCTCTGCTCTGAGGGAAGCCGAGTGTACCTCCTTCCCCTCAGGTGCAGCTTTACAGATAAAGTGGCTGGGAATACATTTGAGGGGCAGGCAGGGATGAAAATCCTGTTGGTGATTGCAGAGGTATGTGCTTTGAGTGATGACACAGGAGTGGGCATTTGAAAGATTTAATTGCAGTTTTAGCTCACATGATATTCCAGTAGAGTCTGGGCAACTGTCGATAGCCTGATTATTCCAGGTGGGTAGGGGTTAGGCAGTTAATTAGGAAGGAGCTCTTGTTAAATGCATAGGGTTTTCATTTTCTAGTTGAATGTCTAGGGTTGGATTCTGATCTCACAGCAATTTTAAGCATATTAGTATATTTACTTGTTTTGTGTATCTTTGTGAATCTGTATGTCTCTAATACTTTGAGTTTATTTGGGTCCTTTACCTAAGACAGTAATTTAGATACATTTTTCCTGGCAAAAATAAACAGTTGAGGGTTTTTATAATTCAAAGCTATTAATAGTTTATGAAGAATATAAATAGCATAGCATGCAGCCTACTTTTCATATCAGTCTTTTTTTGTTGTAATTTTTTAAGTGGTTCTTTATTTGTGACCTAATATTTCTGTAAGTCTGGTCAGTAGCTTCAGCTAAGGAACTGAAATTAGCTTATTTTAGTTACAAAGCCTATGACAAAGAAAAGTTGTGTAAAAAGTAGCATTAGATGAGCTTTGTTTATGTCGTATGTTTTTGTTGTGGAAGGAAGTGCACAAAATTAAACCGGACTTTGTATCGCTCGTTTTAGTCATGTGTAGAAATGCCCTTTGTTTCTGAGTGAGGGTTTGGGACAAATGTTGCTGACATTCTTCTGTAGAAAGATGTGAGCACATAGTAATAAATCCTTCTGCTATTCACACTGGTGCACTTTGTGGTGTGCAACTGTATTTGTTGCGGTGTGCAGCTGTATTGTGCAACAAAGGTATTCCTGATGCTGTGTGATGTGTGTTACACACCTCTTTGATCCAGAACAGTGATTCTCAGATGTGGCCACCAGGAACTTTATGATATGTACTTGTTAAATTCACCTGATATGGCTACAATTGTACAGTCTGTGGCCATTTCTGTAGCAATGCAACTTTTTGAAGACCACATTACTAGGCTCTATGAATCAAAGATGAGTCTGGTGAAGGTTTTATTTAGTTTGACACTCTGAAGATCCTTTTCTATCCTCTGTTGTGAACTGTAAATGATGATTTAAAACATCAGAATATATGACAGATACGTGTGATATAACTGCCCTTTGTAACAGTTGAGGTACTTTCAACTGCAAGATGGGTCAGGAACCCCATATTGCTTACTGATCTTGTAAAAAGTGCTTGCTAAGATCAAGCCAGGTAGACTGCTTTGTTTTGCCCCAGTTCTGGATATTTTCTTCACAGAAATTTCCTGTGATTCTGATTCCTGAAAGTCCTTAGAGCTTTCTTAGAATAATCACCTAGTGATATGTCTAATTTAATGACTGTGACATTCTTGACCTGTCCAGTTCTTCTAATATGTGCTTTGTCCTTGACTAATTTCTTTTACTTATACCCATATTTCAGTGTTGTTTGTACAGTGATCTTTCACTGCAGAACTTAAACCAAAAGAAAACTAGAAAAAAATAATAAACTCAGATTTCTCTCAAGTAAGCATAATACACTATAAGTATTTTGTAAAGTAAAATTAAAGTATTTGTTGCAACTGTCTTACTCTGCAATAAACACCGAAGACAAGATACTGCTCTTCTGGGCACTTCTGCCATGGAGGTTTCTTTTTTGGCACAGCTGTGAATCACTGAACTCCTAATTTAGAACAGTTTAATTAAAGTCTGTTGTGTTTTTTTTTTTTCCCAGGGGAATATCTTGTATCATTCAAAAAACTTCCATCAACAACACTTCATGGTTCATTTGAATGTTCTTATTTTGCTGTTCTGGTGTGATCTGGTGGTGGTTTATTGTTTGGAGAGGAAAAGATATCAGGGACTCAACTGCCATTTGCTTGATGCTTCTGCAGGTGACATATTACATTGTCAACACTTGCTTTACTACACTGGCAGTAATTTAATTGGCACTGTGCTTAGCCTGATGTTGTTCACTTTCAGGATGGTTAGATAAATCAAGGCTGTTAGATGCTGATTCAAAAGCTTTTTTTAATAGCAAATCAGCATTGCTTTCTGCACCAAGACAAGATACTAGGGAGTCATGTTTACTATTTATTCCTCAGTATCAGGCTTCAGAGGCATTCACTATTGAAAACCTTGCTTATGCTGAAAAAATAGTACCATCAGATACTGCAGCAGTTCCTGTCCTTTTAGAAGGGTTCTCCACATATTTCACAAACCATGTTGCAATCTGAATCTCTGGGATTTTTTTGGTTATCATAAAGACATGCTTTTATCAAATCCTGTTGAGATCTTCTCCTGGACTTGTATGATGGTGTCCTGATCTTAGCTATGATTTCAGTTATGCATGTGCCAGCCTGCTATTATAGATTCTGTACTTTTTTTCCTGATTAAAGTTTTCAGCCATCATTAATGCCGTGAATGTTTCAGTCACCAGTGTCAGAGCAGAACTTCCTAAGTTACCTGGGTGCAATTTTGAGTTAAAGATTCCCTGGCCTTTTAAGAGCCCTGGGGAGCCAGATGCTTCTTTTCAATTACACAGGAAATATGATGGCTGTTCGCACTGTGGAATTGGATCTGGAGTTGCCCAGAGAATGCTTTTTGGCCAAGTGGAAAAATTTTCTGAAAAGGAGAACATTTGGCATTTGCATTTTTTTCATATGTTCAAGTTTATGATTTGAAAAACAGAGAGCAAAAAGAAAAAAGAGACACAAGTGAAAAATGTAAGTAGAGAAATTTGGTACCAATGTTCACAGTTTTTATGTGATTTTATGATGAAAAATATTTTTAAGGCATTCACTGAAGACATGGGACACTAAAAATAAACAAGCTGGGTTACATTTAAATTAACTTTAAGCAAAAATTACATTTACAGGAACTTTTGATGAGATTTAATCAGCTTAAGGCCTGGTGGGGTTACTTCTCTTTGCAGATGAAATTTTTTTAAAAACCAAGATAAAACCAGAATCCAGTGAAGAGTAGCTTATTACAAATATAGGGGAAAATATTTCCTTAAGTTATTCAGAACAGTAAAACCAACATGATTAGAAGTTCCTTGCATGTGATCCTTTTTTTTTTTTTTTTTTTTTCATTATGTTAGTACATGACATGCTGGTAGAATTAAATTCTTATTGCAGATGACTGGAATAAGTAAAATTGCTTCTGTTTCTTATCTCAGAATTGTTTTACAATACAGATACTACCGCATTGTGTCTGTTGCAGCCACACTAAAATGATTAATGAAATGATAGGAGAGCAAACATCTTGTTGCAGCTGTCTTATGGACATAGAGGCAAAACCAACAAGCCTAAACATTATCATTATGGTATATCTAGTTCTAATTCACATTTTGTTATTCAGTCAAAATTGGAATGTATAAAACAGCGATTTGTTTTCCATAAATTTATAAGGGGAAAGTCCCTTTCTAGAATTCAAGCTTAGTTATCGTATAAGGAGAGTCAGTTCTTTTTCTGTTTGCTCTTCTTGGTTGTCTGTATAACCCAAGCTTTCAGGATTAAGACAATTTATCCTATAATTTTTGCTTTAAAATAGACTTTTAGCATGTGACTTCCATGTAAAAAAATGTTTCTTGTGAACTCATATCTCAGGGCATATAATAATTGTCTCCAGGTAGTTTTCTTAACTGTAGTTATTACTGTAAATCAAGAATCAAGTGCTGAGAGATTGTGAACACCAGTTTCACTGAAGAGATATTCTTACAGTATCTGCTCTGTAGAATTGTATTACTAAGGTGAAAACAAATACATGAAAGTTCAAAGCTGCATGTAGAAAAAGCCCCTTTTAAAATACAGATATCCTATAGCTTGTCTATATATTGTCTTAAGTCAATATATATTTATTCTCAGAATTTTTCAAATCCTTCAGATTGCATAAATGTGCATTTCTTTGTATTATGATATTTACATGTGTATAAGTTTTGTCTGTAAGTTTATGGGGTTTTTAAAATAAAAATTTCCAAATGAGTATTTAATCTGGTGGGATAACGACCCTGGTCAGGGTCTGGCTAGAAAATGATTGTCTGTTACAGATATTTTCTGTCAGAAGGCTAGCTTTGCTCATTTTTGCACAATCAGATAATGCGATGGTTATCTGTTAGTGGTGTCTGCTGTATTTGAAAAGATTCATACTGTTTATATGACAGAAATGTTATTAATAAATCATGCAGTAATGCATAGGTAGTTTGGTAAATGCAAAACCAGTGAAGCAGTAAATGGATACGGCATGATCTACTCAGATGAACCAGTGTAAGTTTCTTTCCGTGGAGAAACTTTGTTGTTCTTCTGCTGAACACTCAAACATAGTAAGACAGGCCAAAGGAATTGGAAGTGATTGAAATTACAGTTAAAATAGTAAATGAGCAAGGAAAGTTACAAAGCGTTCCAAAATAGGAAGGGTTGCCCAGATGTTTTGATCAACTGGCCATTTTTTTGCAAGAAGTTTCAAATGTGTGAGTGCTCTTCAGAATGATCCAAAGGAATAACAACAGAGTTCAGCAAAGCAGAATTTTATGGTGGTTGGATGGAACCTCTGAGCCAATTTAGAGAAAAAAATAATAATAAAAAAAAACCAAAACAAACTTGTATATCTCTTCAGTAGAGTCATGATACACTAGTAGAATACTCTGTGTAACTTTTAGAAGTTTTTACTATGAGAATCATAGACTATCTCAAGTTGGAAGGGACCCATAACTACTCCCTCTTCCTCTCAGGACTACCAAAAACTAAACCATATGATGAGGAGTGTCATCCCGATGCTCCTTAAACTCTGACAGGTTTGGTGCCATGATCACCTCCCTGGGGAGCCTGTTCCAGTGACCAACCACCCTCTCAGTGAGAAACTTTTCCTAATGAACCATGTGAACTTCCCCAATGCAGTTTCAAGCCATTCTGAATGTCAAACTTAATCTGAATAAATTAGCATAAAATTGTCAATGATCCAAGGGTTTCATATTTTGTCATTTCTTTGCTGCAAAATTTTTATATTTTGCCATTCACCAGAAGACATTTTACCTAAAACTAAGGTGTGACCACTGTCAGGAACTACAGTATTTTGTACGGATACATTTTGTGGAGGCAGGAAGGGATTTTGGAATTAAACAAAACCACAGAACTACTCATGTAAGAACAGCATTAATTGGGCAGGGGGACAGGGAGGGGGACATGGGACATCAAAGAAAAAGAAAAGACACAAAGAATGCAATTACATGAGTAATCTGCAGTTTTGCAGTCTGGTTTTTGGTAACCTGTGAGTACTACAGTCCTCACACGGACACATACATCATACAGTTGCTGCATGATGAATGCAGTGGAGCTTTCAGAACTGGTGAGGCAGATTGCACATATGTAGCCCTGTGATTGAAAATTTGCATGGCTTCTTGCATAGAACTATCTTCAATTAAGTGCATAAATTATTTTCTAATTGGGGCAGAGAAATGCAATTCTAATTAATGGCAGAGTGATAAAAGTATGACCTCTGTCCTCATTTGCAATACCTTGTTCTGTTCTAGACAACTTTACACAAAATTCACTTTAGGCAATTTTGGGGTTTTTTTATGCTTTCTCTAGCTTAAAGAACATAATGCCTTGTTTATCAGTGAATAATATTTGAATTAATGTAGGCTTTCAAGTAACTTCCTGATGAACCATATCTGCCAGTGGATCTACACGTAAAGGCACATGCTTGAATTCTAATGAACTTTGAACTGATGGAAAGTCTGCAGAAGCACAGAGTGACAAAGATCTCTTGACCAGGAAAAGGAAAATAATTAATGTATTCTAATGCTCTTCATTCTAATCTCATTTACTAAATATGAAAATAAAACAGACAGTAACACACAGTTGCAATTAGTCCTTCATAGCAAACCTTCTTAGCAAACACATTCAGTAAATTGCCCATTAGAGGTTAATGTCCAGGTATGTTGTCCAAACATGTCTCTGCAATGCAGAACTGAAACACAGTGCAAGAGAGGAAATGTCAGACATTAAATTGTCTGAGAAGGTATCTCAAGTATTATTTGAGAGGTATTCTTAACTAATGAGGAGAGATAAATGAAATTTTATTCACAGAAATTAGTTGGATCTCCTATGTTTTGAAACGTGTATGAGGAAGCAGTGTTATCAATGCTGATGAATAGTAATGCCTTTAAAAATGAGGGATGTCAAACAACCATTTATTTTGGTTCTTTCAAAATATATTTGTGAAGGGAAAAGAAACCATGAACCTAAATCCAGATCTAGAGTATTGATAAGAAAAGCAGGCAAGTCGGCTTTATAACAGTTCCTATACTGAGTTGTTAAGATGGGAAAAGAATTGTGACCTTGGATTGGTGAAAGACGTTTTAACAATGAGAATCCTTTGGTAATTCCACCTTCTAGCACCTTTGCGCATCCTAAATGACAGAAATTAATATTAAGCAAAAACCATGCTAAGTGCAGGTAGCCCTGCAACTTGTTAGTGTGCTTTTTTCACTATTTTCCACTGAAACTTAGGCACTTTTTTGAGATGTACAAGAAAAGCTGTTTAATACCAAATAGCAGCACAACACATCATGAGGAAGGGGGAATAATACGGTAGTTTCCACAGGATAACGTACACTAGAGAAGGAGCATTAAATAAGTAGGATATGATTTCCCATTAGAATTTGGCTGGTACACCTAATTTCTCTGGCTTCCAGATGCTTACTGAATGACACCTGTCTGCAGAAATACCTTCTTGAAATGACTCGCAAAAAAAATGAACAAGATGGATGCAAATGATTAGAAACTGGACAAGTTGTTTGCCTTGCCTAAGACACTAATCCCTGCAAACTCAAAAGTCAAAGACTTAAACCAATTATTAAACCACACATACATCTAATTAAATGGTTCTTGTCCTATCATATGAGTGACAGAATGAGTGGTAGGAACACAGAAAATATTTACAGAATCCCTGCTCAATGCATCTTACTACTGCAGAGGGGAGATATCTTTGCAGAACTACCAAAGAAAGTCTGCCTAATCCAGACAGCTGCTTACATTTGGGATGATTAAAAACAAATAAACCAAACCAAACCAACAAACAACACCTACCCACACCCCCCAAACCAACCCACCACACCTTGGAGAAAATGTCATTGATGACTTCAAAGTTTACCCAGTACAGGTAAGTTTCTGTACGTAAATTTATTGAACAAGAGTGTTCAGAGCCATCTCAAGGGTATAGTATGTACAATTAATGTCCTTAAATATTTGTGATTTCTAACACTTATTGCAGTACTGTCACACAAGAAGGCAGTGTACATGTGTAGCACTCACTATAGGTATTGAGCCACATACGGACTGGGGAAATAATCTATCTACAGCACTCGAGTTGGCTTTAGCAAGGCTGTTTGGATTGAAGAAGGCCTGCGAACAACTTTTTGCATTGCTGCTGGGGTTCTCCACTACCCAAAGACTTTGGCTCAGTCAGTTGTTTATTTTTGCTGTGCTTTTGTGCACTTCTGCGGAATTATTTTTTTCCAAGAATGCAATGCTCTGGAAATGCTTTACAAAGTCTGGAGGGCTTGCTGAGTGCTTTAGCAGAAATGTTATACTTTTTCTTTTTTTTTTTTTTTAAAGAAAATTAAACACAGTTTTTGCCTCTGTCATTCTATTTCTTGCATTTTAGTCAGCTTATAGTAATTGCGTGGCATCCTGACAACAAAAGATGTGCTTGATAAGAGCTTAAAAGGTTGGACCCCTTTCAAAAGTATCCATAAAGTAGTTGCATGTAATAGTTGATATTTATCAAAAACCAGCAAGTTCAGTAAGTGCGACTTGCCATTCAGATGTGTTTAAGTAGCATTCCCAGAACAAATTTCTTTGTAAGCCTGCTTAATCATCAACTTACCAAGATTTACGACTTTTTTCTACCTTTTACTTACAGCATTTGCATTTTTTCCAATATAGTCATGCAACTACACATTAACAGTTTTATTTACTGACTATATTCACACTTATTCCTCTATCAAAACAGTAAATTTTCCACTGAAAAATTTATTTCTTGTCTATAATAATGAAATATAAGAAAGACTACGGTATTGATAAAACTTGTAAAATATGTAAATAAAACTAAAATTTCTTCTCCTATCATCTGTCTGGAGATGGCAGATAAGAAAAGGGTTATGTGGAATAACATTTTACTCCAGATGGAACAGTAAACTAGAATTTAGATACTCTGAAAGAATTGAATATGCTTATCTTCAGCTATAGCAGAAAATCTGTCCCACACTAATTTTTCAATTTAGGTAATTCCATTCTACCTTCTCTACCTAAGGTGTCCTTGGTTTTCAGTTATTCTTTCAATGGGATTATTATCTGATCATCTCTTCTCCAGGAGCTTTATTTTCCTATTCAGTGAAATGCTTCAGCTTTATCTGCAGAAAATGTTTGTAATAGATAAATGTACAGAAATGCAGGTTCAATTTGAAAGCAGTATCTCCATAGCTAGACAAAAATTGTTTGGTTGGGCTTAGAATAACACCACAAATGCTGTATGGTGGGTTTTTTTTCATGAAGATACTTTAATTGAGTGAATTTTTCCTTTGAGTGAATACTTTCCTTTAAAATTTACTACTTTTAAGCGTAGCAAAAACTGCACCCAGAACTATAGAAATGTAACCGGTTTATATTTTGCTTATGGTACTCAGTGATATGCAGATGTGTTAACAATTCTACTTCTGGAAGTCCTGGGAGATGTTCACACTTGGAAATAGACTTAATTTCCCACTTCCTTTTGCTTAGCAGCAAAACAGCTAAAATGTTAAGCAGGACTGATATATAATGAAACCTAAAGGAATTGCAACCCTTGCATCACTTACTACTGCAGCATTTATAAAATTATTTACCAGAGTTAAGTTTCCAATTCCAGCTCCATGGAGAAAACAAGGTTTATCATAGGAAAACAGATCCTTTCCTGAAATTAATATCTTTTTCTCTATTCAAAAGACCACGGTAATAGGATATCAGCAATCCCTAGTGAGTTGAGTCTGTGACCATGAAGTTCATACACAGGAAATTCACGGGCTTTGCTCATCTTTACTGAAGAGATTTCATCTCTACACTAGAAAAATAAGTAAAGAATTGTAGGAGGATGAAGAAATTGTTTCAGGCCTCTAGTTTTTGATTTGAAGATGGAAGGTAGTAATTTAGTTTGAAAATAAAATCCTGCTTTGAATTATAATTTTCAGAGAATGTTCATCTGAAGCTGAGTTTCTTGGATGAAATGAACTATACAATGTTGAATTGGTTTCCTACCTGTAAATTAAATCATTGATCTTTTATGGTAATTTTTATTATGACAAATTTTATTATGCTGATATACCTCCAATGATTATCTATACGTGTCACAGAAGTGAAGATAACACTTATTCCAAATTACTCATTACAAAGTGCAGAGTGTAATTGTAATAATGAGCCTTATTTACCCTTGTGGAATTGGAAAGATGCTAATGGAGCTTTAACATAAAATCTAGTACATAATCTGATTTAAATCCTGATTCAGCTGCTTTTCAAGTAGTTATCGCATTTCTTCATTCAGCATACTTTTGTAACTAGACTTTATCTGTAAAGAATGTAGACTAATGTCTGGGGAATGAAAACAACCATCAGAATTAATGAAGTAAGTATAAATATTTGAGCTGTCATTTAGCTATGATTCTTTCTCCTAGGTAAATGTATGACAGGGACAATAATCATGGGATGTGCTATGCTTGACTTCAGATAAAGTTAGCTATAATTGCAGCTATATCTGAGATAGTTCTCTTGTCTTAATTTATTTTCAGTGGAGGCACATTTTAACTTCCAACTTGTTTGGCCTGTTGCACTTCAGAATACTTTGAATCATACTTAGAAGTTCCTGTAATTTTATTAACCACAAAGATGTCCATGGTGCTAGCTCAGGAGGTTTTTTGCAAACATTGAGCAGAGTAAATGGTTTGCAGTTTTTGTTCTGAGTTTTTGGTGAGGGATGGAATTTAATAAGAGACAAAAAAAGAAGAAAAAGCCCATTAAATTTATTCAAAATTTCCTAGATCTTCTGCCTTGGGTACTGTTCTATTATTTTGAACCACTGCATTTCTTATAATTTCTTTGTAGTACTTACAGAAGTCAAGGTAATATAAATGCCAGTTATTTTTCTTCCTTCTACTTCCAATTTTAGTTTCACACTATTTATTTCCGGAGATTTCCATATTTTAAGAGAAATATGAATGCTGGGAGAACATGAGTGACTTTGAACTGTGACAACAATTTTGTTTCTACCATGAGTTGGAGAGAGCCTGTGTATTAAAACACTGCACATAAAATTATGTATGGCAACATAATAATTAGGGAATTCTATAAGCATATCACATGAGTGGGTAGGTGTTAAAGGTATCGCAGCTGATAATAAGGAGTATTTCACAGTCAATAATTATTGACTAACTATGAATTAAAATGAGAACTGTTTGGAAAATAGGAGGTTTGGTACATGTTTTCAGCTTTTTGCATTTCGTTTTTACCATTTGTCTGAATGATTACCTGTCAAGTCTGATGAACTATTAGACCTGAAATAACAAAGGAGTGCAGTAGTGTCTGAAAAGGGATAGAAATATCTTAATCTTACCACAGTGTGCACAACTGGGCCACATTTCGAAGGCCTGGGGAAGCCTTGGAGCCTCTCTCCTTTGCATTTGGGGCTGCATTTCAGGGCAGGTCGCTGCCTGAGCCGTGCTGTTAGCTGTTAGCAATGTCATGTACCTTGCTACTCCTGATCTTGCTTGATTTGTCTCATGACCAGGGGGTGACAATTCGAGAGCTGATGAATTGGGAGCACTGCCTCCTCTGTAAAAGCAGGTCTCTCCTGATCTTCCAATCATCAGCCTGATTCTGTGCTTTGTCTCTTATCGCTTATCTAATACCCTACAAAATATCAATGAAAGAAGAGTTACCGTTCCATTTTATTTGGATTAAAGCATTCATTGGTTTACCCAGACCATGGGTTCAGGTAGAGATGAATGTAGAGGAAGATGCCCTCGCCACTTAGCTGGAAGTATTCTGCAATGGGAATCTTTAAATTCGTCTTTTTGAAGCCTTTATCTTTCCTGGGATAATTAAGTCATTGTTGACATTAAGTGAAAAAGTGTGCCTTCAGTTTATTGATCAGAGGCTCTTCCTAAGAGAGGGAATACCTCGGTTTCTTTCAAAATATTTAAGCATTTCTACAAATATGTGATTAGAGCCTGAAACTGATGTCTCTCTGGTAAGGACTCTAACCACTAGGGTATTCAGTAATTCTCACTGGTATAATAAATAGCATGTGTCCCACAGAGAATCAGTTACAGGAGGAGGGATTGACAGATTCCAACCAGAGTATTCCCAGCTGGCTGATACAGATGATTCTCTGATTGGTAAGTTAACCTTTGTGAATCTCAGTGCTTACATGATTTGAAAATTTGCACCAAGTTTGTGCTATTGTGGCAGGATGCCTAAAAATTATTTGCTGAGTAAAGAAAATTCATTCCCTAGGCTTGAATTTCATTTTCTTTTGGTTGTTCTCCACTGGGCATTTCATGTGATTAAACTTGTATCTGATTATCTGCTGATGTCGTTTCCCTGAGACACATCCAAAGTGAAAATGCTCTCAACAGAAAGTATCTGATTGGAGGGTGAAATCCCTTAAATTCTTACAGATATTTTAACATTTGGGTAATGCTTCAGGAAGATTCTGCAAGGGAATATTCCTGGAGGTTTTGCCCCCAGCTCTTGAAGTATTTTCCAGTGTGTTTGAGGAGAGTGCTTGATAGCAAAAATTACGAGTAGTTCTCTTTGTCTTCTAATAGAAAGGTATTAATACTAGGGATGTTAGGCAGCCTGAACCTTTATATTCAGTACTCCAGATACTGGAGTTGGGAACAATATGTAAAAATAATATATGATTGTTTTAAAAACTGCAAAATGCAGACAGGATGTATAGTTTGAATATTTATTTTTTTTAAAACTCATAATTTTGTTGGGGCAAAAATTTGTTTGCTCTTTCACAGCTTTTATTAATTAGAGCCTTCTGCACTTTACTGTACTATGAATCTCTCAACTGTGGCTGTGTAATAGTCATACATTTCCTTATCCAGCTTGACGCTGCTGATAGCTCTTGTAATTCATTCTCTTGATTATGTTTGGCAACTCATAATTTGCTGGTAGCTGGCATATCAGAATGCGTGTTCCTGAGGAGCATTCACACTATTAAACTCTCATGACATGACTTAATCAGAGAGAATTACCTGTATGTTACCCTTACTCGCTTTCCCTATAAAGGGAGAGTAAGACAACTGAGTGTCCTTTCTATCAAAACAGAAAACAAACAAACAGACAAGCAACCTAAGTCTTGATGGATAGGGAACTTGCAAAAAGAGGCAAGTTAGTCCTTTGATTCTCATGCTCATCTGTCTTAATGAGACACGATATAAAAGAGGCTTACTGAGACATGTCAGGAGAATATATTTTTTTACAATCTTACCTATAATTTGATGAATATGTTCTTTCTACTTGTATTTAGAAGTTATCTTCTTGCATTTGTTCATACACATTTTTGTGTCTTCGTAAAAACCTTCATTAGAGCTCTTATTCACGTACAAGGCTTGACTTGTGCATGATAAAAATCTGTAACATAAATAAGCTTGTGGTGAATTACAACAGCTGAGAATGTGAACCATGCAATCTAAAGCAGTGACTGAATGGTGCCACCTTTTCTGTCAGATGGCAATCTAATGGAAGAAGCTCTTCACATTAAAAAAACCCAACACTATATATAGTGTGGAGAACTGGAGAGGTGAACTTAGGATTCCTGCAGAACAGTTAACAAATGTGTTCATCTGAACATGTGCTGTAGATGCTACATGCAGTAGAAAAGAATGGGCTAAGTAGTGAACTAAATAAAGCTGTCACTAGCTTTCATTTATATGAAAATATTTATGCTAGACAATTTTTGCCACACAAAAATCTGCCTATAGTCAGCTTGCGAAGTATTAAGGGATTCTGTGCAAGACACTTCAATTTTAATCGAATTTTTTGTAATTGCTACACTATTATTGAGAATTTTGGGAATGGGAAATACAGTTATGATTACTGTACGGAGAACTTTTAATATTAAAAATTGTCATAAGTGTTCAAATTCTGGGTAACTTATGTGCAATCTTTTTCTGAAGGTGTACATACATCTGTGTTTTATTTAGGATTACATGTTTATGTTCATTGATTATGGCCTGCTTTGCCGAGTCCTCTAAGCAAAGAAAAGCCGAAAGTGAATAGGTAATAGAGCTCCAGTATAGTGTGCAAATCTCTACCAAAGAATTGTCCTCTGTTGTGAGAGATGTGTGAACTAGGCAAAAGGCAGCCTGTGCCTTTGTTTCATCATTTAGGGTATCTTCAGGGCTACAGCCTATCTTTTGGGTTAGCAGAAACAACAGTGGTGTATACAGTGTCTTATAACCTCGTTGACATCCTCCTGTTACAACCCACACGATTAACAGCAGTGATCTCATAATCTCTTCACTCTTGTTCTGTTTTTTTCTCTTGATGCTTTCATACAAATTTTTATTTATAGTTCACCAGTCCCTCGTGACTGAATTGTACCTATTGTTGAGTTATATCTGACCTGCCAGAGAAATAGGTAATTGCTGCCATTTCATTCCTGCAATTTGCTTAGGGCGGGTTGAACTAATTAATACTGTATGGCCGTCAGCAGGCTCCTCTCTGTTGTCATCCCCATGCTGGCTGTCGAGCTTCCTGCCTTCCTCCTGGGATGGCGTGTAAGTTGCTAGATGTCATGTGGGCTCCAGTGACCTCTCACACCTCTTTGGCCTCTCTGAAGAGGGTATTTCACAGCTGCCAGGTGAATGGTATGACTAGGGGGTTTTGTTTGGCTGTTTCGGTTTTGATTGGGTTGGTTTAGTTATGTGACTTCATGTTTTGGGGAGCTAGTACTTAGGAATGGTGAGGATGGAGTTCTAAAAATTTGAAATCTCGATTTTGCTCCTTATTCTTCTGCTATTTGATCTTTCCTGAACTATTCCATGGTTTTTAGATCTGCAGAAATAAATAAAAAATAACAGAAGAGCAGCACTGCCTAGCATGTTCATTCTAAGCCAGGAGATGAAATGAATGCTGTAGGAGTTTTCTGGGTGGGAAATATAAATTAAATATGAGAATCAAAAATGTCCTCATGAATAAACATGGTTTCCTGAAAACAGTATAATTTTCCACTATCTTGTTGTATCATATTCCTTTAAAATTTTTTATTACTTTTATTTTAGAAACAGTGTTCAGATACTCCTGGGATGGTAATGCTAGAATTGTTAATGGCCCACGGCATGTGTTACCATGATGTCAGGATGTTTTAAAGGCTTTTTTTATGACAATGCTTTCAAGTCCAATATATTTTTCTGAGATTACCTTGCAATGATATAGCCTAAACATATTGTTTGCAGCTCTTGAAAATGTTGAGAAAAGGATCCACTTTGACTTAAGCCATAGGTCTTTGTAACAGGCAAAATGATTGCAGCACGTGTTGTGGAAAAGCTGATTCGCTTTTGACTAGACATTCAAATGAGCAGAGAATGCAACTGTGAGCTTAAGTACTAGAGGTGGGGAAATCTTCAGTTACTTGATTTAGTGATTAAAATGCAAACCCATAAAGGGCAAGGACTTCCCTGAGCAGCAGCAGAGTTGTATGTCCCATGCAGATTACTTGTAGTCAGTGAAATTGCAGAATTTTTTTTTAAACATCACCAAAATGTGATAGTGGTATCTTTTTTTTTTTTTTTTTTTTTACATTAAATGATGTCCCGTGCATTTGGTGAGGTATTTAGAACTAACAATAGAAAATTTTGATGTTTCGTCTGCATTAGTTCTGATTTTGAAATAAAATCAGCATAATCAGCATTTTCAATGTCAGAATTATTTGCAAAAGTAAATTTGATTTTTCTGGTCAACAATTTTACATGGGCTGAAGCAGGACTTTCAGTATCAGGTGGCAATGCCTGGCTACTTTTTCTTTATCGTGTAAAAATCTCTTGATTTCTCTTTCATTTGCTGAAGTACCTATTTTCAGTCTTTGACTCTACCACCCTGCTCCCATTATACATAACCCCTCCTTCTTTTGATCATTCCTATTTGTATATAACTTCTAATCAGAATGCTTTCTTCTTTATTTTTGTTCCAAATAGCTTCTGTTGCTGACTTGGACTTTCTGAGACAGGGAATTACATGTCTGCAATACTTGATGAGCATACTTCAAACTGTAGTTTGTCACTGTGTGTTTGGTTGCAGGAGACAGCTTTGGAAATTCTTCTCACTGCCTTACTACTCTTTTTTTTTACTGTAACCAAAACAGTAACTTTTGCAATTCATATAGATTGTGCAGTGTTAATGAGAAACCATGTTCTGCCTCAAAGGTAGGGCAATCCTCAAACTTGTATGTGAGGAATATAAACCACCATTTTCTGACCTTTCTTACATTTTCAGAACAAGAGGGGATCACTGAATGCTAGTAGAGGAAAACTTTTGTTGGCGTTCTAGCCAGAGCTCTGGGATAAAAGGTGTTGTGTCTGTTACCTAGTCCTAAATGATCTTTCCTGGGATCAGGAGTAGAATTTATCAGGAACTTGAAGAGAAAATAGGGTGTGTGTGTGTTAAATGTCAGAGATATTATCTGACTGAGATCAGGAAGTTTTCATTTTTAGCACAGCACTTTTGATGCGAAATGACAAATGCAAACAGCGTACGTAATGATGAAATCAGTAAACCTGGTACAGAGGGTGTTTGCAGAGAAATTCCTTAAGCCTGACAAGAAACAGTCTTAGAAGAATCAATACTTAACTATTGGGCTTCCTTTCAGAAATGTTTGAAAAACAGTGTGACATTCAGAGCCATGTTTTTAGTGTGTCTCCAGGGATGGAGAGTGCATGACATCTCTGGGAGACCTGTTTCACCACTGAAAGTTTTTTTCCTAATACCTAATCAGAATGTTGAACACTGGAGAAACCCAGCATTCTCAGTGCATGTTTGTATGTCCTGTGCTCTGGGCCCCTGTATACTGTGGTGGCCCTGTGCTGGACTCACTCCAGTTTGTCTCTCTTGTGCTGGGGAGCTTAAAACTGGACTGAATGATCCGGATGTGGTCTCACATATGATGAATAGGAACTCCTATTCATGTTATTCCATGAAACAAAGCTGTGATAGTCTATTTTGTGGCATCTGAGTCCCTGTTACTCTACTGGGTCCCCTGTACATTTCAGCTAGCAACCTAAGTAACTATCTAGGGAAAACAAAATCCACTCATAAAGGCTACAACTGAAGTACCGAAGAAATCTGCCTGAGTTTTCTACAGGGGTTATCATGAGGTGAAAGCAGATTCTGACATTGAGAAAAAAACCTTAAATTTTCTCCAAGATAACATATCTACAAGATAAGGTTCCAGAAGCAGTGAAGGAACGTTTTTTCCTAAATTAACCATTTTTTTCCTCTTTTTGGTGGTATTATTTGGGTTCCTTAACTTGATCTAAATTTCTCCTGTTATTTGGGCATTTCATGGTTTTCATAGAATAACAGAATCATTTAGGTTGGAAAAGACCTTTGAAGATCATCAAGTCCAACCCTTAACCTAACACAGCCAAGTCCACCACTAAACCATGTCCCTAAGCACCACATCTACATGTCTTTTAGATACCTCCAGGGATGGTGACTCACCCTCTTCCCTGGGCAGCCTGGTCCAGTGATTGATAACCCTTTCAATGAAGAAATCTTTCCCAATATCCAATCTAAACATCCACCTGATACAATTTGAGGCTGTTACCTCTTGTCCTATCACTTGTTACTTGGGAGAAGAGACTGACCCCCACCTTGCTACAGCCTCCTTTCAGGGAGCTGTAGAGAGTGATAAGGTCTCCCCTCAGCCTCCTCTTCTCCAGACTAAACACCCCCAGTTCCCTCAGCCGCTCCTGACAAGACTTGTGCTCTAGACACTTCACCGGCTTTGTTTCTCTTCTTTGGACACCCTCCAGCACCTCAATGCCTTTCTTGTAGTGAGGGGCCCAAAACTGAACACAGTATTCAAGGTGCGGCCTCACCAGTGGGGGACAATCCCTTCCCTGTCCCTGCTGGCAACACTATTCCTGCCACAAGCCAGGATGCTCTTGGATTTCTTGGCCACCTGGGCACACTTTTGGCTCACATCCAACCGGCTGTTTACCAACACCCCCAGGTCCTTTCCCACCAGGCAGCTTTCCAGCCTCTCTTCCCCAAGCCTGTGGTGTTCCAGGGGGTTGTTGTGACCCAAGTGCAGGACCTGGCACTGAGCCTTGTTGAACTTCATACAATTGGCCTCAGCCCATGGATCCAACCTTCCAGATACAGATATTAAACAGAATGGGCCCCAGTACTGAGCCCTGGGGAACACAATGTGTAACCAACTGCCAACTGTATTTAACTCCATTCACCACAACTTTTTGGGCTCAACCATTCAGCCAGTTTTTTACCCAGTGAAGCGTGTGCCCATCCAAGCCATGAGCAGCCAGTTTCTCTGTGAGAAACAGTGTCAAAGGCTTTACTAAACTCTACACAGACAATACCCACATCCTTTCCCTTATCCACTAAGTGGGTCACCGTGTCCTAGAAGGATATCAAGTTAGTCAAGCGGGACCTGCCTTTCACAAACCCTGATTGTTCTGTACATGCTGTGTGATGGCATTCAAGATGATCTGCTCCATAACCTTCCCTGGTGCTGAGGTCGGGCTGACAGGTCGTAGTTCCCCAGAAGCTCCTTCCAGCCCTTCTTGTAGATGGGTTAACATTTGCTAACCAGTCAACTGGAACCTCCCTGGGTTGATGATAAATGATTGGAAGTGGGTTGGTGAGCACTTTCACCAGCTCCCTCCATACCCTCTTCTGTCTTTCTGGCTTTTCTGCAGATACTAATCACAAAAGAAATTATTATGAAATAGCCAGGTGTGACACATATATTTGCACTGTGCATATTTCCTCTGTAAATAAAACTAGTATAGCTTATGTGTATGTATAAAATATAAAAAATAAATGTTTTGTGATAGAGGGGTTGATTTAAGACTTGAAAAGAATATATATAATTATTTAGCCTTGCATCTGGATTTATTGATCAGTCAAAACATGGTACTGGTTTTCATATGATCATGTGCTGTGTTGTATTGCCATATTGTCAAATTTAAAAATAAGCATATCGTTTATTATAAATTTTCACTATGGTTTCCTTACACTTTTTCAGTTTTCCAACTGTTATTTCTATTGTATATTACTATTAGTGGCAGCCTTGTTATGTTGGAGTCTCTTGAAACACAAAGTGCGTATCTGGTGGAGTTTGTGGCCTATGTAAACAGGACATGTTAAATACAGTGGTGCTTTTATTCCCTTTAGCGGATACTGAGGTATGTTCTTATTGAAAATAGTTTTGTGTTAATGACTTTGCACTTGGCTTTGGACTAATAATCTGCAGATGCTTGTTTCCTTTGCTTTTCCCTATTCCTTTTGCTTCTTTTGTCACCTCTACTAAGATCAGTTGTTTTTAACACTCTAATAAATAAGTACATACAAATAGATTGGATGTAGGTGCACAGGTGGTGCTCTACTGACTGTTTCCTGTTACTTGGATTAAAGTATAATGCCTTTATAAAGTTCATAAGCTATTTAAAGCGAAGTATGATCATCTCTGTCATTACAGTTTATCCCATGTTACAGTTAAGCTAACAAATATTTTAGGTAACAAATGCTTAAATACGTAACAACAATCTCTTCTTAGATAGGATTAAATGGGATTTTTTATTAATTTATTTAGATCATTTCTATGCAGATATAAATGTACTATGCAGCTGCATTACTGATACGTAGCTCCGTAACTTGTTTGAGTCCTATTTCTGCTTGATTACTCCAAGAAAAAAAGATGCAAGCTCTTCTCAGCACAAAACACTGTGAGTCAAAACAATTCCAAAGAGAAGCTTTATCAAGTGGAGTGGTAGGACGAGAAGGGGCAATACAAGAAGCGAAGAAGAGGCTAGAGTGTCTTGTAGATGGAGAGGAGTCAGAATTAATCCTTTCATTTTTTCTGGTATGTTTGAGCAGTCTACCCTGACCACTGCAACTGTCTATCTTTAAATTGCTAAAATATTTGAACAAGCTAGTGCTTATGTGAACTGTAATTAGTGGTTAATTGATAGTGGTAATGTGAGTTTACTTTTTTCATCAGATGTATTTGTATGAATCGGTCGTGCTGAAACGCTGCAAGTATCTGGTTTCTTTTTAATTGATGGAGTATAGCTCATATTTTACTGAGGTTTATTCTGAGATCAGGTGTGATACACTGCAAACACAGACTCTAAAACTTTTCTCACTGGTCATAATTTTTAATATGTTGCTTCTTAATAAAATCCTCATTCTGCAACTCTTCTGTACAGTTGGACACCATAAAGAAGTGCTTCCAGTCCCTGACAACAGCAAAGCTACAAGTTAAGAACCTTGCAAAATCCAGTCTCCATTTCTGATGATGGTTGTGTGGGGGTTGGATTCTGTCATGAATCACATTAGAAGTTGATACTTGGAATAATTCAGGCAGCATACCAGAACACAGATGGACCTATGATAGTACGATTGTCCTTAATTCCTTCCAACAGGGAGAAAGAATGAATATGTATCTGAATTATATCCTACTATATTAACTTCTGGTCTGTACAAAGATGATGTAAGAAGAACCTTTCTACCTGTCCCTGAGCATGAAGTTTAACCTCATTATATAATGCATTTCTAATCAAATATTTTGAATAAAATATTCACAGGGCAATCTTTGACAATTTAGCAAGGAAACACAGGGGTAAAAGGTTTCTTTGTAGTGCAGACAGTCATGACTGACACAAGTATGAAGGTACATTGACATGCTGTTCTTGTCACTGTTCCCTAGGGTTTTATGGGGGTTTTATTGCCTCTGGATACAAGGCATGTAGCAAAGAAATCACCAAATGTTAAGAGATGAGATAATTTTTATTACTTTTCAGTGGATCTGATTGTTAAAACAAATCCCTTTGGATATGTATATTGGATCATAAATCTCATTCTGTCTCTGGATTATTAAAGGTGGCACTCTGAGTCCTGAAAGCTAGACTAAATGAAGAGACTAAATTAATTTCTGTAACAATTTAAAAAACAGAGCAGAAATTGACAAGATAATATAGTAATTTAGCCAAAACACACGTTTTATAATTGTTTTATATTTTCTATAACACCCTTGATCAAATTGCCTTAGTTACTTTTATCAGCACTACAGTTAGGTGAAGTCACTGATCTTTTGTGGAATGAATAAGAATTGAATCTGGTTCTTGTTTTGCTTATTCCCATTATGTTACTAGTCACCAGCTACATATTTAGAAAAAATGGTAGGGAATTCTAAGAATTTCCAGATCTCTTCTTCTAGAGAGATATATGAATATTTTTCCTTAACACCTATTATCTTACTCTGATAACTCTCAGATATCAATATATGCTTCCCTGTAGTACAAAATAGATAACTGTCCCCATGAGATTTTTAGTTTTGAAGAGACAAATTAGATAAGTTTTGGTTTTTTTTTTTCCAGTTAGGCATAATACAATAATACTTTGGATATCTATGATATCTGGAGTTATGCATAGGGGGGTACATATAATTGAGCATGTGGTACGTATAATTGAGCTCTCCTTCATGTGATGTGGGCCTCTACCTTAAGTTTGTCTGTGATAAAATAACTTTTTTTTTTTTTTTAGGATGATGTTGTTACTGATTTGTTATTAATTTTAGCTGATTTCAATAGTTTTTGGTGATTTTGATAAGGAATGCTTAGGCCTAATCAGTTAAATGGAATTTTACAGGAGTATAAGTTTTATAAAAAGATAGTGTAATGTTTTAAGTAGTCATGGAACTACTTTATATAGTTTAGAGTAACCATACAACCAGTTATGCTGCTACAAAGTCCTTTGTAGAGTCCCAGGCTAAGGCCACATAGGATAATAATAATAATTATTATTAATCAGTTTTCTATTCAAAGAATCAGACTTCTGACCAGGTACCATTGTTAGACTGTTCCGTAAGGACAATTTATTGCCCTGTAGACCAGGTGTTCTAAAAGATACATTGTGAAAGGGCCTCGAAGCATGTTAAAATCCCAATGTAAGCCAAAGTCCTTGAGTCAGGAGCGTTGGAGGGTCTTTCATTTAGGTCAGCAGTCTGTGGTGGTCGCAAAAGCTGCCCCCTGACTCATTTCAGGACTCGGGTGCGCATGACTGGAAAGAGGGGGGAATAAGAAATGGGTTACAGGAGTTATCATGTTTGTGTATGAGAACGTGTTTATTATGTATCCCTGTATCCTTTATAATCAGCACGCTACACGAGTTGGGTGTGTGTTGTTGGTGAGAGGGCTCCCCTGTGCACCCGGCCGTTAATAGAGTGTCTGCTTATCTACATCACATTGGTGTCGAGAAGTTCTTGTATCCCGTTTTGGTGACAATGTTATGCCCCTTGTTTTTCCTTGCTTGAAAATTGACCTTTTTCAGAATTCATCCTAAAAGGCTGCATTCTCAGGGGTTTCATGATACTGCTCTGTATAGGAAGAGCTTCCAATTGTGCTGCTGCTTCATTAAAAGCTCTTTTGGATCCTGTGCTGCTCTGCAGAGAAGTGTACCACTATAAATAAAATTACCTTCTGAACAGTGTGCATAGATATGGAAAGAACAGGATCTCATGTTGTGATTTGCCGTGATCCAAGGTCCTAATTTGCACATCAACTAGTAATTAGCATCAAACCATAATGTGGTTCTGGCACAGCACAAAAAAATTCCCCCACAAACGAATCGCCAAATCCAGCGCAGCTTGCTTCTGTACGTGACTGGGCTAAGTGCAGCTTCTGCTGCAGAGTAGCTACATTTAGGGTTTGCTCTTGTATAATTACCTCACTAAATCTAATCCTGCCCCCAAAGCTCGACAAAAGGTGGCCAGAAAGACCACTCAGTGTCCTAATGATTACTTTGTCTTATAAATAGTCGGGGGCTTCTGTGGGTTTTGGGAGTTTCCGGGTTGTTATGTGTTGGTTTTTTTTTTTTTTTTTTTAAACTTCGGCATAAAAAACAGACTATGGAGAAGAATAGATCTTTTTGAGATTTAAATGAACTTCAATGGGGTGAGAAGGGGACCAAATTCAATCATGACACTTACTCCTGCATGTTCAGGTTTGCTCAACCATAATTAAAAGATTCTAATTGGTTCGCATTAGTGTTGGAAGTAAGGCAGAAACTGCACAACTTTTCCACACTATTTGTAATGTCGTGATGTCAATAATGTATGTATTTAATTCAGCTTTCAGTTGGATATAAACCAAGGCTATGGTGGAGAACAATTAGAGGAAGGACTTGTATGAATAACCTAGATTGCTGTTAACGTTTCTATTATTACTTTCTGAAAGGTTTGCAATTACTTCATCTCTTTCATTCAAGCTACCTCTGTAAAGGTCAGGAAAAAAAGTAGTTTTGGGCAGAGGAAGGTTGTCTTTTGGGTTTTTTTGGACAGGAATTTCATCTTAATGACAAATGGTCCTTTGCTGATAGGAGAGGAAAAAAAGAATTAATGGTTCAATTACGGATGAACAAATGCAACCAGGAAGAAAATCAGAACTTGTCCAATTTAGATGCTATATATTATCTGAGTAGAACTTCAATGATTTAGCTGTTAATGCTAAATTCCCTGCTTAAGTTTCTTAAACCTCCAGTCAGATATTTTGGCTCAACTGGCCTTCATTCAGCACTTACTGTTGCATTTTCTCTGAGCCTATAGATTTTTTGATTTTTTTAGGCAACTTTCTTAAATGTTTAAGTCCGTTAACACCACTCTAGAGTTTTGTGGATTTGATCCTGTTTGGTTTATGCCATTTTTTTTGTGAGGCAAGATGCCTTCACCATCATTCTTCCACTGACTGATGTCCTTGGCAAAAAACTGTGGGAAGTGCCAACTAGATCTGGGACCATGCCCTGAACTTTCATAGTGAATTATGCTGCCCCTGTTCATTTGCTTAGAAAGTAACAGCAATTTTGTAATTGTAGCTCTTGATATATTCTTGACAGGTTAGATGAGGTGCCGGACTGGGATTACTCTCTTAACCTTTTTTGTGTTTTGTTTTGTTTTCTTGGTTTGGTTTGGTTTTTTGGGGGGTAGGTGGGGAAAGGAATTTTCCTGATAGTATGGAAGAGTCGATGGTACCAACCCCCCTTGACAGTATAGAATAGAAATTGCAATGAAGGCAGTTTCTCACACTCACAGTATTAGCATATTCAGTCACAGTTCCTAAGGCCAAAGAGCCAGTCACAGCAAACTTATATTTAAATGAGGAGTAGTTTTGAATGTTTACCCAAATGTGAAGTTAGCTTTGAAATGGCCAATTGATGGCGCTACTTTGTGAAGTTGTATCTTCCTTGGGAAGATAATTTTTAGACCAGAGTTTTCAAGCAACCTGAGATTTTCCAATTTCTATTGTAAACACTGTGGATGTGATTTATCTACTATAGCCATAAAAATGTCTAATCTAAGCAAATTGCTTAGGCTTCATGTTAGTCAGTAAAAAAGTCAAGGAAGTGATCGGTCCCTTTTAAAGATTATGTGAAGCACATTGCCTTTAGAAATGGCCATTTGTCTTCATGGACTGTAGAGGAGAAACTGGGTGAACATCTTTGACTAGACTTTAAGGTAAGTAGAGTAGGTGCTCACTTATGTGTTATGAGCCCCTAACTTTAGTATCTCTGTAATATTGACCATTGGTTTAAATGTTTATCTTTTGTTTCATTGTTAGCATGACTCCAATGTTTTGACAAGTTTCATGACAGCAAAACACTGTATCATTATAGATTTTAGGAAAATGATGTTATATAGGTTCAGACTATTTGGTGGTTTTTGTGCTCTTTCATCTCAGTTTACAGTTCAGGACAAACCTGCTGAAGAATAACAGGTAGACTTTCCTTATATTTAGGTGATCCTTAAAGGCTAAAAAAAAAGCTTTTTATTTTAAGTATAAGGTTATTACTTGAGACTTTGAAATACATTTCTGTTAAATAAAGTTCTAGTGTGTAATATGTTTTGCAGAATTGCTGTTTTATTAAATTATGCATAAAGACAGAATGGAAGAATTCTATTGTTGAATAGTGCTAAAATATGGATTTTTTTTCTCTTCCAGCTGTGAGTGCTTGTAAAATACTATACAATGAAAGTGTCATTTCTGCGGAAAGATAGTTCTAAGGCAGAAGAATTGTTAATTTTGGTCTTCCAAATAGGCATGAATTTAGAATAAAACATTCAGAATTTGTTGTGCAAACCACATTATTTTATTAAATGACTTCGATTTTTCATTATTTATTATTTTATTTGACCATTAAAGCACTACTTACCCGAATAACTTTCAAACTTAATAGTATTGCAGATATTTGCAGTATCTCATAACTCTCTAGATTAAAAGATGAAATACGGATTATGTATTACACTCATGCCTTGTGTAGCTTTCAGAAATAATGTATTATCTCTAAAAATTTGCATGAATATGTAGGCTTCTAAGGCAGAGAAGTGACCACTCACAAATGGGAAAAATACCTTAACATGATGTAGATATCCCCCATGCTACTGGCTTCTGCCAGAAATTATCAGACAAGATCATCAGTTTGATGCACTTGGTATGTGTCAGTTTATGCTGACAGCTGGACTCTGACGTGAGGCATTAGCCCACAATCCAGCGCTGTGAGCTACATCCTCATATAGTGAGTGTTGTAAAACTAAATCCCATAAGAATATGCCTTTAGCACTCTTTCTTTTTGATATAATCCCATCTGCCCTGATTAGCTAAGCAAGCCAAAGCCAGCTCTGTGTGAGTTAATCCTCCAAGCTCCACTCCTGTGTTTAGTGCAGGGAGTACCCACTGACACAGAAGATGCCTGAGTATCTCTTTATCTTTTGAGGGCATCATGAGAAACAGGAGAAGTAACAGGAAACCAAAGTCTTTCCCACAGTTTAAATGGCATACTTTTCTCTCCTTTGCATCCTTCAGAAAATAGAATTCCAATTTTTGATGCATAAATTTTAAGTCATACCCAGGAAGAATAAAGACCTTCCTGACATAATTTCTGTGTGGCTAGAGAGGCCCACATCACCATTGATATTGAATTTAATTTAGTAGTTTAGACAGATTTTAGAGTTTACCTAACAGTATTAACCAGCTGGTGAGACTTAGAGAGGAAGCTGATTTAGCTTGCTGTGTTCCTACAGCAGTAATACGCTGTTACAACTTCATTTTTCTGTGTAAAGGACACAATTCTGAGACTTTTTCCATCTGTTTATTCAGGACTAGTATTATGGATTTATCATGAATGAAGAGACCCTAATTTAGGATCCTGTTCAGAGTTCCCACCAAGCTAAGCCTATCTTGTCAGCGATCTGCAGACATATGTAGGGATTAACCACTTTATCGAATTAGACCGCTTGGTTAGGTTCTTAAGTTTTGCAGTTGTACTGTCTCTTCATGCTAAAGTCTGTTGTTGCAACTTTGGTAATGGCATTCAAGTTAGGCAGATTAAATTTAGTCTGGGTATCTGCTCACACTGCAAACATCAGTTTGCAAAGTGATTGCCCAAAATTATGGTAGTCTCTTAGAGCTTTTTGTGGGCTATTCTGCTGCTGCACACTGTGAATTTTTCAAGACTCTCACTCTGTCAGTCTCTGTCCCTCTCTAGCTTGTTCGTGTGAGAGCAATTCGAAGCTGGAGGCTAACTTTAGATGTTCTATATTATCCTTGGGGGAGCCTAGAGAGTTACATTTCCCTTGGCTAAAGTTGACCTTTGCGAACCTACTCTCTTTGCATAAAATTTGGCAAAATATGTTCAGTATCAACTTAAAATCCACTTACTTCCACAGGAGTACCTGACTTATTCAAGGTTCATGTATAAAGCTGTACTTGGAAGTTATTTCAGCTTAAGAGACTCGGTCTCTCCAAGAATTCAGATATCCTTCATTTCAAATTGGAGAGCAATTACATGTACATGCTGGTAGAGTCTGTGGGCAGTAACCTCTACTGATGGCAGCACTGTTTCAAGATGAGGGTATAAACCTCTCTACCCTTGCTGTGTTGTAGGTAGGAGAGCCCACAGCTTTAATTTATAAGCACTTAAATTTGAATGACTGTATAATAGATACTTATAAACATATTTATTGTACTTATATATTTGGGAGCAATATTGGTTGTATCACATTCTTCTATTTTATTCATGCTGGTATGTGTAAAGCAGGTTAGAAAACACTGAATTATTCCCTTTTAAATTTAATTTTCAAAGTATTTTTTTGAAGTAAGGAGGTAGTATAAAGGTATGCTTTGGCAATTGCTGTGGAGGAAAGAGTTGAATTTATGAATACTGGAAATCATTGTGTAGTCAAAGAAAAACTATCGTTATTCCTTAACTGAGAGACTGTGTTCTTGGCAAAAGAACAGCTATTTAGGGCAAACATCAGAGGATCCATATAGAAGCACTGACCTCAGTTGGCTGATATTAAACTATTAATTTCATGTCTTTTTCTGTTGTGGTGGGTTGAACCTGGCTGGATACCAAGTGTCCACCAAAGCCGCTCTATCATTCCATTCCTCAGCTGGACAGGGGAGAGGAAATATAATGAAAGGCTCGTGGGTGGGTCTAGATAAGCACAGGGGGAGATCATTCACCAATCACCATCACAGGCAAACCAGACTCGACTTGGGGGAAAAAAAAAAAAATAAATTACCAATCAAATCAGAGTAGGATAATGAGAAATAAAACCAAATCCTAAAACAACTTCCCCCACCACTTCATTCTTCACAGCACATGTATTCTCACCCCTCTCTCTGGCTGCAGTTGCGCAGGGTTTTTTTCCCCCTTCTTAAATCTGTTATCCCAGAGTTGCTGCCACCATCACTGATGGCCTTGGCCAGTGGTGGGTCCATCCTGGAGCCGGCTGGAACTGGCTCTATTGGACATGGGGGAAGCTTCTGGCAGCTTCTCACAGAAGCCGCTCCTGTAGCCACACAGCTCTCTCCTCCATCTTGCCACATCAAATAAAAAAGCATTTATTGTCTAAAACGGGAGCTTTTAATTTCAAGTAGTTAATGCTTGCTTAACTTGGAAATAAAGAAACAATGTTTAATAACCTGAAACTTCACAAAGAGAGAGATTCTGGTCTATGGATCCATCAGATAATCCAAGGGAATCTCTGAATTCTGGAAAACTTGGACCTATGGGAACCGCAGAAATTTCCCAAATTGATTTTGATTTTCTCATTTGGAAGATTCTCTAGGGCCACCTTTTGAATCTGGGCAGCACATATTTTAGTTCTGGATATTTTTGTATGTGCTTCCTCCGTGATGTTGGTGAAATCATGTTTAATTTGCAGGTATAAGCTAAACAAAATTATCCCTTTTCTTATTTCTAAAGTTAGTTTGAATTCATAATGGGTGAGTGTTCTTTGTGGAACTTAAATTGTGGAGAAAAAAAAGTACATGATTTATTCAGCCATCAGAATAATCTGGCTGTAAATTAAAATCTACAGTTGGGTAATGTGGACAGCACTTGCTGTGCTTTCATGCATGTTCTCCTGAAAATGAAACAGAAGTCCTTTGTTTGTACAGAAAGACTTGAGTAGGTGTTTCAATGAAAGCTTGTTATTAGAGGTAATGTTATACTTTTGTAGAAGAAATGTAATCTCTGAGGCTTTTGTAGTATATGACAGCCGATAAACTCAAAGGACTTCCTGAAAATTATGGAACTAGGATTTGCAGAACTCTGCTGAAGTAGTGTTATGTATTTGCATACAAGGCTGTGTAGTCTCTGGAAGGTCTCTTCTTATCCTTATCCCTGGGACTTTTTAGTTCCACCCTAAATTTAGAGTAGCCTATGTTCAAACTTGGGATAGTGAAATAAACTTTCCCAGAAAAAAAATTCCCTTAATATGTAGGGATTGATCAAGAAAACTCCAGGGCAATGGGCTGCATATTACTGTACATCTTAACACAACATTCTCGAAGGAATAAAATCAGACTTAAATGAACAAAACTTGCTATTAAAAAAGGTGTGGAGGCTAGCTGAAGAAATGGCTGTAAATATTTTGATTCTCTCACCTGTTGTACTTTAAAATGATGACTAGTTTTCTGTTCTCCACTTCTTTTTTATTTACTCTTAGATTGATTTATTTAGTCTCCCATCTCTACCTACTGCTAGAAAGAGGGGTTTTTTTAACCTTTTGTATTTGGTGTAGTGGGACTTGAAGATGATGAATGAAAGGCAAGAAATAAGTATTGATTTAACATTGTCTTTGCTGGCTGTTTGGCATTCTCTGAAAACATATTCATTATTCTGAGTTAATAATCAATTAGTAATAAGATTTTCATAATCCAGTAATAGCTGCAATAAAGCACAATTTACTGAGCTGAATATTGGTGGCTCTAATGGCACATGCAGCATTGCTTTTGGCCACCACTGAATATTCCCTGAAATTCTTCTTGCTGGTAGAGTAATAAAAATGGTATTGACTATACTTAGTAAATCTTACTGCATGAAAATCAGCAACTGGCCTGCCTGAAAATAAACCAGAAAAAAAAGTGAACACAATTATTTTTCTTCTTTCCTCTTGTTGTTAAAAGCTTCAGTAAAATATGATGGTAGGAAGGCTGGAGAACAGACCTCGAAAAGCTTTTGTGAAGCTCAAAAACCCAGTGCTTGCATGAGTCGGGTAGAAAATTCTGCGCTCTGGTGAGATGGAGTTTTATGATGCCAAGAGATGGAAGGCAAAGGAAAATCAAATTCTGGTCATTTGCAAGACTTTACTAGTAAATTCCTCTCAGTCAAGATGATTTAGACATTCAGCTCTTGGGCAAACACCCTAACCTACAGGCTTTCAGTTACGGCCTCCCCATTCATTTTGAAATGTTCAGCAGAGGAGAACTCAAAATGTATTGGATATAAAAGTAGAACTACTGTTCATTTGAGACAGTCTCCACATATCACAAAATCTAGCAGTTACAGTCTAGATGCAACTAGATTGTAATTATTTGCTTTGTTCTGCAAGACTTTCTTATTTAGAAATAACTGATGTCTGTTGTTCTACAAGTTAAATATATAATTTTTTCTCACTAAGCATCTATAGATTGTGATTTAATTATTAGAAATACTTTGAACAATTGGATTTGTCATTAAGTTGTTATGATTCCTTATTGACATGCAGCTTTTCAGTAACAATTGTAATAATTTTTATGTATCTTAACTTTTTACATGCTTATTACATGAACGCCAAACTTTGTTACTGATACATGTGGTAAGCATCTATAAAACTGTGTGCTACCAATTTGAATTTTAATAAGAGATCCTTACACTTCTCTATAGTGTTCTTTGAAATTGTAACTTCAGATGTTGTAACTAGAAATCTTTTTTTCCTGTTCTTTTTGTATTTGAGAGAATTACTGGATCTGTATCTTGAACATTTGCTGTTCAGCCCCAGTGAGTTCTGTCATTATTCCAGCACTGAATGAGGTCTTGGAACTAAAGCATTCCGACACTTTGTCCCGCTTTTTTGCATAGCTATTTCATGTCTTCACAGAGAGTGATTCAAACTATTGCACTGCAGTATACTTAATGTTTCTTTCCCCCCTAACCCTACATTTTACTATTGAGGTGACAATTTGGTATATGGTCAATTAAATGTGTGAAAACTGTTTATAACTTTACAGGGGTTTGTTAGGAGATGGAGTACCAGTGAGACATGCTTGGTTTTCCGTGCAAGATCTTTGTCAAGCACTTTTTACATGTATTTGATGCTTCCACTTGGCTGGAAACAAACCAGAAACATATTCTGTGTAGTTAACGACTGTGTTTTATTCCACCCATTACTTATTCCTGGGGAAATCTGAATAGATTGATAGCAAAGTACAATTCTTGTGTTCAAGGTGATAGTTACTGAGGTCATCAACAGAAATCTGTTCCCTTCTCTAGTAATACATAGATTACTAAGTTACCGTCCCTCTGGAGTTCTTTCCTGAGCTGAGGTGCTGCAATTATATACTACACTTGACCTTGGCCAAAATGCTGAGAAGTGATTTGACTGAGTAAGTGCTCCTCCATTACGTTTGTGCAAAGTAAAACATGCTTACTGCTGAGCATCTTCACTGGACATTCAACCTGCTGTAGGTTGTGCTTGTGTTTTTCCAGATGGCTTAGAAAAGGATATACCTTCTGTGTTCTCTGAGCGTTGTTATACCTTCTCAAGTTTCGCAGAGCTTAATGGCCTCTCCCCCAAGTGTAGGTGCAGGCGTTATTTTTAATGGAACCTTTTGGTGACTGGTTTACAGCATGAATGTATAAGTATCATCAGAAGTGGAGAGAAAGTGTACTGTAGTGGTGGGAAATGGTGACTAGGGACTGGGTGTCAAATAAGACTCATTAAAGCAAAAGTGCAGAGAATGGTGACCCTATAGCTCAGTGCTAAAAGGTTGAGCCCTGAAATATTTAATAGTAGGATTATTAACACTTTAATGTTTTTAAATGGCTGCAAAGCTAACTTATTCATTGTACCATTTCAGTGTTGGTAAACTTGTCAGGGGCTTGAGGAACTTACTGAAATTTCATAAAACCTGTTCTCTTTAGGAAACAAAATTGTTTCAGGTAAAGCGATTAAAAACATTTAGCAAATTGGTGCCATTTCGATTTTTAGTAATTATCTAATTTTAAAAAAAAAAAAAAAAAGTTGCTTAGGAATCCTAGTTGTATATGTGCTGATGGACCTGAGTACCCTTGTAATTGCCGGACATTAGCTCAGTCTGTACAGTCCCAGTGGGTGTCATACTTCATTTGCTGCTGGTACTTTGATGTTGGTGAATGCACGTGTAAGTGCTGGCTATTAACAGGGTTATAAGTGTAGCCAACATTCTCCCAGCAGAATACCTTCAGCAATTCTTAAAGGACATCACAGAGGTTTATTCATCCTCTCCTTGCTCAAAATGAGCATTTTGTGACTACCAGATCGCCATTACAACCTTTCTAATCTCAGCTGCATATGTGTGGGTATCGGTACGCTTTTGTGAGGAACAGAGATCAGTTAGGGAAGAAGTGCACGGAAGAGTAACGTGTTCCTACAGTGCCACCCCCCTGCCTCCACTCCAAATTAGTAATGGCTGAATAAAAGTTGTACAGTTTTAGGGAACCAAGGTCAAATGTTAGCCTGGAAACAAATGAAACATCTTTATGGTCTGAGTATGTTTATTGCAGATAATACCTTATTATGCAAAGTGACTCACTGATACCTGCTAAACACAGCATCATGGACTAAATTAGGAATAAAATATACTTTCTTAGGTCTTCTTGCAATTTGCATTTAAGACAAGGACAATCTGTTGACACAAACCAGCAAAGGACAGAAGAGTAAATGCAGGGATGCAGGGATGACAGTTGATACAGCACTTGCAAAAAATTTCTTTGGGTTTAGGTTTCAGCTTTCTGTTCCCAGATTAAGTATCTGATTGGGCCTTCCTTTTTCTCTTGCCGCCCTTTCCCCCTTTCTGATTTGACATAATGGGTGGCTGGGGCCTTTAGCTATGTTGGCCTGTTTCAGAAAATTAATTTGCCTTAACATCCTTTGAATCTGCTCAAGATAAAGAACTAATTAATCTGAACATGGCAGGCAAGTATAATGCTAAAGAAAATAGTAAATTTGTGTTTAGGAGTATTGGCTTTTTTGTCTCTTATTTCAATGCATTTCTAATTTACATTTTAAAAAATTGTGAATTAATGCTTTGGATTGATAGCCTATTTGTATGCAAATCTATTTCAATTATTTCATGAGGATTTACACTTGGAATTTTTATGGGATTTACTAGAGGTGAAATTGAATAGAACTAATTGATATTTTTTTCTCCATAAAATTAACTCCCCTATTTTCAAGAGTGTTAAATACTATGACTACTGTCCTTTTGACACCAGGCTGTGGATTACCTTGATAGTAAATAAAAGCAGCATAATGTATTTAAAAATATAAAGGGTATGGTTTCTAAGGAAAGTTGACTACATTAAAATGCTACATATTTTGTATATCCAGGCACCTACTTCTAGGTTTCTGAAGAATAATCAAAAGACTGTTACCAGTTTATGGAGCTGAAATGTCAGAAATTAATTTTCATAAGTCTTTAGTCCAGCTATATTCCCTTAAATAAAATCTGTTGGCTAAAACACTGGAAGCTTTCAAAGTGTTTCTTATTCAGCAGACCATCGTAGCCCAGACTCAGCAAAGCATATCGATCTGTGAACAAAAATAAGCTGGTGTGTAAGTCTTTTACTATATGAGAAAACACTTCAACATATGCATGAGTTCTTTACTAATATTAAAGCTTTTATCAGTAGTTTGAAGTGCTGGCAAACTGAAACATATTACAAAGCATCTGGTTTGAAAGAGCCTGAATGCAAACTATCCATGCAATGGCAAAGCTTTGAGGATTTAAGTATCTGTACCCTTCTGAATTTCTTATCTGATTTTGAGCTTCGTAAGTGGAACATGCAAACATTTTCTGCCCACTGGGATGTTTGTAATCCCGTTTCTAATCATCAGGAAAAAAATGTAAGCTGCCTATTTTGAATGCCCTGTTGATAAGCATTTCAACAGGATGATTCAACACATACCCTGTGCTGGATTATCTGCAATAGATTTCCCTGTCAAAGAAACATTTTGCTTATGAGAAGTTTTTCTGTGCTGCTATGCCATTGAAATTGTTTTAAAATGTTTTTGTGTCTGACAATGTACTTCTGCAAATGCCATAACATCCATCATGTAAGAAATTACTACTTTTTTCCATTTTCTCTGCCTAACTTACAATGTGTTCAAAGCTGCATACAGCTATAATACAATAGGAGAAGGATTACTTTAGTACAAATGGTCTTTTCTGTACTATTACTGCAGTCAGCAGTGCACCATTTTCCTACATTCTTTAGTTTATTGAATGGCTGATAAAAATGATGTGCTGTATGTTTGAGAAAAGCAGGAAAAAAGGGACATACTTGATCTTTGCCTGTATTTTTTCCCTTTACAAAAACTCTTCAGAGAGTCAAGATGTATGAATATCTAAAATTGACTCTTCTTCATGGCTCATTCAATAACATATTTCCACATTTATGCAAAACACATGAAATTCAGAACTGAGACGGATGCAGCCTTATAACTGCGTCCAATAACCAGCATTTAGAACTGTATCTTGTGTGTTGGTAAAACTGTTTCATCAAGTCTTGATATAAAATTCAAAACACTGAAAATCATTTCCTTGAGGGGAAAAAAAAAAGACACTACTCTTGTCAGCTCAGTTTGCTAGGGACATAATTATTGTAACTGTTGATCTCTTGAAATTGTAAGGCCTGATTTGAAAGGAACTTTTCTAAATAAGTGGAAATGCAAACCTGATCCATACTACCTAAATTTTATCGGGAAGAAAATTAAAGAATGAAGTGACTGCTACATTGTCACACCAAAATTTTGGATTTACTTCTTAGCTCTTTGGAGCGAGCAGGACACTTGGCTGTGATAGAGGTGGCTGAGCAGCTGCCTACTGATCCAGAATTACTGTTGCAGCTGAGGAGCTCTGCCACACGGTCAGCTGGAAGGCCATAGGGAAGGAACTGGCAGTTAGAATAAAGGCAGAGATGGATAAACTTTTCAGAGTCTTATCAAGGAGATTTGGTGTATGAGATGGGGGGGAGTGCAGAATAGATTTGAAGGGAGATGGCAATAGAAGAATGTCATTAATTTAAGGTGACAGAGAAGGAGAGGAGTGCTCTATGGGTCAAGCTGAAAAATAACCTGAATGGATGATGATTTTTCTGGCTGTTTGAGGAGGAGGCAGGTTTCTCCAGAAAATGAATTTCTAGAAAGGACCTGGAAGGTCTGAAATTACTTACCTGTCCACATTTCCCAATTAATACAGAATGGATCATATCTAATGGCTCATCTGCTTTACCTCTGTTCCCATGCTAATAATTAAGAATTCTTTGTCAACAGCTTGGAAATCTTGTATCAGACAGGAGAAAACCCCACTGAATCCTGTGATATCTCGGCATTTTGATTATGAAATGTTATCTTTAAGAATCGCTGTTTTTTAAAAGATGTATCTCACATGTATGGTAATATAGTAATGCTGTTTACTACTTAAAATGTGTGATTTGAAAAGATATTCCAATACTGTGACTTACTATATAAAAACCTAATACAAATTAAGCATAAAAAAAATTTGTCAATTTGAAAATTCGATTTATACCCTTATTTAGGAGAAGCAACAGCAACAACACAGGATTCTTAAGCCTGTAAGTGCCAATATAGATGTTTCTATTAAATTTTAAACCTACTTTAAAAATATTTTCGAGTAATTTATGACTGCGATTGAAAGAGTCGTGCTTAACTGGCTTACATACAACAGAACACTTAAGAAGTAAATCCAAAGACATCAGTCATTATTACAAGTTAGTATCCTAGTTATAGTACATTAATACATATTTCTGTGCATAATAAAAAGAATTTACAGGAAAGAGATAACTTGTAGCAGTTATGTATTCATTAACAAGTCACAGTTTTTCAGTTTTACTGAATAAGGGTAAGAAGTTGCCAAGGTGGTGAATTGGCTGAGATTGCAGCATTGAGTAAAATAATAGTAGAAAGTACATTAAGGTCAATAAAATACCTATGATGAGGTAGGTCTAATTTCTTTTGTCTTTCTTTTTCAGATTTTCTACAGTCTTTTTTTTTTTTTTTTCCTTTTGGCTCTTTTCAATTTTATGGCAATCCTACAAGGGTGAAATGGAACCAAGTGAAATTCCCTTCTCTTACCCTCCTGATATTGAGGACAAAGATTTCCTCCAAACACTACACAATGCAGTTTTCAGTAGAAGAAAAAGAGTGCTCTACTCTATAGAAGTAAGAATCCACAGGAGGCTGCAATCAAAAGACAGTATGAACTTGATCAGAAACAAAGAAAAATGGACTGTGATTCAGTGGTGGGGTTGTTTTCTTTCTTTTTTTGGTCGGAAGAGTTAAGTCACACTGTTAGCATCAAGAGCAAGTGCCCTCCCTGAATAAGTGTCTTAGATAAAAAAAGTATTCAGTACTCCATTTCCAGCAAAGAATGGAGGTGGATAGCAAAAGAGACAGAACATCTTATCCTACCTGGTATTTAACAGTGCTGATAAATGCAGCTCACAAAGTTCAGTGCTTCTATCTCTTTTGATGCCCGAAGAACTAAGAATTTGATCTTTGATTCAATTGCTGCCATCAGCAGCTCGTGTGGTTTTGGTACGATTGAGGAGTACCATTTAGGGCACGGAAGTCAGAGACTCAGGGCGATCGACACCAACGCCAGCTGCCTGCATGATGATGCAGCCCTTGTCACTTATGTAGACTAATATTCATCTGATTAAAGTTACAGTCTGCTTATGCCTTCTGCTTTTTTTTTTTTTTTCTTTTTTTGGATGTTGTGTGTTTTAAATTATTAAATTCAGAAGCAGGAAAAATTAGGCTAAATAGTAGGCTGTTCACAGCAGTGAAATATGTAGCGAGAGCACAGGATAGTACAAGATTAAGGAGATAACAAAACCAAGGAAAATCTTTAGCTTTCTAGCTGACAATTTTAAATTACTTCATCCTGAGCTGGACCAAGCAGAAAAATACCTTTTCCAAGTATGTGACTTGATTGTGCATCTTAGTAATAAACTCCTGCAAGTAGACACCAGGTTGATTTCATAATTTATTTTTCTTTATTATGTTTTTAAATGTGTTCATTGGTTTCTAACTTCAGTTTGCTTTTCTTGAAGAAGACACTTGTAGAATTGATGCAGTCACTCTTTTCCTCTACCTGCCTCAAATGATGACAGAAGCTATCCTAAATCAAATCGTTGGGGCAGATATAAAACTTAAACATGCAACTTTGAATGAAGGACAGCTTGATCTGATGAAGAAGTGTGATCCTGAGGCTGAAGAGTAGGAAAATTGCTTCTGTGGAATAATCTTGTTTTCTGTTTTCTGAGATCCTCTGTCCTCATCCCATACTTGAGAATCATGTTCCCTTTCGTTTTCTCTCAGGATTTCTGACTTGCTGGCATCAGAAATGGTACAGCATATCCTTCTGCTAGAGGAACATACCATACTGCTAAAGGCGTATTACTGGGCAGCGGGAGGTAGGAGCAAGAATTCTTGGACAAGACAAAGAAATGTAAGACAAGTTTTTTGTGTAAATGATACCGCACTGGTGTCCCATATTTGTGTATGGAAGTCATTGTGAATTATAACAAAGTTCTCTATCACTGCTACTTTGCAAGTATTGCAGAAATAATGATGAATTTCATCACATCAGATACTTTGCCTCTATCAAAGTTAAGGTCTGTTTGCTTAAGTTTCAAAAAAATAATGCATTTCGTAATTTACAAAAACTTTTATCTGATGTCAGTACACATCTACATCTTAAATCTTTGCCATGATCTCCATTTTCTCTGGTTGTCTAAGTTGATGTTTTCAGGACTGAGGGAAACTGAATTATATAATACCCCAAAAAATTTATAATGTTGTGTGTATTGTTCTGTGCTGGCTGTATGAAAGGTGACAGTCCTGAAATCTATATATGCTTGTTTAATCTCTTTCAGAAAGTGCTGGATAACCTTACTTTTGACAAAAAACAGATCAGAGCTGGTTAATCTTTACTTATTTTTTTAACTTTGTCTGGATATCATCCATCTGCGTATAGGTGCTGTTGATTTATCTGTCTGACTGTTCTTGAATGTAAATAAAAATGCCCTCATTAATGTAACTGTGACTGGCAATATGTGTGGAAAACAGCTTTTAGGAATGTTAAGGTCTTTTACTGAAAATATTCCAAGTATATATATAAATAGAAACATCGTATTTGTATGTGATAATTTCTTAAGTTCTCTTAATGTTATGACAGAATACAAGGAATCTGATTTTACATACACAAAAATGTAGGAAGAAATGACAAAACACTTCCTGTTTTTTGCCAGGGGCAAAGCAGTATCAACTGCTTAGCGTATGCAAGGGAGCAAAAATAACATCGGGATTACTGCTGAGCATTATTCATGTTTATGAATCATGTTGTGCAAAAAGGTTCCTATACAGAATTTTACACAACCTACATTTTAAACAAGTCATGAATCACAGAAATATGCCTGCTCTAGAAATATTCTTCTTGGAGGAAGATTCCTCATTTTTTTTCACTTTTTGATGCAATAGCTCACCAGGGCAGAACATCAAGTAATTAAAATACATTAAATTTGACTCTCCAAGCACTCAGTTTTGCTAAACAGTGAAATTAATGTAGAGCAGAATAATGGAACAATCTATGAGCCTTGCACAGTATTACAGTGTTTTGGGTAGTCAGGTTTGTGCATCTCTGGTATGACATAGTGTCATCTCATTCTGAACTGATAAAGGTGATTTCACATCATCTTGAGTTTTGCAATAATTTCAAGAGCAAGAAAAGTCACACATGAGAATTGGTGACTGAAAAATTATTTATTAGAATCATCCTTTTAGAAAAATGTGTGTGTGTGTGTGTGTGTGTGTGTAATACAGGTACTGACTAGGAAAAGCTGAGGTTTGCAACTTGTACTTATCCAGAACCTCCAGTTGGTTGTCCCTTTCTTGGAAGGAGAGGAATCCCTTTCAACTGAAATCTCTCTCTCTTTCTCCCCTCACACCCCGTTGTGGTTTGTTTTTGTTTTTTTTTTTTTTTTTTAAGGATTTACATAGGCCATGAAAAAACCTGAGATTTGAAAATGGTCTCTTTATGTTGTGATGAACAGGTTGCCTTCTCTGCTGTTGCTTTTGGATGAAGGGAAGACCTGCCTGTATTGTTAATGCACTTCAGATGTGAGAGGCCCTGGTCCAAGATTATTCATCAGTGGTTTTAGAAGACTAAAGCTGAAACTCAGTTTGCTTCTTTCCTCTAAGGTGGTCTCAGGCACATGTGAGAATAGGGATAGTTTGGTCTTGATTTGGGGTGAGCTGTTCTGAGCAGCAGTAGTTTTAGATAAATGGATGCAGCTTTTGCATACAAAGTCTGATTTTTTTTTTTTTCTTTTTTTTGTCTATACATGTGACCTGGATTACATGGTTTCATTAGAAAACATATTTCAGAACCTACCTGTCCTCACTATTACAGTTTCCTCATACTGGTGCAAAATCAAACAGCTCTAAAAGGTGTGGGAGAAAGCATTACCATAGCTTCATGGTATAACTGTATTCTAGTCTCAGGGTCTATGCTGTTTCAACAAACTACTTGTTTTTTGAGGGGTGGTGGTGGTGTCATCTTCATGCAAGAAATACCATACTTCATGCCTTCTTAGTTTGAAAAAATTAAAAGTAATTAGTGTTTAGAGATTCAAATTTACTTTGTATTGCTATACAGAAAAACGTGGAAAAATAATTTCACAAGCAAATTAAAACCTACGAGTTATATTATGATAGGAATACCTATTCCCTAATGGAGTTGTGTCGATAAACATGTTACCATAGAAGCTGACAGAGGAACTCTTTAAGACTTGTTTTGGAGATTTAGAAGGCAGGCATTCTGTATTGGAGCACTCTATGCCTGGGAGAGCATTCCACATAACATGCATGCACTAAAAGAAAAGTTCATCCTTTATATACTTTAAATACATGAATATTCATATATTTTCCAAGAAGTCTCCACCTTTCTGCCTATCTATTACATTTACATAATGCTGGCACTGCAAAACTATACTACGCATGAGTTGGGGTCTTGGGTGGTTGTTGGTGGTCGTTTAGGGAATTAGCCCCTTACTCCTTTTTCCCCTACTCCTTTTTCCCTTTTATGGTCATAATTCTTTTGAGGACAATTTCTCCTCCTTGGATGTTTCCTGACTCAGTTGTCTGGCCAAGCTGTTTTTTCTTATCCACCTTGTTTGAGGATTTCTGCCAGGATGTATCTATTCTCAAGGTTAGGATATCTTCTCTGTACATTTTAAATACTCAGGCCTTGTTAAATACAAACTTAAACATTGTTTGGTAAAAGAATTTCTTAATATTCCCTACTTTGAGACTTCCTGGTATACACAACTGGGTACAACATGACTAGACTACATAAGGTATAATGGAATGCTTCTCTTATCACTAATTGTTACAGGCCTCAATGTGCAGGCACCAACTGCTGCTGGTATCAGCTAGCAGGCATATCACAGAATCGTCTAGGTTGGAAAAGACCTTGAAGATCCTCCAGTCCAACCATTAACCTCACACTGACAGTCCCCAACTGCACCAGATCCCTCAGCGCTATGCCAACTCTACCCTTAAACCCCTCCAGGGGTGGGGACTCCACCACCTCCCTGGGCAGCCCATTCCAACGCCCAACAACCCGTTACATATTATGTAACCTGGTGTTACCTCCAGCTGCTTTTTGGTTTTGCCACCTAATCTTGTATGCATCTTTCACCTGTCTTGACAATGGTACCTGGAACTATTTAGGAAGCTGGGTTTCTTTTCTGTTCAGTTTCCATGTGTATGCTCTAATGAATGCTGCTCCACAGCATGTCAAAGTAGACGTTTTAAATGTGTTACTGCTACATTCACTTGAATTCTTCTGTCCCACCTGACAAGAACATGAGCACAGTACATATGGTTAAGCCTTAATATCTTTCTGAATACATAACAATTTTAATCAAGTACATAACAACATGAGAATTCTTTGTCATTGTACTTCCGTTCCTATCTTCTGCAGAGTTCTAGACTAACGTTTCTTCCTTCCTTTTAACATATTTTTGCATGAATTTGTTTTCTCTGCTAAGACTAGCTTGCCTGCAGTATTTTTGACAGTTTCAGGAATAAAATATGAATCAGTAGTTGAAAAGCAGAAGTTATATCTGCATAAGTAAAAAGGTTGAGCCTTTTTCACAAAGAATATCTAACTCTTTGTGTGTCCTTGCCATTGTACATATTTTGAGCAGGTTTCTTCTCGGTAGATGCTGCAGTTTCTGTGTGTGACCTGTAAGGTATTTAAATGCTATTCTGTCTTTGCATGTCAGCTTTCCTTAATTTTGGTGGCAATTTCACATGCTGAGTCCTAAGTTACCAAATATTATGTGGCTTTATCCTACTGTCATACCTCTCACGGCTCACATGGTCTTTAATGTGATTTGGATCAATATAAGCTTTCCAGAAAAAAAAATATATAAGGCACTTACAGTGGTCAAAAGCAGTGGAGAAGTGGTAGATGCTTATACATAAGGATATGAAAGGTAGTAGTAAAGTGAAAGAATGATGGAGACGGAGGAAGGAAGGGGAGACTTAGGAAGCCATGAGAAAATACCTGATCGTTTTCTCCCTTCCAACTGTTCTAAACCTAGAGTGTTAAACCCTTCTAGCTGTACCGACTGCCTGATAATTGTCTTTAATAAAAAATGAAGAGTTGAATTGTATGCTGTCATGACTAAGTTGTACCATTTAAATTTGAATTCTTTTCTTTGTGGGTAGCTACAGAAACAAAAAAGTCACCTCGCTAACCAATTCGGATAAAGCACTAAAAGTTCAGTGTACAAAGGCTCTGTTCAGACCACGGAGTTGGGAATCATTTGTTGCAGAGTGCATTGGTATGTGCTGAGTGAGGGAGAACAGCCACAGCTACCTGCTGGGTTTCATGTCACACTGTAGACTTGAACTCTGGTTTGTGTTCAGCAGATGGCTTGACCCTTCCAAGGGGGTTGTTGCGTGGTGAATAGTTTTACCTTAAATTCTCTCACTTTCAGAGATGACATCCCAAATTAAAAGCAAACTTTTGGTCTCAGCCTTACTCTGCAGTCATAAGTGTTGGTTTTAGCTATATGCTGCCAGCTGATAGGGCTGACACATCAGATATGTCAGATCCTAACTTTATCATCTGTATCAGTGTTGTATAAAATATATGGAAATAAAAATGCAGGTCTTTAGTTTGTATCCTTACTGTGTCTTTTGTAGCTGGAATGAGCAGAGTCATGGAGCTGAGCGGTGTACTTGCTCCTAGAGGGTTACATGTATGGCAGGTCAAAAAGCCACTATGTCACAGTTAATGCTATAGATGCTTTCCATAAAATGTAAAAGTTTCCTTTTGATAGACATCCTAAGTCAAAGTAATGAAAGGTAATTTCATGTTTATTACAGATTTTTATGCTAAAATGCACCTTTGACACTTGCAGAAAAATTGTGACAGGTGGTTATAATGGTTGAGTAATTATGTACAAATATCTGACCATTGCCATTTAATTTCACTGTGAAAAGTGTGAAGATATGTCAAAAACTATAATCTTTCAAAAGAAGCTTGTTGCAGTCACAAGAAAGGATAGCTTTGTAATTGAGGTGCTGCCTGGGATTGTAAAAGGTCTGTTTTGTCTTTTTTTTCTGGCTCTGTATCTGCTGTGAGAGTGACCTTTTTGGGATATTCAATAGTCCTTGTACCACTGTTCTTCACTTAAGGCTGCGGGTAGTAAGTATCCTGTGAACAGCTGTGGAATTTTTGTAGCATGTAAAATGTAGCTCACGTGGTCATAGGGTGCAAGGTTCGAGGCTTCACAATTGAAAATTAGGGTCAGTGCAGAGCAGCAAGAGGGATCGCAGGGAACTGAGAACAACGAGTTGTTGTTCCTGCCTCTTCCTTTCCTCAACTGCTGCGACTCAGTTCACTTTGTTCTAGTGCTCTGCTTTGTCAGGCCGTGGATGTCACTATTTTACCATGCTCCATTTTCAGGGGCATATTGACATTCAGTCTGCAATAGTGTTGAACCTAAATGAAGAGTCAAGAAGTTTATGTCAAGTCTTCATGATTTTCCATAGTTCTGTAGATCAGCCTGTATGTAGAAGAGTTGTGTAACCAATGTAACTACTGCTGCTTGCTTAGAAACTGACTTCTCATCCTTAGCAACTTCTTTGCAATATGTGGTTGAGAAGCTAATTACATGAAGTTAATTACTGTTTTAAAACCGGGATAGAGGTATGTTTGTGCATTGCTAAAGTAAGTGACAATTTGCATATATGAAGGTTATCTAATTATAATATTTAGTGATTTTTGAATTGTAAGTGTTAAAGACAAATACAAAACCAGTAACAATTGGTTGTGTGCACAAGGATAATTTATAATAGCTCTTTTACTTGGTGTGCTAACTTAAGATGCTTTGTAATACTTCTGCAATATTTTGGATTCAAGATTGCATTACTGATGTGGAGCTTCTTTGGCAATTTCCCATATTGTTCCTGCCCCCATCTGAGTTCACCTGCATTTCTTTAAAGACCTGAGAATTTGTGTGTTACTTCCCAAAATTATGACCTTTCTTCCTTGAAAGGCTGTTGTGGGGGTTTTTGTTGGATTTTTTTGTTTGTTTGGGGTTTGTTTGTTTGGTTGGTTTTTTACAGCAATACAGGTAGTGAAAAATTGAATTTGAAAGATTTGTCTTTTCCACAGAAATTAAAATCCAGAGGCCCCTGTCATTTAAAGCACCTGTGGACAGGATAGAGGCACAAATATCTGTCCATGTATTTAGCACTGTGTTTAAGAATGTGTTAAGGTAACACAGAGCAGGCTGCAGGATGTGTAGCAGTGTAATAGGTGGCATCACGTCCGTGCAGCTGGGAACAGCTGCTGCTGGTGTGATGCTCCCTCACTGCACCCTGGAACAGATCTGGGGGAGTTCAGGGCAAGAACAGTGGCAACTCCTGTCTGCTTCACCCGAGCACAGATACTATTTAGAGATATATAGGCCATATGTTATTCCTGGCAGAAGGTATTATCCTTTCTGTGAATGTCCTTCCTTGCAAACTCCATTTTGTTAATTTTGCCTGATTCTTAAAATAGTGGGAAGGAAGGAAGAGCTTTTGTCTGCAAAACCAAACCTATTTTTCTTATAGGGCATTTTCAGCAAGCTTTGAAGAACACTGTTTGAAGCTGGGGGAGATAAGTTTGCTGAATATCAGATCTGCAAACTGTCTCTTTACTTAAAAGGTCCAAGTTAACGTTGTACTATTTTCCTTTGAGGGCAATGAATGAGCAGGAAGGGGGGTTGTTACAAATATAGTTAAATCATGCTTCACTGATTCTGTAATGGGGAAAAATGTTACTATTGTGGGACTGGATGCATCTTTACATTTTGTTTGTGATTAAATACACTATTTTGTAATGCTACACTAATAACCACAAGTATGTACTTCATGTGTATTTTTCAAACACTGACATACATCTAATCAGGACCACAATTAGGAATATATAGATTGCAAGATAGTAGTGAAGAAGGCAATAAATGTTGATGTATTTTACTAGAATTTCTTCTTTGATTTATGTATTATATATTTATTACTTTGGGTTATGATTTTTGTAAAGCACTAACATACTTTTACCTTCAAAAGACTTCTGCTTTGGCCTGCATTAAGACAAATGGTATGAGTCTTGAAGCTTATTAACTCTAATCAAAAAAATAAATGTAGTACATAGTTCTTATAGAAGTTTTTCCAGTGTATTATAGCTCTGTTGTATAGCTCTTTTTAATGATCAGAATGATGCATCTTCCTTGTTATACAGAAAAACTGTTTGTCTCTACATCAAATAATAAAGAAAAGCATGAGTTTCCCATCTGGTTCTACCAGCAGCCATCACCCCCCTCCTCCTATGTTTCAAATGTAAGAAAAAGTTCCCTCAATACCCTGAAATGTGTTGCATGAGGAGAAATGACAGCCTAGTTCAACTGCTCATAGCTAATAATTTGATTGCTTTCCTTCGATTTAGGAGACACAACTTTGAATTTGATTCCTCAGTCAGAAGAGAGGCCTATAGCTGAGTCTGCCATTTCCTATTAGAGTCCCTTCTTCAGTGAGGGGCAGGTTTTCCTGCTTTGGCAGAGGGGTAGATTTTTAAAGTCTTGCTCTCTTTTCAGTGTGGGATGAAATCATATTCCCAAAACGCGAATCCTATTGTAAAAAGAAGCTCTTTTTTCTAAAAAGCCGTACTGCATTAAAAAATGGAGAAGGAGATTCAGCTTTCTGTTGTACTTTGCGGCACAACATTAACTGTGTTCTAGTACCAAAAGCCAGTATAATAGGCAGATGGCCATATTATCTGGCAATGTTTCACTAACGAAATTTTCTGGTCTTCCAGTATGAATCCTCAGGGCATAAACCTGGAAATGAGATTCATTCATACTGTATTATTTCGACACTTTAAGCACCTATATACCGAGGCTAAAGGCTTTTAGTTCATGTTTGAAGGTAAAGACATACCACAAACAAACCAACAAATATTTAAGGGTTATATTTAGAGGCAATAGCTGTAAAGGTGGAAAAAAAATTAATATCCTTGGATTTTTTATTGAATTTTTCCTTAGGAGCTTAACAGAAGGATTTAAGGCAAACTAGATGTCTGTTATTATTAAAGTAATTTAATATCTTAAGAACTAAAAGGTCTTTCACAGAGTGTGAATTTCTCATAGCTTGGTCACTGACAAAGCAAATGACCCATATTTTCCCTAATGTTGCTAAGGTAAGTTGTCTTGCTTTCCTTTGCTCTTTTTTTTTTTTTTTTTTTTTTTTTTCCCCAGGTGAGGCTCCTTGCACAGCTGCATGTCTTTAAGTTTCAACTTCTGCTGTTTCTACTACTGGGCTGGGAAACTCGCCAGTACACATAAATCAAGGTTATGTCTTTCCTTGTTTCCTCGTGCTGAACTCCCACAATAGCTCTGCAACATAAAGGCTATAAAATGTTCTAATTTCATGCCTTGTTTTCAGTACATTGGAAAACAGAAGCTTTATTCTGGGTCCTCTCTATTTAATATTAAAGGTGCAACTGATGGTGTTGGTAAAATCATGGAGAATCCAGTCAGTTGTATGTGGAGAGAAGAGAGAGAGATCTTTGTCTTGCTGTGAGTCCCATGAAATCACGAGTCACATCGGCTGTAGTGCCATCCTTCCACAGAGGGAGGGAACAGAGGAATCCATGCAGTGGAAGATTGCCCTGGTACTGCCTCAGCTTTCCTTCAGCTCGTCTCTTCCGCAAGGGAATCCTTGCAGAATGCTAGTGGTAGTTTCAGCAGTGGCTCTTCCAGGTTTTCCTTCATTTGCCCTGTTCATCTTGCTGATAAAGAAAAGGGCTGGAGCAGCCATTAGAATGGAGATAGGTGTTTATATTACTCCCTTGCTATCATGAGTCATTTACTCAAGTACACATTTGTTTCCTGTTCTACCCTGAGGGGGAAAGATAAATGCTCTACTTGCCTGAGAAAGCTAAAATGGAAAAAGTTGCACTTTCCTCATTTGTTCTACCAGTGTGCCACCAGCTTGTGGAAGAGAGGATGGGCAGAAACATTTAGTTTTCTCACCAGCCTAATGGAAAGCGGCTTGAAAAAGTCACTTGACTGTTTACAGCCGAAAGCAAATTCAGTGACCTTGCCAGGTGAGGCTTCAAGAGCCTGAACTTATTATATATACAAGGCTTGGTGTATCTGCCTCTTTCTGGAGCTTGCTTTCCTACAGCATTTTGAAAGAATCTATAGCAATGTTCCGTTCATTTCTACGTTTAAATATCTGCATTGCCTAAACTAAAATAAAAAATAAAAAGAACTGACCTGCCCATTACCCATAGTTGTAAGAAGTTAACAATTACTGGAATCGGTTCTGGCTTGTTGAAATGTTCTTTCATCTCAAGGACTGAGACATTCTTTCTATTCCAAAATATTTTTTTCTTTAGAAAAAGAATTCTCTAAGCAGCATTTGGCTGTTGGCAAAGATATTGCTTTGTTATTACTACCTTTACCCACTGAGGTTTGCTGCATCTGTTTTAGCTAAAATCACATTTATATAAATGGTCTGTCAGTCATGGTTCTCCCCTGCACTCTCAAAAATGGAAATATTATTTAAAATAGTTTTGAAATAGTCTACGTCAACTGCATTTTTTTCCATCAGATTATATAAAATCCAGGGTTTACCACACTGTCAGGATATACCATAAATAGAGTAGGTACAAAGATTTTTAGGTATTCCAGCAGTTTGCAGTGAGTGGGATGAGGTCTGTTTTTTGAAAAGCAGTAGATGTACTAAAAAGCTGAGTGCTGGAATTTCTGCTGTTTTCACATAACTTCAGTTTTTGTCCTTTGGAATGAGCTTTGGTTTTCATGACAATACAGTGAAAGCACGAAGCAGAAATAGTTTTCTCTGGTCACTTATCTGGGACAACAAAGGAGCTGGGAAAAGGTTGTTTCCCTCCCCCCAGAGATTCCCCTCCTGAACCTAAAGAGGACAGAGAAAGGGGAAAATCATGGACACGTGTTTGGAACCAGCAGATTAGGTAACACCAGTGGTCCCTGGAAGTTATGTGCACACAATATACATTAAGGAATTTGGAAAAGTTGCAAGAAGCTTGATGACCAGTATTTAACTGGCAGTCAGACTCTGCATAAAAGTTTTGTAGCTGGGGGATAATTTGTTTTCTGAACTGCGGTTTGAATGACAAACTGTGGCTAAAGGATCTAGATGCAGTGTTAGACAACTTTGATGAAGGAAAATAAATACAAGTCTTTCTCATATATCTTGTCACATATAGGAGGAAGGCAGCAGTGAAACTCGGTCTGTGTGAGAGAGCACACCAGCAGTATTGTAACTGAGTTAATACGTGGTACCATGAGTTGATGGCAGTTTTGCCTCATTTCTGTGGGTGTAAGAGACAGCAACAAAGGAGAACTATTGTGGCTTGCCTATACAGGAAAGTAAAATGGCCTCTTATAGTGTGAAGAACAGGAATATTCCTCCCTTCGGTGAGTTCTGTGTGTGTGGCAAGACAGGTTTAGCCCACAAACCCAGAACTACTAATAAGGATCCGTGGAGTCTGTCCTGTAATAAAGCAGACTGCAGAAGACAGCCTCTACAAGGGCTGTGTTCATGGCTGTGCACAATCTGCTTCCATATGAGAAAGGTGGGAAAGTTTGAATGAAAAAAATTCCATTTCTTTGCTTAAAAAAGATGTGCTTCGAGAATAATTCCAGGACTAAAACGTTAGGGATGCTGTCAGCAAAGACAGAGTTGGTTCAGTGACAAGTTGCAAAGATGGTACACTGGAAGGGACTAATGGCTTTTTACGAGGGTATTTAAGTAGGAAAGTGCTCACAGTGATTTTATTCACCTTTCAGATGTGTGCCTAATGTGATGGAGTCCAGAGAGCAGGGAAGTAGGCTCTGTAGCCTTCTGATGTTTTTCATCAGAAAAGGGTGAGAGTGCAAAATAATGGTCTGACTTCTGTTAAGCAAGAGTCAATATTGCTTGTGTCTGGACTATGCAGGAAAACCTCTACTTTATGGAAGTTGCTGATGTTAATAAGTGGTATCTTGCCCATACTTGAGTCAGATATTTGCATCCTACTAATAGTTATTTTAATTCCATGTGTCGTGTACAGTGTAACTCATACATATCTACCTATGCTTCATCTGTTTCATGAATGCATTGAAATGACCCTTACTTGGGATTGTGAGCACAGATCTGAATTTGAAATGCTCATGGATACTTCGTTGTAGCCATTCTTCAGACATGAAGGCTATTAGCACTGCTGAAGAATAGTTCAGAAGTGAGGTCTTTCATTTTATTGATATCCCCAATAGACTTTGCTGCTGAAGAAAAAAGCATTCTAATTTTACTAGAGGAATCTTTTACAAGTTAATTTTATGAAAATGCTAATAACTGTGGGAGTGCTTGAAAGAATTTAGAGATGTTCCTATTTTTCTTGTTAAACTCTGGAAACTACCTTTTTTAGTGCTGCATTAAAAGCAATTTGTGCTAGTTGGTGTCTGTGGTTTGCTCTATTTTTGTACAACTTTGATAGTCCCTGAACATTTTCACAATTTTAAGTGCTTTCAAAGATGCTAATGAAGAATCTAGGCATTAATAAAGCTAGAGATGTAGACTAAACAAAAATTACAAACTTTATATTGTGAAATAAACCCCAAAGGATAAAAATAATTATCTTGCTGTATAACTTGCATATCTTCAACGGTAAAAATAGATGTCTTAAGTTGTCATAATTAAGTATTCTCTGAAATAAAACTTGAAGTGACGTGCACGTACTGTGTGAACAGATGTCTTTACTATATAAGGAAGTGTTAAACAGAAATGAGTACTTTAAACTGTTGGAAGCGATACCTTGATATGCTGTCTTTAATCTGCACAATTCTCATCTCAAAGTATTTAGAAATATTTAATCTAGTGCTTAGTAATGTACCTCTATTCTGAGAACTTGATCTCTTGATCACTGTTATTTGAGTTTTTTGAAGGGTACATAATATACGGCTGTCTGTCATCTTCATCTTACTCACCATTTTAATTACCTTCAGTGTCTTCTTTCTCATACTTTAGTATTTAAATGAAATATCCTTCTTGTTGCATTAAAAAGGGCTGGAGAAATGATGCAAGTTCTTTATGCAAATATTGTTAAAAATAAGATATAGCCTTTTCCCAGAATAACTAAAGTATTTTAAATAATTTATCCGATGGGTTTATTTTTCTCATAGCCTCCTTGCAGGGGAAAAAGGGAAACAATAAGAATGATAAAAAACTGTTAAGGATGCCACACTCATGCTATTATCAGTTTTAGAAAGCCTAACTTGGTAGAAAGGAAGTATTATTTTTCTCACAGAAACCTGTCTTGATTCTTAGTAACTAGAACATAATAAATTGGATATGCTCTATATAGGAAAATTTCAGATTATGTTCTGAATATTTTCACTTCTACCTCTGAGTGACATACAGGCACTCTGATTTGTAAGTCTTTGAAGGATCTTCTGCTACTCTTTTGGAATAGTAAATCGAATACAGCTGTTCAAAAACCCACAAAAAAATTAATGAGAAGCAGAGTGCAAAATATCTTGATTAATATTCCAGTTCTCTCCCCGAGTGCCACAGTGCCACAAGACCTGATTTAACACTAGCAGAGAAATCCATTGTCAGCCATTGACATGAAATATATGGGTTTAACCCTAAATGTTTGTGATGATTCACTTTCTCAAATTTGAAGTGCACTTGGCTGTCAGTGCTGTGTGTAACATAAATACTCACATTTGACTGCAAAAGATCTCATCTCTTTCCTGCAAATATTCTTTCCTCTCCTTTTCATTCCCCAGGCATGGTAAAGGGTCTGAGATCAGCAGTTGTGTTTTCATTACGGAAGAAATGGTTATGTTGGAGGGAAAACATTGTATTCCCCTTCCGCTTTTCTCTCCCCTGTCACTCTGCAAACCCTGGAATATGAGCTACAGAGGAATTCCCTACAGACATGATGTATCTGAGCTCTCATAGCTGAGGCTTCTTGCTCTCACCTTGTGTCATTTCTCTCTAAAAGCAGTTGGTGGCTGTAGCAAACTGAAGTAAACCTGTATGGAAATCAATGATGAGATTCAGTGGTATGCTACTGGAGTTTCTCGTGGCACGGAGAAACAGGATTAGTAATTTTGCTAAAGTGCCAGCCTGGAGTTGTTCTGTAGATAGTCTGAGTATCTGGTCAGGGTTTTTTTTAATATGTATTCTGGATGTTTCGGAGGGACAGCAGCCCCACCTGTTCTGTAAAAAGAAGGGTCTCTCTCCCCTATCCTCCAAAAGAGGACACCTTTGGAGTATGTTCTCTTTTCTCCCTCAGTTTGGTGTGGAGCAATGCCCAGATTTATCAGGAATATATGCAGGTCGCTTGTTAAAGAGTCTAATCCCTTCCCAGGTTCTACATCATTAAAGTACAGGGTAATGGGAACATTTTTCCATTATTCTCTCTGTCTCTAATGGGAGTTGTGGGGTTTTGTTTTCTTTTTGTATATGCTAAAGGTCTTTAAAAAACATGGTGAGAATATGGAGTTGTAGGATTTGACACTGTTGTACTATTCAGTTTGACCAAAATAGACTGTATGTGTGATCCTGAAATGGTGGAATTCTTTCCCTTGGTTGCTGTGGGCTGTGAATCAAACATCCTCCCTCTCTTGTATTTTGTTTTGGTAAGCATTTTGAAAATCTTATTTTCTTCCTTAATAAGGATTTGTATCATTGAAATTCCATACTTGCTAAGGAAAGATTAAAGGGATGACTAAACTTGCTATTCTTTATGAAGTGGAGTAAATAAAAAAATCATAATCTTTTAATTTATCAGTGCTAGAAATGTAGAGGATTGTCACCTTAATTCTAAATATTTTTTAAAAACAAGATACAATGTTTACTGTTAAAATCAAATGAAAACATATTTTCATGAGATTTTTGTATGACAGATATTATTTAAACAGTGAGCGACCTCACTGACCCCCACGATGGCCAGGGATATCTGAAACTGTCAAATGACGTGTCTTCCAAGTCTCTATCTGAATGACAGCTGCCAGCTTATATTTTAGTGTTTGTTTTATAGATCATTGCATGGAACAGTTGCTATGTTAGGTTAAGCTATTGCCAGTTCTAGAAATAAATTCTTTGTCAAATATTGAAGGTAAATCCTGAGGCCATAGTAAATATCTTCTTCACTGTGACACTTGTCATATTAGGTCTTTGTCTAAAAGTTGTCTTTAATAGAATAGTAACTGTATGGAGAACTTCTTTGTAAGTATGTAAGACTACAACTTTGGCTTTTTAGAAGAGTTGTTTCTGTGCTGGGATTCTGAATTCATGGTGTGGATCCAAGTGAAAATCTGTTTGAACTGGGGAGACTCTTTCTGTTGATTTCACTGGAGTTTGAAGTGAATTTTAAAACTTTTTAATCATTAAAGTATATTTTGGAAGATAGAAATGTAAAACAAAAAATGTGTTTTGTAAAATATGCCAACCTGTTACATATTGTATAACAAGTATGCCAATGTAATTATTAGGTATAAGGGGAACAGCCTTCAATTAGAATAAAAGGAGATGAGTGTAGTTATTTGATGGAGACAATGGAATACTAAAAACAATTTTGGCTTTGAATAAGGAGAATTTTCTCCACAGTTCTACGGTATAGTGATATTGTTGTGTTGATGTCCCAAGGCTGGACTCGTAAAAGGCTGATGAATGGTAAGTGGCACTTACAGAAGCATGAGTTACTTCACAGTATGTACTTGTTTTGTTATCAGTTATGCAAAAGCACTTAATGCTTCAGAATGTGGAGTAGATTTATTCAGAACAATTTCATTGAGTTACCCAGTGGCTTTTATTTCTTTTGCATAATTAAGCTTTGTATGAAGTTTGGAAAAAAAATAATTGAAATAGTTCTGCTTTTTATTCAGAAGTAGTTTATTTCTGTTCTATCATACTGCAAAGATGTACAGTTTTCAGGGACTGAATTTTACTGCATTCTATAAAGATAAACCTATTGTTACAAATATCTTTGTGTTGAGTTAGAGTGAAGTTTTTCAGTGCACATCCGTCTAGTCACAGATGCTTAAGAACAGTGAATACCAAAGGAGAGATGTAATTTTTAGTTTTAAAAATGTGAACAAATAATTGAAGCAAATTTTTTCTTGAAATGTGGTGTCAGCTACATTCACAGCTAGTTAATTAATTCTCACCTATTAAGAGGGAAAATCTGTGTAAGAATGATTCTCCTGTATTTTAAAGAATCAAAATAGGGAGTCTTTGCGTATAAAGTGCTGTCAATTCCCAGAACCCTCCTTTGGTGCGTTTAGAACCCAGATTGAGGTAGATTTTGGGTTTGTTTTAACCTAGCTGTACACCAAATGTTCAAAGGCCATCCTAGTGTCTGCTGTGGTGTCTAGTGTGTTAAACTGGTGGCATGGAAATCTGCGATTATTTGATAGAAATCCTAAAAACGGTGTAATTAATTAATCCTTGGCATAATAGTCCTTCTATTCTATAATATAGAATATTATTATATTCTATAATAATCCTTCTCCCTGCTCATAGCAGGGAGGTTGGACTAGATGACCTTTAAAGATCCCTTCCAAACCAAACTATTCTGTGATTCTATAATGGTATATTCCACTTGCCAGGTCTCATGTGGTGTGTGAGGGAGGAAATCTCTTCCAGTAGCGATGACAGTGACCAACTCTTCCAAGTCATGATCAGCATTGTTGGCTTGTTTTCTATCTCCTTTTACTATAATAATCTATTTAGTCATGATAAGTCAACACACTGTTGGGTTGTGGTGTTTGTTTTTTGTTGGTTGTTTTTTATTTTTTTAATTTTCATTTAATACCACAGCTGAATACAAATGCCTTTGAAGTAAAATGTAATACTGTGCAGACTGAAGGAACTGAAGGTCTGAATCAAAGGAGAAGAATATTTTTGATCAAAGGGACAGCTTCTTTGTCACTTTTGTTAAGTCTGAGATGCTGCATATACAACCTCAATTTCCATGTAAAAACTTCCATTTAAAAACTATTTTTGCAGATTTGCCAAATCTTCTTTTTTACTACTTTGTCCACTGTTTCAAGATGATTTCTCCATGTTTCTCAGAGTCACACTAAAGATGTACTAAGTTTATCCATGTTTTTGTCTTTTCTTGAAATATAAGCTACCATGCACAGCAGGCATATAGGGATATTAATAGAGTTGTTATTTGACAGGTGAGTGGTAGGATGAATAAAAATCTACTTTATTTATTGTGTAACAGTTATCTCAGTGATTGTGTTTCCAGGTCTTTTCCAGGTTGGTGTTATAGGGTTGGGGTTTTTTTTCCCATTTGGAAATTTTACAGTCCTGAATATTTCCATTCTTGTTGTGCCTAGGACAGTGGTTCTGTTATGTTACTAAATGCCCAGGTCACCTTGCATGTGTTTTCACTGCTGATGATATTACTGCATTAAGGGACAGAGATATGTTGAACTGATCAACAACATCCCTGTTAATAGAGGGCAATCCTACCCGACATAACTGTACAGCTAGAAATAGGAATAGTGGCTTTCCTTAGTCTCATGGTTGGGCAAAATATCACAAAAAACAAATTGTCCCAGGAAAGAATCTGACCTACATGTTAATCTGACCTGCTTCACAGTTTATGATATCTGTGATGTCTGCGATGATGATACAGAACTGCTCAGGATGACAGTGGTCTGGCAGATAGCAACTCTGCCCATGGTCACTCTGTAGCAAAGTCATTTTTCTTGACTAGTCAAGTTTCTGACACTTTTAAAATAGCTGCTGGCAGGACAAAACTTTGGTGTCTTAGTTTTATTGTTTGGGATCAGCCAGCTGAATTAAAACCAACCAAGTGTGTCAAAGTAAATGAGGAGCAACAAAGATTATAATTGGCAATGTTTTTTTCCTATGCTTCTTACTATGTTCCTTAAACTTCATTTCTGGATTGCTGTGATCTTTTCAAGGGATGGAGAATTAGTATTTTTTTCAAAGTAGGACAGAAGTTCTGTTACTTTTAGCACTAGTTAGAATTGAGTGGGGAAAGTGTAATTTGTTTGCTTTCTTTCATCAAGCTTACAGATGTCGGACTGATGGTTGAAGCAGTTACAATATGGCATTTAGGCTTAAAATACTAACAGACAATAACTGAAATCATAATTCTGAGTACATCTCACAGATCTCTGTGGTTTGTGCTGACACATATTCCTCCTGCCCTGGGCTTCAAATTGGTGCCTGGTAGGAAAGAAGCAGCAAGTCTTTGGGAGAAGCCAGGTCCTGTTGTTGCAATCAATAGTAAATCACAGTTGCCCTTGATCAAGTTGGGATTTTGGCTGTTGTGTCTGGCAAATGAATATTTGAGAGATGCTTCAGCACAGTGTTAGTCATCGGCTTAGCTGCTCAGCAAACACAGATCTTTATGATCTCCGTCCTTTGTGCTCTACCCTCCATAGCAGCTTCTGGTTGAATACAGAATCTAATTTAAAATCTCTGACCATATGCTCCAAGTCACCTATGGGACTGGCATTAGCAAACAGATTAAATTGCTGTGTGCCAGGCATGTCCAGTGACAGCAGATTTTCACTGTAAAAATGAGACTGCTAAGTGACTTTGATTTTTCATAAGTGTGGGATATAAAGTTTTTATGGAAATTTGCTTTAGTTAGTAAGTAATGTACTGCAAGACAAGAATCCATGGTGCTCTCTGTAGTTCTGTCATTTTTAAACCCTTGAAAAATGCACTTGCATTTTGCATTTTCACCGTTGTGTTTTATCTGCTGGTGGGGAAATAACCACTCTTAAAGTTTCATCTTCCCTGATTTCTTTGAAGTGCTAAAATAGATTTTAAAAGATGGTTTTGAAACAATTGTATTTTTTCTTCTAAGAAAAAAGAAATCAAAAAGAGAGAAGGAAGGTATTCCATAAGGATTTTAGAGTAGCAAGAAGACTTCTTATTTTGGGGGGAAAGATATGAACCCATCTATATTTTGAATAAAATGTGCAGGTTTTCTTTTGATTGTCTTTGCCTCAAACCATATGGAGGATATGACCAATTAAGCCTTTCTCTGAGCCTGAATTAGGTAATATGTAATAGAATATGGATCAGAAAAACGTTGCCAAGAAATAGAGCTTTTATACTTCTTCCTGATCAGCCGTCTGGGCTTGGTTTGTTCCTGTTCTATAGGTAAAATAGCAGTAAAATGCAATAGGAAAGGAATAGTGAAATGGGAAAGGGCAGGGTGTCCATAGGCAACTTCATAAACTCTGGGTAGCGCTTGATTGACACAGTCACAGTCTTTCTACAACCACTGTCCCTACAAAACAGTGACAGCCCAGAACTGGTACCAATGAAAAAATCACCTAAAATAGCAACATAATAACACAGCTAAATGCCAAACTGTGACAGAATTTTACACAGACTTTGTGAGCTCAGAGATCAATAAAATTGATCAAAGTGATTTCTTCTCCTTGCAGAACTGTAGCAAACGTGGAATTGGACTGTTTTGGACACCTCAGCATGAGATTGCACTTTAACAGCGATAATTCCTGTAAATTTGCTAGGGAAGCCTCTCTACAAGGCATGACCAGTTTCTTCTCTCTTCCTTGCAGAGACAACACTGAAAATACTAACGTTTGCTGGCTTTGAATTCAAAGAGAACTTTTAAAATATGAATTCTTGTCAATAAATTAGGGCCTGTGGCAACGGTTCTTCGTCACGCAGTAGGAAACATGCCACGTTAATGAGGATTACAGAGAAAACCTTAAACTGCTCTTAACTAGGATTCCTTCCATAGTGGTAGTTCATGAGAGTGAACTCATTAATTTGGGGTTACTCTCCAGGTGATTTAGATCAATACCAAAGAACATTACCTGCTGCCTTCAGGCCTCAAAAATCTGAAGTGAAAGCTTCACGGGTGAGGTTTTTTCCTTTCAACTATATTAACATTTACACTGTACTTATCATCCCTTTGTAATGAAATCATGCTTCTGCTTACTCTACCCTTTAAATGGAAAATTACGACCCTGTGGTCCACATCTGCACTCTGATTTCCCAGTTGTTCTAAGATGTCCTCTCATGAACTGCCCAGGTTTATTTTCATGAGGAAAACTGTTCAGATTCTTGATTCCTCCACCTGAGTGTATTGTTTATGCAGGGATAATTCCTTTCTGCAATGCTGATGTGTGCCTGCAGATCTTTGGATCATTTTGGTTATGAAAGTCAGTTTGAAGCACCAAGAAATACCTATGAAATAATCTCTCTGATTTTTGACAAGGCTACAGTGTTTTGGCTGAAGCAGTAGTAGGACTAAGTCCTTTTTTAATTTTAATGGTAAATGTGTTTGTGATGACGTGACTGACACTTCTTATATCTGTTGTACATGCAAATGCAAGAATGCAGTCTTAAGAAGCCGTGTTAAATGAAATTAAAACAATTTTTTTTAACACTATGCAAGATTGACTGCATATAGACAAAACAGGCTTTCACAAGGTGTTTAATCTGAGTAAGTCTTTAGGTTAAAAAGGAAAAAGGCAAGCATCACTTCTTTGCTAAAATATTTATAGAAATCTACAGCAAACTTCCAGAGGTTTCTGAAGATCAAGACTATGTCTTATCTGCCTCTTTAGACCAAGGAATCAAAACTTAACTTTTGTAGTAGTCCTTAAGAAAAGGAACATTTTCAACATGGGGGTAAAGAAAAGAAATCGTTTGATCTGTATCAGCTCCCTGACGCACATCCACATCCAAAAGTCACCTGCATGAAGCCCATGTAATTGAACCTTCTGAGGCTCAAGTGTAGGGGAAATCCAGCTTCAACAGAAGCCAGATCTTGTGACACTGGTGTAACTTATACAGTAGCTGGTAGGTCTGACTGCCACTAAATGAATATGAACAGCATGTGAAGTGCTGAAGTGATAGATTCGCTGCTGTAATAATTGGATAGTTCTTCGATGTGTCTGATGTCATTGCATAGACAGTACACCTAACGTGCCGGGGACCTGGGATTCACAGAAGCTAACTGGCAGTGAATGGCTAGTTTCCTTGGGGAATTTGGGCTCGAATGAGTGATATACCCAAACTCCTTCAGGAAGCAGGAGTCCTGTTGTGACCTTCTACAGCAATGAACAGCTACCCCACCTTTGTGTTTTTCACATGTCAAACAGTTTCAGACAAACTTGACAAGAGTTTCAGTTGTGTCCTACAAATTAGATGAATATAGGTGGACTGGTAGAGGAGGAAGACTTTATTAGCCATGGGTTCACGTTATATTGTTCTCCAGAATATCAAGAGAGAGGGCAATGAATTTAAGAGAGCATTAGTTCAATCTTGCTCTGTATTAGAACCTGAAGAATCTAGCCATGAGATAAGAGCCTGTAAGAAACCAGTTTTCATTAATTCTGCTGCTTTTGAAACTGCTTGCTTTAATTGTGTAACTCCAGTACATTCTGAAGTAATTTCCTAGTTGGATCTGGGTCTAGTAAATATGGAATGGTATCTTTCAAAATAGATGAACAGTTTAACACTGTGCTTTGTGAAGTCATCACTTGATAGCTCTGAATTAGGATGCTAAGAGTCACAGTGATATTCATCTGAAGAAAAGTTCAGGGATCTTTTTTCCCTTCATAATAACACTATCACTTAACACTTTTAGGTAGTGTTTGTGCACTCAGTCACAAATGGCAACATACTATTGCATAAACAAAATCTTTAAGGAATTATTAATTTATCTAAATGAGAAAAAAAACACCCTTTTTTTAGAAGAAAAAAATACTACTTGCTTAACTCCAAATAGCTTTAGTAAGCCATGTGAGTTAAGTATCATAAAGGCCCCAAATTTACTAGCCTTATAGTCTTGTTTCTACCATTAACAAAGTATATATTACCTTGTGGAGAATAAATATGCTTTCTTGTCAATGAGCCTGAATTTCTTTTACTATAAATGCCCAGTTTGTTAGATTTGTTACAAATTTGTTTTGCTATAAATTGTTATATTTGTGTACGACAGAAAGCAAGCAGATTCTTGAATTTGTTCTACCTTGTAACGTAGTTTTACGGTAGCCTACTGATGATTTTCATAGTCACTGTGTGGTAAAAAGCCTTGGGATTAATTGCCCAGAAATAAATAACCTTGCTAGCACTGGTCGGTTGAGCCATATGGGTGACATAATTTATTGCTCCTTGTATGCTGACATGACTATCACCTCTTCCAAAATATGCTTTAGCTTGTGCACTGCATTGTTACATCTTGTTGTACATGAACATTACGTAGCCGTGTGCTTGTGAGTATCCCAGTTTAGTGTGCAAAGTGGATCGATAACATTTCTTAAAACAAGACAAAACAAGCCTAACTTGTATTTTATCAGTGATTCTTGGATAAAGTACCTGTTTTTTTGTTACAGTTAGCTATATCATATGGTTTACACAATGCTAACTGAAAGAGACAAAAAACCTTACTGCTCTTAAAACACAAAAAAGATATGTAAGTTAAAACGTGCTCTGAAGAAACTGGCCTAACCAGGCATTAGTGAAAAACTATCCTGAAGAACTCAAAAGCTCCTTTTAAACAATCTTACTTGTCAGGTAAAGTTCCTTGAAATGCAAAAAGTTAAAATAATTTTATGTTCTTGTGTGTAAGTAGTATGTCAAAGATGGGAAGTCATATTGCTTTGCTAAGTCACATAGTCACGTCTTTGGACATCCTGCTTTTTTTCTTTCTGTGGAATCTCTAGGAGCTACTCTTTAGTAAAACCTCTCAGCATCACTTTATGTTTTTAAGGCATAATTTGCTGGTGGGAACGAGGTGTCTTCTAAACCTGTTTTGTAAGCAGTGACTTGTAACATTAACATTGAGTTTATTTGTAACTTTGGGCTAATCCAGAGCTGTTAATTTGGGTATTCATTACTGATTCAAGCCATTTGACTTGGGGGAGAAAAAGGAGACAAGTCACATTTTTCCTCCAGTGTTTCAAAACCAGACAATAGATACAAATGTAGGTAAGACAGCTGTTTTTATCCTCATGTGTTTATTACAGCCATGCATGTAGTAGATACATCCACCAACTTCATAGTTAAATATATGGCTAAAAGCTGATCTGTCACCTTGCTTGATTAGATCTGTGTGAAATAGCTAGGCTTTACTTTGCAATAAACGCAGTTGGCTTCTTTTGGTGGTGGTTATTATCAAAACAACTGATTTGTCTCAAGAGTATGTTCTTTTTGTTTATGTTATCATCATTTTGTCCTTGTTGTTTCTTGTGATCTTTGCTTCACTCAGTGGTAAATGTATACCTACCTTGATCTGAGCTTATGACTCATTTGATTTGCCTTCAAAAAGACTTAGAAAGGAAGCAAAAATTAGGAACATAGATTCTTGAGCAAAACCAGCTTTCAAATAGTGAACTCATCACCTGGCTCAAACCATAAAATGTTGCCAGTAATGCATGGAGCTAGATGAAATGGGTTCTTCTCTACCGTGCCAGGCTACATCTGAAATTCATTACCTTCTCTGCCACCTACTGCCTCGTGATAGGGTCACATCTTACAGTTTTCCAAAATGAAAAAGGAATGGATACATAAAAATGCTAGACAAACCTGTTCTTGTTGGGCAAGGAAAAGGGCCCTTGCTTTCTCTCTATCCCTTGCCCATCTCTGGCCGCCTGTAAATACTGAGTGGTGGTGTAAATGTCAGTGAACCCTGTGGTAACAGAAGCAGTTCTTACAGGGTAATGTTTTATAACTGAGTTTTGGCATTTAGGTATAAACTGTTCACTACTGAGTGTTCTTGTTCATTCTGCTGGCAAAGCCAAATGCCTGCTTTTAAATTGGTGAGGCAAAAGCTTCTGTCCTGAAACTCTCTAGTTACTGATGGCTGGTAGGGAATTGGTTTAGCTAAAGTAGCTTAACATCTACACTTTAATCTACAAGAAAAGTCCAACAACATCATCAGGTACCGCTTTCCAATATACATGCACAGAAACTTTTCCCCTTCTCTTAAAAAGCCTTTGGTCACAAAATATAGCACAGGGCTTTGTCATACTAGCAAAGTAATTTTCTCATTACAAAACGATCTCCAGTGTGACACAAATAGACCTGCAAATAAGAATCCAACCTGAAAATGATGATTTTTAGAGGAAGAAACCATGTACTCCAAACCTGTTCTGGATACCATGTGGCAATAATAATAATATTGTTTTTCAAGTTCAATTACTGAGTAGCAAAACTTGAGGGGAGATTTATGTAATTTTCTTGTAAAAATAGGAACTGTTCTCTGGGAAGCCTGAAGTTTCAATTTTAGTCTGTTGCAAGCTCTGCATTCTGATATCTTAAGGCTGAAATGTCTTTGGAAGGGGTGAAGTTATGCCTGTGGGTGGGTGACTTGGAGCTCATCTCTCCCAGTCTGTGGACTGGCAGACCTGAATGTATTTTTTGTAACAATCATTTGCTGGATCCTGGCCCTACAGTGCCATTGTGACTGATGAAAAGGTCATGATTTTTCTAGTGTTGCCTTGCTACCGAAGGGTAAGAATCCAGCAATATGAAGCATCAAAAACATCATCTGCTAGAAGGTAACCTCTAGCCAGCCAGCAAATTTATCGATATTAAACACTAGAACCCATAAGACATCTGTTGTTTTGTTGGTTTGTTTTTGTTTTTTGTTTTTTGTTTTTTTAAACTATAAACCAAATGCCTGGTTTACAGGAGGTTGAAGGAACTGACAAGAGCAGGGGATGTTTCTGATCAGGCTTTTTTTCTTATTGTGTTGGGATTTGCAGGAAGCATTTTTCAATGTAAAATGACAATTTATACCCCCTGGGGGGGGGGGGGGGGGGGGAAAGGGAAAAAAGCTTGTAAAAGGTTGGGCATGCAAAACTGGGTAAAAATTCTGGCCAGTAATTCTCCCAAGTTTGCCATCAAAATTACTGTGGGGGTTGTTAAGCAGCATTCAATTTGTGCATCATAGGACTAGGCCATGCAGTCTCCAAATCCATCTGGACCCATCTCCTGAACTTCTCAGCCAGTGGTTCATAATATATCAGATGGTATCTACAAAACTAATGGAAAAACAACATGGAGAGAAAATATTTTCATGCAGAATCACAGAAAAGAACCCTAACACACTTTCAGGACTTTGTACAATATTTATCCTTTTATAATGTAAAGACTTTTGTGATTATGATATCCAGAGAGCCTGTGGATGACTTCGTCATCTTCTACAAGTTGTGAGTCTTTTCATTAAAAAAGCTTGAGAGATGATGGTTTTACTCCAGAGACTATAAACTTTTTGTTACCGTCTATATAGTTGCTACTATACACTAACAAACTTTCACTCTGGTAAAAGGTGAAGTGCCGCATCCGTAGGTGACTTCTTTCCATCTACACTGTAGGTCTCAGGCCCACTGACACTAGAACAGTGGATATTAGCTGACCAATTCCATAAAATAAATCCCTACTGCAAATGCTGCTCACAATGTCATTTGTGTCACTACTGTTGCTTTCTGCTGCAGCGCCAGCAGCAAAGGCCATGCTGTGACTGTGATGGTTTGTTGGCCCGAGCTCTAGTATCACACTGTTTGAAATTAGAAAACAGAATTCATTACTGGAAATGATTTAATCCTGAGAGAGAGCTTCTGATTCATGCACTCAGACATGGTAGCCAGGCAGACCAGTGTAACCCACAGTAATCTGCACAGATGCTGCTGCCAGCAACAGATCGTGCTTCTATCATCCCACTTGTTTCCTCTGCTTTAAAGTGAGAAAAATCTTGACTGTGGCTTGGGGCCAGTTTCTGCTCTGGCTCCCCCAGTTCCTCATGTATTTGCCTCTGCTTCTCCTTCTGCAAATGTTTTCAGTTTCAAACTGTAATTTTACAAAATCATGGCTCTCCGCACACTTTTTGTTTAATATGATGCTGCCAGACTCAGATGCAGAGATGTTAGGATTTGCCTCAGTGCCTGAGCTCATACAGTAAAAACGGCATCTCAAATGACAAGATGTGTCTCCATACTTCATTTTTCTTCCCTGTTCCCTTTTGCTGAAATACGTTAAGATGTAGCTTACCGTCTCTTTTAAAAGTATACTCACTGAAGATAAACTAAGGGAAAATACTCTATTTATCTGATAAGCAATTAGGGGTTGGTACATCAAGACCTGAAGATCTTGTGGTTAGCTTGCAATTCAAGTGATGTAAGAGGGTTTGTTTTTCTTACTTCCTTAAATATTTTAGTATTACCCTAGAATTTTCCTTTCTACTCCAAATAAATAACATGGTAATGACATCTCATTTAAGTGTCTTTGACTGGGGAGCTTTCACTAATCAGAAATGACCCAGTATAGCCTGTTGAGATAGCTGCTTCCAGTACCAGTTTTCCCAGTTGTCTCTCACTCTTAACAATCTTAGAAGACATCCGCATGTTTTAGAGATTATTCCTGCAGATCACGTTCATCAGACCTGTACTACAGTTACCATTTTAGTTGATGAGCCAATTCTTCAGCAATTGAGTAAGACTTTGTCCATCCTTTCACGGTGAATTCTAGAAAGCAAGGTAGATTCTGAGAGCTGTAGACCCTGTGTCTCTGATCTGATCACTATGACTCATGTGTGGCCACCTGGTCCATAGAAGCAGCAGCTCCACTGAGGAGCTGAAAAGTCTGGTTGTTCTGGTGAAACTCTGGAAAAACAGTTCTTAATGCATTATCCAGCCATTGCGAATGATAAAAGTTTGCATAGATTGAAGGGAGACTGCAAAACTTCATGGAAGAGAAGTCCCAATAAAAGGAAAGGTATAGTTGAGTCTTCATCTGGCCACTTCTAGAACAAGTAACTCTCCATTCTTCCATATTCTAAACGAATAGCAGCTATACTATAATTTTATATGCTGTGATTTTTTTAGGCTTGTTTACAGTTATTTAAGAAGGTGACGTTTTAAGTAAATTGTCACTTTTTTATGCATTGCCAGGGATTCTGAGGTGTAGTCTTTCATTTTCCTCATACTTAGTCTCTATATGAGAGACTAGCACTAGGGATTGATTTATATGCAGGTTCACAGTGAATGTTCTTAAATTGTTTTGAATAGTAGGTCTGAGTCTGTTTTAGGTGAGTATAACAATGCAATTTTCACATGCATTGCTACTCATAATTGTTTTCTTTGTTTTAAGGAAATGATACAGGCAATGATATGTATGTGTGTTCTTATTTTTAAGGGAGAGGTTTAATGTGTGTATGCCTGAAATGAAGCAGGTCCTCTCAACTTTCAGTAATATACTGTCCTACCTGCCTACATAAGAGGAACACTTTTTAAGGTCTGACTCTTTTCTGGGTAAGAACATTTTAGGCTTAATGCAGTTCTCCCACATAGATCAATTGAATGGGGTTGGGGTGTAAATGAAAAATAAATCTTGTTCTGTATTTTATTTTAATCGTGTATTTTAGCTTCAGTATCCATTGTAAAGCCCCCATCTTATCAGTCTCAATAAGGGGATTATTAGTGATGTTATCTTTCTAAGCAGCATATTTATTATTTATTATTTTATGTGACTATAAAGTTATGTGCATATGATGCTGTTATGGATATAAAGAAGAATGCCTGATGCAGAATAAAATAGTTTTGTAATGAAAAAAATCCACCTCCTTGAGCATTTTGATTGCCCGATCTGTGGTATTCATTCAAAAGTTTTACCTTTGTTAAAACATTCACCCCATGCTGATTTATGCTCTGCACCCCTCCCCTCCTTGCACCCCAGCCTGTCAACAAAAGAGAACTAGGGTTTAAGAAATCAATCTAGAGGTTAGTCCTGCTGTGTTCCTCTGACTAAGTAGCAGTGATGTCCCTCAAGTCCTTTCTTCTACACTCGTCTATACTCTTCTCCTTATTGCTGTTGTCAAGGCATATAAGTTTTATTCTATATTTTGCATTATTCTCCATTTCCAGTTCGGTGAGCTGTATCTAGATGTCATGAGTCATGAAGATGTTACTTGAGTCTCTCTGCCTGTCTGTCTCTCTCTCTTCCCCTTTCCCTGAGGTGTACAGTTTTAACTTTCTCTGTAATGGAAAGTTTTTCAGGTATAATTTGAAGCATTTTTTACTCGTTCTGCTTAATATTTTGCACATGTAAGGGGGAATAAAAAACCCCTGTGTTGTCAGTCTTCCTTTCTCTGCAAGATTGTCCTTGTTATTTTTGTACTGTGCTTTCTATCTGTTTGTGATAGCTGAGTTTATATTTGGTAAGACTTCAACTGTGTTGTGTATTGTTGTGACTGTGTATTTTGCTGTGCTAAGGTGAAGCTCCCACAACGAAATCTGCGGTATTCAGCTTGTTACGATTTTATTACTAGTTTTTTCCAGCAAGGATATTGTCTCTTTATGGCTGGAAGGAGTATTTTTAGATTTATTTTTTTGCCGTGTGGTTTTAGAGGATATTCTTATGCACTTGGGAGGAAAATGGGTAAAATCACTTTCAGAGACAACAGTTGAGGTCCAAACACTCCCCCACTGAAGCTGATTTACAGTTGGTCAGAAAGGCGAGTGCTTTATGCATCTGTTCTCTTACCAGGGTGGGAAGACTTGTGATAAAAACAATTATACATCTGAGTTAATTACATGCCAAAGACATATAGCAATGTAAAAATTTGTTAAACTATGTACTTTTAATCTATTTTATCAGTCTGGTTTTGAATCATGAAACTTGTATTAAATACGAATTGGTGCTCAGATGATTCTTTTTACAGAAGTTATGCTTAAAATAGAAATGAGTGGGTTGGCATTTTTTACAGAATATGATTTCTTCCTCTCTCCTTCCTCCTTCCCACCCTGTTCAACAAAAGTAAGCCCACGGGACAACCTACATTCAAGTTTCTTATCTTTTTTTATTATATAAAAAAGATGAAGCTGATCAAATACCTATGGGAATGCCTAATAACAGTGCTATGACATTATTTTATGAGACAGCTTGTCAAACTTACAAACTGGGTAAGCTGCCACAGGTAAACTCTCATATCTTCAACCAAGTAATACTGTTCCTCTGTCACCTCCACGGGATGAAGACTCTTACACCTCAGCTGTGGCATATGGCAGAGCTCTGTTCAGCATACTATGATTTTCAGTTTCCATAGAAAATACAATATTTATTTTTCTTTAATCTGCAATATATAAGTTGATCCCTTTACATGATTAGAGTGAGTAATAAGGCCTGGCAGCCAGAAGCAGCTCAGTCCTGCATTACCTCCATCCATGTTTTGAAAATTTCTTCAGATGATTTCAAAAGGGATCATTCCTTTCCAAAGCTTTAATTTTGTTTGCATTTTGATCTTGGCATAAATGGTTTATTTCCACACACACACACCCCACACCCCCCCTTCTATACCCTGTCTTTTGCAACTATTCAGTTGACTGCCTGAAAATTAATCTTTCATTGCCCTAAACTGAGAACCCCATAAACCTGGGCACTCCCAAAAATGTTCTTACCCTCTGGTCACTCCTTATCTAAGTAACAACGAAGAACAGTCATTGCTTTCTTACTGGGGTGCTGTACGGGTGATCATTTACTGCTTGTAAACTCGGAGGGTAAAAAAGCTCCACCTTCCATTGATCCTTCCATTTTAAAGGTCTAAGGTATAGGAGCATAATGTGCCATAAATTAATACATAATGTTATCACTGGGAATTTTTCAGGAAGAAGAAAATAACCCCATGAGGAAAATGATTCCTTTCAGAGTGTTAGTGGACTGCAGATGGTATTAAAACAGCTTTTTGGGTTCAGATAACTGTCACAAGTGTCGCCATTTATGAGGAATAAATAGGGAAGTATTTTGGGAGTAAACATTAGCAGATGCCTTTTCTGTCAGGTTTGTATTGTGAGATGATGTGCAAAAAAGTCGGAGTAGGTCCTTACTTTTGACTATGTCTGCTGTTCACTGTATGCTCAGCACTGTACACACATTCATTTATGCCTTGCCCCCCCCTTAGTCGGGAAAGTATGCAGGTCTAGCAACCCAGTGTTGCTCCTGGAAATCTTGGCAGTAAGTAAAAACTTTGTCTTTGCTTCTTAAATGCAAAAATTATTTGTTTTCTAGTGTTTCAAAGTACATAAAACAATAAAGACTCAGAGTGTAACCACCTGAAAGGAGGGTGCAGAGAGCTGGGTTTGAGCCTCTTTAGCCTAGTAGAAAGCGACAGGACAAGAGGGAATGGTCTCAAGTTGCACCAGGGAAAGTTCAGACTAGACATTAGGAAGCATTTCTATACAGAAGGGGTTGTTGGGTGTTGGAATGGGCTGCCCAGGGAGGTGGTGGAGTCCCCATCCCTGGAGGGGTTCAAGAGTAGGGTTGATTTAGATTTTAAGGACATGCTGTAGGTGGGACCTGTGCTAGGAGAACAGTTGGACTAGATGATCTCCAGGGTCCTTTCCAACCTAGATGATTTTCTGTGATTCTGTGATTCTGTTTCCAGAGAAATGCATCCAAATGGTGAACGGTAGCAAAGTTGCCTGGTCCACAGGCTGGCTGTGGCATAAATGACTTATTCTTTTAAAAATAAAACCAACAAACATTTTTGTCACAGTAGACAAACTGTTCAAAGTAATGGCCAAAAGCATTTCACCATTTTTGGGCTACCACTGCACTTACGCTGACTTCTGGAAAGTCTTCCCTCCTGCTGAATCCTTTAAGACCACGGAAGGGCAACATTCAATACAACTTTTGTTGACTCCTGATTTTTTTCTTTTGAACAACTACTTTAATTGTATATCTGAAAATAAAACAAGTGCTGTAAATTATTTTTTGGTGTTTTTAATATTAGCAGTTTGTCTCAATGATTGAGACTAATTATTTAGGTTTTGGTAAATACTAGCTGCATACTACAAATCATCCAAACGTCCTTTTTCACCAGAATGTAAAATCTTCTTACAGAAGTTAAGGCCCATGAGGCGGCACTTTAGCAGCCTATTTTCAGCTTCCTCCCACCTCCTATATATTCATAGCAAACCCAAGCATGTCCCATGGCTGCTTTTTGCAGTAGTTTTCTATAATGTTTCCATTGTTGGAAAAGAGTTTGCAAATTTTCTAATCTCTTTATAGCACAGGACTGGGAGAGGCAACGGAAACTAGGTAATGATTCCTTGGCAGTGGCTTCAGCCTTGTAAATTTAATCTCTTTCATTGGTACTTTGGTCTGTCATAGGGAGTCTAAAAAGGAACCTCACTAGCTGCGTGTCTGAATGTAACTGCAGCCCACCTGAACTGCTGGGACTTCCTGCATGTGTAGGCCACAGCTGCTGTAGCTCCATCATTTAAGGGCTAGCACACTGAAATATTCAAAAGTTGCCATGTACTAAGTATTTTCTTGTAGGAAATCCTATTAAATACTGCTAGAAGACATCTCTTAAACTCAATGATGCAATGGTGTTTTTTTTCTCTCTCTACCATAACTTTTATGGGCTGTCAGTACTATAACAAGCTGTTGACTTTGCTGCATCCCAGGGGTTCTACATTAATCACATGACTTTTGAAGGTCCAAACCTTGGATGATGGAGAAAAGCCAAAAATGTTCACTCTGCATGTTATGCAGGGTCTAAGCACTGTAACATTTAAATTTTGTAAGCTTGACTTGAATTTGGATTAACATTAATAATTATGAAATACAAATTTAGGAGAAATTTGAATTTTTTGGGAAACCTTTTCCCAGATATATGTTTATTTTTTGATGTTAGGCTGGCTTATAAGTACATGGTTGTTCCTAATAGGAAAATAAATAGCAGGACTTTAAACTCACTTGGTGAATTATATAAAAGTTCATGGCAATAACTCTTGTTTGTGATGTCTGGCTGCAGGAAAACTGTTGGTGGCAGTGGGGTGGTTTTGACTGGATCAAGAACAAGTAATGGCTAGAACCGTCTAAAAATCCATGAAATGTTATTTCAACATAAAAAAGCCCTATAAAAATTCCTTTCCAGGAGAATGAAATATTCTATATGCATCCAATTTCAGTTTTAAGTTCAAACTTTCTTAGAACTTGTTACCTATCTGTTTATGAATAAGGAGTCTACTCTCAGAGACCATCCTTGTGTTACTACTCTAAACTGTGCTCAGTTCCCCTACTGACTTTCTTTGGTAAATTAACTAATTGAATCTCTGTCCTGTGTAATGTTTCCATGTTTCTGAACACACTCTTTGCTCTTCCAGAGATTTCAGCCACTCTAAATGCTTTTTTTTTTTTTTTCCCCTTGTAATAACAGTCTTAACATCATGATTTTCTGTTTCAGTGGTTGTTGTAAACAAGATCTGTGAAGACTAGCTTAAAAAAATGCAACAAAGATCATATGCTAAGGAAAAATATTGAGCCACTATAATGTCAGTGATTTGGTAATACTTGGGTAGGAGTGCAGCCCTGCTAACAGCTTACTCGCAATATTGTCTTACTCAACTATTGGCTTCTTTGTATTGTGGGCATTTTTTTCTGTCATTTGTTTTGGGACGGTAGTACTTTACCTCAGTGAACAGTTTTGTTCACTGAGGTAAAGTTTATTAATTTGTTAACATTTGCATGATGCTGCAAGTACCAGACATTCTACTAATTCTAGGAATTATGACCTTTATCATGGCTTTCTTATTCTTAATTAGGGGATTTGGGATACGAATAAATAACTCCATCATATGCAAAGGCTTCTGTGATGGCAGCAGATTAAGCACTTTGCATTTAACATACAAACAACACGTGAATGGATTTCTGCGGAATATTTTCTTCTTTGACATTTGAGTTAACAAAATTACAGTTACTGCTCTACAGCACGGAGAGAAAACTTAATTTAGAAACTGAGTCCCTCTGACTCCAGGTGAGACAGTTTGTAAATCACTGATCCTCAAACAAGCAAAGTAATCTCACTGTGGTAAGGGATTTAGCTGGTTATATGTAGCTGAGCATTTGTAATTGTTTTCTTACAACCGTTGTTGAGATTGGAATGCAACTGAGTTAGCCTTGCTGCTATATTTAGTCATCTTGTTCAGCATTTGGGACATCAATTCAACATCTCTAGTGCTCTGCAGTGCACAGAAGCAACTCAGGTTACTGACAGCTGTATGGTTACCTGCCAGCCGGCTCTTAAGTTGTGCTGTGGGAAGACACGCACTTTAGTACAGCTAGGAATTTTAAAGCCATCATTTCAGGACAGTTAGTTGATGAATGAGGTTACATTACTTTATTTACCTATATGCGCAAGTAAATATGGATCCACAACCCTTGGTGGAATTTAAATATAAAATGATGAATTAGCTCGTTCAAAACCCACTTGAATCACAATGGCCAGGCGAGGAGAACATTAGCATTAACTTTTTGCAACCTTCTTCTCATTACCTTAATCATGTTTCTGCACCTTAAGATGCAGGAGGTATATATGAGGCTTCTCCTGGAACAAAAGAATTGCCTCAGGAAAATTACAGACTGGTTGAGATGTGTGCTTGTGCTTAAATATGCCACTTGAGACACAGAGTAGCCGATGTTGCTTCCGTTTCCGGGTAAATTGGATGTAGTTAAATCCATGTATGGAATGCTGTATTAGCTTTACCTAAAAATCACAATTACACTGATGATTACAGAAGACACAGCGGATAATCTCCTGGCGTCCTGCAGACAAAAAGAAAGCTGCTTTCTATACTACTCCTTCTTGATCATTCAGTATCAGCTGGGAACCTAATGCTCAGAGCAGAAGGCCACTGCTCAAGGGAAAGTACATCATCCTCATTCTGTTTCCCATGCTGTTGTATTTGCCTTTTTGTAAAGCCTTCTAATGCCTCTTATGCAGGCCTTGAACAAAGAGATGTGAGAAGTTGGAATTCTGCAGAATATTAAAGAGCTTCCCATTATCTCTCTTGAGGGTCTTGGTGTTAAAAGTTGAACCATCAGCTATAAGGGAGTGAGAAACAAATGTGCTAGTCATGGAGCCGTTGTTAGTTTTCAATAGCCTTGTCTTTGACTAGTTTGCAAAGGGAAGGGCTGATCTCTGTCACACAGAAATGACTATAAATCATCAACTGTTATGGCCTACTTACTGGATAAGAGAAATGCATTCTGCCACCCAACTGGATCTATTAATCAGCTTCCCGGTACATTTGGATCTGGCTGTTCATAAGCTATATGAGAAGCTGCTCTTCCAATCTTCAGGGTGTTGGCATTTCCATTCTGAAGTGAGAAGAAACTGAGATCATCTATATTTTTCACGAGAGTGAGTGAAAAAGCTACACTATAAAATAGAAGAAAACCTGGGTAAAGAATTTACAATCTCTAACCAAGCAGAGATTTGAATCTGGATCCCTATTCTCCTGGGTAATTGATCCAGTGACAAGCCTGTTGGTTATTTTAGTTGGGTTTTTTTTCCTCTCCATGTTTTAACCTGTCTGCTGACAGGGAAAGGTTTTCTTAGAAAAAAAAAAAAAAAAAAAAAAAAAAAAAAAAAAAATCATCAGTATTAACATGTGTCTGTGAAAAGTCTGTTTCTTATCAATTCTTTGATCAAAATCCCTCTTTCTTTATTAAGTACCCAAACTGTTCCACTTGGTTTTGCTTTAAAAACACAGGCATAAGAAAAGTAGCCCCAGCCCAACTGTTGAAAAGACAAATGTTGGTGTCTTTTACTTGGAAAACCAGACTCTGAGGTTTCTTCCTCCTTGTTCAAGCTGATGGCCATCTTTTCAATCAGTGGTGCTGCTACCTGTCATTCCTTTTATCACTTAATTTTGAATGAGAGAAGTAGGGTTAGAGAGCAGATGACCCAAAAGTAGAACTGCAGCGCAAAAAAAGTGTTCTTTTGTCTCTTCTTTCTCCTATTCCTCCCTAAGCACACTGCAATTAGGACAGGAAAATGTCTGGTTGAGCTGTCATGGAAGCCTGATTTATAAGTACAGTTTTGAAAATGAATATATTATGCTTTTTATAGCTGCTGTCAACAACTACCAGGACAGAACAACTTGTGCAGTTGGCATGGGAATCCAGTGTCAAAGCTCAATTTAAGAAAACATTCTGCTTTCTTGGGCAACTGTCAGACGTAACAACTGAATTTGGCCTTGATTTAATCTTGCCTTTCCAAATTCACAGGGAAACAACTGTCTGGTTGGAACACAGGTGGATAAAATAGATGGGGAAGAGTAAATTAAAGAGCAGCAGCAGCAGCACTGTGGGTTGTGTTCATGATGCTGTCAGTGAGAGGCAGCATGCTCTGCTGAGGGGTTTTTCAGCTGATAGGTTGACATTTCTTCCCAAGTTGAGAGGATAGTTTGGTAGAAAATGGGTTTACTGACCCTTGAGATTCTTGAGACTTCAAACACTTTTATTTGCTCTGAAAGGGAAATATAAGACATTTCAGCCTAAAGAAGCAAAACCAAACAAACAGAAAGAATATAGGTGCAAATTTACGCAAGTGGATGGGGCATTTGGTGAAGATGTGGAAATGCATTTTATCATCTGTAATCACCTCTCTTAACATTCTAGCTGAAAGTATTGGATGTTCTGTGTGGGAGAGAAGAAAAATGGAGTAGTAACTTTTTAAGTTTTCATTAGAACAAATGTTTTATCTATACCCTACAAAGTATTTGGTTAACCTGTCAGAACTCATAAACAGCCTGTACAGGATTATTGTTATTATAGGTGAATGGGATGTAATATGTTATTTTACTTTTGAACAGGATTTTCCAGCTGAAGAAGGTGAGCAGTGGGGTGGGATGCCAAAGGGGGCTGGAAGCTGTGCGGTGTGGATTCTCTTCTTGGTGCAGTCAGAGCCCATTGTGTGCTGGCAGCCTTACCTGCACATTTGCCAGATATAGTGCATGTATATTGTAAGCACTGGTTTCAGATGAGTGTGAGGGTGACAATAGCCCTCAGCTTGAGGCACCACCATTTTTAGCATAATAAATACATTTCAATTGCTAAAAATGGGCCCAAGAGGAAGAAATAGATGATTTTATTAAATATAGCTTATAACAGAAAGCTTTTAATCTGCTAGAGACAAGCAAATTACTGTCATAGATGATGTGTGAGGAGGGAGACAATGTACCACTCTGGAGTGGGAAAGGCAGGAAAATAGCCAAAATTACCATTAGAGAACAAACTTGTTATGTAGTCATGTCATGCCTCCTCTCTGACCCATGGATTTTCAAAAAAAAGAATCATTACTTTTATCATGGATTCTTCTGACCTACAGTTCATACTAGAAAGGCACCTCATTAAATTGTTAGCAGTATGTGCTCAAAGCATGGGAAAAATATTGTCAAAAGCACTTCACCTGCCTGCCCTCGCCTTTGAAGTATATCAGGAACTTAGCTTCCATTCTAAAAGTAATTATCCTTTTATTTTAGCATCCTTAAATAATAGCTATCACCATACAAAAGCTTTTATATTCATTTCTCCCCCTTTATGCACTGGACATTTTTGTTTAAAATATTTTGCATAAGTAGATGCTTCATATATCCTAAACCAAGATATACCCTAAGTACTCTGAATCCAGAAATAAAATAAAAATAGAGGTAATACTTTCTTCTGATTTTTCCATGCTGATTTAAAACAGTATTTGTAGTGAAAACTCTTTTGCTTTGCTGAAAGCTGGAAATGTTGAGTGTTTAGTGGATATTTCCCTTCATTTCAGTCATTTCAGGTTATCCAACCACCTGAATATACACAAACTTCAAAAGCCCTGATCCTGGAGTGGTCATACATGACCTCGATGCCCATATGAGCAAAGATGTGGAATTGAAGCTTGCATCGCAATAATTTTCAGGTGAAAATACTAAATAGATGAATGTTCTGAAACCTGGAAAATCGATTTTACATTTAATTAGGTTGTGAAATGTAATTTTTCACAGAAGGGAGATACTGGAAAAAAACCCACAATTTTTATATATCAAAGTGTTTTTTTGACATAATACTCAATTGAGATAAAATATAAATGTCAATATTTTAGAAGAAAATGCCTTAAACTAGTCAAAATGGACCTGTCAGCGTGTGTTTTGACACTTTGCCACCAAAACAAACATGATCCTATGAAATGTTTCTGTTGCATTCTTTCAGCCAGCTCAAGAAACCACCAAAATACAACTGGTTTCATTTTATACATTTCAAAATATCCCTTTTCCCTCATATTTCCATAAAGAGTAATCAGTGGCTACTTCTCAAACCAATCCCATTTTACTTCATTTTACCAGATCTAAGTCTGATTTTTTTTCAAGTTTGTTTTTTTTTTTTTTTAACTGCACCTAATCCATAAATGATACATTTCTTATGATTTTCATTTACTGCAAACATTGTGTACTTACTGTAGACTCTATCATCCAACACTAGTTTTTGCCTGCATTTTAATTCTTGGCTCTTTTGTTGCTGTGTTGTACTGTCAGCACAATTGTTGGTTTATATGCTAAACTGTGGCCCCCATGCAAAGTTAATTAATTTTCTTCTCTAGAAACATAGATAGCCTTGTGACTAGAAGTTCTGTGGCTTAATGAGCAAGTATACTACGACTGCCTTCAACCCTGGGTTTAGCCTTGGGCAAAGCTATTAACTATTCATCTGCATATTCTTCATGATCATACTGCAATTGGCCTTGTTGCTGCTAATTCGATGGCTTTGAGGTGCCCTGGTCATGGGCAGAAACTGTGGTGGTATATAAAGAACTAAGAGATAATCCCAGCCCAAAGGAGATTCAAAATGTGTTCCTGAAATGAGAGCTATCAGATGATTATTGGCAGGTACCAAGTACAGAAAAGAATAAGTGGGACTGGAAAGCACAGGAGGCAGGGGGTTCAGTAACTGAGGTTCCAGCCATTCTCACTTGTCTTTTCGCTTCACATTAAACATTTTATAAAAGCCTGTGAAAGAATGATCTTCTAAAGACACATTCACAAATAAAGTGAACTCTAGCAAAAAAGTATATGGATTTGGTCTTAGGTCATTATTGCCGTGTAAATAATAATTAAGGTAATAGTCCATAAACGACTATGGGAAGAAAGATAAAGCAGATGATCACTTACAATCATTAGCATTGTGCATTTTATATTAAGGCAATGTGCAGCTCCCTATTTTCATCACTATGCATGTATAAGAGTGTCTGTGTTAATACTGACAATTAAAGTAATAACTGTATTTGTATGTAGTCGTATTAGCTAGCCATGGAGACTGCTACTGTAGCTGGCTATGCAGTGTCCTTTATAGACACACTGAGCCTTTTTCACATTAGTGCAGTTGCTGAATTATCCAGGCTGAGGTGCCTTGGCTACAGGTTACAGGTTACCACGCCTATCAAGTACATAGGTATTTGTATTTGCCCTGTGCTTTTCAGTGGCAGTGTATGACACTTCTCTTCAGATGTGGTCTAGCAAGCTCACAAATTTATTCTTGGGTTTTGGGAGGTCCCCACTGGCACCTTGGGTTTGTCTGGAGAAGGGTGCTTAGTCTTGCAAACAAAAGGAAATGTTCAACTGGTTTATGAAGCGAAGGCAGCGTGTATTTTCAGGCCTTGAAGAGCTGTTTTGACTAAAATCCTCAAAATAGTTGTCTTACCCTATTTAGGTAGTTTGGAATTGGAAATGACTTGTGTTTTTCTTAAGCTTTTGTGTTGCCAGTTCTGCTTTTTGTGCTTACTATTCTTGCAGTAGCAGCTACAAAATCCTCCCACAAGCAGACTCTCACTGTTTAAATAGAAGATACTCCCTGACCCAGGGAATTTATAATCAAAAGTCTGGGACAGCCTGAAGGGAGCTGAGCTGAGGAACAGCAGCTTCTTTTCCTAGTGCAGGTCACTAGCCATGAAGTCAGTCTGAGACACCCAGGGGTATGTACCTGTGAAAGTTACTGCGCCATCCCTTCGGATGCGACTGTGCAGCTCACCGGCTGCTCTGCACTGACCTCCCAGGTGGGCACTAACCGTGAAGGTTTTTATTCCGCTGGAGCAGCTAGCGAGGAGTGTGCTGTAAATGACTCGGTGAAAGCTCCTTCTGGCACAGGTTCCAGCATCCCTGCGGCTGCTCTAACAGATGCCCCGATGCCTGTCCGCCTGCCCGTACCACTCACCTGGGCTCACGGCTTCAGCCCGCCGGGCTCTGTAGCTCTGGGTCACAACAGCCATGCATTCTTTTGGGGTAGCTTGGCAGGTCATGGTCCCCTCCAGTTTGCCCTTACCCTAACCCATGAACAATAAAGGTGCTTCTGAAAGAGCTGCTCTTACAGCCTGATGTTTCACAAAGTAAAGCACTGGGCTGGACTCTGCAATTGCCCTCAGCTGTCTGTGCAGCACGGCTGGGGTTACATCTACATAACTCTATCAGTCATCCTGACTGGAAATCAGAACCCAAACTTGGCGTTGGAATATTTTCCTCCACTTGCCTTTTGCAAGTTTACTCTCACACAATCATTTGAAAGTAGCATATAATGATCAGATGGTATTATAAATTAGCCATAGCAATTTTTTAGCAAATAGTAGACATATGTTCTGGAATCAAAAACGTTTTCTAATTCTGAAATTATTTGTTTTGATAGTGTCTTTTCCCATTTATCTGGGAGCTGTTTTCAGGAGCTTTGGTTATTTAGAATACAGTGGAGCTTTGGTTATTTAGTACAGTGATATATTTTCTTTCTGAAGAGTATATGAGCATTTGGGAGGAGCACCAAGAGATGAAAATTGTGTGTGTTTATGAACACGCACATTAAGAGGGAAAAAAAAAAATTCCTTTGGCCAAATTCTGGGATAAACTACAAGATTCATGCAGTTGAAATCTGTCACTCAGCTGTGCAGAAGGACAAAACCTGCCGAGTTCCCTATGTCTGCTTGTCCAGTGCCAAATGTCTGTAGGACCTGCCTGCTGAAGGGAGGAGTGGGGAGCACTGGAGCATGCTGCTATTTCCATCTAATGCTGAGCTACTGGTTATATACTGAAGGGCAGGTAGTTGCAAACCACTGGTATCCTCTCCTCATTGCTGCTATCCTGTTGCCTGGGTGACCTGAGGGATTTACTGTCAGACCTGTAAAGCTTTTGCATGGATCGAAGACTTTTTAGTCTGGCCTTGTTTCGTTTTCTTCTGTCCAGCTCTGTGATAATTTGTGTGGAGCAGATGTTGCTTGGCTATCTATGCTTGACTTTCAAGTTAGATGCTCTTTATCTGTCATTACATATTGATTATATAAAGAACATCTCAACTTTCTGCACAATATGCTATGTCAAAATTGTTGCAAGTGGCAGTGATACTCCATTCTATTGTGTAAGGAGCTCCTTGGTGTTCTTCTAGCTTTTAGCCCCGGTATGTCCTCTTTGCATTTATCATGCTTTATGCATTGTCTGGTATACTACTTCTCCAAGCAGTGGGCAAACATTCATCTGGATGAATCAGCACTGACTTCAAACCTGAACGTTTTGGCACAATTACCTTTCATAAATTCCAATTCTAGGAGTGAATTGCTATTTTAAGATAAACATTTTAACATTCTTAAATTTTACATTTGGACTGACCGTTATCAAAAAAAAAAAAAAAAAGCTTTGGAAGGGAGAACTGCAAGTTACGATTTGACTTTCTTAATGTGAGCAGCAAATGCAGCTGAGGGAAAGCTCTTTCTGAATAGAATAATGTTGCCTGCAGTATTCTTTCAGACTGCTTTTTTATGAGAGTACAGTGTGCCTGTCTGCACTGCTGCTTTCCTTCTCCTCATTCCAAGGCATAGCATGCTGCATGCATTTCTCATACTTTATGTACCTAACAGCGAACATAGAATCTGAACCTAAGGTTTAATTAAATGTAACAGGGCATATAATCTCCATTCTAGGAATGGACAGCTGCTATCTCTCATAGGATGAAATGCATGCCAACCCAACCTGGTGCAGCCCCAAAACACTGCAGAAGTCTCTGTGGTGCCAAAAACGGAAGAGCCACATTTAATTCTGTGCTGCTTCTGGGCTAATGCATTCAGGCATCTCTGCAGTGCACCAGCGAGTGTTCATGCTTCTCAGCTTGTGTGTATTTGACTGGGTGTGTCTGTGCCCAGCCTGCACACAAGTAATCCTTTCCCTCTAGAAAACAGTTGCTTGACATCCCTGAAAGGCAGCTATTGTCTCTTGAATACTTTCTTTAATAAGAGTAGTGAAAAAAGATTGTACTGTTAGATAGGGTCCTGTTTTACCAGACAGTTACAAAATGATGAAGACTGTGGGATTCATGAGTTCATTCATTAATTTATTAATTTAGTAACTCAGAAAACTATGTTCTTCACTACCTTAACAAAAAAAAAAAAAGAGACAAAAAACTGAGGGAGGAGTCTGCTAGTCTTAGCCACAAACAGTTTAAAATTACTTAAGTTCTTATCTAAGAGTGTGGTCACATTACTTTTTCACTGCTGTCATCCTCTCTGCAGGAAGTTTGCTGGAAATGAATCCCCCCAGTGTACCATTCAGTAACTTCCCCAAGTAGACATCATTTCATTCGAGCAAAACAGACAGTTTTTGATTTAACTGCTACAATTCCAGTCTCTACTGGAATTCTTAATATTTGTAATCAAGTATGCTAATAGAAATGTCTAGCTTTAGTTTGTACATTCCCACACTGTAATATATTCCTAACAAGATGTAGAAGTAGTAGATAAATTCCAGTATGTGTAATACAAATTTGCCATTATCTCAAAAGAAAAAAAACCCAAACCTAACTGCTTTTCTGAGATACTAGCTTCCGGATGAAAAGAGGTTTGTTGCTTGTTTGTCATTAGAAATGGCAATATAAAATAAATGGTCAGGCAGATTCTTTGTTGCAGTTGCAACAGAGGAAAGAGCTGGTCATAGTTCCAGCATATGTGCGTACTTCCATGGCTGAAATAAATTTGTCAGGATGTTTGTACCTGAGCTGGAACCAGCCACACTACTTCCTCCAGTTTTGCTAGTGTAGGCTCTTACATGCTGAATCTAGGGCCTTGCTCTGTGTCCCAGTGATGGATGAACAACAGAAACGGCTGTGCTATTTGCATACGTAGTTGTTTGAGAATAAGTAAAGCACAAATTTGCCACCACTGATTTACCGAAGCTGTGATGATTGCATCTCTTAGAAGCTGTGCCAGTTGAAGAGGAGATGGCTCAGCTTGCTTGTCTTTCCCCTCACCCTGACTCATAGAGGTCAGGGTGCTTCGCTCTGCTGCCTTCTAAGCAGCTTCGGGTGAAAGGAGCAGGTTCTCAGGCAGCTGTGCTGGGAAAGGGTGTTGCCAGTCCAACCCTCCTGAGCACTCTGAGCCCGTAAGCAGGAGCTTTATGAAGGCAGTTTAGGCTGGAAGTAGCTGTTGTCCATCATCAGATCTGCAGTATGGCACTTTAACATGTTCTACTTCCCTTCTTTTATAGCATGCTCATTCCATGACTCTCAGTCCCATTTAAGGCCCGTTCAGACCCCCTCTAAACCTGGCTTAGTTAAATTTGTGTGCAACTGCCCTTACAACACTACAGCCCCTTCTCCCAGGGCAGTGCTGCTAGGGTTGCCCTTGGTATCCTTTTTGCTAATGAAGTTGCATGCCTGTATTGGAAGGATTTATCTGAAACTCACTTCTGGCTGTTTCATTTTACAAAACAAGGGCAACCTCATTCCCTTGCATGAGGAGAAAAGCATGATTCTGAAAACTCCCTCTATTCAGAATGAGAGAGGACTTTTTCACAGCATTTCTTTGCTGAAGGCTGATAAAATCTGCTCGTTCATCTTTCAGTATTTTTTCAGTACAACCATTTAGTTCAGCCACTGCCATGCAGGACATGAGTAGTTGTTTCAGCTGCTACAATCATTTAAGAAAGTCCCAAGATAATTTCAGAAAAACAAGAGTTTTAGTTTCTTTTATCTATCTCATTTTTTTTTATATTCTATTCTGTCTTTTTGGGAGTTTCAACAGAATTATAGGTGCTGTGTCATGTCCAGCACCAAAATAATTGCATTGCATTTTTGTTTCATTCTAGCATTTTGGGTCTTTAATTCACAATTTGTATGGAGTGTCAGCAGGTACCTGCTGAAGACAGGATTGATACGAGAGTGAAATTTTTTTTTTTTCAGCAGAACACCACTCCCATGCAGGTGAAACAATGTGCATCCCAGGTATTCATACAGTTCTATTAAAATCTGATAGTAAATATGATCTGGCGAATTGTAAAATATTTATAAGCACTCAGTGCTATACGGTGAGTCTGAATAAGGGATGTTGGCCATTCTTCTGAGATAGAACGATGTCTGTCTGAACAACTGTGCAAGTTGGGCCCTTGAGAAAGGAGTTCTAAGCATCTAATTAATTTCCTGTATCTCTCTAGCATACCTGCTGTAATCCAATATTATTGTTGAAAGGTTCCCACTGTGGAGTAAGTAGTTAAGCAGCTATATCTGAAGCACTTAACCTTTGCTTTTCATTATATTTGGTAAGAGAGGAATGCCTCCAGCTCTCACCTGTCCAGTCAGGTATACTGTGTGATTTATAACTTCATTGGAGAGGATGTCTAATGGAAATTTCTGGTTTACTCCTGCATTTTCATTTATTTTATCCACAGGAAATAATTTTCACATCTGCTTGCATCCTATCTGCAAGCAAATGTCTTCATTTACCCTAGATTTTATTTAAAAATACCAATGGATTTTTGGTCAGATTCCTATATCCAAAAAACAGCTCCATTTTGGGATTTTTCTTAAAATTCTGGTTTTGCACCAGGTCTTAGACCTCTGTAGGCAAATTGCAAGATCATGGTAGAGTGTTCTAAATACAGTTTACACTGTTTCCATTTTCTGACTTGACTTTTATCAGGAAGCAAATGACATAAATGGATATTTTATGCTGTAACTTGGGTGAGTCCTAAGGAGAAGCTTTCTGTTGTGTGTGCATTTTTGTTGTGTGTGCAAAGCTTTGTGCAATGTCTTTCCCTTTGATTTCCCCTCCCCACATTTCTACAGGGAAATACGAACACTGATATCAACAGTAAATCAACTAGTTTAAGGTAGATACTGGATACTGAATTTGTAGACTGAAATAATAAGTGATCATTTATGTTCTTTTCATGTGAATTAAGCAATGATTTGGGTTTCAATAGATTTTGAGTAAGGTCCCTTTTTACTGCAGTGGGATGGGAAACAGCAAGGTACAATGCATAAACATATTCTTGTCTGTGTCTTGGGAAGAACAGGCGATGAAATGGTCAGATTTTTTAATTGTGTTGTATGGTGAAGTATGCATCAGGAACAAGAGGTTTACACATGAATTTTCATGAAAAATTAAAAGCAAAAGCCAAATTAAGGGGCAAGAGTTCAGGTTAGTTAACATGCTGGAGATCAGTGTGGAGCAGACAGTTAACCCAGCTTATTCCAGTAGAATCTGCTGTTATTTGATAGTGCTAATGACAACTTGCTGCTTTCGTCTGTATAAAAAAGAGGTCTGTTTTGCCTGCAACTACAATTTTGAAAAAAACCCAGCCTGTAGATTTATGAACATTCATGATTATTTAACTGTTTTTTCTGATATATTTTTAATAGTGCCTTTGATCCCTTATAAATGGTGGTAATACCTGTGTTCTAGTTTCTTGTAGAATTTGATGGAGATATTTAAAATAGGTCACTGTTTGCACAGTCTCATATGGGTTCTGCTGGGATTACAGTGAGGTAAATATAAAAATCGACTTTATTGTTTAAGAGCATCACCACAAGGCTTGAAATACCTAAAATAGAATGAAGGCTTGTTAGATAATTCTGGTAAAATGAAGATCTCATTTATAAATCTTTTGCCTCTGGAAAGCCTTGGGAGGAGGCTCAAGTAAGACAAATAATTTTGTCTTTAGTGCAACTACTAAGATATGTCACTTATCACCTTTGTGAATTATCCAAGTGAAGATAAAAGCATTCACTGATACACTTCCAACTTACAAATAGTTTTAAAGGACTACAGAACTGGGAATACAGTCATCACTGAATTTAAAAAAAACCCCACAACTCCCCAGTCTTTTCATATTGCAGTCTGTACTGTTTTCTCAGCAAACACTGCATCCCAGACAGAATTGGTTGGACTTTACAAGAAATATTTTGTTACATCAGAAATAATATTTTCGTGTTTTATTGGTGAGGAACTTGGTGTTCTTGTAATCTTGGATATGTCAATAGGTCTCTTTCCCTCATCTTAAATATATAAGGCTTCAAAGTTTATATATATACACATTAATTTATCTCTATTTTAATGTTTTGCCTTGCCATTAGAATTTCACACTCTTTTCATACAACTTTAATTAGTGCTTTTTACAGAATCACAGAATCATCTCGGTTGGAAGAGACCTTGAAGATCATCCAGTCCAACCATGAACCTCACACTGACAGTCCCCAACTACACCAGATCCGTCAGCGCTGTGTCAATCCGACTCTTCAACCCCTCCAGGGATGGGGACTCCACCACCTCCCTGGGCAGCCCATTCCAACGCCCAGCAGCCCCTTCTGTAAAGAAATGCTTCCTGATATCCAGTCTAAACCTTCCCTGGTGCAACTTGAGGCCATTGTTTCTTGAACCAAGTAATAAGCGATCAGACAAGAGGCTCATCCCCAGCTCTCAGCACCCTCCTTTCAGGGAGCTGTAGAGGGCGATGAGGTCTCCCCTCAGCCTCCTCTTCTCCAGACTAAACCCCCCAAGTTCCCCCAGCCGCTCCCCAGCAGACCTGTGCTCCAGACCCTGCCCCAGCTCTGTTGCCCTTCTCTGGACACGCTTGAGTCATTCAGTGGCCTTTTAGGGGTGAGGGGCCCAAAACTGAACACAGGAATTGAGGTGCAGCCTCAGCAGTGCCGAGTACAAGGGCAAGATCCCTTCCCTGTCCCTGCTGGCCAATGAATACTGGCAAAGCTACATGAGAAAAATGTCCAAATAAGAAAGCTGATGGAACATTTCATTTGCCTCTCTTCCTGTGGCGCAGACCCACACATGCTGTTTCAGGCACAGTTACCTATCCCATCCTTTCCACTCATAACTAGCTGTCCACCAGCTGCTGGCACCTGTGGTAGCTGGGGAGTAGTGGATGTGAGTCTCCCAGGATCAGCAGTTAGACACACTATCTGCAGAAAGTCAGTGAAGTACTCCAAAAAAATTGCTATAATTTCCATTGGGCATTTTGTCCAAATAGGACCAGAATGTTTCTCCAGATGTTTACCTTGTTCTGAGTAAATGAATTTAGGGACATTTCTCTCTAAGTGAAATCAGCATGAGGAAGCTTTGGAAAGCAACAGCCAAAATTTTTTTTTTTTTTTTTTTTTTTTTTCTGCAGAAATAATACTGGAAATGGACCTCTTTTTTTGTATTGAAACCATGCAACATTGATATGAATTATTGATTATGTCAAACAGAGTTAACATTTCTTTTTCTTCATACCAAACACTCTGCAGCGAAGCTCACTAACGCAAAGAAAAAAATATGAACATTTACTGAAACAAAAGTACGGCGAAAGCAAGCTAATTGCTACTTCAAAATATGTTAACATGAGGATTTCATAGTCCTGTATAATAAAGTTTAAAATGTTGTTATGGCCTAGTCTTTGTATTTCCTCATCTCACAAGCCTTGGTACCTGCTTTTGAAGTGTGACTCAGGTGGCACGCACAGCCCAGTTGGAGCACTTCTTTTATGTGACAAGTACTTTTGTGAGCAGTAGAAGAGGGCTTGGTTGCCTGTAGCTTTGTGTCTCCTGTTTAGATAATCTCATGTCTAATACTTTGGAAACCTTGAAGCTTTTCTTTCATTTAGGGCATTCATAATGTCTCTCTTTCATGTTAATTTACTAAAGCTTAATATTGTACCTGAGATCATACTTCAGACTTTCCCTTATGGAGATACAAATTTGAGTCCATTTCTTCTCACCAGCACCTCTGTTTTGATATTGTTTGGAACTAAATGTTTTCCAAGACTGTGTCCTTCTGTCAAACTTTCAGCCAGGACTTAAAAAAAATATTAATATGTACTCAGACACTCACACTACCCTGTTATATATACATGTTAAATAAAATGTATGCCATTATCAACCTAAAATTGTTCTCTCAGTTATTGCTTAATTCAGTTATAAATACGTCAATAGCTATATGGTGCTTCTTTTTAGTATATCTTTGTCACTGGGGCATTGAGTTTTTATTTGCCTAGTGCTATCATAATCTTGGATCTGTTTCACCAACACTTGTTGTCTACAGCCTTCTCATACCTGTAGACAGATGTTGGGTTCTGTTTTCAGTAATGCTAATCAGTAATTTTGAAATAGAAAGATAAATTAAAAGAATGAAGCGGTGATAAAAGTTTGTCTCAAATGTGAGATTTAAAAAAATATGTACTTGATTGGATTTTATGGGAAGAAATTTCCAGAAAGAAAAAAAAGCCAAACCACCCAAAACACAAAAAAACCCCACCCTCAATTTGCAAGGTGCCTGTCTGGCAAATATTTTTTAATCTTCCTTTTTGCTTGCAGAAGAAAAGGATCAGATACCGTTAAGAATTTCTCAAAAGAGCATGAAATGTTTTGGGAAGAACTAGAACTTTCCTGTAAATTCCTATTTTTTGAAAAAGGCATTTCTGTGGGCAATCATTCTAATGAGAAATTCCTGAGTCACTTTATTCAGCATCTAGGGAAGATAAGCCTATAATGCTCCATAATTTGAAACTGTGCCCAGTGTAGTCTGTAACTGTGTGGTCTGTATTCAGACAACTCAGAAAAGAAAGGATCAATAGTGCAACAACGATTCTCAACCCCAACACCTGGGTCTGAGATTCCCTATGTGTATTGTTACAGTCACAGGCTAGATGGATGGTCCATAGAGAGAGACATATGTGACCATAACACTGTGAGGTTTTACTGTTCAGCATGCTACACAGAGACTCCAGAAACCTAGATTCAGTCCCTGCTTTTTGCTCTGCATGTATTTAAGCAAATGTAGTACTTTGGGGCTCATTTCCCACCTGTAAAATAATATTTAATAATTTGCCTCAAAGGAGCAATGACAAGGTAAATTAAGAAAATGAAAAAATGTGAGTCTCTTGGCCTTTCTGGAACTGGAAGCAGCTGGAATTGTCTAAGAAAGTGAACCATGTCAGGAGGATGATCTTAGCAGCAGAGTCTTTCCCCTACTTATATTTTACCTTTTCCCAAGCTGAATCTAATTCTGTTTCTCAACCATGTTTCTTTCCTGAACAACTTCCGCTTCAAATGTTTATGAAAAGACAAATTCCAATTTTTATACAGGCAAAATAAAATCAGATTTCCAGTTACTTCTTGGGCCACCTATCTAGTGAATATATGAAGGGTCGACACAGATTTCTATAGTATCCCATTCAGAACTGTTTCTCCTTCAGTATCCCTCACCAGCTTGCTGTACTGCTGTTATTACTCGCTGTTTGCTTCCCTTATCTGTGCTGCATTCAAGACAAGTCACCCCAGATTTATATTTTCAAGTAACATTGTGTGACAAGCTGTAGGAAGTGTGCTCCAGAAGTACAGACACAATTGCATTCATTGTTTTGTCTGTAACACTGAATTTTCTTATTCTGTTTTTTAAGGGGGAGATAGTCATCCTTCTGGATATGACTTCACATCCATCAGCTGAACCTGTGAACTGGATTTTGCATGCTATAGCCTTCCTTTCTGCTACTGGTTTGTGTTATCTTTCTGAAAAAGATGCAGAAAGGGAGCAAGGACCACTGTGCATCACCATTGCTCTAAATGTCATTTGGTATTAATGGCAGACAAATGCAGTACACATGTATTATATATAAAATGTATATGGCCCTACGGGCCATGAAAAGCGTCACAAAAGCAGATGTTCTAGAAAAAGAAAAGAGAACACTTAACTAATTTAAAAGCTCATTCAAAATCTGAGATTTTTTTCTGGATGACACATAGTGAACACAGTCTCAGATTTTTACAGGGCACTCCAAGCCTGTGAGAAATAGTTAAAGGAGGTGCAAATATGACTGAGGAGGACTGTCCCAGTGAGAACAGACTGTCTGGGTAACACTTTAAGTTCCTGTGCCTCGTAGCATCACAGGGGTTTGGGTTGCATGCTCCAGCCTTTTTGTATCTCGCCCCAGGGATTAATCCTGAACTGGTAAGGATTTAGCCTTATCAGTGCTGCTTGGCTGTCAGGGGCTTCTCTGTATCAAGAGTTTTCCTTACTTAGAACAGAAAATTATTCAGTCTCTTTAAAATGTAAGGAAGTATAAAAGTTATGTTAACCAGAGACAAGTGGTTTGCTTTAGAAAGGAGTTGGAGGAACAGAGTTGATCTGTATTTCTGATACATCGTGAGTGTGAAGGGTCTGTGGCTATTGCTTCAAATTGCAAGGGTGAGGCAGAAGTGGCTCAGTATATGTCCAGGCCTTAAGGCCTTTCGCTAACATGAGAGAAATTAGGGTTTCAGCTTCCTTTCATAATGAAATTAATTGCATGTGAGTCTCCTCAGTGTGACTATGACTGTCTGTATTCTAATAACACTTTGACCTGTTGGCAGATTTCTGGTAAGCTTAAGATGTTGAATGCTCTTAAAGATATTAAGCACCCATGTGTCATACAAAATTAGTTGACTAGAAGAGGATGACTTCTGTATTTTAATGGAGTAATGTGATAGCCCATTTGTCAGAGGGTCTAGACATTGTCTGTGAGAGGAAGACTGCAACGTGAGATCACACTATTTATTAGAGATCAGAAAATCTAAATGGAAGAGAGACACAATGTACGCCTCAACTTTTGGAAAAGTCTCAGGAGAAGTCTATGTATTAGTAGAGATCAGAAACCTAACCCTGTAGACCTCCAAACTGGAGACTACACAGTCTCTTCAAGACACCTATTCTAGTGCTCCATTTCTTTACCAGTTTTGCAGATAGATGCTACATTTACTCTTTTATGGTGGGTTTTTGTTTTTTTTTTTACTGTGTACACCCTTCACAAATTTTTAAAGGTAGTCGTGTCAGCTCTTTAAATGCTTTGGGATGCAGTTTGTGAGACCCAGGTGCTTTGAAAACTTTACAAAGAACAAGACTGAGTTGAACTATACTTGGTTCCCTTCATGTACAACACATAATTTATTTCTGAAGAGGGAGGTCAAATATCAGGAGACATATTAAGAAATCCAACTCCTAAAATATGGGATCTCAATGGAAGATGTTCCTATGGGAATTGTCAAGTTAAGCTGACTAATCTTTGAGGCTTTTTTTTTTTTTTTCCCTTTGTTATAACTGGAGATGGTTTAGTCATCTTCTCAAAAGATGGAGAACTTAAGACTTGTAGGCTCTCTCAGTCCCTACAGACTATAAAGATAAATCCAGTCTGATTGAGGTAGCGAGGCATTCAAGGATTCATAATGCCTGAGAGGAAAAAGAAGTAAACTTCTGGGATTGTTTAAGTCTTATCCAAAAGTCTGAAGTTGCACGGGCATGAAGCATAGCAAATGGAGTTCTCAAAATTCAGATCAGATCATTTTGCTCTTAGTGGAAGTGTTTAGGTTCTGCTGAAGCCTTAAAGGGAATACATGATACTCATTTTACTTGCCTTGGAGAGAGCTGCTAATATCTGTATGTTAAAATCTGTTGCACCTTTCAAACTTAAGTGTGCTGTAGGTGAATGTTGGAAACACTTGAGTGATGAAGATTTTTAAATCTTCCAATGGGTAGTCATTCATGCTGACACTGAGAAGTCAGTATGGCACAGGATATAGCATATGTTCTGATTTGGTAGAGTGAATTATGCGTGCTGCTGCATCCGGTTATAAAGTGAGAATTTCAAGTGTAAACTCAGAGCAGGGGTGCAAAATGAATGATACTTAATGTAAAGGTAAGACATAAGAAGCATAATAATTCTGAGTGGATTCCATGTTTGGCAAATGTATAACTGGTGCTCTATATGGCAGACATTTTGCAGTCAAATTATTTTCACTTAAATCATGAAAATATTTCTATCAATAAGTGTCATTAGGGTCATTTTTGTCTTCTACACCCAGGGGGCACAGAATGAAGTTTTAAGCAAAATTGGTTATAATACATGCAAAGCACCATGTAAGAACTCATTTTCCATTGCAAATCAAATTATGGTTTTGGGATACTAAGCTGATAATATTTGAAAGCCTCCTTACAGGAGTGAAAATTATATTCTCCAGTGCTTTTCACTTGTATTCATACTGCCTTGCAATTCAGTGAGGAGGCTGGCAGAGGAAGCATAAATGATCATGAAGGTAGTGATCCCCTTGAAAACTGGTATTGACTTTTCCTCCCTAGCAAAGGTGTGTGTGCGATAGGTAACTGATAAATTAGCCCTTAAGACATTTTGCTTCTTGGGAAGATCATGCAGTTGTAATGCCTGCTGTTACCATTAAGTCAGAAAAATGTAAGATTTATGGAAATGCAGTAGACTACTAAGAAGAAAATGTTCGATAACTTTTTCAGAATTAATTCTAGTTTTATGTTTAAAGTGAAGTAGGAAGAACATTTGCAGAAGGGAGCTGGTCTTCTCAAAACCAAAGTGGGACTAGATTCGTGGCTGGACAAATCATGATGTTGAGGGGCACTATTTAAAATAAGAGTCTGAAAGGAAGCTGAGAATTGCTAGGAACGTTCAGGTCAGGTAATAGCACGTGTTGGTGATGTCGGTAACAGAAAGCTGGAGCTATACCTCAAAGCTGTGCTTAGATTTCATTGGGAAAGCTATGAGGGTTTTAAGCTTCCTCCATGAGCTGCTTCTCCTCTTGCCCACAGTGCTGGCAGCTTGCAGGATCCCTGGCTGCTACCCCACAGTACTGCTTCTCTGATGCTGCAGAAATGTTTTGGCATTGCATCGTCCTCAGGAAAAAAAAAAAAAAAAAAAAAAAAAAAGGGTTTTCCTTGGCTGTAGTCCCATGCTGTGGGCCCACCTGCACCTGCTGGCATGGTGTGGAGACAGGAGAGCAGGGAGGGGGTGTCTGAGCAGAACCCTCTCCCATCTCCTCTGAACGCACTGGAGCTGTGCCTGCTGGAAGTAAGCCAAGCTTGAAGAGAAGCAGTTGGAGTTTAGAAGCAATCTCTGGGAAAGAAGCTATTGCAAATAGCTCTTAGTCTACCACTGAAACTTAAAACTGCAAATTCTCTTGTAAAAAGTTTAGTTTTGGCAGAAAGAAAAGCAAAGCAAAAGAAAACAAAGGATGTATTTTTCCACTTGGAAGTTATTTGGTTTTAGATCTGTCAAAAAATGTAAAAATCTTCATGCTACTGGTCTGGAGAAGATCCTTCTTTATGCAGAGGCTGCTGAAACATCATCCGCTACATGGTCACTTGGGGATCTACCTTTTTTTGAAACACTTAGTATTGGTTACAGTCAGAAACAGCATGCTGGAAGAAATGGCACAGAGCTGTGAGATCTAGTTCAGCTGTTCTTAAATTTCACCAAATGAATAGCTGTGTCTGCAGTTCGGCTAATGAGCAACACAAGGCAAAGAAATGCCCTTGCCTTGCCTTAGAGATGCTGTGGGGTTTTCCAAGGATCGCACAGTGCACTTTTTCCCAAGTGGTGAATTACCTAATTTCAGTAAATTGCCTCCTTTCCAAGTTGTACAAGCAACTCTCTTTTATAGCTCTACAAGGACATACTGCCAGGTGTTGCACATAGTGCAGAAAATACATAATGATGCCAGTTGCTCCCAGACTAAAAAAAAAAAAAAAGCCCTCAACTTTTTTTGTCTTTTAAAAACAAGTAATTTCATTAATGTTTTTACAAGCCAATGAGCAAGCAATGAATATCTCCCTGCATACTGGTTTCAGGCACAGCTCATCCTTGTTAATAACTTCACATAGAAACATTAACAGCAGCTTTTATTATTCATGTTTTTGATCTACTTTGTGGAGGCAGAACAGCACTAATCACTTGATTTGACTTCCTCTGAAGTAGCTATTGTAAGGCTTATTTGGGAAGAAGATAAGAAGCATGAGATATCTTTGCTCTGGAAAGGGAAACAAAGAAAGAGTTGTATTGCATAAAACGCTAACTCATGTCTGTAATCTGTTTTCTTTAGGTTTTGTTGGTTTTTTTTGTGGTGGTGGTGGTGGTGGTATCAGTTAATAATAAGAAAGAGGTGTAAGCTAAATTTCATTCATATACAGAAGACAGAGAGGAATCTACTTGTCCAGAATGTTCCTGAGAGGTGATATTCTAGATACGTGCTCATACCTAATAGTCTGATTCTTGAGAAATACTGCTGTCAAACGTAGGTTGTTGTTACAGGCGCTGTGTGTACAGAAAATGCTTTCCAACTAATAGACACTCAGGAAAAAAGTGGGACTGCTAAAGTGGAGAGTAAGGCTCTGCAAGGCAGCACCCGACAGCCTAAGTCTTCCAAATATAGTCTGCATCATTCTACCTCATCCTCAAAATCCGTTAAATGTGCAGGTATAAAGATGAGCTTTTTAATGAGAAATGATCCTGGACTTCTGTAGGAATCTGATCTGGACTCAAAGCTGTATTAGCTTCATAAGACATTAATCACATAGTCTGTATCTCAGATAATTGCATATTTTTGACATTCATATGATACTGCTCTTTTACTGCACTTCTGTCATTTTTTTCATGGGACTATTAAATGCTATTGCTAGTGAGATAAATAATTCATGGTTTCCAAAGCATAAATGTGTGGTCACACTATATGAAGGCAGTGTTTTATGTAGCTGTGTTTTAATTCATGCTTTGTTACTTTTATTATTACTGATTTCTATTTTATAATAAAGCTACAGTTTGGGATCCAGAATAGGCATGTTTTAATTTAAACTGAACTGGTACTAGCACTCTGTTTGTCCTTTCCAGAAATGCCACCCTGCAAAATGCTGCTGTGCAGTTAATCCATTCCTATGTTTGAATGGCAGATACTACATGTATCATCTTGAAAGTATTAAGTAAAATGAGCACCTGGAAGAACTGAGTAACTATTAATATGTACAGAAACCTTCCCCATGAGTAATATAGTATCTGCAGATCTCTGGAAATGATTTATTTTAATGCAGCTTGAATGTAATATTTCTACTTGCAAACAAATTTGATCAAATGCAATAAACATAGTGCTGGAGTCTTAATGTAATTCTATTACTTATTAGCCAGCACATAAAACAGTAATGCAGATGCCTAACAAAAGGCAGAGTAGCTTCTTCAGCTTTGCTGATAAATATCAGTGTAAGTCATGTAAGTCTAATAATCAAGCAAAAAAGTAAGAGAAAGTAATATCCCTAGCCTTGTCAAAATATAAATGGAATATAGATGAAGGTTGATGCTTTGAGTAAAAATGCATGCTAGATTTAATGTAAGGAATAATGATTTAAAGCTGAAATTCAAAAACTAATAAAAACATCCTTTAATAGCCTGATATACAGTGTATCTTGGGAAATACAAGCTGCTCTGAAATAAAGATCGGACATAACTAGACCTGCCATATATTTGGGTTTTTTGTCTTACCACACCTTTATTTAAGTAAACTAGGGGCTAGAGTGTACCTGGGGGCTTTAAGTACAAGCAGCTACCATGTGATGGCTATTGGAACACTGAATCTAACAGACTGAGGAGAAATTTGATTCTTTTCTGCGGATCTTTCACCTTAGCTTTAATCATGGAACTGTAAAACTTTTAATCTCTAAAATGGCAATACTGTTAGATAGCTTGGAAAAGTGTTGGAAGGGGGGAAGAATTTTATCACAGCTCTAAAGTTACCAAATGCTTCTATTTCTGCAGAGTGTAGCTGGTGGCATAACTTGTTAGCCAGTACAGCACAAGTCGTGTGTGCTGATGGTTCTGAAGAGAAGATGAGACAGCAAAGGTAAGGGCTGTCGTACTAATCCTGGGTTATGTCTGCCATTCAAGGGGGTCCAAAGAAGGTTGTCAGCTATGCATTGCAAGAATATTAGAATAAATTATTGTGTGTGTCTGTGTGTGGAGTATTTAGGGGAAAAAACCACCCAACTTGCAAAAGGAAATTGAGTCCATTGTCTCTACTGTTTCAGTGAAGGGACTAGAATCTTTCTACATTTTATTGAGAAGAAAATACTTTTCCTGTCTGTCAACTACACGCTATTTTTGCAAACTTATCAGTACTTAGCGGTTGGAATCAATGAGACTGAAACTGTTTTGTGAAACACGTATTAAAAAAAAAAATTTTAAAAAATTAATTTTGTTTAATAAAAAGTGTAACACCTCCTGACTTACAGAAAGGATCTCAGATGAACAGAATAAAGCCCATCATCGTCACAGTGGAAATTCATGTTGACTTTACTAACAGGAGGGTCCCACCCATTGTGAAATCAAAGGAGTAATCAAATCAAGAGAGATTAAGTTTCCTCCAGATCATGCTGACAGAAGAGCTCCATTCTGCTTGAAGGAAACATAAATGATCTGGAACTTTTTCTCTTCTCCACCCCTCTTATCATGCACAGCTTCTGAGATTTGGGAGCTCTTGCTAGCTGTTTCTGATTAGGATGCAACATCTCAAAGTAATTTCATGTTTATATTCTTCCTGAAGGGCGTTTCAATAATATACTGGAATAAAAGAAAACAGCATGAGTCTGACAAGGGAACTTACTGCAACTTACTGCTATTCTTCTCTATTATCTGTCTGCTTTCGAACATACTCCAGCCATAAGTAACTTTTCACTGTCATGTGCCTCAGCAGCGTGGTCATTATCTTCTCCAAATGTACGTAACTACGTGTTTGTATTCTGTTGGGTTTGAACACTGGTGTATATGTAAGACTAGAAAAGGGGTCATCATCTGCAGAAGTCCTATGTATGAAAATATTATTCAGTTCTGTCGAAATTTTTCATTCAGTGTCTGTGTTTGTTGTTTTCTTTGAAAATTTTACCTGTTTTGACTCAAAAAATACCCATTTGTTCTCTAATCAGTTTTAGTTCTAGCTTTGGAGAAACTGCACAATGTCAGCAACTAATCTGTTATGTTGTATCTCAAATCTTTTCAGTTGTGTGTTGCATGGTGAAGTGTACTGGTTACTTTTCAACTGAGAACTTGAGGAATTACCTACCTGGGCAGTGCCCCAGAGTTAAGGACATGACATGCTACAACAGCACATACAGCTGTTCCCCAGTCTACCCAGAATTATAATTTCTGTTATTAGGTGCAAATCACCAAATTATGTACTTTGTATAGACAGATTGACATTTGATAACAGATATAGACATTTGATAACAGATCTAGGACCCCTTGATTAGTCAAGGTCATGATATGGGAAGGTCCACTGAAAGCAAATGAACTACACAGCATGTACGTGTGTATGTATGAATGTGTGCGTATAAATGTCAGACTTGAATGTGGGTAGGTTTTGTTGGTATATTGTCTTAAACTGCTCTCAGTATAATCGCATGGATTCTGTCCTACAGGCTGCCAGAAAGGAAAATCATTGCTATGTAAAATACTCAGCAGGATTAGTTCCATGCTCAAATAATCTAGCCAAATATCCTCCCTGATGAAACAAATTTTCTGCTCTTGTTATTTCCAAAAGTAAAACGTAACTTTACATAGCAGCTCTAGAAAATGGAGGAGAACGAGTCCACATTTCAGAGAAGTGTGTGATTATATCATTTAATCTGAGGAGGCCAAACCTCTCAGGAAGATTGTATCTGAGTCTGTGAGACTTGGCAAACCTCAGAGAAATGTTTCTGCATTTTCTGTTAAAAGCAGAAATATTCTTCCATTTTTCTGTTGGCCAAGTAAATGAATCTAATTTCTTGTCAGAGAAAAAGGAAAGAATAGCCTGGCCTAAAACGATTGGTTTAGTGTGTTATATTTTATATCATAAAAATGAAGAACTTGATAAGGTTTACTTGTAACTCACCTTTTCAATTTTAGCCTTCACACTGGCAAGTTTACCTGAAAATCAGTATTTTACATTGAAAAAATACATTCTATGTCAGTAATAGTCTCGAGCAATATAGATCTTAAAGAGAAATGCCAATGCTTGCCAGGTAAATATTTGTAATGAATAATCTGTCTGAACCTCAGGAAAACTGCAGATCTGGAAGCAATGACTAGCACCTCCGGTGGTGCTCTTCAGCAGCCATTCTTCCCCTGCTCCCTTGGTATTTTCGTTCATTATGTTTACCACAGGGCTGCATCCTTACTCTTCCTTTGGCAACTCTGACTTTTCTTCTTGCACATGTTAACCCTCAGCAAAGAAGCAGCTTTTAGGCAGCAATTACACCAGCTGCCCTGCAGGAGTAGGGCACTTATTATAGAGCAAAGCATGCCAGGTACTCTGGCAGCTTCCTATTGGTCCCAGTTTGTCATGTGTAAATAAAAAGATGTGATAGGATTTTATTTGAGCAGGGTAGGCATCCACAGAGCAGCAGGTGTAGAGACAGGCAACTGTTTCTCATCTCTACTATAATTTTATCTGGGGTATGTCACTAAATTTTCTGTGTTCCAAGCACTTCTGTCAAATAAAGGTGTTCATACCTGCCTGTGTCTGGTAAAACAATTCAGGATCCATAATACATAAAGTCTTCTTGATCCTGTATTCAGAGGAGGCAGCTAAATGATGGCTGGATTCTTCACGCTCTTGAATAGGAGAGCTGAAAGATTTAATCTTAAATAACTGGTCATTTGTTCCCACTATGAACCTGGATTGTCTCTTCCAGGGAGATTGTGCTGGAAACAAATCCTTAATTGTTGTATTCTGCATCCATACCTGTAAGGTCTCAAAATATCCTGCTGTTAGAGTACTAATCTCTCCTGAGACAGACTGTCCACCAGTTCCCAATTTTTCAGTCCCACATAAACTCGGGTTTGATATGAAAGTCACTGAAGTTATCATGAAGACAAAGTAGAATACTTCTCTTAGGTCATGGTGGCAAATTGGAAAGTGGAAATTGGTTTTGTATTTAAAATTACCATATTCTCACTCTGTACTTAAAAACCAGGTCATTCTACTCTACATGTAAAGTAACACAGAAGGTTTAATCTTCTCGAAAACCTATGACAATTACCATTGGAGAACATAAGTCAGAATATATTTTAGTAGGGAGCTTTGCTGCAGGTGCTTGAAGGTTCCAGCCAAATTTTATAAAGAGAAATTATGTCTCATTCTGAAGAAAATGAAGAAAAAACAAAACCCCAGCCTCTCTTATCAGAGTAGAGAAAAACATTCAGGTTACATATTGCTTGTATTGAAGTGTTTTGATTATCCTTGCAATTTTATGGAGATTAGAGCTTTTCTGTAGTGTATACCTTGAGACAGATTTTTTTGCATCACAGTCTGAAAGGAAATGTTGAAACAATGAGAACTTCAATACAGGTCTCCCCTACTTTTGTATTTATATATGTATGTGTGTATATGCATGTATAATTTTAAGGTACTGCTTGTAATGAAAATCAATACTGTTCCCCCAGCCTAGTTAAATTGTCATTACACTTTTCAAATCCTTTTGGGATAAAGATCATCTTTTTTGTAGTATGAGTTTACAGCCCCAGTGCAATACAACCTTTATTATGACTGGTGACCGTAGGGCTACCTCAGCTTAAAGAACGATAATCAGGGGCCTTTTAGACTATTAAAAGAGAAGAAAGATGAGATTATTTTTTTTCCCCAGTATGTCCGATTTGCTCAGTGTTTTACACGGTAAGGAAATCACAAGAGGGGGCAATATATTTTTTCATTCCCCAGTTAGTCCTGTCCTTCTGCTCCCTGGCTGTAGTGCTGCCAATCAGCCATCGCTGGTTTAATTTCATAATTTCAGCTCTTCAGCCCTACCTGCCAGTTGCAGCTGCCGAGCCACGCACTCTCTGTGTTGGCTCTGTGGGTGAGCAGAGCAGGAGAAAAGCTGCCAGTGCCACCCAGCAGCAGTCTAGAAGGGAGTGCTTTCTGTTAGCTATCCTTTCTTACCCTGCCACTGCCCTTCCCTGTTCACATGGCCCAGCGCAAGCACATGTGCCTCTGTCGCCGACTGGACACAGCCTGGAGGAGGCAAGACCTATCCGGACCATATAAAACATCTACAGCTTGCAGGCCAATTCCTCTCCCTGCTTTCTGAGGGTATCGCATCTGCCCCTACCTTTACGTAAGGATCTGATCACCGACTTCCACTTAATTAGGCAACAGGTTTTGAAACGTTTCCTTTGCTTTCAGAAAATTCACTGTGAATCGTGAGACAAACAAGATTAAACAGAAATGCTCCATGGCTTATCATAGGCTTATTAGAAAGCAAATTTTAAGAAGTATAACAAGTTTGGAATAGAAATTCCATGTTTTCCCAAGGATAGAAAAAGAAGGAAGGAGACTGAAACTGTCTGAAGAATTTTATGTGCTTAATGATTCTACCACTGATAAGTGAATATTTTTAGTGGAGATTCAGAGCTGTAATTGCTTGGCAAATAAAACAAGAAGTCTGTGCATAACAAGGACAAGCAAATACATTTTACAAAATTAATATGATACCGTGTTTGTGCTCTGTAATGATAATGTGCAGCATATCCTGGCCCTGGATCCAGGGCTCAATGTCGAGTGTAGTGACAACCCTATGGTCCATTTCAGAAAAAAAAAATCAGATTTTTGCACAGATAAGAGAAGATCAGAGTTTGATGATGGTGCTTTGCTTGAAACTCCTCGTGAGGAATAAAGGAGATTTACTTATGTCTTTAAAAAAACTCATTTTCACTTTGTGTAGCACATTGAGAATATTGCATAGCTTAGTTTTTTTCTTCAGTTTGCTTTAGCACATGTTTTTTTCCCCTTTAGCAAGCAGACTCCTTACTCTAAAGAATTTAGAACCAGATTGTTTTCCAAGCAGGGAATAAATAATTTAGAAGGATATGTCATACAGGAGTGAGTTTAGACACAGACATTGTGTTGTATTTCTCCATGTTACCAAAAGCAGTAGAGAAGGCCACCCACACTGAAAGTCCAAGTACAGTGTTCAAAACTCATAAATTGTCTTTAGCTTTTTGTGTAATGCGTCACAATGTATTTTCATGTGTCTGTGGCACCATGGCTGCTTGTCAGGTACGTGGCACTTTATGATTTAAAGTACAACTGTGAGAAGCCATGAAAAAAGTCTGTGTTGCCAGCAAAGCTGGTGAAAAATATTTTTCAGTCTGGTTAGAAAGAATTAGTATATTGTGACAAGGCACTGGGATGAAATGGTCCAGAACCAAAAGATTGGAAGGGATTTCACCAAGTGATTGAGTAGGTTTCCAAAGCACATGCTCTCATCCTGAGAAGCGAAGAGATGACATGGGAGCAGAGAGAGTGGTCTTCAAAAAACATGCTGGGAAGACTCTTGAGGACTGCAGATCCCTAGGTCCTGTTTCGCCAGATCAGTTGGCCAAAGCTGTGACTTGAAGTAGAAAGTGTGCAAAATTGAATCTTGTGATTTCAAAGGCTATACATGCAAGTATGTATATGTACATACATATGTATGTATGCATGTAGACACGCACACGCTTCAAAACAAACCAAACAACACCCCCACCAAGTTCTTTTCACCAAATACCAACTGTCCTCCTTGGGATGTCACATGGACTACTCTGTCCCTCCTGATGCGAGCCGTGCCAGGAACACTCGTTGGAGGCAGAGCCTGGTGAGATCTCTGCACGGTCTGAGTTCTGGTTTAGGACTGGATGTGAGATGTAGTAAATTGGCTGGCTTTAGAAGTGCAAAGGAGACTCTTTTGTTTTTATTCTATCTTGTCCTAAAGATTCAAGCAGCTTTTCCTTTTTCATACTGGTCACTTTACAGCCAGTTTGGAGAGAGGGGAGACCTGAGTATTGCTGTTACAGCTTCTGGGGGGCTTCCAGCTGTAATGAAGGTCTTGCCTGGACCCCAGGCAGGGCAGCCTGCTAGTCTTCGACCTGAACCACCGTTACGGCTGACACGCTGTGGAGGGAAGTACGGGAGGCGAGTTCCCACATCCACCTTCTATACAGTGACTGAATATTATTTTGTTGTATTCCTGAAAACGTAATCCTGTAGTTGAGGCTGAACCAGTGTCCTACCTGAACCATTGATATTTTACTGTAAACACATGCAATAACACTGGCTCTATTTTTACTTACCTATGTGAAATCATCCTGGCTGTAGGCCAAGAGAAAATAAGACAAGCAGTACTTGAATCTCCGTGAATGAATCATGGGTTTCCCTTGTCTCGGTGTTTTACTGTTTCAGTGATTTGAACTACCTAATACTTTGGCAATTAAATACCATCAGAAAAAAATTAGGAAAATATGGAAAATCACTTGGGGTATTGCTTCTGAGCTAAGTACTGATACAGCTAAAGGGATGTTATCCTCGCACAATCAGACCTGTGAAGTGATAGCATTAACAGCAATTTAAGCAGCCATTCTTTTTTAAAATAAGTGAATCCAGACTGATTTTACCTAACCACACTTTATATAGTACAGCAGTAATTTTCTCACCTCAATATTGGACAAGTTCTACATGCAGTACTCCTACAGCCAAAGCTGAAGCAAGGTAGTTCTTTTTTGTTTTAAAGGGGCTTGTGTCATGAATTACTTCACCTTTTACCTTTTATTAACAAGAAAAAAAGATAAAAATAAAGGAGAGGACAGGCACTGAATGCACCGAGAACATAACAGGAATATTGCCTGAGAAGAAACACTGAAATGCAGCAGTCCTTGTGCCAGAAGGATTTTCAAAGTGATCCACAGCTGTGTGGTTGAAATCTTCTGTCATGTCTCCAGCAGAGATGGAAAAACAGACAGAGGATCCATCCTTCATACTTTAGAGTTCTGCAGCTCAAAAGGAAGGCTGTGAGATGCCTGATTCCAGTTTTCATTGCAGGCCAAGAGGGCAATTTTGCATTCCTCAGCATCATGGCAGCAATAAAAAGAGCATAAGGAGGAAAGAAATAGGTATTTAATACCTTTAAAAAAATCATATTGACACATACTTATTTTCCACAGTATTTTCTGAGATTTGTGCCGAAATGGAAGCCTTTTAATAAAACAGTTGATAACTTGCCATAAAAAAAGGTATAAAGAAAATCCATTTCAGTATATGTTCAGCCTGCTATGTGTGTGACTGAAGGGAAGAGTAATGTTTGCCAAAGCAGACTAGATAAAAGCAAAAAAACCAATAAAACGCAAAGCTTGTTTCTAATTAGCACTTATTAACATGTACTTTCGTAGCTGTGGGTGGGTTTTTTTGGCATAGATTCGAAAATACTTGTTGCAACAGGAGTATGAGGCCCCTGTGTTTTCTAGGTAAGCCTTACACAGGTAGTTTCCAATTCCTGAAGCCAAGTGCTTGGCACTATTCAAGAAAGGGATTTGCTACATATAGGAAGAGCAAGAATAGAATTGTGCAGCCATATGAATTGGAATTTTTTATAGAAGGGGGTGTGGTTCCAAACTGTTAAAAGCCCTCATACTTTCTATAACAAACCAGCCTTCAAGTAATTTGTGTGAGAAGGCAGATTACCTGCAGAAAAATTATTCGGTTTTACCCTGATTTGATAAGATTTATTACTGGCCTCTGTGACTGATGCTCAGTTAAATCAATGACTACTGGCCTAATCCAGCACGTCATCTCCCACAGTTCTGTTTTCCTATATTTTCCTGTATATCAAGCTTTTCATTAGGTCAGCTGGAGTTCACACAAAAAACCCTTCATAGGGTTGGATTGAAGGTGCTTTGTTTAATTTTGTTGGATGAATGGCTATCTCTATCACCAGGCACAACTAATCAAATATTTTGTCAGCTTTCTAGTCAACTTGTGGTTCCTAGCAGCTGCTGTGAATTAATACCTTTTGCAGTAGGAAATATGGTAAACGCATAAACCAAAAGATAACTACAGAGAAAATCACCTCCCTGTTCTATTTTAATAATAATAACAAGGTGTTTTGGGTGGTGTTCTTGTTTTGTTTTGTTTGTTGGTTGTTTTGGTTTTTTTTTTTTCCTTTATAGCAATGTATGAGTTTAATTATAACAAAGAAAATAAAGCTTTCCTTTCTACTCCAGAGCTGGAGATCACACGTTTTGCTTTTCAAATTGATAAAATTCTATTATTTTAAATACATTTTTATCTTCCTCTGGCAAAGAAAACATTGTGTTTAGCATAGAAATCCTCCTCCGTGTGGTGTCTCCAAATGGACTCCATCCAAAACCTCCTGAAGTCAACAGAAAAATGTTCATGCTCTTCATTTGATATTGGATCAAGTCTTATTTTAGCTATGACCAAGATTGCTTTCACATTTCAGGCATGTTTCTGTATAGTATAGATTTGCATGTAAAACTGTACTTACCAAAATACTTGAAATCAGTAAATAAGTAGTCATGAGGTGAAGTTTTCTCTAAATGAAGTAAAAGGAAAATTCCCGCAGGTTTTCAGAAGGTCAACATTTCGTTCGTGCTCTGGTTATTTGCGGGCAGGGTGGGATGGAATGTTTTGGGGTTTTTTTTTAGTTTTGTCCTTTTTCTCCTCATGAACTGACAAAATGAGCTACGTTTGTATTACCATGTATAGGGAATTAAGGCACACAATTTCCATTAAGAATGATCTGTTACCTAAAAAAAATGTTAATGTTCTTATTTCTGCTTTATTATTCTTCATTACATTGTTAATAGTAATGGAGTTGCACGCCTAATTGCACCCTAATGAAACCTTGTCCTTTTATCTATGGTTAGGAACAGATCCATGGACTAGATGTTAGTAAGAAAATAACTTCCAGAGGAATGGTGGAATCCCTTCTGAGACCTCTAAGGAGAGAAAACTAGAGAAGCTACTTGTTTATCACAGCTTTTCTTTACTGTCCTTTTCTCTAGCAACTTACAGATCAAAGTTAAGTTTCACAGCTTGCATTTAATGAACTAATTTGGATTGGGTCTTGTATTAAAATGCCGAACAGGACATTTTCTATTTTCTATTTGTATTTTAGTCTTTCTGTACCGGAATCATCCAGCAAACTTTAGATGGCTTTAATTGCATGCTGATTCCCAGTTCTGTATGCAGAGTAGGACTGTATGTTCTTCAACCATACTTAGAGGACTGGCTGTCTTTTACCCCAACCTGGTAACAGAAGAGCTAAGAGAGCTGTCAATTATTTTACAGCAATTGCAGATAACTGTCTCTTGTGGTGTTAAAGGGAGGTGAAACATGCTATGTTTTTAAGAGGAAAGACGAATATTTGCTACTAAGGGGTGCAAGGAGCTGGAAATAGATGCTACTGCTACTCTCACAAAATAGAAAAATCCAGAGACTTGTAGCAGTCTAGGTAAAGCTGATGAATTAGTGGTGATGATGAAACCTTGTGTTGCATGGAGGATGCAGCTAGCCGAAAGTGTTAGTTTTATACTTGTGAAGTTTTCTCTGTATTATGCTATGACTTCCTGTGGATTTTTAAATTATAATCCTGTTACGTACATTCGAACAGGTTCAAAACATTCTTCCATGCAAGTGGCTATAGAAAAACTATGCATTTCAATAAGGACTGCAAAATTCTGTCCACAGTGAATGCTTCTATGCCCCTGAAAATTGATTATTCCACTCTGTATATTTTCCCAAGCCACTTAAGTGCATCAGATAGTTATAGATGTTTGACATGCTAAGTGATGGTCTGGCCAGAATAGCACTTGTGTGAGGTAAGTGAATTGTTTCCAGTAAACTTGGCACATCCATATTGTTAATAAGCTACCACCTACCTTAAAAATGATCAGTCAATTTGTTGCATGACATTTTTGGATTAAGTGGGTTGTACGGATTAATTGTGTTCATTCTAAATATGTCATTGATATTTTTTTCTAAATGACCTGTCCTTGGGTTTTTTTGACTTCTTCATAACTGATTTTCAGTGTATAAAGCACTTACTGTTTAATGCTTATTGCAAAATAAAATTATAAAAAGCAATAGATTGTGAGGAATTTTTTGCAGTCTGTCCTTCTTCATCATAGTGTTTGCAAACAGTTGTGCCTTACCTGAAATAGAGATTATTGCCAAACTGTGTAGGAAACCAGAAATAAGGTCAACACTTTTTTTTTTTTTTTTTTTTTTTTCCCATGGTGAATTAATTAGTGATCATTTTCAGAGCTCTAGTGGGACATCACTAAATCAGCTGGTGAGGTAATAACTATGAACTTCCTGATGAATAAGTGATTTCCTTCTCAAAGTTGCTGTAAGCATAGGGAAATAACTAGGAAGAGGAGTGGGATTGACATGAAATTTTGTTTAAACTGTTGATCATATTATTCCATTTCTCTTGTTCTCATAGTTCCCTTCATTGGAAAATATGCTAGAGACATACTGTCATTGCAACAGATAGTGGTGAGAAAAGAGCGACTTGGAAAGCTTGAAATACTTCAGCCTATCTGTCAGTGGCCAAAGATAGCTTGACAGAATTGTGTTTCTGCTTGGTCTGAGGTATAAGTCACAATTTCAAAATATCTCAAGCACAGCCAGGACAAAGTACTAGGGTTTGATTTTCCTGATATAAGCCCAAAGCATCTCAAGTCAGGTGAAGGTTGCTGACTTTTTGTTTAATAGCTAAGTGACAGGAGATTTGGGTTATCTTTTCAAAAGCTGAGAGCATATCCGAGAGGTACAACTATGTGTTCAGTCTGATAGTTTAAAGAAAATTTGTTATGCTGGAAGAGTAATTTTTTTTAAAAAAAGTTTTGTACTAGTTTCTTAGCTTTTGTCTTGTTTGGTTCTTTCCTATATTTAATCAGATTTGGGGTCACGGGCTTACATGAGTGAGCAATCTCCTGCTGACTTCCATGTAGATTTTGCTGATGAGAAGACACTAGTGTTTGTGGAGTACAGCTCCATGTTGAAGGGCTAAAATCATTAGTGCTGAAGTCTATTGATCCAGCAACATGAGTTGCTGATGCAGTATAGAAATAGTCAAAATATTTATGGCCAGAGCTTTGGCATGTCCATCTGACTCATCCTGCTTTGCGATATTTAGAACAGAAAACTTCTCCAATTTCCGAGGCATGTAACGTTTTGTTCTGCAGCATTAGTCCTTTATAAAAGACTGAAGATATTTTCTTAATTTATTCTGGGTAACGGGAAGTTGCCATATCTTATGACATCTTTAAAAAGACCAATCGTACTTTTAATTGCTTAATTAATCACAGCATGAAAGGGACACAATCTTCAAGGACATTTACTTTTTTTTCTTGCCTGCAAAGTTTGGTTGGCTGCTTCCTTTATCAAAGCTAGTTGTTTGGTAGTAGAGATGCTTGTTGACTGATCAGACAGACACAAGATCATCACTGACAGTCTTAGTTTAAGATGACTGACCTATAAAGCCTAGCTAGATATTTCTAGCCCCATCGGTGTGGATGAGCACATGTGATCTCCACCCCAACTGTCAGAATATGCCCTTCTGTTTCAGCCAAACATAGATTAAAAAAAACCCCACAAAGATAAAATATAACAGAAAGCCTAAATGCAGAGATGAGCATCTTGCCAAATGGGGGACTGCCTATTCTGAGAACAGCCAAGGATTCAGGTTCTCTGTATTGGTCAATGGACTCATTACTTCTCACCGCTGAGAAACATGCTGCTTTCTTTGTCACACAACCTGTCTCATCTCATTAGCACACTGACTTGAACATGTTGACAGCATGTAATAGTTTTTACTACATATGCTAAGAAGTGATTTTAAACCAATTTGCTGTTTTCTTTGTAGGCAGAGTGTGACTGCTGATTATTGCTAAGGTCCCCTAGAAGTTATTCCTTTGCCACCATTCCTATAGGTAAAATATGATGCTGTGAAACGGATGATACAATGCACCAGCATGCTTGTTTCTTTCTCTGTATGTTAATGAACTCCCACTCATTCCCAACTGGAAGCTCGGTACATTGTGGTGAATGCATTCAGACTGAATCAACGTTCAGTGACTCAACAGCCAGCTTCCACATGGGCTCATTGTTTCTGTGAACGCTATTAAGGCATAGCTAAATCTCAGACCTTGAAGTTTAAGATTTTCCAAATACATCGTCTGCATCGGATAAACATATTTAATTGTTAAGGCTTCATTCTTCTCTTAACATTTATGGGGTGATCAAAGCTTTCAAGAAAGTCCTACCTGTCCATTCTATGTGTTTACTATTACTAGTAAGAATCTCCCCAATTAGCAACCTTAAATAATGAACTCTGTATTTAGTTGTGACTTAATGTTTGAGTGCTAGCCAACATGCAGAGAAGAAATATTAAAAAATAAATGTAAAAACACTTTTCAAATTGTCTCATCTCTGATAGCAAATTGCCTGTAAAGAGCTGCTTTAAGCATTGGTGCTGTTTTTTCACATTATTGCTGCTACATTTAACCTTCTGTCCCCTTTCTAGACTCTGTATCTAATGGGAGACTGGCATGTACTAGAAAGCTGTTAAACTTCTCAAGTCCTGTGGTAATACTTTGGCTCACTGGTGGTGGGTGATGTTCTTTGCACTGTTGCTGTAAGTAGGAATCTCAACAGCAAAGTTAAGCAGACACATTATTTTCAGGCAGGACTAGGAATACTTCAGTTCTGTTGGGGAACTGCTTGTACTTTATTTTTTTCTCTGGAGAACCCTACAAAAAAGTTTTTATATGAGGTTGGGTTTTGCCAAGTTACAAAAAATATCTTCCTCCCTCACCAGTGAACACTTTGACTTATTGGCAACTACCACGACAAATTAACTATGTAAGTGTTCTCATGAAAATTGTCATGAAGTCAGAGGGACTCTTCAGGAGAAAAGAGATGCCAGTTGTAACTTTCTTGTTTTAATGTCTGCTGAGAATAGAATTCTTTTTAAGGTTTAAGACCTTACTTAGGCCAATGAATCCCACTTTAGTCAAATGGCTACCGGATACCTCAGGTTATTGCTGTGGAGTTATTTTTGGGAAAGGGATTGAAGTGTTCTCCCAAAGCCTGTATTTGAAATGTTTTCATTATTCCTCTGAAGCATCTGGAAAGAGTCAGAATTTTATTTGCATTATGATATAAATATGTTTTTTTGAGAAATAGACCTAAATGATTAACCTGCAAATAACAAGCAAGAAGTGCTTGAGAAGCTGGAAGTCCATGCTGACAAATTATACAGTACTTCTTATCTCCATAAAAGTTTGTGTGTATAAAATTAGACCTTTTATGTCTCTGATTTATTTTATCTTGAGTTAATTTTTGGAAATATGTTATGATCTGAGGCTGGCAAGCCTAGTAAGTTTGGAAAAGTAATGTTTGTTCACTTACTTGGCGGATTGTCAAGTTCTAAAGGTAGAAAGCAAATATCCCATTTGGATACGTGCATTCACAGCTCTCGCCTGTCCATTGAACTTGCTGGAGTCACAAGTGCCTGTACAATACCCACGTAGCTGAGTGGAGTCTCCTTGCTGGTGCCTGACTGCACTGGATTTATTAGTATGCAGTCTTCAAACATGCATTTAAGTCCTCTGCTTAGTGCTGTTTTGAAAGCTGACAACCTTGGGTCACAAATAGGGATTGTCATGTGCCCCTGAGTACCAATGACTATTTTATTTTGCTGCTTCAACATTTTTGATTCAGCTTCCTCTTGTTATATCTAATTCAGCTGGTAGCCTGTGGCTCCAAGCTGCTGTCATTTGATTTAACCACTCACAAATCAGTTAAGTCAAAATTAATTAATGAATTCCTGTTTCCTTCCTCCTGAGCTTTCCTAAATAATTCATTTTTAATTTACTCAAAGTACTAAAAACATTTGGCTTGGCATTATTTGTCCAAGGTGACTATGAAAATGGAACTGCTCAAAAAACCATTTGGAAAATGGTGCTTTTGAAATGCTTACAAAGTTGTTTTAAAATGCCTGGTTTTATTATAGACAAGGGGAAAAATATAAGTCTTACTTTCAGAAGTGATAGAAACTGAATAAAAAAATAAATATGGTGTAATATCTTATTTTCCCATGTGGTGAAATGGCTCTTGGGAAAAAAAAAATAATAATAAAAGATGGACTTTATTGACTCTCTTGAAATTAAAGACACACTTGACAGCAGACACTCATCAGAGTATATCACTAGTCTTTTATCTTCTGTGGCACACCATAGGTAGAGAATATGCACACTACACACATCATATGAAGCTAGTAATTGTAGGGTCATTAAAAATTGTATTTTATTTTACAGATTTTTTTTTTTTTTTTAAAGAATAGAAGAAAGGCATGCACAGCAGCAGGGGAGCCTGTAGCTGCTTCCATCTTGGGCTTTCTAAAATGAACTTGACCTTTCAACAATGCCAGGATGATTTCTGTGACATACCAGCAGCAGAAGAAAGAGGAACTCAAGAAATATTAAAGGAGCTTTCAACAATGAGTGAACATGAGCTTAGAGTAGTACTTGGCCCCTACTGATTTATTTTTTATTTAAGTAGTAGCTTAATCACAGTTGGTAACTGTGATTTCTGAAAGACAGTTGATAGCTAAAGTTACTGAAAGATGAGTCAGATTTCCTAGGTAATTTGAAACCTGTATTTTTTTAAGGTAAAGGTTCCTAATCCAAGTCAGGTGAACACTGCCAAATGCTGCTGGAGTCCGCGCAGGTTATGTTCTGCTTTGATTCTTGTCTCATAGTTTGCTTTTTGAGCTAGCTGGAGATATTATTCTATCTTTTTAATCTCCATGGAGGAAAGAAGAAAATGAGTGCAAAATATACTTAAAAATGAACTAAAGGAGCATATCATATGATGGCATTATTTCATAATACTTATTTTAAAGTCCACTGTAATTCCTCTGCTGAGTTTGGTTCCCTGTATGGGATGATGCAGAACTGGATGATATGTGCCAGAGGGAAGGACATTCTAGGTAGTTTGAGGTGCAAGAGCTTAGCAAACACCCACATTTTGGACAGTGTTTTTGGTTTTATTTCCTCTGTGCCCTGCAGTGAGGGAGAGGTGGTCGGTGTCGTGCCGGTTCATGTGTCCACGTGGGGAAATTAAGAAATGCTGAACCATGTTAAGAGCGTATGTTAGGTAAAATGCATCAAACCTGGTCTGAAGGGGAAAGATATGCCTGTTGGCAATGAAGCAGCTTTTATTTTGTTCATATTACAGTAAAAGAAAATAAGCTGCTTAAAGTTAAAGGCTTTTTCTTAACCATCACACTTTTAGTTAGTGACAGGCTTTTTGTAGCTTAGACTATTCATGTAGAGGGATAACCTTGGTAGATAGTTAAGACTGACCTCTTGAAATTCAGGGCATGCCCTGATCATCATTCCAGATGATTTGTCAGATATCTTGTGTAATCATGCTTAGAAAAATCCCAAAGCATATTTCTGCACCTATTTACAAGTGCTTAAACAGCTCTACATGGTTTCAGCCATGCAGACATTTGCAATGGAGGTGTAAATACTTGCTCTGATGTTGTTTAAAGCACCATTTCTATAGCGTAACGGAGATCTGTCTTCTGCAGAACTGCTGTCAGTTTGATAGTGCTTGTAAAGGATATGTATCGCTGAGAAGTGAGGCTGTATGTAATTAGAGTATGACATCTTCAGGGAAGCATTTGACTTTGTTTCATTTAATTTTATTTTGGTTTTACATGCAAAAAAGTTAAAGATGTTCAACTAGATGTTCAGAAGGAATAGCTTCCACTGCTTCACTGATACACTACGTCTCCTTCCCATGAAGAAGATGATCCTGTGGCTTTTCCAGATTTGAGTTCTCAGCCACTGTTGATGTAATTGTTGGCAAATCAAAAGGAAAAAATTAAGCTGTTCCTATTCTGTGGTGTTTACCATCAATAAAGAGGAGGTATGTCTGGCATCTTTGCTTTCTCAATCACTACAGTCCAGCCCAGCCCTTGAAAGAGTAGACTGGCACAGGGACACTGAAGAGAAGCCAGGCCCATGTTCAGACATTTTATCCCTGTGTAGCTACTCTAATATCCGTATGATTTCCCCTTGGAAAACAGAACATCTGCTCATTTGAAAGGCTATAACTCTACAAATTGCCCTCTAACCAAAGACGTTAAAGATGACAGTTGTTTTGTAGGAAATTTCAAAAGATATATATTTGTTTATGTGTTGGAAGAAGAAAATTATGACAAAGCAATGGTGGGTTTTTTGGATGTTATGGATGTACAAATACTGTATTCTTTGGGTGTTTTGCAAATAGTTTTGAACAGAAGTAATATTTTTTCCCCTGCAATTTTTGTTAACCTGAAACCTTTAAAAAGAGGGAAAATTTCATCAACATTTTTCATGTCTTCAAAAACCTACTTCTCATAAAAAAACCTTTGATCACTTATCTGCACCCATTTTTCTTCCACTTACGCCCATCTGAATCAATAGTAATTTCCTCTTCTACTATAGAAACGGCCTCTGGAGCTGTGCTGAAATTTGTTGCTTTGGTTTCACGTGGTTATGATGAGCTCTGCATACTTCTGTGTGTCATCCATTGCCAACGTGCCACATGTGTGCCAGGTTGCTCAGGGAGCCACACTTAGCTGGGAGCAGGTGCTGACCAGGGCAGGAGCCGACTCCTAACCTTCTTCCCCAACTGTTACACTTCTAGCCTGACTCAGTGCAAAATGTTTTAAATTCAGTTACTAGATCTGGCATTCAAATGGATTTTGAGCCTGAGGCTCGGAGCAGTTTTCTGCCACCTTCCAGCAGCACCCGCAGAGAGATGGTGCTCCTCACGGCTGCCTCTCCAGAGGAGAGTTTGGTTCTGCCCCTGGGCACCCTCCTGCCGTGGCCTGGCAAGCTGCCTGGTATCATTGAGGACTCCCTGGATGGCTCTAGTTTGTTCGTGCACTTGAATAGTTTGTGTGCAGCTCAGTATATTCAGTACAATTTTGAAACTGCAGAAGTTCCTTAGTTTTTCTTTGTACATCCTTTTCCAGTGTTCTACCTGGAGTTGCCTGCACAACTCTTTTCTCTCCTTGGTCCTTGCTTTCATTCCTAAAGGAGGCCTGGAATCACCCACTGGCTTTACTACCTGAACAAGAAATTGGTAGCTGTTTGGCTTTATTCAGGAGATACTATTTTACTGATGCATTGTGATTTTTTAGAGTGGCTGCATATATAATGTTTTAAAACCAAAATGGCAGAAATTTCTTATGTTATTTATATTTTTTTGAGTAAAAATAATTATAACTTTTAGTAGGAATAGTTCTTAAATAAATATCTGTATTAATAATCAATTACTCAGTGGGAACTAATTGCCTGTCACAGTGATGTGCAGCATGAGACACTGCTTTGAGTGCAATAAATAGCAGGCTGTTCCCATAAACATATGCTGAAATCATAGGCACTGAGTAATGAAAATCATGCATCATAAAGAGAACAGTATGGTAGAAGTTCTGCAAAACAACCTTAATGTATCACAGATTCTGACTTGGCAATTACAAAACACATAGCTGCAGTGGAGCAGATTCCCAACTGGCATAACTTGCTGTAATGTCATCAAAGCTGGTAACTACCAGTTTAGAATTTGGGTGAAGACTCTGAAGTTCCTGTCACATATGTCAAAGTGCTTTGAGGTGCATTCTGCAGGAGTTTCTAGATTTGGATGCTCAGCTGTTTTCAATGCTGTTGCTTTCAGTGCTCACCTTTTGACTTCGCACTGAATTGGAATATCTGAGTTATGTTCAGCTGCATCTGGGACACAGTTTGTGCTTTGCTTATCAGCCCCTTTCTGCCAAGAGCAGTACCTCTTTGCTTAGCACACGGGCCAAGACAGCACTACGAATCTACCTGGAATCCCAGACTGTGTTAGTGGAAGATCTTAATTTCTTTCACAGTTATGGGCTTTGTCTGCTTTGGAATAGACTTCTCTTTACTTGGTATCTGGTACTCCTTCTGTTCTACACAGGGTAAAAATTAAGACTAAAATGGACTGATCCCAAAAGTACTGCCATCCAGGACTGCTTCACTCAGCTGAGCCTTCTTTCAGTGAACATTTACGGAGTCAGACTTTAAACAGAACACAGCCAGGGATGTTGCAAAGAGAGGGAGATAACACTAAAAGACTGTGAGAAGCCATTGAATTTATTTGTGTATCTTCATAATTACTCTCTATTTATAATCATAGGATGCTGAGGGGTAGCATGTGTCTTGAGAATTATTATGCTCAGAGCGAGGACCAAAAACTTTTCTGTGGGAGAGTCATAGCTGAGCAGCTGTTCTTGAAACACTATCAGTTTAAGTGCTTACTGCTTGCATTGCACATTTAACTGGAAGTGCAATACCTCCAATGCTTTAGGGTTGAAGGTTCATACAGGAACACAGAACCAGTGTTCTAGTTATTCCAGTTAGTGTCTCTGAGCCTTTCCGTGAATGGCCAGACAACCTGTGATTGATGATTTTCCAGTCTCATGGATTACTTCCCAATTTGGTTTTGTATATCAGGGAAAGATAAACGTGTAGCACAACTCAGGTTTAGAAATGTTTTCCCACCTGTGAAGGAGACTTAGTGCAAAGGACAAATAAATACACACTTGAAGATTTTATGTGTGAAAGGAGATAAAGCCGGATATGAACACTTGTAGATGTATGAGTTGAGACAGCAATGAAAATATATCCTAAATCATCAAGATGAAAAAAATTGCTCAGTTACACCTTGGGGTCTGCAAATGCCCTGACTAATCTGGGACTGATAGCTCTCCCACACTGCAGCAGTACTCCCAGTCAGTCTGCACTTATCTGCCTTTCAAGCCTTCCTTATGAGTTATCACTGCTGTCCTTTATTGCTTAGGCAAATGACAAATTGAGGCTTCTGTTTTTCTGCCAAACCCAATTCGTTTTGTTGTCTTTCACTTCTCTGACCCTGTCTGTCTTGACTAGCTCCTGCTTTCAGTCTGTACTTTAGATCATAGGTTTTCGGAGCAAAGACTTGTTTCACAGTCTGAGGATGGCATTCCCAGGTACAGCCATTATAGAAACAAAAAAAATTTATTTTGCTTGGTTTGCACGGAGGTTAAAGGTCTATAGTGTCTTGGTTAAAATGAGCAAGGAAGATTTGGATAAGGACAAACCCAAACAAACCCAAACCTTCTGTATGTAAGGCTGTGACTAAAACCAGGCACAATTTCCATTCAATTTGAAAGACAAAAAAAATTCTGTGCTGCATTTACATCTTGTGCAGTGACAGTTTTCTCATCTGTAAATGCTGCAGCATGCATTAACTTACATGGGTTCCTGTTGTACTACACTGGAAAGGACTTTAACTCCCTCCTTCACACCCTAGTGGTTAATGAAGAATAGGTAGTGGATATGTGGAATTGTAACAGGCTGGTCTACATTCTGTAGGATTTTGAAATATTCCAATTTTTCCTCCTTTCGACTCATGAAAGGCTGAAAAGCATGATTTTTTTAAAATTTAAAGATGTTTACTGGAGGAAAGAACCACCAATATGAGACATCTTGAAAAAAAACCTCTGTGTTTTGGGTTTGTTTTTTTTTAGATTTAAAGAATTCTAAGCACTAGTATTAAGATTTTTTCCCCCAAAAAATAAGAAGGGTATTACTGAGAAGGAGCAATGTGACCAAACTTTATATTAGTGACTCTTATTTAAACCTGATATTTGGAGCTCCAAAAGAACAAAAATATAATTTTTCAGTATTCTGTCAAGATTCAGAATTACAAGGGATATCAATCCTAATTGCTTCAGGGCATGAACTGATTTCTTCCTAGAATTATGAAGATATTCTGCAATGTAACTTAGTGCAGCTGACTAAAGAAACTACTCTTCCCTCCTGATTATTAGAAATTGTAAGCGTGGGCCATTGCCACAGGTAGGCTGCCAGATCTGATTATTTTTTTTTCTCCAGCAAGGTGGTGTCTAAACTGTTGAACACTAAAACTTTTACCAGATTATTATAAACAAAGCAAATTTTTGGGTTCTGCTCTATAAAGTAGTTTTAATTTTGAACGTTCACTTCTGCAAGCATTATGGGTTTATGCTTTACTGGTAAAAGATCTGGGTTTTTTTCTGAAAATGGCAACAAAACTGTTGCTCTGTGTGAGTTATATTCGGAGTGCAGTGGGCAGAGGTCTCTAACCGGCCTTTGGAAGTGGGGATGTATGGAGTTGTTTCAGTTTAAGCTATTTGCATCAAGTTGCTACTCAAGATGCTTCCACTGGGAAGTGAATGCAGTGTGGGAGTCACATTGCCTGTTAAAGATGTCTGGAGACAGTCATTAGTGAACTCCGCAAAAAATCCTGGAAGGAATTCAAGTGAGTGCTGTTCATTAGTTAGATAAATCTCTGGTGATTTCGGCCAGAAATGACTGCTGCAAGCCAGAGGCAAAGCAGAAGCTAAACGAGGAAAGAGGGGCTCTCCGGAAGGCGATGGCTGGATCTCAGCCCTGCTGGTTGCCATAGCTTTGGTCACTGACTCAGCCAGAGGGGTGGCAGTGATGGAAAAAGGGTAGCACTCTAAAGTGAAGAGAGACAGAGAGGCTATAGCAGCTGGAAAGCTTTGATTGGAAAGGGAGTAATATCTCAGCTATAATGAGAAAAGAGTGGAGCTGCTAAAAGAGAGTGTGGGCTCATCTGTGTGGAAAAGTTCCTGCAGGATGATGCCCAGGCATACACAGAAAGTCCCAGCCTATAAGGTATTTACATGTATCTATGTACAGAATGATATATACGTGCACACACCTGTGTATACACCCTGTAAGCTTGAATCTTTTAATTGGAAAGGAGACTAGTTCATAAGTGTTCATAAATCCATCACGTTCACTTCAGTGTGCCTCTATGCCCAGTTTGTGCATATTGGCATCTCTGACCCCTGACAGGAGGAGAAAGCAGTGTTAGGACTTCTCTGCATGACTTATCTTTCTTCTTTAGTGCATTTAAACGATCTCTACAGATATTCCTCCCCCACTGGCGAAGAATTCTCCCCTTTCTTTTCCCAACCATGGAAACAAAGTAATTAAGAAATACAGAGTGAACATGCTCGGCTGTAGTAAGAACTGAGATACTGACAATCTGAGACTTTGGTGTGTAAACCATAATGTAACAAAATTAGTACTTTAACTTAGTTAAACCAGTGTACTGTAAGCCTCAATTTTGCTTGTAATTTAGTTTTCTGAATGAGTTGTGCGCATCATTGTTTTCAAGTTTCAAGTTTATTACCATCCTCTCTAAGTTTTTTCTTGAAGAGCTGATGGAAAAGTTTAAGCTGCTATAAGGGAGGGTTTTTTTAAATTGTGAATTTATATAACAACATGGGGTCATAAATGAGATTATGAAGCAACAGTGGATCTGGAAGTTTGACAGTTAATCGGTGGTGACTTATGATGTGCTTCCATTAAGCTCATTGGAAACACAGAGTTGCTTATGCCTCGGTGAAGGAAGAGACACTGTGAGTTCATTCTAATATTCTACAGATTTTAGCAAAAATGTTACCTTTAATTAGATTCATTTTTGTTGTTGAAGATTTAAGATTCTAGTTTTCTCGGCACACAGCCTTCGTAAAGGGTTTTCAGTTGCAGCCATGTGTAAAACCAGATCTATTTGTATTGAACTTCAGTAGGGGCAGAAAGCAGGCTTTTAACATTTTTAGTTCTCATTCTGTAAACCCATGGTTGATTGGAAATTACTTTTCTTTGTAGGGATATTTTATTGTAATAATTCACTTTTGGTAGTAAACAGTAAATTTAAATAGGAATATTTTTACTTTATTTTAAGGAACTGTGGTTGCATGTCCCTTACGATTTCATTGCATTAAAATAGTCTTTTGAAATATATAGATATAGATCATATGAAGAGTAAGTTATGATCCCTTCTTTTTGCCCTTGTCAGTGTGAAGCATGCTCCAAAGTCTGAAAAATTTGTTGGGAGGGGCTCTCACTGGTTTCAGAAACTGAGAATGCTCTTGTGATGCTGGGCTTTTCCAGCACGCTGTTCTGCTCCAGTATTTTGTTCTAAGTATCTGAATCATATTCACAGAGTTGGAGTGTCCCAAGTTCAAATGGATTACAAGCTACTTATTCAATTACTTTATTGTCAGTAGGTCAAGAGGTTAAAATCCCAAATTACAAATGAAAATACTGTGTGGGTTTAATACTTGGGAAAACCCCTTGAACTACATTCCTAAATATCTTTTTTATAGAAAAATGGTAGGCACTTTGTTTTTTTTTTTAAAAAAATGCAGTTGGAACATTAAAAAATGTCCTTTATTCTTTCTGCTGAGCAATATCTAGCTAGACTGAGCTCTAGAGTTCATCTGTGCATAGTGATTCCCCATCAGAACATCTTAGTGGGAGCATTGATAACCTCCTTGCTCTTGCAGTATTGCTAACTTTGTTCACCCTTATTTAATCATTTGTGGAAGACTCCATTTTAAGCTTGACATTGAGCTAATAAAGGTGTGAATATAAACTTGTAATGCTGCATAATAATAAGCTCTAACGGCAATATGCATCTGTACTTTTTAAGGAAAAAAAATTACGTTGCCTGATGGGTGATATAAGCTGACCTATTTAACTGTTCTGTCAGATAATGGATTTGGAATCAAAGAGATTCACCCTCTAGGACAATCCTCTAAACTCTCTATGGGTGCAATTCTCTGCAAAATTGAGGCTTTGCAGGACTATGGCCTTAATCTTCCCATAGTTTGTTATTTTCTGGCTAATGTCCGAAAGGTATTTAGATCATCTCCTGACAAATCTAATTTTTACATTAATGTATATCACCCTTAACTACTGTGGTCTATTTTCTGTCATTGCCTGTCTTGCATAACTGCTTGTATTATAACTGCAGAAAGAGCAGGAATAGGTAGGACTTTTTTTTTTTTTTTTTTTCTTTTTTAACAGGGAAGGCTAAATAATAATGCTACCCTACCTTCCTTTAAAAAAATCTGTATGTCTTTTGTGACAAACCATAAGATTATATCTTACAGAGCAGTAGATCTTGGCAGAATAAATTAAAACCTAGTCAGGTTGATTTGTATTATGCTATAAGATTGCAGAAGATTACAAGATACCTCCCATTTCCAGTGATATAGCTGAGTTAAGTTTTAAAGGTAGGCCAGAGAAACCAGGGTTTTTTTCCTCAGACAGGATGCTTGATCCAGGTAACAAAAGCATCAGGTAACATCAGCACTCTTCTTATCCACATTTTCAACACTATGTCAATCACAGGAGTGAAGGGCATAAATTGTGAAGTGAGCCACAGTCTGCATTACAGTTATCCTGTAATCTGTCCTAGCATGCTCTTGCTAAAGGCCTCTCTAATCATGCTACCCTATTAAAATACTTCCTTTAGTTCCTGGTTGTGCTATGTATGAAATTCACAATTTACAATTAAAAACCTAACTCTCTCTATATTTGATCTTGCTACAGATCCTCCACTGGTGAAAATCTCCACAACTCCACTGAAATTAAAATAATAAAAAAATATATTGAAAAAAACTTTGGCATCCCATTAAAACCCCCCCTCAAAATCTTATTTCTCGGTAACATTCAGAAAGTGTACTTCATAATGATAAGGGTACTCTTGATTAAAGTGCTCGGAAGTTTTCATGAGGATTCCCTTTGCAGTAAATGTTCTAGCATTTATTAACCACAGATTTTTTTGCCTCTTCACTTTATCCCTGAACTGTTGACTGAATCTATGGAATGCTGTTTATGTAAGTAATGCAAACACTGATTGCACGTGGGACTGGCAGTTTGTTCAGTAGTGGTAGGAACTCAACCAGCGGAGCTGCATCTAAGGCACAGAGAATCAAGGCAGTGTTTGATGGTACACAGTGACAGATAAATAACTCATAAATAAAATATTGTAAGCTGTGTGAATAATCATACAGTGGGAAAGAGAGGAGTTCTCTGTCATTATCTCCACATTTGGTTATATAAACACAAGCGTGAAAATATGATTAAACCCACTGGGCTTCCTGCCAATACATTTACTATTTCCCTTTATGCGGTCTTGTACACCTTATTACTCCGCCAGAATTCCCACTGTCATGTATCTCACTGATACACGTTTGTGAAGGCAAGGAATATATTATCATGAAGGATAATTATGGTTAACACTATTTTTTGGCACTCTTTTTCATAATGCAGGATACAGTCCTGTAAAATGTTTTCACCTTTCATCATCTGAGATTAGGAGCTGCTTAGGAGCGCTGTGTGAATTTGAAACATGGAGCATCAAAAATGGAGGTGTATCTGTGCATGTTTTGCTGTTCTCTATAATTTACCATTTCTGTTCAATTTGTACAAGTCACGAAAGGTAAACCCAGCATAATAAAACTTCAAACATACTTGATATATCTCACCAGTGATATATTATAGCAACTAAAAGGATAGAAATGGGTAGTTTTTCTCTATTCTTTCTCACTCTTGCTGGAGTAAAGTGTTAGGAACTCCCAGGAATTGAATGGTTATAAAGATACAGCCTTGATGTATTTGCATCAATAACAGAGGCAGCCATTTCCTTTCTACCTAAATCTGCAGACCACAACAAAAACAGAAGATTGCTGACCTCAGGAGTGCAGAAGACAACTGGTAGGAAACTGTCTCTACTACATCCCAGGCTGAATTAAAAAGTATTATATTCCTGTAAAGGATATTGGATTCATTCTATTAGGTATACTTCCAGTGATTTTTTTTTTTTTTTTTTGGTACCATATTCAAAATAATGAAACAGAGGCAATACACGTAATTGTGAGAGGAATTGACTTGATTACAGTAAAGGTGGGGTTTTTTTTCAAATTGTTTTGACTAATTTACAAGGACTTGGTGTGTTGAAGGACTACTACTGAATTCCTTGGTGTGTAGATAAAAGCCTTGGTGATTTGTTTGTAGCTGTAAGGAATGATTCAGTGTAAACAAACAGAACTGACAGTGCTTTAGTCCCAAATTACCACTTTATACAGGTGCCAGTATAGTGCCATTGTCCTTTATACCAGGAGAGGGGTGGATGGAATCTCTAGAGACCTGTTAATGACCTTCAGTGTGAAATCATTCTTCTGTCAGCCTGTGGGAAGTGGGCTAGCAAAAGCTCTAAGATGTCCCTTTCGGGTCTCACAGAAACCTTGTATGAGTTTGTATCATTCTTGGCAATAACTTCATTTTACAGTTTAATGGTGTAAGATGAGATATCATTTGGAATAAACAATTTAGCTGACCAACTTCTGCCAGAGTTCAGATATAACGACAGCTTCTCAACCTACATCACCAGAATTCACACCAAGTAAATACTGCAAGTGTTATTTTGAGTAATAGGTAGAAAGACTAACTTAACATTAAACTCACATGGGTTTCACACTCCCTTAAAACAGTTTTTAACTGTGTTGTGTTTTAAATAGTTGATATTAAGCTTACATCGGGAAAATTTTGATAAATAGAAGTGTGTCAACTAGAAATCCTTGCTGATACGTTGAATGTACAGAGGCTTGTAAATGGGTGGCAAGTCACATTCTATAGCCTTACGTTATGAATAGCCCAATTGTAAGTAATCCAAATTTCAAAGCACAGCCTGGCCTGAGGAGGTGTGTACAAGTGATTAGAATTTCAAAGAGTTCAGAATAAACACCAGCTCTTTGATGGGATAATTTATGCATGAAGTGGCAGGAAGAGCTGTCTGAGTTGTTCTTGGAAAGTTCACACAGAGCAGCATTAAGGCCTTAAAAATAAGTTTTGATATTTGATTACTGGCAATGTGGATGCAGTATGACACCTTTACCGAATTAAGGGACTGCCCAGGGTTCCCCTATGAAGAATGTACTGAAGGCCATCAGTACTTTAAGATTTGTGCAAAAAGAAGAGGACACGTAGTACCAAAGAAAAGAATGCATTAAGTATCGTCATGCTCCTTGAGGAATAAATGGAATGAATTTTTTGTGCAATACGAAAACATGAGCTGTAAAAAGGTATTTCTGTTTTTCTATTTGAATGAGGAAGAGAAAAGGCTGGGGTGCTCTGTTCATCAGTCTGCTTTTGGGATATCTCCTGGTTTTATTTCATTTTCTGTCTGCATGTACAGTTGCACTTTCAGATCTGAGGATGCAAAAGGGTATGCCTCAGTATTACAAAGCACTAGGTAACCTATTTTCAGCTGTTCAGTGTCCGTCTGGTCTCATCCATGTTTTCATGATATTGAATATCATATTGGAAAACAAGGGCTCAGAGATCAAGGTGTTGTAGAAAAGGCAGAACTTCAGTGACTTTGATATGAAATTTTTAGCCAATTTAGGACTACGTTGTGTAACCAAGAGGTGAATGAGTTTTAGTCAGGGCTATATAGTGTTTTTACAGGCTTTGAAATCAAATTTCATGCTTCATCTCCCAAGAATACAAGTGATACAGGTTTGAGAGCTGAATGTACTGTCATGTTCACATCTTCTTTTTAAAGTTTGGGGAGTAGGTATTGTCAGAGACAACGCTAATTCTGCCAAAATAATGGTTTACTCCAATGCTGTAGCCTTTCTGTTTAATGCTTTTTAGTGAGATGAAAAGCAGCTCATTTTTCCTGAAACACCTTTACAAAACTAATGTAATAGTAATAATAATAGAATTGATACTATTCATATATATTTATATATTGAGCAGCATTTACACAAGTCATCGGTCAAGCCCAAGTACAATGGGTTCAGTAATTTAAACGGTCCTTAGAAGTATATTTCCATTTCAAAAGGACATCTTTGCTCTTGTTAGACACTACAAGTAGTGTTGGAATCATTATATCTTTGTAACTGGTAACCCTCAAAGCAGTTTGATATCAGTGCAAAGGAACTGGTGCCCATCCGACAGAGAAGAATATGTAGCCCCATAGGAAGGTATTCAAAACCATTGCCAGAGAAAGGGCAGAAAACCCATGCTTGGAATGACATTCATCCCTGTATGTTACTCAGTTACTCAGTGCTCCATTCCTGTCTCCTAGAAGTTTAAGAACATGAACAAATGCAGTTACAGCTGTGTGCTTTCTCAGTAGGTTTTTTTACTATGATGACTTTGGTTGCCTGCTACCTAATGGAATTCATATAGAGCATATACATAAATATGGGTGATGGAAGCAAGGCAGCCAAATACAGGACTAAAACAGCAAAGGTGGTTTTGGCTACTATGCTGTCATCCAGCACGGATTCTGTGGCGTAACATTTTAGAAGACCTTTATATGAGAAAACTAGCAACTCTGTAAGCCGTCACAATTGCTGAAGGGCTGCTTGACTATGGTATCCAAGAGTGGTTACCAGCCTCTCTTCCCAAGGGCATTTCTGCAAGACAAATGAATTCCAAAATACACTCTGGTTATATTTAATCTTCTGTTATTTGTTAGTGTAACAAAATTCTCTGAACTTTAAAATCTCATATCACTGTTCTGAACTTCACATTTCAACCCAGAAAAACAGAAGTGTCATATTTTCTTTGGAGGAAGCTTATATATCAGCACAAGCAAAAAGAAAGATTATCATTTTAGGAGAGAGACTAAAAAACATGACTAATATACTTGCCTAACGACGATAACATTTTCTTGTTTGTGGACCAGCCTTTACCAGAATGAAAAAAGAGAGCATCCATAGAAAACTAATAAACAAGTTAAAACAAAGAAAATCTTTACAGCTATGGAGCTCACTGCTACAGGATGTTAACCAAGCCAATAAGTTAATTCTCTTATATATATATATATATACACACACATACACATTAAACCGTAGATAACCAGAACACAGTAAAATAATTTTTTTTTAGTTTTGTCTGCTGTATTAATCTTCGTGATTCACGATCTGTGAGCAGGTCAGCCAATAATTTTCTAGTATAGAATTCTTTCTTTTTACCTTCATGTTTCAAGAACAGACTAATGGTCAAATGATGGGGTGGTGGCCAAGTAAGACTACTGATCTGATGCAATAAGGCACCTGTGTTCCTACATTAGAAGTAGGATTTTCCCTTACAGGAAAGACCAAACCTTTGAAGCCACATTTGCCATGAATATTAATCCACTCAGTATAGCTGAAATATCCTTTCTTACTTATAACCTTCAAATTTCTTATTTAGATTTCTTTGTTTTCGTGCCAGTGTGTAGGAGAATTAAATGCATAAAGCTGAAGAGATGGCTAAGGTAGGTATCTTGGGTTTTTTAATTAATCAACATTTAAATCTAAGTATTATGCATAGACATATGTCAGAGGAATTCCAGGACACTCTTATCTTCACAAAGCAAGCCCTGTGTCTTTGATGGAGATGAGCCAATGTGTGTTTTTGTCCTAATGAAATTCTTTTTGTCAGCTCACTAACTGATGAATAATTTAGGCCTTGAAGAGCAAAAGTCAAATTATTTCTGTGAACTGATTCAGAAAAGGGGAAACACAACCACCCCTTGAGAGACTGAACCTGAGCAGGTGTGAGTGTAGGGGGTAGCCATTTCAAAGAAAGCGGTTGACATATTTTTAGACAAAAGGTCAGCGGGTTTTGAATCAACACAGGACTCATGTTTCATGTGGACTTTGAAACATCAATTGGTGGGTTTTTAGTTTTTAGACATTTTATTTCTATGCTCCCTTGCATCCTGTTTTCTTGCACAATGCCATTTATTACAAGACTCTCCAGTCAGAGGGCAGATGATTTTGTTTCATCAGCTTGAACTTGCACACTGAGAGTTTTGCCTTTCATAATAGCCTTTGATTCCATCTGTTCCATTTAGCCATTCCTCCACAGGCAGAATCCATCAACTCGGTAGCATAAGCATATGTGCCACGTATGCTGACCTGATACAACCTTTGCATGTACATTTCTAAATTACAGTGGGGGCTTAAAAAAAAGAGTTGAAATGGGTATATCTACAAGAATTTCCCCATGTTAGAAGTGTTCAGAACCAAGCTCATAATCTACTCAGTTCCTACTGAATTCTGTTTGCAGCCACTAAATACTTGTGCTGTTCTGTGGGTAAAACAATTTAAGGTTACACATACATATGCATATATAAGGTTATACATACATATATGTATAAAATTTCCAAGAGTGAGTAGAAATGAAAGGCTTTTTCCTGGAAATGTCATGGAGAAGTTGAGAAGGAGGGACTGAAACATCACTTCTAAAATGGAGGCATCTCCACAGTTAGAGTGTGGATTTGGATGGTTGGACTAGCAGGCAGGTATTTTCAGTCACTGTTAATGGATCTTCACTTTTACAGTGACAATAACAAAAGAGAAGAATGTTCAGCACGTGGAATTGATATTTAAATGTTCAAAGGTTCATTTAAGCATCTAGATGTCTCATTAATAGATTCCTTTTGCATACATTATAATCCCCTAACCAAGTACAAGGTTCCTCAGAGGTGTCCTACGTGGCTGCCCTCTCTATGAAGATCTATCTAGAAATAAATGGTTCATCAAGCAAATGGCTTTTTCAGTCTCATGAGAGATTTGATAGAAAAGGGAGTATAAAGGCCGTGTTCAATGACTATTGAAAGTCACAGACCAAAAGTATTGTCAGGTGAAGTGGGAGGATGGAAATACGCAGTCCTTATTTAGTATTCTGGATAACTTGTAACACTTTAAGCAGTGAGGTCTGACACTGAGCTTTGAAGTCATCTTATAAGTGACAGGACCATTTCTTTGTTGGAAATATTATCCCTTTACCAGCTTGGTGGTTGGGCTTTTTTTGTTGTGTTTTGTTTTGTTTTTGTTTTTTTTTTTTCTTCTACTTTTTCCTTTCAATATTAGGACCACAAATCATTCATAAGTTGCTGTTACAGAAATACCTACTTTCTATATAGAGCTATAACATCTCCATGTTCAAACTAGGTATATAATCATCTGACCTTTTAAAACCAAACTCTGAAAATATTATGTATTAGGAATCATGCACTAAAGAGAAAATCCTGGGTACTACAAGCACTAGTGTCTGTCTTTGCTATTACAGCTTATCTTTAGAGAAAGAAATGTGAGCCTGGTAGTGGTCATGTAATGACTGGCTTTGCTTTTCTAAATCTGGAATCACGTAAGCCATTACTCTAAACTATAGAGGAAGTAAGGTTTTATTTTTGTCTGGAAGGAGGCGGGAAAATTGAAAAGCTTTATTAAAAACAACAGCGTTTCTTGCTCTTTTGGGGTGAGGTAAGGAGAGTATTTTACAGAAACAGAAAAGCATCAAATACTTCTTAGTTGCCAAAACTGTGTTTAATAGAAATATCATGATCAGTTTCTTGTTTGACAGAAGGAAGGAGTTGTCCTACTTCTGGTGTCTAGTAGAATCTCATTTAATGGACCACAGAGGCCATTTTATACATCTTGCAACCCAGCAATAAGAGATATAACTGTCTGTCTAATTTACAAGGTCAGATTGTTGACACATTTATCTTATTTCATAATCTTTAATAGACTGTTCCAAACTTCATTTGACTTTTATATCCTCTTACCTGCAGACACTGTTGCTCAAATAATGGCAGCATTGCCACCCTACACCATCTGTGTGCATTGCCAAATGTTAAATTAAAATCGCAGCAGTAGATATGCTCCTTTCCATGTTACCATTGCATTTAATACTACCACTCATTTAAATAAAGACAATAAAACATGAAACTGCAAGGTGCAGCTATGTTTTTGTACTTAACACTACAGTGTAATTGTGGTTTAGAATGTTGTGCGGAGTGTAATGAGTGAAAAGATTTATTGTATAGCAGCTAATCATGTAGATGTGATAACAAAAGTCTATTTCCCCTTGGGATCAGTACACTCTCTTCTTTCTTGATACTGCAGCAAAAAAAGGAATTTGCAGTTTATTAGTGTAATGGGCCAGAATTAAAGCTATTCAGTGTTAAATCAGTATTTTAAACAATTGTCTCAATATGTAAGAGTTGGTGGGGTTTAAGAAAAGACAGTAAATAATTTCTTTGAGAGAATTATCATAGTAATACTGAACTATAGTGAATGAATGCAGTAACCAGTTGTACTAAAACTAGATCAATGAACAGTAAAAGTGCATAATATCTTTTTAAATTCCCCCCCCCCCCCCCCCCTCAAGCTTCGTTATAAACAGATATTAGGACAACCTTCTCTCATGGTACAGAAGTACATGATGCCTAATATCATTCCTGAATATTGAGAACAATTGGCTCCTGAACTGATGAAACCATTTTCTTAACAGCAATTTCTGTTTTCTAGCTTGTTCCAGTGAGGTGTTGCAAAATCTAGGGAACTTTGCTATAGAATGTAGGTTTCACTTCTCACAACAGTAGAGCTAGGAATCAATGTAGATGCACAATGTAGGTGAACTAGGTCTGTCTCAAATTCCGGCTGGGGTGCAATTTCCTGGTAGGCTTCATTACCATGCTCTTTTCATCATCAAAAACGTCCAAACCGAAAATAATTATTTACTTTTTTTGTAAGATCAGAGTGGATCCAAACTTGTCCTACTTTCATGTCTGTTATAAAAGCAGCAAAGTTAGGAATTCATATTTTCTATTCCTGTGAAGTCATTAACCACACAAGCCTAAGGCTATGCAGAATGCTAAAACTTTCCATACCTATTATAGTAATGGGCCCTTATACACATGCACATCCTTTGTCTTTCATAACAGCAATGTTAGATACTGATTTGTAGTCTAGGACTAGTGTCCACACAGAAGTCAGCCTTAACTTGGCCTAGTGTTAAATAAATGGTTCGTCATTTTGCAGCTCCAAAGAACATCCTTTATTTTATGGGTGGGGTATCGGAGAACGCCTGTATCAAAGTTTGAGACAAAACTTAGCTGAAAATGTCTCAAAACTTGTCCAAGTACTGCTCACATTTACTTAATAAGCTATTTATCATGTTCAAAGAGGAGATACAAAATAATGACCAATAATCTATTTTATTGTTTTATAAATACTTGGATTCATTTTTGTACTTCAAAAGATGTTTCTAACATTAAAACCAATAAATTTTATAGAAAGTACTCTTAACTGAATGATTTGACAACAGATTATTCCTTCACTGTTAGGACAAATAACCAAAAATATAAATCTTGCTCTTTACACCAGTCAGTTGAGTAAGGCACTGTAATATCAGTTTCTTCACAGAATATCATAGAATCACAGAATTGTTTGGGTTGGAAGGGACCTTAAAGATCATCCAGTTCCAACCCCTGACATGGGCAGGGACATTTTTCTCTAGACCAGGTTGCTCAAAGCCCCGTCCAACCTGGCCCTGAACCCTTCCATGAATATGATGTACTTCAAATCACTTTACATACTTTACTAAGAATAAGGAATTGCTTTCACTGTTTTCTGTAAAAAAACATGAAATGGCGTAACCTGAGTAATATTTCTTGTTTTTTCAAAGTGTTTAGCCATGAATTTAGCAGTGTTAATTAAAAGGAGTTGTTAGTTCTTCAAGAAAAAAATAAACGAGAACCATCACTTGACATAATTATGGAATTTCTCAAATTAAGGAGTTTCAGGACTAAAAATTCCAAGTAATATCCCATTTGAAACTTTTTTCCCCTTTTCAGTATGCTTTTTGTTCCTTCTGTCAAAAAGTGTCATCTACTTTTGTTCTCCAGTCTCACAGACATGCTCTGAATTTTCCCTGGCCAGTATTTCTCTCTCTAATGATAATACGGCTAATAAGTCACAGAATTAAAGTTGTGGATTCATAATACATTTGGGAAAAAATTCTGGGTTGCAAAAATAACAAATCTGATTCCCACATTCTTTCTTTATTGTAGATAATCACTTAATAAGTAGTTCTACCACCAATACAGGTCTGCGTAATTTGACGCACACAAAGCACTTTTTTTATTTTTTAAGTAGCGATGTTTCTGCATAGGTTCTGTGGTACCAGAGAAAAGGAAGGTTGAGAGGACATAGTATTTGATAAATAAAATGCATTTTTGAACAAGTGCTGTAGAGGAAATGTTTATTAATTCATAAGACAGTATTTCAGGCTTTAAGAAGGATAAAGAATAACATAATAAGGAAATATTTTACCGTCTTGAGAAAGTTGACAATCTGGAGAATCACCACAGAAGATCAAACATGGAAATAATTGGCCTTCCAGAGTATGCTGAAGGGTCTGACTTTATAAAACGCATTCACTCTTTTCTTAACGATGTGTCTGCAAGACACAATTCATATTTTCCGAGTTACAGAAAAAGCTCACAGACCCTGCAAATCGTAAGAAAGCAAGACCATTTCATGTGAGATGCTTTAGTTACTGAGATAGGAGATATGTATTAAAAACAGCCTCTGGGTGAAGGGAAATTCTATGAGGAAAAAGTAGGGAGACAAGCCTAAAAATCATCTGTTGCAAATGTCTAGAGGGTAAAGAAATCTTTAGGTCCATAGAAGTGGAGTGCTCTGACATTCCTGGTAATACCTGCCTACAGTGAGAATGGATTATGAAGGTCTGAGGCTTTTTTCATTTACCAGAAATACGAATGAACGGAAGGCTAACTAAAGAATTATTATTTAAGGCTGGACTTATCCCCTTTCTAAACTCTGGGGAAAGATTCTGTGAAAATGAAAACCAAAGGATCCCTTCAGGGAGTTCATTCTTGTCCTATTTTATTGCACACTGCCAATAGGAAGACTACTGAATCCCTGGAGACTCTAGGGCTCATTCAGATATTGCTGAATTTTAGGTTTTTCATTAGATAAGTGTAAATATACATCATATTGCAAGATCTCTTTAATTTCTCTTCCAAACAGGAACCTCCTCTGCTGGTCCTGAAAAATTGATTTTTCTACCCTGAGGATGAGGACAGTATTAATTTTGCCTGTATGTCTAAAGGAAAACTTAGAACTAATTCTGCCCAGTTCTTTCATTTTTGATTGGCTAGGTTCTTTGCTAAGCTAGTTCAAAGTTGAACATGGAAATGTTTAATTTGTTTGGGCTCTTAATTAGAGCTCTGTTGAGCCTGGCTATATAGCTGTATAAGAACCTCTATCACATACAACAGAGGCTAAAAATGTGAAGCTCACACTTCCACCCTTAAGCAAAGTGATTACACTCTCAAACTGCTGAAAATCCGATAGCTCCAAATAGAAGAGTGGATGATCAAAGTTTAGGGGATCTGGAAGAAATCCGATTGTTTTGTTCATCTGCTTGAGTGGGCATTAGCTAAAGGCTGATTTCTGTGTGTACGTGACCTAGACATTTTTTAGTGTGGTGAGTCCATAGGAAACTTTCACCCTTAAAAATCTAAATCTTGACTTCTCTACTTAGTCAAAACTCACATTAATATCAGCAATAATTGATCACAAAGTGAAGTAAGCAGACTGAAGCTCGAAGAGAACTTTCTGGACGAATGTGTCCGTGAAAGTGCTATACTATTTTGCAACTGATGTGCTAATCAGTCCTGTTTAATTAAGTTTTCTTTGCATGCTAAACAGTTTCATCCTAAGCGTTAGATAGCTTTTTGCATTAAACAAATGTAACTGGTTTGATGGACAGCTTGTTAGAAACAGAATTCTCCTTGAAAAGGAACCACTGTGTGACTGCAGAAACTAGCTTGGAGCCACACAGAAAAACAGGAGTGAACAGGGATTAAAATAGTATCAATTCTTATTTGTTCTTAAATGTGCCTGTCCCCAGCCTATTGCTTCCATTCTTACAAGAATGGGAGAAATCTGAAGCAGACAAGCATTAGTGCTTGCAACACATTCTTGTTCTAATGGAAGATGTATTCTGTGCATGCATGAATTAATCTAGCCTCTAACACTGAAGGTGCGCCTTAATTAAAAAAAGGCCTAACCCATGTTGAAGTCAGTGCATTGCATTTTGGGTCATCACCATAACAAGTTCTCATTTAACTGATGTATAGCTCACAGAGCCGTGACTTAAATTGCATGCTAGAAAATTGACCAGAATGTTCTGCTATAAGGGCAACAAAAGATATTGATGAAATGGTATTAAATATAGATATTTATTTTGTCCTGAGGAAAAAACATGGTCTAAATAATACTAAATCATTTTATCAAATTGTAGTTGTTCTAGAAAAGAATATGCTATTATTTATTTATGTTACAGTATATTTTTAAGGCAGTTTCAATAAATTCAAAACATTTTATTAGAATAGAAATGTAAAACCTGATGGAAATGTGTTCACTCTTAAATTGGAAGCGATGTCTTGAAAACAGTGGAAAGGAAAATAATGTTGCTGAAAATTATCATTGCTCAAGAAATTATTATTTTTCCTGATAATGATATAAAAAGGGTGCATTTTAAAGAATTGTCATATGTTGTGGTTTTACATAGATTTGAATAATTAAAATCTGTTTCACTGAATGTTAGACACTACAGATCCTTAGCCTGTCCCTGTACATTCACCTTTGAAATGCCAGCTATAATCTTATTTTTTGCAGTTGGGAGAATTAAGAATCTGCTATAGTGTTCACATGTAGTACCTAGTGTGCTGAGTCTACTAAAAAGGTAACAACAGCCCAACTATACAAAGCAAAGAATGAGATAACTGGTGAGGAAACTGATGCTGAATGTGGTAAGCTAGTATTAACAACTCAAGCATTTTGAATAGGAAAGGTAATTACTGGTACCTGAATCAACTTGTATTCTCACTGAGTGTATGGTTAAAACAAAAAGGGAACAACATTTTGTCCCTCACAATCATTGTGTGGTTGCAAGGTTATAAAAATAAAAGTGTGTTTATGATACAGTTTTTATACATTTGGGAAGAAAATTATCTATGCTAACTAAAAGGAGATAAGCCAAATTTATAGCGGTATAATTATGTCCATGATAGGGGTTGATTGCTTAAAAGATACAAATACATTTATATCCTGCTAATTGAAAGAGGTTTTTGTCTTCCAAGATCTGCCAGTAATTCTCCAAGATGGCATCTATCTCTGGCTCCAGTGGAATGGAATTGCAGTTTACCCATTTGAAAGCTGTATGCATGTGGCGGTGGAAGTATATAACCTAGAGTTTTCCAGTTTGTATCTCTTTTTCAGAATAGACAATACAATACTGTGTTGTATTAGAACAATCATATCTATTTCTGTAACTTTATCTCACCTCCATAGAGATCAGTAGTCATTTAATTCGTTGTCTTGTGCCTTTCTAGGAAAGAAAAGTAGTAGTTTTTCTTGTGTTGGAAGTCATGACCACTTACTATGTGGAGGGGTCTCAATTTTTGAGTTAATGAGAAATAACCTCCATTCTGATTTTGTATAGTAGGTAGAGTTGTAAGTCAATTTAGCAAATAGCACAGGCAGAAATCTCATAACTGAGCATGAAATTTTGCATGAACATAATGTCCTCATTAGCATTTGGACCATCTAGCATACAGATGCTAATCCTAAAATATCTTTCACAGTGTTTGCCTTGTTTTTGAGATCTAGTAAACAGTATATCCAATGAATTCATTGTTTATACAGTGGAGCTTTTTAGATTCAGTATATCCAATTACCAGAGAAAATGCAGTTGGGAAAATATTCTATTAAAAAAAATAAAAGGCTGTTATATTATTTTATTTCATGTCATGCCACCATCTGTAATATCACAGCAGTCCATGCAAAGAAACCATTCTCAAATCACATTAGTAGCTTGGCTTATCCATGTCTCTGCACTGAGGAAGCCAAGAACTAGGGAAAAGCTATGTCTCTGATTAAACTGCCTTATGTCTAATTAACTGTGGATAACAAATGAGTTTCTAATATTGACAGTTCTGCATAAACTTGAGGACAATTGGCAAGAGTGTTCAGATCATCTCAACAGAAAAAAGGAATACGTGGAACAAGATGGTCACTTAGCAAGCTAGCAGCCAGACTGTAAGGCTGTGTGAAAATTGGCATTTTGAAATACACCCAGGAAAACAAAAAATGAAAGAGGAGGGCTGTGTGGGTAATAAATCTGCAGAAGATCTCTGCAGAAGATGCTCCTCAGAAAACATATGTCTACATTGCCTTTTAGCTGAAAGTCTTTTAGGGGTTGAATTTTAGGTGGTAGGATGCAGCAAACTGGGAGGGATTTGCAGTCAGATTTAATTATGCACTTGTAATATGACTGTTCTCCAACAGCAACACTCCTCATCATCTCAACCAAGGGGAAAAATTCTTTTTGCTACAATTGTCACTTAGGATAAAAGAGCAGACAGAGACCAAATGATGCGGCTTGTGGAAGCAGACATACACACTAATTAGAGTGCACTCCTAGTTGTTTGTACTAGAACATTTGGAATGGTTCTTGTTTTAAGTAAAAGTTTTACAGCTAATTTACAGCTAATTATGAGGGTATGTGAAATATTATGTTCCTAATGAAGCTCTGTGTGATGTCTTTCCAGTACTGACTTACAGTGTACACTTGGGTCTGGGAGACTCATGGCTTATCAGAGGATGTAGCACTAATGAAATAAAAATTGGGCTATATTCTTAGCAAAAATTGAGTGGCTGCAGCCTGGCTGTGAATGACAGCGCCGTGATTTTGCAGCCATGCTCAGATATGTGACTATATTGAGGCCTCTTTGGCTGGGAGAGGCAAGCGTCCCTGCATAACAGTACATCAGCTCTCTTGCCCTCTTTGCATAAGGACTGGGAAGCAGGAGAGAACCAGGGATGCTAAACAGGGAGTTCTTACATCTGCAGTCTGGGCAAGAGAGAAAGGGAACTCAGTGTCTGTTTCTCCTTGTCTCTCTTCCATAAATCCATCTAGAAGGTTGATTATTTTAATCTATATGTACCTATCCTGGAAAAGGAGCAAACATATGGCTGGTGTGCAATCTGTTTTCTTTCAGGCAGGACAGCCTATAGCTTCCACTGCCTGCTGAACTAGGGGTATTTAAGGCAAAGGAAAAACTCTCTAATCCTTCTGAGGCTTCCCTAAATAAATTGTTGATATTTTTTCATCTATTCCGTAGACCCAAGACAAAACTTTACTAGCGCTGCAAAAAGGAACTTGTGACTGTTGAGAGACTATCCCATGGTCTCCCATGGGTCATGACAGATTTACAGCTATGATGGGCCAAACAAATTAAATAGAACTAGGCAGTATATCACACACCTCTAATTTACAGTTTATGGAATAGATATAAAATGGGGTGTATCAGGCCAGAAGAAGGACAGAAGGTCGAGTCAGATATAATGTATGATGTAGGCTTTTCTTGACATGCATATTAATCATGTAATTGCTGCAAAAACTCACTTTCTACTTTTATTGTCTAAGGGGTTAAAATTTCCTTCTGATTTGCTGGTTTGCAGCCTTATTTTTCATCCTGAATGCAATAATTTTCCAACTCTCAGTTCCTTTCTGTGGTATTTTTATGAAAGTGGAACGCTGTATTTTTCATTGTTCTGGCAGATCATCTTTCAAGCATTAAATTGTTGTTCTCTTTCAGCCTAGGTGCCATTCTGTCATGTGATCTCACGCAATGACTAACTTAGTAGCAGAGTACTCAGAATGTTTCGCACCTTGAAACTGGTAATTTAAAAACCCCTTTTATTTGATTTCTCCCCCATTGATCATCCTGTAGTATATTTCAATTTTGTAGGAAATTTTATTCCACTATGAATTTTTTGACAGGATGCAAATATTTTCTGCTTGAATTAAGCAGGTTGCAGACAGAAAGGTTCAGTATACATTTCATTCATTTATTTCTTTTCACAAAGTAATCTACTTCCTGCATGATTCTCTACAGCCAATAAGTAGGATAATAATCCATGTCAGGAAGTTTATCAGATTATGGTTTAGAGTGTATCAAAGTTATTGTTTCAACTCAAAATTCTGTAATAGTAGAACTTCTCTTACACTGTTTCCATATTATATGATAACTTTTCTTTATAATTTTTTTTTTTTTTTAGACACTCTGCACTGTTTTTCACTGGCATAGAGTTAATTTTTTCCGTAGTATCTAGTACAGGGTTATGTTTTGGATTTGTGCTGACAGCAGTATTGATATCACAGGGATGTTTTCGTTACCGCTGGGCAGCGCTTACACAGTGAAGACCTTTTCTACTCCTCACCCCACCCCACCAGCGAGGAGGCTGGGGGGGCACAAGGAGTTGGGAGGGGGCACAGCTGACCCCAGCTGACCAAAAGGATATTCCATGCCATATGGCGTCATGGCTCAGCATATAGAGCTGGAGGAGGAAGAAGGAAGGGGAGGGCACATGTCATATGAGGAAAGCCTGAGGAAACTGGGGGGGGTTTAGTCTGGAGAAGAGGAGGCTGAGGGGAGACCTCCTGGCCCTCTACAGCTCCCTGAAAGGAGGGTGCTGAGAATTGGGGATGAGTCTCTTTAACCAAGTAGTAAGTGACAGGACAAGAGGGAATGGCCTCAAGTTGCTCCAGGGAAAGTTTAGACTAGATGTTAGGAAGCATTTCTTTATTGAACGGGTTGTTGGGCCTTGGAACGGGGTGCCCAGGGAGGTGGTGGAGTCCCCATCCCTGGAGGGGTTGAAGAGTCGGGTCGACATAGTGCTGAGGGATCTGGTGCAGTTGGGAACTGTCAGTGTGAGGTTAATGGTTGGACTGGATGATCTTCAAGGTCTTTTCCAACCTAGATGATTCTGTGATTCTGTGACATTTGGAGTGACGGCGTTTGTCTCCCCAAGCCACCATGCAGCCCTGCTTCCCTGGGGATGGCTGAGCACCTGCCTGCCCACGGCGAGGGGTGAACAAATTCCATGTTTTGCTTTGCTTCTGCGCACATCTTTTTCTTTACCTGTATTACACTGCCTTTATCTCAACCCATGAATTCTCTGTTTTCCTCTTCTGATTCTCTCTCCCCTCCCACTGCAGGGGAAGCAAGTGAGTGGTTGTGTGGTCCTTAGTTGCCGGCTGGGGTTAAACCACAACAGATGCTCATACACTTCCAAACACTAATGTTTTATCATTTATGAGGCAATATTTTTTGATGCTTTTTGTTAGCTCAGGTATTATGAGGCATCTAGTCTTCTAGTGAAAAAAATTCAGCAGGGACATCTTTATCACAGTAACTAGTCAAGAAGAAATAAAGCTTCAAGGGGAGAAAGACATTGGAACAGTGGCAGTTCCACTGCCAAGTGAAGAATTTGGAAGAAAGTGGGTAAAGACAGGTGGACAGACTTGATAGCATGTGGAACAGCCACTCAGGAGGGAAGGAGAAAGAGAAACTCTTTCATAACAAAGACAGTGTATCTAGGAGATCAAAACTATGGGACAGCTCTTTTATCAAAAATATGCTTCTAATCATGAACAATGGAAAATGGGAAAGTGCTGAATAAAACGCCCATTGTAGTTCATTAGACAAATGCTGTACCAAAGTCTGGGCATTCCAGTCTTTTTAGTATCTCTACTGAACATAATATTTCCTGACTTATAAAAATCTGTATAATTGGCCCGGCTATGGCTCAGGCCTTTACCTCCCTTGGAGACCGTACCAAACTACTGCTAGTTTGGTTAAGGGGTCAACTGCATCCATCACAGTCTACCCTATGACTACAGTCAATACACTTTATCAGCTCATAGAGTGGTAGTATGGTTACCTCTTGCCTCTGTGTTATAAATATGTGGTGTATTGCAAATCAGTGGTAAGGGTACAATAATTTGATAAGCTGTTTAGTTTAAGTGACAAAATTGCAGATCCATGGTAAGCAAACAGCATTTAGTATAAAATATTACTATTAGTAATATTATTGGGTGATTTCTCATGATGAACGAGGAATATTTGCTTTGTTATGTACCAAACCTTTACATATAAAATTATTATAAGTAATAAATTAAATATTGTTAGAGCTAACAAAATCACAACTGGATTAAGCATTGGATTCAAATTTCCAGATGCTGTTGGTGAGCATCCAAATAAGGTATCCCACCAACAATGTTCTCCATCCTTTTTCACTCTTTCTAGGACATGGTGTATTGTCTCTGCATCATGATGGATGGTAATCAGGGTTCTTTGTCTGTTGTTCCAGATTCAATTTAGCAGTTGACTTGGGTCATCATGTTGCAAGAATTTTCTTACCAATGTGAGATTCATTCCAGTGTGGGTAGGTAGCAAATCTTCATACCACGTATAGTTAGATTGTAGCAATTAGTGGGATGTTTCAGGAGCTGAACAGTTAAAGATGCATCCCATGATTTTGGTAAAATTAGAAATACAGACATTGGAGTGATTATTTGTCTCTACAGTGGTACTGTCTATAAACATAGAATCACAAAGGGTTCTCATACAAACACATCCATTTACAACATATACAAATACATTTTCAGGGGTCTCATCAGGATGTATTTAAAAATGACAAACATTTTGTTCAGTGTCAAGACAAGTGTCTTGGGCCTCAATGGTATTGCTTTCATAAATAAATCTCTGTTGTTCCCGTACAACACATGCATCAACACCAATGGTTACTCTTTGTTCCCATTTTGTTGGGCTCATGCTCTCTGTTCTAACAGACAGAGTACAGTTCCGTGGTGATTTAATCCCAGCACAATGATTGGGTACGTGGTGAACGCTGAAGCACTGGGTATTGTCAAAACAAAAATTGTGTCATTATTGTCGGTGGAGTCATGTTAAATTACAAGATGCCACCAAGACTGGAAATCCCTTTCAAATTGAGCTGCATTATCCCAAATTACCTTTTGAATCTCAGTGGGCAAGGTGCCCTCATCACCTTCCTGTCTAATTGCTGTTACAGTGGATTCCCCCCACAAATGAGAAACGTGTACGATGCAGCAGGTACTGTAGTTACCGTATGGATTAGCATAAATAAAAAGAGTGAGGGTCTCCACCGAGGGGGTTGGGTTTGTTGACATGTGAACTGAATGTGGTTCATGCTGGCAGTTACTCCTGTGAGAAGGATAAACAATCCTCTGATGGTTAACCTGACCTCCAGGAGAGGTGTGCTGGTATCATTCCTCCTTCCAGGAAAGGGAAACCAATAGAAGCCTCAGCAGGGTGTTTCCAGCCGGGTGACCCCTTAGTGGCTCAACTTGTTTAACTGCTTGGACTAAAGTCCCTTTTCCTGCTTGGAATATCTCTGTTCTCTCTCTTTAAATGAGGTCAAGCTAAACACTAAAGGCCGTTTTGGCCTGTCTGGCCTGGTTTGGAGTAGATTGCAAGAAGTACCATGTTCTGCAAAAGCCCATTCTGCTACAGTAGGGCCGCAGGGGTGTACTGCCCCCAGTAACCGACATGTCTTTAATTCTTCTATTAGGATTTTGACTGCCTCTTCATGTCCTGGCTTCCATTTCCATGGTTTTCCCTTCCATAAAACTGAATACATTTGATGAGCAATGATGGAAAATCCAGGTACATGTTTCCTCCAGTACCCAAAGCTCCCATAAACTGTTGAAATTCTTTCCCATATCAGGACATCTGCAATCGTTCCATTTTATTTAGGGTGTCCAGTGGAATTGCTGCACTATCTGCAGTCCGCCAGGTGCCTAAAAATTTAACTTCTCTACTTGGTCCCTGAGATTTTTCAGGTGGAACTTCAGCTACTGCTTTAGTGCTTGCCACACTGCTGCTGCTGTTGCTTCTCCCAGCTTTTCAGGGGAGATCCCTCTGATTACAATCTCATCTATATATTGGTACAGTTTCACATCCTGAGGGAGTGAGACTGTTTGTAAAAGTTCATCAAGTGCACCATGAGCAATTGTAGGTGAATGTTTATATCTCTGTGGGAGTCTGTTAAAGGGATGTTGTATACCTTCTGAAGTAAATTTCTTTTTATCGTTCTCCTGCAAGATGCCCATATTGAACGTATCTCTGACATCTAGCACTGCCAGCCATGGGTGTGTGGCTGTTACAGTTGCAATATTGGGTACTGCAGCAGTTAGAGAAGCTGTGTTGGCATTTAGGGACCAATAATCAGTTAGACATCATCTTCCACCCGACTTTTGGACTGGCAAGATGGGTGAATTGTATGGGGAGGAGGTTCTGGAAGTAATGTGCCATTTTTCCAAGTCTGCTATTACCTCAGAAATTCCATTTTGTGCTGCAGCAGAAATCAGGTATTGTGGTACATTAGTAATCTTTGAATCAGGGAGTGTAGGGGCTGCCTGGACTACACCAACTGTTGCCTCCTGATTTTTATCAGAGTTAAGGTCTACATTTGAACCAAAGGATCATATGCTGCCATCCAGCAGTCACCAGGCTCAGAGATTCAAACCCAAAATATTTTCATTGTGATCTTTAACCGCAAAGCAAGCAGACAACATGTGCTTCTTGCCTGGGAGCCCTAAATTAACTTTCATGGTTTGGCAAATAGCACTTGCTCCTTTTACTCCGGTAATTTTAACTCTTTGCCATCCAGGCTGTACACCCAGCATCTCAGCATCCTGTTGTGTTGGTACTGAACTTTGTGCTCCTGTATCTGTTAGAAATTTCACCAGTTGTTGTCAAGAACCCACTGGAATCAGAATGTATTCTACTTTAATGATGTGTCTAGCTTCATATTCAGAGCAATTTGAGGGGAACAAAGATTCATCCTCCCCTGGTTTGCTATTGTTTGGGTCACCTCATAGGTTTCCATCCCATTCTTCAGGGGATACAATTAATTTCCTAGTCTGTACATTGTCAGGAGGATGGGGAGCCTGCATAAGCATCACCTCAACCTTCTCTTCCAACTTTTTTTTTTCTCCTTTTCTTCTGTAACTGCTTCTGTTCTGCTCAGTTTTCAAAGACAGTATTAATTCAGCTGCCTTTCTGCCTTCTATTTCTTCTTTTAGGTTCTGTTCCCTGTTATTGTTATTCTTCCTATCTTGGTAAGCAGCTTCTAAACAGGTACTTAGCATTTTTCAAATAATTCCTTTCCCTTTTCCATCCTTTATAAGGCCCCTGGTCACCTTTAGCTGTTCTTCCATAGCTTCCCAATCATACCAATTATCACAGACCCATTCTCCTGAGAATTTGGGACTCAGACTTATTCCACGCTTCTGTAAGTAATCAGTGATGCTACTTGCCATCCTGCCAACTACACCAATTTGTCATGGATGAGTGATTTAGATTGCTTAAAGAATCACTGTCAGAGGTATTAGCAAAAGTGGTTTTAATGTGATGTTGTAAAAGTGCAACTTAACAAAGTTTGATGACAAGCTTTGCTCCATTACTTAGTACATGGAGGAAAAATGCCGAGGAAAATCAAGTTAGAATTGAGCTAGAATGATTTACACATAGACCACTGATGCAAAAGGCTAAGGAAGATCCTCCCATTCAGTCATGAGGTTCAGAATGCACCCTTTTCCTTATGGAGCCTAGATGTGACTAGGTCCAATCTTAGTCCTAGTCTTGGTCAACAGTTTATGTCTAAAGGATTATATATGAAAAGTTCACAATAAATGAGTAACTACATGGATTAGTAATGTTTCATCGGTATTAACTCAGTGTGCTATCAGTCAGTTACTGAGTCATCTGTCATCTGAGTTATCTGTCATGGGATCTCTCTGCACTGGGTAACGAAGGATGTCTTAGTCTCAGGTGAGGAATCTCAAACCTTGAGAGACATCTCAGTTCAAGGGTAGAGTCACCTTGTGTGCAGTCCGCTTGCCATTCTATCATAAAAGTGAAGAAAAATTTGGAGAACATTAGAAAAGCAGTTGTATAGAAGCATATACACAACTGCTGAGACAACTCTATAAACTTCTTCTCTGTGTGTCGGCACTCTGCAGGATGAGCTCAAATTGGGCTCATCCAGTGATCTGCCATTGGTAAAAGGTCTCTCCGCCTCGAGGAGCAACCTTGAGAGGTGTCCCAGCTCAAGGGGAGATCCCTGCCATGCAGTCAGGCTGTCTAGCAGGGAGAGCTCAGAGAAGGCTCGCTTAGGCTGCCTTCTTCTTATGGAAGAAAGTGGCTGCCTTGTAGTCACATTGCATACATTAGGAAAAGTATGCATGAGAAGAAGCTTTGATCTTTGATAAATGAGTCTTGGAAAAGCCACCTGCTATTCATGCATTAATCTCATGATTGGTGTTCCAAGCTCATATGCATCGATGCTCACTGTGTCACTGCTCCTGTGTGGGTTTTCCAGAGGAGTTCTTGGCCCAGCTACAGCTCAGGCCTTTACCTCCTTTCGAGCCTGTACCAAACTACTACTGGTTAGGTTAACGGGTCAAGTGGATCTGTCACAGGAATAACTGAATGTGAAAGATGAAAATGACACTCAAGAAAATTTGTTTCTGATACATGAAAGTTACTTTCATGAAGTTAAGTCCATCAGTCTTTACACACTGTTAGTGTGAAGTGCTAAGGCTTGGACAACCGGCCCAAGCCAGAGTTGACCTATCAATGAATCCTGTTTATTTTATAACTGATAATCATTGTGCTAGTAGGTATTGTACTAAGGTATAACAAACCACCTATGCTGATGTAAAAAGTGCTCAAGCATTGAAGTACTGAAGCCTGAACAACAGGCCCTGAGCCAAAGCTGCTAGCTTAGTATGTAGTCATCAACAAAATATATAGTGAAAGGTGCATCTTAGAGTAAAATCAGTAGCGAGGATGAAAGGTCTAAAGAATGTATCCAGATTTCCTTTCTCAGCCTTGTTCAAGGCTGCGAACCCAAGTATTTGGCCTTGTTAGAAACTCCCTTGGTTTCTCCCTCCCTGACCCCTGTCCAGGCTTTTGGTGGAATCCAACAGGAGAATGAAACCAGATATTTTCCACTCAAAACAAAGGTGCCAACTCTTCTGGCTTTCTGATTTTTGGCATATAAATCTGGACCTGCTCACAGCAGCTTTGGCAGCCTCACCTACGGGTGGAGGCACCGCGTAGGATTTCCCACTGCCCGGAACAGGCTCTGCAAACCCTCGCTGCAACCGGGGCTGCCCAGCGCCTGTGGGTCTGGATGATGGTAACGTATGCAGGCGGTGATGGATCTTTCTTAATCACTATTCTCCCTCTCATGTAGTCATGATTTGATGCATTACCCTGTATTTTCCTATTTGTTTGCTTTAAGTGCACTATTCTGTCTTTTCGTACTGTATGTTTTCTGTATTACTCCTTTACATTATTTAGTTATCCCCAGTAAAATACACCTACTCTTTTCACTCTGGTGTCCAGGTTTAATTGGTATCCTTAATCAGCAAAACATAGGGCTGGAGAAATAAACTATTAGTCCTTCTCACACAAATTCTGTACAAGAGATTTTAAATGAAGTGGATTCTATCATAAAAGTGAAGAAAAATTTGGAGAACATTAGAAAAGCAGTTGTATAGAAGCATATACACAACTGCTGAGACAACTCTATAAACTTCTTCCGTGTGTCGGCACTCTGCAGGATGAGGTAAATTACGTGTCTTATGGCTGGAATTTTTATGCAGTATTTGCCACAAAGTTAGCACTGGGATAGCAAATCTGTGGCTATGATTCCTCTATGTGTTTGTTCACAAAGCAATTGAATCCCAAGAGATGTTACAGGAAGGGCTACAAAATCAGTTTGTTGCTAGGAAGATGGAGTTTCTGTGGTAGAGTGAAGCATTAGGGATGGAATTCCTGTTTTGCTCCTCTCTGGCAAGCCGAAGCATGATCATGGTTAGCTGAGATGGAGTGGGAGGCACAGGATCTGGGCCAAAGAGAAAAAGCAGAACACTGACTTTGCTAAATAAACCACGGGAGGGCTGGAATAAGGAGCCACACTTCAGGAGGTGACTAATGTGGTTTTTCTCTTAATCTGACAGGATTGACTGTTCTGTCCTCTTGCTGTTTTGGTCTCTTTAAAAATTAACAACTATGAATAGAAATAGATGAAAGAATGTAGCAAGCAGTTTCCTAGTTTCAAATGGGTAGATTCATGGGTACATTTTTACTTCTGTGTAGCTGAGGAAATATTGCTGATTCCCTCTAGATATAAATCTCTTTAAGTCATATTTGTGGACCAAAAGGGGGCTTTTATTTTTATCTAGGCTCCCAGATACTGTTTACCCTATGTATAGATGTCAAAATAAATTTTGTGAAAAAACAGGGCTATGGGAATCAGCATCTGGTTTTATTTAGTCACCTGATGATAGATGATCTAAAAAACATGGAGCAGAGAGGTCTAGAGGAGCTCATTCAGAATAAAAAGGCTGTGAAAAAGAGATTCTGGAGATTTGCTGTAATATCAGGACCATCCTTTTTGCCTTTTGTTCTTTACAGCAACTAGTACAGTGGCCAAGGCCTTGTAAATATTTTAGTCACACAAATAGTAATAGAGAACTAAAAGCCTTTTCAGATCAGGGACTATGCCTCTTCACCATCTCTCAAGAAATGCTCGGAAAGAATGGACAGCAGCTGTGGAGCCACACTGCCTCTTAGTTAGGTGGGACACAAGAATGTAAAGACCTCTAATGATCTGATGGACACGTTCGCGCAGTTCTTCTGTAGCTGGTTTTGCCAGATGCTTTTCAGCTTTTTAGTTTAAAAGACTTAAAATGGTTTATGAGGATCCTGGAGGTCTTTCATGATGTGCCCTTGGATAGTAGTAATCACTAGCATACATAATAGTTTTCTACAGGCAGACAATCTGGATCCTGAAAAATCTGTTTCACTTCCTGTATGTCCTTTAAAGGCTGAGAAAATGATCTTAATCTGTACTCTTTTGTACGTTATCTTTCTGGGTTTCCTTTTCAAAATTCCCTGCTCTTTAAGCATTTGTCTCTGCACAGAGGACATTGTTCTTTTTTATTGTGATATGAATATAATTGAATAATGTCATTTGATAGAATTCCTAACATATTTCTATCTCTAATAACACACAAGACAGGGTTCCTTTGGAAGATGAAGACAGGAGTGTTTATTTTCTCTTTATTTTTGCATAGAAAGGCTTTATGTACAGTTTGGTTTTTTTTAATTCAAATGTATTCAGCAGTTTGCTTTCTGAGTCTGTGCAACAATGCGGTGTGAATTGCAATGAAAGAATTATTAAACTCAATAAATCTTTGGCTCACAAGTACAAAAGTAGTGACATGAAAATCCACTGTACAAGTTTCAGAGTATGAGTTGATATGAGTTTGAAAGTAAGCATGCGTGTGCTCTGAGCTATCATCTTAGGCATTCAGTCAGGTGAAGGGGTAGAGCCCCAGACCATGATTGTGGCATTACTTAAATATGACATAAACTCTGTCCTGTCTTTCCAGTTGTGATGGCTACATGATCTCCCTGACTCCACTGTGCTGACACCAGCACTTGTGTGGGCACTTGGTGAGCTGCATCAGTCCTCTCAAGGGGTGGGACCGGGACACTTGTCTGGATGTCTGAACGGGTGCTCCTCCTCAGCAGCATCCTGGGCTAATGCCAGATTAAAGTGGGTATATAACATGGCCTCATGTTCTTAGGGTCAAGGATCTGTAAGTCAGCTAATAAGCTATTTCACAGTTCATTTTACTGTGTTCATTTGCAAACCGAGGAAAAATCTTCAGCCAAGTGGAATTTCCTGTTTTAATCAGGTTTCCATGCAGCTGTACTGAATGCATCTCTGTAGTATCTAGGTTGAAACACCAAAACCAGTAGTATTGGCCATGGCAAGGCTGTGAAAGCAGCTGTTCACTGTTTAAACCATAATTTTTTGCAGATATTTGCAAATCTTTCTTAAATTCATTTGTTGGGTGAGGTGAGAAAAATTTTTTTGCCTGCTCAGCTGTTAAACTCCAGTTCCTCTGTTTGTCCTGCAAAGTTATTTAAATTATTCATAGCTTCATATCTGAAAATCAGAAGGGACTATTATAATCTCATAGTCTGACCTTTTGCATAACACAGGCAGATTTCCCCCAGTAATTCCAATATTGTCCCTATAACTAATGCGGAGTAGGAAGCTATTCTGATTTAGTTCACACTTGTATTTTCAGTATTTAAAGGGCATGTCTGAAGCCAAACTGTATTGCATAAATGATTTCCTGCTTCATCGTTTTAAAGTGCTGGGAGTACATATCTGAAACTCTTATGGTTTTCATTTGTTCTTATTGTCATACACTTTATCTTTGAATGGTAAGGCCAGATGCACATGATTTTAGGCTCTTTGTTTCTATCAGATTTGAAGATTGGTGGCTAAATGGTACATTTGTAGGTTTGACCCTATTTATTTTGTCTCTCGGAAACATAGATTTGCTAAAATAGTTCTTAGTGTTTAGCCTGGAAAAAAAGATGTTCTTGCTGAGTCTCGCCTCTGACTGAGCGTCAGGTGAAATCTACTCCACAACTGAGTCAAAGGAAGAAATTAGTTTCAGCTGTTTTCTGAAAAGTCAGTAACTTCCCTGTACTTTAATTTCCTCAGTGGTTAGAAAGAAACATGAACTTTTGGCTAATGTAGTTGTATCTGAGTGTCCTGGTTTGCAAGGTCTATACTAAATTGACATTGCTTTTATCAGTTATTTATATCATATCCATCTTTTATAAAAAAAAACCCACAAAAACCCAACAACTAAGCTCTTTTTTATAGAAATAAAATCTTTTTGATTGAGCTTCTTTGGCCTTTTTTATGAAAAATCATAATTTGTGCAGATAGAGGTACTTGGTGTATACATATGCTAGAAATGGTGCAGGGATTTAGTGGGAGAAAACACAACTTTAGTGGTTTAGATGGCTTCAAAATTTGGAAGACATTTGGTGGTGTTGATACTGGCATTGAAATTCCACATCTTATCAGCAAATCTGACTATAATTCATTGGAGACAAAAATTCAGAAGACAGGTCTCAACATCAGTCAGCCACCAACTGCTGAAATGGCAAACAAGCCTATCATTAATTCTGTAAGTAAGTGCTGCCTGTCACAGGCGTATCAGAGAGACAGCTATAAAAGAAGTACTGTATAAAGCTAAAAAGAAACTGTGAGGACAAAGCACATTGCAAAGATGAAATAAATCCACAGCTCAAAAATATTTGAGAATGGCGATTAAGATAACAACTGCAATTGTAATGCATCTTAGGTATATTATGAACTTTGGACTGCAAGCTGAAGTCATGCCGAAGAATATGGTAGGACTGACATTTTTCTACTAGGTATATCTTCATTTGAAAGGATATGTAGTAATAATTGTGTTCTCCTGATTGTTTATGTTTAAGTCTCATATTCTTGTTCTTGTTTTTTTGGTTTCTCCCCCCCTCCCCTTTTTTCTGATATGTTAACTCTTTAATTATTTATTTTTTTTAATTATAAAAATTTTTCATTCGTTTTATGTTCCTGAGGATTTAATATGAGTCCAGCCTCTTTGTTGCAAAAGGAGAAAATGGATTCAGTAATGCTGAACACAAGTATAGCTGCCAGTGATGAATCAGGTCATGCATAGAATGGCAAATAATTAGAATTGCAAGTAGTATAAAACGTAATCTCAACCTATCTATTAATCTGAATTAGTGTCTAAGAGGGAATTTAAATCTTATTTACTTGAAAGGTAGTAGAATTATTAGTGAAATCTTTGAAGAATTTTTCATGAGGTCAAAACTGTTCAGTATTTTCTTAGTAAAACTGTGGCACAAAATATGAAGTGTTAAAGCTGCAACAAGCACAAATTCAGAAATCGTGTAGAGGAAGATCCATCATTTTGTAAAAAGTCCTGGATAACTTTGAGGAATGGAGTGATGAATTAGGTTAAAATGCAGTAATACATGAGCATTAGGTACATGGGAAAGCAATGACTGTTTCTTTTAGAGAAGAAGACTTTTCAGTGGCAAATGGTTCAGAAGGTCAAGGAAATAATTTTGACAACAGAATGACCAGAGTTATCAGTATGTTGGAACACTACATATAATTTTGGAGTATGATAGGGAAGGTGTCTCCAGGTGAAATAGGAAAGTATCAATATTGTTTCTTAGAGCCTGTTAAGACCTTATTATTCAAGTTATGCAGCTTCAAAACAGAATTAGTATTGGAATTGGTCTGGAGAAGAGCTGGGCTGATTGAACAGAAAAGAGGAGGAGACTGAAAGAGGAAATGTCTAGAAGAACAGAGAGGGGCTCATCCATCCTGCGTAGTGAAGCATGGTATGTGTTTGGGATTAGCTAGATACCCAGAAATTCCAGGAACATGTGGGATCACCATGTCTAGGTAAAATTTATAGCTCATGCACCTGAAGTCCAGTATATTTTGATCCATCTGTGTGAAATGAGGGGTTGATGCACCATTCAGCATATATACATACCCTTTGTGAAATTCTGGACAGAAATGTGGCAATCTTACGTTTTCTGCAAAGCAACATTAGTTGATCTTACCAGTGGAGGGTTGGGTGTTTTTTCCTGCTTGTTATCAAAGTACCTACAAACTGTACAAGAACGAATTGTAGCTTGATATTACCTCCAAGATGAAAAATATAAAAAAGAAACCAGATATGAATGAAAAAGATATCTTTTCAAGTGAACCTTTGAATTCCACCCCAGGGTTATCTCTCTTTATCATCAAAGAAAAAAAAAGTCCTCTTTCTTCTTCATTTTCTTTAACAGCAGAATATCAAATTATAGATCTGTTTGAAAAAATGTATCAGAGCATCTAATTTTAACAAGCTTTAAATCTTACACTCCTTTTTGTTGTAGAGATTGAGGCATTTTGGTATTTCATTAGTAAATATGTCTTTTTATTATAAATTACTGTGCAGTCACTATTTAGAATACTGACAATAATTATATTCTTTGTTAGAAATGCTGTGTGTTTGCTATATAACCTATACCTCCTGTAACCTGCATCTCAGAAATTACCAGGCCTTGAAGATTAATTCACTGGTAAACCACGCCACATTACAGGAGAAGACCAGGGGATAGACTGGGGTAAGAGAAGCTAATAACAGAAAACTGGGCTAAATTTGTCTTTGTAGACTGCATATAGAAGTATTTGATATGCTGCTAAATTACATGTAACTTTTGAACCATTGAAGTGAAAATATATTACTTTATCTCAATAAAATATAGTATGGATTTCCATTTATCACAATATGCTGCAAATAAGGACATCAATCATGTAATCATATATGATTTTTCAAATAATATTCTTTTTTGAGTCAACAGAAAGTAATGTCGATGTAAAATTAAACTCATGGATAGTTAAGCTTAGGGTTAATTCTCATTTGCCCTACTCATGCAGGTTTCTGTGGCTTTCTGAAATCTCATCCTTTCAAAGAAGTATGACTTCAAAGAAGTATGGCTAGAACTGAGAGAATATTACTTCTTTTTGCATTGAAAAATTAAGATTTACAAAAAGGATTTTATATCTAAAACTAACCAAAATAACTCTCAGAATTTTCACAAGTTCCCATTGAAAAAAATTACATGAATCAGTCTTTGGTTGTAATGGGAAGTTTTGTTTCAATGTCAAGTTGTAAATTACTTTTTTGAGTGTATATTACCTATTTTTTTTTACAGAATATTTGAAAATCCTGGAAAAAAACAGAAGCATCTTATTTCCAGCATATTCCAACAATCTGTATCTCACAGTTACTTTAAACAGACATGTGAATCAGAGCTTTAAAGGATAGCAGGCTTTTTTAATGTGTACTTGTGAGGTAGCATAAGACAGGAGAGTAGGAACACGGATTTTGACTTGATAATCCATAACCTAAAGACTACCAGTGAACTTTGTCAATTAAGCTGTTTTCAGTAGGGAAGCAAAGTAAGAATAAAAGATACCAGAATATTTAAGTGAAGTGAGAAGCTGGATTAATGGAAAAAAACCTACGTGGGCTCCATTCAGAATAGCTGATAAGAAACTAGCATGCTCAAACTGGAACAAACAGCTGTGGAACCTGGGAACGGAGCGAGCTGCTCATGTGGTGGAATTTCTCTTGTAATTACTAGTGTGCAGGACCTGCACTGGTTCAGCTTTCTCTTCAGAGTTCATGCACCTCATGAAATATGTGATGGAAATCAGCAGGAAGATTTATATCTCACCTTTAATTTTCCTGGTTACCAGCTTCCCATCTTGCAGCATAATAAAGTATTCATAATTAGGTGAAAACTTAAATTATAGCTTTGAGGTAACCTTATGTACAGTATAAATGTTTCTAAAATTACTTTTCTGAAAAGTATTGTTCCTTTCTAATGCTGAAAATCTGAAGATAAATTTTATATATCCAGTGGTGTACGAGAAATTAATTTTTACAGCAGTATTTTTACAATGAATATTATTTGCCAATTTATCATGATGTTTGCTATTATTTCTTCACCTCAGATTTTATATTCCCTGAAACATACATAGAAAAATAATTTTTCTGCATTTAAATAAGGTGTTTGGTTGACTGATAAGTTTTCCAGTTCTTTTATATCAGTAGTCCAATGTGAATTTAAAATTTATCATGTTGAAAGCAAATGTTAGTCAGACTTTAATTTTTTATTCACTAAGCTGTGGCTTCATAAATTATAATAGGTGAAAACATTTATTATTAGAAGGTATACACATAACAAACCCTAGTAATATCGTGCATATTTAACAAATATCAACAGAAAATTTTGTTATGATAATTGTTAGTTGGTATTTTAGCAAGCTAGTTGCCAGTTGAACTTTGTTAACAGTTCACACCAAGGTTACCTGAGTGCTCCAAACTTATATTGATAATTTATTAGCTTTGTTATAAACTATTTACAAATGGATTCTCAGTATCAAATGAAATCTGAATATTTCAGAATACAGGAAGAAAATCAAGAAACAGCAATATATGCTGCTTTCTCCCTTTAAAAAGTTGGGCGATGGGAGAACTTCTTTAGTAATTTTTCATGGCTCTGCAAACCTCTCACACAGAGGGAGAGCTCTGTGCATCTCAGAGCAGAGACGTTCTTGCTGTTAGAGATCTGCAACCCATCTCTTCCAAATGAGAGTTTCAGTTTCTTCTCCATGCCGAACCAGTTTGACTCCTCCCCAGTGGTTTTGCCAGACCAAAGTCTGTCCTGATCCTGCCTTCTGATTTGCATGGAACTTAACTCTGGACATAGAATTTACTGTTACATTCTACCAGCATGTTTATGTTCAAAACACTTCACCTCATGTTTTTTGCCACCGGCAGCGGTAGCACTCTATTTGAACATCTCCGCTGTGATCAAACAAGGACAATTCTCTACTGTTCAACTTAAAAACTTTAGTATTTTGAAGCTCATCACCATCTTAGAAAGGAATGAATCAAGGTTCAGTCTGAGCAAATTGTATTATCACTTATGCATAGTGTCCCCCAGTCTCCTTTACTGCTGTTTTATTGATTATTTTCAGTGTTTTGATGTAATTTTGAGTGATGTATTTTGTTGAGGTAGTTCTGAAATTCAACCGATTCTTGTGCAAATTTGTAGCTACTTATTCATAAAGAGGATTTTTTTTCACAGGTGAAAATTGTTTCTTAACTTTGAAGCTCAGCTAAGAGGAGAAAGTTCTGGTTTGTATTTTAATTAATATTGTGCACACCACTTTACTGGAAACACTTTTATAAAGCATAGAAAGCAAGATATATCTTCAGAATAACTGCTCATATTTGAACTTCCACATAATCTGTTATTTATAGCCATTTATAATGAGAATTTTATTAAATTTAGTAGGAAGTACTAAACAGTTTGGATATTATATTCATCTCAGTTTCATGCAATTTCCATTGACAGTTTGCTTGCTAAAGTGTGGAAATATTTCCATGAGCATAATTTTGCATAATCTGGTGATTAATAGTAGATTTTCTATTTTAATGTGGCAAAAATTCTTTACAGCCTAAGTTAGTGTCTGAATTTATAGAGAATAAACTGAACGCTTATTACAACAGTGACTTGAGTTAATGCAATAAGCCCATAGATACACTGTTGTGTTAGAGCAGAAGATGCTTCTGAGTAGGCTTTTAATGAAAAAGATGAATTCTTATGATAGCCCTCTTATGCTAGCACTTCCATGACTAAATTTCATCGGTATTTTTTACCTCAAACACATCTACAAATATCTGACTGTGTAATAAAATCATACTTACAGGGCATCTCTATTACATTCTTTCTTCTGGGTAAAATGCAACACTACTTGAAGCTACTGAAATTTTGTTTGCTTTGATTTGCTTCATCTTGTGAAGGGTGAAACATCAAATTTGGTACATAATCTTAAGGTTTATGAATTAATGTACTATATGGCGTATGGTGTCTGGAAAATCTGGCCAATGAGAGTAGTTCTTATTTTTCTTTTTATTTATGCATTTCTTCCCTATTACAGACCATTCTTAAAGATTTCTTTAGATGTCATCTTTTTACATTTATCTGAATATATTTCCTGGTTATTTAAGGAATGAGCTCAGTCATGATATATGCTGTGATAACTCTTATTTGCTTTGGTTTTGAGGGTAAAAGTAAAATTTTGCTTCTTTTGGTTTTAACTGTAATACCCAAGTTAGCATCTTGGTATCTCCTTCCATAATGTACTTTATGTGAAACTTTCTTGTTGAGCCTTTTGAGAATTTTGCGTCTCCATTTACCAAGTCACTTATTGATGGTAACTGCACTGCTCTTTCTCGCTGTAGCTGCACTGAAGACTCCATAGCTTACCTGTTAGAAGCTGTTCCTGCTGCTTTCCTTCCTTCCCTAGTGAAACTGGGATAATGGCACTACCCTACATAGCTGATGCATGGCTTCTCATCATGTCTCCTGTGACCTTTATTCTTTCAACTTCTGCCAGTGGACCTGTGTGTCTCAGAGCAAAACAGAATATATAATTTCAAATGAAGCCTTGTTTTTTTGGTTAAAGGAGTAAGAGATATTAACGTTGAAAAACAATATCTTTAGCCGAGTAAAGGCTAATGACAGGGAACATAAGGAAGTTAGCTTTCAGCAAGCTAACTGGTGAGTGTTTAGCCCCATTTCAGTTCCTATTTATATCTCACTCTTCCTGACTCTGGGCATTTTGCCTAACCTCCCTTTGCTGCAGTCTCTGATGTGTGACAAGGGAAACATAGAGCACGCCTAGACCTGATGTTTCTGCCTGCCTCTTCCTGGGCATGTGTAAGCCTTCTACCCAATTAGGTCAGAATTGGAGTTAGGAGCTGGAAGAGCCACTGGATTCAGACACTTCAAATATTTACAGAAATGGCTTTACACTATCTCTTCATCATATCTCCAAACAGATCAAAACTGGTTGTTTTTTATGTTTCCTACTGCCTTCATCTACACAGCAAGTTAACAACTTCTTCATTGCATTCATTTTTTATTTTTTTTTTTTTGCACGCACCCTCCCCACGCCCAACAAAAGCATACACATGCTGTGGGGAGCATCAACGTGATGTGATACCAGCCATCCATCGTGCTCATCTTGCATAGTGAGTGGAGAGAGCCCATAGCCAAGATGAGCTGAATAACCCTTTGCTCTGGTTCAGTTTCTCCAATGACTACATAGGGATAGTGACTCTAAAGCACCAAAACTAGCAGCCTGAAGTTAACCCTTGCTTCCCCATGTCTTGGTTTGTAATTCTGCTGAACTTCACTGAACTCTTTAATAAATCGTATCTGGAATGGCAATGCTTTTGCCAGATGCACATATTAAGTGAAAGCTGCTCCTTTTTAAATTCACTCACCAAGCAGAGGCTGAGTCATTTCATACTCCAGGGATCCCCAAAAGAAAGTTTTTAGGTCAGGAATATATTGAGAATGAGCAGTGTTTGATGTCCATTAGTCATTGTATGCCTGCTCATGTTTATGTCTGGTGTCTTGGCTGTCTACTGTACCTCTGCTCTCCTACCTTGTGGATACTCTTCAACATAATCTGGCAGTTTCTGTTTTCTTCATGTTCTGTGAGCAATTTCTTTTAAATCTTCAGCAGTTTCAATATACTCAGCATTTTTACTTTTATCAGTTCAAGATAGCAATTTCTAGGGGACTAGTAAACTTTTTTTTTTTTTTACCCTCTTTTTTTTTTTTTTTCATTTGTAGTTTTTCAGATATATTGAATAACATTCAAAATAAGTCTCCGCTTATCAAAGTTAAATTCATGGAAGCACTTCCTGTTCCTGGGAGAAATAAAATTACTGAAGCTGAGCTAAATGCTTGATATCATTGATTCCAGGGATTAAAACCTAGATCATTGATATAAATAGTTTTTACTCAGGGTTTAATCTTTTTATATGTCAAAAATTGCCAGTTTGCTCTAAGTATCCTCATAATTGTTATTAATAATAATACAACAGTAACTAAAGTTGAAGTCTTGAAGTGCCTTTTATTATTAAAGACAAAGTTCAAGAAAAATGTTATTTTTTGCAGGAATGATTACAGCAGCTGAACAAAAATATTGCTGAATGAATTTCCCTGTATGTGTTCTTTATCCCACAGACACAGTAGTTTGTAAGGCTAATATCTCTATTATTTTATAGAAGTCTGTGTTCTGCAACACCCATAATCCAATACTGTTTTTTCTCTGCCTCAGGGACCTTTTGAAAGCTTAAATACCTTGATTATGTTTTTCCTTTGCTTTTTAACTGCTGCGACAAAATTGTAGCCTTTACTAGGAACCATTTTTCATAAGAACTTTTCAAATAGCAAAGCAAGAATGTTCTTTGCTTCAAAGAATTGTCTCTCAAAGGGAGGAAAATGCAATTAGGCTGTTTCTTTTTGCTTCTGGAGTTAGTTGGAGGTCTCTGTACTGTACTCCAGCATCTGTGGAAGTGTGCCCTTTCAAGTAGAGATACATTTGGGGTTATATCTATAGTGTCTTTTCTGGTCTGTGCCATTTTATGGTTGGACTCAATGATCTTCCAGGTCTTGTCCAACCACAATAATTCTATGATTCTATGACCTAATGAGGCTAATTAGAATAGCTGTTCTTCATTATAGTAAGCATTATGTATGGATAGCACCAAAAAGAAATATGCATGCTTTCCCAAAGAAAAGGAGAGAGAAAAACTGGAGCAGAGACTGAATTGTCCTTTTCTGTCTGCAGTTGCAAGAGCAGACGCGTGTGGTTGAAGAATTTATTTCTAAGCCCGTGGTTCTGCCCTGTCAGATCTCTGCATAAGCCACAACTGCAAAAGAGAGGCACATGTGGAGAACAGCTCTTTAGTTAGTTAACTTAATTCGTCAAAATGGGGGTTCTTCCTTTCTTGGACAGCATTGCCATAGTAAAATGATAGGGCACTCTGGATAATAACAAAATGCTGAGCAAGTTTCTGTGATTGAGTTCCTTTTTGTTATCACAATTACCTTCCAAATGGAGCTTGTCATTTGGACATCGGAATAAGTGTAATCAGAAACCCAAATATAATGACTTCTTATACAGTTAGAGGCTGCAAAAGTGCACTTGCAGTCATTTTTGTCCTTCAAATTATGATTGTTTAAAGGGCAGCACTTTTTGGTGAGAGCTAAAAATCAGATGCAGTGTGATCATTGGAACAGTCTTTTCTGCTTGCTGGGTTAAGACAGGAAGAATTACCTTAAATTTGTCTTCATGAGACAATTGTCCACAACCTTTGCCATGACAGGAACCTCGCTAGGCTAAAACTGGAGGATCTAGTTAGAGGAAGGAGGAATGGATGTATATCTTATCTTCTGTATGTGCTCCCCATTAATGTGAGATCACTGTGTCTCTGGGGTGACAGCAGAGTTACTGGAGCTATTGAACATCATTTTCAAACCAGTAAAGTTACAAAACCTGCTGGGAATAGTGTCTACGCTATACCCTCCTTCTGTAAAGGGACAGACTTACAGGAGTGCAATACAGATTCAGATACGAATGTTCAGATTCTGTGGATTGAATGATTGAGAGTTTTGGGGTTTTTCCCTGATGATTTTCTTTATTTGGCTTCCAGGTTTCTAAGCCACTCAGATTATGGTTTAGGGTTGGTTTTTCAGTGAACATTAAAGACAGACATTGCTTCAAGAAAAGGAAGGTGAAAGGTGAGAGTCTTTCATGGGCCCTTGGTTGCCAGTGGTGGGTCTTTTGAAGAAAAATAACAAATAGCACAATGTCTATTAAGTACTTCTACATAGCAGAGGCTTGTGTAGCACAGTTTGACCCTGGGTTAAGAGTCTAACCTAGCAATCAGTAAGTTGGTACTTCTACCTGGCACAGAAGGGTGTCTGACGGGGACAGCAGCACCTGGAAGCAGTGTGTTTGTGCTGGCTGTGCTAATTAGCACCTCACTGCTGTATTTATCCTGCAGCACACTTCAGGTCTTGTTTGTAGCTGGCCCAGGCATCTCTGCACCAGTCCGCACAGCACTGTAGATGTACGAAGAGAACTGCAGATCCTAAGTTAAAAGTGGAGACAGAGCAAATACCATTTTGAGAGCAGCACACGTGCTTACAGGATTTGGCTGTCACTTAGTACACAGAATTTGGTACAGTTTGTTTCTTCCCACTTCTGTTTTTACTCCCTGTGTCTATGAAATAATTTTATGCTCTCTTTGGATTTACCTTTTGAAAAGTGGAGCTTCTGAGTTATATCACTAAGCAACACAGTTTACTTTGGTGCATTTTACTAAAGAATGCTAATAATCTTCCAGGTTTCATGCATCCAATTTGCTAGAAATGCCTGGAAAGAGTAGATGTGTTACCCCTTTGTCGACTGCATCTGGCTTGACTCGGTCTGGAGATAAAATTATGTTAATGAGATGGGGGCTTGCACAGACAGAAAAGCCCGTAGGTGACGATTCAGGGTTTGAAATAGGTTAGAGTCCTCCTTTGGTTCTGTTTTCTGAGAACACTTATTTCCCTGTAAAAATGATTTGACTGGAGAATTGTCCATGTATTCTGTAAAATTATGAAAATGTTTTTGAAGCTGTAGAAGGAATATTGAAGTGTAACTCTACAGTTTATAGCTGAAAAATTATATAGAGATTGTAAATTATTTATCTAAAATCCTAATGAACTTCTCTATGTTATTGTTATCTTTGTTACTCACTTAAAAGTGCACTTCGGTTCTGTATCCTGCCCCGTGCTCCTTGCTGTAAACACAGTCTTTCAGAAATATAAATGCCTATTTTTTTCCCCAAATCTGTCAGTAAAGGGCTGAGATTCCATTTCCTGCTACAGACTCACTTAATCTTCACATTCTCTATTATCTTTAACTCTTTCCTCTTCCTCTTGGCCAGTCTCTGGTTTTATTTATTTATTTATTTGGGAGCTGGATTTCCCCTGCTTTTCACAGCTGTGGTTGCCACATAATGTTTCCTTTCATCTGTATGCTTCAAGGTCACCCTCTGCTCATTTCTAAGTTCCGGTGAAAGCTTTGCAATGTGACCAAGTATTACTTGTCCATGGAAATGCCGACTCTGCCAAACAGAGGATAAACCGACACGGATTTTACAACTCAGCAATCGTCTCCCTTTTGAATGTGACATTCATGTTGAGAAGGTGAATCTGTGTAAGCAGCAACGGCAGGCTGTGAGGACCAGTACTGGGGAAAAAGGAGATACCAGTGTGGCACTTGTGCAGAAACTAATTCAGTTGGTGTTAGAATAATGATGAGGAAGAATAAACAGGGAGGTCACCACCGTAGTCCTGCTGAATTAGGCTGAATTGCCTCTTTTGGAGTGTGGTTTACATGCACCACTGCCCATATGCCATGGGTTACAGAGCAGTAAAGAAGTATGTCAAGAAAAAGGTATAGAGCTGAAGAGAGAGAAGTGTCTGCATTTTCCTTAACCTCCCTGCCTTGGTCCCTCCAGAAACACAACAGAGTTAACATACACAGATGAAAAGTTGTTTGGGGAACACTTCTCGAAAAGGTCAGCATTTGTTTTGTACAGCTCTAGGCAGAATCATATGCGATGGTTAAAGAGGTGTGGAGAGGCCTTTGCTGTGATAGAGTCGTTGCAGTTATTCTCGCCAGTCTTCATATATGGAGGGAAAATCTTATTGTAAAATTCCCTTTGATAGGAAAGGGAAATCAGCACAATTATTGAAAATAGGATTGGGTAAAATACTATTTTTTCTATGTTGTATCTTGCTTGTATTACTAATTGTTGCCAGGGAAACCAACAGAACTCTGAACACTTCTGCTGGAAAGGCAGCTATGGTTATAAACAAGGTCATTGAAAACTCTGCCTGCAGAGTACAGAAGGGCTAGGGAGGACCTGCTGTGGATTCTGCTCCATGTCCTGTGCCCTTCTACATGCTCAACTGCAGCTAGATACAAAATGTTTATCCTGGTCAGTATTAAATCTGAGTTTTTTACAGTAAACGAAACCCCCACATTATTCTGGTTTATCTCAAGAGGAATTTCCATACACCAAGTGTGAAGTTTGCCTCTCTGGATTGTCACATTGCTCTGGAGGCTTTGGTTATAACCCCGGGTGTGTCAGTCTGCTGTGCTTCCCCTGGGGAAACTGGATACCATTCAATAGTTTTACTAACCTTTTAATATGATAGCAAAGTAAACTGTAGGTCTCTTTGTACAGGAGGTGTAACCATTTTCCAAGAGGTTAAGCTTGGCTGCTTGCCTTTCATCTACAAGGGCGCTGTTTCTTATGTTTTACAAAGTGCCCACCCCTGTCAGGCACAGCTCTGAACCTTTACACATCCATCATCAGGCTTTCGGGAAAAAATGCCAAAGTTTGTACATAAATCTTTTTAAGGAACAGATGCTTATGAACCTTCTCTCACGTTGAATTTACAGGACTGACATTTATTACCTTACTGATTTCAGCTAAAGCCTATAAGGGAAATTGATTTAGGATGAAAATAGGTAATAATAGCTTGATTAGAATCATTTTCAGCTTCAGAGGACCCTCATGTCCTTCTGCATTAAATAATGATCATAAAATCAGTTTGTGTATCTCTGATTCTGTTTTTGCCTTTTCTGATGTCCTTTGCAAAGGACACATTCTTCATGATGTTTTATTGCTTTGAATAGCACTTCCATTCCTTATTTGTTGAATTTTTTAGTCCCAAGCCCAAATACATGCAGGCTGTTAAGACAGTCAAAGGCAACTAACAACTATGAATGCTTCTTCCAGAAAGTGCCACAGACCATACACAAATTTTTGGTCCTTAAACAATCTGGTTTTGGCTGTCACCAATCCTCTATATTTTATCCTTTATAACTTACTTTGTTGCACGTCTTTGATTTTTGTCTTTTTAGTGCCGGAGAGGACAAATCTGATGCTCAGAGAAGGAGCAGTTGCAAGCAGATCTGTGCCTGGTCATGCTGTTCAGATGACCAAAGTGTGTGCAGATGTGTCTAGCTACTTTGCTGCTATTTCTCCCAGGTGTGGACAGCACATCCTGGCATCTGGGGAGCTGTGCTGCCCACGCTGAACTCCATGCTCTTCAGCCTCTGAGGCAGCTTGTTTAAAAGGAGCTGTCTAGAAAAAAGATGATGTTGACACAGTCTGTGTGCAGCATTTGTATTTCTCAGCATAGAGGGGTTTAAAAAATTAGATGCAGGCATCAATGGGTTTTATTATTTAGAATAAAATGGTTGCATTTGAAATTTGTGCATTTATTAGGATGAAAAAAATATGGATCTTTAACTGTATTTCTGTTGATGACACTCATCAGTGTTGTATCTGTGTTTCCCACTTAGGAAATGTCTTCAAAAGGCAGGTAAGTGTTGTTACCTACTTAATACAGAAGAGTGAAAAGTAGTTAGAGAAGATTTTGGTGTATGTAACCAAGGTGATAGAGATGAGCTACAGTTCTCTGGTTCCCCGGTGTGATTATTTGACCTTTGACCAGAAGTGAGGCAGCCGTTTTTCAGAGGAGAATAGTGGCTGGCAGAGGAAAAACTTTTCACAAAAATCTGAAAGAAAACTGTTCTGTCACATCGAGTTCAAATGTAGACCTTGTGGAGAACAACACCCCTTTGTCTGGATTTTTGATACTTTAATTTTCAGCTATTTAATATTTAAAGAAATGTGCACTGAAGCTTTTGCCATCATGTATTTTGATTCTCAGCTGCATGTTCCTGTGAATGAACTAGTGCAATTTTGTCTTTTTTTCACATGCGTTTGGTTGTGCAGGTAGATTACAGACTAGAAGTTACTGATTGTGATTATGTGGTATTTGAGTCTCAATATTGTTCTTATCAATCAGTTTTCTTTTGGACATCAGATATTCACATATGTAGTCATTTTCTTTGGCATTGTGATTCAGTGATTCTTTGATTATAAATGCCTCCAAAATAAGGCCTTATATTAGGGAAGCGCAGTTTGCTTTAAGGACTGACATTCTTTTCTTCTGTAGTTTGATTTTTTAATGTCTCACAGTTTTCTTTGCCAATAGTTGTGGCTAGGTGAGAACTACTGCAGTAGCCCAATAGCTAAGACATATGTTCATTACCATGTTAATTTGTCATGAAATCCAGTTTACACATCCAAGCATAAGCCTTATGGGAAACAAAAAAATATACTTTGGCCTAGTTTGGCCTAGTTTTGGACCTCATCCTCTCAACAGAACTGCCAAAAGAGATATTTCTCTACCAAGCATGTCTAAATATCATGTTACTTGGTGAAGAACCAAGACCAAAAGTTTCCACCTAACATATTTCACTGTTTGAAAAGCAAAAACTTAAGGCATACCTTAATTAAAAAGGAAGGATATTTTTGTAATGGAAAGACATTTTGGATTAAGAAATCAATATATTTCATTCTAATAGAATCTCAGTCCACTTTGACTCTTTCAACAGTCAAAGTGGTTCTTCCACTTGTTGCCAACACTGAAAGGTGGTTTGTGATAAATCTTGATATATTTATTTTTTAAAAAATTTAAAAATCCAGCTATCATTTTTTACCAGAATTACCAGGTTATTCCACCTTGGTTATGATGTAGAGTTTTGTCAAAGAGAAGTACTTGGCTTCTTGATTCAGCACTCTATCAGAATACACCAAGACAAATTTTGCCATCTGTCTTCTTGAATACTAAATATATTAATTACATTTTTTTTCATTTTTGTCTGGTGATGTTGTAGATCTGTGGAAATGTAATTCAGAATTCTTTGCCCAGTTGCCAAGCGTGCCTGATTTTGAAGGACTGACACTCTATTTATACCCTAGCTGTGATAGGAAGAATTCCACTGGACACTACAAAGCAAAGTAAAAGAAATATAAATGGCAGTCCTCAAAGTGGAAAATGATCATGTGTCCCTTTAAGTACAAAGCTTTGATCCCAACCTTTTTCTAGTTTTCCTCATACAAATTCTAGCAGTTTGTCATCAAAAAGGACTTGTGTCCAGCTGTTCCCACCTGGAGACATGGTGACTAATTAGCACATTGGGCTACCTGTGAACCACTGCATGTTCCCCGCCCTCAGGAGTTGGTGGTATCCCCCTTTCTGTGGAGTACTCATCAGAAGTGCCATATTGTAGTGCAGTGTGTCACAAATGCAATATGACATATCGCATTACTCAAGAGTCTTCTTACCTGCAGGTTGGATTTTTGTCAGGTCTGTCATTATGAAGCATGGGAGAAATACAGGGGTTTAAGGGCTTGGGGGATTTTACATGCCTGTTTTAATCTTAGGAGAAGGATACTGCTGTACCCATTAACTTTTTTTAACATGTAATCAGCTGCTCAGACATACAGTAATCATGGCTGTACATCAGGGACATTGTCATTGCCATGCTGGTGCCTGGACGTGCCCCACTGGCCACTCTCACAGCTGTTTGTCCCTTTGACCTGACACTGCACAGGGGTTCTTATTACTTTAATCTCATGTATAATTCAACTTCATGTCTGATTTAATTCTGTCACCTGTCCTGTGACCTTTCATGACTACCACATATGCCAGTCTTGATTCTTTTCAGGGGGTTCAGTTCCATCTCTTTTTCCATGTATGGAAGGATCCCCATGTGCCTAAATCTTTCTGTTAAGGGCTGCTCAGTGTGCGCTGCCAGAGGAGTCTCTGGAGAACCAGCATCAGGGATATTTTATAGGGACTGTTTTTCCTGGACCTTGATTCTTTCCAGTAGAGATAAGTTGCAGGATTCGGTATGTATTTATTGTTATTTTTATTGCTCCTGAGAACTGAAGAGCAGGATTAAAATGACTTACATCCTAGAGTGAATCCAATATTGTGGCTTTTTTTTTTTTTTTTTCTCAAGGAAAAAAGTAGTATTTAAGTATTCTTGAGTACCAGGATCATTCTGTCTGGCATACCCCTTATAATTTAGTTGTCTCACTATTCCCTAAAAAGGCAATAATTAGCTGATTTACTAGAAACTCTTGGAGGTTAAAGATGATGCTGCTGTATTTCTGGCATAATGGCAAAGATGTTTTCCTTTTCTCATGACGTGTCTCCATATCATTGTATTCTCATAAACTGGAGATCCAGGCTCTTTGTAAGGAGAACACTATGCTTTTTCTCATGATGTCACTTGGTCAGCCACTAGTATTCCTGAAATACAGTATAGTCAAATGTGTTAGGTGGTATTATAATTAAACAGCCTGCATCAGAGCTCTTATTTTATCTCCTTGTAAGTATACAGCAATATTTTTCCTAAACTAATGTCCAGAGAAGGAAGAACAACATCCTTTGCAGAAGCTGATATATCTTTAGCTTCTTCATTCACAGCTTGGCAATACTTGATTTTTTTCTTTTTCTTTTTTGTAACCAATATTAATTAATCTTCACAATAGTCAGATTTTATAACTGAAAATATACTCTTGATTACTCCCTAGGTACATAGTTTTACCCAAATATTTGATTCCTGCATCTCTGTCAGACTTACAGATTACTTGAAGTTTCTTTTACATAAAGTATGCCAAATTGTTCTTCTCATATATTACTTATAGAACTATTTCTGCTATTCCCACAGCACCACTGAGTCATTTCTTACTGAATTTCTTACTGCACTGAATATTCACGAAAACTTATGAAATACGACAAAGTTTGTTCTAGAGGTGCGTCTTCCGGTGTCTTACCCATACAGTTTTACTTTCTTACGGCTTGTTTGTTGCAATTCCTACTTTTTTTCCTCTTACTTGTGGTTGGATGATTCTTCAAAAGGAAGACATAAGACTGAGGAGCCATGATCATCGTCAAGTCTACTCCTTTGCTAGCATGACTAATGTCTAATCCTTTTCCAAGTTTAGCAGACCTCATCTTAAACTCTTTAGATACCTTTGTTTGATACTCCTTTTTGAATATTGTCTCAGAACATCATTCTTGTGATAGAAGAATTTCCAAATTGATTTTGCCCATGGCCAGTTCATACCTGGTTCTCTTGGTACACTGGGATGCAGAAGTGAATACCTAAGTACCGTCAAAGATGGACTTAAAACTTCCATTTCAATGTCCTAAATAAGTTCCGTTAGTATCATCCTACATTTGTCTTCTGCAGTGTTGACTCTGATGATGACTGTATAGAATGCCATGTCCTGTGCATATTGTGAACTCGACAGAGCGCTGTACTCTTTAATAGAGAATGTGATATGCAAAAATGGCAATTTTTCCTCTCACATAGGCAAGTAATGTATAGCATTTGTGGAAGCTACATATGCAGTGGCTTTTCTGGTGTTGCATAGCTCAGTGTTTTTAGATAGGATGCTGGTATTTGTTAGCAGCTCTTGCATTTTGGGTTGCATTAACAACTGCAGGAGAAGAATTAAATCTACGATTCCTTTCAGCTATGCTCAAGTTTGATCCAAGGTCTCTAGAACAAGAATCCAATCACTGTTACCTTCTTGTTTATCTCATATCATTTGTATTTGCTTGTTCACATAAACAGAAATGTTTAACAAATGAGTGATAAAAGAGGTGTCCCTGACTCAAGACTCTAAATTTGTTATGCATTTTATTCAGAAGTCTCTAATTTTTTTTCTTTTCATGGGTTTGATTTATGGTTTGGTTTTTTTTTGTTTTTTTTTTTTTTTTTTTAATCACAGCTTTGTTGAGTTCATCTGGATGTTCCTCCTTCCAGAATCAGTCTCATGACCCAGGACCCTTTAAGAACCCCACTTGTTATGAGATGAAGAGGAATGAGCAGTGAAGTACTATTCAGGAGGGTCAGATACAGCTATATCATTGCTCAGTGATTCTTGCTATTTTTATCGATGGTACTTAATTCGATAATTTAAAGTGAATATAGAGCATATACCTCTAACATGTATTTCCTTGATAACACATGAGAGAGACTCCTTCAGAAGAAGCCAGAATAGCAGAGGAAGCTGGACAATGTTTGTTCTTTGATTTATAACTCTTTCATTTTCTCCAAGCTTTAGAATAGCTCAGTATCAATCCTCTTTCTCTTATGTCTTTGACTAGCTTGAGTTAGATCAAAGAACCCTGTATTTCCAGAGAATCTACCTAATAAATATAAATACTATGAGAAATTCCTATCTTGGTAATAGCTTCAGCCTCCCTGGCAAAATATTATAATGATATTGAAAATAAACCAGCAGAAAACAGGAAAAAAAATAATAAAAGAATAAAAAAAGAGTAGACAGTGACACAAACACTGTCCTCCTGTAGAGACCAGTACAGTTGTCTTTTTCTCCACACAACCAGACCAAATATCTGACCAAGAAAGGGTCTAAAATAGTACTGCAGAAGTGCAATAAAATATCAGAGTTAAGGAGCTCCTATGGAGAACATCTTACCAAAGGCTCCATTTCTGTAAAATGCTTGGAATAGTTTTTGAGAATCTGTCCTCTTCAAAGCTAGTGCCAGAACTCAGACTGCTTATCAGTTTAACAAGGAAACAGGCCATGCATGTGTCCAAAAAAAGGAAATCAGGATGGACTATATTTTGCTCTAATTCTACAGACATCTGACAGAGCAATGCTGTTTTGTGCTTAAAACCGCTCAATCCTTTGCTTTCCTCAGCCAGTAACGATTTTCCTATCCTATATGCTTCCAGAAAGTAAACAGACAGACTCTGGTGAAAGCATGTGCCATGAAAAGTTCAATGCAGAGATGTTCAACCTAGGTGAGATCCAGGCTTATAAATTCACATGAAACAATGCTGTGTGGATTTCTCTGATCAGGAGCAGATACAATCTAGCCAAATTAACTTGGTACCAAGCCTAAATTAAGAAGCTTTGATTCTTGCCAAAAGATTTTAGCATTGGAACCATGCCAGACTGTTGTGACTAGACTCTCTCTGGATCTAAGGTCAGATGGCTGTAGACCGCATTGCTGTTCCACTGTGCATTTCCAATTCTGAGACTAATGTGAGTAGAATGAGGTGCTTCAGCGTCTGTCAGTATAAAAATTCCTCATGTCTTCCTTGTGAAATTCATAGCACATGAGCACGTGTTCTGCTTGCAGTCACAGGCATACAGAACAGAGGTGACTCAGCATTTCCAACCTCATGATTAAAAATAACAAAAAAAAAAAAAAAAGAGTTGTCCTCCTTTCCCCAATACTCTTTTTCTCCCCAGAAAATCATGAGTTTGAAAAATAACATTTATGTTACAACCCACCTCCTTTTTTGGTTTTTTGTTTTTTTTTTTTGTGTGTGTGTGTGGTGGAGAGGAAAGAGTTAATTTGGGCTAAAGTTCTTGGATAATCAAGGGAATTTAGAAACACCTTCTACTGTGATATTTGACAGCAGTGAAAACTGCTCAAGGTTATTCATGCCTCTAACCATTGACCTCTGCATTCGATAAACATACAGTTGAAAAATGACAGTGGCAAGGAATTTGTCAAACTCACCCAGAGAGCATGAGTTAGAAGAAACAACCTGTGCATTGCTCCTCTGAAAAATCACTTTGTAAAAATGGCATCCCCTTACTGAAAGAAATGATCTCCTTATGTGTATTCAGACACGTTACTTGGAAACAAAGTATTGTTTGGATTTTGCGATGAGAAAAAAGAGCTGGCAGTTTGATTTTGGGCTCCTTTAATTTTTTAACTCCTGCATATTCAACAACAGTGGTTTATATTCCACTGAGATACATCTGCCAGTGGTGGGGCTTTCATAGCTACCAGAGAGGATATGTAGAACCTAGATTGATAAAATTCAGTGCTGTCTTTGGAAATGGAGGGCAGGAAAAGGAAAGAGAAGGGATGACAATTTTTTGTCCTCTCACCTGAAATCTTCTAAATGGCTAGTTCAGGCCCTATTTCTTTTGCACATGTCCTCTAGCGTGTTTCAGGTACATCTCAGGAAGACTGCACTTCCTCCTAATCCTTCATATCCATCAAGCTTTTGGCCTCTTTACACAGTGAAAGACAAAAATGTTCTACTATTATTTTTGTAGCCACCGGTCTGTAAGAAACTATATGAAAGTTCTAGGGCTTTTTATTGGTTTTTATTTTTTACATGAATCAGAAGACAATCAGTAATTTGTAGCAGCTCATTTTAGTAGTGTTCAGTTTGTGACTACAAATATGAATGAAATCCCTGAGATACTTTAGGGTTGTATGGTGAAAAGTTGTATTTATGGCCACATTCTAACAGCAAAGATAGCTCATTTTCCTGACTGGGCTTGGTAGAGACAAAAGTCTGAAATGAGAGCTTTTCTGGTCAAAATGCAGCCATCTGGAGTTGCTGTTTAATTAAAATATTTTTGTGAGGTGTTTGTAGGAAGCTTCAGCAAAATGCATTCCTGTCCACTATTTACCTTTCATTGTGCCCCTGCTTAAAAAAGCTTACAGCGAATGGTGAAAAAAGCAAAAACAATGCAGTGTATCCAAGTTAAGCACAGTTACTGCATAGCAAAATCAGATAATTCAAATTACTATGCTGTATCATTATTTTTAACGATTTGTAAAATACTTGCAAATAACAAATACATTTGATTAAAAAAGAACAGTATTCATTTATAAAAGATTCAATAAGGGACTAAATGAAAAGGAATATTATTTTTAATTAATATTTCTGTACTGATGCATCTTATTATTGGCTCCCTATACCAACCAGTCCCTTCCCTAATTGATTTTTTAATGCATTTTCTTCTTTTGAAAGGAATTAAACCGACTTTGCATATCCATCATGCTTATTTTATACATCTTTAATAGATCAAATTGTTTTCACTAAGGTCTGCAATTATCTGTGACAGAAATGTTGACTAGATATAAATAAAAAACCTTGTTTGCATGTTGCTCTTAATTATGTGCTTTTGATTTTCATGGCATGCATTTTAGAAGACTTTAAAAAATGTAATTACTGATGAATGTCTGTGGTAGGGTGTGATTATAGTTCAGTCTCTCTTACACAAGCATTTGAATTTGAATATAAATATTTTTCCTGTTGCTGTCACATGAGCACTGGTACTAAAATTCCTGAGTAATGGTAATGCTTATATGTGTAAAGTTTTAGTTTGTGTCTGAAGTATGTTGACACCTAAATTAATTACACACAGAAAAAGACTTAAAGTGAAATAGTATTACTTCTATAATGGTTGAAAGGCAGAACTTCTAGTTTGGAAGAGATTTTGATTTTCTTTCCAAAGCCAACAAATCTGATCAGATCTTACTGTCTTGGACCATGTTTGGCAATGGTGAAGTTATAGTCTAGTTAATGTTGTCCTGTGCACGCACTTTCACAGAGAAGATCTTCATAAAGCTGAAAATCCATGTGAGGAAGGCACAGAACAAACCCAGAAAGACATATTTTCAGTTCTCGTTGGGTGGACCATAGACATATATACATCGTTATCGAGGAAACGACAGTGATTTATCGATTTATACTACTGGCTAGTTGTCCACAGAGAGGTTCTGCAGAGTCAAAGAAATTCTCCACTACAGCATTAGATGAGGCAGAAGAGGCAGACTCCGTATTAATTCTGCTGCTCTTTAATTTCAGGAAGTCAGTTCTGAGCCTTATGGATATGTTCAGGCAGGAGCTCTGTGTGATCTCAGAGTAGCTGAAGGGCATCAGATGCCCTATTTCTGCCACTGAGATGTGCCTCAGCAGCCAAGTAATAGATTATAAATCTCTGAAAGCATTTTTCAGTCATGCACTTTTACCATATCCCTAAACCAACCACAAGATTTCAAAGACCATAAAAATCACTTGTACCAGAGGATTTTGCAGCCCAGATAATACTGTAAAAATTCACTGTACTGTCATTTTGACACAAATAATTGGGCGTGGAGCTGCACACATACAAAAAAAGAAAAACAATCTTTATCGCATGCTACCACACAGGATGCGTAGTATAAGAGTTTCAATTGTAATAATCCATCACTGTCTCTCTGCATTGAAATTGAAAACAAAAAATACGGTGTTTGGACTGCAAAAACTAAAATTGAACACCTGTGGTATAGTTACATTATTGGGTTATACTGTAGCTGGTATGTCTGCAAAATTGAACTCTTTTTCTGTTCCATGTCGAATTTATTGCTGAGTAAATCAAAAGTCAGTTTGTGAAGATGAGGACCTGCCATTTTGTAACTAAAATGTTGTTTTATTCTGAACAGTTTGGGTGCATATTCATCATCCCCTGCGATGTTTTTTCTTTCAAAATACAGGCATTTCTTCTGTCTTATTTTTGCTTGCTTTCTGCCAAAGGGATAATTGCATTGCTGATGGCTTGCAGAAATTTTTCATTTACATTTGGAAACTGGAACCTGCCCCTTTGTTCAATGGAGACAGTTTTGTAGGCAGCGTGCATAATACGTACAGATTAGGGATATGTGTGTATTCCCCCAGTTCTAGTCTGCTTCTGGCCGGGCTGCAGCCTGAAGAGAGCAAGGTGGGAGCCATCAGATGTGACATGCTTGAAAGGTGATCTTAATGGAAAACAGTTTGCTTATGGGCACAGGCAGTTGTAACTTGCAGGGACGGCAGATGCTCTGTTCTCTTTTAGGGTCAGCAGGCATAAAGAACGGTTGTGCTGCCACTGTCGCTGATGTTATCACCTACTGGAGTTTCAGCTTTACCCTAAGTCTGTTGCAGTGTTACATACTTCTGTCGCATCCTACTCACTGCCAAGGGCGTTGTTTCATAAAGATGAGTTGATCTGAGACATTATTAAACAATGTATTGACACTGCTGTATATTAGCACTGTTTCCTTCAGCAATGGCAAAGAAAGTTGGAAAATTTGACTTGCTTTATGAAGAAGAACAATGATCATGCACTTTGCATAGGGTCTTTAAAAAAAATAAAATTAGAAAACCGACATGAGGAGTTTGTCCTTCTGTTGAGGCTGATTGCTGTGTGATGTGACAATGACATGAGGAGTTTGTCCTGTTGTGGCTGATTGCTTGCTGTAGAATTTTAATTTTTTGTGAAGGTAGGGAAACATGAGTTGAAGAAACAACATGCTTTAGTGCTTTTAGGAAGTCCTTTCAGTCTTAATATATTGTACATAATTGGTCCACTGAGCCACTTTGCAGGGAGGGTATGACTCCATCTCCATTTGAGTGCATTTGAATTCATGCTTACCTCTTTTCACAAGAGCCCTGTTATAACAGCTTATTTTACTAATCTGTGATGTGACAGACTACTTCAAAGTATTTCAGATACTCTTTGGTTTGTCCAGGAATTTAGTTTTATGTCAAGAGTTCAGACTTCTGTGTCTGAATATTGTGATATATTCATAGTGATATATTCATAGAAATATAGTGGTCATTTTTGGCAAGACTGGATGTTTGTCAGTGGTTTGGGATGACACTAAGCTAAGGTTTTGGCTTTCTGCTGTAAGTGATTTTTTTGTTTCTCAGGTTGGTTGGTTGGTGTGTAACTTTTTTTTCACTTGCTTATTCTCTCATAGAAATATGTATATTTGTTTATACGTTTTTGCTATGTTCTGTTTTACTAATCACTTTCAATTACAGATATTTTTGCTGGAAGAAAATATAACTATGAAACTTGTTTTCTCTGTTTGTTTTTTTTTTCTTTTTTTTTTTTTTTTTTTATTATAGCTTTACTTCCCAAATCCCATCCTCAACAAAACATACACACGTGTAGTCCCTGCCCAAAATGCTGTCCTGTTTCATCTGAAAGTAGCTGCAACCTGTAGTATCAGTGGCAGACAAGCAGTAATGTGGCAGATGTGGAAGAAGAGACAGGAATTCTGTCCTGGGACTGAGAACATTCCAGTGTGCTCCACCTGCTTGTCTGTCATCTCAGGCCTTCCCTGGTCCAGATGAACCAAAATATTAAGGTTTTGAGTTATATGAAATTTGAAACAGAAGATGCATGTGCCAATAAGCAAAACCAAAACTTTTAAAGAACCCCCCTCCCCATTTCATATAGATTTTCTTTAAAGTAGGAAATTGGGAAATAAATCTTTCTATATATTTCACTTTTCCCAAATGTCTGTTGTTCAGGGTAAAATCTTAAACCATTTATTGGAAATACGTGTTCCGTATCTGTGGTGAGGGATGAGATTCCATCAAAATGTGACTTTGAAAATCCAGTATCCACACCAGGTTGGGGAGGATATTTTGTGTATTCATTAAACAGCAATTGTAAGTGTTGACTGAAGTGCCTGAGTCATGCCACAGAGCAATACATCTCTTCCTCTACACTTGTAAAACCTCAGATTATGTTTTGGTAAACAGGCACATAAATGTGATTTGTTTATTTTTTGATCTTCTAAAAGTTAAACAGTGTTCCTATCAGGAAATGTCAAACATATTTGTGCCATTAAAAACATTTTTTTTCCAAGCAAATGAACAACTCTTTAACACCTAAACCTGATACTTTTATTTTTAAATTGATTCTCTTGTGAACCTGGAAGAGTTCTTAGAAGCACTAATACAAGTAAATTGTGAATTCTGATTGAAAGCTCTTCAAAGCTCAGCTAGCATATCACCTGTGAAAGTTTTGTTTTCTTTTTTTCTGAATCAGCATCTCCATAACATTGCCCTGTTAGGACTCAAGTGTGTATTTACCTGAGACTTTGCATACTATAATAGGTGAACTCAATTATTTAACATATATGGTATTTTTGACTGTAAGTTGTCCACTTGTTTATGCTTTAGTCTTTGTTGTCACAGATAAGAAGACCATGCAGCAAAAGCTGATTGTTTCCCTTCATTGAATCATTATTGAGATGGTGCTCCATAATAATGAGAAAACTTGTAGATACAATATATTTCGTTACCACTTTAAAGGGTTTGGGATGTTGAACAGGGATATCCTTGCGCTGAGCAGGATGATAACAGCAGCAAAGCAGAACAGACAGATCTAACCACTATTACAAAGCAAACTTTGCAACCCATCACTGTTTCCAGGGCTTATTTGCAAATCAGGCAATATCTCTTTTACAAAACATCATGCTGGCATGTTGCTTATGTGCTTGATTTCTTTCTAATCACAACAAGTAAAAGTTGCTCATATAAACATATTTTCCTAAGGGAGCAAAAAAGACAAACAAGTCTGATCCTGTGCTGGTTGAGAGAAGGTATCAGATATGGAAGAGATCTGCCTTTACCAAGTACTGAATCTCATCCTGGTAACGAAGCAAAGGTGCATTAGAAATACGACTGTGTGGCTCCATGGGGTGCTGGTGGCAGAATACAGTACAGCACTGAACCTTCTGTAGTTTGATGTATTGAAAGATGCATGAAGAATTAACATTGCTCAGAGGATGGACATTTGTGATACAGAGGCAGCTGCTGGGAAATCACTGGGATGTTTCTCTTGCTCGTTGTAAAGAAGTTGTAAAGAAGTCATGCAAAAGAGGAATGTAGAATATATGCAGAAGTGAAGTAGCTACAGATGGAGACTGGAAGGGTAAAGCTGCTGAGTGGGCAGGTTTGAGTACCCACAATACGAGAGAAAATGATGGCAGGATCTGGAGTTCTGTACATAGGTGAGGAAGAGCTTGAAACTGTGAGCTCAGTTTCTACACTAGATTTCAGTGCCATTCTTCTAAAAATTTTGTTCTCACTTCACTATCCATTCTATTTTCTTGCTTGGGAATTTACAGGCTCTTGTTAAACAAGGTTTCTTCTCTGGTATTTGATTTAATTATCAGAGGAATGGAGTTCTGGCTCTCTGTCTTGGCTTGCTTTTATGATTTACGTCTCACATATTCATTGCACTCTCTTCAATGTGTACATGGAGAGTGTGGGAAACTTTTTTTCTTGTAGGAAGGAGTTTTATCACTCTTGAAAAAAGCCAGCTTGAAGAAGGTGGTCTACTGAAACACCAGCTCCCTGTCCCTAACAATTTGTCTTTTAAGGCACAATGTTGTGCCAACAGTACAAAGAAGTAATCCTTACTGATTCATGTAAGACCCTGTTTCAAAGTCATCTTTGAAATGCTCCAGTATCTGTTGCCATAAAGGATGTTCTGCCAAAGTAATAATAGTCAGTCCTGTGGGAAGCCCCAGAGGAGGGACATCCAAGTTATGATGTGGAGCAGGGACAGGGAGGAGGAAGTGTCAGCAGCCCACCTCCCTGGAGGTGATTCCCAGAGATGGTTTTACTTTCCAGCTTGGGAGCTAGGTACAATTTTTCCAGCTGGTTTTATTAAAGGACACTGAAACTTTTTCCCCACAGCTCCACTTTCATGTTCCTGCTGTTTCAAGTGCACACTGGGGGGGGAAAAAATGCGGCAAAACTTCTTATGTTGCATTTGTCCAAATTTTCAGCTTCTCAGAGTTGCACAGAATTCATCTTATCTGCAGGAAGGGAGAGAAATGCTTGTGGTCTTACAGTCCATGAGATCTAGAATGTCTCTGGATCAGTATAGGAGAAATGAAAATGTCGCTGGAGATAGTCTCAAATGGCAGAGTCAAACCAATAATTTTTCAGTTTATTATATGATTTTTAATGTGTTGCTTGTTTTTTTTCAAATGTGCTTTCTCTGCCTTTCTCCCCCTAAAAAATCATCAGGCCTTAAAGTGTCTTTTCATAAAAAGCCCAGAGACTTAGCCAATTTATTGTTAAAAACATAATGACAAAGTTGCCAAGTATCGTACCTGATGAAAGAGAAAGATATAACTAAATGTCTTATGATTTAAGGGAGATTACATTTTTAGCAAAATTTCTTCCCTTGCTTATGTTAGAGATCACAGTGCTTAGGCTTGGCAAAGTCTCACAGCAGCACAGATAAAATTTGTCCTAGATTTAATTATTACACAGTATTGCTGCCAGAAAAGTTGGAGAGTGAACTGAGCTCAGGATTGATTTTTTGTTTTTTTTTTTTTTTTCTTTGGTTTGGTTTTATTCCAGTGTTGTGTTGGTCCTCGCTAAACCTGTAATTCTTCAGCATAATAGAAGAGGCTTATAACACCATTGCACAGGCTCCACATGCATGCTGTTAATGAACAAACAAGCTGCAGAATGAACCTTATGGAAAGATGCCCTGATATGGGAAAAACAGACATGTCTGAAAACAGAAAAAAGATCAGTTTGAAAAATGAAACTAAAACAAAATATGCCCTCACAACAAGATGCAGTTATGGGGAGATGTATTAGCTGGCTTCATTCATGCATAGAATTGAATGTATTTTCATTTTACTTTTTCCTCACTATCTCTCTCCTCCTCAGTGGGATATTTGCAATCAGCACAATTTATGTTTGGAGTTAAGAATTTTTGTGAGATAAATCAAGTCATTTTCACTTCACTATTTCAAGAGAATTACATCAGAGAGTGATTTTATAGCAGAAATAATAAGATTGGAAACCACCACAAAGAACATGCAGAAATTATGGTTGTAGGAAAGCTTGAAAGCCAGTTTATATAGATCAAAGATCTTAAAAGGGATGATTAGATTATGAGTTAAGGTTGGTTGCCATTTTGTGTAACATTCTTCAATACACTGAAGAATGCCTTTTCTGTAGCTATTAGAATCTTAAGCTGGACACACAAGCAAGCAGCACAAGAGAATTTCTGTGTTATTCTGAAGCCTTTCAGAAAGGTGTTGTTCTGCAGATGCACCAGTGTTATACAACTGCATAACCATTCTCATCATACAAGGCTTGCCGAATGGTGATGCTGGAGAATCCTTTGAGAAAATGCCTCAGAAGACTCATATGTGGATTCCGATAACACCGATCACACTGGCTTGTTTTTCATCACGTAAAGTCCTATGTGCATGGTAAGATTCCATCTGTGAAGAATAAAAATACCAGTTTATGACTAAAATGCAAATTTTAATCACAGTCATGTATATGCCTCCATAGGTGCTAAAAGAAATGTTTCAAATTGTCAAGTACTAAAATTTATTTCCATATTTTCATTCAGATGTGTGATCTGTGTTTCTTATGAAAACAGGATTCTTTGTTAAGTGTTATGGTATCCTGGGTTCAGAGATGAGCAAAATAATCAATTTTAAATAGCTGTAATTAGCAAAATTAGGATAGAAAGACTAAACAGTACACAATCAGTAAAGAAGACTTCAGATGCAATCTCAGAATTGCAAAATTGCTATGAACATACTTAGAAGTTTTATGGCTAAAGGTAGTCATTTATTAACACTGGAAACTTGACAGTGTATGACAGAAGGTACTTTTCTTAGATATACCCTTGGCTAGAATGTTAAATTTTATTAGATAAGCATCTGTTGTTATTTCTCCAAGCAGCCTAAAAATAATTGTCAGTTTGTCTCAATTTCAGAAAAGCTACCAGTGTATTTGTAATGTCATAACACAACATAAAACAATTTTAATAACTGTTACTAATGATCATCTTCTATTAAGTCTGACTGTGACCATTCTGCACTGTCACTTTGTGTGTGCATGTTGTATGCGTGACTGTATGTGACGTATAAGTGAGATCTCAGTAGTATACTCACCTTGCTAAATGATGACAAAAGGTCACGCTAGTCATATGTTCCATTGTAGTCACAGTGGGTATTAATACACCTCTTCTGAATACCAGTGGGCCTCCTCTGATCCAGGACGGTCCCAGGACAGTTTTTTATGCTTTAATTGGTATATGGTATAGAGATGAATATGTGGAAGAATAGCTACCTGAAGGAAGCTGAAGGAAAGCTGTGCTACTCTTAGAGGTAGAAACTGTAGAAACGTTCAGGTAGAGTCACACTGTCTTTGGTAACACCTGGTTAACGTTTGTATTCTGCTGCTGAGTCACAGTTTCCTGGGCGGAAACCTATGGAAAAGGACCTGCTGTGCCTGTAATGTGTCAGTTACTGCCCAGGTCCTGTAAAATGGCCAAAGTTCGCAGAGATGTCACCCTCCATACATCAAGCACAGTCATCTCTTAATAATGTAAACTTGGTAAGCTGTAACATTTAATTACCATTTGCTAATTAATAGTATGTGATCAACAGGCATATGTGAATTACATGATTGAGTAATTGTACCTGATGATGCTGCAGTTGATAATTTCAGTCTAAACCACTGCTTTGTGACATGTGTTGCAAGGCAGTTTGATTTATCTTAGCCCTGCTGTGTTGTAGGCTAAGACAAAACTAATTTCAGAGCCTTTCATTTTACAGCCAGAAATTTATGCTGCTTCTTTTCTGCTGTAGAAATCAGAAGCCAGCTGGGTTAGCTGGAACCAGTGCTAGGCTTTTGATAGCATCATGGTTTAGGTCATCAGAAGCAACTTGTGATTGCTTTAGTTGTTGTTTGCCAGCAACTCAAAATATGCACATAGACATTACTGGTGCAGTTACTTGCTAACACTCAATCCTGTGTTTGAGCCCATAGTCTAAAACGAGTTGAATGTATATAAGTTCAAGGTAAAACATAATTTTACCTTGAAGCTAATAAACATATTAAGGAAGTAAAAGTTTTCAGGATCCACTATACAGTCTGTTGAATTGAACACATTTTGTTTTCTCTGAGGCTATAAAATTGAGATTTGAGCTACTTAGGAGTATAAGGCTGTAAAAACCATCAAATTTTGTCAACCACCATCTCAGGCAACTTTCAGAAGATGTTAAATCCAGGAAAAGAATATTCCTTCTACAACTTCTCCCTCACTACTTGTCACACACATGTTTCCTTTCTAAATTGAGAGGACATTTTTAAAGTACACTTAGTTAAGAGGAAGCACTGAGGCTTTTGAGATGCTTCAATCAAGAAGAAATAATTTCAGTCCTGTTAAGACTTCTTTTGTTGCTGTGTGGCACTCACTTGAGTTTGGCAAGTTCTCAACAGAGGAAAACAATTTCTTGAAGAAAAATAAGAAATAAGTGGTGTTTGATCTTTCGCAGGGCAATTTGTCCGAAAAGTTTATTCTATAAACCTAAATTTTCAAAACTGGAGCTTGGCTTTTTACCTAGGGCAAATCAGTATTATTTCTTAAGACCTTAGCACCATCTTTCATGTTGATTACAATGCAAAATAGTTTTCAGAAGAAGTGGTGCAAATATCAGACTTTCTTTCAAAACTGGGTTGGATTTTTGTGTTGATGCAGTGATGGAACGGAATTGCTTCTAAAAGCCTCTTTTCTGTGCCTGAATTTTGAGGTGTCTGAAGTCCTCATTTCGTTAGCTCATACAGGAATTCCCAAATGACCACTAGCACCCCGTCGCTCTAAGATACGGCTCTCATTATGATTTGGGAGACTCTGGGCAAGACTGAATTTCAGAGACTTCCTTCCTCCCTGTTGCGAGTGGGGTGACTTGCACCGCCTTGGCCTGTCCGCTCCCTTCATTGCCTGAGGCTTTAAAGGTTGCCCTCAGGCCCTTCTTCCTAAAACTAACTCTCACGTCTCATCTTTCGTTCCCATTTAGATAGTAAACTCGTGGGATGTGGGCTCTCAGCGATAGTTTTATGGAACCACGATCAGGAAGAAGGCCTGAGGCCTCAAGCCAAGAGGGAGAGGGACCTGCTGGATGATGAGGCAGTTTATGCATAATTCATGCTGTGTTTGGGAGGAGGCAGCAGCAGCCCTCTGTGGCTAAATTGATTTTGTGTATTGCAATCAAATTGGGCTTATGCTGACTTACTTTACATTATACTGCATTAGTTAATGTAGGTGTAAATTGAATGGCCATATCAACTGCAAAGATTGCAGCTGAGAGATCATGAGGGTCTTAAACTGCACTAGCTTCATTCCTTACTATTGTCTCTGTGTGAGCTAATACCCGGAAGCCCATTTTGTGAATGATGGGATTAGTCAAGTGTTCACATAGGATTTTAAAACTGAAAATTTTTTTCTGCTTTGGTATTTCATCTCTTGTATACCTTTTGCATGCAAACCTGGAGTTTCTGACAGAAAATTACAGCCCCAGTCCCACAAATACCGACTTTTCTGTTATTCACTGATTGTCCCTGGTGGCACACTGCAGGGATGCCAGGAGACTCTGATTTCTGAATTTGGAGTTCTGCCTGCGGACAGAGGACTGAGCCTCAGCTACCATGAATGCCAGGCAGCTCTCAGATGAAAAGGGTTCTCTAGCCTGCAGCGAATAGCAAGTATGTTGTCTCTGTTAGAGACAGTCTCTTCTAGCCTGTGTACAAGGTAAATAAAATCAAATAAAACTGAGAAGGGCATAATGCATGCAAACAAACATAATAAATAAAATACAGTGGCAGCATTAGGACTGGTTGCTTAGAGCAGTTTCTAAGGAACTGAGAAATGTGGGGGGGAATCCTCTTCAGAGGCAGTAATTAAATATCGGACATCTACATCCTAGGTGAAAGCTATCATAAAACATAGACCCACAGCATCTGTCTTCTTTGACTGGGTTTGGGAAAAAAAACAACCAACCAAACAACAAAAACACCACAAAAACTGCTCCGCAGTCCTCTAAAGAAGGTGCAGGTTCCATGCTCCTAATGGAACTTTAGGCAGTGAATTTAGGTTGGAGGAGTCATTACCCAGTAAGACAATGTAAGGTGCATAACCATCATGGCTTGATATTTTGTACACGCCTATAATTAGTGTTTCCTTTCTCAAGACAATTCCCAGACCTGATTCATGTATTTGTTTCACTTACGTTGTTGATGGCTTTATTTTTTTAAGTGAAATTACAAAATTGACCACTGGACACGAATTAAAGCTTGGGAGAATAAAACATTTTAAACCATACATATTTCAAGTAACCTGCAATACCTCTGTGATACATTTTTAGTAATGTAAGAAACAACTCTAATCACTAAAATAAACTCATCAATGTCCTCGCTTCTGTTGGAATCAGGAATTTGGGCCACCATTCTCAGCACGTAGGTGGTAAAAATCTGTCATTCAATCTGGAAACTGTAGCAATATATTCCCTCTCTCCATATGAATCCCCATTCTGTTTTGTACCTGTACAGAGTGTGGACAATTTCCTTTAACAAGGACTGAGGAACAGTCAGTCTCATTTACAGTCTTGGAAAGTCATAGTGTTTACAGCACTGCTTACTGTGGCATGCTTGGCACTCTAAAGGATATTGCTATCTAGGTGGTAGTTCAGTAGCCAGCTCCTATCCTATTTCATTAAAAAATCTTCCAGAAGAATTATATATATATATATATATATGACTTTAAATTTCCTTGATACCTGAAGCAGAAATGTTGAGCCAAACGAGGCTTTTGTAGGGAGTATAGAATTGACAACCACACAGTAAACATGCAACTTGGTTAGTGATAGAAAGGACTCAGAAACTGCATAGTTGACAATACTCAGCTGGAGGAAAATAAATTGACGAGACCTCATCAACTTGTTTTTCTTGGGTGTTCTGAGAGGTGTATTCTGTCGGAAAAGGGGTGGCTGTGATGGCAAAAATTGTAACTGTTAATTTGCTAAAAGGCAAAGTGAATGAACAGTTTTGAGAAAAACTTTGGAATTTTTCATCTGTAACTTGTAACACCAGGGAGCAATGTCTGGTTTTTGCATATTTATAATAGCATAGAAGTGCTGAGGAAAGATGCATTGGCAGAAGGAGAGTGATCAAAACCGAAGTCCTGAAAAAAGTTTTCATTGATCAGAAAATATCTGAAACTTAACTGAGCAATTTTTCATTTCCCCTGCAAGTTCTGTTCTAACTACTGGATCATGCACAGGAATTGCAGTGAAATGAAGAGGAATTTTTTATAAATATCCATGCCAAGAAATGGCAAGATGAAAGTACATATTTCTCATTATTTGCAAAAGTGTTTCTGCATAATTACTTCTGCCAGCATTTCATTGCTTTAGTGTGTCCTTGAAGGATTGCCTTTCAAAGTGTGTTTTATTGCAGGTTGTACCTCTGCTGCTTCCAGTGAAAAGGAATTTAAACGGCAGACTCCTGTTTCTCCTTTTACCTGACCAGGGTGTGCATGCAGTGCCTTTGAGAGTTCCAATGTTTATGTGGTGTTTTCTGTAATAGTTTTCATTTCAACAGAATGCCTATTCCAGAAGGTCACCAAAAGGTTGGGATGTACCAGTTAGCAAATACTGTAATGATCTGCACAGCCTCAATCTGAAGCTCTATTTAAAACTTCATGTGAATTTTTGAATACGAGCTGTGCTAAAATTTCCCTGTTTGCTTTCTGCCTTCTCATTGTATTCCCAGCAGCAATGGATCTTGGTTTTCCAGGATCCTATTACATTGCACAGAGCTATCTGGTGGGTATGGATACAGGCTAGTAAACTGCATGTTTGAATTAACTTTCCATATAGAGTTGGACTGAGTCTTCTCAAAAGAGCTGGACTCTGAGACTCCTTTCATTTGCATGAAACACTCAATTCTGCATCACTACATCTATGTGTTGTTGAAACCTAAAGCTGTCTCAGGCTTGACTGAGTAGTTAGCATGAGACTATGTGTAGGGCCTATTAGGTGCAAAAAAAAAAAAAAAAAGGTTTCTACCACCTCTGTTTCTTGAGGACCTCCATCTCTTAGGCAGTGTAGGAGGAGCCTTTGTAGGATTTGTCATCTTGCAGAGGATACCACTGCTTGATTTCAAGGATAGCTAGCAGAAGAGCAGAGTTTTGTCAGTTCCCTACAGCCTGGGGATTAGAGCATTCTCTGAGATACTGAATAGCTGGCTGTGTCTTGTACAGCAACCACCCTGGATTAAACTTTCATGTTTAGAACCTTCTGTTTAGAAGGCGTGTCTGAATTCATTGGTTCAAGAAGTGTGTGTGACTGTAGCACTTCAATGGAGCACAAGAAAATGTCTAGATTCCGGTCCTTAATTCCTAGGTGAGGGGGGGAGGTTCCATATTGTGTCACTAAGGAGCTGTTAAATACAAACATTTAAAAAAAAAATTTAAAAAAAAAATCCCAATCCAAACAACTCCCCACCCTGTCCCACTAAATAATAAAAAAAAAACCCCAAACCAACCTTGAAACATCTGCCATGTGCTCATCCCATGGAAACTTCTTCCTTCTTAGCCCCATGGAAATCCTCAATCCTGTATTGCGTCTGGCTGAACTGGAAAGTCAAACCATCACAAATCCTTTTTTGCTTTACTAGAAATTCAGTTGCAATTTGAACTCTAATTTTCATGCACCTGAATGACCACAGGAATGGGATAAGTGTATTGTGATGTGCTAAATAATTACCTGTTAGTTTCAAGGAAGAAGCAATGTCAGAATTACAGCTTAGGAGTGAGTGTCCACAGCAGAATAACCTTTTCACATGGACATCATCTTTCTGTGCAAAGAGATTAATGTAAATCTCAACCTATGGCCTTCAGTTTATGTGATGTTTCATAGGAGATGGCTTCTGAGCTGCAAAATTTTGATTCATATTTTCCAATCCTCATCTGAGTAGATATTAGATTCGGAGCATGGGATCAAGTTTTTCCAGTTTTCCTGCACAATATACTCTGAGGGAGAAAAGGGAAGGAGGGAAGGAGGGAAGGAGGGAAGGAAGGAAGGAAGGAAGGAAGGAAGGAAGGAAGGAAGGAAGGAAGGAAGGAAGGAAGGAAGGAAGGAAGGAAGGAAGGAGGTTTCTCTCAAAGGTAGATTTTTTTTTGATCTCTACATGTTTCTGATTTCTTGAACATGTTCAATTCAGAGCAGAGCACTGCTCACTGTGCAGGAAATTTTAAGTTGTAATTTGTTTTCAAGCTACCACCAATTTTTCTCAGCAGAAAAGAACACTTTGTGTCAATTTTAAGTGATGATGGATGCAGGGACATTTTTTGTACCTGCAGTAAAAAGACCACGGTAACTCTCGGAGCTCCTGCCTATGTACATTTTATTTGAATGAAAAAAAAAAAAAAAGTACATCCAATTCTGAAAACTGATGCCTGTCCTCTTTCAGGAGCAGCTGAAAGTTAATTTAAAAGGAAAAAAAAAGTTAGCTATTTGCTGCTTTCCCCATTTTTAGCTTAACTCTGCAGTAATTGGAGACTAAGAACGTTTCGTATGCTCTTGGGAAAATGTCAATGTCTTCTATTTTGTTATGACATTTGAAAGCTTTGACAAATGAATACATACGTGTAACCCACTCACTAGCAGTCATTACGCCTGTCCTCCCCGTTTTGCCCACTCTGTTGTATATCAGAAATTGTTTCAGTTCTCAGGTAGATCCTGTCTGTTTAGTTCAAACAATAATGGTTCATGCATTAATTCTGATCACTGTCAACAAGGATCTGTTGTGACACTGCCTGATGCTGCTTTCAATTACAGTGCTGCAAATTTTGAGACAGCATGACTGAATTTAAGGACTGGTGGAGTATGGTGAGCAGGAACTCCCCCACAGTGGAGGTTGACGCCAAATCAACCCCACAGGGGTTTGATGCCAAGTTTTGCACTTGATCATATTATTGCTTACCTCCAGAAGCACAGTGGCATTGGATAATCCTGCTGATGCACCTATGGCTAAAGTAAGGCAGTCCTTATAGTGGCACTTACCTGCCAGGTGGATGGCTCTTGACATGTTGTGCTACCTTGAACATTCCCATATGTTTTTGTGGAAAGTCATGTGGTGAAGGTCAAAGCCAAATTGCCTAGAATGATTCAAATTAAGTCCTAGCCATCCACAAAGGTGAATTCAGGTAGATCTCAGGCTATCCACAGTGGGAGTAGGGGTGCTGGCTACAGGCTCTTATGATTATCCTGGACTTTGGGTTGTAGTTGAGATGCAAACAGGGCTTTTGTACCACTCTTTGGAGAAGCAAGGTCCTGACATGCTGTCTGCATACAGCTGGTCCACCCAGTGCATATACTGGCCAGTCAATTTAATTAATAGCAGGACTGATTTGGAGAGATGTGCTTCCAGACTGGGAAGAGAGGCAGATAATTTTCTATTCTGTCTTTCCTCTGTTTCTTTCAAAAATTCCAGTCCTCCTTCTCTGGGGTTTTTATAGCCTTGGATATGGTCCAGATATATGTTATCTATTTTCTGGTGTTTTGTGCAGGGGGGTAAGCATGCACTAGGACAGCTCCAGCCTTGGATGCAGCTGACACATACAACTGAGGGATTTGTTTGCGAAGAGCTGGTTTAGCAGTACATGCAGTCATTGTCAGATGCAGTCCAGGCCACTACTTTAGTCTGCTTGTATTAGCAACTGAAGTTACGTACCCATAAAGGCAGTGGGAACAGGAATATGTAGCGCTTAGGTGAGGATTTAACCAAGTCCAAATCATACAGTCATTAAGGACTGAAGTAATTCCATCTTGTGGTATAGGTAATCCCTTACAGCACAGGAAATGCTTCAGTTAATGGAAGACTCAGACTAAAGAACAAACTGTGGTCTTGAACAAACATGAGTGTACTAGATCAGCGTTTAGTCTGCAGGAGGTAGAGGGTGGAACATCAGCACACTTACATAGGTCTTTAGGTTCACTGAGCTGCCGCAAATGCAGAACCCAGTCCCCATGTAGAATGGAAATGAAGATGAGAGATATTAGTAAGAATTCAAAGTGTCTGTTGTTCCTCCTTATTGCCTTACCTTAATATAGGCGATGTAATTTAACTGTGCTTAGCTAAAGGGGTCTGTCTAACTTTTAATTTCCTTCTCTGTGACACATTGCTATTTGCAAAGAGGTTATGCAGAAGTTAAACCATAGTAAGATTAAAATCAGGGCAATGAGAGCTGTGTGCTGACATGTGAAAGCAAAATTTGACCTTCTGAATTTTGAAAAAGCTGTAAAGAGCCTGCATGTTGCAGTACATATGTCAGAGAGGTAGTGTAAAGAAAGGCCTGTCAGATTTTGGCTCGGAGCCTTCAGACATGATTTGCAGCATTCTTGCAAAGCGCAAGCCTTGGTAGCAGTGTGATGAGCATGGAATAGACAGAGATTTTAGATACCCGCATACAAATTCATTTTTTCCCTTCAGTTCAGGAACTACCAACGTATCACATCCACAATGCCCCAAAGCATCCTCCCAGCCAGTTGGCTGTTAGCAAGAATAGAACCAATTTCTTAATCCTTACTACCACCTCCTGCCAACACACTATGGAAATAGAAGATGTATCTGCTTCAAAAAGCATTTGTCTGCTTTCCTAGCCAGGCATATGCTTCGGAGGTGACAGCTGGTGCAGGAAAGAAGCATTTATTTCTATATACATATATATAGAACTATATCTATATATGAATATATACATGGAGATATATATATATATATGTATATATATGCATACAGGAAGTGCTTTATGTGCATGTTTGTATATGAAAAGGAATAAACCAAGAAAAGTGATGAGATGCCAGCTTTCCAGTTCAATTTTACATCTTAGTGCTTTAGAAGAGTAGGGACAATGTCTATATCCCTAGTGAGCAGCAGACAGAGTAGACCTTATCTTGTGACAATTTCTATGCTTGGCAAAGTATGCTTTTATTCTTAATTTGACATTAAATAAATCCTTAAATATGCAAAAGATCAACTCTGTTGGTTCTCCTCTTCATAAAGAAATAGTCCTGCACTCACCGTTTACTGAGAGTGACTCAGTAAATTCTCAGCAATGACATCTGTAGTGAAGGGAAGTATCAAGAGAAACCTAAGGAAAGCAGCTGAGTTTTAAGTTGTCCAAGAACTGCATCACCTCAAAGAGAAAAATTGCTCATAAAACCTTCTGGAAGAAAAACAATTCACCATGTTGACATAGTTGTAGTAGAATTAACAGATGCTACATGCCATAGCCTGAGTTCATGCAAATGAAAACTGGAATAAAGTATTGTAAGAATATGGATTTTTTTGGCAGAAAAAAATCCTTTTTCTTGCTAAATCTTTCTCAAATATATGTTATACAACTCCCTTGCCTTGGCACTGGATAGATGCAAAAATTTGGTTCATCTGTAAGAGAATAAGCATACATTGAATGCCAAGTGGGGGTTTAAAATGCATTTATTCATTCCCAATTTAGCACCTACTCATAGCATAAAATTCAATGAATTATAAAGGATAGAGGAACACCGCCACCCCCACCCCCCCATTTTCACTTGCACTTACCACCATTCTTATGTTAATGAAGTGTTTGTACAGCTGCTACAGTGGGCACGGGAACATTAAAATCTGCCATCACTCTGCTTAAAGAACCTCAGGGAGATCAACACATCTGGTCTAGGGGGAAAATAAGTCTGTCAGAACAATTATTTCACATAATTTGCAGCAGCTTAGAACAAGGGTGGGAAGGAGAGAAGTAAATTTATTAACCTTTAAGGTAGCCATATGTCTGTTACTTTATCCTGCCTGCCAATTCCTCACTTCATTATCAGTAGCCTTGACACTCACATGTCATCTTTAGTACCCTGATAACGTTTATTTTTAATTGCTCTCTTTTGCTGGATTACTTATAGCTCAGCTGCTGGAATCCAAAACTGGTTCACATCAGAGGCAGCAAGTACTGAGGCATATTTCCCGGCCAAACGCAAGTGGTGGGTGATGATCTACAGAAACTTGGTCTGTTTACATGGATGGATTGGTGCTTCCTCAATATGATCTTAAATATCAAAATGACATCTTTTAGAACAAAAGTGGATGGATGGATGGATGGATGGATGGATGGATGGATGGGATGGACAGATAGGCAGACAGACAAATTTTAACGGTAATCCTGAGGAACTGTAGTTTTAGTCTCATTGTGACCAGTGAAGCTAGAGGACTTGTTTTAGCCCATAGCTCCACAACTCTTCCGCACAGCAGTGACATTTCCCTTATAGTTTTAGACAATTAATGCAAGAAATATTATGAAAAGCAGTAATACTTTGTCTGTAGTTCTGTTGCTTAGGGATAGTAATGATATATGCATGAGAGACAGTGGTTGGTTGGGTATGAGAAGATATTACAGATGGAGAAGGAAAGGTGTTTTTCAAAGCAGTTAGAACTATTCTAATCCACTTTGTTACAGTGACATTGCCTCTAATCCTTTCCTGATATATTATTGATAAGCTTTTCACAATGTACATCATAGTAGGATTCATCAGACTTGACACTTTATCCTCATAGTGCATTGGGAAGCTCAGAAGTCTTCTATTTCCCGTTTTACATTTACATTTATTTCTCATTTTCCTGACACTGAGAGAAAATAGAATGTAAGGCAAATTGTTTGAACTTGAGTTTCTGCAGTTAGGCAAGAAATATCATCTTGTTAAAAATCAGGCCAAAGATTTTGGTCTTTAAATACACATTTTAAAATCTAATATTAGATACCTCATATGGGGGAGATTGACCTCTGTGATTGACCACTACCATGCAAAACAGTTGCTTTTCCAAGGTTTTTCATGCAAATCAATCTTTAGACACATCTTAACAATGAGACATAAATTGGCTAAAGATGTGTGAAAAACTGAATTGCTATTCAGAAGCTGAACCAAAAATAAGACACAATAACTCTTGGTCAGTTGCAATGAAAAATATTAACTGCTTGTTTGGGGTTTTCTTCTGAAACAGCAAACAAAAAAAAAGTTCTGACCAGATGTGAGATGGTTTAACTAGTCAAAAACCACTTTATTTCTTTTTTGTGCTTGTATCTTTTTTAAAAAAATATTGAGTCTGCTTGTTTTTCCAGATGAATTATTATCCGTTTAAAAAAATTAAAAAAAAGACATAAAGACGTAAAAGTTTAAATTCAAAATTTACTTCTGCCTTATTGTAAAGTAATTTGCTTCTGGTTCTTTTCTTCTAGTTCACTGTTCTGAGAGTTTCTGTATATGCCTTTATTTTAAATTTATGAGACCTTTGGCTATGAAGCACAATACTGCAACTTGGAATCAACCTATCTCTGTATAAGCCCTCCAGGTTGAACGTCTTGTTAAAAGTGAATTCTTCCTTTTCTCGTTTTTTTTTGTTTGTTTGTTTGTTTGTGGTTTTTTTGGTGTTTTTTTTTTTTTTTGTGTGTTTTTTTTTGGTTTGTTGTTGTTGTTTTTTGTTTTGTTTTGGGTGGTTTTTTTGCTTGTTTTTTTTTTTTTTAAGTATGATTTTTCTAAGAACTATCATAATACAATATTGAGAAAGTAAGGCATACTGCTGCAAATTAATTCATAGCCTTGGACAAAAGTCTCTGCAGTTGTATTGACAACAATCAATAGCTTTGTGCTAGATCAAATATGAGCTTTTAACAGGTTTTATTATTGTTAGAAATAGTGCTCATATTGAGTATATAAGAGTATTCTCATTTTCGTACACGATTATTGATGATCTCTTACATTAGAAAGATCAGTTAAAATGCATGCATTTTATTTTCTACTTGAGAGAGGCTGAGAAAGACGTTGTGATTATGTGTAGGGATTTTTAAACAGTGGCAGTGGGTCTGGAATATATAATACTACTTCTGTGATTTTTGCCTGACTTTTGATTCACAGTGAGTGGGACTGGATGGCAGAAAGTTTGTACACCATCATCAAGTTCTTGACATATTATCTAAAATATGTTATCTTTAGAATCATTGCTATTGAATTTGTTTTTTCCTGGGGCACTAGGATCAATATTAGTTTATGGTACTCGAGGGCATAGTGTGCTGAGTTGCTAAGTTGGTTAGAAGCCCTGCTTGGCCAGAAGCAGAACCAACAGACTGTTTGGGGACTTTGATTTAGAAATTATGATTAGGAAGTATCTGAGTAAAGACAAAAAGAATAGTAATTCAGGACAAGAGGAACTCAAATCTGTGTTAACAGTGGATCTACATTATTGCATCTAAACCTGTAGACTGTGCATATTTAACCTGTGGGAAATTAGCACAATTATGTTCATTCAGGTGTCAGATGGACAATCCAGTCTTCATATCCTGTTATTACACACTTTCCATCCAATATTTTCCTCAAGGAATACAGCTATGAAACCACATGTAAAATAAACTGTATATAGTAGGTTTGCAAAAGGAATCCTTAATTACACTTACTCCTCAGAGTAGCTGAAGTTTTTCTAGGGAAGAGAAAAAGCTGTGTCACTTCTGAGATATATGCTGCATAAATATGTAATTGGCATTTCATTTACTTTCATTACAGCACCTTGAAAACATTGAGGAAGAATTTATATCTAGATGAAGCTTCCCTGATTTTGTGCCTTGGCATTCCATTCATGTTGTTTGAGGGACATACTCTTCTTCAGAATAATTTTCAGTAATGAGTTTTTTTCCACTGAGTTAGCTTCTAATATTATAAAATTAAACAAATGTTCCCGATGTGTTATTATACACTAGACTTTGATAATGTTTTTTATAAAAAAAGAGAGATGTCATTTTTGCATTTGTCATATTAATGGATTCATTTAAGTCTTAAATATTGTGTTTAATCATGCCACAGGAAAATACAGGCTTATATTACAGTGACTGCAAGCAGTATGATAGCAAAGGTAATGAAGCATTCCCTTATGAGACTGTGAAATAAGCAAACTTAATAAACCTCTTCAGAAAGTTTTACAAGTAGACTAGCAAAATTTGGCTATCTATTGCTTTTCTCAGACAATGAGTTCATCACCCCAAGGTCTTGCTTGGCAGTTTTAATTATTTTTATCATTTTTCTGATTCAGTTTGTCACTGAATCATATGAAGAAGAGTTTTCAGCAGTTATACACAGATTTTGTTTCGCAAAATCATGGAAGAACTTTTATGGGACTAAGAGACAGAATGATAGAAAGTAAGTCTATTTTCTCTTACTCAAATTAGTTCTGTAACTCTAGTAACTGATCTTCATGAAATTTCTTCTTATTTGCTCCAGAGCAAATGACAGAAAAGATAGCTCTTAAAGGCTTAGTCTATGGAATCTACTGAGTACTAAAACAAACAAGCAAGCAAGCTGCCCTCCCACCCCAAAAAATTCATGTTAGTAATGTTTAATCAGAATCTCAATCTGCAAGTACATTCATATCACAAAGGCAATACTTAAGTCAGTAAATCAATCTCCTTAACTGACAAAATTGTTCTGGAATGTGTTTGTCACTTAATGATACTGAAAATGATAAAAGTAATGATTTTCGAAAGGGGAAGAATTTTCAACTCTTCCCCAGACCAGCGTGATTTGATTTTGAGCACCTCCTTGCTTCGAAAACAAGTGCTTACGTGTGGACATCTGGGTTCCTTAGTTCTGTCCTCAAAGGACAGATTGATGAGAGTTTATCAGATATGCTATGATCCTAGTTTAGGAATAAACAAAAGGAATTTATTTAGGAATAAATAAATCAATATGCTTCCAGTTGTGGCCACACAGGGTGTCACTCATGTTAGCAGCATCATTGTATATTTACTCTGGAGTTCTCATCAAAATACACTAAGTGGATCCAAGTCTGTCTTGATTTATGTTCAGCAATTTCCTTGGAGCTTAACTGTTTGATTTGTTTCAAAACAGAGTTTGAAACATTCATCTTTGCCAAGATGACTGAAGGAAAAGGCTACATTGCTTTAAAACATTTCATATCAAGGTCAAGATACTTACTGAAGATCACGTGATCTCTTATTAACCATTGAACTGGTCATTAAAATAAAGAAAAAAGTTATCCTGTTTGCAAAAATGCAGAGCTGAAGTCCCACAGTTTCTTTCAAATAGTAGGTGTTGATTTTCTGCTGGTTTGTATAGACCAGACAGTAATCTTTAGAATAAAGGAAAGATCTTACTTTCCTTTGAAAACTACTTGCTCCATTTACTAAGAAATCAGTGGTGTGTCAAGGATTTATGAGAACAGGATAGAAAATGTTTTTTGTCGTTGGTGCATCTTGCACTTAGAGTGTTTTCCTGCCTCTTCTCTCTTTCTGTGGGGTTCAGCTTGTCATCTCTTCCACCACAAACTGCTCTGAGCAGGACTGATTCTGGCGCTGTTGTATGAGGCAAGATGGTGGTCATCACAAGTCCAGGGGAAATCAGAAAAATCATATGCTGGGGTAGGAAACCCAAAAGTGACAAAGCATCACATTCTACTGATAGAATGTCAGATACAGCATCAACATCAATTCCATATAATCCTACCTTTAGAAATCTTTTCATCTAACCACATGGATTAGTTGGGGAAAACCTGAACAGAGCTGCATATTTTAAAAATACATATTTGGAAATTGGCTTCTGGCAGCTTCAATTCCTGATGAAATTTTTCAGTTTGTTCTGCAAAGACTGATTCCAGATTGTGTAAAATTAGGAAGTTCTAAACAGGCTGTATGTAAAGGGGTTTTCAAATTTTGTTTTATTATAGAAGTTCTGTTGAATGACCTTTTTAATCTCTCTTTTCCATTTCCTAGATTTAAACATGAATGATATGATCAACTGATCCTTAAAGCATATTTTTTCACCAAAAAACACATAGAAGCCTGCATTGATTAGGTGCCTGCCTATCTCCAGATGATATGTAGTCTGTTGCTTACTTTAACACAACACATTGTTTATCTTAAATATCTCTGTTCATCTCTGTCACAAATTTAGGCCAGTACAGACACTATAATCGAGTTTATTAAATAGGCTGATTAGTGTTTCTTTAATTGGATAACTAAGAAGGCACAGAAAGCTGAAGAGCCTTAGTAGTGAAGTCTGACAGGAACAACAGGTAAGAAAATCACTGGTATGGGGAATTGGGTCTCATTTAAAAACTAAATTATACAAATCCATTCAATTACCAAGAATTAATTCCTAAGTGTGCACATGCGAATTTGTGAATCATCATCAAGATCCATCACTGTCATATTGATTTGAATTAATTCTCTGTAAGAGTAGAGAACCGTTCACTATTTTGTAAACTAAATAATTTTTTCAAGAGCTCTGTTCTCAAGTAATTCAACACAGAAAAGCACAGAAAGACAAAGAAAGAACACCCGAAGTCAAACTGTGTCTATGGTGAGATACACCAAGCTCGGGCATTCTGAGTCTCACCACAGCAGCTCTTGAGTTCACCACAGACTGCGAAAACCTGCCCAAAACCAGGTTAAATGAGACTTTTTCTGCAGGACTGAGAACTCTTAGTATCTGAACTGGTTAGTTTAAAAGAAACCTGAACTTCTGCACAAAGCCTTCTGTCATTTGTTTTGACTGCACAGTAGACACCCTCAGAATGATTTCACACATCTCTCTTACCATCTAGTACTACAGGAATACAATGTGCTTTGTGACTTGAAAAGAGTATTGTGTGTTAAAAGGCAATTTTAAAAAAGGCTAGCACAAAGTACCACTTCCAATCTTATTCTTTGAGTGACCTGATGTTACTTGTTGTCAGATTCTGATGCCTTAGAGGTACATGGCATAATAATTTTTCCTTGAAAGGGCAGAAGACTCAGACTTTTTGGCTGCTTCTGTTCAAGGCCATTATTCCTTTCGTTCAGAATAGCATTTTATCATCGCAGACCCTGGTTAGCAAACTCGTAACTTGCTGTAATTGGAAAAGTCTATATAACTGCATTTTCATACAAAATTACAAAAGGACATTTCAAATAGATTTAAATACTGGTAGTATTAGTAAAACGTAGTGGCTCTATGCAACTAAATATATATTACAACAAGCTGCAGTTTTGGAAAAAAATCACAGGTAGAAAAAAAAATCACAAAGTTCACAAACTTCACTAAACATAAATTCACAAGAAAATACGACAAATTGGTTTAGATTTTGAATGATAAGCTGTTTTGAGACCATGCTGTTTGCTGCTTAACTTATTGTTACAAAATCCCATGCAGTACACTGCACACCAAATGTGGAATTTGCTTTTTTATAGGACAAATTTAAACAAAGCTTTTAATAGCTTTCTGAGTTTTTTGGTAGTTCTTAAGCCCTAAACTGTAGTTGCTTCTATAACCATATATATACACACACACACACACATGCACGCACACATTATGTGTAGCCATTCAGAAAAAGCTAGAGGGTAAATAATACATTAATTTGATTGAGTTACCAATCAGTTTTGTTTAAAGAGGACACAAAATATTGAGGTTTATAGTATGCAGAAATGAACACACTATCTAGTCAGTGGCTGTAGAAACTCCTTTTTGCAGACTTATTCTTCCATTGAACTGGAGCATTACTGCTTAGTACTGATGGAGGACTTAGAGGTTCATTTTTATAGTCAGTGGGTCATTGACTAAACAGAACTTACCTGTCCCTGCTGTGAAGTAATTTTCAGAAGATTTATTCAATGATCATAGTACTCACAGAAAATTAAGAGGAATGAAGTAGCCAAGTAGTACTTCTGTTAGGAAAACATCTATTTTCTACACAAGGTAATTAGTGAGATGTAAGAGTCAAGTGAGGACAACACCGGCTCTTGTTTTCATGCATGATGTCAGTGCAAAGAGTTTGTGGGAGCTTAGGTTCTCTATTTAGTTGTTATGCATAGGAAGGCTGTAAGTTGCTTTTGGTACCCTGGGATGCTCTCTCATTGGGTACAGTGAGTGAGGTGATGTCCTATTCGGCATTAAAAGCTGGCTCCTGGCCTTTGTTTCCTAGATATCTGAGTGAGCACTGTAAACATCTGTCCAAACACTTTGCTAGCTCCTTAAAATCTCCTTTGTCTCTTGACAAAGTAGGCTGCTGCCGAGTTGTGTTGTACTGTGTGGTCCTGACCAGTGATGTTCTCCCTCTCTCTCCTTGTGCTCTACCATCTCTTCCGCTGCCTTGCCTTTTGCTTAGATGTTAGAGTCCTGGAGAAGAAACGGGGTGTTTTGTTCCGTGTCTGCACCTTGCCTGTTACTGTAGCAGCCTAGCTCATGACTACGCTTGATGGGTGTCATTACGGTAAAATAATGGTTAGGACAAAAATTTGATTTCTTCATCTATGATACTGTTAAAGAGCTTCAAAAGGATGGTTAAGGATAACTGACAGTTTAATACCAAACATCAGTATCATGACTTAAGTTAATGTTAGAGATGTAATTAAATTCACAGAACTGAAAATGTAGAGATGATTTTTTTCTCTTTGCTGTTGTCTCTCTTATCTCTGGGTACCTTCTCTTTTCTGATGTCAACTACACCAAGGGACAGAACATAGAATACGTATGTTATTTAAGTATTCATAAATTAAATTCAATGCAAAATAAAAACAGTTCACATATCAAACAGACAACCTGCTGAATTGGGTGAATTTATGAGAACAGTTATTTTAGTTTTCCAGATAGATTGTGACTGAAACTCCCTCGTAAAAGTCATCATTCATCCATAGTCCGTCTCTGTGAGGGACTCCCATCGTTGTGAGTTACTGCAGTACTTGTGATTGGTGCATTCCAGCTCTCAGTCTCCTGGGCTCTATTTGTGGTGGTACAAACGAGTGGTTTTCCAGCAAAGACTACCCGGCATGTACCCTACAACAGTCTCTTTCTTTGACAGCACTGAAATGTTATGCTGCATGTCCACTGCAGTATTGTAAAGTGAAGTGATCAGATTTGCGGCTGATGCAAACCAGCTTCTCATCACTGCCACCAGCCTGCTGCACTCCATGTGAAAACCTGATCTATTTTGAAAACCTTTTGCTTAACTTTTAAATTATTTTCTTTCAAATTATTTCTTAGAGTTGCCTGAGACCCTTATTTATTTTTTGCAGCTGAGCTGGCTAACTGCCAAGCTGACAGGCTGGGATTTTTAGATTGGGATCAGAAAGAACAACATTGGTCCCAGTGACACCAGTGATGCATCCAGATGAAAATAGTGAATTTATTCAACATGTACTTCTTTTACAGGGAAAACAATTCACTATATTTTATCCTGGTTTTCACTATGAAGAAATTGTTTCTGTAAAAGTTACAGGGACGTAAAATAAGGGGTCTTGTAATGAATGTTACTTTCTAGTGTTGTTATGAGAAAAGCTCTGACAGTGGCAATGAATGATCCACCTGTATCAGTTATGGCAGTGCTGTACCTCAGTGTTGTGGTTATCTTTGAGAATGCTGTGGAACTGTTACCACCTAGTGCTGGAAACTTTTTAAGTGATATGTTTTAATTCAGAGTACATTGGTATAATAGAATGGGCTGGCCAGCTTGAAACTGCTCTGTTCTTTTCAAGGGAGTGCACTGCACTAAGTTTTTTTTTTTTGTTTTGAGGTGAATATGTTTGTGCTTAGAAGTTGAATCTATAAAGTCAGTGGGAAATCTGATAGCTTGAGTGGCTTTACTTCCTTCAGAATGCCCAAAGGCATATGCCCTACTGTAAAATATTGGAAATCCAGTCCTGCTGCTGTAAAACACAGAATAGCTCTAAATGTTTCCAGCCTGAAAAATCTTTTAAAATGTCAATAAATCATCTAAATTTACAGGGTTAAATACTTATCTAAAATCGAAGGGGAGAAAAACAACTAACATATATTTAAGCAAAGAAAACCCACTACTCTAGTCTGTATGAAAATAATTTACTGGAATCTTTCAGAATGTACTGAAAAGGATAATGTCATATTATCAGGAAACTTGCAATTAAGATTCAGGTAGGCTGTTAAATTGGCTTATTAAATTCAATCTGCAATCTGACAGGCACTGAAGGTTTGGAGGAAAAAATTGTGTCAACTAGTTATGTCCACTGTTGCTGTGACAACAGGATTGGAGAAGAGTCTGATTAAAACAAAACAACCTCTCCCAAAAATAACGGCCAAAACCAACAACAGAACATTCTTTTAGTTCATTCTGCTGGTCCTACTAAACCCAAATAACTAGACAATAAGAATATGAGGGCATTCCAACTTAATGAAAATGAACCGTGTAAGTATTGAAATTGTGCCTGTTGCTGTTGTCTAGAAAAGTATTAAAACCAGTAATGGATAACTAGGATTAAAAGCAGTGTTGCTCGGCATTTGCTAATTTAGATAAACTGTTAGTGTAACACTCAGTGTGTGTTTTATTAAATTTTATTGAGGGATGTGTTTGACCTACATGGGTGTCTTGCAAAGCAAACATTAGATGCCTGCAGACAAGCCCTGTGCTTCTTAACTACGGCTTGTGCAGAGCTCCATTACAGGCTGAGCACTTCTGCAAAATCTGTTGGCTATTTGGGTGTCTAAATGGAAATGGACCTCTGTGTCTTGCCCGTAGCTGCTACATGAATTATTGTTGTCTGTGATTTTCATATAAGATTTTGGCTCAGATTTGTAGAGCAAACTAGCTAATTTACCCATTGTTTTGGTGCAGTCACCTCCCTATTTTTATCTCTGTATGTGTAGCTGGATATTCCCAGTGAATAGTAACTGTTATATCCAACAGTAGTATCACAGCGTAACAATGTCAGGTAAGGGTCGTTACTTTCATAAAATTAATTTTGTCTCCTTAAGCCAAATTACAGTGGGAATCAACAAGTTGTGAGGCTAAGGACAAAGATGGACAATTATTCTAATTTGAACTGAATGGATTTTCTGATTGGGGAAGTTCTGGTTTTTGGAAGCAGAGGCAAAAGGGGGAGATAGAAAAGGCTAAATTTTATACCTGCCACTTAAAATATGTCTACGGAGCTGTAATTCAACTAAGCAGCAGCAAGTAACTTTAATTAATCTCTAATTAGGCCCATGAGTTTTAGCTGAGAGAGGGTTTGGTTTCTTAAAAATAATTTAAAAATCCCTTCACCACCAAAGACTGTTTTTCCAGACTCTCCTAGCCTTAATTGCAGTCCCAAACACCTCAAGCAATTTTCTGGGCCAATTAAATCAGGGCAGTAGCTAGATTATCACATTGCAGTGCCTTACATTTGGTGTGCTTTCTGCTAGTTAAATGGTTTGAAAAGTGAGGAACAGCCTGGCATCCAAACCGAGATCTTGCAGTTGGCATTGCTGTGCAATTGCTGTGGCCGCTTTAGAACTTTATGATATTTTTTCTGCTGATGTCTAAGGAGACTTAAAAAGTATGAGGAACAACAAAAGCAAAGAAGGAGAATGAAAGGTGAGGGAAGGAAAATGAGCCCTTCTTATTGACAGGGTTTTTATGTGCTGAGAGCATGTTCCACTAAAGAAATGAGTTCTTCCTTCTGTGCTCTATGACACTGCAGTATATTCAGCATTATTTATGTTGCCTATATGGGAATGAAGTTTTGCAATGAGAGTTTTTATTTACATCTATTGTAATGCTACTTTTTAGGATGATTCACTGTATAGCAGCAGATATCAACATTTAACAGAAGGCAATATTTTCCCTGTGTTTTTGGAAGTATTTATGCAGCCAAAAAGATGGCAAAGTTTGGCAATACTTTTCCCAGTGCATCTACAAACTTTGAGGGTCTCGTTCTGTTTCTGAGACCTACATATGCTGAGTATGTGATTTATATAATGCAGTTGTCTATTTTCTAAAGGGTTAATTGAGAAGGGCCGCTGAAATAAGCTAAACATGCTGTTTGTGTGAGCTGCTCCATTTCATTTGTTTCATACAGTCTTAAAAAATATTGTTACACTGCCTGCTTTTCTGTTGACCTTTGATTACTTCTTATTTGCTGCTGCATTTATATTTCATGCAATAGAAATTGAACCAAGGAAGTTTCATTCTGTAAATATAAAGGAGGAGAACATAGTAACCTCAAGCACTGATGACAGATGAGAAGCCGGTGTCAGAAAATTGGAATGGAAATTATCTTTGAAAGTGGGGAGTATCTTCTACAGCAGTAGAGTGAAATGGAGGTCACAGGAATATACAAGGTGTATTTTAAGTTCGGGGGGGGGAGGGACCTTGCCATCTCTAAAGAACGTTCAGGTCACTTAAGTACCATGATGGGCACAAGCCCCTTTCATTCCATCTAAGTTGTACACATATAGGGTCTAAGTGCCTGTACAACCTTCTAGGTACCTACATTTCTGCTACAGTGGAATTGTAGGAATCTTAGACTTTGACAGCTTAGCATTTACCTTATATACATGTCCTGGTGCGGATTGACAGACTGGGTATTTCCCTGCCTGTTGCTTCGCTTATGAAATATGACCTGGTATGTGTGCTCAGAAATAACCCCAACAACCATCTAGGGGTTCACAAAATTTTGAATCCTTTCATCTTCCTGACTTAGAAGACTTCCTCCTCATCATCAGTAGGGTACTGTAACACTAGGTAAGGAGATATTTAGGGCTGGTGTTCTCTAAAATCATCCCGAGTTTCTGTACTGAATTTAAAATATCTTAAAATTATTTGGGAAATAGGTAGATAAACACACTTGATGTTCTGGGACTTTGATGGCTTCAGCACTCTAAAGTCAGCATCTCACAAACATCTTGGATAAAACTTCCAAAGTGTGAGTAAGTCAGACCCATTCTAAAATAAAAAGAGAGGACATGATCAAATCACTGTTTTAAGTCTTAATTTAAGAATATATTAATTTAATCTCACAGTGTCTCTATAAGGTTAGGAAGTGTTAAGTAAGATTATAAGCCTTATTTATAAGGCTGGAATGGAGACACTGATGCATTAAGAAGTGGTTTGTTCTTAGTCTTACTCATTTGCTCAAGGAATTACACTCCTGGTGCCCCACTGCAAAAAACTTTATGGATTGTCGGTGGATAAGATGAACACATTGTATTTGTACAAGCAAGTAAGCATGAGATACCCACTTCACACAATGGGAGCCATCTAGACCACTGAAAAGCACAAGATATTAGATGCTGTCTGGAAAAGTAATTCACAAATTATCACAGAAGAAATCTTGAGAAGAAGAACTGTGAATATTTAAGAAAGAACAGTTTTTCTACTCTCCTTGTAGTCCAGGGCAGCAGCATGTTAACCTTTCCTTAGGGCAGGCAGTAAATTTAGACTCTCCCTCCAGCAGATGTGTCTCAGGTTACACAGCAATCCTGTAACTTGGATTGAACATTTGATGTTTCATGCACTAGAGCTCCAACCGTGGAATGTTTTTTTCCACTTCACAAAATCAACGTTTCATGAGGATGCTGAAGACCAAGGTGATGAAGATTATAAGCACTATGGGTAAAAGTGTTCATCATTTCAGAAGACACTGAGAGAGAAGGGAGTATGCTGAAGGAGGTCAGGAACAAGATGCCTAACACTTTGAAGACAGTTGTGATTTCTAAGTATAAGGAGTTGTCTTAAAGACAATGAGTCAAACCTCTAAATATCCCAGACTTCAGTCTGCCTTTAGTAATTCCTGCCTTTCTGAATTCTTACTGTTGTAGTGTTTTGCTGTTTGTGTCTACATGGAGTCTCTAAGAATTTTGTCTCTCTTTTTTTTTTTTTTCCTCTAAATTATGTACTGTTCTAAATCTCTGACCTTTTCTTTAAAAAAAAACCCCTCAAAACAAACAAAGAAACAATTACATTTTTCTTTGTCTTTAATTTGCATTCTCTACCATGAATGATCAGCCAGAAGTGCCAAGGCAGTCATGCTAATCTGCCAATTGTCAGTGAAAAGGCCATGTTCAGAGAGGTTGGGTACTAAAGCATTCAGGGAGGCTCTGGGCTGTGAGAAGGCTGTCGCTGGAGTTCCCACTACATCATGTTGGGTCCAGGGAACTTGCTTTACTGCCACTGCCTGCCCAGATATAACACACAGTATAACAGGGACAGGCATACAAAACAAACAACAAGGCCCTTTTTCTGGAAGAGGAACTCTTGTCTTTGCTGCTCTGTCCCGTCCACCAGTTGCTAGTTACAGTTTCAAGGGCATGGAAAGTGCTGCTGCCCTAGGGCTGCCCAGCTTCAGGGACCTTTTTATTTTATTTTTTTTTTTTTTTCCGCATCTGCTGCTGTATCTATGTTATATTGCAGCACTCATTCTACTTTTCATTTCTTCTCATGATGACATCTCATTTTTTCTTGCAAACATTGCTGCTTTTTGGAGACAGTTTCAAGATTTCTGAATGCAAGCTTGATAACATTTTAAGTAATTTTAAAGATAGGACACTTTGTGATAATACAAATGATTCTTTAGGATAAAGAATAAAATAATATGGTATGGTTTGCTTCCCAAGCAATGCTACTACTAAAAGAAACTGAAGTAATTCATAAGTAGAAAGAAAATGACTGATGACATTTGCAAATATATGAAACTGACACTCCTATGTCAGAATATTTTTAAAATGCATGTCTGTTGAAGCATTAACTAGCAGAGGTGTATCTGGTTTTGTAGTATTATTAATGCAAATTCTTTTTGAACTGCAAGATTTATAAAGTTTATGTCATTAAATCAAACAATAATACATGAGAGATACAAAATGTGGACCAAGTCAGAGTAGTGCAAGCCTTTTGGATGGCCTCCGATTTTATATGCTTGATTTCTTACCTTTATTCTCATAAATAGATTTGGATTTCCTTGTCTGTTAATAAGCATTTAAGTAAATTGCATATTCTTATCAAGGTTCATGGCAGTGAACTGTAGCAACATTAAAATGGCATTCAGAGAGAGAAGAGCAGCCTTTTATGGGTGCCTTGATGAAAAGGAGTGTCAAATCCATCTGGTATTATCTCCCTTTATTTTGCTCCAGTTGTTCTTTTCACCAATATTGAAAAGCACAAGCCGGCTGTAACAGGGTCTGCAGTGGGTCTTGCTATGGCTTCTGCTGGCTACTTTATTTCTTTGATGAGGAGAGCCACTGACATCATCAAACAGGAGATGGAATGATTCATCTGTGACTTATGCCACAGGGCAAACAATAATGCTGAATACATGTGGGTGGTTTCATAATGTTGCCTTACAGAAAGCAAGACAACCTATCATAGTTCATTTGAGGGGCATGTGTCATGATTTAAGCTGAGGGCAACTAAACACCAGGAAGCTGCTCTCTCACTCTGTACCTGTCAGGGATGCGGAGAAGAATGCAACAAAGGCTTGGAGATCAAGATAAAGACAGAGAGGGCTCACTCACCAGTTATGGTCACGGGCAAAAGACACACTCAACTGGAGAAGAAAAAGAACAATTTAATTTGACTACCACCACCACTTAATTTACAAATCAACAGAGTAGGACAGTGAGAAATACAACCACATCTTAAAAAAAAACCTTCCCCCCCCCCCCCCCCCCCCCCCCCACTTCTTCCCAGGCTCAGCTTTGCTCCTGATTTCTCTCCCTCCTCCCCCCCAGCAGTGCAGGGGGTCAGGAGATGGGCATTGTGGTTAGTTCATCACATGTTTCTACTGCTCCTTCCTCCTCAGGGGGAGAGCTCCTTCTACTCTTTCCCTGCTTGAGTGTGGGGTCCCTCTCACAGGAGACATTCCTCCAGGAACTTTCTTTGACGTAAGTCCTTCCCACAGGCTACAGCTCTACATGAGGTGCTCCATGGTGGGTCCCTTCCCCATGTTGCAGCCCTCCCAGTGATGAACTACAACAGTGGGGGATTCCCACAGAGTCCCAGCCTTCTTCGGGTGCAGCCCTCTGCTCTGATGTGGGGTCCTCCATGGGCTGCAGGTGGGCATGTGCTCCCCCAGTGACTCCCACAGGCACAGGGCACAGCCTGACCTCTCCCCATGGGCTGAGGGAAGTCTCCACCCCAGCGCATCAACCACCCCACCCCACCCTTCTCTTTTCTTCCTGTGACCTCAGTGTCTGCAGAGGTGTCTCCCTCACAACTCCTCACAAACCCAACTCCTCCTCACGGCTTCCCCTTCTTAAATACCTTATGACAGAGGCAAGGCCACCGTCACTAATTGGCTCGGCCTTGGCCAGAGGCAGGGGGTCCGACTTGGAGCTGGGGGAGCTTCGAGAAGCTTCTCACAGGGGCCACCCACCGCTGTAGCCCCCTCCCCTGCTACCAAAACCCCACCGCACACACAAACCCAACACAGCATGGAAGGCTGACTGTAGTTCTAGTTGCATGTGAGCACAGTTTTTTACAGCTTTAATGTTTGTTTGACATTTTCTTACTTAGAATGTGGGTCAGCCTTTTTCACATGGACTGATGATAACACTAGTGTACTATGTGAGCTGTTCGGGTATTAGACTGTATTAGAATTGCACAACCAATTGATTTGTGTTAAACAATGTGTTCATCAGATTCCATCTCAGTAAAAACTGTACTGATCTCATGATTGTTTAGAAGAACAGAACAAATCCTTTCCCTTCTGAGACACCGATGACAATGTATGTTCCAACCTTAACCTGAGATGATGCAATAAACCAAGGAAGTGGTATAAGAACCCCCATGATGAAGTCTTCTAGTATCCAGAAAATAAATATTCTCAATATAAGAAAGAAATTAAAAAGAATCCTGACCTTATTGTGTTAGAACCTGTATGCAATGCATTTGCATTCTGCAATAATTCTCACTTTCCAACCTTTTTCCCCCCACGTTTCTCTGCTGTCATAATACAACCATCAAAGAGTAAGTAGATATGTAACTCGGCAGTCTGCTAAGCAGAAAAGGAAAGTATCTCCTGGGAGAGAGAAGCAGTAACAAAAGTTGGAATTTGCTGTGCCCTTGGCATTTCTCCATCAATGAAATTTGAACATTAAAGTTTAGGTGGAGTCATTGTCATAAATTCTGTACAGTAAGTGCTCCTTAGCCAGGTTTGAGTTTTTGTGTAAGTTCCTGTATACGATGTGTATCTCTGGAGAACAGCCATTAATGTTTTAACTGTGTTAGGAGGAGGCAATTTCCCTTTTCCTAATGTAAAGTTACTTTTATTTGTTATTTTAGTGCTTGAGGATTTGCTACCCCTGACTGTTTTAAATGTTAGGTGAACTTAAAGCTTAAGATAAGCTGAAACCAAGCTTTACTTGATTAAGGGGGGGGCAAAAAAAAAAAAAAAAATCTCTTGTACTGGAAGTGCCATTTCTAAATTTTTCTGATTTGATATAAATAGTGGCATAAGTATTCCTGGCACCAAACTGACTATCATGTGTGGAATAAAGCCTGGAGCTGGTAGAAATTTCTATAAGCTTGTACTGGAAGAATTTCCAACCCAGAGAAGGCTTGCTGTAACAAATCTAGAGTGAGACAGTAGTTGAGAGCTGCATACTAGATGAGATATGTAGACAATAGGAATTATATATTCTAAATGGACTTGAAGAAACAGAATCTGGAAAAAAAAAACCAACCAAACAACAAACCACAGAAAGTTTTTGCTCAAACTTTTGGTACCATCCACACAAACCAAATTAGATTCATGCTCATGCTCTGTTCTGGCCTTGCAAAGTCCTTTGCAAATTCCTCAAAATATCCATCTGTGTGAAAGGGAAAGTGCAGCAATGGAAAATTGAAAATGATGGTAAAGTGCACAGAAAAACTGTGCACATGAAATACTTGCTCAGAATCTGCTCTGTTCCATGATGCTGCCTCTGCTAAAGGAGTTTGCCTTTTATATGCTTTTTCATCCTTTGCTGAATGTTAGGTGTTTGAACAATGCATCGATGTGTGAGTCAATGCAATCAGTCTACTGAAATGTAGCCATAACCCCTCAGTTCGGCACAGCCTTGTTTTATTCCCAATTAATAGGATACCTTACATTTTCAGTAGAATTAGACAATCAGTTGGAAAGCTGATAAGAGAGAAAAATAGGGCTCTTTCATATGCCATTTTCTTAAAGTATTGAGCTTTAAATATAGATAATTTAATTTGGAGTGATGCTCTGACTGAACAATTAGGATGTTTTTAGAAAAGTTGTAACTGTTCACTGAAGATAAAGTGTTTAGAGCTTGAATTTTGAGAAAAATGTCATTAGATATGTGTATGTGAAGAATTTAACAGCTCTAAAACTCTAAAAAATGCCTTAATGTTTCTGACATTTACACAGAAAAGTCTCTCATTCACTTAGAGCTTGAGTTTTTTCAGTTCTGGACTCCTGAGGATATTGGGCCATGGTTCAAAACCTGGCTACTGGCATTTTGCTTCCAGGCTTCTGGTTATTGGACATTGTGATGCCTTTTGCCATGTTTCCTTTTTCTGCTTGCCATCAAGTTCCTTCATAAATAATTAGTTCAGTATTTTTAAGCAGCACTTGTGAGAGATGGTTTAGTTATCTTTTGATAGTCCTAACCCAACTAATTTTCACGTGTGTTTGATATACTTTTCACGGAAATATTCACATTATACTCTTCTTAATGCCGTCTTCTCATCCAGAACAACCAACTAAACACCTTGAGATTTGGTGAGGTGAATGATTCTAATCTCTAGTAACAATGTGAAGAGTTTCTGGTACTAAAAAATTAATATTAGGCTCTGAAAACTCTATACAAAGGCACATAAGACATTACCACATCTATTATATTTAAATTGGGGGGGAAAAAAAAAAAAAAAGAAGAAAAAAAAAAGAGGCTTCTAAGGTAAGAGCCTGAGTATTTGTTTCCCAGGGCCATTTAGCAGGCCAAATTTCAGAACTTGGCATCTACTTGGCTTCTGATCTGCCCTCTAACCTGTGCTTCCTCCCTAAAGTTCATTGCAGAACTGATACCAATGAGAAGTTTGTCAAAATCTGTACTACTTGTTTCATCTTCATACAAGCAAATTGTAAAATATTAAGGAGCTACCCCTGAGAACAACTGTGACATTAGAATGGCAAGCATATGCTGGTTCGCAGGACACGCTATAGAAAATAAGCAGTAGGTCTGTTATGACAACTGAAAAGAAGCATAAATGTTATAATCTTCACTGACAAAAACATATCTTCGTTTAGGCAAGATTAAACTTCAAAGCCTCGTTGGTCTGTGTGCTGCTCTAAATTCCACAATTTTGCTTCTGAGGTGAATTTAATTATGGAACTGAAATTAATGGACCATCAGTGTCACCCAGGAGCGGATCCTCCTGGAAACTCTGCTAGGGCACATGGAAAATAATGAGGTGATTGGTGACAGCCAACCTGGCTTCACTAAGGGCAAATCATGCCTGACGTATTTGGTGGCCTTCTACAATGGGGTTACAGCATTGATGGATAAGGGAAGAGCAACTGATGTCATCTACCTGGACTTGTGCAAAGCTTTTGACACTGTCCCACACGACATCCTTGTCTCTAAATTGAGGAGACGTGGGTTTGACGGATGGACCACTCGGTGAATAAAGGAATTTGCTGGATGGTTGCACTCAAAGACTTGCAGTCAATGGCTCCGTGTCCAAGTGGAGAGCAGTGACGAGTGGCATGCTCAGGGGTCGGTGTTGGGACTGGCACCATTTTAACATCTTTGTTGGTGACATGGACAGTGGGATTCTTTCCTGAAGAAATTCTTTCCTGTGAGGGTGGTGAGGTGCTGGAAGATTGTGGCTGCCCCTTCCCTGGAAGTGATCAAGGCCAAGCTGGATGAAGCTTTGAAGAACCTGGTCTACTAGAATGTGTCCCTGCCCATGGCTTTTAAGGTCCTTTCCAACCGAAACCATTCTATGATTCTGTGATTCTAGGATCATGTGTGTCAGCTAGGTACCTGTGGGATGTGCTCCCCCCCAACTGCAACCTGGCCTGTATTTCCCATATCTCTGTTCAAGCGATAACCACCAGTGGCAGTTGCAATAGATGCGTGTGGTCCTGACGGCTGCATCCAGCTCACAGTGGATTCAGGGCACACAGGTAACACCGCAATAGCCAAGGAATCATTTGAGCAACGAGCCCGCCCAACCACAGTGCTGGTCAGTGTTGACTCCAGCCAAATTTGGAAGAAACAGACGTATAAGAATATATATACTGAAGAATCAGTATGTAAATCTGACCATGGGTCACTCATCTCACTCCATAGGGGTCAGCCCAGGGCCTGCTGAGCTCTCAGCACGGCAGCAGCTGCACACCAGGATCTCCCCTTGAGGAGGGACACACCTCACAGTTACCCTGGAGGCTGAGAGCCCTTGCTGCAACAGATTCTCAGTAAGTGATTAACAGCATGATAAACTTTGAAATTCTAAGTGATACAAAGGATTGTTTGTGTACATATAATCCTTTAGACATTAACCATTGACCAAGTCTGGATCCAACCACACTTAAACTGCCCTCTGAGAAGGAGTTCAGAAAGCAAGGGGGTCCTTTCTGAACCTCAGGACTCAACAGGAGGGTCTCCCTGACAGTTTTGTCTGACCCTGTTCTCTGTGCAGTAAATACCGAGTGAACCTTGCCATTGAATCTTGTTAAACCACTGTCACACTTGCCATCAAACTTTGTTAAATCACTGTTTTGTATCAATAAACATGTTACTTCTCTCTAACAAGGGAAGTGCCTCATGCTGTCCATGACAATAGCTTAGATTATGTGCAAGTTCATGATTTGAGGTGTAACCTCTAAATCAGTAAGTCACCTCGGGGAATAGGATAGTGACTTATCATAACACACATGCTGCGCTTTTAGCACCTGGTTTAGAGAGAAGAAAAGTTCCAAACAGACTGCTGTTTGTGTCCCAAGCTGCAAATAATGCACATTTTGGGAAGAGAGTTCTGCTTCAGAGATTTCTTTTAAATAATGGTGCCCTGCAGTTTTACACCAGCTAGATCTTTGGCCCAAACTGTTTGGTCTGTCTTTCATGAGGTGAGTGAAGGATTTCTGTGCCCAACAGGAATGCTATGTAGGTCAGAACCCTTGGGCAGAGCTGCACTGGAAAGGTTCTAATCAGTGACAAAACCCCCAGCAGATCATTTGAATAGAGCTTACAAGAGGAAAAGGTAGATATAGAACATGAAAAACTGTAAAATAGGTAGGTTCATCCAACTGGATGCCCGTTGTTCTCAGCTGGGTTAAGGGACATATCTGTGGGGTGGTGGCATGTTGTTTAAATAAAGAAGCATGATGTATTTGGTGAAATTTGTAGAATGGGTTTCCTAAATGTTAACAAGCTGAATTCTTTTGTTTAAAAGAAAAAAATCCCCCAAATCTCAGAAGACACTTACAGCAAGAGTTTAGAAAATCTCAGCCTAAGAAGTAACCTGTCTTTTTTTTCAATGGTAAATCCTCAATCTCTCCTGTTACAGGCAGCTTGAAATGCCCGGTCTCTTCAAACACTGGAACCATACAATCTAACATGAGGCTTCCTCTCTGTGAAAGCTTCTTTGCTTAATATCCACATGAATTTTATTCAAAAAACGGAGAAACTGTAATTAACAATAAACTAGCTCCCTAACATAGATTCAGCGTTATGAGTAGGACCTGCTCAGTTTGAAAGGGATATAAAGACTGTTATTCTGTTGGCTTAGAGACTGAGAGCACTGTGGAGATGACACATTTGATTTCTGTAGGGAAAGGGAAAACTGACTGCTCTAACTAATGACATTCCCTGTTGGACAGAGGTAGTGTAGAGAATATGGCAAGCCTCGTATTGAAGTAGAAAATATTTAGGCAATGAAGTTGAGCTAAAGAAAAAAGTGCCATGAAAAGCACCCCACTCATGTAGGTTTTAATGTGTTAGACTTTGAGATGTTCCAGACAAGTAAGAAAGCTCATTTGGGTGATTGATGGTGCAAGAAGAAAGTTAAACATACAAATAAATTTATGGAGAGGATTTCCTTATGTAAGTTCCTTATAATACATTATTTCACTTTCTGCTGTGGCAGGTCTGAGCTATATGGCTATAGGTATAGATAGAGATACAGATATAGATATATAGGGCTGTTGTGCTCAACACTTCAGTGATGTGGCTGAGCATGAACGAATTTGTTCTTAAAGCACCTGGGTTTTTTAGGGTTGTTAACCTGATTTGAACAGATTATAATTTGTGTGTGTGTGTGTGTGTGTTAACCAAGCCAGTAAGCATCAAGGCTTTTATTCTTAGTGCTATGTTGGCACTTGGTCCAGCCTTAAAGCTGTGTGGCTTTTGACACAGTGGTGAAAAAGATGTGTTGATTCTTACAGTTGTCTGCCTGGAGTTCAGCTGTTATGATACATCTAATTATTTGAATTCAACAGATTTGGGAGTGAAATGATGCTCATTTTTTGGAATTATTCAAGTAAAGGATGGTGGAAAGTGTGAAATTTCACTGCTCACAACACAGAAGTTATGTCATAAAAAACAACTGAAATCGGTGTTTGGAATTATTATTCTGTTGTTCAGGGGCACGAGTGCTTGTGGGGTCACATGGAATATGCCCTCCACACTGCGATACAAATCAGTGGAGAGACAGCATGGCTGAGAGTCACAAAATAAAATACAAAACATACTGAAACCCCCTAGGAAAATTGAAACTACTTTGAAATAAACTTTATGGCTGCTGTAGCTGTTGCTTGCACATAGCCTGCAGAAGGAGAGGCAAAGGTAAGGCTGACAGGTTGATCCCCGAGGTAGCATCTGCTTCTGCCTCTGCTATTACCACTGAGCAAAAAGCTGATTCTCTTTGCATCCCCTTCCATTTTCCTTACTTTCTTTTAAATTGTCAGAGAAGATATCAGTGGACAGTAAATGTTCACAGAAGCAAGTGAGGAAATCTTTCATTGTTGCTGCACAACCTGTTGCTGGGTTTGGGACTGAGGGATGGAATAATTCACTTTATGCAATTGACTCCACAGACTGCCTCTTTGAAGACACTTCTTTTTCATAAGTCCTTGAGGAATTTTCTGCCTGGTCTGAGATTCTCTCCTCAGTTGTTCACATTCCTTGTGTTTTCCTCTTATTTGTTTTTATTTGCACTGCTGTACATGTTAGCAGACAAAGAGATTTGATTTTACTAATCTCCTTGTGCCTATGTGTGTACTCAGTGTAGAATAAAGAGCGATTAAAGTCTCTTTTTAGAGGATAACAGAGTGAAGGACATACGGCTTGACTTTGCTATTAAACCTATGCAAGTAGATGAGGAAAGAGCTGATTATTAGGATGACAAGTGCACAACTGTTATTCCATGGAAAACACCTGAAGTACTTTTAGATTATATTTTCTTCTGTCAAAGCTGGAACTTTGTGATTTTGTTTCCTATTTTTTTATGTTTCTGGTGTATTTGCTTTCTGCTTAGTGACACAGTGAGGAATGTCCAAGTTCTTTCGAAGCTGCCATTGACAGAAGATGATCATGAAAATACATTTAGCAGTATCTCCAAGTTTGTCAGGAACCCTAGTTTTTATTTTTTACTGATGGGAGGAAGAGGGCTGTACTCCATTTGTACCATTTTCCAGGGTACTTTTGAGCAAAACTTAATTGGTATTACTCATTTGCTGTGGAATGAGTGAGCAGCCTGTGTATTGCTCATTCTTCTTTCCTTAGATCACAAGCAGGACTTTAGAGAGGCATTACACAGCTGCTCTCTATCAGGAATTATGAAAGCTACCCATCCGGCAAACACCAAGAGAATTCAGAAGGTATTTAGGATATGGTGGTCCTGTTTCTGACTCTGACTGGGATTTGTTGAGTGAGCTGAAGAAAGTCATTGCCTTATCTTTTTTGTCTGACTTATTTAGTTTACCAAATGGCATATGTTTTGTTGTTCTGGGGGCCAAGTGGAACCTTTATACCAGGGCACTTGTCCCTCAGCAGTAGTGATGCTGTTCATATGGACCCAGAACCACCCTGGAGATGTCAGAACTGGATCGATGGATTTGTTTCATGTTATATTTTGGCCTCATACCAAATGAAAACCCTGCTCTGACTTGCAAATCTTAGGAAATGTTTCAGTCCTGAGAAGGAACTCAAAATAATACACTGAACATCAAAGTAACTAGAATCCAGCAGAGGAGATTTAAAATAGATTTAACTGTCCCATTTTGGATAAATTGGTGATAAGGAGGAGAAAACTTTTCATTCTTAAGATAAAATAGTGAGAACATATGCTCTGGGAGGCAAAGTTTGAAGAGGCTGCTGATCACGGCTAGTGAAGCAGATAGCAGTATTGTCCCTTTCTTCTGTGTATCATCATGGTACTGCTGGGGAATACAGGACGGAGGATCAGGTCAAAAAACGTGCTATCCACATATCGTTGTGTTTTTATGCATTCTTTCTATGCATCTAGAGTCATTCTAGCTCCTTTTTTCTCTTTAGAGAGGTCACTACAGAGGCACTATACTAAAAGTTGTGGAGTTTTTTCCTCTACAGATATGTAATGAATTCTGGTAACATAATTTTTTGCACCATTAAAACTAATAGCTTTCCATTAGCATTTCCACTGCTGTCAGCATTTTAGTGTCATACAATTTTATTTACTTTTTCACCACACAAATGCACCCTGGGTTTCTGTGTACCATCTGCTGCAGTAGTGTGAGCTGGAGGATTGATGGTGCGATAACACACTCAGAATCTGCTGTTGTTAGAGAAGGAATGTCAAGCTCTGCAGCTATAGGCTCCCAGTATAACAGGAATATCAAGAGTGGGAAATACAAAAGAACAATCTAAATTGCCCAATTAGGCTATTGCCTGTGCCTTGACGTAACTCTTCCTGTTGACTGAGTACCCCACATGGAGTGCCCTGACAAGCCCTGTGCAACCTGACATTCAGAAGTTGCGGTGAAATTAAACGAGCAATTTCCAGTTTCCACACCGGTTGGGTGGATATAAATAGAAGGAAAATGCAGTTAGGAAAGTATTCTTTTATAAGTGGTTCCAATGACTGTTATACAAAGGTCAATTCCATGAAATCTGGTTAAATCTGTAATAGTAACTGTGGAAATCTAGTATATATTTGAAACGCTGACCACTTTCTTCTGTCTATCTCTGGCCTCAAAGTTTCTCCCTGATCTAGTGATCTTACCGTAAAAAGGAAGTTTTTTTGCCTTGGTGTGTAATGTACCTCGTGAAGAAAAAACAGGGCATCTTCTTTTCTGTCTTTACATTTAAAGATAGCAAAGGATGCTAAATTTAATTAGGAGCAATTGTCTTTTCTTTCTGAAACACATGAATTCCTTTCTATAGTTAGATCCTTGAAAATGTATTGCATATTGTAGAATATATCACTCATGAAAAGAATCTGAGCTTCATATTGCTATAAGAACTTTGAGGTTTCAACAAACCATTTAAAGAAGATTTTTTCCTCAAGGCCTGTGAAATAGCTGTATCACTGAAATAGCTATAAGCCCCATTTTAATGAATCAAGGGCATCTTTAATAGCTTTATTTTTTCTTTAAATATTCATTGTATACAAGAGGCTGAAAAAGCAGTTACAAAACCAGACAACCAGATGTACATTTGAATTTAAAATCAGGATGGTTTTTGGGTAGATCAAGCTTGTTTTCTGCTTTTGAAGGAATATAGGGAGAACAGCATTCTTCTGTTTGCATAGCTCTGTTTGCAGACTGTGATATGCTAAAAATGATTGCTGGAGTATTCAGAAAACTGCGTAGTAAGAACCCGCTCACACTCGGACATTTGCCTGCATATTCAATGTCCTTTTAACAATGACTTTTCTGAGGGTACAAATTCTTAACTTCTGTGCTTTCAATAAGGAAAACTGAAATTCCCTTAGGAAGTCACTGTCCAAAAGCCCCATGTCACAGATAACAAAATTAATTTAAAAACTTGACTTTCGTGCCATCCCTTTATCATTTGATGTCAATTAAGCTGCTGATGGGATGACACCACTTTCTTCCATCTGACCAATACAGTCACACCTTTTCCTTAGAATACAGGTTCTTTATAGCTATTTTATTTCTTCAGTAGAAGTTGTCGAAACCAGAGACTTGCATTTAGCACAGTAAGGTCCAGGTCTGTGGTTAGTGCTTCCATGCTACATAATAAACAAATGGAGCAGATTTCTGAAACAATATAAAGGCATTAAAGGAAGCTGTGGCTTCTCCTGACCGCAATGCTTTGCCAGGTTCTGTGCATTCCTGCTCTGCAGTTCTCTTTCTTTTTGGAGGTAAACCACTATATTTTGGTTAATTCTTTTTTATTAGCAGCTTAGATAAGAAGCATGAGACCGTAAGTAATTTGGGGCCAAAACATCCCTGTCATATGTAACTGAATAGCATTCAGCACCCACTGCCTTGAATACTACTGCAAGAAGTATGATATACAAATGAATTAGCAGTGAAGATCCAGCTGAGACCAGGAGTATTAGGCACAGATATTTTTACGGTCTTCCTCTTTCTTTATTCACATGTCAGAAGCTAATTTTATAGAAAAAAGCCTTACAGAATTACAAGAGAATAAATAAAGTGAAAAATGTGGGTATTATTTTATAGTAGTACTAAGCACTATCCAACTAAGTCTTAGATGGAATGAATTTCAGTAAAAGTTGTTTTTAAAAGTGCAATAAAATTCTAATATCCTCTGAAAGGTTATTATCCAAGTAAAGAAGGCATTTATGTATAAAGCTATGCTAATTTGTCCCATCAAGATGGGGCTTTTCATGACATCAAATGTGAATTAATTCTCTTTTCACTTACCTTGTGACTAGATTTATTCCAATACCATTGAAGTCAATGACAGAGCTGCCATTAAATTCTTCTCAAATAATAGCACAGAACTAACGGTAAAATGGCCATGAGATGGCAATTCCAGCTGGCAGCATTTACAAAGGAGACTTTACGAAGAAGTTGGATAAATTCAAAGCCGAAGTGCAGTAGAAGGCAACAGATTCTCAATCATTCGACTGGAATTTGCAGAAGCAGAAAAATTTACTGTAACGAATGAAAAAACCTGCCATGAGTTTGTCTTAGTGCCATTACATTTAATTGGTAGAATGTAGCAGAATTATGGAGTTCTTGTAAAGAGGTTTATGGAAACCAATTAAAGTATAAACATTAAGAATAGCTGTACTGAGTGGCTGAGAACAATTGCTAGGCATTTCCTGGGGTTGTGTTCTTTCAAAGAGATGTTTTAATTGCCAAGGGTAGTGTTCTGAAAAGCAAGTAGCTTATTTCATTGCTTTCTGTTATTTCTGTAGCTACTCACCACTCTAGATTGTAGTTAGTATGTTTCTGCTGATTTGGTTGTTTGTGTTTCTTTAATTTGAACTTATTGGGGGCTATTTTATTTCTCTCTATGTATTCCTTCCATAGGGAAGGTGGACATTCGCCTGTCACCAGAAATCCACCTGTGGCAAGTTCTTAAAGAAGTAGTATCATCCATGGAAGATGCTTGTATGCTTTGTTCTGGACAAATCTGTTCCTAGCTGCTACTAATAAGCATCTGAAGAGAAGGCAAAGCTAGTGACTAGATTTGTATCCAGTAACAAGCATTTCTGTCACTGAGTGAAGTGTCATATCAAATGAGTCTCTTCTGTGGGGTTTAAATATTTTTGTATCTGGACTATGCTCATACTTCAGCTCCCCCTTCGTAAATTGGGAATAATAGGAATGTTCCTCTTTACAGGCATGTAACTCAATCGGAAAAAAATTGCAAAGACAGACAATTTGTATGTCCCTCCTTATTATAATATCTAGCTAGAGTGGGTAAATATTGTCAAAATTTCTTCTCAGGCATGAAGGTCCCAAAGAAGCAGCTCACGCACAGTGCTTAAGAAAAGAATGTTCATTTCCTAGACTGCAAAATAGAAAGGTGGGGGAGATGCATAATAAATATATTTAATTGAAGTACTTCTGGGGCTTAGGGAAAGGTGCAAAATTGAAGAAAAAAGCTATACACAGCCTCTTCACATGAAAACCAGTGCTTTTTTTCCTCCTTAAAGAAATGATACTGAACAAAGACTTAGGAAAATCTGGCAAAGTTGCTGTAGGGCTGTGTGTATTCATTAGCTCCTGTGTAGTTATATCTTCCTATGATTTATATGTGCCATTTTTGAGTTCCCCCCCATGATCCTTACACTTCTGTGTGAGTGATGGAAAAGGTTCCTAATCCTGATGCTCCAGATATGTTGGCATTTTCATTCTTTATTCAAGTTTCTCCCCATTCATATCTGTCTTCATTCTGGTAAATAAATCTTTTTTTGCAGTCTCCCTGTGCATGAGAATTTCCCCATGCCCTTAATCAGATTTATCAAAATCCTTAATTGTCTCATTATATTTGGTCAGATTTTTTAAATACAATCATCTGCATCACTTAGATAACATAGAGTGGTCATAATCTGTCTGAAAATTCCCTGTGGCATAGAGAAACTGATGGCTGGACAGAATTTGACAGCTTTGAGTTTTCCCCCTTTTCTCCAGCACAGTTGATTTATTGAAGGGGAATGACAGAATCAGTGAGGGGGTGGATGAGATCAGCCGTGCTACATCAGTCCAAGGCTGGGAAAGAGTATGGCCCAGTGGGTTTCAGCCACCTGTATGATGCAGTGTTGTAAGAGTACCTCAGTGGTTGTGTTTATTTATGTAATGTGAATGCGGTAAAATTTGACCACAGAAGTTTGGATAATAATTTATGTGTCTCAAATGGGTGAAATATTTAAGTGTCACACTCTGCAAGTCCCGATGGCTGTGCTATTTAAGGCATGTACTGTTTTTATCAATAGATCATTTGTGACATATGACAAAAAAGAAAGAGAGCCTGCAGCAAAATAGATTTTAGCTAGGTCTGAATTAGATTTTATAGGTCAGCTATTCTCAGTTAATTTAATACCATCTGATTCCTAAAAAGGTACTTAATGAGGCTTAATTAGAAGGGATGTCTTTTATCGCTATTTAATGCAGTTGCATTTATATGAGTTCAAGGACTGGCAGTAGGTTTTTGTCTTTGTGATTCTTAGGACTCAGTCTAACAAAGGCCAATAAATGATCCCATCTGCTCTCAGGTTTCCTGTCTGATGCTTGTAGTGTTAGGCAGCATAAGGACAAGCTTTAGAGAATGTATGACCAATGCACAGAAGGTGTCTCAACCTTTAATTGCTTGCTAGCTTGATAAACAGAGAAATAAAGCAGTAAATGCCATAGTAAGTTGAAACTTGAATTCTGCATTTCAAGGGAATAGGAATTTTATGGGAAATTCTACTATTTGAAAAGTCTTCCATGTTTTCTATCTCATTCTCTTCTCCATTTTTTTAATTCCCTCAAAATATGCTCCATTAATGTTCTAATGTGGCATAACAGCACCAAAAAAAAGCTGTCATCTTCCTAAAAAAGATTTAAGAGTAGTTACTTCTTGGTATTGACTCTATCATCAAATGTTTTATAAAGATCTTTCCTGTTTGTTGTAGCAAGTTTGCCTCTTACATATATTGTGCAATAGTTCCTAAATATGTCGGGAATGTAAAAGAAGACAGGTATTTTAAAAAATAAGTAAATCAGGAATTAATCTTTAAAGCAAAATTGCAGCATTTAAAATTAAATTTCAAGTATTTGAAAGATAAATTAATGCTTGAGTATTTGGGAAATCGTTTTGTTAGAACAAAGGCACTACAATCAAATGCAAAACCTTTCAAAAATATCTTGGTCTTGAAAGAACTCCAACATTTTCAATGTTTTTTGCAAAATGTTTTCTACTGACCAGCCAGATGGAACAAGTTTTGTGATCAGACTCCTAAGAGGCTGCTGCATTATTTTCTCTGAGATACACCCGGTTCTGAATACCAACACTCAGAGGTCTTTTAAGTGAAGCATAAGTGGTGTATACATATAACTCACCACCGGGCAAGCCTCAAATTATCCAATGCATAAATGTGGTTTTGCTGAACTGATATTGGAAATACTAAGGGCAGCCAGACTTCACTGCCAAAAAGAAGTAAAAGGATGTTGACATAACAATAAATGAACTGGGTTTGAATTATAGTAAATGTATCTTCATCAAGCTTCCAGATGTGCTTCTCTCACAGTTGAATGCTATTAAATTCTATACAATAACAGCCTTGTTAGATTAAAATTAATTGCTAATTTAATACATCTAAAGACATTATCCCATTTTGTGCTGAACTGTGTTTTTTAATGACTTCAAATCATGTGTGATGTATTTATTGCAAATCTCTGTTGTTCTGGAGAATTTGTTATTTTTATTTATTAAATTATATCGTGTTCCCTGTCAACCTTTTACAACAAGCGAAGTAGTCACAAGAGTCAGTGAAGCACAAACTGAAGGCATAAACAAGGAAGTGGTTCACACAAAATACGTAGAAATCTAATGGCAAAATGAGGGCAAGATAAGATGATAATGATGAAGATGCAATTAAGATTTATAGGAGGAATATCAAGTTGCACTTTTAACCATCAACACCCTACCAGTTGAAATGCTAGGTGAGCCCCGGTGTACTCATACATTGTTTAGAAGACAAGGTGTCTTTCTTTAATGAAATTAGGATATACTTCTTTTCAGTACACCTTGCTGCTTGAACAACTAACCTTTAACTAACGTGTTAACGCCACTTCCAATTGATGTACCTATTTAAAATGAACAATGCTAGTGACAGAATACTGAAAACCATTAAGCTGAACTTGTCAAAATTAATAGAAGAGATGGCATCTTCATCTTAGTCAGCAAAAGCTATTAGAAACAAATGTTTTTCATAAGTGCACTTTGTACTGTCTGTGTGTGTTTTAGAAGAGATGCACGCTTCACATTCTTGTCTAACAAAAGCTGTGCTGAGCTAAGTGATCTGAGTAGATTGCAGCTGGCCTGAGGTAAGAGTTTCCTTCAGGAAACTCATATTCTTTAATTCTTTCCTTTCTTTGATGTTGCTAGTAAAAGGTACCCCCAGCTGGCCCTCAGGAAGTTAACAGGCCTCCTTCAGGTGCTAGCCGGTATGGTACAGGCATATTGCTGAGCACATCTGACCTTCCAAGTGCTGATGGACATTGTAGGTATACCCTCAGATTTGTTGATGTGAAAGGATATTCCATGAAAAACACCTGTTCACGAGGAAAATGAAAGAAAGAACATAATGTA